>NC_047659.1:66203375-67403375 GCF_011762505.2 Arvicanthis niloticus | reverse complement strand
AGGACAATCTTGAAGGTTCCTTTTCATTTCAGAGCCCACACCCCAGTTCCTTAGATGTCCTGATTTTGCTTGAATGCTTGTCCAGGCTCAGGTAGCCCTCCAGATGAGCAATTTGATCGTGAAGTTGGCAGGGAGAGCACTTAGGAAAGAGAAGGGTGCAGGCCAAACTGGATCTTCAGGACAGCAGGACAGTCCCCAGAAAAGGACGGCTTCCTGGAAACAACTGCTTTGGCTCCAATTCATTTCAGCAGTCAGACTACTGCCCCCCCTGGCCTTTCGAGAGTTTGTTTGGTTACTTTTGACAGTGAATGAAAATGCTCCTTTGGGTCTTGTTGGGTGGCAACAAGAGAGCTCCCTGTTTCTTGTCTTCAAGCCTCTTTCTTTTCTGGTCACGATGAAAACACTATCCGTATTCTCTGACTCATCGAATATGAAGAATCCAGACCTTAATTTTTGTTTTTATCTCATTTTATTGAGACAGGATCTTACTATGTTGCCCTGGCTAGCCTGGAACTCACTATGTACACCAGGCTGGGCTCCAGCCTTCTTAGTGTTGAGATTAAAGCCATCATGCCCAGTCACACCAAGCTCTGAACTTTTATTTATTTATCTTTTGAGACAGGGTTTGAGACAACCTAGGCTAGTCTCAAACATGGCTATGTAGCCAAAGATGACCTTGAACTTTTGATCCTTCTGTTCTATCACCTGAGTTTGTGCAGAAGCACACTGAGTTTAGTGGGTTCTGGGGATTGAACCCAGCACCTCCTGCATGCTAGGCAAACATGCCTCAGCTATATTCTTAGTACATTTCTCTTTTCTCTTCTCTGAGATGGCCTCCACCCTCTGAGGAGACAGACGCTCTCAGACACTGGGATATGAAGCCCTGCTCTGGTTCCTGTTTCTCAGAGACAGAGCTATGGAGAGCCAAGGCCCCCTCCCCTCACTTCTCTGAGCCCCAGAAGGGCTGCCTGCTGCCTGGCTATTTTTATCCCAGGAGCTTTCTCAAGGAGCAGGCACATGAGTCCCAGCCAAGGCTGGTCCCTGTGGAAAACCTCCCCTCATGGGGAAGGAATCTGGGGGATTTTTTATTTTTTTTTTTGGTCCTGGATTAGAGCCTTCAATTTTTGTTTCTCACTGATTTATGGGGGTTTTAGTTGTTGACATATTATTTTGTTGGAATAAAGGCAATATGGAATTATGAATCTGATCTGTTCATCACAGTCATCCTAGGGTCTAGATCTATTGGTAGTGGGATGGAAACAACTCCATGTGGGGATAGAGGTCAGGACTAATGTGGATTGAGCTGGTTAGATGGCTTAGACCCTTGTGTCCATTGTGAGCACAAGGATGAGAACCTGAGTTCAGATTTCGAGCACACGTGTAAAAAGCCGAGGGTAGCAATGTATGCACATAAATCCCAGTGCTAGGCAGACAGAGACAAGAGGATCCCAGGGGCTCTCGTGGGATGGGAGTGGGGAGGGAGAAAGAGAACTAACATGGATTCACCACACTCTCACAAGATCTTTTCTCATGTTTACAAGGTCCCTAGAAGGTAACATGGTAAGGGGCCCAGTTTTATATGTGGTAAAATTAAGACTGAGGGACTACCCAGGCAATGTACCCAGGGTCTCCAAGGAAAACATGTATATCAAGAATTTTCTCCCTGTGTGTGTGTAGAGGTAGGGAACCAAGCAACGTCTATTTCATTTTCATAAGGTTCTGGTGACAAACTAGAGCTTGATTCTACCAAAGTTCACGCTGGGGTACCAATGCATTTATTGCGGTTACTTAAAGGGCATGGGCAAGGGGTTATAGGCAGGAGTGTGAGTGAAAGAAGACATACTAGAAAGTCTACACTCAGCATGGATGATGGCATCCCCAGGGCTGTGCAGATGGAGAGACCTCCCCAGCTTCTACTCTAGCCCAAATTCATGAGCAATTAGGATAGGATTGTAAACACGTGGTTGGGAGGAGTGGCTTGATACACAAGGGAGGGTTCCCTGACCCTCACCCTGCCTTCCTTCTACAAGGGACCAATAGCCCAGTCTCTGGTTTCATGAAGATGGCAGTCATTTTGCTAAGGGGACAGTGCTATGTAACACCGTGAAGGGCAGGCATCTACACCCAGGGTTTGGGGAGCATCCCACTGGCTGGCCCATCTCCCTCTAAGGTTAAGACTCAGCTCTGCCACATAGTCAGCCATGACACAAGACCAGCTGCATCCCCTCACTAAGACTTGTATCCTTGACATGGGACGTAATCCTTGGCTTCCAGTGGTGGAGAGGTTTCCGTGAAATGGTGTGTACATGGTCTGAAAACGGCCATTGCTTCCTTGGGTCCCTTGGATGGTATCAGTTCCTGAGAGCCAGGTGTCCTGTGCAGTCTCTGCCCCCAGTGCAGTCTCTGCCCCCATCACCTCCATATGTCTATTGGGGTCCAGGACTTGTTTTTTATGTTTTTTTTTTTTTTTTTTTTTTTCTTTTCTGGGAGCTTTCCTTTTTGTCTGCCTTAGGACAAGGTCTGGGCAGTGGTAATTTCTGAAGATGTCAGTTCTTCCTGAAAAGAAAAACATCTGAAGGGAACTGCAGGCCTGGCCAAGCCTTCCTGCCATGGTGTTAGAAATGGAGGATCTTTATTGGAGGAAACAGCTGTGGAGGAGGAAGGGGTGGGGCAAAAGGGGTGGTGAGTATCCTCATGCTGGGGTCCCTACAGAGAAGAGAGAAGCTCTTCCACCTCCACACACAACCCCAGGTTTAGTCCAGCTGGGGAGTCCAGACTTTGCTGTTCACCAATCAAAGCTGGTTGCTGTGGCAGAGGCACACAGGAGTGAGGGTGGGGCAGCAATGGTGAACCCTGGGACAGTAACTAGGCTGTCAATCATCAACCTGTCTGTAGCAGGAAGTCCACAGCTACCACATGAGCCCACTGGGCAACCTTAGGAAATGTACTCCAGCTCTTTGAGCCTCAGTCTTGACGTCTGAGAATGGGGGTGGTAAAAATAACACTTGTGTCTAGGTTGGGGATCTTGTCTCCATTTCTACAGCCCTGTGGCAGAGCAGCCCTGGGCATGTGTCAGTTCTATGGACTGACAAGGCTTAGCTGGCTGGTACTTCTCCTTCTTTGGGTATTGCCAGGATTACTCATGATGCGGCCAAGAGGGGCTCCCTCAGGGCTAGTATCTGCTAGATGCCTCTACCCTCAGTAGAGAGCCATGTGGGTTGTCACACCCTGTGGGTTGTCACTTCTTTAAGGCTGAGCCTTTTTCCATCCAGTGAGGGCCAACATTCAAGAAGGCATTCCTGCACTGTGTGGCTTCTGCTTGTGTGGTGTTTTCTAATGTGCCATTTCCATGACAAGACCCTTGGCCAAGTCCAGAGCCAGTGTGCAAGGGCACAAATCTAGCGTATTCACTGTGGGCATTTGTTGTTATAGGCTAAGAGGATGAGACTGTTACATAGGTACATTCTCCAAGGTGTCTGAGAAGGCTGACCAGAAAGTGCTTCCTGGCCAAGGCTCTGGGGGTTGAAGGAGCACCCTTCCTCTGGCTCTGAAAAGCTGAAGAAAAGAGCAGGGGACACCAGGGCCCAGAAAGAAGGGGTAAAAGAAGACAGTTTCAGAGTCTGGGTTTGATGCAGATTCTAATCAACAGAAGCCATTGGTCCCAGGAGGTGTCTCTGGGGACAGAGCAGACTTTCTGCCCGGAAAGCACTGGGAAGCCACTCACAGGCATGGAGGCAGAAGAGGCCCCATGGAAAGTCACAAGTCCTTTACAGAAAGAGGCCCCTTGGGGGAGAGGGGAGGTGGTGGCTTCTCTGTAGAGATGGGGGTGGGGGTGGGGTGTGACAGTAAGAGCAGTCAGCAGAGCTCCCTCTGGAATGTTTCTTGTAACAGCTTCAATCTCTGGAGACAGGCAAGCCGGCAGTTAAGTAGCTAGTGCTCAAAGAGAAATGACAAAAGCAACAGAAGCTTAAGCTATCAGGTGGGGGATGGGTGGGTGGGGAATGGGCAGGTGACAGGACAGACTGTGGCAGGCCAAAGGTGTACTCACCAGTTCACATTCTCTCAGCTGCTCCTCCTGACCTGCCTTTGTAACTGAGAAGATGCTATGCAGAGATGCCTAGTTACTTACCCAGAGCCACACAGTATCTACGAGTCTGCACGGAGAATTGAACATATACCTTGACAATTCCCTGTTAGACTTCAACACTCCATACCACACCCCATAGATGATAGCTCCAGGAGCCCTGACCAGGAGCCCTCCAGGACCTAGACAATCACCCAGTTTCAGTGTCTGCCTAAGCCAGACATTCCCCTGACCTCCTCTCCCAGGAAACCAGGGCATAGAGCCTCATACTGCAGAGTGTCCCATGGTCTGCCGCTGTCTCCTGTCCACTCACTCTAGCACAGTCTCAAGGGCTGGAGGTCATTAGACCTCCCTGGGGAGGAGGCTTGGCTTTGAAGGGTGGGTACCCAGTAGATAGATAGCATCTATGAAAAACAAAACAGGTCTGTGCCCAAGCTGGGTGCCAAGCCCCAGGGGCCAGGGGGTGGAGCATTTGCTAGCCAGGCTAGCCTCGGTAGGAAGACCTTGGGAGAAGCAAATGGAAAGAACCCAGGGAAGACCTATCGCAGCTCCTGGCAGAACTGAGCTCTGGCCAGAACAGCCTTATTCATATTTGAAGAGGAATTAGATACCAGGTCATGCTAAGAGCTGGGAGAGAGAGGCCTGCTATCAGAACCACTCTCAGCAGACTAATGAGATGGAGGAAGAGCCCTAGAGAAAAGACTGGGGGGGGGGGGAGCAGAGGAGGGAGGCAGAGCAGAGAGCAGTAAGAGGCTCCACTCTACCTGTTGGTGAAGACCTACTGAGTGTGTCTTGCAATATGATTCTCAGCCTTCTAGGACGTCTGTGGAAAGCATGCCTTCTCTAACACCATGAAGATAAAGGTTAGGGTGGGGTGGGAGGCCACCGAGACCCATCCACTATTTCTCTAGCCAAGGACCAACCAGGGGTTGGGGGGGGGGGAACTAAGCCTGGATGAGGTATGGCATTGGTTAGCAGGGCCCTGCCTGACACTGCTACACTGGGGTTCACAGAAACCCAGGTGACAACCTCACAGGAAAGACAATCTCTAAGTGGCTCCAAGCAGAGGTATATCTCACATGGCCATAAGCTGCCTGGCCCTAGCCCCACTGCAGCAAGTAACCCATGACAGGTCCAGAAAAATCTGGGTTTCCTCCCCTGAACCCCCCCCCCCCCACGTTTAGAATATAAGCCAAAGTCCTAGCTTGGTTTGCTAATTAGAAAATCCATTTTTCATATGTAGCAGCCCTGGGGCCATTCTGACCCCAGGGACTGCATTTGCTACTGGTCTGCCTGTAAGACTGCTCCACAGAGATGCATGCTCCCAAGGTTCCTGCAGGTCTTTGTCTAGCTCCCTATGTAATAGCATCCTCTCTAGCTCTCAGTCCATTCCGGGGTGCATGTGGCCTATGGGCTGCTTGGCAATGGCTAATGAGTATGTGTCTATGACTGAGCAAGGCTAATTTGCTCCTGCTGCTCTCCAACAGGGCCAGATGTCATTGTTTGCAAATTGAGTTCAGAATTCTCTGGAAAGAAAGAACAGCTTTTTTTGAGTCTGACTTCCCATTGCAAATACTAGATGAGTAAACAAAACCAGTGACTTGGTACCTACTGTGTGTGTGGTCCCCATCGATTGGTACCTACTGTGTGCATGGCCCCCATCGGTTACGGGGAGGGACATGCAACATGACTGACCTGGTGGGGTCTGAGTGCTCTGAGAACCATAGGGGAAGAGCTGTAGCCTGGGGGAACAGGGAGGCTGCAGGCAGCAGGCAGCAGGGACTTTCTCAAGAGAAGGGGCCATTCTGAAGGACAGGCCCTGTAGAGTGAGTGGTCTGAAGAAGCTGGATGCAGCCACTTGGTACCCAACTGGGAAGCCAAGGCCCTTCTAGCCTATGCACTCTCTCACTCTGGGTCATTTCAAACCCCACCAAAGACAAACAAGCTACAGGAGGATTCTTCAGAGACATCTCTGTGGCTTAGGAAGAGGCCATGTTGGATCTGGCTTCTGACTGGATTTTACTCAACCTACTGCAAGTAGCTTGATGAGGCTGAAGAACCCTGCTAGGCTCAGTGTAAATTTGTTTTATCAAACCATTGGGAAGTCTCTTGTGTGAGACTCTAACCCTATGACACAAAACAGAGCCATGGTATAGACTCCAGGTAGCAGCCACAGCTCAGGTAAGCCTGGTCCTTTCAGGGAGGCCCCTGTTTCTCTCTGGGCCTCTGATCATCATGACCAACCTTTACCTTCAAAGTGTGCTGGAGGTTCTTGGCAGGCTTTGGACCCTGCCTCTATCTCCAGGCCTACCAGATTGCTCTCTGGAGGATGCTGGGAGTGGGAGCAGCTAGGAGGAGGAGTCTTCCCTACTCAGCTACTGTAGCCTACCTCTGCTATCCCCACCTTCAAACCCAGGGCCTTCTAAAGCTGGCCAAGTCAGATGCTGCTCATGGAATCTTGTTTGGTTTTGAAGCAGAGCGATGAGAAAAGGAGTGGGGGGAGACAGATGAAGCAGCTGTCTGTGAGTCTGGTTTCTGATCTCACTAGGGATGTGTTCTATCTATGAGACTCTGGCTGAGGTGCTCACTCTGTTCCATCTTCAAAATGCAGACTCTGAGCCATCGGGGGGTACAGGTAGTCAGCAAATGGGGTAGCTTACCAGGGCCTCAGCACCTCTAAATTCCAGCCTTTCTGCAGTCATCTACCATACCCCAGGGACTGAAGAGTGATAGCTATGGGCTACACCTGGCCTTTTCTGTATTCCTACTGCAGCCTTTCTGGACCTGGACTGACACTGACTGCCACAAGGTCCATGAACAGCAAGAAAATAAGGATTTAGCGCCCCCTGTTGGCAAAACTGGGTTATGTCTGAATGGTTGGAAGGGATGCCCAAAAGAGGCAGCTCCAAGGCAGCCTTTTGTGGCAGGTTATAAACAGGGGATTTTTTCCCTAGAAAACTTTTCCTTCTTCTGCCAACAGTCACCAAGGACATAGAATTGTTTAATTTTAAAGTTATCATCTTCACTCATTAATCAGTATAATATGGACTGGAGAGATGGCTCAGCAGCTAAGAGCACTGGCTGCTCTTTCAGAAGTCCTAAGTTCAATTCCCAGCAACCACGTGGTGGTTCAAGACCTATAAAGGGATCTGACGTCCTCTTCTGGCATGCAGGTGTACATGCAGCAGAGCACTCATACATAAAATACATAAATACATAAGAATCAATATACTATAATATAAGCAAGTGACAATCAAACATAACCAAGATCCCTCTCTATGTGCCTTGGAACCAGAGATCAGAGAAGCCTACAGTGCAGACCTCAGATAATTAATTGCCTTAGGGCATCCACCCACTCATCCATTCACTGACAAGGTATTAACATCCATTAATATTGTGAATCTTGAGGCAAACAACTTTGGAGAGACTGAAGGTTTATTTCTATCCATGGTTTTGAAGGCTTCAGTTCACAGTTGCTTGGCTCTGTTAATATTAGACCAGTAACCAAGCAGTATATCACAACAGATATAACGAGGAGCAGCTGGTGGAGAGAAAAGACACACACACACACACACACACACACAGAGAGAGAGAGAGAGAGAGAGAGAGAGAGAGAGAGAGAGAGAGAGAGAGAGAGAGGAACAGCACTGATTTAGGAACCAACCATTCAGGCCTTAGGAGGAAACTTTCAATCTTTCAATCCAAATTCCAGTGATTATTGAGCTCCAGGTCTTCCTCAGACAGATAGCAATAAATAAGACAATTGAAGCCTTTCTCCTCATGGGATTTATATTCTAGATAGAGGAGCTGGAAAGAAACAGCACAGAGAAATGAATCAGGTGTGTTGACCATTTAGAAGAAAATAATGCCATTTTTTTTTAAATGGAAGGGCTAGTAAGGAGGGAAAGCTGGCATGTGGTGAAAGGAGGGGTGGGCGGTGGCAGTCCAGAGTCCTAGGACCCCCTAGACCTACTACACCAGCACCTCACTGTAGCCCATTTTTGAGACAGGATCTCACTATGTAAACATAGTGAGACAGGATCTCACTATGTAAACCAGGCTGTACTTGAACTCAAGGAGACCCTCCTGTCTCTTCTTCCCAAGTGCTGGAATTAAATGCATGTGCTACCATACCTGGATCATTTTTTCCTTTAAAGTTTGAGATGAGAGCATGGGTATTCTAGAAGGATAGGCTACTTTGGGTCCGCATCCATTCCTGGACGGTCACAGGAAGCTCAGGCACAGCTGAGACGTTTCACACAACCCCACCTGCCCATCTTGTCATCACAAATCCATCCCCCACTTAGTCTCCACCCCACCTGGGATGTAGATTTCCTGGCCTCTGTCTTTAGCAAAGAGAAAGGGGAGGCTTGCCAAAGCCACAAAGGCAGGACCTGGACCCTACGGGATGGTGCCCGGAATTCCTGGAGCTCCCTCCGAAGCCTCTATGCAGTCCTGTCCTGATTAAACCCCACTTCAGCCTACTCTCAAATATGGCCTCCTCAGAAATGGGGAGGTACCATAGGCTTGTTTGTGCTTTGAACAGGCACCTCTCATCCTAGTGACTCTCCATAGTCAGGAAGCACCCGATTCATCCGGTGTCTTGCCTGTGCACACAGGCCCTGGCTCTAGCCTCCTTCAAAGAGCAGGGGCCCTCATGGCTTATGAATACTTCAGCTGGTGCTGGTACTCTTCAGATTTGCCTCAGCTGGAAACTCCGTGGAGCCAGTTCTCTGTAATGGTGCCAAGGCCATTTTAGGTAATAGGGAGCTGCTGGGCAGATGGCTCCAGAGGGGAAAAAGATGGATCTCATTACCCTGAGAGCCACCTTGTGCTTAAAAGAGAGAGGAGGGGAGGGATGGAGCAAGCTTCTGCTACCTGAATGGCAAAGACACTCCTGGTGGGTGTAAGGATTTAGACTTCCAACTGCACAGAGATGAGTGAAAAGAGAAATAAAGGTAAGCTTGGTGGGGTGACACAAGCCATGAGAATGGAGGGAGGCAGGAACTTTGGGCCACAGTGCCCTGGAACTTCCAAGGAAGTGGAGGTTTATTGTCAACCTAACATTGTGATGCAATATTATCTATCAAGGTTTTGTTTTGTTTTGTTTTTTTGCTTGAGAACTGGGCAATGGAGTTACAGAAGCAAAGCAACAGCAATCTCACTTAAAAGTGTTTTAAGTTTTGACTTTGTGTTCATGATATAACTGTACTGGGCTCACGAGGTACAGCAACTATAAGCTGCTGTGCCAGGAACCTTCCCTGATAACCATCCTACTTCTGTGTCTGGTAGACTGCATCCATTCCTTTGAGCTTCTGGTTTCTCATCTATAAAGTGAGCCTTGTGGAACTAACTGGAAAGACAGACCAGGTGAAGCATAGGAGAATCATACCCTAGCACTCAGCCAATCTCTGCCTGGCTCCTTCCCGCTTTCCCTGCTCAAGATCTATCTACCTTGAGCCTAAAACTCATGGCAGAGGGTTATCCCGCCAGCAGCAGCTTGTCTGATCCTGACACTGATTTTAACCAACATGGAGGATGAGAAGAGAGAGGTTGGAAGGGAGGTGAGAGCAGGCTTAGGGACACTGAAGCCAAGGTATAGCCAAGGGGTTTGGAGGAGAGGACTGATGAATCCCAATTTTAACAGTTTAGGGCTTGGCTTTAGGGGCAACTTTTTTTTTGTGCTACCGCATCATTTACGATAAACATTTTCTATATAAGAAGTCTTGGCAGAGTCCCCAACCTCTAAGTTAATAACCTTAAACCATATTCACTTCCTTCTTAAAAATACATCTTCCCAGAGAATGTGTTTCTTTGTGTGTGCACGTTGTGTGTATAGAGAAACGGAAGAGATCAATGTTGAGTGTCTTGATCAGTCCCCACCTTGTGCTTTAGATAGAATCTCTTACAGAACCTGACAGTCTCTGTTTTGGCTGGACTGGCTGGCCACCAAACCTCCTGGATACTGCAGAGTGTGTTTAATAATTTGAAGTGCTGATACTATACATGTGTAGAAGCAAGGAGATTTTAGAGATGTGTGGGTAGGGTTGTCGCTCGTAAAAAGCTGGGGGTCACAGCATATGGTGGAAGGGGCATAAGCCTAGTTTTCTGGGTGGAGGTTGTCTTAAAGAATGAGAGGCAGTTGTCAGCCTCAGACAGTCCCACCACCTGGAGTTTTCTGTCTTAATTTGTTTTGCTGGTTCATTGAGGCATTAACAAGGCATTCCTTGGTTGCTTCTGGTATTCTGGCTGGTTTTTAGACACACTGGTAGCATGTTCATTGAGTACAGTCCTGGGAGCTTGGTAGAAATGAAGATTTTTGGTTTTCACCCCAACCATTATCCAACTGAAGTCCAGGAGCTTCACTATCTGAGGCTTCTATCACACTGCCAGGTGATTCAGATGGACCAAAGCTGAGACGCTGCACCCTGGGCTAGAGAGACTAGAAATGAAGGCCCATAACAGCTGCCATGGCATACTAGGAATCCATGTGAGGTCAGGATGGAAGGACTGGGTATCTGGTGTGACTATCTTGATGGAGGGTGGGGAAACAAGCACAAAGAAAGGTTTATGCTCTAAAACAGAGGTTGGCAACCCTTTTCTATAAAGGTCAGATAATGACTAGTTGAAGCTTTGGGGGCTGGAGCAGTGCCTCAGCAGCTCCGCCTGCTGCTCTTCCAGAGGACCAGGTGTTGATTTTGAGCACTTGCATGTGCGCTCAACAACCATCTGTAGCTTCAGTTCCAGCACCCTCTTCTGATCTCCATGAGCACTGCATGCATGTGGTACACAAATGTAATACAGGCCAAACTCTCCCCCTCTCCCCTGTCCCTCTTCTCTCCCCTCCCCCCTCTTCCTTCTCTCCCCTCTCCCCATGTGTCTCTCTCCCCCCATGTGTCTCTCTCCCCCGTGTGTGTGTGTCTCCCCATGTGTGTGTGTCTGTCTTTCTCTCTCCCCCATGTGTGTGTCTCTGTCCCCATGTCTCTCTCCCCATGTGTGTATCTCTCTCTGTGTGTCTTTCTCTCTGTGTGTCTCTGTCTCTCTCTCTCTTTCACACACACACACACACACACACCCTTGGTTTTTCAAGACAGGGTTTCTCTGTGTAGCCTTGGCTATCCTGAGACTCATTCTGTAGACCAAGCTGACCTCAAACTCACAGAGGCCTGCCTGCTTCAGCCCCCACCAAGCGCTAGGATGAAAGATGTGCACCACCACCACCCAGTATAAATATTTTTCAAAAGCATGTAAAGTAGTCGAAGCTCTGAGGGCTGGATGGCCTCCGTCACAACTACTCCACTCTGCCGTTTGCCTCCCATCAATCACATCTTGCCTTGGCCTCCTGGGGGCTGGGATGATGGGCACCTGCTGCCACACCCAGCTTTTAACATGAGCGCTGGGGATTGAACTCAGGGCCTCAGATTTGTGCAGCAAGCACTTTACCAACTGAGCCATCTTCATCTTCCCAGTCCCTGATTACCTGTTACCTATAAAAACAGGTGAGAGACCAGATTTGACCCCCAGGCAATCATATACTGATGTTTCAGTAGGATGGTTTACTTTGTACTGGGATCGAACAACACAAGCCCCCTCCCTTCTCTTATAGAACCTGATAAAGCCGGCTCTGGTAGGAGCACTGGAAGAACCTAGAAAAGGCCAACTCCCTCTTTTCTTCTAGAGGGCCTTACTGTTTGTTCTCGGGATGCATTCTAGGAGCATCTCTGTAGAATGCACCAGCAGCTGAGCTGGGGATGCTTACGTGTGCTCTTGAGCTTTCTGAGCTGTTTAGAGCATAAGCCCAGAACATAGAGGTGGGGAAAGCCGATGATGAGACTGTTCTGTTCCCAACCATGCATTCCAGGACCCTCAGGGAAAGCTGTCTTTTGTTCTCTGTGTTCAGTCTATTTTTATATAGGCTCCCAGCCTTCCATGGCTGATATCGATACCCAGACTCCGAGTATCTGGAAAGGTGCCTACTCCAAACTCGGGGATCAGCTGAAGAAGTCCTCCAAAAAGAAGGTCTTCAAAATACTGCAGGAGAAGATGTTGAAGTTGCAGAATGTCCTCACGGACCAGTTCTTGCGTCAGACGAGCCAGCAGATGCAGTGCCTCTTACCAGGAGATCAACAATGCACAAGAGCCTCCAGGAATCAGGAAAAGAAGATGGGCAACTTACTGTCTCAGATCGTCAACCTCGTATGGTCTAACACTGTAAAGAAACTGAAGTTCCAAGTACCTCTCCCTTGCTCGGACTCTAGATGTGCCATCAAAGCTGGGCACCAGGCCCTGTCATCTTGGCAGACTGGCCGACCCAGGCCTAGGCTGGATGATTTGGAGGCTGCCTTTGCCGGCTGCACCCTATCCCAGCGTGGGACTGACATCTATGAGTTTTGCCACTTAAGCTTCCAGAGCTATGACGCCTATCAGACAGACAAATACCACAAGGATGAGAACCCTTCGGTAAGATGGGACAGCTTTGAAAGCCCCAATCACGAGGATTTACTGAGTCCTGTGCCTAGTACCTCTCTTATGTTTACTTCTTTATGATGCACTAACATTATTGTCTTAGAATAATGGTATAATTATAGACATACACTGATAATGTCCCAGAAGATGGAGACCCGGGGGGAGGGGAGTGTCTTGAGCCCCTTCATCCCTATCACCTTTTCTTTAACGTCAGCAGTCAGTCACAGCACTCATGCAGGTAAATGAGCCTGCCTTTGTAAAATGAAGCACAGTGACAGGTGTAGGCAACTGTGAGAGAAACAAGAGTTTACACTGTTTCCCAGGGCACGGAAGGGATCCGGAAAGTCTGAACCAGCCAGCCTATATGATGGTGGCCGCCATGTTCCTAGATGGGTGAGAACCATGTATGGAAGGTTGGAAGAGCTTGGTGTGATTGGGAGGAAGACCTGTGTGCCAGGGAAGAGACAGGGAGTTCTGTAGTTAGAAGTAGGGTCCAGGTGGGCAGGTGTTCAAATGCTTCCCTGAGGGCTGCAAGCAGCCAACAAAGGGCTTTTAGCCAAGGAGATTAACAACAGCTCTTCATTCAAAGGGTGGAGCCATTCATGGCTGTAGTCATGCCTTCCCCTTCTATTCTCATCTAAGCTTTGTATGGCTATCCCATGGCTTTCCTAGGAACTGAATCTATTACTTCTATTGTATGTAAGGGCTGCATCTTGTCCAGTAACTTGGAGTCCCCTTTGATGTGATAGCAGAGATGGGTATAGGCAGGGTTTGCTGTTGATACGGCTCCAAGATCTGGGGAGAGCTAGAGCGGTTCTGCCTGCTGCTCAGTGTGTTCGTCTGGTAGATTTCCAACTTTCCTTCTCTTCATCCTTCAATGGCTCAAATGGAATGCTTTTCTCAAGACATAAGGCAGCTCACAGGAAATGGTGAGTCTAAGTAAGGTCTGCCATCAAGGAATTCAGTGGCTAGTACACAGAGCACAGTCCAACTACTCTGATTTGTCTGTTGGACTGGGGAGGGGACTTGATAGCTGTAAAACGTGATCAATGTTGAACTATGTTGTGGCATAGTGAAGTCTTCCCTTGAACTAATCTACAATGACAGCTTCTTGGCATGCCCAAAGGTGTCCTAGGATGGAGGAAGAGAGCTAACCTAGATTCCTTCCACTTCCAGGGCTACATCAACCTTAGTACCATCGAGAACAAGCTTTGCCTTGACCTGGTAACAGCAAGGGTAAGCAATGCTCTAAGCTTAGTTGAGACTTAGCTCCTCTGGGCCCAGTTCCCTGGCCTATTCCTCAACTTGTGGGCGGTCCAGGAGGAAAACAAAGACATCAGGGGGAGAGCTGAGACACCACTTCTAGAACAACATACCTAAGCTCCTGGCCTGGCTGACTGTCCAGAGGTAGTCTGGCAGGAATGCAGTGAGAGCCTGCCCAAAGCTTTGGCCCACAGAGGCTGTCAGATACTTCTGTTAAAGCATATATGTGTCTGATAAGGCTAGCCTCCATTCATGAAGGAGCACATGACATGTATCCTTGCTCCCTTGCTGGGAGACTTGTAACTTCTCAGGGCAGAGACTTATGCACAAACTAGGAACAAAATAAGGCCTACTTGACCTCCCTGGACTGCCTGTCTTCATGTTCTATTTGTCAACAGTTGACTCAGAGTGACATGAACTTCCTTGATGAAGCCCAGCTGCAGTACTCTGACTGGAAAGGACAACCCTTGTAAGTGCCTTTCAAAACTAGAGTCTCTCCACAGGCACCTTTCATCATCCATTGGCTATATATAAAATCATTGACAGAATCTTGTGTAGCACAGGCTGGCCTCATACTCCCTATCTAGCTGAGGATAACCTTGAATTTCTGACCCTCTCACACTTACCCCCTGAGTGTGGGATTGCGGGTGTATACCATCATGCTTGCTTTTATTGTGGTGCTGAAGATGGAACCTAGGCTTCTCTGCATGCATTGTAGGCAAGCATCTACCCCCGCCTGAGCCATATCCCCTTCCCCCAAATGCACAATATTTAAGATTAACTACTTTCCTGTATCTTTGGCAAATAACTTCCAGGAAATGCCTATCAGACATGTCTAACTCTAGGCATGATAGTTAATGAATGCAGCCCAACACAAATCTGTTAACTTATTTAAAACATTGAATTGTTGACCGAGTTTTAAGACTAGGTCACATAGTTCTTGAATATGAACTGTGTAGATGACAGTGTTGCATTCAATGCCAAAAGGTTGGATTTGCCTAGGAACAAAACATCTTGAGAGGCAGTCTAAGCTGGCAGAAACAGCATCTGTTTATAATTCTCCCACCTCTCAATAGCCACGTGACCCTGGAAAGGTAACTTTAGTCTACAGTCCTATAAGGTGAGGTTGGCTTGGATAGCAAAGATCTTAAGGTTGGATGCTATGTTCTTTTAAAAAAGCGTGTCATCTAGATTCTGAATGAGGAAGGGTGCCTGGGAACTCTAGGGTCTCTCTGGTCTGTCTGCAGCCTTCGGGAAGAGCTGGCTAGCTTCTTAACCCACCACTGCAAGGCACCTACACCTCTTGATCCAGAAAACGTGAGTGAGACCAGTGGAGGACTGTCCTTTTAGACTCCTTCTTCATCATCTATAGATCATAGGGAGAACCCTCAGACTGGCAGGGCACAGCAAAAGCCAGCTAAGGAGGGTCTTGGGGGAGGTCCATTAAGGAAGTCCCTGGGGGATGTCCAGTTGAAGAGGTCCCCTGGGGGATGTCCAGTTGAGGAGATCCTGGGACCTGCCCTTTGGGAGGAGAGGGAGATGGCCTGTGCATACCCTCCTTGCACAGGTACTCATCTTGACTCTGTCTCTTGGACCTTGTCCTCAGGTGGTGGTTCTAAATGGCTGCTCCTCGATCTTTTCTTCACTGGCCATGGTTCTGTGTGACCCAGGTGGTAAGTTAGCAGGCTCTGCTTTTCTGGCATGTGGGCAGGGACACCTCAGCACTGGACTTTGGAAGACAAGAGTTTTGAGGTCTTTTCCACAAGTGCAGGCTACTCTGTCCTGTCAGAGACATTATTTCTGGGAACTCAAGGGAGTTAGAGTCCTCATTAAATCTGGGGGAAACGTGTGGCAGTTCTCAAAAGAGATGATCTAGTGAAAAGGCCCAGAAGGCCAAAAAAATGGGAAAGAAAAGAGAAGTGAATTCCACCAGGTTCAACACTAGGAAACGTTCTTGTGTATGACCTTTGACCTTTTGTGCCCAACCTGGTCAGACAAGACTTTTAAAGTTTGCTGGTAAGGACAATTGCTCAGGCAGAAAAGTGCTTGTCACTCAAGCACAAGGATATGAATTTGATTCCTGGAGCTCACATAAAAGGCTGGACATGGTGGTGTGTGCTTCCAAGGCTGTGGAAGCTGAGACAGGCAGCTCCCTCAAGGTTGCTTACCAGCCAGCCTAAATACACCAGTAAAGAGACACTATCTTAATAAACAAGATGTATTGTTCCAAAGTAAAGAGTCTGGGGTTGACCTCTGATCCCCACACGTGCATGCACATGGGTACACATGTAGCTACACGGACACTGGCATCTCAGTAGGAAGACTTTCCTAACGGGAAGTGCCCTGTTTGATTCATACTTTGGACTCTGAGCTGTTCACTGTGATTACCCCCTCTTAGCTAGAGTTTTCTTCCCAAATGAATGTGTACAAAAATGTACCATTGTTTTATGAAATGAGCTCAAGGACTGAGAAAAAAGAGATTGCTACGTGAGGCTCTTGTGTTGGGATCCTAGCTGCTCATGTTGACTGGAAGACAGCTTTGACTTCTTGTGCTTCCAGATGCCCTTCTGATCCCCACACCATGCTACAGTGGCTTCCCCTTCAGCCCCTACCTCTATTCAAAAGTCGAACTTATTCCCGTCTACTTGGAGAGCCAGGTCAGAATGTGGCCTCTTCCCTGCTTTCCCATCTGATGTTGTTCTAGGGGACCCAAAGAGACAGAGGAGCCTTGTCCTTTAAATGATGGTGGGAGTGGGGCAGATACCAGGGTGAGGAAGCCATGTAGGACCAACACCCTGACATGAAGGCCAAGGACTATATTGGGCTTGAAAAACCAGGCTCAGGAACAAGCCTTTCTCAGTGACATGTGTCTTCCAGGTCACCGAGACCAACTCGTATTCTTTCCAACTCACTGTGGATAAGCTTGAGCTTGCCCTGACTCAAGCTAAGAAGAAGGTAAGGGCGTTGAGTGGGGGGAACCTTAATTTCAGGGTTGCCACTTTTGGCCTTGAAAAGGCTGAGTAACAAGATGTGGGGGCTTTCTCTAGATGGAAAGACAGCAAGTAGTTCTAAGTACCTGACTTCACTGTAGAAGTGAGTTCCATCCACAGAAACTTCAGAACACATCACTCTTCCCCTTTGCTGGCAGCATGGAGTTGGATCCATGAGATCCTACCTAGGCTTTATCAAGGTGTCCTAAGTTAGATGTCTCGAGCCATAAAGGATACTTGGTGGGATTTGGGGTAAGTGTAAAAGGACTTTTATTCACTCTTGTGTTTGGGTTTCTTCTCAGGCAAAAAATGTCAAAGGCCTTGTGCTCATCAACCCCCAGAATCCTCTGAGTGGTGTCTACACTCAATTGTCACTGCAAGAGTACCTGGTCTTTGCCAACAAGTATGTATTCTACTTCATCACACGTAGGGAAGAAGTTAGAAACAGAAGTAACTTACCCAAGATTACCCATCCTGCTTTGCAGGGTTCTATAAAGACTACTAAGTGAAGGGAAAGGGGCCCCATACTCACCATTTGTCTTCCCACTTCCTGTCCAGCCTCTTCCCACACAGACACTGACCTAGGCACCAGAGCACAGATTTTTTGCTTTCCCACTCATGGCAGCTAAGCACTTTATCCCGGTATCTGTTTCCATACTACCTGGGCTGTAGTTCAGGGATGACAGATACTTGGAGACTCTCATGGATCCCTGCTAGGAACAGATTAACCAAAGTTGCCTCTGGAGTCCTGCAGTGAACCCTTCTAGAACAGACAATTTGTTTTCTAGAAACAGCACTCAGACTTCATGACTGACCCAGATCATCAGGCAGTCGAGAGGCAGATGTGGAATGCCATCAAGAACTCAGTGGAGCTGAGTGTAAATTCTGGCGGGCTGGGTTGCTTTCCTGTTGGTCTCATGATACCCTGCAAAGGAAGGATTGTCCGGCCTCATGGCTCATGGATATATAGCTCATCATGGCAGGAGTGTCCGGGTGATAGGAGATTCAAGCAGCTGGTCACGCTGGGTCCACAGGAAGGAGAGAGCAAGACCATTCTGATCAGCTAGCTTCTGCTTCCCCCTCCCCCTTTATTCTTTTTTCTTCTCTTTTTGAGTTCAGGACTCAAGACCAGAAAATAGGGGCACCCACTTTAGGGTGGGTCTTCCTACCTCACTTAACCTAAATGGGATAATTCCTCCCAAGTGTTTCCAGAGGCTGGTCTCTTAAGTGACTCCAGATCCTGTGAAATTCACAATTGATGTTAGCCATCACCTGAGCTCCAGGACCCTACTAGGCTGAGTCAACTGTTGGTCTGTCTCGAGACCTTACTTTACATCTGTGACATGGTGTGATGGTGCTGTGTCCAGGGGTTGTGGTGAACTGAGGACGAACGTGTGTTCAAAGCCCACCCAGTGCTGTGACTCAGTTTAGACCCTGGGTGGCAGCTCCTGTCTGTCACTGACTTAAACACTCGGGGAAGCTTTGCCTGTTTTCCTGTCTGCTTGGTGTTTAAAGGGTTAGATGTATTATCTCATGGGTGTCTTTTGGGTCCTGTTCCTTCTCTGTACTGCCAGCTAGAGCAAAGTTTCCTTCTTGTGTACATTATAATGTCCCTTGGAGAGGTGTAGAGTAAGCTCTTGGGATAATAGACATAGATGACCTGTATCCAAGAGCAGGAAAGAGTGAGTGAAGATTATAGAGACAGCTGGCCAGATGGCTCAGTGAGTGAAGGTGCCTGCCACCAAGCCTGACAAACTGAACAACATGATCCTAACAAGCCATTCTCTGCCTTCTACCCATGAACCATGCTGAGAGTGCAAGCGTAGGCTCAGACGTACATGTGAGCACACACACACACATATACACACATATACACACATATACACACATATACACACATATACACACATATACACACATATACACACATATACACACATATACACACATATACACACATATACACACATATACACACATATACACACATACACACACATACACACACATACACACACATACACACACATACACACACATACACACACATACACACACATACACACACACACATATACACACACATACACACACATACACACACATATACACACATACACACACATACACACACATACACACACATACACACACATACACACACATACACACACATACACACACATACACACACATACACACACATACACACACATACACACACATACACACACATACACACACATACACACACATACACACACATACACACACATACACACACACACACACACACACACACATACACACATACACACACACACACACACACACACATACACACACACACACACACACATACACACACACACACTAAAATGTAATAATTTTTTAAATTGTTGATAGAAACTAGATGTATTTTTTTTTCTTTCCCAATGCCAGGCACAAGCTGCACGTGATCGTGGACGAGACTTACATGCTGTCCGTGTTTGAGCCATCTGCCACATTTCAGAGCGTTCTGAGCATAAAAGAGTAAGTTTGTCCACACCAGTGTTGGGAGCAAGAACCACGAGTCTCCTGCTTTGCAGGGGCATTCATGAAGAGGATCTTGCCTGCTATGTGCTGGCAAATGAGTCAAGTACCTGTGGGGCTTGTGAATATGAACAAGGGGCCCGCTGCCCTCATGTGTGAGTGTTGAGTTGAGTCCAAGTGCCATTCTGTGTATCAGTGAACACCGAGCAAGGCAGCGAGTGTGGTCAAGGGGTGGCAGGTCAATCGGGAAATCATGAGAATCTGAGTTCGAGTTCCCAGAACCTATGTAAAAACTCTAGCATAGCAACATGTGACCCTCAAGGTAGGGGAGGAGCTAAGCAAGGCATATCCCTGGAGGTCATTGGCCACACTGCCAGGATGAAATGAAAGGCTTCAGGTTATTAAGAGACCTTGTCTGCAGTGGGGGCATTGAGGAGGTAGAAAGTGATCTTAAAAGGCACCCAGTTTTCTGTGGTGTCTTTCACACCTATATGTGCATGCACACATGCCCACGTCCACACACATATATATATATTAAGGAAAGCCCCCAGGGATTGCTGTCCAGGTAGGGACTTCTTTACAAAGCATCTTGCTGTGTAGCCCAACCTGGACTCAAACTCTTAATTCTCCTGCCTCTACCTCCTGGGTGCTGGGAATATAAGTATATCCCACCATGCCCAACTCAAACTTTTTTTTGGAGGGATGTAGAATTTGACTGTAAGAATGAGATTTCATCACCTGCCGGGCGGTGGTGGCACACACCTTTAATCCCAGCACTCGGGAGGCAGAGGCAGGTGGATTTCTGATTTAGAGGCTAGCCTGGTCTACAGAGTGAGTTCCAGGACAGCCAGGACTACACAGAGAAACCCTGTCTTGAAAAAAACAAAAAAAACAAAAAAAAAAAAAAAAAAAAAAAAAGATTTCATCAAAGCAAGGCATTGGCATGCCTGCTAGAAGACACAGATTCACCAAAGGTGGGGCAGTAAGAGATAGGTATGTTCTAGAATGGATAGGTGGGCATGCTCTAGCCGTGGTAGGCAGCTGGCTTCTGAAAGGACAGCTGCTAAGGAGGTGGTCTTGGACTAGATTTGTAGTCAGATCCATAGTAGCAGTCAGCCAGGCTGATGGCCTGGGACTTCCCTCAGTGGGCACTCGAGTACTGTCCCATGTGTGCTTTTCAGGGACACCTTGTGTTGGTGTCTAGCTTAGCTGCCACCACTGTCTCTTTGAACCTGGTCATGTTAGACCCTGTCTAGGAAGAATCTAACATCCACTTTCTTCTTTCCATCAGAGAGGTCATTTATCCATCTTTCGATCACTTCCCTCCCTAATTTTGATTTTTTAAAAAACAATTTCTTTTCCAGCTTGCCTGATCCTAACATGGTCCATATGATCTGGGGCACTAGTGAGGTAAGTTCCAGGACCTGTCTTTGGGTCTGAAAGGAAGGGGCGTTAGGAGCAAAAGACAAGAGAAACTACATGCTCCTTCTTCAACTTCTCTTCTTCCAGGATTTTGGCATGTCTGGCTTCCGCTTTGGTGTTCTCTATACATACAACAAGGAGGTAGCCTCTGCCATGAAAGTTTTTGGCTACTACCATGGTGTCTCTGGCATTGCTCAGTACAAGCTGTGGCGACTGCTCCAGGACAAAGGTACTAAGTAGGACCTTAGGATAGCATCTTGACTGGACTTCATAACTATGGGGATTGTTGGGTTTTCTGGGGGTGGGTCTCCGGCATGTGCTCAATAAACTTGATCTATTCACTGTCTGAGTTAAACTGTGGAGGATAGAGTAAAGCCCAGTGAGCACATGGGTGTGGATGCGCTGGAAGATGGAGGACCCATTTGAAACCAGTCTGGGTTTTAATTCGGAAAGCCTAATAGTTTCTGCTCTGCTTAGAAAACTGCTTGTGACTGGTTCCCTAAGACATGAAGGTAAGAACCTCAGACACCAGCCAGTCAGTCTTCTTTTTGCCTTTGAAACAGGGTCTCAATATATAGCCCTGGCCTGGAACTCAACATATACATTAGGCTAGCCTAGAACTCCGAGGTCTGCCTTACTTGCCTTTGTCTCCCTAGTGAGATCCCCATGTGTCATCCAGCCTAGCAGAGATCAGCAAGTGTCTCTTTCTCCTGGACTTACTTGCCCCAGGCAAACATTTTCTTTTGTCAACAGTGGGTCCTTTTCATTGACTTTTCCAATATAGATTAAAATAAATTTCCAGAGTGTACAAAGGAGAAAGATGTTTGGGGGAGAGTTGGTGTGGCTAGATCTATGGCCCCTAAATTCTCCAGGGACCTTAAGAGAATGCTGGGCCTGAAAGGAGACCTTTCCCTTTAATGCTATGACTAAAACATAGAAAAGAGTCTTTCCCTTTAATTTCCTGTAATTGATGCCAGACTTGGAAGGCTTAGACCAGTAGATGGACTATATTGAGACAAACCATGGTATTTAAAGAAACAAGCTAATGTAGCTAGACAGCTTGCTTTTAGCTTTGGGTGGGGAAAGAAGTCAAAAAGAGAAATCTGACTGACTACCAACCCTCCATGGTGCCAACATCCTTTAGATGTGGCAGAAACTGGACCTCGGCCCCTTCAGTACTGGTTCTCAACCTTAGATGTACCTAGGATTTACCTAGAAACTGCATCCTCAAGAGATTTCTGTTTAGACACTCCAGGAGTATAACATAGGCATGAGATGGAGAAATAGCTCAGTGGCTAAAAGAATGTGCTGCTCTTCCAGAGGACCTTAGTTCTGTTCCCAACATCCACATCAGTCAACTTACAGCTTCCTGTAACTCCCATTTCCAGGAGATCCAACTTCCCAACCACCTATGTACACATGCATAGACTGGCACATACACACATAATTAAAACTTAATTTAGGGTTTAGGGTTTAGGGTTTTGTTATTTAGTTTCTCTGCGTAGCCCTGGCTGTCCTGGAACTCACTATGGAGACCAGGATGGCTTTGAACTCAGAAATCTGCCTGCCTCTGCCTCTCAAGTGCTGGGATTAAAGGTCTATTCCACCACCATCTAGCATAATTAACTTTTCAGACAGTATAAGGTAGGCATAGAGGTTTCTACGTCCTCATGTCACTCTTTTCCCATCATTAGCTGAGAACAGTGGTGCTGAATTCATCCCAGAGCATAGCCTGGCTCTCCCAGTCCAGTGTGTGGGGTTCAGGAGCTCAAGTGAAAGCTTTGCATATCTACTAACTCACTCAGGTGACAACAGTGCGATTAGTCCCCTTTGTGGGCTGCCTTGGCTACAGGCCTCTCTCTACTCAAAGGGAACATTCTAGTAGAGCATCAAGATGTCCACTGTCTGCTCTATAAAGTCTTATATAAGAGTTGTGTGCCAGGATATTATCAATTCAGACACAGCAAGGCAGACTCCATCTTGTATTGAAATGGCTCATGGCTTACATGAAGCCCAGCTAAGGTACACTTGGGAAGAAACCCTCCCCCTAAACCTCCCCTCCCCATGTCTTCTATGAGATCTGTGGTACTCTTTCTCTGCTCATCCAGAGTGGATCAATCAGGTGTACCTGCCTAAAAACCATAGCCGTCTCCGGGAGGCTTACAGCCATGTCACTAAGATACTGGAGGACTTGAAGATCCCCTTTTGCAGCTGTGGCTCTGGCCTCTTTGTCTGGATCAACTTGAAAGCTGTAAGTTCTGCAAATGGCGGGCATTGGGCTTACCAGTCAGCTGGTCTTATGCTCAGCTCTGCCCCCTTTCCCTTTTTCTAGTATCTGAGTCCGTGCACGTTTGACCAAGAGCAGATTCTTTACCAGTGCTTCCGGGACAACAAGCTGCTGTTATCTAGTGGCCAATCCTACAAGTGTATAGAGCCTGGCTGGTTCTGCCTTGTCTTTGCAGAAAACCACCTTCAACTACAAGTGGGTGAGTGCTGCTGACCTCCCCACCCCAAGTCAGATATGCAGTAAAGAGGCCCCACCAACTCCTCGCTAATGTATTCTGCCTTCAATAGCCTGTAGCTTCAGCTTCTCTGAGCCAACCTTTTCCATTCTATTAACTATGCTTCTTCATAAACAGGAAGTAATCCATTCCTTAAGTACCCATCTATCCTTGCATTCCACCTTTCTAGCTAGTATCTTGTTCTGTGTCTGCCATGTGTTTGAGAATGTCTTCTGGGCCAGAGGCTTCTAAAGAGCAGTTTTCTGCCCATGTGGGTCTGGAGTCCAGTGGATGTGGTAGACAAACAATCATGGCAGCCATTATATGTTCTATCGGAATCCTCACACTCCTCTGGCAACATGAAGAACACAATGTTTATGTGAATAATTATTTATAGCATCTCATTAGTTGCCAGACATTTTTCTACCCGCTGAGGTGAGCAATGAGCCGCTTTGCCTTATAAAAAATGAGTTTAGTGTGAAAAGCAGACTGAGGGAAGCTGGGCCTGAGCATTCCCACATGTAGTCCTGGCACTTGGAAGGAGACAGGAGGTCTGAGAGGTCAAGGCTAGCCTGGGCCACATACAGAGACCCTGTATCAAAAGTAAATGATCAAACCCAGTGAAGGGTTAAGAAGCAAACAAGCCACAGGACAGACTTCAACATAAACCTTCTTTCTGGCAGGCTCATGATTTGACTTTAGGTTCAAAAAGAGCCAGAAGAGATAGAATAGGTTGTCTTCAAGTTCCATCCCAAAGAGAAGGCTGATTTCAGCACCCGTAAACAGAGGCTCTGATGGTCCGCTGCCACCCCGGTCTGTCTGGGCTCCATCTGCACATATTTAACTCATTCTCTCCTCCTGTCTCCTTTGCACCTTCTAGGCATGGATCGGTTCTGCCATGTGCTCGCTGAACACAAAAAAGGCATAACGGAACAGCAGGAGCAGACAGCTGGGAACTAGACTGCTGCCTCCACCCAGCGGCTCCAGACAGCCTGCTGTCACTTTGTCAGGGGCCCCTGAAAGTAGCCTTATGGCCAGAAGACAGTAGGAGGAATTGGAGCCACTGTGCTGTCTGACCTCACTCATCAAGGCCCCTAAGCTGAGTGTCTGACTTTTTTAGAAGCCTTGTTTCTTTTAGTCTTTGCTAGCTATCCTGTACTTAAAAATGATGTTTTTATTGTGGTAAGAGGGGGAAGGCAGTTCCCCTGGATTCCTTTTTAGATGGCTTTGTTTTACATTCACCATTTAATAAAAGGCATGCTCTATTTTCTCCAGTTCCAGGCCTGCTTTATTTCTGGTTCATATTCCTTTTGGATGGAGATGATTGTTTTGTTCTAAGTCCTTTGGAAAGCTTGCATGCGAAGAGTACTGTCTGAGAGAAATTTGGGGTGGTAGCCAAGAGGGTGAGGGTGCTTTGCTCTGCAAGCTTAAGGACCCGAGTTCAAGTCCCAGGCAACCCATGTAAAAACCTAGGCATGGCTTTGAGTACCCGTAACCTCAGCACTGGTGGAGTGGAGCACACAGGTGCACCATAACATCTCATTAGCAATCAAGTCTAGCCAAAATGGCAAGAAATCCCATCTCGGTGCAACAAGGTTGAAAGCCTTAGAATAAGATCTTGAGGTCCTGTTCTGACTTCCCCATGTGCACATGCACATGTGCACTCACATTCTCTCTCTCTCTCCCCCCCTCTCTCTCCCCCCTCTCTCTCTCCCCCTCTCTCTCTCACACACACTCACACACTCACACACAACATTCACACACATACTCGAGTACACACACTCACATACTCATACTCAATCCCATACACACTCACACACAGAAATACACATACATACACACTCCCTGACACACACACACACTCCTGTCTGTGGCAGGCCTGGAAGGAAGGGAAGAAATGACTCCTAGCCGGATGCTGAAGGAGCACTAAGTTGTGCCATCTTTATAAGCTCACAATCTTCCATCCTTATGAATGGCTGAGGGACTGGATGGGGTATTATGGGTGCTCCTGCATTCAAATGCCAGAAATCTTCCAAAAGGTTTTAGGACAAATATTGGAATATTAGTTTATTCAGACAGCTATAGTACCAGAAACTTATAAAGAATGAGAATCTGTTTCTTACAGTTCTAGAAGCTGTAAAGTCCAAGAACCCAATAGATAAGTGTCTGGTGGGGCCCGTCTTCTTTCTTCCTATGATATCACATGATTGGGGGGCTGGGGCTCCCTCTGCTTTCATGATCTAATTCCAAGGGGCCCACCTGATACTGCTGTCATTTTAGGGGTGAAGATTTCACATATGAATTTAAAGGTTGGGGATCATAGACCCCAGTTCCCAGAACTGAAATTTTCCATTCCCATCTCTTGATATTCCCGCTGTTCAAATTGCACCTACCTGAGCTTCTAGGAAGCCCTTGCCTACTGGAGGCTGTGAAATGCACGGAATAGAGTCAGAACCTTTTGTGGAAGTTGGAAAACTTCTAGTATTCACTGATAGCTTTGTTAGTCATGTGAGTTTGTGTCCACACACGTTCCTCTGGGAACAGGTTTGTTCCACCTCTTTTTGTCTTTCTGTACAACCCAGGCTGGCCTTGAACACACATCTTCCCCAGCTTTCCTGGTGCTAGGATTACAGGTATATGTCAGTAGATCTGCTCGGTCCTCCCCCTCCTCTTCCCCTTCTTCCTCCTCATCCTTTTTTTTTCTTTCAATCAACGAAAGGAAGGAAGTATATTGCTTTTCTCAAGCAACTTGAGTAAGGACTTATTTTGGCTCATGCTTTGAGGTTTCCATGCACCGTGGTGGAGAAGCAAAGCTCTGGCGTGGCGTGTACCTTTAGCTGTGGCAGCAGAACATGGAGCAGTTGGGTACACTACATCCACAGCCAGGAAGCAGAGATGGATGCTGCTGCTCACCTCACTTTCTCCTCTCTTATTCAGTCTGGGACCCCAGCCTATGGGATGATGCTACACACACTGAGGGTTACTCTTCCTAAGTTAAGCCTCTCTGGAAATAAACTCAGACACACCCAGAGTTGTGTATTCTAGGTAGTCCTAGGTTCTAAATCCAGTCAAGTTGATTACAGAAATGAACTGTCACAGGATGTAGTTTAACAAATTCTGATTCTTCAAAGTTTGTTGTGCTATCCTTTAGAGACTGGTTTTGAACCAGGTATGGTGGTATATACCTATAATCCTAGTACTCAAGAGGCTGAGGCAGGAGAATTGTGGGTTTAAGGTCAGCCTGGGCTATATATCCTATATCATATATCACATATCACATATCATATATATCATATATCTATCTATATCTATATCTATATCTATATATCTATATATCTATATATCTATATATCTATATATCTATATATCTATATATCTATATATCTATATATCTATATATCTATATATCTATATATCTATATATCTATATATCTATATATCTATATATCTATATATCTATATATCAGCCAGAAAGAGAATTCATTGGAAGAGCCCAGGAGACTAGAAGCACTTTCAGGATCTTTATAAAGGAAGTTAGCAGTCTTACTGGTGTGGGATGGAAGGAATCATGCCTTCCATGGAAGCGTTAGTCTGTTTCTGAGTCTGTTTAACTCAGTATTCAGATGAAGGGCTGGCTAGATGGCTCAGTGAATAAAGGCACCTACCACTAAGCCTAACGACTAGATTTGATCCTGAAGCCCTACATGGTGGAAGGGGAGAAGTGACTTTCATAAGTTGTCCTCTGACCCCCACATGCATATAATGACACATGTCTGAAGTAAATAGATGCAATTTAAGGAAAAAAGTTGTCTTGTTTTGTAAAGTTCTGGACATTTCACTTGATTGTTAACATTTGCTGTTAGTATTATTTATTTTTTTCATTGCTCTGACAACTACCTGAAAAAGGTGACTTGAGAGCAAAAAGGGTAAGCATGATGGCCTGTAGTGACATCCCTCCAAGTTCTGACACTTGAGAGGCAGAGGCAGAATGAACACTACAGTCTGAGGCTAGCCTCCATTATCTAGGAGGTTCCAGACCAGCAAGGTTGCATAGTGACACAGCAAGATTGTGTCTAATGACTTTGATGGTTAATCTTGATTGGCAACTTGACCAGATATGGAATCCACTAAGAGGCAAGTACATTTTTCTTGATTGGGAAGAAATGAGAAGATCCACCCTAAGTGTGGTGACACACTGTGGTGTCCGGCAAAGAGAAAAGCTCTCGCCCTTTTGGCTGCTTGCCTCTGTGCCTCACTGGTGACTTTACTCAGGTTTCAAGCCATCTACCCTGCTGCTACGCTGCAGCTGTGTTGTTACCACCCTTCACTAATATCAGAGCCAAACCTCTTCATCCTTCTAATGTGGACTAAAGACCACTGGCTCCCCAAGAATCTTCCAGGCCTTCAGTATTAGGGTTCTGTGGATAAAAGAACTAATGGAATATATAGTCACATAAATTCATATATAATATGATTTATTAGAGTGACTTACAGGTGGTAATCCACCTAATCCAACAATGGCAAGCTCTTGATGGAAAGTCTGAGAATCTGGTAGCTGTTCAGTCCATGAGGCTGGTGTCTCAGCTGCTCTTCAGTATACCTCAGAATCCCCAAAAAGTAGACTGTAGTGCCAGTGAGAGAGGGCCTCAGCAGAAGGATAGAAATATGAACATGCCAGCAAGAATGGGGTAAGCAAGAAAAAGCAAAAGTTTTTTTTTCCATGACCCTTATAGAGGCTATCACAAGGTGTGGCCCAGATTTAAGGTGGGTCTTCCATCCTCAAATGATCCAGTTAGCTAAAAATTCCTTCCAGATGTGCCCAGCTGCTTGGGCTGTTGGTTAATTCCAGATATAGTCAGGTTGACAGTCAAGAATAACCATCACAAGTCCATCCCCTGTCATCTTGACATACAATCACCTCTTATACCATACTTAATTTCCAAGTGAAAAAGTGAGGTCATGACTATACATAATATGATGTAACTATCTTCTTTTATTTTTTAAAAAATCATTTATTTATTTTATGTATGTGAGTACACTGTCAACCTCTTCAGACACACCAGAAGAGGGCAGCAATCCCATTACAGATGGTTGTCTTCCATCATGTGGTTGCTGGGAACTGAACTCAGGACCTCTGGAAGAGCAGTCAGTACTTTTTAATCACTGAGTCATCTCTCCAGCCCATGATGCAACTATCTTATGTACAATCATAAACACATTATGCATTTTAGAACAGGTGGCAATGTTCCCTTGAGGAACATTTGTTTAGTATCTCATAACTTCTGATACTATCTTAATTGATGTTACATTACATGATAAGAAAATTGACAAAGCAAGTATCTGTGCAAATACATTCTTAACACAATATGACAGAACATTCGTATCGATCATGATCCTCACTTCAGAGGTTGGTCTTAGCTGGTATTTATAACTACCCTCCTCTACTACTCTTCTGCATTTCCTCTATCCTCAGTGAGCATCTCAGCAGGTCTTGGTGCTTTTGCTAGAAGAGTGACCCATATCATCATTTCTGAAGGGTCTGTGCCCTTTGACGTATCAGATATTTACATTACAACTCAGAATAGTAGCAGAATTACAGTTATGAAGTAGCAACAAATATTTAATGGCTGAGGAGCACCACAACATGAGGACCTGTATTACAGGATTTTAGCATTAGAAAGGTTGAGAATTACTGTCCTAAAGGATCGCCTGCACTCCAGTTATAGTCTTTTTTTTTTTTTATCTGCATTGTAGAGAAGCAATCTGGATTGATCACCCCTCCTAGCACTGTTATTCCTTTCTTATCCTGTTGTCTTAAGAGCATCAGACACTCAAAGTGGCCACCGGGAAGCCCTAGCTTCCAGTTCTATGTAATGTTTATTGTGTCTCCAGGCAGCAGCACCCCCTATCTGAAACCAAAACTTCTAGGCCAGTAGAACCCTGGGTTTCTGAAACAGGAAACAACAACGGATTTCCTAGTGGGTCACTAGGGGTGATAGTGTGTGGAACCTGTGGGGAGCCTACAGAAGGCAGCTATCATCCTTGCAGCCATCTTGAGCCATATACCCTGACAAGAGATTTGATTATATTAGCCTACAACAACTGAGCACACTCTGATAACAACTTGGTTTAGATACCCAGGATCTTTCCTTGGGTATGTGAGATTAAAGGTGTGTGACTTAAGGGCGTGACTTAGAGATCAGATTTAGAAACAAGACCTAAGGGCAAGACTTAAAGGCGTGACTTAGAGGCGTGGCTTAGAAGTGAGACATATAAAAGGTGAGAGGCAGACAGAAGAAATTATTATGAGTACAACTTGGAGTAGGAATTAGGTTAGAGAGTACAACTTACAGAACAACTTGGAGTTAGTTATTAGACATTAGGCACTTAGCACTTGGAAGAAGTAACTTGGAACTTGGAGGCACTAGGGACTAGGAACTAGGAACTCAAGATTTGGGACTTGGACTAGGAAGAGAGACTGAAGAATAAATGGGATTGAATCACACTCTGTCTGGTTTCCATTTTTCAAGTGTGTCCTCACTCTCTCTCTTGCTGAACCCCAACCCGCAGACCGGAGCAGCTTGGAGCAGTGCAGGCTCTAACAGTTTAGCCCCCAAGGCTTTTGGCAGTGCGGGTTCCAACATTGATAGAGCGGTCCCCGACATTTTTGGCCCCCAAGTGTGGGGCAGCTCAGGCCGCAACAAGAACCATTCCTTTTCCAACTCCTCGATTCCTGTGAATCCTGGCCATGAGAGAAACCATAGTATTGGAAGATGATTACTTCTGTCTTAGTCACTGTTTGTTGCTGTGATGAAACACTATGACCAAGGACACTTATAAAAAGAAGTGTTTACTTGGGGGGCTTGATTACAGTTTAAGAAGGTTAGTTCACTGTCATTATGGTGGGAGTGTGGTGACAGGCAGTCATGGTGCTGGAGAAGTAGCTGAGAACTTACACAATCCTCAGGCAGAAGACATAGAAAGAGATTGGGCTTGGCTTTTGAAACCTCAAAAGCCACCCCCAGTGACACACATTTGCCAACAAAGGCACACTTTCTAGTCCTTAAACAATTCACCCACTGGGGATCAAATATTCAAAGACATAAGCGTATGGGGGCCATTCACATCCAAACCATCATACCTTCAGTGACAGATTGGAACTACAGAGACAAGCTACCATGTTAACTTAGCAATCACTGGTTTCTCAGTGTCTCCTGTGTGAGCATAGCCATTGTTGAACTACATAGATCATGCTCCTGATTTAACTTGAGAAGCTTATAGGTGACAGTATTATATTTCCATAGATGCTTTATTTATCAGTCCAAGCCTCGTGGTTTGTGTTTGACAGGAGGTTGTTTCCTTGCATAACTGTAAGAGGTGGAGTTATTCGATTTGGTATTTACATAACTCAATTTAGCATGTGTCTGTCTGGAGGCACACAGTGGAAACGACTTACAACTTCTTGTTGCCTGCTTGCTTGTATTTTTGGTACGCGGGACTGAACTTTTTCCTTTGTCTTCCCGCATGTCTAAAAATCTCTTTAGTACAGACTGGAATTCAAAGAAGCCCTGCTTTGAAAGCTACTGTTTTCTGTGTGTCCCCATGGCCACATGAATGTGTCTGTCTATACATTTCTACATTTCCTCTGTAAATCTTTTTTTTTTCCTCCAACTAAGAATTTCTGGAGCTTGAGAGAAGCCTTTACAAATGGATGGCGGAGGGAGATCTCATGCGCAAGTAATGCTCAGGAGGAATGGTGTTTTCAGAGGATGCCTACTTTAACTGGGGAAGAAACCTCCAACCTTCAAATGGCTCTGACCAAGAATGTCCGAAATGCAAGACAGATCTGAGCTCAGCCAATGAAAGAAGAGCTAGGGGTGGGCGTGGTTTTGTCTTGGCCAAGATCCTCCACCCCTCTGTTCTTACTTTTTAGACTCCAGTTTTTGGCCTGTAGGGAAGTGCTGAAGACCAGAGCTTCCTCTTCTGTGACCAGAAGGCAGAGCGCGGACTCCTTCCCTGTGTTCCCGCCAGGTCGCCAGGGGGCAGGCTGCCCCAGTGTCACGGAAGTACAGCCCGGAGAGAATACCGTGCGTGAAAGCCCAAGGTCCAAAGTAGGTGCTGTGATCCGCCACTGTGCACCGAACGGGCCAGGTTCGCTGCCGGGTGCTCTTGATCGCTTCCTGCCCTTAGATCTGGAAGTCCTGAGCGCTGTTACACTACAGTCTCTGTGGTCCCGGAAAATCCGGGCGGGCCCTGCAGACCATTCTGTCTTGGTTACCAGTATTGGGCTGGTGAGATCGCTAGGCCGGATTGACTGTTGCGCCTTGCGTGCTCCTGCTGGGTTCTGGTTGCGTTTTGGTCTATGCCACGTTGCCCACAGCTGGGCACTCGGTGGTGTTCTTCCTCGGATCTAAGCTATCGGTGGAACAGGCGTGTGCTCTGCCAAAGTCCCGCTACTTTGGGGAAGGACCCCAAAATTTGCAAAGCAAAAGTAAATTGCGGGGGGGGGGGGGGGGCATTTTCTGTGTCCTCATCTGCCACCTGCCAAGTAAGACTTGTACCTTAAGACAGAGAAATCTGAGAGCATTTGTGATAGAGTGACTCATATTTCAGACTTTTGGCCACCAGCCAGAATTCAATATGAGAGCTTTATCGCCCTCAGATTCTCACTGTTACTTTTTGAGGTGGTTATCAGCCCCAACAGAGCTCAGGTGCGGTATAAGAGAGGGATGCTTAGGAAACTTGTACAGTTTGATAGGTAGGAGACCCCTCTGGGGCCCATGTCTCCTCTGTGAGTAGAGACAGGATCCAGGAGTGCCTGCACTTGTGACTCCTACTTCCCCTTCACACACACACCCCGCCCCGTTCTCACCACCATCTGCTCCTGACCACCCATCACACAAGAGGTCCAGAACCATAGCAGTGATCTGCTTGGAAAATAGCCTGGTGTTTTGAAATTGAGAAAGCATGGGGAAGATTGTTGGTGACCTCCTGAGGCTGCAGAAGGAGAAACAAATATAGAAATGGAGCTAGCGAAAGCTACAGTAGATTAGTTTTGTTTATATGTAGCAGCATGGTGTGGTGTTCATAAGTCCTCAACAGAATGTGCTTGTTGAAATGTTTAACTGGATAAGGTCACAAGGGATGATACACAGCTTGCAAGAAGAGGGAGATATCTTAGTTCCAGATTAGGAAGGCTGAGAAAGGAGGATCACTGAGGCCAAGAGTTCAAGGCCAGCATTGGGCAACCTCAGGGGGAGAAAGAAAGAAAGAGTGAGAGAAAGAAAGAAAGAGAGGAAGGAAGGAAGGAAGGAAGGAAGGAAGGAAGGAAGGAAGGAAGGAAGAAAGAAAGAAAAGAAGGAAGGAAGAAAGGAAAAAGTGGGGGAGGGCAACCAGCCTAGGTGGTAAAGTGTTCGGTCAGTTAAATGCTTTTCTTGCCTTGCAATCATGAGGACCTCAGTTTTATCCCCAGAACCCAAATAAAAATAGCCAGATGTTCACTCCTCATAATTCCAGAGTCAGGGAGATGGAGACAGGCTGGTCTCTGGTTCTTACTGGCTAGCAAGTCTAACCTAATCTGCAAACTTTAGGGCCTAGTGAGAGACCTTGTCTCAAAAACCAAAGTGGACAGCTTCCAGAACAACACCAGAGGCTGTTCTTGGGCCTATACACAGACAGACAGACAGACAGAAACACACACACACACACACTCAGAAGATGAGCAGAAATCCTTCAGCAGGCATGTGCATTTGTGTTTTGGCAGATGTTCTGTCTTCCTCAGAAGGAATCCACGGCACCTACTACCTGCACAGGCTCAACCTCCACTCAGGACATGGAAAGTAGCTATGGTGATGGTCTGCAAGGAGAATGCCTCAGAAAACCAGACCAGAAGCAGCCCAAACTCTATGGAGTGGGCAACCCCACGGCCAAATTCTCCTCTGACAGTTCCTGCCTGTCCTCTAGAGGAAGAGTCATCAAATGGTTCTGGGACTCTGCTGAGGAGGGCTACAGGACCTACCACATGGATGAGTATGATGAGGACAAGAACCCCAGTGTGAGTGAAGACCCCTCCCCACCGTGACCCAAGAGCAAACTAACTGCCGTGCAGTCGGCACCCAGCTTGCTCTTGCCAGGTTGGAGTTATGATCCTCTGGCTCTAAGACGGCTGCTAATGTCTGCTCTATACACAGTTCATCTCTGAGATGGGCTAGTAATGTCTATTCTGTAAGAGTCAACATTACGTGGTACCAGGGATATGAAATTGTCATATAGTACACTTGATAAATAGTAGCTGCTATTATTCATATTATCTGCCTTGATTATCATAGTCTATTGTACATAATAGTTTGGGAGGTCAAAGAGCTACACAGTAACCCTTATTAATGGTTTTGATCTGTTGAGCATCCACCAGATATCAGCGACTGTTCTAGGCACTGGTATCATAGCTGAGATCAAAACTCAGCTCCTGCCCTGTATATTTATATTTTAGTTGACACAGGCAGAACAAACACACATACAACATTTACTGATAGAAACTGTAGAGAAAATGAAGACAGGGTGAGGGGGACAATGGTGGGCTGGGAAATGCTGCTATTTGACATAGGATGTCAGAAGGAAGGCAACTTTACTCAGGTGACATTAGAACAAACACTTGGAAAAAAGTGAGAGGGATTGTGTTAGTTATCCATTGCTGTAACAAACCACCCCAAGTCTCAGCAGCTTAAGTAGCAAACATTTCCCAGTTGCTGGGGTTCAGGACTCCTGGTGGGTGTTTTAGGGCCAGAGGTTTCCGTCACACTAAGTACCTTGAAATTGATGTAATCGAATCTGAAAGCTTGCCTGGGTGGTGGGACATGATCAGGTGAGAGCCTCCACCTCCACATTCACCTATATGGCTCTTGGTGGGCATCTGTTCCTGTCCACATGGACCTTTCCCCAGGACTCCTTCAGATATGAAAGCTCCCTCCAGGGCAGATGGTCTAAGACAGAATAGGGGACTGAATACCCAAGACGGAAGCCACATGCTTTTATGGCCTAACCTTAGAAGTGACGTCCCATCAGTTCTGCATGTTCTTTCCATCAGTTGGCAAATTCAGTCTTTATGCAGGGTGCCGTGGTAGAGGCTACCCACCACCAGGAGCCATGAAGCTGGGAGAACAGCTAGGACAAAGGCCCTAGGCTGGATCAGATCAGCAGACAGCAAAGGGACCAAGTGTGCTGCAGTAAAGCCAGCGTGGTGGGTGACGAGTTCAGAAAGGCTTTGGATTTTGTTGGGACTCATGGGACATGGTGAATGGGGAAGGGTATGAAGTATTCAGGACATGAGCAGGATGTATGATGCAGTTTCAATAAGACATTCTAGACCATATGGAGTCTATATGAAGACCTGATGACAGGCGAGGGAGTGGATAGGAGAGGAGGTGGGATCATGCAGTGATCTGGACAGGAACCGTGGTGTCTTACACTAGGGTCTCAGCCACCGGGCGTGACAAGTGGCTGGCTGAATGTGCTGTGAGGGTAGAGTTGTTAGGACTTGGAGTTGGGTTGTCTGTCTCTAGAGGAAACGGTTTCCTTCCCAGGGGTGGCAAGCACTGCCTCATATGTGTCTAGCTCCCAGCTCATTCATGTTTAATGGTTTTGTCTTTCCTGCTTCCTTCGCTGCTCACAGAAGGCAGGGGTCAGGAGTCATGCCCTCCATTAGGATTAACACCTATGGAGAGGCAGCCAGATGTTGTGTGCTGTTAGCTGGGTCCCCTAGGGAACCATTTACACTGGCGTGGGGGCTGTCCACTGAACACCCCCACTCTTGTTTTGTTCCCAGCAGCGTGTGATTTATAATGTTTTTGGAGAGACACTGTGATGTCTTGGGCATATATCTGCCTTTAGGGAACTATCTATCAGCAGGGAGCTGTACCCTGATCCCTGGGGCATGGGACAGAAGTGATTTTCTAAGGGCAGGAGAGTGCTGGAAAGAAACGTGGGACTCCAAGAAACAAAGAGCCCTTCCAAGTGGAGCATTGGGAAGGCTTCTTGCCAGAGATGGTATTTGGATGGTGCTGGAAATGGGGGATGGGTGCTTGAAACCTAGTGAGTGCCCAGCTTGAGCAAAGACAAGGAGGGCTGGTGGGAGGGTGGAAGACTGGGTGATGCCCACTCTGCTGTCTGTGTGCTCCTCAGGCTCCTTGCTGGCAGTGCTTTGTCATGCTCACCCTGCCTCTACCCTTTGTCTGTAGGGCATCATTAACTTGGGCACCAGTGAAAACAAACTCTGCTTTGACCTTCTGTCCTGGCGGGTGAGTATGGGGGCTGGGCATCACCAGCTCCAGGAGAGTGAGCTCAGGGCTGACATCACCAGCTCCAGGAGAGTGAGCTCAGGGCTGACATCACCAGCTCCAGGGGGTTCTTGAATCCTTTGCCACAGTAGCTTGCTGCCTGCCCCAGAGGCCCTGACTTAAAAGCTGGGGGTGGGGGGTGGGGGAGGGATGGATTACAGATCTGCTTTGGGAACAACTTTACTCTCCCCTCTCTTCCCTTTTCCTCCCTCACCTTCCCTATATAGTCTACCAACAGAACTATATCCATCCCTGGTTCTTAATTTTACTTTTCTTCAATGGAGATCGAACCTAGCATTTACACAGTCAAGACAAGTTAAACTACACCTTCTGCCTTCTTAACTTTTTATTTTGAGACAAAGTCTCAGTTATCCAGGCTGATCTTGAACTTATTCTATAGTCTGGGCAGGTCCTGGATTTGCAAGACCTCCTATCTTAGCCTCCAGTGTAGCTGGGTGCACTACCAGGTGTGGCTTCTATGGCTTTTTCTAATCCAGCTTGCAAAATTTCTTAATACTTCATCAGGTTTCTTAAAATTTCATTAGATATTCCAACTCTCCAAAAATCAAAAAAAAAAAAAAAAAACAAAAAACAAAAAAAAACCTAAAATTAGTTTCAATAATATTTGTTACCCAATATATCTAAAACATGACCATTATGGCTGATGATAAATGTACAATTATTGATATCTATTAAAACTTGTTTTTACAAAGTCTTTACAGTTCAGATTAGCCACCTAGTAAGTGCCCAGTAGCCACAGAATACCAGTGGCTTCCATGTTGGAGCAGCTCTAAGGGGCGACATAAGGGAGGGGAACAGCTGGGCCCAGGCATGGAGAAGTAGACAATTCCAATTCTTCTGGCCCCTGCCAAGGACACTATGTCCTTGGCTCTCTTTGACCTTGTAGCCATGATGCTCTAGTGCCACTAACTCAGTACCTGGTTATACAAGGGACGGCCTACAAGGGATAGACTGAAATTTCCCACTATATACAAAGAGTGAGACTGAGCTGAGTCTGCAGAAGACAGTGCCTTGAGTCCAAGTTGGATGCAAGGCCAAGTTGATGTCACCCCACTCTGGAACCTCCTCTGACCTCTGGGAAGGCTGAGCAGCACAACTTCCCACCCCTACTTCTGCACCCACCCCTCTGGTTTTTGTTGTATAGAGAGCTAGAGCCAAAAGTTCTGGATATCGTTTCAGTTCTGCTACTTGCCAGCTGGGTGGCCCTGCCTTTGTGGTCCTTGCTTTGCTTATCTGTGAAATGGGCCTGGGGATGCTGCCCTGTACTCCTTTCACAGTCTCTCTGAGAAGCAGGAGAAACCCCAGCTGATGAAGGCCATAGTGCTGTGTGGATGCAGGTGACAGCACTGGCCATCAACCTTGCTCTTTTTCCTATGTATCCCCAGCTGACACAGAATGACATGTTTCATGTGGAGCCATCTCTGCTGCAGTACCCTGACTGGAGAGGACATCTGTTGTAAGCAGTTGCCCGAGGCCAGTGGGTCCCGACATGGGACGTGTAGGTCCCTAGGGTGGTAGAGTAGAGCTGGAACACATTTCTGGTCTGTCATTGGCTCTCTTTGACCTTGTAGCCCTGATGCTCAAGATGTCTTCCAAAGTTCACGTTCTTAGCATAAGATCATCAAGATGGTGGGCTCTGGGGCAGACCACTGGGCTTGAGTAAGGACTCTGCCACTTACTAGCAAGGAAGTCAATTCCTTCAGATTCCCTCAGCTTCTTTGTTCATAGAATGGGAATGATAGTCATCACAGCCACCATGAAACAGTCTCTGAATAGCATTTGTGTGACGCTGAAGCTCAGTAAGAGCCATGGTAACTGTTCCTGTTACAATAATGTAGATCATTACCATTATCAGCTTGATGTTTGTAGTGTCAGTTTCATCCCTGAAGTCTCCTGATTGGGTGAGGTTGGGTGACTGAGACCCAGAATGCTTTGGGGCTAGAAGGAGAAGGGTATGCTGGAGTGGAGATAAATGTCTGCCACCTTGGGAAGGTAGGGTGGAGCAGTGGCAGCCAGCCACCTGCAGGTTCCCAGAGGGGCTCTGGAGTAGACTGGGCTGAGGATGCTCTGACAAGTGTCGTATTTTGTTGGTCTGTTCTTCTAGCCTCCGGGAAGAAGTGGCAAGGTTCTTATCTTTCTACTGTAAGAGCCCGGCACCCCTCAAACCAGAGAATGTGAGTCATGTATTTCCTAGAGGTGAGGGGTGTCCGGAAGGGCGCTTGGGGTCTGCTTCTCACTTAGTTTTGCTTCCCAACCCCATTGTGCTGTGGTCCTCTTGACTTCCCCAACTTTGAGGGAGATTGTAAGAGTGACCAGTTCCATCTCTTGTTCACTTGATCAAGAGCAAGGTACCCAGAAATCAGCTTGGCTGGGAACCAGTGGACCTCTGTCAGAATGGATCCCCAGGGCACTTTCTGTGACCCTTGTTCTGCTCTGTCCCCTGACTGTTCCGAGCCCCTCCGTGTCCCCTTCGCCCGCAAAAAAGGACACGTGAGGCAGTGTTCGGGTGGTTACTACAACGAGGCTTTACTTCTTGTATAAACAGAAGCGGAAAGACCCAAAGCCCAGGAAAGGCACTGCAATATGTACCCTAGAGTGGCGTGTTCACTTCTGATTGGCTGTTCACTCCTCACCCCATATTACGCCCCGGGATGGGCAGTGACTTTGGCGCGCTTTTTGCCTTTTGCACCTGCGCAGTCAGTTGTTTACTAGTGGGAGGACAGGATGCCCGTGCCATCTTGGAATGGCGAATGCTGTCATGCTCACTGAGGCTCCCAACACCTGACAAAGGCATTCTTCTCTCCTGTCACTCCCAGGTGGTTGTTCTGAATGGCTGTGCCTCTCTCTTTTCCGCTCTGGCCACAGTGCTTTGTGAGGAAGGGGGTAAGTGGACTCTATGCTCTACTCTCTCAGCTTTTGACTAGGGCTATGCTGGGCTGTGACCACAGTTGTCTGGCTGAGGTGCTGAGGGTGGAGCCCAGGGCTTTGTGTATGCAAGGCCAGCCCTCTACCTACTGAGCTACACCCCTGGTCTTAGGAATTTTGAACTATGACAAATTCTCTGGCTAGTGCTGTGTAATGGGGTATTTTCTTACAATGCTGGGCAGTGGCAGTGAGCTCCCCCACTCTACCTGCCATGAGATTTTGAGTCAACTCCAATACTCCACCCTGTTACAGGCTGCTAGGATATTCAGGAGATTGGTGGGTCAAATACATTTACATATATTTTTACCTTATAGTAGATTAGTCTGGATGTGACCCATTATAAGTGAAGGAGCATCTATATTAGAAAAAGCCTGATCTTGGGGATGCAAGCTTCAAGGTTTTGGGAGTTGGGAGCAAGAATATGCCTCCGAATGTTTCCCAGAGATGGTGGAGGCTAGGAAGGGTAGTGGCGCACATGACAGGGTCTGTAGTATCCAAGCCAGAGGCCAATAGGCTATCTACTCCTGCTCGCAGATGCTCTCTTGATCCCCACACCTTACTATGGAGCCATTACCCAACACATCTATCTCTATGGCAACATCCGACTAGCCTATGTTTACCTGGATAGCAAGGTAAGAGTGCCTGCATCCCAGTTCTTACATTTGAGTTTCCTGTAGGCAAGGGTTTTCTGGTTCCAAGTCTGTGGGTGGGTGTGAAGGGAGCTTGTGTTAGGGGCTTTGGGACTGCTGTGAAATGGCAGTCTTCTGTTCTTGCATGGATGCCTCTGCATGGGTTTTCTGGAAGCTCCAAGCCACAGGTTCTAAGATCCTGGATCCATGGAGAAGCCAAGGACCAACCCCATGAATGAGAGGGTAGAAAGGGAGAAGCTTAGACCTTGGAAATTCTGAGAGCCAATCAGAGAAGCCTTATTGCCTCTGCCAGAAACCTAAGCGATAAGAGTGGGGTAGAAGGCAGAAAGAGGAAGCAGCCCTTCCTGTTTGTCAAAGACTGTACCCAAGAGGCTGGAGATGGTAGAGAAAGAGAGTCCTAAGAGTTCAGGTTTGGGATTGGGGCTATGTCACTGAATTTGACTCCTGACTTTGGTGGGTCTTTCCCCAGGTAACTGGCCTGAATACACGTCCCTTCCAGCTCACCGTGGAGAAGCTGGAGATGGCCCTGCAAGGAGTTAATGCTGAGGTTGGAGATTCAGTCAAATACAGGACTGGGAGTGGGTGGGTTTCAGCAGGGGCTAGACCCTTCATCTCTTGGAAATTGGGCTTGTAACATTGATAGGGACATTTGGGGAGGAATTATGGAACCATCCTGGGAGTGGGGGTCAGGCAGAATCCTGTATCTATGGATACAGATTCCCATTAGAAAAAGACCTTGAAACCACAGTGTACAGAGAACCAAGAAAGGTCATTAGAAACTTCCCCCTCACAATAGAGGGTAGCAGGAGGTGATGGGATAGGATTGTAATTCATTTTATATATGCATGAAAATGTTTAGATTGAAGCCCATTATTGTTTTTAACGAATATATGTGCCTTGGTTACTGTTCTGTTGCTGTGAAGAACACCATGACCAGGGTAACTCATAAAATAAAGCATTTAATTGGGGTTTGCTTACAGTTTTAGAGGGTTAGTCCATTACCATCATGGCATGAAGCAGATAGGCATGGCACTGGAGAAGTAGCTGAGAGCTTTTCATTCTGGACTGCAGAGAGACACTGAGCTTTTGAAGCCTCAAAACCCACCCCGAGTAACACACCTCCTCCCACAAGGCCACGCCTCCCCCATCCTTCCCAAACAGTTCCACTAAAGAGCAAGCATTCAAACATATGAGCCTATGGTGGGAGGGGGAATTCTAATTCAAACCGGCCACAGTATTCTAATTAAAAAGAACACCCCACCTACTCTAGTCCTTTGTTTCTGCTTCAGGGTCAAATGTGGATTGTGGGAGTCTATAGTTTAGTGAGTCTCTCTGGCAAATTGAGGGGTGATCCTGCTCCTTTTGAGGGGTTCCTTAGGAAAGGCAGAGACCTAAGTTCCTGTGCTTGCTTCCGCCCATGTTCAGCATCTGTGCACTTCACTTCATTTACCATTGTCAAGTGCTCAGTGCAGGAGCTGTGAAAGTTCTCAACTCCCACTTACAATTCCTCCGACTCAAGCAGCCTCTCTGCCAGCAGCTGGCATGCTTCCCTGCTCCCTGCCTGCTTTCTTTTCACAGTAGGAGACAGGGCAGATGTAATTCTGTGTCCTACTCATTTGCTTCTTGTTGGGTCAGGAGTGTGTTCCTGCCATGCTTCCTTGGGCAGCTGCCAGCCTCATCCAGTGAGACTGTAAGGCTCTGGAGTGTGTGTGTGTGTGGGGCACTGAAACACCCTTGGATGGTTTCAGGGTGTCAAGGTCAAAGGCCTCATCCTCATCAACCCCCAAAACCCTCTGGGTGATGTCTATTCTCCTGAAGAGCTGCAGGACTTCCTGGGGTTCGCCATGAGGTGAGTGCTGCCTACCCCACAAAGTGGACAGAGTTCTGATGTGGCCTGGGGCAAGTCCTTAGCCCATTGTGGGCTACTACCTGTTGTGGTGTCTCCCTGCCTTCTTAAAACACCAGCTGCCCTGCTCTAGGGCCAGGCAGTATGCTGAACACTTTATTTATGCATTTATGTATTATTTATTTACTTATTTATGTTTACCTGCATTCATGTGTGCACAAATATAGAAGTTAGCAGTCATTCCTTAGATGCTTTGTTTTTGAGAAAGGGTTTCGCTGGTCTAGAGCTTGTCAAGTGTGAGAGGCAACCTGGCCAGTAAACCCCAGGGCTCTGGGTATCACACTTGGGCCTTTGTGTTTGCAAGGCAGCACTTTACTGACCGGGCCATCTTCCCAGCTGAACACTTCTGTATTGTATCTGTGGTTTTCCTCACAGCAGCCCCATGAAAAATGAACACTTATCATCTCTGCTTGACAGAGCCTCAGAATGATCCAGTCAGGAGTGGCTACAGACATGAACCTGAGTCTATTTGTCTCCAGCCCACCATGCAAAACCCCAAGAGTCCTCTACTTTATGTGTGCAGCCTCCTGTTTGTAAACATATAGACCAAAGTGGGGTATTCCTGGGCCATCAGTTTGGCAGTCCTAGGCTACACTGTGGTCCTCTGGGTTTCTGACATACTGCTACTCAACGGTGAGTGACATATTTTGGCTCTCTCCTTCCCACTACCTACCCACTCCAGGCACAAGCTACATGTGATCATGGATGAGGTTTACATGCTGTCGGTGTTTGAAGAGTCTCTTGGGTACCGCAGTGTTCTCAGCCTGGAAAGGTGAGGCTCCCACTGTAGCTGAGTCTACCAACCCCTGGACTGAATCACAGTTTCCCAGCCTCTATCTGGGTCAACCCACAAGGCATGACCTGCCCAAGGTAGTTCTATTAATCTCTATTTGATCTCACTGGTCCTCAGGCTGGGGGCAACTAGGTAGACCAGGCCTTCAGATTATTCTATGACATTCCCAAGAGCTCCAATGGGGGTCAGGAGGCAGGGCTTGGCATTCTTTGAAGGGATATTTGGCATTTGGAAAGCCGAACTCTTGTTTCCTTCATATTTAGTCTATCTCCATTTTCATCCACCCATCAGTCTTTCTGTCTGTCCATCTACTCATCCATTCATCTATCCCCTCTCCCCTTTGTCCATCCATCCCTTCATCCACCCATCCATCCTTTTATCTATATTTCTAGTTAGACAAAGGTCTCAGCAGCTCAGGACACAGGTAGCAATTTTAATGATAGTCGCAAGAATGCTGAAAGGGAGGTGGTGAGGAGCTGTGGGAAGGTCTGTTTGAGGCAGCCGTTGGCCTGGATTCCTGGGATTGGCTAGGGAAACCCTTTGAGGAAATGGAGCTGGAGCTAAATTCTAGCTCAGATGTCAGGTCTAATGGTTTCTCACACAGCTCTACCATAGACATAGAACCAGTGAGCTCAGCTGTGCTCTCATGTAATGTTATTTATAGACACAGGCAGCAGGCTGTCTGCTGACCCATTCTGAGAGAAGCATGAGAGTTGGTGGTTCAAAGACATGAGACCCAGTTTCATCCATCCATCCATCCATCCATCCATCCATCCATCCATCCATTGATTCATCCATGCACAGATCTGTGATCTGCTGGCTCTGGGTTACTTATGTCTCTCTCCATGCTCTCTTCTCTATAGGCTGCCTGACCCCCAGAGGACACACGTGATGTGGGCCACCAGCAAGGTGAGTTCCTGCCTAACCTGGGTGGGAGAGAGTGGAATCCATTTCTTCTGTAAGGGCTGGCCATGGCTTAGCACACTTCCCCTTATAGGACTTCGGGATGTCTGGGCTTCGCTTCGGTGTACTGTACACAGAAAACCAGCACGTGGCTACTGCTGTGGCCTCCCTCTGCCGCTATCATGGCCTCAGTGGCCTGGTACAACATCAGATGGCACAGCTGCTCCGGGACCATGGTGACTATCTAAGTCTAGGGACTTGAAAGAGGAGTGGGGTTGGCATGCACGTAGGGCTTGTTGGGGCACACGGGTGCCTCCCCTGTGGAGGAACTTAGGTAATGTCTGGGAGCCATTTCTGGGTCCAGACTGTACTCAGTTGCTTGCTTCCTGCCTATGTAGCACATTTCTTCACCTCCCTGAGCCTCAGATTCCTCAGCTGTAGAATAGGGCTGATAACGGTGCTAGTCTTGTAGGCTGAGTATGATCTGTGATCTGGTTAGAACCATCCATGGCATAAAGCGGGTGTTTGGCTAATATGAGCTCACAGGCTGGGTGCAGTGCTATGCATCTGTATACTCCCAGCTACTTGGGAAACTGAAGCAGGGAGGATGCTTTATGGTCAGGAGAGCCAGGATAGCCTGGGCGATATCCACCTAAAAAATAAAATGAACTTAAGATTATTAGCTTTGAGCACTTTGAAAAGAAGTCAGGAGTTATTGAGAAAAGGCTGTGCTGGCATGCTCTCTGTCTGATCTCTGTCTCTTGAGTCCTGTGCTGTCTCCGCCTCCAGCCATGGGTTTAGATGGTGAAGCTCTCCTGTAATTGTTTACTCAGCCTTTTAGATGTTCTTTTTGTCCATCTCACTCCCTCCCTAGGGCTCTGAGGAGAATTTCGATACAGTTCCCCATCATTTTACAGACGAGGAAGACCAGATGCTAAACACCCAATCTAATAGCGTGAAGTTTTGTAGAAACAGTGACAAGACCTCTTGTTGGTAAGGGAGGCGAGCTAGGACACTTGCTGATGTGGTCAGAAGGCGTTTCAGCCACAGTGAAAAACAATCCCTTAGTTTCCTATAAACACACTTACCAAAGGACCCAGCAGCAGTCAGAGCGCCAAATGTGGAACCTCTGTGCGAATGAGCTACTTCTTCATAGCCACCCACATCTGTAAATGGTAGCCCCCCCCCCCCAGACACGTTGATACACAGTGTCCCATCTACACGGATCCAATAAAACCCATAGCAGTGTGGGTTTCTCCCCGAGATGCTGTACTGACAGGGGAAGCTAGGAGCTAGACATTACGTGCCACATGAGGCTAATTTTGGTGACATTGAGGAATGAACACAACTGTCACAATAGATAGCACATCAATCACGGGAAGGGATATAAGTCTAAATAGCATGAGGATAATCTTTTGGGGTCACTCAGAATCCTGATTCTGTGTCATAATTCATTCAGCTGTCCACACCCACCCTCTCACCCCTTACCCCCCTCCCCACCAACTTGGTCAGTAAGTCGATGAAGATCAGGGAGGGAGCTGAAGCTGCAGAGGTCTGCCTTTCCCGTCTGGCCAGAGGTCCCACTGGGAGCGGGACCTTGGTCTGTGTGGTTTGGAAGTATCACTTTATAACTGCAGGCACCTTTGGCTTGGTTCCCATCCTTCGGGACTTTATCCTTTGGGCTCCTGAATGAGGTCCAGGTCCTGGAGCTCTCAATCGCATACCTGGATCAAAGGTACTTTATACTGAACACTGAACTCCCAGCTCTTCCAGCCCCTGACTCAGTGAGCCGTGGGAGAAAACAAGTGCTTCCTGCCACGCCCTTTCATCGCTTAGCATTTAGATGAATGCAGTGGTGAGAAGATGCATGGGGGTTTTGTATTCTTATTTCCCTTCCATTTAGACTGGATCAGCCAGGTGTACCTGCCAGAAAACCATGCCAGGCTCAAGGCTGCCCACACCTATGTCTCAGAAGAGCTCAGAGCCCTGGGGATTCCCTTTGTGAGTCGTGGGGCAGGCTTCTTCATCTGGGTTGACTTGAGAAAGGTAAATCGGGTTGATGTGTGGGTGCCAAAAATTGCCAAGCCTCCACCTGTCAGAAGAAGGCATTGGAGGGGTCTCCTGCGTTCTGAACTTCTTCCATCCTCCCAGTACCTGCTCGAAGGCACCTTTGAGGAGGAGGCGTTGCTCTGGCGCCAATTTTTGGACAACAAGGTACTGCTGTCCTCTGGCAAGACCTTTGAGTGCAAAGAACCCGGCTGGTTCCGCGTGGTCTTCTCGGACAAGGAGAACCGCCTCCGCCTGGGTGAGCAGTCTCCTCCTCCAGCTGCCTCTGGGGCCCTGCTTCTGACCCCAGTAGCCCCCGTGCTGACAGCTCCTCCCTTCTCAGGAATGCAAAGGATGCGGCAGGTGCTTGAAGGGCAATCTAAAGTGGTAGAAGATGCCTCTCCATGTCGCGCTCAGGAGCCTCATAGCCAGCCCAGATGAGCTGGCCGTTGCCTCTCAAGAAGCCACTGTGAACAGGCCTTGTAGGGCTACCGGAGACTGAATGTCAGTGGGACTCACGACTTGGCTTTGGTCTTGAAGGACTGTTTCCTGCCCTCTGCTGGCAGTGGCAGACTGTTTAAACTGATACTCACCTTGGGCGGTTGCTGTGCTGTATTTAACAGGATCAGGATCAGCGGGATGACTGTTGTGAATAGTGTACAGTATGGGGAGTCGTGACTGCTCCTAATCACAGCTCCTTTCTAGGATACAAGAGTAAAAAAGCAACTGCTCATTCTCCGTGATGGTGCCTTCCTGCCTCTTTCTTGTTGCCAGGGAAACAAGCCAGAGGATCAGCAACCCTCCCCCCCCCCCACATACACACACACACACACACACACACACACACACACACACACACACAGAGAGAGAGAGAGAGAGAGAGAGAGAGAGAGAGAGAGAGAGAGAGAGAGAGAACATTCCAAGGATGTTGTTCCAAAGCATGTTTCAATGATTGGAATGAATTCTGCTTCTTCAGGTCTTTGGAGCCCAGGACGGGCCTCAGCTTGGGATGTAGAGAGAGAAATATTCCATGGTGGATGTTAGGGGGAACTCCTTGGTGGAGCCGAAATGCCCAGTACCTAGAGTCACAGCTGCAAGAGCAGCTGAGGCAGGAGGATTGCTTACACTTGTGAGTTTGAGATCAGCCTGAACAGGAGTCACAGATGTATCATAAACAGTGGAAATCAGAGACTAACTCCTGACCCTAGAATGAGCCCATTGTGAGTGTGTCAGTGAATCAGCATAGCCCAGGCTGTCCCAGTCAGTTGTGCCTTGCAGGCACACATCATTATGCTCAGGATATCCTCTCACAGATGAGGAAACTGAGTCTTAGATGACATAATATTCTGAGCCTCATAGCTACAAACTCTCAGGGTCAGGACCCAAGGGTTTGCTTTGGCTCAGAGTCTGCGTGTGATGGTTGGAGAGATGGCTCAGTGCTTAAGAATATTTGCTTTTCTTCTGAGGACTCGAGTTCCCACAGTGGGCAGCTCATAACCACCTGTAACTCCAGTTCCAGGGATCTAATTCCCCCTCTGGCCTTGTGGGCACTGTACACACACACACACACACACACACACACACACACACACACACACACAGAGTCATAAAAAGGAGTCTCATGTGCACTGTCTATTTGTGCATTGCTTTCTGCAGTTGACTTGGTTTGTCTGTAGATTGCCTATATTTCTGTTTTGTGTTTTTCTGTCATTAGTTTACTTTTCTACCTTGTCTTAGATATTTCTGGATTCCCACTCATCTTCTAGTCATTTGTACTCATACTCTGTATTTTCCTGCTGGCTGTTATCCTAGAATATAACACCTACAAAAAACAAGGAAAGTGTGCCTCGGCTTTCCCTATAGCAATGGGAGACCTTGTATTCCTGGTGATCCATGGCTGGGTTTGTGGTCGGTGTTCATTTGTGCCTTTCAGTTTTGACACTGCAAACTCTTGTTTTACACAGGCGACATTTGCTTCAGTTGATCAAAGAGTCATCCCGAGCATACACTGGGAATCAGTCTTCTGTCTGTTGTGCAGCTCCTGCGGTGGGGTAGTGGAGTCTGCTAGAGATAGATTTCCAATCCCTGCTTGTCTGTGGATGTCCATTTTGCTCCGTTTTTGGAACATAACTTTACTGGTTATAGGATTCTAGGGTTAGTGGTTATTTTCTCATTTACTCTGTTCATGTTGCATCTGCGACTCCTTCCAAGACAACCTGTTACCTCACTCCTGTTCCAGTTTCTCTGTGCCTTTAAAAGACAGTATCAGGCTGGCAAGATGGCTCAGCAGTTAAGAACACCCGCTGCTCTAACAGAGGTGCTGAGTTCAGTTCCCAGCAACCACATGGTGGCTTACAACCATCTATTAATGAAATCTGATGCCCTCTTCTGACATGCACCACAAATACATACAAAACACTCACATAAATTTTAAAAAGACATTTATCATTGGTGACATATAGTGTCATCGCTGTGTGTGAAGATACTGAATTGTCTCATCTCATTTCATGTACACTGTGATTCTTGGATGTGTGGCTTTCTTCATCAGTTCTGGAACATTTTCAGTCTTTATTATCAAACATTGCCTTTTCCCCCTGTTCTCTCTCTGTCTTGATTATTTTTCTATTGCTGAGACAAGACATGATGACCAAGGCAACTTCTAAAAGAGAGTGTTTGATTGGCCTTACAATTCCAGAGTGTTGTAGTTCATGATTGAGGAGCAAAGGCATGGGAGCAGGAGAAGCTGAGCCTTCACATCTTGATCCACAAGTAGGAGGCAGAAAGAGTGCCAATAGGAAGAGCCCTCCACTGACACGCCTCCTCTCCTGAATGACAACGCCTCCTCTACCAAGACCAAATCCTTCCCGAACAGCTCCACTCACCGGGGACCAAGCATACAACTACACGAACATATGGGGATCATTCTCATTTAAATGACCACATAGTCTGGAGTCCTATTTGCTCTCTCTGAGTAATTTTCTTTGCACTTTATGCAATTTAATAATACATTCTCTAGCTAGATAGAACCTGCCTTAATCTTTGAATTTTATGTTTTAGAAAAATGTATCTTCCCCCACACAAAGTGGTAAAAAGTTATTGTTTATAATATTTTTAATTACTGAAACATGGTTGCTTTGTGTGTTGTATACAGTTATCTCTGTGTCCATGGATGATTAGGCCATGACCACTTCGAGAACACTAAAATCTGCACATGCCCAAGTTCTGTATAAAAATAGCTTCATCTTTGTGTATAACTTAGGTGCATCCCTCTGTAGACTATTTTATTCATTTAGCTTTTAAGATAGGAGTCTTGCTATGGAGTCCTCCCACCTCCAGTTTATCGATGTTTTTAAAAAAGACATTCTTTTTCATTGATAATCTGTAGAGTCCCCACTGCTTGTCAGAGCACTTGATTTTATTTATTTCACTTTATATACAATGAATACCCAGGCTACCTCCAACTCAAGGAGAACCTTTCCCCGCTTCCCTGTAGGTGAGAATCATCTCTAGATTGCATGTAATATAAGTATAACAAAAACTAATAATAATAATGATAATAATAATAATCAACCTTAAAAGTTTTCTTTTTAAAAAGATACAAGCCAGTGTTTTGTGGAATGCCAGGAATTTGTCAGTGGTACCGTTGGCCAATGGTTCTGATGTCACCCATCCGGTTCTCAAATGGGTGTATATAGTTATTTCAGTAGCGCGTGTGTGTGTGTGTGTGTGTGTGTGTGTGTGTGTGTGTGTGTGTGTTTGAGGGATAGAGCCACATTTTGTTATATATGGGAAGAGAAATTTGGACAGAATCTTCTGTCCCTAGATTTTTCTCGTTCCAATCTCTCTAGGTCTAAGACAAGGAAATATTAACCCCTAAATTCTGGAATCTTTGCTGGTGAGGAAAGTCTTCATGTGGGTATTTAAGCTGTAAATAACAATGTCCACTAGGTGGCGCTAAAGTACAATCGGGACCAAAATGTATTCGCATCTCATGGACAGAACTATAGCCAGCAATGACAAGCTGGGCTAGGTGCCTCATTAGCCTTTCAGTAACTGTCACTCAGCTTTTTGCTGCCTTGTGACAGATGCCACTATGCATGCGATAATTTCTGCTGCTCCAGTTACTTCCAAAATTTTTATAACTGCTTCTTGGATTTTTTCCAGAAAAATATTATACTTGGACCTGGACACAAGCATCTGCTCACACATTTTCTCTCTTCTGATCTACAGAAGCACATTTTACCTAAAAGTGATCGTTCTTACCCCTTTTAAGGGACCCTGGCTTCTCATTAGCCTGTCTTGGAGATATTACCTTGCGGACTGGTATGCCGACTCCTCCTTCTTGTTCACTAATCCTACAGTTTACTTTCGTTGCTCCCAGTGTCTTGCTATTATTAGAAACAGTGCGGTGAATGTTTCAATAAATGGTGAGACTTTCTGCAGGGTAAACTACAAAGAAGGTTGGTTGGAATTGCAGGTCTAAGGCAGGTTTGATACCTTGAAGGATACTGCCAAATTGCCCTGAGGGCTTAACAATGCTTTGCAGACTTGGAGATAGTCTCATTATGTAGCCTAGGCTAGCCTATAACTAATGAGTGATCATCCTGCTGTGCTGAGATTACCGATATAAGCTACCACGCCTGACGCAAATGCTTGCGGTTTTTGACAGTTTTATCTGGGAGCTTGGTGCACCTGGCTGTCCCTCTGCCTTTGCACCCGGGGGATTGCTCACGTGCGCTGACTCCTCCTGTCCAGCAGGGGGCGCGGCCCTGCGGCTCCGCATGCGCAGTGCGAGCTGTTTCAGCCGTAGGGAACCGGAGGCCGGCGTAGCTTTCCCCTGCTGGCTCCAGCGTATCTGGCGGCGGCCTCCCGTCACCGCGCGATCCGACACGGCCGTGGCTCGCGGCCCGTGTCAAGAGCCGGTGACGGAGCGCGGGGCCGAGCGGGAGGCGGCCGGTTCCGAGGTGAGCGCGGCGCGCGGGCGGCCGGGTGGGCCCTCCGGGCTGGGCCTCTGAAAGCCTGGGGGTTGCAGGAGAGCCGCAGCGCTGCACCGCGGCCCCATCTGTACCTGTGCCCCGGTCCCCGGGCCCGCCCTCCTGTCCAGGACCTCTGCTTCCTGCTGCAATCGGGACCTGGGTCCTCCCAGGGAGGCCTTGCACTTTGGCTTTCGAGGACTAGTGGCGTCCAATGCAAGTCCTGAGTGGGTGGGACTCGGTGAGGAGAGTGGCTCAGGACCCACTGACTCTGAACGTTGGGAGATGCGTTGTTGAAGGTGGGAACAGTGTCCAGTTTTGAGAGTCAAATAATGGTTTGGTGTCACTTATCAAGTGCCAATCTAGAAGGGCCCAATCACTTAGCCACTATGGATGTTGACTCGAGGCTGGGGCATGTCCCTTTCATACGTTCTAAGTACTTTCATTGAACTTTGTGTACTCTGGAGCTCAAGGCAATTCACGGGAATAATAAACATGGTTGAGTTTTTATTGCAATCACTCGCCCTGACTTAAGCCTCCTAGTTGCTGTAGCCTGTGTGGCTGGGTTGTCATCTGAGGAACCAGGCTGCTGGGCCCTGCAGCCCAGCTTTGGAGTTCTGTTGTGGAACCCTGGAAGTTCTTAGCCTTGCTGTTGACCTTTCTCCACCACAGTGAGGTTCAGAAGTTTGTCACACTGCGCTGTCAGGAGGACAAAATGAGACATAGTAAATGCACATGTGTAGAGTAAATGCTCAGGTACTTAATGTAATCACCGTATGTAACTGCCACAGTCAAACAGTATCTTTCTATTGGAAACCCTTTTTGGAGGTAGTGAGCCACTCTGGAGCTTTAATTCTAATCCCGTCAAGGCTGTGCATCGTGACTGTGTGTCTGTTTGCCTACTTTGTTTTCAGAAGAGTTCCTGTGTAGCAGTGGCAGGCAGTTCAGCAGGCAGGACCGCTCCAAAAAGGCTAAGACAATGGGAAACTGGAACGTGTGGCTGAGTGGATTGGCTGTAGCCTGGAGCTCGGAAGAAAGGTGTTTCAGGCCAGCATTAGGAAGGAACAATTCCGGGAACAGGGGGAGTGTGCCTCACCCCGCCCGCCCGTAGACGGGTGTTAGAGTCATTTCCAGTGACTCAGTGCTCCGAAGCTGGATTAATGGCTCCAGATTTTTTTTTTTTAATTGAGGGGGAGGGTGTTTGATAGGTTTGAAGGATGATAATTTGTAGGGTCTGAGATGAAATTTTCTTTTTGATCCAGGTCATGGTATGAATGAAACTGGGCAGTTGGCAGGATTCAGTCTACAGGATTCAGCACAGGTTTATCAGGGATGGGCTGCTTCGAGGATGTATCTCAGCTGGTAGAGTTCCCAGCACACATGAGGCCGTGGATTGGATCTCCCATGCCTTATAAACTGGGGCGAGGGTGCATGCCTGTAATCTCGGTACTCAGGAGGTGAGAGCAGGGAGCCAAGGGTAACCATCTAGTTCCTGACCAGACTGGACTGTAGGAGGCTGTCCCAACACAAATGGAAAACCAAACCAAACCAAACCAAACCATCATAGCCAGTGGCTCTCAGGGGGTAGCCGTGCGTGATGGGTGCAGGGAGAGGAGGTATCCAGGGTAGGGCACAGAAAACCCAGAGTCTGTGGAAGCCTCCAGCCCTTTTGGAAATTCCAGTTCAGGAAGGATGGCCGTCAGAAGCCTCTCCCCTGAGTGGTGAGTGCCCCAGTGCAACTGGGAAGGAAAGGTGCTCGTTCGTTCGCTCATTCATTCATTCACTCATTCACTCAGCCAGCATTCAAGTTGAGATCCATATGTTCCATGCTTGATCCTGGGTGTTGAGAACACTGACAAGACTGTGCAAGGTGCACCAGCAGAGAGGCCGGCAGACACCTCACAGTGTGTGTGGCAGGTGCTGTAAGGAAGGTTGCGGGAATGGTGGTGCTCGCAGGGAAGGCCTCCCCTGTCTTAACTGATTACTTTATTATTTATTTTTAGTTTGTATGGGAGTGATTTGCTTGCTTGCTCACTTGCTTGCTTGCTTCTGTACCATGTGTGTGCAGTGCCTGCAGAGACAAGAAGAGGGTATCAGATTCCCTGGAACTGATGGAACAGATGGTTTGAGCCTCCAGAGCAGCAAGTGCTTGTAACCACTGAGCCATCTCTCTGTCCCCTCAATAATAATAATAATAATAATAATAATAATAATAATAATAGAGCAGCATTTGCTCTTGACTGCTGAGCCATCTCTTCAGCCCCCTCTTCAACAGCACCAACATCAACAACTGTATTCCTGGATTCAGCGAGGACCTAGTCTGTTCCCAACCAGTGCTCTGCCACTGGACTGTAGTCCTGTTGCCATTCACCCTTAGTTTGTTTTATTATGAGTATTTGTTCTGGCCCAAGTTCTTGTCACCCTCTCAGCTTTATTCCTTAGAATTTGGTGTAGAGGGGTTGGGTATTGAGCTAGCCTGTAAAGGCTTCCTTAAGCCAGGAGGAGCGCACATGTCCGGGGCGGCTTTGGGCCGTTGTGCCTCAGCTCCCTACCAGTCGGGGTGGTTCTGAGGTGTGTTCTGGTGACTCTTTGGGGGGCTCTTCCCAGCTCCAGCCTCACCATTCCATTTTTCAGCTCCTCTCTAGTTTTCCGGAGCCCCCTCTTGCCAAACACTTACGCTCATGTTCTTTTTCTTAGTTTGGCAGAGCACAGACCATGCTAGTGCATCTAGAAGTGGCCTGCAGTCACCATGAGAGCATGTCCTGGACTGACTTGCTCACTCTCAGATGGCACCAAGGACCCCGCAGCAGTGTAAAACAAGGCATCAGTAACCTCTGTACTCTAGTGTAGCAGCTGCAGAACTCCTACCATAGCTGCATGGGGAGAGACATCCAGGTAGGAGGGAGGTAGCCCAGCATGGTGGCTGGAGCTCTTGAGCCTCCACCTCCCTCTGGTCTCAGCATGGGAGTCTTCAGATGTCTGTGGCTGCAGGACCTGGCTGTGTGGACTAACAGCAGCTGGGGGTGGGGAGGGTGTATGAAATGGTAGGATATTAGACATACAGGGCGTGGAAATGGGTGCGTTCTCTCATGATCCAGGGTTAATGACCCAGCAGGACAGTGGGAGCTGGTCCTATACTACTGCCAGACAGGCTTGAAGCTTGCGTGTAGCCATGACCTAAACAACTGGTTCTCGCCCGCAGATGATTTCATTGTCCCCCAGAGGTATTTGGCAGTGTCTAATACACTCTTGGTGGTTACAACTACAGGTCTGGCTTTTATCAAGTAGAGGCTGAGGATGGTACTGAAACGGCTATGATCTGTATGGCGGCTTCCCACATGACTTAGGTATAGCTAGAACATTAGTAGAAGCCACAGCAGGAAACTAACAGGGGGCAGGGGGTGTGTCAGGACTGCTGTGGCAGTGTGTTGAAGAAGGAACTTGAAGTTCAGGGAGGCAGGTAGCTTAAGTAGATTTATTCTTTGAGGCCAGAGATAAGACCACTTGCTCGGCCTCTGGTAGAGTCCACCCTCTCCCGGAATGGCCAGTGATGGGCTGGCACCTTTGAGAAGCGAGCTCAGCATTGATCCCACAGGCCAGTATTGGCTTTCATGCTACTATGGAACTAGGTTCCCAAGTTCCTGAGAAAGGCAGAGTTCTGAAGTGGCCAGGTGCTGTCCTTAGCTACAGATGGCAAGGCAGACATGGTACCCATAGTGGATGCCAAATGGGGACTCAGCCAGGCTGTCCTGACCCACTGTGCTGTGACTGACTAGTTCGTGGTCTTAAGGGCAGTCAGCTTAGACACTGTCTGATTTGTTGAACCAGCTGTCTCCGAATTCTCTCCCTTCATCTCCCCTCCACGTGATCCTTCCCATTCTCATCCCCACCCACCCCCAGTCTATCTAAAACCTATTCTATTTTCCCTTCCTAGGAAGGTCCATGCTTTCCCCATAGAACTCTCTTTACCTAACCTCTCTGGGTATGTGCTTCTGCGGATTGCAGCTTCATTAATACTTAAATAGCTAGTGCCCACTTATAAGTGAATACACACCATATTTATCTTTCTGGGTCTGGGTTACCTCAGAATAATTTTTTTTCTAGTTCTATCCATTTGCTATAAAGTATGTTATTTTTTAAACAGCTGAGTAATATTACATTGTGTAAATGTACCACATTTTCTTTATCTGTTCTTTAATTGAGGGACATCCAGGTTGTTTCAGGTTTCTGGATATTGTGAATAAAGCTGCTATGAACATAGTTGCGCAGATGTCGCAGTGGTAGGATGGAGTGTCCTTTGGGAATATGCCCAAGAGTGGTATAGCTGGGTCTTAAGGTAGACTTATTCCCAGTTCTCTGAGGAACCACCATATTGATATTTGTAATGGCTGCACAAGTTTGCCTTCCCACCAACAATGGAGGAGTGTTCCCCTTACTGCACATTGTCACCAGCACGTGTGTCACTTGTGTTGTTGATCTTAGCCATTCTGACAGGCATCAGATGGAATCCCAAAGTCGTTTTGATTTGCATTTCCCTGATGGCTAAGGATGTTGAACATTTCCTTAAATAAATGTTTCTTGGCCATTTGAGATTCCTCTATTGAGAACTCTCTGTTTAGATTTGTACCCTATTTTTAATTGGATTATTATTTTATATCTAATTTCTGGAGCTTTTTTAAAAAATGTATTTTGGATATTAGATTTCTCTTGGATATGGAGTTTGTAAAAATCTCTTTTCATTCTTTAGGTTGCTGCTTTGTCTGAATGACAGTGTCCTTTACCTTGCAGAAGCTTTTCAGTTTCATGAGGTGCCATTTAGTAATTGTTGATCCTAGTGCCTACACTAGTGGTGTTCCCTTTTGAACTATCTCTGCATCTCTGGCATAAAGCCTCCTTGGTAATGGTAGGTGATCTTTTTGATGTGTTCTTGGATTCAGTTTGCAAGTATTTTATTGAGTATTTTGCATCTATGCTTATAAGAGAAATTGGTATTTAATTTTATTTCTTTGTTGAGTCTTTATGTGGTTTGGATATCAGGGTAACTGGCCTCATTAAAAGAATTGGGCAGTAGTGTTTCTTCTGTTTCTGTTTTGTGGAATAATTTGAGGAGTATTGGTATTAACTCTTCTTTCAAAGTCTCCTAGAATTCTGCACTGAAACAAACCATCTGGCTCTGAGCATTTTTTGGCTGGGAGACTTTTTAATGATGTTTATAGGTGTCTCCTTTAAGTTAGGAAATATTTTTTCTATGATTTTGTTGAAAGAATTTTCTGGGCCTTTGAGCTGAGAATCTTCTCCTTATTCTATTTCTATTAATCGGAGTCTTTTCTTAGTGTCCCAGATTTCCTAGATGTTTTGTCAGGAAGTTTTTAGATTTAATAATTTCTTTGACTGATGTAACCATTTCTTCTATCCTATCTTCAGTGTCTGAGATTCTGTCTTGCATTTCCTGTGTTCTGTCGGTGAGGCTCGCCTCTGTAGCTCCTGTCGGTGAGGCTCGCCTCTGCAGTTCTGTTGGCATTCCTGACTTTTTCTTCTCCAGAGTTCCCTCAGTTTGTGTTTTCTTTATTACTTCTACTTTCATATCTTGAACAGTTCTGTTTCCTTCAAGTGTTTGGTTTTCTCTTGGCTTTCCTTAAGGGAGTTATTCATTTCCTCTATTGTTTCTTGGTGTTGTCCCGGCTGTCTTTGAGGGATTTATCATTTCCCGCTTTAAGAATCCCTGTCATCTCCATAGAGTTGGTTTTAAGGTCTTTTTCTTGTGCGTCTTCTGTGTTGTCTGATTCTGACCTGCTGTGGGAGGAGAGCCGGGCCTGCATGGAGACATAGCACCTTGGCTTTTATTGATTGTATTCTCTGGTTTTTGTTGTTGTTGGGGGTATTTTTTGTTTGTTTTTATGAGACAGGGTTTCTATGTGTACCCCTGGCTTTCCAGGAACTCACTCTGTAGACCAGGCTGTAGGTTGTATTTTGGTGAGATTTTGTCTTGAAACAAGAAAGCGAAAATAAGTAAACATATTAGAAGTTGATCAATCCAACCCTCTCAGGGTATTGATTGTCATCCTAACTTTTCCCCCAATTTTTGTCTTTGGTGACCAGGTGTGTGAGGGCGAGGACATCTGTGTCATTATGTGTGCGTCAGTCAAATCCAATATCCGGGGTCCTGCCCTCATCCCAAGGATGAAGACCAAGCACCGAATCTACTATGTCACCCTGTTCTCCATCGTCCTCCTGGGCCTCATCGCCACGGGCATGTTTCAGTTCTGGCCTCACTCCATTGAGTCCTCCAGCGATGGGGGTGTGGAGAAACGCAGCATCCGGGAAGTGCCAGTGGTCAGGCTGCCAGCTGACAGTCCCATCCCAGAGCGGGGGGATCTCAGCTGTAGAATGCACACGTGTTTCGATGTCTACCGCTGTGGCTTCAACCCAAAGAACAAAATCAAGGTGTACATCTACCCCCTAAAAAAGTATGTAGATGATGCCGGTGTCCCGGTGAGCAGCGCCATCTCCCGGGAGTACAACGAACTGCTGACGGCCATCTCAGACAGCGACTACTACACCGACGACATCAGCCGGGCCTGTCTGTTCGTCCCCTCCATTGACGTGCTGAACCAGAACCCCCTTCGAATCAAAGAGACGGCACAGGCCCTGGCCCAGCTTTCCAGGTACCTGACACTTAGTGACCAGAGCCCAGGGCATGATCTGAAGGGAATGGGGGTGTCAGGAATGTGTCTCCTGTTGAGTTGACCTCCAGATGCTTGTCTGTCTCACATGTTTGTGAGTGACTGATGCAGCCCGAGGTCTGTGCTGTGAGTGCCAGCAGGGGTCTGGCATCCTGTGCTACTGTGGCAGCCTGGGCTTCGTGGAGTTTAGAGATAAGGAAGGCTTCTCTCCTATACTTCTCCTTTTAGATTAAAATATACAACCTCCACCCCAGACAGTGGGGTCATTCCTGTTTACTGTGAAAAGCCTGGAAAGGCAGTTCAGCAAAAGAAATGTGAGATTTGTGCCATACTCTATCTCTAAGAGGTAACAACGATTACTGTTTAAATGGGCTCATTAAGTCTTTTTTTTTTTTGTATAGAATTGCTAGGTGTGTATGGTTATAAACATTTTTTTTTGATGACCAGGAATGGTATTATGTGATCATAATCTATAGACACTTCATTTCTCATAATGCATTGTGAATATCTTTATAAATAATTTCATGGTGTGTGTTTGTGCATGCATGCACATACACAGGGGCGTGCGTGCGTGTGTGTGCGCGCACATACACACACACACAATTGTCTATGCAAAGCCTAGAGGTTGATGTTGGGTGTCTTTATCACTGTCTACCTTATTTATTAACTAATTAGTTTTTGAGACAGGTCTCTCACTGAGTCTGGAGATTGCCCATTTGGCTGGATGGCTGGTCAATGAGCCCCGGGTTCCTCCTCCTGTCTCTGCTCCCCGACAGTAGAGTCACAGGCACACGCCCCTGTACCTGGCTTTGTATAGGTGCTGAGACTTGAACTCAAGTCCTCAGCAAACACTTTACTGACTGAATCATCTCCCTAGACTGTCACTGTTTTGTATGTAATTCTGAATGGTTTTTAATCCATTTTATGGAGATTCTGTAATATATTTAATCAGTCTTCCATAGTTTATTTACTTTCGTTTCTTTTAAATTTTAACTTATTTAAATGTGTATGGATGCTCGGCCTTCATGTATATTTGTATACTATATGTGTGCCTAGTGTCCTCACAGGCCAGAAGAGAGCATTGGATCCCCTGAAACTGGAGTTACAGATGGTTGTGAGTTACCATGTGGGTGCTGATGTTAGAACCTGGGTCCTCTGGAGTAGCAGCCAGTGCTCCTAACCATGGAGCCATCTCCAGCCCTACTTTTGTTTCTTGAGCATTCAGGTAGGTTTCAGGGTTGTTTTGTTTGTTTTATGATCAGAAATGGTTATGTAGCAGACAAGCTGGAAGTATACATCTTTCTAACTTTTTATTTGCCCGGTTGGGGCTTACCTTGCATCTGAGAGGCCTTTCTGTTGTGGCTACTTATACTTGTGCCCAGCAGGTGGCGCTGTTACAGGCTGGGATCGTTTGTACAAGTGTGTTACTCATTGCCTCATGGTTATGGATTTTCTCGGTTGTTTACTTTCCCAATAGGTGGGATCGAGGAACAAATCACCTGCTGTTCAATATGTTGCCTGGAAGTCCCCCAGATTACAACACTGCCCTGGATGTCCCCAGAGACAGGTGAGCATTTGGGAGCCTGTCCCTCAGTGGATTTCTGAGAATTGCGTAAGTTAAGTAGGAATCAAACTTAGATTCCTAGACAGGTATGGAGGTACACTTATGCCTTTAATTCCAATACTCAGGAGGCAGAGGCAGGTAGATCTCTGAGGCTGAGGGCAGCCTAGTCTACAGAGTGAGTTCCAGGACAGTTAGGACTACATAGAGAAGCCCTGTCTTGAAAAAATAAATAAAATAAAAAAAAAAATTAGGTTCCTGAACCTGCTTGGATATATTTTATGATTGGAATTGTTTATTAAACTAGAAAGCCCTCTTAGGCATTTCCCTTCTTAAGACAGAAATGCTGAACCTGTGTAAACCTGTAAAAGCAGTTGGAGCTGGGGTCCTGGGGCAGCTCTAAGAACTGTCTTGTTTTCCTCGTCTGGGCTAGTGTTAGTGTCAAGTGTAGCAGCAGAGTTTCCAAGACACTTAGGTTCAGGATTAATGGTGCCCGTGCTTTCTGAATGTGGGCTCCTTTGCCAGAAGTGGTGCTGCAGCTTCTGAGGAGAAAGGGCTGGATGTAGCAGTGATTACTTAAAAGTCCGCACCCACCCAAGGGCTGGGTTCCCGATGAAACACACGCACTTGTGACCATTATATTTACTCTGCCTTGGCTAGCTCAGTGGCTGGGCACTTCCAGGCCTCCCGCAGCCAGCACACGCTTCCCTCTTGTATTCCTGAGTAATACTTTCTACATCTATATTTTATCTTTGCTGCCCCGCTTCCTTCTGGGCAGCCCTCCCGTGGGCTGCTTTCCCCTTGCACCTACATTTTGGCCATCTCACCCTCCCGCTTCATCGCATGGTCTGTCCTTGGCCCTCTCATGGCTGGCTCCCTTCTTCTCCCTCTCCAGCATTTCTTGCCTGGGAATCCTAAAAGTCCTGCCTCTGTCTCCTGGTCAGCCATTGGCCATCGGCAACTTTATTTCACAATCAGAGCCAACTGGGACAGGCTTCCTTTAGCCTGTGTGCAGGACACTGCAAATGAGTTTTTGGGTAGCATAATTAGCATAATTAGCCACTACAGGCAGATGTGTAAAGGTACTGAAGTCAGTCCGTGAGGTGGCCAGTGTGCCCGTCATTGCCAGGCTTTGTTCCAAGCGCCTCCGGAGTCCCCTTCACCCGTGGAAGAGAGACACGAGAGGCGGTGTTCGGGTGGTTACCACAGTGAGGCTTTACTTCTTGTATAAGCAGAAGCGGAAAGGCCGAAAGACTGGAAGAGGCACAGCTTAAATACACCCTAGAGTGACGTGTTCACTTCTGATTGGCTGTTCACTCATTACCCATAATACACCCCGGGATGGGCAGTGACTTTGACTTTGGCGCACTTTTTGCCTCTTGCACCTGCGCACTTAGTTGTTTACTAGTGGAGACATGGGATGCCAGCGCCATCTTGGAATGGTGGATGTATCACCGCTGACTGCGGCTTCCTACAAGGCTTCTTCCCTCCTCCGGCTGAGTTTAGACCTGTTGGGTTGTTTGAGCCTGTTTCATGGAGAATAGAAGATGCTCAATAACGAGAGCTGCAACGATAAATGGAAGGATGAAGTGAAATGCGAAAAAACGAGTTAGAGTAGCTTTGTCTACTGAGAATCCGCCTCAAATTCATTCTACTAGAGTAGTGCCAATATTTGGGATGGCTGAGAGTAGGTTTGTGATTACCGTTGCTCCTCGGAATGATACTTGTCCATGGAAGTACATATCCTATGAATGCAGTGGCTATGATTTTTCCTCACGGAAACCTTCCACCCCCACTCTCCCCTCCCTGGTTTTGTTCTTCCTGGTAAAGCAGAAGGTGGGGAGAGCTGGCCACCGGTTGTGCCCTTGACTCCGACTCACTCATTGCAATTCCTGCCCCCTCATGCGTCTGCTTACTCATGTTAGTTGCTGACTCCTGGAATGTTCCAGGATGAGGTGCTGGGCATGTTACTTCTTTTAGTGTTTGGCTGACATCGTTGAGGAAAGCAGAAAGTTTGGCTCCAGCTCAGGACAGTGTTCAGGTTACAGGAGTGTTACACGTAAGTGAGCAGATTCATTTTTCCCCCATAGTCTTGTTAGATGATGCCGAACTTGAGATCAGTGTTACTTATGGAGGTCACATCCCGAGACCAGCTGTGTTCAGCTTGTCAGAGGCTAATGCTATCATCTGTGGAAATGTACAGTGTCATGTATCTGCCCAGATGGCTGGTCTGAACCTTCTGTGTTTCTGGTAGCTAGCTTAAGTCAGGTTTGAGTTTCTGTCTGGCAATAGGATGATTACTAGAAGACATATGATAATGTAGAGAGCCCTGTGGGTGACAGAGGGCAGTGTGGCTGTCACCAGGGATGCAGAGCCCTGTGGGTGACAGAGGGCAGTGTGGCTGTCACCAGGGATGCAGAGCCCTGTGGGTGACAGAGAGCAGTGTGGCTGTCACCAGGGATGCAGAGCCCTGTGGGTGACAGAGGGCAGTGTGGCTGTCACCAGGGATGCAGAGCCCTGTGGGTGACAGAGGGCAGTGTGGCTGTCACCAGGGATGCAGAGCCCTGTGGGTGACAGAGAGCAGTGTGGCTGTCACACAGGGATGCAGAGCCCTGTGGGTGACAGAGGGCAGTGTGGCTGTCACACAGGGCAGTGTGGCTGTCACACAGGGATACGGAGCCCTGTGGGTGACAGAGGGCAGTGTGGCTGTCACCAGGGATGCAGAGCCCTGTGGGTGACAGAGGGCAGTGTGGCTGTCACCAGGGATACGGAGCCCTGTGGGTGACAGAGGGCAGTGTGGCTGTCACACAGGGATGCAGAGCCCTGTGGGTGACAGAGAGCAGTGTGGCTGTCACACAGGGCAGTGTGGCTGTCACACAGGGATACGGAGCCCTGTGTATGACAGAGGGCAGTGTGGCCACACACATCTGCAGCAGCACTTATCCCAGGCTATCCCTGACTGGCCTGCTGACTGAGCTGCTTTTATAGACACCTAGACAAAAGCAGAGATTTATAAGGAATATGGGCAAAGGAAGGATCATCGGATTCCCAGGTTGTAAGCCTGAGAAAACTGACATTCTGTAAACATTAAGGGCACGATCACTCCCACTAGCTTTAAAATGGAACGGGTTGTGTGTATGTGGATCCAGGACCCTATTGGGGCAAATAGTTGCTGATGTCCTTCTGAAGAAGGGAGATGTTTCTGAGAACAGAGAAGGTCAGGAAGGAGCTGGGGTGCAGAGTCTACCCCTCCTGTTGGGGTGTTAGGCTCTGTTCTGTTTGGGATATTTCACTTAGAAAAAATTATAATCTCACAATGTAGATCCAGCTGGCCAGGAACTCACTATGTGAACCAGGCTGACATTGAATTCACAGAGGTCCATGGCCTGCCTGTCTCCTAAGTACAGGATGGTAGATGTGTGTCACCATGCCTGACAGGACACTTCACTTTTGCCAGCATCTTGCTGTATACTCTGCACATGAGAACTTTTTTTTTTTTTTAACTTTTAATGAAGTATTAAATATGGGAAGGCATCAAGTGGGCGGGAGAGTGTTGGAGTTCTTGGTAGTTGGTGCTTGGCTGGTGGAACTTGGAAGGTGAAACCGCTGGGATCAGCATGCAGTCCCTCTATGCCTTCTGAGTGTCACTGGTGCCTTGGTGGAGTCGTTGGCTTGTTTTTCAAGGCTTTCTTCCCTTGCTTGTGTGTTTGTCAAATCGTGGGATAGGGTCAGCTGGAGCTGGGTGTCTGACGTTCTGAAGTTTGGAGGCAGGTGTGCTAGATCAGATCACTGAAGTCTGAACTCATGGACTGCTTGCTCATGCAGTGTTTTGCTTAGAGGAATACAAGGATCTGAACTGAAGTAGAATCTGGGCCTCCATCCTGCATGCCAGGCCAGTGCTCTGCCACTGAGCTGGAGTCCAAAGCCCAAGTGTATCTTTTATACTGCATAAATGCGTTCCTGTTTCTCTTCGAATTTTTAGGAACAGTGCACGTAAAACATAGGTACTATGAACAAGAGTTGAAATGCATGCAAGTGTGTAAGGAGTCAAACTAAGCTCCTTCTGATTTCATGAGGGAGAGGGAGGGAAGGAGAGAAAGAGAGGGAGAATAGAGGGAGGGAGGGAGAGAGGGAAAACAGGGAGGGAGGGAAGGAGGGAGGTAGAGAGGGAGGGAGGGAGAGAGAGAGAGAGAGACAGAGTCCCTTGCTGTTAGAAGGTGTCTTAGTTTCGTTTCCTGTTTCTGAGGTGAACCCCCAAGGGGAGCAGCTTTAAGGGAGACAGAGTTTAGCTTGCAGTCTGTCATTGCAGGGACATCAAGAGGAATAGGAAGCAGCTGTTCACATCCTCAGTGAAGAGCAGAGAGAGAGAGGTACATGCTTACTCTTCTTGCCTGCTTGTACAGTCCATATCCAGTGTGGCACCTGCTTGGAGTCTGGGTCTTCCCGTAATTAATAGCATAGTTAAGGTGACCTCCTCTCTCCTCTCCCTGAGAGGTGCCACTGGCCAGCCTAATCTAGAAAAGTACTTTCCTAGGTGAGTCCACATTGTGCCAAGTTAACAATTAAAACTGTCACAACTATAGTCCCCACTGCCCCACATGCACGTTAAGTTTAACTTTAGTGGGAGCATATTAGACTTCTTTAATGCTTAACTGATATTGATTTTCTCAGACATGATCTGGAATGTTACCACCTTGAATTTTCATTAGCTTTTCTTTCATGTGCCTTGTACATATATCTGCATTGGTGTGGGTGTATATAGTCATTGATTTGAACTTGCTCAGGAAACCTGAATCCTATTCAAGAGAAGAGAGGGTTGGCATAGTGAACTCCATACCCCACTGCCACCACCTTAGGCAGTCTTGGTCCAGCTGTTCCAGATGTCCTGCTTGCCCAGATATCTAGAAGCAAATCCCAGACCTCGTATCATTCCATATGCAGACATTCCTGTGTGGACCTCTGCATTAACCATACACTATTATCATACCTAAAACTAACAGCACCTAGAAAATAATTTCTTTTTATTTAAGTGTATATGTGTGTGTCTGGATAAGTTTATGTGCACTTCATGTGTGTAGGTGCCCTTGGAGACCAGAGGCACGGGATCTCCTGGAAGTGGAGACAGTTATACACAGTTCTGTGTGCTGAGACCTGAACGCTGGTCTACTGTAAGAACAGTAACCATGCCTAACCGCACTGCCATCTCTCCGGCCATAGAGTAGGTGTTGTTTGAGATATCTTCTCTCTGTAGTCCAGACTAGCCTGAAACAAACAATCTTCAACTGCAGGTTTCTGAGCTGAAGATTATAGGTGCACACCACCAAGCTCTGTTCAACATTATTGTTGTTTTATTTTTATTTATTTATATTTATTTTGAGTCATAGTCTCATTATAGAGACCAGACTGTCCTTGAACTCAGAGATCCGCCAGTCTCTGTCTCCCAAGTGCTGGGATTAAAAGCCTATCACAGTCTGCTCAACAATACTTCTTTAAATAAACTGATACACTACTAGGCTCCTGTGTTTGGCATTGTGCAAGCTCAGTGGTAGAGGAGGCCCACATGGATGGGAGACGGGAGGCAGTGGGAGCGAGGCTCAGCGGCGAGGCTCAGCGTTGGCGGCAAGGGAGCTGTTCTAGAGTCAGGAAGCCCAGGCTAGCCCCGTGCTAAAGACCTTCTCAATTGCCCCCTTGGCCGGCCATCAGCAGGATCATCAACTCAGAGTTTCTGGCCACAAGTTTTCGATTCCATCTCTTCTGGAACCAAGCTCCAGTTTGGGGATCTGTGGTAGGAAAACAGACTGTCCCGCTCAGACAGCCACTCTGCCGTCAATATGAACCATGTGTCAGAAGCGAGGGCAGCTGGCACTCAGATTGCAGTGCCATGGGAAGCTTGCTCTGCTCAAGAGGCTGAGCTTACAGTGCAGGGTCCTCAGGACAGTCCAGCCTGAGGCCAGTTTGACATGCCGTCAGGGTTCTTTCTGAGATCACAAGGGGAGATGACCTGTGTATGTGTGTGTGCATGAGTGTGTGACACAGGCTGGCTTCAGACACGCTTCCCTGCCTCTGCACACCTGCTCCTTCCCTGCAACATAATAATGTGTTTGGGGCCACAAGGACATCATAATCAGCTAACAGTGAATGTTGATGTGAGAAAGGAAACATACTTCACACCCACTTCCCGGTGGGGCTGAGGGTAACAGCCCAATCACTCATAGTGCTGCCTTACCTGTGTGGCCTGGTGCCTGTCTATAAGGTGCATGTCTGCTTCTCTGCACAGCGGCCCTGAGCCCTGCAGGGTCTGCTTGCCATCACAGCCATGGAAGCCGCCCAAATTCATGTTGGATGGACTCAGTGTTGCATGTTAATCAGGAAAACATCAGAGCGTGTGCTGGTACAGAGGATAGTCATTACATCTTAGAAGTAGACAGGCGGCTGGCGAGGTTCTGAGCCTGCTCGTTACCCACTCGCCCGTTCTTGGTTTCAGAGTGCTTAAACAAACAGAGTGAGATTTTCAGGGTGGTTTGAAAATCTCTGAACTTAAAACTGGCCATATTAGAAGGGAGTGTAAGTTGTCATCATGGTGTGGAAGGGGTTGGTAGTAATCAGTATTGAGAGAATAGTGTAGTTTCTCAGTTCAGACATTGTGCTTACTCAGACTCCAAGGTGTGTGCAACTAGCAAAATCACCCCAGAAAGTGGTTTTGATGGGTTGGGGCCTTGGGACAGAAGAACAGCCAAAGCTGGTTGTGACCCACACCTGCTTCCTTTGTCTGATGAAGTGTCATCGTCACACTTGCTGGATCCAGTTAAAACATCTGGTTGGTGTTTTCTAATTAAGGAGGAAGAATGCTAGTGCCCACAAACTCCAAGAAAGGTTCTGAGGGTGCAGCTGGGCCCTGCTTCCAGATCGATCAATGGGGGAGTGGATTAACAAGACCCAGGCTGGACGGGGCACTGGGGCCTTGATGGGCTGAGGTAGTGTGACACATGATACCTGCCGGCCACCTCTGCTTTCCTTATCTGTAGTCTTGTGAGATTCCAGGAGAGGGTGAGAAGTGACTGTCCAGTCCTCCTGTAGACCTGCTCTTACTCCTGTTGCTGTGGGTGTGTTGAGGATAAAGTGTGGATGCCGGCTGGTTAAGTGGTCAAGAGTACTGCAGAGGATCTGAGTTTGATCCCTTCACCCTCATGGCTGCTCACAACCATCCATATAACTCTAATCTCAGGCAATCTCATGCCCTCTTTTGGCCTGTGTAGGTACTGCGCCAAGTGATATGTGTACATACATGCTGGCAAAACACCTAAAAATAATAAAAGTTTTAAAAAGGATACAGTTTGCTTTCCATGGAAGCAGATGGGGTCTGAAGGGTATGACACAGAGACTGTCAAGGTAGATCAATGGGTGAGGGGGCTTGTCACCCAGCCTGATGACCTGAGGTCTATCCCAGAACCCACATAGTGCATGGAGAGAACCAAGTCTCACAGCTTGTCCTCTGACCTATACATGTGCTACGGCTCATGCACTGGTACACACACACACACACACACACACACACACACACACAAATCTAGTACTTTTTTTTTTGATGGAAAGTAAGGAGAGACTTTAGACAGTGGAGGAGGGCTGGTTATTTGCTGGGAAGCAGCTGATGCCTGGGTGGTGTGCTGGAAGTTAGGGGTGTATCAGTGCTTCTTAAGCACAGGGTCTCTCACATTGTCTGCTGTGTTTATTAAGACTCAGCCATTGCCATCCCTTCCCTGGCACTTTTCATGGGGACCTTTCTTTCTCTGTGTTTAACCAAGTCTTTTTCCCTACAGGGCACTGCTGGCTGGTGGCGGCTTTTCTACCTGGACTTACCGGCAGGGCTATGATGTCAGCATTCCTGTTTTCAGCCCACTGTCAGCTGAGATGGCTCTCCCAGAGAAAGCACCAGGGTAAGATGGCTCAGCACGGCCAGGGTGCCGTTACAGAGTGTGGGTGCTGGCCGTGCTCAGTGTGGGGTACCCCAGCAAGCCAGGTGTCTACTGCAGACGCTGGCCTGCTCCACCCATCATGCCTTATGGCTCTCAGTATTTTAGGGAGCTCTAGGGCTGTCTACTAATTTCACGAAATAGAAATTTGTAGCATTCTGGACCCCTCCCTCTCTGCCTTAGACAGCAAATTAGCAAGTCTGTCCATGTCAGAAATATGTCTTGGATCTGTCCACTCCCTCTCCTTTGGATCTGCCTGCATTGGCCCACTGCTGTCTCCTTTCAGGTGCTAAGTGATGTCCTGTTTTGTGTGCCTGATTCTAGTATCCCTACCGTCCAGCTTGGTCCTACCTTTCCAATGCCTTCCAGATAAAGCCATACTTGTGAGTCTGCTCTCCAGGGACTTTTTCCTTTACTTTTTAGAATAGGCTTTGCTCTCCCTATTTTTCTGTAAACTTACTCTTCATTTCTTAGAAGTGTGTGTGTGTGTGTGTGTGTGTGTGTGTGTGTGTGTGTGTTTGAATGTGGTGTGTGGATGTGTGTGTTTTGTCTACACTTGTGCATTTGTTTATTTGTGATGTGTGTGTATGTGCATATGTGTGTGTTGTGTACACATGTACATGTGTGTTGTGTGTGCATGTGTGTATTTGTGGTGGGTGACTGTGTTTGTGTGTATTTGTGTGTATGTATATAGGCAAAGATAGCCCTCAGGTATCTGTCCTCAGTTCTCTCCAGTTTTTCCGAGACAGAACCAGAAGCTCATCAACACAGCTGGGCTGTCTAGCCAATGAACTTAAGGGATTCGATTGTCTGGACCCCTCAGTCCCTCCCTTCTCCCAGCCTCCCACCCAGGCTGGGTGCTAGACACATGCTGCCATTCCTGGCTCTCTACCGTATCTCTGGGGATCTGACCCAGGCCCTCATGCTTGTTTAGCAAGTATTTTACCAACCAAGCCGTCCTTCCAGCCTTGCTTGGAAATTGTTCTCCCTATCTCTGTTGGTGTAACTTCCTGCTCATCCTTTCAGTGTCACCTTGAAAGTGTTTGCTTGGGGAAGGGTGGGCCACACTTTCTTTGTCCTGGAACATAGTCCCCTGCACTGTGTTCCCACTGCAGGCTGCACTTTCCTAGGGTGGCACTTGTGTTGTGGCATCATGACTCATGGAAGGCTGCCTTCTTTGGTCTTTGGATTTTGTCAGTGTGATGGAACACAGGCCAGGTCTGCTCTTTAACCACTGAAGTGGGTTTGGCATCTAGTTGGCTCATATTTTCATTTGTGGAGTAAGGAGAAAGGTCTGTTTGCAGGGATGTGGTGGGCCTTCTGTCTAGCCCTTTCTTTGCTGGAGACTGTTTAGAAGTAGTTTCAAGGTAGAGCTCAGTGAGTTGGTGATTGGAGCATCCTTTGCTTGCACAAGACTTCCCAGAACGGGTACTTCTCTCCTCATTGGCTGCTTCATTGTGTGTCTGTACCATGTTCAATTCACCCGGTCATTCGTGGATGGCAGTTGTGATTATTTCTAATGTTTAGCTGTATGAACATACTGCCATGGACTTTCCAATGCAGACATTTGTGGAAGCTTGCATTTTGTGGTTCCCTTGGCTTTCCACTGAGAGTGGCATTGCTGAGCCGTGTGGTAATTCTCTTGTAACTCCTAGAAGACACACCGGAGCAGTTCCCAAAGGCTGCAGCACTGCACGCCAGCCAGCCCCGTGTAAGGTTTTCAGTCTTCCCATCTTCCCGGTCGCGTCATATCTTCGCTTTTAACTCGGGCCACCCTAGGGCACGTGGTACGCCCCGTCTCACTATTGCTGCACTTTGTGTCTCCCTAGTGACCACGCTGCTGCGTGTCTATTCTGGTGCTTATGGCCATTTATATGACATCTTTGGAAAAATGCCTGTTCATATTATTTGCTCATTTGAAATTGATTGTTTTCTTACTGTAAAATTAAAAAATTTTTTATATAGTCCAGGCATGCTGCCTTGTTGGCTATGTGATTTACAAATATACTCTCCTGTTCTGTAGGCTGCTTATTACTTTCTTGATAGGGAGTGACTTTTGAGGTACAAAAGATTCTACTTTTAATGAATTCCAATTTTCCCCCTTTCCTCTCCCTGTCTGTCTATCTGCCTTGCTCTCTCTGTTCTTTTCTGTCCCTGTCTCAGTATCTTTCTCCAGGGGTCAGGGGTGGCATTTGTACTTGTGTTTGGAGGCCAGAGACTGAACTCAGATGTCTTCCTCACTCGCTCTCCTTATGACTGGAAACCTTACATTTGAGACAAGGTCTCACTGAATCTGGAGTTCACCAGGTCATGGAGTCTGGCTGGCCAGGGAGCCCTTGTCTGTCTCCAAGCACCAGGACTACAACAGGCACATGCCACCACACAGTGTTTGCACATGAGAGCTGGATATTGAACCCAGGTCCTTGTGTTTCACAGCAAGCTCTTTCCTGCCTTAATGTCTCCCAGACCCCAGTTTATCGGATTTTTTGCTTAGGTTATTGTACTTTTGGTGTAAATGTCAGTATTAAAAGGAGAAACCACTGCTGTATCAAGCTTCTGGTAGATTTACAGATGTTTTCTTTTAAGAGTGTCTATGGTTTTGGGTTTGTGATGTGTTTTGAGAGTGCTGTGTGAGGGAGGGTACAGAACAACTTGGGGTTGGTCCCCAGCACCTCATTATTTTCTGTTGCTCTGAGTACCAAAGACTGAGTGATTTGTAAAGCATAAAGGCTTATTTCTTCTTTTATTTAGGGGCTGGGGTGTCAGGTTTGGCAGGACCTTCTTGCTGGGTGGTACTCTGCAGCGCATCCAGGTGGTACCCGAGCATCACACAGTGAGACAGACTCTCCTGTCCATGCTTCTTCTTATTTCTTATAGAGTTGCAGACCCAGTGGGTTAGGCCTGATGGCCTCATTTAACTGGAAGCCCCTTCCAGGGGTCTCACCTCCACAGACTGCAGTTGAATGTCGTCTCCACCATCTTTGTTCTTCACAGTGAAAGTTAAATTTCAGCATGAGTCAGCCAGTGGTGGCTTTAACCCCAGCGCTCAGGAGTCAGAGGCAGGCAGATCTCTGTGAGTTAGTGGCCAGCCTGGTCTAGAGTGAGTTTTAGGACATCCAGGGATATAGAGAAACTCTGACAATAAAAACAAAAAACAAAAAACAGTAAACAGTAAACAAAAAATAAAAATATCAGCATAAATTTTGTTAGTGTTTAAACCATAGCAGGTATTAAATTTTTAAAATTAATATCCATTATTAAGTATGGACAAAATAAAATTATTCCTATACTATTTTTATTATCAAAATGAAAATATCAAAGAAATTCTTTGCCTTTTTTTTCAGGGTTTGGGATTGTGTGCTAGACAAGCTCTGACACAGACCCGCACACTCGTAGCCCTTGCTTTTTTCAGAGAGTTTCACTATGTAGTCCAGGCTGGTTTCAAATTTATAATCTTCTTTTTCACTTGCTAGGGTTATAAGTGCTATGCACACTTTATAGATAATTCTGTTGAGAGAGAGAGACGCTTATTCTATAGTTGAGGCTGGCTTGGAATTCACTTTACAGACCAGGCTGGCCTTGAACTTGTGGCAGTTCTCCCAACTCTGCATCCCAAGTGCCAGGATTACAGGCATGTGCCAAAATCCCCAACTCTTCACAAAAATTTCTCATAGGGAATTCAGAGGCTGGGGAAACTGCTGTACTTGAGCACCCTGTGCCAAGGCTGGATCAGGTTACATTCCGAATGGGTGGTCTGAGGGGGCCATTTGGTTCCTGCAGAGTAAGCAAGTTTTTGTCATCTACCCAGGATCTTCAATGTGGCATGTTACTGTAGCATGGGCTAGGCTGGCCCTGCCTGGCACAGTCAGTCTTGTTTGTATGTTTTGGGCACAGGGAGCCTCGCTTACCAGTTCTGTGGGTGATGGGAACCATCCCCAATCCAAGTTCCCAGACACCAGTCAAGAAGCCAACCTAACAGAGCTTTCACAGGCAGCAGCGGGCCCGCCACACTAACCCCTCTGCACAGGAGTCCACCACAAGGAGAAAATGGCCCCAAACATCCTCAGGGCTGTGGCTGAGAAACTTGAGAAACACTGGGCAAGCCGTGAGCTTGTGAAAACTAGTCTGCTGTGTGTCCTTTCCTTGTCTCATTGTGATCTGCCCTGTGTCTTCATCCAGCTGGTGTCCCAGTGGCTCGGAACGCCATCACTCACCCAGGGATTTAACCCAGGGATGAAAACACTGAAGCCCAGAGGTGGGCAAGCACTGAAATGCTTTAGGACCACTTTAGGATGATTAATTTTGGAGATTTTAACTGTCATTAGCTATGGTATTTTCTAGTAATTTGATCTTTTTGATTTTTACGTATGACTACATGGAATTTGATATCACTTGAGGTTACAATTAGTTTTAAAATTCTGTGGTTCAGTAACCTGTGAGAGACTCTACTGTCTTCATGGTAGCCACAGGAAGCCAAGGGCTCACCTTCCTGGCTACCTCAGAGCTGTGCCTTAAAATGCAGTGTTGCTTTTATAAAGGACACTCCTCTTCAGCCCTCCAAGACTAAAAGTGAAGACAGTCTTTGGCCTCATGGTCCTCTTCCCTGGGGAAGGCAGGGAGGGTACCCTGGCGGCAGCCTGCTGGGGTCCTGCCCTCTGTGAGAGGTGTTTCTAGGGGAATTCCCATGTCTCCTGGGGCCTGTCCAGCAGAGCGATGCTGGTTTGTTTTTATTTTAAAGCTATCCCAGTGCTTTTTCAATGGGAAACTAAGACGCGTTGCTATTGATAGCTGCTTCTCACAGAACTAACTGGAATTCTTGTCATTTTTTTTCTAAAAGGAACTAAATCAGGAATTGACAACCCTTGTTTTTGAGGGAGACATCGCATTCTCAGCACGATTTGGCTTTTACTTAGATCAGCAGGGCTAAGGAAACATGAGAGTCACAGCTAACGTTAGTCCTAAGAAGAAAAACAGATTTACCTGAAATTTTTGCATAGCTAACACTGAAGTGGACACAGTCTCGATGGGTCGGAGAGAGGCAGCATACAGGCAGGGGGCCTGTTTAGTGTCCTGCTCACATCTCACATTTGTACTGAGCAGGGTTGTGGGGCACAGTGAGAGGAGCTCTAGTGGGCCTACACCTTCCAAACAGTGCAACAGTGAAATCCAACCCTGCCCTTCTTTACTGGGTTCCTTTAAGAACCACATATTAACACCTGTTTATTTCTGAATCTGAATAGCACTATGCCTGTGTTTGGGTGGGTGTGAACTTACATGCATGTGCATGTGTACCAGAGGTGACCTCGGGTGTTGTTGCGCGCACCTCCCGTGTCCCCCCTCGCCCGCGAATAAGGACACGTGAGGCAATAATCGGGTATCACCACAGACGAGGCTTTACTCTGTATCAGCAAAAGCGGAAAGACGCGGAAGGGCTGAAGACAGGAAGAGGCCTAGCTTAAATACACCCTAGAGTGACGTATTCACTTCTGATTGGCTGTTCACTCACCACCCAATATTATGCCTCGGGATTGGCCAGTGACTTTGGCGGGCTTTCTGCCTTTGCAGCTGCGCAGTTACTTGTTTACTACTGGGAAGACACGAGGCCAGCGCCATCTTGGAATGGTGAACGTATAACCACTGACCACGGCTTCCTACAGGGTGTCATCCTTAGGAATGGTGTCACCCATTTTGAGTAACCTGGAGTAATTAATTATGCCAGCAAGCCACAGAGATCCTCCTGTCTTCACATCCACAGCTCTGGGAGCACAGGCCTGTGCTGTCACATAGGCACGTAGTGCTGTCGTCACATAGTGACGCTGGGGATTAACCCGGGCCCAATGCTTGCGTGGTGAGCACTTTACTGCCAGATCTCATATGCATATGCTCCAGCCTTAGGTTTACAGAATTTTGAGAGAAGGTTCTTACTATGTAGTTCAGGCTGGCCTTGAACATGCCACCCTTCTGCCTCAGCTCCTTTGTGCTGGGATTACCAGTGTGGATGTGTACTGCCACACTTGGCTCCGGCTCCATCCAGCACTGCACTGCTTTTCAGGGTAAACAGGGGTGGGGGTGTTCATTTTCTCAGAACCTGCTTTATATGCATTTTCTCATCAGTGGTGATCTCCTGGCCACAGAGCCCCTCCCTGTGTCCTGCCTGCTCTGTATTGTAGGCGTCTAACCTAGGGAAGCCTTGTCTAGTCTCCCACATCCCTTTGACAGCAGCCTTACTGACTCTCCAGTTCTGTTTGCTTTGGGGAGGGGGTAGCTTGTAATTCCTGAAGCGTCAGTTCATGCGTGGTGCACTCACTTTGGGACCTCTGCTGAAGCAGGACATCATGGTGCCGTGAATGTGTGGTGGGACAAAGCCGCTTCTCCCATAGCAGCCAGGGAAGCTGGACAAACCAGGAAGGGCCATAGACAGAGCATGTACTTCAAGCACACCCCAGCCCCAGGCTTCGTCCAGTGGAGCCCCTCCTAACATTTCCTCCCAGGAACCCATCAAATCACTAACTGTTTTATGTGTGTGTGTGTGTGTGTGTGTGTGTGTGTGTTGTGTGTGTGTTGTGCCATGGTATAGGCGTGGCAATAAAAGGATACTTAATCAGAGTTAGTTCTCTCTTCCTACCTTGAGGGTTCCAGGGATTCAGCCCAGGTCATTAGGCTTGGTAGTAAGCACCTTTACCTGCTAAGTAGCCCACTATATAATTCATGAATCATAAATCTACACATGGACTAATCTGTTGATGAGCTTGAAGGCCCATGATCAGTCACCTCCTGCCTCAGCCTCCTGAGTATATGGGGCATCTAACATGTGCCCTATGCTCACATTTTTGTGTCTTTGGAGACCTGCAAAGCACTGGACCTTTGGTGTCTTTCTTCATTCTGGTTTCTTTCTGCATCCTTCCTGCCCAAATGTTGAGAGGTCCTGTGTGGTGGGAAGGATAGTTTTTGTTGTTGTTGTTGTTATTGCTTGTTTTCCATTTCTGGTGTTTAGCTTCCTCTCCGGCCCATGTGGCTTTGGGAATAAAGACTTGTCGAAGGGTCCCTACACAGCATAGGCATGCAGCTCCCTGGAGTCTCCACACAGCATAGGTGTACTGTTGTTGCTGTTGTGTGACATGCTGTGTGACACTGCCACACATCAAGGAGACTCCCTCTCCCTGTTTGAAGAATGCAGCCAGCCTTCAGTTTAATAAAGGATAACTTTCATTGTTCTGTCCAAGTAACCAGCCTGTTTCTCTGTGTGTGTGTTTATAGCATATGCTGTAGCCTTAGCAAACCATGCGCACTTTTCATAATATTGAGAACTGTTTCTGCTGGGCATGGTTCACACACACCTTTAATCCCAGCACTTAGGAGGCAGTGGCAGGCAGATATCTGTGAGATTGAGGCCACCTGGTTTACAGAGCCAGTTCTAGGACAGTCAGGACCACATAGAAAGACCTTGTTTCAAAACAAAACAACAAAAAGAAAAAAAAAATAGAAAAAGAACTAAATAAATATGTGTAAATAAAAATTTTTGTGATTTCATATGTCAGAATGCTAGAAAGCCTTACCTTGTTCTTAGATGGTATATAATGTTTTAAATATCCAGTAATGTGACACGGTATAATTTTGAAAATGAATGGTATATGTTGAGACTGGCCAGCAAATACCTGTTGCTGGAAGTCCAATGTTTGTCTGACCTGACCAACGGACTGATCCACGTGACCTTTTCTTCTTCCCTCTAGTCCCCGGCGGTACTTCCTGCTGTCCTCTCAGATGGCTCTCCACCCTGAGTACAGAGAGGAACTAGAAGCCCTCCAGGCCAAACACAAAGACTCGGTGTTAGTCCTAGACAAATGTACCAATCTCTCCGAGGGTGTCCTCTCTGTCCGAAAGCGCTGCCACCAGCACCAGGTCTTTGATTACCCCCAAGTGCTGCAGGTGAGTACCACTTAAAAGCTCGCCAGGCTCAGGGTAGGCCGAGCTTGGAGTGAAACTGACTCCAGTCCCAGTAGCTGTCTCCTATAAGTAACTGGGGTATTACTCCAGGGGAGAAGATGCGGCGCCTCACTGGAGGGGCAGACCATGGGGAACCTGAGTGGATAATGTGTTTGTGTTGTGTGGGGCTGCTTGGTCTGTAAAGGTTAAGTATCCTTTGGATACTCACTGTACTGCAAAAATGCAAATTCTCTAGATTTCCAAGAAGCTGTATAGGCCAAGGGCTCATATGTTTCTTGCTTTTACCCCATGCTGTTGGCTGGTACAGAGAAATGACCTTCTGTAAGGTGGCCAGTTGCATCTCTAGACAATGACAGCCCACAGGGAGTGCTTGACTTTCCCTGGGCATTCTGCCTACTCTGATTGCTTTGTTTTGGGGCATTTTGTCACCCTCAGCATACGCTTCACTGCCATCACAGACAAAGCCCTTGGGGACTGTTTATAGACAGAATATTTGGCATCCTAGAGCGTGGTGCTAGGAAAGGAGAATCATAGCCTTGCTCACTTAAACATTTAAAATTGAGACAGGTTAGTTCAGAGAACTATCAAGGAGATGATATAGTTTTTATATATTTTTGTATTTACTAATTTTTTTCAAATCTCCAGAGAGCTGGTCCATCCTGAAACTGTTAAAATACTCTCTCCAGAAGTACCATCTCTCTCTGGAGTTTCTGGCTGACAGTGGTGGAGGAGCAGCCGGTGTTTACAGTAACCTTTGTCTGGACAGGAAGAGCGACCTGCATGTGTTCACATCTGGCCGGGGCTTCTCGGGCAGGCCAGCTGCCCAGCTGCAGCCCACGCACATGCATGTCTTATCCCTCAGCTGCTGCTTTTCTGTATCAAACTCAGAGGCGTTGGGAGACTGACTTTCTCATATTTTTTTTCTTACCTTTCCCTTTCTATAGTGTTATTTATTTTTAAACACAATGTTTATTAAATTGTTTAGTGTGAACATGTATGTACATGTGTGTGCTGCATGCATACATGCACGTGCCACAGTGTAGCCTGTGGAGGTCAGAGGACAACTGTGCTGAGTTGCTTTGTCCTTCTACCCTGTGGGTGTCTGCGGTCAAACTGAGGTCATCAGGGCTGGCAGGAGGTGTCTTTATTGGCTGAGCCATCTTACCAGCCCCAGTAGTACCTTCACATGGCTCAGTAACCAGTTTTAAGATAGAATTCTTTTAAAAATTGCATTTACTTTGTGTTGGGGGAAAGGGGGCAACAGGATATATATATATAAAACAGTTTCACTATGTAGCTAGCCCAGGTTGGCTTTAAACTCACTATCCCCCAGCCTCATCTTCCCAAATTCTGAGATTACTGATAGGATTCACTGTGCCTGGCTTTTTTTTTTTTTCCCTGACTTTAAAGATGAAGTGTTTTCTTTCTTAATCCTTTCATTTCCTCCTGAAGAGACAGAAAATGGGAAACCTGGGAGTAAGAGAAATAGGGTCTCATTCTGGGGTGCGGTGCCCATGGCACCTGTGTTTTCTCTATACAGCTTCTGTTTTCCCAGCATTCCCTACACTGAGAGTAAGATGAATGGGTGAGGAAGAGGTTTCTGTGGGTGGTGGTTTTATTGTTGTTTGTTTTCAGACAGTGTTTCTCTGTGTAGCCCTGGCTGTCCCGGAACTCACTCTTTAAACCAGGCTTATCTGAAACTCAAGAGATCTGTCTCCGCCTCCGAAGTACTGGGATTAAAGGCATGCACCAACATGGCCTGGCTGAGGAAGAGGGTTTTGTTTGTTTGGTTGTTTTGTTTTTGTTTTTTTGAGAGTTCACTTTTGTTGGACTTCTTGTGTCTAGATAGAACATATATTTTAATGCCTTCTTAAGGCTGTGTGCCATTAATGAATTCCTTCTAGAGGCAAACACTGGTAGGGCCTTGGGGACTCAAAGGAGGACAGAGATTTTGGACCTTCTTGCCCCATTGTAGGCTGGGCTGACGTTGGGGCTTGGGCAGTGTTGAGACCACAGGCCATGGGTGTGTACACAGTTCAAAGGCACTAGTAGAAGCCAGTCTGCAAGACCTCATGTGGTCACCTGACCAGAGGAAGACTGATGCTGGCTCTGAACATGTGCAGAACACCAGCCCCAGTGGCATTGGGGTTCCACTGAAGAATTAAGGTGGGGACTCTGCACTCAGCTGAGTGTTTCCTGTTTCACAGATGTGAGGCCTTCTGGCCATTCCTAGATGCCTCAACACTGCTTAGCTTTAATCCTTGGGTGGATGTCATAATGTTCAAGGACCTTAGGATTGCCTGGTAACCCTCAGCCTCTCTTGTGTTGCTGCAGGAGGCTACTTTTTGTACGGTCCTTCGAGGAGCTCGGCTGGGCCAGGCAGTGCTGAGCGATGTCTTACAAGCTGGCTGTGTCCCAGTTATCATTGCGGACTCTTATATTCTGCCTTTCTCTGAAGTTCTGGACTGGAAGAGGTAGGTATACCATCTAGTGAACTGTAGCTGGTGGAAAGAGAGGTCTCTCAGACCATTGTGATGCATGCCCAGGTGTGAGAACTAACTGCAGGTTGAGTGTGTCTAACTTGTAAGTCAGAAACATTCCTAAGCCTGAAGCTTTTGAGCACTGTCAAGAATGCCACAGGTATACAGTTCCACATTTGGCTTTATATAATAGCTCACAGTCGTGGGGGTGGTAGATATAAGATCAAAGTACCTGGAACACATGCATGAGAGTGATATAATGAAGCCCATTATTTAAGAAAAAAAATATGACATTGAGAGTGACCACAACCATGTGAGCACTGCACACACTGCTTGGCACAGTAGTTCTTCCTTCCTTCCTTCCTTTCTTTCTTTCTTTCTTTCTTTCTTTCTTTCTTTCCTCCTCCTCCTCCTCCTCTTCCTCCTCCTCCTCCTCCTCCTCCTTCTTCTTTCCCCTCTTTCTCCTCCTCTTTTTTTTTTAACTTACATTGCTGATTCTTTTTTTTTTTAACTTACATTGCTGATTCTTTTTTTTCTTTAAGATTTTATGTATATGAGTCCACCATTGCTCTCTTCAGACACACCAGAAGAGGACATCAGATCCATTACAGATGGTTGTGAGCCACCATGTGGTTGCTGGGAATTGAACTCAGGACCTCTGGAAGAGCAGTCAATGCTCTTAACTACTGAGCCATCTCTCCAGCCCTTCTCTTCCTCCTCCTTTTCTTCCTCCTCCTTTTCCTCCTCCTCCTCTTTCTTCTTAACAGACTTAATTCATTTTATTTTTCTTGTATAAAAACCTTTATGTGGTAGTCACAGCTGGAGCCTGGGTCCTGTGAAGAGAGACTCTGGGGTGGGTTTTCACAAGATGATCAGTGAATTTCTGACAAGGAGACTTGCTGAGCACAGCCTCTTTCCAGAGATCAGGAGTCAGGTAGCTGTAGGTCTTGGAGATGGCATCAAAGATGGTGGCAGTGCATTCTCTGGCTGTAGCAGCCATTTCTACCGGCCATCATCAGTAGCTTCTTAGGCATGGGAACAGAGACAATGAATGCCCTTGCCTCTAGGGGCAGGGATGAGACACACCAGCACAGAGCCACAGTGGCCCGTCACCTTGCATGGAACAGTGTGGGCCTTGCCTATCTTGTTCCCCCAATAGCCTCTCCACACAGGGACGATGGAAAGCTTGACCAAGCTGTTGGCCCCTCGATGGCAATGGCTACTTCCTTGGAGCACTTAACACCAAGACTAACGTGACCATTGTATCCCCATTAGCGACAAAAACCTTGAACCTGGTCCACTGGCTTGGCACAGTTCTTCAGAGCATTTCTTGTAGCCTGTGACTGGCCAAGAGGATTCAGTCGCCAGCACTGAGCTCACGTGCTAGGGCACAGCCCTACAGTCCTCCAGGGAGCGGCCGTTTGTTACCTTGCTGTTCTTCCCCAAATCACTGGTGCATTTTGGATATATTAAAGTTTGAACATTTTATAGCCACTGAAGTTTAGAAGAGTGGACAATCAAAGTGTGCTGGTATACTGTACATTCAGTTTGCATGTGTAACAAAGGCACAGAACATAAACAAATCCTCATATTTAGACTGGAATCCCAACTTATGTTCATGCAAATATTCCAAAATGGAAGGCACCTTGGGTCTAGGCCTAGGCTGAGTGTCCCCAGCTGCTATTACTTCAGCCTCACTGCTGTGTCTTCCATCAGACTTAGTGTATTCACAGAGTCCAGTGGGATGAACCCCAGGCCAGCTATTTTTGCAAATAAAATTGTATTGTATCATTGCTTTGCCCCTTAATTTACATGTTACTTGTGCAGTGCTGAGTGATTGCCTGGCTTACAAAGCCTAAGATGCTTACGCCCTCAAAGCAGCCACCACCCCTGGGCTGGCGCAGTCTGGACACAGCTGGAGAGTTTCTGACCTTACTTATTCCAGGTATTCGGAATCGAAGCCCCCAGGTATCCAGACTCATACCTGCAGTCGGGTCCACTGGTTGCTAGCAGGGGGAGACTGCCTCCATGAAAGCTTGGAGGTTCCAGGAGAGATGGACAAATGCGAACTCTGCCCGGGTGTATTCACAGGAGTTGCTGTCTGGTCCCAGGTGTCATGACAAGACTTTGGTGGAAGATTATTGAAGTTTAATGTCTTTGCCACAAATATTTAATTGCTTTCTTCTCTGCCAGCTCATTATAATAATTTATCCAAGTACAATAGCAAAGGCATTTGAACAGCTTAAATTGGCTAACTTTTACATCTTACATTTATTAGAAAGCCTACTGTTAATATGATAGCATTTTATAATCTAACACTAGGATTTCTCTTTCTGAGGAGGCTGGGATCTAGTGGTGAAGAATAGCAGGGTTCAGGTTCTACATCCTTTGTCTGAAATGCTGGGCCAGGGTGTTTTGGATTGTGGATTATTGTGGATTTTGGAATAACTACACACATAGAATGATGCACCATGTGGAGGGAACAGAATCTAAACATGAAAGGTAGCCTCTAAGTAAGTCACATGATAGTTTTAATAATTCTGTGCATGAAACAGTTTTGTGGTGTAAATTTCCCACGTGTGGTGTCATGCTGGTGATCAACAGACCAGATTTGGAAGCATTTTGGATTGTGGAGTTTTGGATTGGCATGGTCGACCCATGTGACCTTAGCAGATGTATGTGTAGAGGGCAGAGGGCTGTGTGGTCCCCGAAAAGGAGCAGGAGCCCAAGTACTTGAAAGAGAAGCACATGAAGTCTTTCTTAGTCTTAGGGAAGTGAGGAGTGCTTCCAGCATTTATCCGTGCAGGAAAGCATTGATTGAGCACCTGGTGTTTGTCACTACAGTATTAGTTACTTTTCTCTTCCTGTGATAAGATACCCTGACCCAAAGCAACTTACGGAAGAAAGGGCTTATTTTGTATTATAGTTCTCAGCTGTCCTAATGCAATTTATACTTCCTTAATACAGTTCCTCATGTTGTGGTGACCCAAACCATAAAATTATTATTTTTTTTGCTACCTCATAACTGTAATTTTGCTACCAAAGCCATCAAAATATACAATTGTAATGTAAACATCTGATATGTAAGATATCTGATATGCAACCCCTATGAAAGGGTTGTTCATCTCCCTAAAGGGTTGTGACCCACAGGTTCAGAACTGCTGTTCTAGAGGATAAGAGTCCATTAATGGTGGGTGGGCACGGCAGCAAGATCAGGATGCTGAGAGATCATACCTTCAATCAGGCACAAAGCAGAGCAGAGCTGGAGGCAGGCGGGGCCTTGGCCTCTCCCCCACCCCAGTGCATACTTCCTTCTGCAAGACTGCACTTCCCCCTTAACCTCCTCAAACAGCACCCCCAACTGGAAACCCAGGGTTCAAACATCTGAGCCTGTGGGGCATTTCTTTTAACCCCTCACTGTCACAGTCAGCCACAGGTTCTCCATGAGGAATGAGGTCAGGCCTTTGCTGGAGGACACTCTCTGCTTACTGATGGGAGAGCAGTGGAGCACGGTTCCCAGCCGCTGTCATGTGACTGGTTAGACTCTGGCTGGGCAGTGCTAGGACGGTGAGACATTGAGGGCCTTGTAGAGCAGTGATGTAGCAGCTGGGAAAAGATCAAGGTCAGCTTCAGTGCTGAGCTATGGGTGAGCAGCAGGAAGACTCTGGAGTCAGGGGTCTGATGTCGGACAACCAGCTCTTAATGGCTGGCTTTGAAATGATGGCAGATTAATTCATCCTTTCAGGTCCTCAGTCCTGTCTCTGTTGGAAAAATCATTTACTTATTTATTTACTTAAAATCGCTTATCCATGAAGTCCTGACTGTGTGCAGGCTACGCTCTGAGTGCTCTGTGTACAGCAGTGGATTAACCTAGTGGGCGGGAGTTCGAGCTAGGTCTTGATGAGCTATGGCTTGCAAGTCTAGTTCTACCCTCTGCACAGCGCACTACACTTGTGAAGTTCGCGCCAGTCTCCCGTTCTCTCTCCTATTCCCAGTCTGTGGGTGAATCCTGTGTGGCACGGGGCAAAGGAAGGCCCTGCCTCTCTGCAGCTTCACACCTATAAAACTGCCACCTCTGCAGGGGCCCAGTCCTTCTTCCTGCTCCTGCGCCTGCTTCCTGTCACTTACTGACCCCATAGACAGCATGGGCCTGTGGAGCTAAATCGGCTTCTCAGGACTTTGCCTCCACCTCCTAGTGGTTTCCTGTCTCAGCACTGAGTCCTCCGTGGCCTCCAAGGGCCCGTGTGTGCCTCTCTACAACCCACCCTCCCCCTCTCTGCTTGGCTCTCGTTCTTCTCCATCCTGTTTATTCTGTGGCAGCCACAGGGGCCCCCTAGCAAGCTGTTCCTGGACCATGCCCAACACGATGCTTTCTTGGCCTTTCACTCATGAGCCCAGTGCCTGCAGCTCTCTTCCCACAGGCCTTCTCATGGCCTGTGGCCTGTTCACCCCTCCCTTTCTTCTGACGTTCTCTATTGAATTGTCAGTTCTCAGCGCATAGTAGGTCTGCCATAAATAAATGCTGAATCAATGGATGGATTTGTGTAGAAGCTAAATGAGGGAAGTAATTGTTAATTCAGTAAGCACTAAGAAGGGTAAGAAGTGGACTGGGAGGCAGCATTTCACATACAAAGGCCCTGTGGCAGGACAGAAGTTGTCATGGTTGGTGACAGTGATACCAGGAAGGACAGAGCAGACAGAGAAAGACGCACGCCTGAAGGAGCTTTGGGGTTTCTGCTTGTGGGACAGAAATAGGACAGCATAAAGTGCTGCTTTCTGAAAAGGACTGTGCACATGTAAATAGTGCTGTTGTCTCCAGGGCATCTGTGGTCGTTCCAGAGGAGAAGATGTCAGATGTGTACAGCATCCTGCAGAACATCCCACAAAGGCAGATTGAAGAGATGCAGAGACAGGTAAGAGGCTGGCCGAGGCTGAGACACCTGGCTGGAGACGGGCAGTGGGGTGCCGCCGGAACAGCGGCTTGGACAGACAGCCTTCAGCCAAGTGCATTGATTAGGCCAGTTGCTTCAAGTAAGGTTTAGATCAGTGGTTCTCAACCTGTGCGGTACAGCCCCTTTGGGGGGGGGTGTCACATATCAGATATCAGATATTTACATCACTATTCATAACAGTAGCAAAATTACAGTTATGAAGTAGCAACAAAATAATTTTATGGTCGAGGGTCAGTACAACATGAGGGAACTGTATTAAAGGGTTGCAGCATTAGGTAGGTTGAAAGCCACTCGTTTAAATTAATGATGGGACTGTGCTGGGGACCCCTGCTCTGATTTCAGGGTGCCAAGTGATAGCAGGTGATGACCAAGACAGCCAGGGAAGCAAGGCAGCACATTTTTGGGCTGTGTCCTAAGGAAGGCAGCATTTGTGACAAGTGGTCTCATTCCCCATATACAGTTTTCCTGCCTTCCTCTGCAGACCTCTCTTTACCCTTTGACCCTTCCCTGGACAGTTCTGTGGCACCATCCCATTCATGGGTTCCCATTCAGTCTCATTGCTCTCCCTCCTAAAGGAGCCTAACTAGGCTTCAGTGTCAAGCAAGTTACATTTAAACGGTGGCCCTGAACTCAGTGCTGTGATTGTCTGTGTCTTTTTCTTTGTATGGTTTTTTTAATGTTTTAATCTTTATCAGAATTCTCTACATGGGACAGAAGGATGGCTCAGCCAGTAAAGTGCTTGTCATGCAGGCATGAGGATCTGATTTTGTATTCTTAGGACTCATGTAATAAGCCAGGCTTGATGACACATGCCTGTAACTCTAGTGCTGTAACTCTAGTGCTGTCGAGGTGAACACAGGCAGATCAATGATCTTCTAGATCATTCTAGTGACAGGCTTAAGGTAAGAGAGACCTTGGATCAAATAAACAAAATAAAGAAATAGATAAAGATAGGGAGGGATCAAGGAAAGACCTGATGTAGATCTCTAGCCTCCACACACGACACACATGCAGATGCATGCGTGCACGCGCGCGCACACACACACACACACACACATATACACAGACATATAACACACACAGACACACACACTCACATATACACAGACATATAACACACACAGACACACACTCACACACATATACACAGACATATAACACACACAGACACACAGAGATACAGACACACAACACAGACACACATGTAACATATACACATACAGACACAGACACACACTTATAAGACATACAGACACACAGATACACAGAGACACACACAGACACAGACACACACACATATAGATGCACACACTCACACACATATACACAGACATATAACACACAAAGACACACAGAGATACAGACACACAGATACACAGACACACAACACAGACACACATGTAACACACACACATACAGACACAGACATACACTTATAACACATACAGACACACACACACACACACACACACACACGTGCGCGCGATAGAGGGAGATTAGTGAGACTGAAAGTTCTCTGCATGCAACCTATACTTTCAGCCTGGCTCCTCACCCTTGGCCAAGTGGCCAGAGAGCAGGCTATGTGGATGAAGTTAGGCAGTCACCATCTGTGGGATGAGGAGATGGAGAGCTACCTGCTTCCTAAGTGTATTCTCAGCCTGGCCAGCTGTTTGTCCACCTTTGCTCTGCTCAGCCCCTCCTGGGTACCCTGCCTCCCTCTGCTTTTCAGCATCCACGGATTTAGGAGAAGGAAAATGGCTGTGCCTGGTCCCACCCTTTGTACTTTGGTATTGTATTATTAATTTTCATCCAGTCTGACAAATACTGGAGATAATTACATTACACAGAGGAAAGGGCTGATTGGGCTTATAGTTTAGCAGCTTCCGGGCTATGACTGGGTGGACCTGTTGCTGGGTAGAGGGACCACAGGTCACAGTGGAGTGAAGAGCTGAGCAGCGGATTTCACTTGTACAGTGTGAAGGGAGGAGAGAGAGAGCTAGAGCCCCATGATATCCTTCAAGGATACATTCCCATGACCTGAGCAACCTCCTCCCTTTCTAAAAGCTTTAACCCCCACCCCCATACTGCCAGTCAGAGATCAGACCTTTAACACAGGCCTTCAAGTGGTGGTGACACTAAGCATCGTCTTACACAGTGATTGGCCTGGATCTCCTGGGTGGAGTACCAGTCTGCACCCTTAGATCAGGCTCTGCTTCCTGTGGGCTTTGTGCCATCCCGGTAGATAACAGAGTGGAGTTTCCCAATGCTGGTAGCATCCCCACTGGCTTCTCATAGCCCACTTGTTCTTGCTGGGAGGAGGTTCTGGGCTTTCTGCTATTACTCACAGTTGACCTCATCTGAGCTTTGTGAATCTGAGAATCTGTCTAGAGATTGTCAGATCTTCACCATAAACCTATAGCATTAGGGGGAAGCTGCCTCTGAAGAGCCTTGCTTCTTTTTGTCACCTTTAACAATTATTTATTTTTAACTTTTAGATAGAATCTCACTCTGTAGACCAGACTGGCTTGGGACTTACAGAGATCCACCCACCTCTTCCTCTGCTGGGGTGGAAGGCATTTGCCTCCACACCCTAGCTGATGGTATCTTCATTTACTAGATTAATTATAGAATCATCTACTAAACAAGATTGTACCTCCCGTAAGATTCTACTATGGGAATGTTAGGAAGAAGCCTGGCCTGGGGAGAAGGTGAGCAGTCTGCTCTCCTCTCTGCCCTACCAGCCCCATGCTGAGAAAGGGATCACTAATGTTTTGGAACAGAGTGTCCCCTGACAGCCCACAGAATGGTGTGGTTTGCTTGGCAGGATCAGGGTGGGACAATCCTGGCTTCTAGTCAGTAGTCAGTGGCAGGCATGGCGTCACTGGGACAGCTGAGGCGGAATGGAGGGAAGGCATGTAAAGCATGCTGTTTGTTGGTTATTGTGTTTGAAGATTGCACTGAGCCATGACTCCATTCGCATTGATTGTGTGACCATCCCAGGCACTGAGTGGTCTAGGCTTTCATTTTATCATCTATGGAATGAGGACTTAGCTGAGTCACCCAGCATGTTCCAGACAGCCATTTGACAACTCCATGAAGTCTTGTCTCTGGCAGGAACATTACCCTCCCAGCCAGCACTGATATTTAAGAGGTCATTTTTTCTCTCCCTGAATACCTCAGGTCACAAGGGTCCTGACCTCTGCTGATGGGCACCTCCCATCACACCAGCTCTGGGGCTCTTCTGACCCCTCTCACTCCTCCTCTGCTCCCCAACTGTCTAAGGTGCTCTAGGGTAACCGTCAGCCTGCCTGCTTTTTCTCAGGATTTGTGTTCCCCAAGTGGCCTCTTTTGCCCCCTAACCCCACATTTCTGAACTGGGATGGTCCCAAGTAAACACGCTTGAGTTAATTTCCAGTTCTATATAAAGGCTGACAAAATTGAACTCTAACAGAAACCAGTAGCACCTGCCCCTCCTTCAAGTTGTAACAGCCACCAGCATCTCTTGTCATTGCCATAAGTTCTCCTTGGGTGAGAGCCATCAGCTTTAGTTGAGAACCACTAGTTGCATTGATAATATGTCGCCTCTCAGTTTGAAGAGTATTAGTGTCATGTCACTATAAAGAAGTATGGGAGCTTAGAAAGAAAAAAGTTTGGAGGCTCACATCTGATGTCTGTTACCTCACTGGTTGGCCTGCCATTTTAATGGTAGGGATATGTGATGGGGTAAGTGGTCATGAGAACAAGATGGGGTCTGTTGAGCCCCACAGCATCCTTCAAGGGCACGCCCACTCTGAGTGCCCCTCACACTTCACCCCCTAAGGCCATAGTGCTCTCCACTGCCACCATTGAGGACCAAGCCTTTATATTTGGGTCTTTAAGACTCACCAAGGTGTACACTGCTCTGTAACTGCGCCAGCTGCCTTCGCCTTCTGTTTATAGGGGTCAGTTGAGCTTCACCTTAGCGGGAGTGTTAAAACTGCTCATACGCTTCAGTGAATCCTCCCTGGTAGCTCAGCTTCAGGTCGTTTTGTAATCTAGGTATATGCTTTTTAGAGAAAACCAGTTGCAATCACAGGGCCTCCTCCCTCCCTGCCAGGTGAGAAGCCAGCATGAACTGACACCAGGGCCTGACATCATCCTGAGAGAATTAGAGCAGCTTAATGAGCTGCAGGAACAGTTGTCGCCAGCAGGGGGCTCCATCTACTTTTAAGTGACTAGTGTTCCTGCCATGGATTTAAATCTGTGAGAAATCCCCAATGCCAGAAACTGCTTGCTTCTCAAGGGACACAGTTCTCACTGCTCTTCACTGGAGACCATTTTGTTCAAGTGACAATGCAGCATTTGTTCTACCAGCATGGGACAGTACCCAAGACACATGCGCGCACACGCACATATGCACACATGCACTCACTGAGGTGGTGTGAAGGGAATTAAAACTAATTAAATATAAATATAAAAGAAAGGCTATGATCCGAGTGTTGTGTAGTCATCATCATAACTGTTACTGTTGGCCTAAAGGAGAGGGTTACGGAGGCAGCTGTACCTATGGACAGAGCTACAGCCTTGACTGAGCCAAAGTTATGAGGAAGCCACTAGTTATGAAGAAGACCATAACAAAGAAAAGCATCTCAGTAGATAATTCTGAAAAATATGTTCTCATTATATATGAGATAAATATGAAAAAATGTTCTCATTCCTGAGAGCAATGAGAACAGCACAGCATTGGGAAGACAAGCTGTGACGGCTTCAGGAGGGATATTAAAAGCAATCTCTTCAGTTAGCGGCTGTGAGCTGGTTCTCACTGGGACTTTACTGTACCCTCTGCTAATTATCTAATTAATTAATTTATTGAAGCCCTAATTGTTTTTCAGGGAGAGATTATGGGCCACAGTAAAGCTTTGTGACTCTGGCTACAAGGGCCAAAGTCATCTCGGGGTGCAGTTTAACCGCAGAGCTGGTTGGAGAGATGGTGTCCAAGTTCCAGAGTACGGTAGGCTCAGATGGAAAGGATGGCACTCAGGCACAGCTGCCAGGGCAGGCTGGCTGGAGGACAGCCTTCCGAGTCGTCTTAAAGATGAGCTTTGCTTTGTTAAGGGCAGGAGGAAGTTTGCAGCTAAATGTCTCTCTGCAGTCAAATGGCACACTGATACTCCAGCTCCCTTGAATCATAGGAGAAAGCCTGCAGTCTCTTGTCTCAGAAGGCTGGGGAGACGCTGGGCTGGTTAGTTAGAAAGTTTATGTAAAAGGGGAAAGGTGTAAGTGGACCCCTGGTTTATCTGTTGAGCAGAGTTCCCAAACACCGTTTTATTGGTCAGTGTCTCCACCAGCAGTGACCTCTCACCCTAGCAACACTAGGAGGTGGAAGTCGGGAGCCTGCCTCGCCTTTGAACTCTCCTTTGTACTCAGCTGACCATGGGCCTTTGAGGTGGCAGAGACTTGAACATCTTGTCTCCTCTCTAGTCGCCGGCACTCAGGAAAACCGAAGCTGCGAGTTTCTGCTCTCTTGTATCTCAGTGTACCTTAGTGGTCGCCTAGTAGATGTGCCACATATGTGTGCTGCAGAGAAGCCTTGAGGATGGTGGGCTCGGAGTAGGGAAAAGACAGACCACTGCTTAGCAAATGAGCCCAGGGGTGCAGCACCTCTACTGTATAGCAAGGGGTCCAGATAGAGCCGGATAGAGGCCACAGGGCAGAGAGCCCATCTGTCCCCATGCCCATGTGCTCCATGTGTGGGTGAGCCGCCTCGGGGTGCCCTTGTTTTGCCTCATTTATACAGACTCTCCATGCACTCAATTCCAGGATTTGGTTTCCATAGTCACAGCTGTTTTGATGCCACAACCTTGAAGGAAGGACAGTGACACACAAATTATTTGAATCTGAGATGGGTCAGAACTCTCAGCAGAGCATCCAGAGCCAGAAGTGTTGTAGGCTTCCTTCCCTGCGGTGGGTCTGTAAAGGGGCGCAGTTCTTCGGGACACAGAGCCTTTGTTTTGTTTTTCATGGCCTGCATTCCCAGTCTTAGTGTCAATGTATGTGCCATTCCCCCAAAGCTGTTATTAGTGGGAATCTCAATCCTTAAATTAAAGTTTAATCTAGTAAGCATATATAATTTTTTAAAAAAATATTGGTTCATTTTTGTCTTACAAGGTTTTCCGTTTGGACTACTTTTCTTTTTTGTTTGTTTAGATTTACTTATTTTATTTTATGCATGGGACTGTTTGTGTGCATATTATGTCAGGGTGCCACCTGAGTGTCTCGTGCCCATGGAGACTAGAGGAGGGTGCCAGATCCCCCTAGAAATAGAGTTACAGACCGTTGTGCGCCACCATGGGTGCAGGGAATTAACTGCTGGGCCATCGTTCCAGCCCCTTAAGCTTTCAGTTTTGAAAGTGTTTTGCAGTTCCCTGATGTGTCCAGATACCTCAGCCGCCCAGACTCTGTGTTATCTGAAGATCCCTTGTGCTGCCAGCCTGTCTTGTCCCTAAGGTTATATGGCAGTCTGCCCATCACTGCCCACCCCAGCATACCCCAGTTTACAGAGCAGATTCTTTCCACAGGAGGGAGATAGGCTGTTAGAAGAGTCAGTCTTTTACATGCGGTCATCTTCCAAAGACCATACAGCCCAAGGCAGGCAGGGGGAAGTCGGGTCGCATTCCCCGCCAGTCAGGCTGACTTCCCATCACCTCACCTAGCCTCCTCCCCAAAGAGGTTGCTTGAGATAGTTCAAGCTGCACTCTCCTGAAAATACATTAAGAAGAAAGGGTGTCACTACTAATTTCTGGGGTCAGTGCTGTAATTCATGTAATTCTTACCCCTCTTCTCAGCTGTGAAATGGGGAATGTTTTATTTACACAAGCAAGGGCCTGAGATGGCATTGGAGCAAAGGAGCATGTGTGCAAGCCTGACAAGTCTAGTGCAGTCTCTAGAATCCACATGGTGCAGGAGGGCACTGATTCCTGTATATTGTCCTATGATCTCCAAACGGTGTCAATGTCATACATGCGTGCGCGCGCGCACACACACACACACTCACACAGTAAACAAGGAAATTATAATCTTGGAGCTTCACACATACTCAACACACATGTACTCATATAATAAGTAAATTGGTAGATTATACTTTTGGAATTATATACACAAATATACATATAAGAAATAAATTAGATTATACTCTTGGAACTACACACATACATGTTTATACACACTCACACATGTACACATGTAACAAATTAGTAGATTATACTCTTGGAAATACACACATATACATGTAATAAATAAATTAGAGGATTTTACTCTTAGAATTACAGTCAAACACACTAACAGTGTCACACACACATATACATGTAAGAAATGAGTATATTCTTGGAAGTGCACTTACTCATGCATGCACACACGAAATGATTTCCCTTCAATTCTGATAGGCTACTCTGCTGTCTTCTTCAACTTTGCTTTCCTGCTTGCTCTTAGAAAGTATGGGACTGGCAGAGCAGCTCAGTGGTAGAACACTTGCCTCGCATGCACAAGGTCCTGATTTTAGACCCCAGCACCATAAGAGAAGAGAAATGCTACAGTGTCACTTCCCCTCAGAGGGGACACTTTCTGGGCTGGAATTCTCCCTTTGAGGGGAGAAGTAAGTTCTGATACCCAGTGGCCGAGAGGAGAGCCTTGCTGGGGTTACCACGGGGGAGAGTTTCAATGCATGTTTTTTCAGTAGTACTATGTAGTCTGTGTTTGAGTTTTTCCGTGTATATAACCCCACACTGCGAGGGACCAGCCCGTGCAGTTGTTTAAAGCAGGGTAAATAAGGACTGCTTTAATCACCATCTTAAGGGAGAACATTGCTCTGTGTGTATGTTAAAACTGGTTTTTTTTTTTTTTTTTTTTTTTTTTTGGTTTTTTTTTTTTTTTGAAACTTTGGTATTAGGAACCTTGTTGGAAAAAGACTTTTACCAAGTATCTGATGGGAAGCCAAGAAAAGCATTTTAATAGAACTGTCTCAGATTTATAGTTCACTGGGGCCTGTAAATAAATTTTCCTGTCTTTAAGGTTTGGACTGATTTGCAGTTGTTTGGTATAGCTTCTGAGATTTAAATCCTCAGGGTCCAGATGGAGAGACCATAAAGCCGTGTTCTTTGGCAGTCTTGGTATGTCTTGTCCATGTGCAGGCATAACGGGATAGTGGCACAGCTTGGCTGTGACACCAGTGTCTGTTCAGTGCTTGGATTTTCTACAGAAATGTATTTAACTATCCAATGCATTTATGCCTATCATGTGGGTGTATGTATATGTGTGTGTAGTGTGTGTTTTATGTTTGTATGAGCATGTGTCTGCATGCCGGAAGTTGACATCTCTTACGTCATCGCCGCTCTTACATTTCTGAAACAGGGTCTCTCACTGAACTCCGGTGCTCACTGATTGGCTCCACTGGCTGGCCAGCAAGTCCCAGAGATCCTCTTGACTTTGTTCCTCACTCCCACCCGACCCCCAGCACTGGTTACAGGCTGTACCACCATGCTTACCTCTTACATGGGTTCTGGAGATCCAGACTCAGGTCCCTATGTTTGTACAGGAGTCACCTTACTGACCTAGCTATCACCTCAGGAACATACCCAAGCTCAGACTTTGCTCCTAGCATGTGTTGGCATGTTAAAGGAGATTAAAACAAGGCACTGTGTAGGAATGCAGCCCATTCTTTCACAGGGGACCTCAAGTTACTGGCACAAGTGTCAACAGTAGTGAGAAATCATAAGTCAGGAGTGTTACATATATGCAGTTGTCCTGAAGGCCATCAGGTGTGTCTCCCAGAGGAGACCTTCCTCCTGACCTGCTCTCCTGGGTACTATGCTAGAGAAGAGGGGATGGGCTCTGACATCATTGTTCCACTGGAGATCTGGTTGATAAGTGGAAGTCCGATGAAGCCTCCCTGGCCTGGAGGACTCTCAGTACCAGCAGCAGAGAGCTTCATAGTGAGTTGGAAGGAAGGGGTGGGTGCTTGGAGAGGAATGGCTTGTGTGAGCAAGGGGGTAGGTAGTTGTTGAAGGTTTGTAAAAATCAGATCTTAGAAATTACCCAGGTGTTCTTGGTAAGGCCCGGGGCCCCAATAACCGTGAGGACAGGTCTGATAGTCAGGGCACTGGAACCCAGGTCTCAAGGTGTCTAGTCAAGTTTTCTGATTTTTGTTTTTCTGTGATATATGGTGGTATTTTCCAGCCTGCGGTGAGCTGGAATTCAGAGGGTCACAACTGGCATCTTTTTTTTTTCTTAAAGAGAGCGACAGAGAGAGAGAGGAGAGAGAGAGAGAGAGAGAGAGAGAGAGAGAGAGAGAGAGAGAGAGAGAGAGAAAGAGAATAGAAAACTATTAGAGTGTTATATGGTGACGGCAATTATTTCCTGAAACATTGGCTTTCTTCTTGAGTTGTTGGGCCTGAATATAGCTCAGTGGTAGAACACTTGCCTAGCACACACAAGGTCTGCCCAATCCTCAGGACGAAAAGTTTAAGAAACAAAATCTGTCTTAACTTCCCATAGAAAGCATATTTATATGTTTTAACTATGAGTCCTAATCAAAAAAGATTTTGAAATTCAGTAGTGGGAACCTCGTGGGTTGTGAGTGGGAGAGACCTGAATTTAGATGCTTAAGTCTGATCTGTTGATGAGCTCAGTAGTGGCCCGTTATTTAGCTTTCCAGTCTAAACCTGGGCTGGTAAGACTGCCTAGAGGTCTCCTCCGCCGAATGAGTTCATGTATGTAAAGCATGTGGGCTCTGGCCCCAGCTCCGCGCTGGTGGTCATTCAGGAACTCCCTGGGGTCTGCATCTGAATTTGGGCAAGTTGCCTCCTGGTAAGGAGCACGGTCTTCGGGAACCACAGTGAGTTAGTGTGTGGATGTATTACGCATTTGCTTCTGGGCTTGGAAACTTGAAACAGAGTCGAGTCCTGTGGGCTTGGGTGTGCTCCCTACATCTTGGCATGAAGGCGTCCGTCCACCTCTATTTTTCTCTCAGGATCAACAGGGCTCACCGGGACATAAACACTGATTCCCTGGCTGGCCCTTTTGTTTTAATTCCCTGTTAAAACTTTCCCCATGGTCAGTGAAATGGTCTTTTACTGAATTTTCTCTTCATCTTCTAATCTCTTCTTGGCCATGTCATGATTTTTATTCTTTGGGGGGGGGGGTGGGCTGGGATGCTAAAACATTAAAAAGAAAGTAAACGTCAGAGGAAAATTAAAATCCAGATTAACATCTAGGTAGTGGACAGCTGTGAAGACCTACCTACATGGAGTGGGTGTGAGCCCAGGTGGGGGACTTTGCTCACATCTTCAGAAACAGTAGTTCACATCCTGCTGGAGAGAATGTGTGTTAGGGCAGGATTTTTCTCTCCTTTATTCTTTCCCCTTTCTCTGTTCCCTTAGCCGCCCTTCCTGACCCCTTCCTTGCCAGGCCAGTTCCGTCTCATATTTGAAGTCCCACTGGAGAGCAGAGAGTCTCAGCCCCCAGATGCTTCAGGCCAGGGGCTAAAACGCTCCCATAAATCTGCGGCTCATTTTAGTGCCATGGTGAAGCCGTGTGAGGCTGCTCTCCGTGGCCCCTGCCCTCTCGCTTTATGGGCTGCTTTGGCTCTTCTCTATAAAGAGGCCCAATGGAGTCATTTGAAAATTCTTATCAGTTTGCTGACAGCTATATGGGCCTTTCTGCTGAGTCCGGGAGCTCGAGCAGGCGTGTGAAATTTTTGATATTAAAACTGAGGAAAGCTGCCAGGCAGAAGAGATTGGGCAGTGCAGTGGTGATCTGGGGGAGATGAGGCTAGCCAGGTCATTAACCCTTGTGGATCTAACCTCCTTGGTAGGGAGGTACTCAAGATGAAGCTGGGATAGAAAGGGCCTTCTAGGAGCTTCCATCTTTAACCCCTGTGTTGACAAATGCTGCGCCCCCCCCTCCCCCGGCAACTTACTTTCTTAGCAGGAGGTAGGCAAGCCCAGGGGGCTGGGGTGGCCAGATTGCCAGCTGTTTCTTTCCTAAAAGTAGTGTGGAACTCCCACTTGCAGGCTGTGTGTCCATAGCTTTGCTGAGTCTGCTTCCCTGCTCTTTAGACCCCTCCTTAGCAATCCTCCCAGAGTGCTTTGTGGAGGCCCCAGGCCCATCAGGGCCTGAGCCTCTGCCCTCTTCTGCACAGAGAAGAGACTGGAAGCTGCCCCTCCTCACCTTTCCACTTTCCCTTTCTTTCTTTGCTGGAAAACTCTTGCGGCCAGTAACTGAAGGGAAGGAAAAGCCATTACCTGGACTGAGGCCAGTGGCTTGATGGGAGCTTCAAAATCTTTGGCATCTCCTGCCCAGAATGCTTTTCCAGGCATTTTGAGCCTCCTTCCCCTCCTCCCCTTAGTTTCCCAGCCTTGCTATGGGTGTGTGTGTGGAGGGGGGTTCCTGTGTCTCCCTGCTCTGCTGACAGCTCTAGGAGGGCCGAGGTGAGGATAAGCAAAGTGTACCCCTTTCTGTCATAGACATTATTTTTCCTTTTTCCAGTAGTTTTGAATATGAACAGTTTTCCAAGCATGTTTAGTTTAAAACAGCCATTTAGCTTGAGGCTGAGACAAAAAGCAAGGAGTGAGTGTGGTGTGGTGGTTGGGCTGACACACGGAGCTGTAATGTAGAGTTGAGCAAACAATGAAAACACTGGTCCTGATATGATCCATACTCCTTCTAAAGGGAGTATAGTGATAGGAAAAACCAAAGGACAACTAAACCTGAGTATCTCAGACTCCAAAGTGGTAGAGTTACCTTCTCACTATTTGTAGTTGACAAATCGATATTCTGTAATTTAAGATAATGAAGTATATATAATATCTTATGCCATGCTTTTAAAATTTTTAGAGTCATCATTTTATTTTATGTGTATGGATAATTTACCTGCATGTCTGTTTGCATACCATTGCCTGGTGCCTACGGCGGTCAGAGAAGGTATTGGATTCCCTAGAACAGAGACACAGATGGTTGTGAGCTGCTGTGTGGGTGCTAGGAACAAACTCAGGTCCTCTGCAAGTCATCAAGAGCTATTAAACATTGTGCATTCTCTCTAGCCCCCTATTATACTGTAATTTTGACCACACTGAATAATGTAAGCGTGAAGTTGTAAATACATGGTTGAGCCTTTCTTTTAGGAGTCCAGGGAGGACCAAGGACCAAGTGGCCACTGTTTATTTCTTGGGCTTCAGCAGAAAAACTTGTCTAAAGCTAACCACAGGTTAATCCCTCATAATGGGTCCCCAACATGAGCCCTGTCTTCAGGAAATGGCCTCTTGAATAAAGGTATTAAACATTAATTTGTAGCCTGTATAAGGATTGTCTTTGAGCTGGTGTCTCACAGGGTGAGGCTATTTATTAAATTTCTGAGAATTCCTTACAGGAAATGTCATTGTAGGTTTTGTGAATTCGTTAGACAATATGTTTTCAACTCTTCAGTAAGAGTTAAACTGATTCATAAAATAAGGTGTTTTGTTTATTTACACAACATGATGTATGTTTAATATGCCACTGTCTTTGACAAGAATTGAAGTAAAGGATTTCTGTCTGTAGTTACAAATGCTAAGACTAAGCTTGACATATGGATATGAATTGTCTCTCAGCATTGCAGGAGCTTAGAGAACTTGAAGTTGCATGATTATTTGGGGCTGATGTGATTTATAATTTTATAATAATGTATTCATCTTATGATGCTGGTTGTGGGTCTTCAGAGCATAAGGCAATGATTACATGCATTTATTTCATTATTGTCACTTAAGGTCTGCTAACACTGAATGACTCCAGGAGTGGTAACAGTGGCTCTCTGGGCACTATTTCTGGCAATGTAGTGTTCTTTCTCATGGATAATTAAGGGCTAGTTTGTCACATTTAAACATGGATGTACAGGTTGGCATGCTGCTTTGTGGAGTGTGCTTACCCAGCATGCTTCAGGCCGTGGGTTCAGTTCCCCAACACCACAAACTAACTGTGCTTACTGTCCATGTCAGTAAGGACCATAAGAAAAGACATGTGACAACATGGTTTGATGGTCACCTTTCAGGCTTTGGTGCTTTTACTTAGAAGGACAGTTTTTTCTTTTTAAGTGTTTTAACTTCACATTTGTATTGAAATGAATTCGAATTTTAGCCTAATTGGATTAGGCCTTGAGATGCTTGCACTGGTATTACTTTAGAAAGATGCTTGAGCTTTGCTTGTGGCTTTGAGCTGCAGGTGAGGGTTGAATGTGGCTGCGTGGCATTCTGGGAAAGGAATAAAAAACCCTGGAACTGGTGAGAGATGGAAGACTGTGGTGCAGCATGTAGACTACAGGCCAGACTGAAAATTCTTCTGCTCTCTTCATCTGAGACTAACCAGTCAGACATCAGTATTTCCCCAGATTTGCTTCTCTGGCAAGCTCTGAGCAGACTGACTTTGACATGACCACAAGTATCATCTTTGAAGTCTTAAGAAATTTCAGAGAAGAAGGTCTCTGGTTTCTTAAACACTCAGCTGCTGAAGTCATTTTTTGAGGATAAGGTGCAGGAGGGCTCAGAATTCCCACTGTGAAGAGCTTTCTGGGTCATGTTTTAGGCACATGGAACTCTTGAGAGGTCTCTCGATAATGTACCATAGGAAGTCTCTAGAGGCCTTTGTGTAATGGGCTACAGTCACCCTAGCTCATAGCTCAGTCAGGTGACAAGTGGTAGGGGCAAAAAGAGCCCCTACCACAACACTGTTGAGAGTCCTGCTCTGGCGCAAGGACAGGCGCCTTTTCCTTTGTGGCTTAAGAATGGAAGGCTTTTCCTTTGGGATCCCCAGACTTCATCAGAAAGGGAGCAGGGATTGGCTTTCCAGCAGCCAGCAACAGTTCATAGAGGACTGGGGCCCGTGCCAGTGTGGTAGTTTTGAGGGTGAGTGAGCTTTTGGTTTTGTCTTCAGAGTCAGTTCACATGGTGTACGGTGTGTGTGTGTGTGTGTGTGTGTGTGTGTGTGTGGTGTTTTCATTAACAGGAGCAGGCCTTTCAAGTGGGCCTGGTTGGAATAAGGCTTGTTTTATATTTACCTTCTCTAGTCAAACAAACGCACGCTTTCTTCCTCCTGGTTTTAGCATAGCAAACATGGGAAACCTCACCCCAGGCACATTCCTTTATAGCCGGTTGGCCTAAGTTGTCATCTTATTTGTTTATTTTTGATGACAGACCTTGATGAAAGGTTTCCAATGCACCTTTCAGCCCTTTCATGAAGCCAGCCGGGAGAGAAGGCTGGTCAGCTGATGGGCCCTGAAGAAGCTCCTTATCTGGCCTGGATAACAGTGGGATTTGGAGGCAGGATGACTCCAAAATCTTAGCAGGCAGAATGCAGTCTCGAGTCTCTTTGTTGAGAGAGTTGGGCAAACATAATTTTATTGGCCAGTGGCTCCTGCTTTAGTAACCTTTCACCCCTGTGGCTCTTGAAGGTGCAGGCCACTGGCCGGCCTTGCCTTTGAACTCCTCAAGGCTCCTGCCTCCTCAAAGGCTCCCAGTCAGGCCTTGTGTTTTGCTTAGGACCTCACTTCACAGCAGGGCCTCAGCAGTTGGGAAAACTGATCCACCCTAAGAACGTTGACATATTTGAAGGTGATACCCCTGAGACTGGAAACGTATGGCTTTCTATTTCAGGACCTGTCTGTCACATGTCAAGAAACATGACTCAGGCTTCTTCCCCCTTTCCTCCTCTACCCCTTCTTGTTTCCCATAGGACGGGAGGTCATTACCCTGGGGTATTTCCTAAGAGTGATCACAGAGCCCTCTCTTACCCCATTTTCTCCCAACTTTGCCCAAGGCATTTATTTTGAGAGAGTTGTGAAGACTGCAGAAACGTGCAAATCCTAAGCTGCCCTCAGTGTCCAGGAGTGTCACTGATGTTACAGAGACCATGGAGCTCTCGAATGCTTTGTCCTGACGCCTCATTTCCAACAAGCCGGAGTCATAAGATAGCTCAGAGCCCCCAGTCCCCCACTTTCAGGAACAACTCGGTCTTGGAAGAAGACAGAAAGAACAGACCTCCAACCTCTGCCCTCCCACCCCTGTGGGACTCCTGCCCATGGAACAGGAGTCACGAGGCAGCTGTGGGGACTCGGGCATTAGAGAGTTTTAGCCTACCATCTTTGGCAAAGAACCAAACTTGTCATTCCAAAAATATTCAGTGGAAAATCCATCTTCTGCTGGTGATGTCTTTAGCCTAGGTAAGGTCCTGGGTGGAGGGACCTCAGTAAAGGCTCTTTGTTTTCCCAGAATCCAAACAGCATACTGTTGATAATTACATTGTCATTTGGAGAGAAGAGAAGACAGTGTGGCAGGGTCTGTATTTAGTCCTAAGGCTACACTGTATCTATCTGCCTTAGACTCCCTGCCTTCCTGTGGTCTTGAGAAGTGTTTTGGGTGTGGTTCTGAGCTCACACTTCTCACTCAGGGAAGGGTGAAGTGGTAGTCCTGTCAGCTTCTGAACTTGCCACTTTTGATTGCTAGCTGCCATTCTCTCCTAAGCTGAGTGAGTGACCTAAGGATTGGAAGAATTGGAAGCCTGTGATTTAAAAAGTGTGAAGTTTTAATTATGAAACACTATGATTCTTTTTTTTAAAGCACCCTTTGAACTGTGGTAATCATCTGAAATAATTTTAAATACCTAGTTTAAGGAAGCTTCTGAACTGTGAGTGTACAGGCTGAGGTCTTTGTTCTGAAGTAGCTAGTGGTCTCAAGGTGAAGGGGTGTGGGGGCGTCTGTTAGTGTATGTACTATCTGCCTGTTCATGTCTGAGTTAGTTGGCTAGGGCTGCCACAGCAAAGTAGCAAAAGCCAGATGACTTGAACACCAGAAAGATGTTTTTCACAGGCTGGCAGCCCAAGTCCAGGATGAAGTGGCTGTTTTGGATTCTCTGGGGCTTTTTGCCCCCCCCCCCCCCCCCCCCCACCATGCCTCTTCACACATTGTCCCATGAGTTCATGCATCAATTCTGTCTAAATTCTCTCTGAAAGGACAGATTGGAGCAACACCCTCTTCCCAGCTCATTTTGACCCAGTCACCTCTTTAAAGGCTCTCTCTCCATAGTCATATCCCCTAGGGTTATGGGATAGACAGTTCAGCTTGGGCAGTGTCAGGTACAAGCCTGCAGTTGTGGGTTAGTGGCTCCATTGGGAAGGACCTCACTGTGAAGTCTACCCCAGGTGGTTTTCCTAACACATTCCTGCTACCTCCTAAGGACAGGCAGTAGGAAAGGAGAGGGGAAAGGATAGTGCTTTACCTGAGAAAATTCACCAGGAAGGAGTAACGCTTTAAGGTGTACCTCACTGCACTATGTAAAAAACACAGACAAGCTGATGCAAAACTCAAGAATGTGAGGTAACTCAGCCTAGCTGTCCTCAGTGTTTTCTGGTGGGGTCAGCCTTCTATCACGGTTCCTGATCATAACAGAGTAACAGATAGGTAGGCAGGAGAACAAATACATAATATACCTTTAACAAGACTTGAACCTACTGAAATCCTATCACAGCTTCCTAAGAGAGCTGGGATTCTGGGCATGCACCGCAACAACACAGGCAACATGTGGCAACAAATATATACATTCTCCTCCTCTTCCTCCTCCTCCTGCTCCCCCTCCTTCTTTTTCTTTGTGATTGAGATAGGATCTCACTGTGTAGCTCAAGCTTGCCACCAGCCTGGACCTTTTCTAAAGTCTCAGTGTGTAACCTTGCACAAGTTCTTTGCCTTCAGATGTCTCCAGTCTTCCATCTGCTGTTAGATCCCTAATGGCTGGCTCCTGACACTATTAGAATGAGCATAACAATTCCTCAAGAATTACAGAGAATATTGTGCTTCTGTAACTCCCAGTCTCTGAGTTTTGAAACCTCTTGGTTGGGGTTCGTCTCAGAAGGGTCTTCCATCATTGCTCCGGAGACTTACAGCAGCGTTTGCCCTCTGCTGGGCCAGATCATAAATGGCCTCCTCATTTGGGAAAAGGAGGCTTCTCCAGAACTTGGACTTTGTAGACTATAGAATTTTCAGCTGCTGTTTGATCCCTCTAGTGAGCTCAGTGGGAGCCTAGCTCAGCACACACTTCAGTCTTCCTTGGGTTAAATTTTAAGTCAGGGAAAAGCTGGACCAGTAACCCCCATGAACTTGTCAGTGCCTCAATTTTCTCATCATAAAACAGGGGTAATTCCTTGAGCTGTGAGGATTAAATGAATGAGTACAGGTAAAACACTTAAAATGGTGCCTTCTGCATAGCAAGTGCCTCATTAATCGACAGGTGTTTCCTGACCCCCCATTTCCACCCCGTTTCAGTCCCAGAACACTTCTGAGTGCTGGGCATGAGCCAAAGAGTAAAACAGGCAAACGCCTGCACCCGCCCTCAGGCAGCCTCGCCTGCAGCAGGGCCAGTGTTGGGGTGAGGGTGCTGACAGAGTGCTGCCATCCTTGCCCAGAGCAGAGCTGAGTTTGCTTGTCACACTCCACGGCGTCCACGTGCCTTTGGGACATTGAGTGCTGCTGAGGCTGGAGGCTGCTGGTCTGCACTAGGTTCTTCTGTTTTCCTTCTCATCGTTGTTTACTCCTTTTCTGAATTCTATTTCATGATGTAGCGAGCGGTGTGGGGCAGTCCATTCCACACTCACCTCCCTTTGCCCACGTTCTAGCTCTCTCTGCAAACTCAGCTTGTCGTTTCTCTCTGGGAATCAACTGTGTAATCCAAAGCCATGTGAACGTGTAAAGAGCTTGTAAACATATATTGACCCCAGAAAAACGCCCTAATTGAAAACTTGTGAACTCACCAAGCGCGCTCCTGGGTACCAGTGGTACTTCTGTGGGTATTACTGTTCAGACTTTCTCGCTTTTTGTGATTTCTAAGGAGGATGTGCTGTAGTGTTTTCTCTGAAGGAATTACTGTATATTAATTTGTTTTTATTAGCATATATTTAAAATGTTTTTAGAATTTCATACTTGAGTACTGTATTTACATTGACATAAGTTCCCTTCCTCTCTGTCCCCCCCCAGCACCTCCGTGTCCTCTTAACACCCTCTCAAATTCATAACTTCTTTTTATTTTCTTTAATTATCTTTCCCTCCCCCTCCCTCCCTCCCTCTTACCCCCTCTCTCTCCCAGTTGTAAACACATACAAGCAACATTAAATGAACTATGTCAGCTGAATGTTAATTCTTTAATCACCCCCATAAATGTAATTCCTGAGACTGGAGATAAAAACAGGACACTTTGCTTCCGAATGGATGACATGTGTCTATATATGGCCTTCGGGGATTTCACAGCAGTTGTTTGAGGATGGAATTTGACTACCGATCCATGTTCTCCCTTGCCTTCTAACCTCAGGGTGACCCAGAGCTTTGGGTTAAAGAATAAGATTTTGAACTTTTAGAAAATTCAGTGACACAAAGGGAAGCTATGTTGTATGTCATATGAGGTTGGGGTGTGCTAATCCTGAGCTACTTTAGGAATTCTCTGGACTGTGTTAGGGAGACATGGGCTAACGGTAATGTAATGTTCATTCAGCACCAGGAACATGGATTCAAAGGGGGATGGCTCAGAGCTAACTAACAGAAGGGCTGGGGGTAGAGAACCAAACTCAAAGCAACACACTCTGGCACCTGAGAGGAAGATATGGACAAACACAATTCTCAGGAAGGGTGGGAGGGAGAAAAGGGGGATTATTTAATAGACTGTGCAGTTCATAACTGTGTTGGTTAAATATTTTTTTCACTACATGCGTGCCAACTTGGTAGACTATTAATAATTTTGAAAGGCAGAATGGTTTGCGTCGATTGTCCAATGGGACTGATACAATGCAAACATGAGGATCTAAGTTTGGATCCCCAGGGCCTAAGTAAAAGTCATGCATGCGTCTTTATCTCCAGTGCTCAGGGTATGGACTCAGGAGGAAACTCGGGGCTCACTGGCCAGCCAACCTGGCCAAAATGACAAGCTATAGTTTCAGTAAGAAACCGTGTCTGAAAAGGTCAGATAGAGAGGTACCTGAAGAAGACATGCTAAGGTCATGGCCTCGAATGTGCATATGTGGATGAGTTCTCATGTGCATGTATGTGCATGTGTGTACACACAAACACACAAAGAAAGAAACAAGAAAAGAGAAGGGGAGAGAGAGTCAGCAGAGCCACAGCAATGCCCAAAATGGACTCTAAATTCTGACGTATATGCAGGGTTATAGAAATGCAAGGTAAGAAATGTGAGATCAAATCCTGGGAGAAACTAATTCATAGCAAGAATTATTGGCTGAATGTGGTGGCACATACCTATATTCTAGAACTTGATTGGCTGAGGCAGGAGGATGGTGAGTTCAAAGCCAGCCTGGCCATCAGAGCAAAGGCTTCATGTATACCAATCAGCTCTGAGGAGGAGAGCAAAGTATTTGGTTAGCAAGGTGTGGTCCCTTGAGTCCTGCCCTCAGCTGTGCCTGCATTTAAAATGGTTCTCAGCTGTTCTCTGGAGCAACAGGGTCTCTTAAAATAGAGTCATTGCTGTGGGGCCCAGGCCGTCCTCTGCTGCTGCTGGGGAAAGTTGGTTGTGGTGTTACGGTTAAAATCTTACCTTCTACTTCTGTTCTGTTTTCTGGAACTTGGGGGGCTTTGCTCCAGGGGAAGTTTGGGGCTCCAGTGTGCAGAAGCTTTGAGAAGGGAGGGAATCCCCTGCCTTAAAAGCATCCAGGCCCTTTCTCAGAAGTCTGCCTGTATGCAGGGCTGGCAGAGTTTGTTTGTACTGTGGACCTGCACCAGTGTCAGTCCCCCTAGAATTTATGTTTGTTCTCCCTGAGGTCACAGGGGACAGAGCAGGTGCTGGGGTTGCAGAGAAGGAAGTGTTGTGTGAATAAGAAAAGTCTCAGGATGGTTTTAAGGAAGGTGTGAACCTCAAAGTGTGGATAGGTTTTTTAATCGTTTCTTTTAGAGCAGTTTTAGGTTTATAACAGGGTTGAGTAGAACACACAGAGTTCCCTTATAGCCCATCCTTATCTCTAACAGCATCCTCCATTCTAGCATCCTAATTCCAGCAGTCACTCTTCATCCATACGACGGACTCTGCAAAAGCACCCTTTATTAAAGAGTCTGAAGTTTAGCCAGGCCTTGACTCCCCATCGTATGAGTTTAAATGACCATTGCTAAATTATGATCATTACCAAATCATTGAGCTAAAAATCATCTGTCCTCGACTGCTGTGGTGGTGCACACCTTTAATCCCAGTACTGGGAAAGCACAGGCAGGTAGATCTCTGTGAGTTCTAGTCAGCCTATTCTGCATAGCCGGTTCCAGGCCAGCCATAGCTAGCTATACTGTGAGACCCTGTCTCAAATCAATTAATCAATCAGTCAATCAATCAATCAATTAAACTTATAGAAAGTGTAATAAAAGAGAATTTACCCTTCCCCTCTTAGCAGCCAACAACTCTCAGTAGTGCCTTAACTGGGGGCCATGGTCATGCCCTCCTGCCACTCCATGTTGACAGGCTCGCTCTTGTGCCGGCCAGCACACGGGCGCTCCTGTGTGCCATAGAGCAGAGCCTCCTCCTTGTCCTGCTTAGTTGGGAGAGAGGCTGACTTATGTTGTTGTTACGATTTGTTTTGTTACAGTTATTATTGTTTCATTTCTTTTTCTCACATACATGTATACATTTTATTAAAGTTGCAACTTAAATAAACTCACTCCCATGAATCTCCATAAGTTTTGACAAATATATAGTGTTGTGTCATCATATCAAAGATAATAGAATATTTTCACTATCCCCAGAAATTTCCTTATGCCTTTTTCCTGTCAACTAACACACACACACATATACACACACAGAGAGATACACACAGACCATCACCATCACCACCACCACCACCATCACCAACATCTACAACCTTGTTCAGACTCTGAAAAGCAAGTGACAACCATCAGCATATATATTTGTCTTTCCAGGTCTCATGTGAATAGAATCATAGAGTATTTAATGGCAGAACTCGAGTTAGATCTAGTGCAGTCTCATACTGTTTCCATTACCTTCGCCAAGTTGATGATGCAGCAGGAATCTAAACTGTGATTGCTCTCCAGCAGACATGATCCCACCTCACTGATCATGTGCTCTCTGGACTTGCTGTGTTTGACACTGGCGTCATTTACTCACTCTTGAACGCATGGGGTCTTTGCACTCAGTTTGGACACCGTGGCTTTGTTAATGATACTGTCCTGGTGAGGTATTTAAGAAACATGTTCTGTTTCCTTAATGACCTTCAGAGTTGTCTGACCTGGTGAAAACTTAGTAAGTTAAAGGCAACCTAAATTATGGGAAGCCTGTCTGTGGTTCTGTTTGCCCTTCCCTGAAGGCTTGTTGGCCGGACAGTGATGAACAGAAGTGAGTTGGTGGACAGGAGCAGGTGACTGCGGCCCTTCTGAGGCCTGTCTAGAGGTCAAATAAAGAACACACACTACTTAATAGATTCCAAACCCCATATTTTTCTACATGTAAGCATCACTGTCTCTGGGGGTGCAGAAATGGCTCAGTTCTTAAGAACACATACTGCTGGCTCTTGCAGAGGACCCAGGTTTGATTATGTCAGGCTGCTCACAAATCCCTATAATTTCAGGTTCAGGAAGATCTGATGCCCTCTTCTGGTCTACATAGGTACCTACAATCACATACTTATACCCTCATCCATATACTTAATTTAAAGTAACATCTCTGACATCAAGATTGTGTTGTTATAATTTTAGCTCTGTTATATTTTAATTGAAAATCTCTTTTGTTGTTGATATTATATAAAATAACAGTGCATATTAAAATCAGTGATTTGAGCTATATTAACACAGGAGTCCTTAAAAACTACTACCAAGAAACTGAGCAGGACAGGGAATGGGTTGGTAGCTTATCACAAAGTGAAATCAGGAATGTAAGATTAGTTAACATTTAGTGAGTTGATCCAGTGTAAACTACTGAATTAATAAAATAAAGGAGGCTCTCATAAGATCACCTTATAAAGCAGGGAAAATTATTTGACAAACTTCAGCAGTTCAGACTGAGAGAAGGAAATAGCTCAGTGGTTAAGATCACAGTCGGCTCTTGCAGGAGATTTATGTTCGGCTGCTAGCACACACATAGCAACTCACACAACCTCTGTAACTCCAGCTCCAGGAGATCTGGAACCATCTTCTGGCTGTCACAGGCACTTCTGGCTGCACATGTCACATACATGTAGTGTGCAGGAAAAGCACTCACACACTCACATTTAAAAAATAATTGATGTTCCCCTTTGATAAAATCTCAGTCACAACAGGGCACTGCTGCAGTTTGCTAAAAATTCGGCTCTTCTTGCCTCACAGTCTATAGCAAAGCCATCAGGGAACTCACCTTCCCTTCCTATACTTTGTCCCTGTCACTTTCAGCATGTTGGCCTTTTCTGTTATCATATACCTGCAGTGTCACCTGCAGTCAACCATGTCTGCATTCTAGCGGGGCATGAATGAGAAGTTCAAGGGGGAAATGAAAAGCCAACTCAGTATAAAGGGCTTTGTCCTTCTATGTAGGATTACATGCACAGCAGAAGACATGGGCTAGTGCCACATCACACTGTCAGACATTGCAGAAATAGAACATCATGGCGACAGCATGTGGAGGAAGTGGCTTTTCACCTCATAGTAGACAAGAAGAAAGTGAGGAGGGGACTGGGAACTCAGAATAGCTTTCAAAGGCATGCCTCCAGTGAGACGTTTCCTCCAACCAGGCTTTTCCTCTTATGTTTCTAGAACCTTCTGAAATAGAACCTCCAGCTGGGAGCCAACAAGTTTGACCCATGAACTTGAAGGGGGCACTTCATGTATCAAACCATAGCATATGTGTTGGGGAGAGCAGCTGTGCTCGGCTTACAGAAGCCCTGGGGGATGGTTTCTGTAAACCTCAGCTCCTAGAATCTTCTCAACTCCACAGGATGGACACTGTGACCTTCACCTTACAGATTTGGGAAGCAGGTTTAACAGCTGCAAAACACGTCAGCTGCCTGTCACTGTCATTCCCTCCCTCCCTCCCTGCACTGGTTCTTATAGAAACCAGTCATTGCTGATCCTATTGGCTTGCATGATTGAAGAGCAAAAACACCCCTGCTATTTAATTGATGCATAAATGGAAATAGCAAGTTCAATTGAGTTCCTGTTTGCTTATGATGGTATTTTTCTGTGTATGATGTACATATATGCATGTTTACATGTATGTTAGCAAATGTGCTCGTGCACCTGTGTGCACGTGGGTAGAGGCTAGAAGCTGGCAGCCAGTGTCCATCTCAGTCAGTCAACACAACATTTATTGAGACAGTGTTTTGCTGAGTCTAGAATGCCTGATTCTACTCAGTCTTTTAGGCCAGCTCACCCAGGGATCCTATGTCTACCTTCTGAGAGCTGGGATTATAGCTGGGCATCACACCTGCCTGGCTTTTACCTGGGTGCTGGGGCCCCAAATCCAGTCCTTGGGATTGCATGACAACTGCTTTGCCCACTGACTCATCTCCTTAGGCCCCTGATTGGGTAGTTTATAGTCTTAAGCTGGTCCAGCCTTGTCCTTCTCAGAGTTCCTTGTGTAAGTGTTGGGAATCTTGCTGATCTTATACTATGAAGTCTCGATGTTTTACTGGCTTAGTGTTATCTGGTTAAATGCCTACTCAAGATCTTATTGATCTGATCTATTCCTGCATGACTAGCTTCCCCCTGTATAGCCACCAGGAAGGTTTACACGGCTGCCAAAGTCTCCCTCACTCAAACTTCTAGGCTAGATAGAAAGGTGGCTCCTATAGTTTCTTGGAGACAAGGTAACATAGTATTTGTGTTTGCTCTTGGGAACATTGTCCACATGACTGAAACCTCCCTGTCTCTGTGGACAGGTAGCTGACAGAGAGGCCTGGTGCGGCTGTAACTTACGTCTTCTGAGCTCTTACCACCAAGCTCCTGCAGAAGCAATTAAGCCTAAGAAGCTCACTTATTCTCAGGCTGAGACACTTGAGTTGTGATTATTGGCAGAGCTTGCTTCCTCTCTGAGTGAGTTGCTATTTGTGGGCCAGGAGAATGGTTGATGGAGGCATCTTGAGTTAGAGGCTGTGTTCCACGGTTGGCCCTTAGCCAGCATTCAGGTACACATGTGCACATGTGCACAGGTAGAGAGACAGAGGCAGACGCTTGATGTCTATCCTCTGGCCTCTGCCTGGCACATGCACCTCCTCTCCCACAGCAATTCACATGTGCAGCACAGACACAAAATAGATAAACAAATATTTTTAAAAGAAATAAAAAACAGAAAATATGATGGAGAAAAAGGAAAAAATAACAAAAATTTCCTTCTAAAATGAATCTTAAAATTGACTACATGTCAGAAAGACAAGCACCCAGAGAGAGCCCACTGACAGGTTAAAGGTCGGGTAAAGGGCTTCATTCCACAATTTTATTTCAGGAAACCTAACAATCTAAACAGGATAAGATTTTCCTTGAAAAAATGGTCCTTTTTACAGCTCACACATCCAGATTCTCATTGTTCTATATCTGCAAAGTAAAATCAGTAACTTTAAGCTATATGGCCTGACACTCAAGAATGCTGAAACAGGAGAATTGCAAGTTTGGGCTGCAGAGTGAGATGCTGTCTCAAGTAAAATAAAATAATGCCAGGCCTGGGGACACATGCCAGTAATCCTAGCATTTGGGAGGCTGAAACAGGAGGTTTGGGAGTTCAAGGCCAATTTGGGCTACATCATGAAACATTGTCTTAAATGAAGAAGCAAAAATAACAAATTAAACCTTGACACACATACTCACAAGAAGTCTACCCCAGTTTTGTCTTTGATGACTTCTTCTAAACCCTTTCAAGGAAGAAAAGTAATGACAAATTTGCATTAAGTTCTTCAAGAAATAAAGAGAGAATGCTTTTCACTTCATTTTGTGAGACCAGCCACACCTGGATTCCAGAACACAATTTAGGTGTTTCAAGTGACACCAAATAAATGGTAAAAGAATAAACATCATTTGATGCCATTTGCATGATGAACATGCAAATGTTCAAGAATGAACATGAGGGAAATCTGCATCACAGGTGTCTTTAAAGGAGTGAGATGCTGGCTAGACATGGCATAGGGTATCTGGGGTGCTGGAATGCACCCTGCCTTACCAGGACTGTCCTTAGGAGTTTGCATAGACATGAACATTCACTTACCTATGCACACAAGACTTCTAACATACTCTCTATATATGTAACATCTAATGGGTTTTTGTCCATTTTCATGTGTATGCATGTGTGCATGTATATTTGTGTGTGTGTGTGTGTGTGTGTGTGTGTGTGTGTGTGTGTGTGAGTACTTGCATATGTACATATGAAGGCACAGGCTGAGATGAGGAATCATTCTTAATTGCTTTTCTACTGTATTCTTTGAGGCAGGATCTCTTAATCAAACCTAGAGCTCACTGATACAACCAGTATCGTTAGCCAGCTTGCTCTGGGGATCTCCTATCTCCAGTTTCTAATCCTGGGATTATGTGTAGGCTTTCATGCCCACCTCACATTTACATATGTTCTGGGAATCCAAACTCAGGTTCTCATGCCTATATGGCAAATGCATGGCATTAACCATGGACGATGCTGTCTCAGCTTTGTATATACTTTTTAAAAAAAGACTCTAGGCATGGCCCTTTCATCATCATAGGCCCCTCTTCTATTATGACAACTCTGTGTACTTCCCTGGTTACTATTCTATTCTGACTGCCATCAATAAAGACACACCTCTGACATAGCTGGTATGGAGCAGGGAGTACCCTTCACCCCAGAATAAAGGAATCAACTGGCCCTAGAGTGGCTGTGACAGAGCATCTGGCCCTCCACATCTCACTGGCTCACCTGCATCATGTTGTTTTCTTTGTAGGCACGATGGTTCTGGGAGGCGTACTTCCAGTCCATTAAAGCCATTGCCCTGGCCACCCTACAGATCATCAATGACAGGATCTATCCATATGCAGCCATCTCCTATGAAGAGTGGAACGACCCTCCTGCTGTGGTAAGTGGGTTCCTATGCTAGCCACGTGAACCGTTGGAATAGGAGAAAGAAATTATACAACCCAGGAAGACGGTTATTTAAATGCTGTTGTCTCAGATGAACATTGGGGACTCCCAATTTATAAACACTAAATGTCTTGAAAGGTCAGCTAAGTCCTGATGTGGTAGTACCTGGGGACTTCAGGACACCATTCTTTTTTTTTTTAAGTCAGGTCTTTCAAACTAAAAGCAGAGGAACAGCAGAGCTAACCCATACAGTTGGATGTAACAGACATCTACAGACCATGCCATCCAACAGATAACAGAATACACATTCTCAGCAGCCCATAGAACCTTCTCTATAGTCACATTAGGTGTCACTGAACAAGTAAGCCTTAATAGATGCAAAACACTGAAACAATTCTACCCTCTTAGACAACAGAAGAAAACTAGAAATCAACAAGAGAAACCACAGAGAATACACAGACACTTGCCAGTTGAACAGGATACCCTTCAGTTAACAGTGAGTTATTGACGAAGTCAGGGAGACTACTTAACATTCCTACACTCTGATGAAATGGCAGCACAGCCTACCAAGCTTCTAGGAAAGAAGGGAAGCCAGTTACAGCAGTTAGTGTTCAAATTTTAAAAAGGAAATCATGCTCTAGTATGATAGCTCAGCAGTTAACAGCACTTCCAGAGGCATCAGTTCAATTCTCAGCACCTAAATGGTGGCTTACAACCGTTGTAACTTCATTCTCAGGGGATCTGACGCCCTCTGGCCTCCACAGGTGCCAGGGATCAGTAATATACCTAATAATTAGGTGTACAGCAGGTACACTTATTACTTCACAGACATGCACACAGGTAGAACACCTATACATATCAAGTAAAGTAAAATTTAAAAAATCAGAGCAAATCTGCACTGTGTACCAGTCCACTATGTACTGTACCTAAATGCACTGTGGCCAGATATCATAAAGATCAGGGTGGATGTTGATTAACTAGAAACTGGAAGAGCAACTCACAGAGTTAAGAGCTGGCTCTTTGAACAGATGGACAAGATTGACAAAACTCTGACCAAACTACCAGAAGAAAGAGCGGAATCTCACAGACAAGGTTAGAGATGAGGGGAGTTGTTACAGCAGAATCCACTGAACCTGGAGAATCACTAGAGAATGGTGTGGAAACTTTTCAAAAAGCTGAAAATTCTGGAAATAGTGGATATATTCCTAAACATGTATCACCTACTGAAATTAAATAGTATAAAAATAAAGACAAGTTAAGCAGACCCATAAGAAACAGCACAAATTGAAGTAGCAATGAAAAGTCTTCCCACAAGGAAAAGGCCAGGTTTGGGTAGGTTTACTACTGAGTCTGAGCAAACCTTTGAGAGCTCACAGGGAACTCACATTGTGCCATAAAACTGAAAACGAAAGAATGCCGTCAAACATTCTGTGAAACAGAATTATCCCGATACTAAACCAGATAAGCACACAACAAAACCACAGACCAACTTCCATGGCTGGACAGAAAAAAAGAATTTTTTTTCAACAAAACACTTACAAACCAAATTCAAGAGGACATTAATATCATATATCACAACAAACTTGGTTTCACCCCAGAGATGCAAGGTTAGTTTAACATTCACTCGAACAAACAAATGTTCCATACCAGCTTAGTAGACTTCAAGACAGAAATCACACAATATTCTCAGTGAATAAGGAAAGGCATTTGACAAAGTTCAAATGGCTGCATGAGGAAAGTCCTGAAGGAAACAGGACTAGAAAGAAGTTACCTCAATAGAGTAAAAGCTTTTGGAGGCAAGCAGCCAGCCAGCATTATGCCAACCAGGGACAACCTGGGAGTATTTCCCTGAACCCTGAATGAGACAGGTGCTCACTCTTCATTCTCAGTCACTAGACTAAAGCAGTAAGACAAGACAAAGAAGCCAAAGGGACCGTAGGAAACTGTCCTTGTTTGCTGATACTGTGCTCCTACTTAAAAGAGTCTGGGGACACACTAGCAAAGTGACAGGGCTCAAAATCAACACACAAAAATGAAAAGCTTTCCTGTGTCTCAGTAACTGACTTCCCAAGGAGAAATCAGGGGAAAAAAGTTTCTTTCACGATAGCTTCATTCAATAAATAAGTGAGCAAGCAAACCAGAGGACGCCATAACCAGGGAGGGGAAAGACCTCTGTAGTAAAATATGAGGATACTGATGGAAGATGGTACTAGTCAAGGGAAATATGTCACTGCTCATAGACTGAAGCATTGCCTAAAGTAATCAATCCAAAGACTGTCCCCACAAAGATTCCACTGACAGGCTCCACACAACTAGAAAAAAAGAAATAAAAAACCTCCTAAAATTCACATGGAAGCACAAAAAACCCACAGATAGCCAAGAAAATCTTAAAGAAAAACCAATGCCAGACCTATTACATGTAGTACTTGATTTCAGATCATACCACTGAGCCGTGGCAGGAAAGACAGTGCGATACTGGCACAAAAACACACACACACTAGTGGGATAGAATAGATGGCCACTTGTTTTTTGATAACGGTGTCAAAAGCACACAGTGCATAAAAGACAGGCTCTTCAGTAAGGAGGTGCAGAGAGACAGGGGAACAGGGGATTCACGAGCCTCAAGGGCATTGTAGCAGGAAGAAGCTTTCGAGAAGGAGATGAAGCCTGAGGATGACCGGGTCACACAATATCCATATATAACAGTGCTCTCAATAGATGATGAGAAACCACAGTAGGGTTTTAACAGGGTAAGAATACCCTTGGGATGAACCTGTGTGACAGCGTGTGGAGGACTGGTGTGCATGGCGATGAGACAGCATTGGAGACAACTTGAGGAACCCAGGAGACAACTAGTCAAGGTGGATTGGAGCCATGTCTGGGGAGATTGGTTGTTCTCCCTGGTGAGCCAGAGACATAGTTTACTCTGAGGGGCTTTCTCAGTCTGCCTTCCTAGCCTCTCTTCTGCTTACTTTGTGGAGTTCTACATTATGGCCCAAGTGATTTCCTTCCAGCATGCCCACCTATTGCTCCTCCCTAGCCCCAGTGTGTCTTTCTTTGCCATCAGCTTCTTTTCCCAGGGACCTGCGTGTACATCCTTCCTGCACAAGGCCTCAGAGACCCCCACACAGGAAGCACAACCTCTGAAAGTGTGGAATCTGTTTCTTTCCATTGCCTAACACACATGGAAGCATAATTTCCTATGAGGTTTCAAGCAGCTGCAGGACTCACATGCTAGTATGATAGCCATTATTTCAGTTATCCCCACATACCACCTGCTTAGAACGTAGGGGAAGTGATAGATGTCCTCTCTAAAATCTCACGGTACATACATAATGCCTGTGGCCTGTGCTGGTCACATAATTGACAGGTTGTGTAAACAAGTGAGGACGTGGGCTTCACACTGCTGGTAAAGTCCCGTGGGAGCCACTGAGCCCCCTCAGTGTGGAACCTAACTCCTGAGCTAGCATATGGTGCAGGTTTGAACTGAAGATTCTCACGTGTGCTCCTCTGTAGAATGCAGGCAAGTGCTCCCAGTGCACTTGGGCAGACTGTCTGGGAATTAGGGACTTCACCCTGTGTGTTTATCTAGAGCTCTAAGAATAAATAATTGGAGTTTCAATTCTCTTTTTGCAAGTTTAGACTAAGGAAAAAATGTCAAAGTGTGGTTTTAGGGTGGGTATGCTTGGAGTTAAAGACAGAATGGGTTCAAGTGAAGAATCAGGGCTTGGTAAAGAACGTGAGAACATAGGCATAAATCTAGGTGCACATCCAGAAATGCGTTTGATATTTTTCATTTGGTTCTTTCTTAAATACCTGTTCAGGACACTTAGGTGTTTATCACCTCTGTAGTCAGACAGGTGATGAGGTTCCTGATTTACAGCCCAGGGCTGCTCACTTGTGTGTCTTCAGTGGAAGCGGTAGGCGGGAGGCTGGATAGCAATGATTCATGTATAGTTGACTTCCCCTCCCCTCAGGAATATTTAACTGACTCTAGATGAGATTACTCTGAGCTTGGCCTGCAGGGGAGTCTCTCCTCTAGATTCCAGCAAATTTACAATGTCAGACACCCGAGGTGGGAGTAGGTGTGGATGGTGGTCAGTAAATCAAGGATGCTCTGGGATGCTCAAAGGTGTGCTGCTGGCCTCCCGCCCGCTCTGTGCATGCTCAGACAGGGGAATGAGAGGTGAAAGCTGTATTTTGGATAGATACAGCTGTCTCCATTCAATACAGAAATGTCTGTGCTTGTGGGTGAGAGACAGTGAGGGGTGGCCTCCTAGGGCGTTCATCACCAAGTGCCTCACTGTTCTAATCACTAGGATGAGGCCAGTTGTACTGTGTTCCACTCTCAGGGCCAGCGAGGGTTTGCCACAGAGAGTCTTGAGCACTACTTGGAAGTCGCATGCCTTGATTAGAGACTATGCTTGGGAAAGGACTCTCACTGAGCTCAAGCTGGTCAAGAGGCAAATAGAGATGGAGAGAGAGAGTGTGGTGGCATACCCCTATAATCCCAGAGCTGGGGGTAGATCCCTGGCCTCTACACAAATGTGTGTGCATGTGTACTTCACCACACTTGAATATTTCCTTGTGTTATTACTGATTAAAACTTGAAAAAATGTCTAACCAAAAGATATGTCTAACACACACACACACTTACACACAGGAACATCAAAAGTTGTTTTTAAAAAAGAAAGAATACAAAAAAAAAAAAAAAAAAAAAAAAAAAAAGCTGGGCAGTGGTGACATATGCCTTTAATCCCAGCACTTTGGAGGCAGAGGCAGGTGGATTTCTGAGTTCAAGGCCAGCCTGGTCTACAGAGTGAGTTCCAGGTCAGCCAAGGCTACACAGAGAAACCTTGTCTCGAAAAGCAAAACAAAAAAAAAACCCCAAAAAAACAAAAAACAAAAAAAAAAAAAGAAAGAAAGAAAGAAAGAAAACATACAGAGGGGTGGGGGCCTGGAGAGATGGCTTAGCATTTAAGAGCATTGGCTATTCTAGAGGTCCTGAGTTCAATTCCTAACACCTACATGTGGCACCATCTATAACTGTAGCCCCATAGGATCTGATGCCTTCTTCTAGTGTATAGATATACACACAGACCAAGCATCTGTATACATAAAATACATATACATTCGTCCATCAAGAATTAATAAATAAATAAAAGAAGGAATGTGTGTTTTTATCCTGAATTTTCTTAGCTCATCCCAGGACTTCCTGTATCTTTTACCTTTTCTATTTGTCTACCCACTGATCTGTTTCTGTCTTTGCACTTGCCAGCCAAATGTTATCATCTCCCTAAATCCCTCTTCCTGCCTTGCTATCCCTGCCACCATTTCTGGGCTGGCCAGACAGCCGGGCTTTTCCCCAGACAGCATTCTGGATGTCTGGTCTCAGGTATGTAGATGTAGGAGGACACAGATGGAGACAGGGACAGGGATGGGGACAAGGTATTAGGTCTCATTTGGATTTTGAGCATGTTCTAACAGAACTGAACTATCTCAGTAACATTCTTATAAAACATCAAAAGTAATGTCCTCTTAAAATTGTGAATTTCTTTATTCTTTGTCTATAATGTGATTTTTATTCCATCTTATCAGTGTTGTGAATTATTTTCTCATTAGATATATTTTTTCAAGTTTTAATCAGCAATAGCACTAGGAAAGCTTGCCTTCTCTTTTCCTTTCTGCCTTTACTATGTCAGATATGCTGGCTAGTTTTATGTCAACTTGACATAAACTAGAACCATTTTAGAAAAGGAAATGCCCCACTTTGGCCTGTAGGCAAGCCTATTACATTTGCTTGATTAATGATTGATATGGGAGGGTGTAGCTCACCATGGGTGGTGTATCCCCTAGGCTGGTGGTCCTGGGTGCAGGCTGAGCAAGCTACGAGGAGCAAGCCAGTAGGCAGCATTCCTTCATGGCCTCTGCCTTAGTTCCTGCCTTCAGTTCTTTTCTGACTTCCCTTCATGATGGACTATAACTGTAAGCTGAAATGAACCTTTTCTTCTCTAAGTTGTTTTTGATCATGATGTTTTATCATAGCAATAGATACCCTGACTAAGACATTAGACCTGGAACACAGAAGAAAAGTAGGCATTCTCATCACCGCTACTGATAAACATTTGTGAGGAATTTAGGGAGGCTGCTTAACGTGTGTAGCCGTGTGAGGGAAAGATGGTAAAACCAAACCTTGTTCCAGTGAAGTCAGCTAGACGGATGACTCACCTGCAGATCAACCAGGATTATCTAAGTATGAGGACTTCCTGTTAGCCTCTGACAAAACCCAGAGTTTGCATATAGAAAGTACTAGAGACTGTCCATACTCTGAGATGTTCCATGAAAGTGCCTGACTTATAGGTGCCAGCCATGGTCTCAGTTGGGCAAATGTGGAGTACTTGAATACACAGTCCTGTCTGTCCACCCCAAGATCGAGCTTGGCTAGGGTGGGTGCATAGGACTCCCATTTCTAGCAGGTTCCCAGGCCTTACGTCTAATGTATGATGATGCTGACCCAAGGACCATGTTTTGATGTGCAGTTTGACTTACTCTCCACATCCTAGTTCACTGACCAGAGGAGGCTTGTCACTCCTCACCTCGACCCTCCATTTGATCTTCAGGGTTTAGATTAGAAAATACCCAGAGGCTGTTCATGCTATGTCTGTCACTGCTTCGTCTACAGCTGAAAGCTGCATACACTCAGCTGTCCAGATGACTCTTGCACACAGTGGCTGTGTTCTGGAAAGATCACTTAGCTGTAAATGTGAACAAGCAGTCATTACTTGGAATCCCAGGAAGCATGGTCCGATGCATGAAGCAGAACTCTCAAGTGGGAAGGACACCAGTTTAGCAAATGGCCTAGCTGACCTCAGCAGCACCCTTTAGCTTCCGGGCTGTGTACAACACACCCTCCGGAGTTTGAGGGCCTGTTCTTTTCCCCCGGGGTCTTCTAAGGCGGATTCTAGGATCCTTTCCCTCCTACTGCCTACATAAGACAAAAATACATGTGGAATTCAGAAACTTAGTTTGCATTTTAAGTACATTCTTGAATTGTATTGGTTTTAGAAGTATATCTTGAATTGGGTAACATTTGCACAAGTGGCCTAGTAGACTACCTTAAATTCTATGCTTTTCTGTGAAGAGCTTTAGGGAAAAGCCAAAAGTCTCAGATTACCTATCAGCAGTAAGGGAATAGAGAGCTAGGCTTTGGTCTACGGACAGAAAGATGCAAGAACTAAGGAGCTTGGCCAGGTCTGGTCAGAGGGAAGATAGGAAGGCCCAGGCCCCAAGCCAGATTTAAATGGAGAAAATGTATAAGGAATATGAAAAGCAAACTTGGGGTGTGTCTGAGATCATAGCTGTGTCAGTCAAATCTGCAGTGGAAGGGCTCTTTCACTGTATAATAGATATCTGTGTGGCACCCCAAGGGGGACACATCACTGTGATGGGGGGTATACACCGAAGGGGACACATCGCCACTCCCTGCCTCTATCCTTAACTCATGGTCTACTCTGAGGGCCCCAGCATTCATGAATCAAACCCCACTGCCTCTTGACACTGACAGCATGTGCGAAGCAAGCAAGTGAAATAAGGGAGTGTGTGGAGGCTTGACCTGCAGCAGATGGACAGGGGACAGGTTGGCTGCCCTGGCAATGCTGCCCTGCACAAGTTATCAGGCATGCACACAGATCCTTGGTCTGCCTTCAGGAGCCATGGCCAGGCTCCCTCCAGGTCTGCCTCAGCAATCCCAGAACATAGAGTCTCCAAAGTAATACTTGAGATTTTCTCATAACCAGGTCAGTATAGTTGTAGATTAGAAAAAATGACCACATTGCTCTGGCCAGAGTTTGACACTTGATTTTTATCCCAGCCCCCTCCCTTCTCTCTCTGCAATATTTACTTATTTTATCATTTAAAAATTAGTGCTGTGTCACACAGGCATTTAAGTAGTCACATAAAAGCTGGACCGTGTTCCCCAGGCAGCTGCTTCCAGCTCTTCCCACTCTCCTCTGCTTGTCTTCCTGCTCCGGTACCAAATGCTAATAGTGGAATTTTAAAGTTTCTCACTAAGAGACATCTTTTCCACTTTATCCAGATTAGTGCTTCTCCCTCCCCCCAACCCCCACCCCCTTCTCTGCTTTCCCTGTGTTTGTTGTGTGCATTCGTGTTGGGGTCCACACTAGCCCCATGTTGGGGCGGCCAAAAAATGTCGCAGCCCAGGCAAAATGTTGAGGCCCGAGTCGACCCACATTTGGGCGGCCACTGTATCCCGGCCCAAGCTGCCGCTCCGGTCCACGGGTCGGGGTTCAGCAAGATCGAGGGTGAGGGCAGACTCGAAGAATGGAGACCAGACAGGGTGTGATTCAATCCCGTTTATTCTTCAGTCTCTCTTCCTCTAAGTGTCTCCTTCTCTGTCTCCTCTGTCTGCTGTGTCTGATTCTCTGATCTCAGTCTGATTCTGATCTGTTCTGTCTCTGCCTTTTATATGTCTCATTTCTAAGCCACGCCTCTAAATTACACCTTTAATCATGCCCTTAGGTCTTGTCTCTAACTCTGATCTCTATACTTCTAAGTCATACTCTTAAGTCACACACCTTTAATCTCACACACCTTTAATCTCACACACCTTTAATCTCAAGGTATCTAAACCAAGATTATCGGAGTGTGCTCAGCTGTTGTAGGCTATTGTAATCCAAGTCTCATGTCAGGGTATATGGCTCAAGATGGCTGCAAAGCTGATAGCCGCTTTCTGCTAAAAGTCGGCCCCCAACACATTCGACCAGCGCTAATGTGTCATCTCTTTTCATTAAAATACTGTTTACCTTGTGTGTAATTGGGCTATGATTAATACTTAAGCTCCCCTGTTTTCCAGGGGGTTGATAGATATTTTTTTCCTTTTACTTTGTTTGGTTCTACTGCAAATGGTTCTCACTAACCACTCTAGTTAAGACAGTAAAATGGACAGCTCAGGTAAAGGCCAGGCTTCTTTCTTTGGCTTCCAAGCCCTGTCTTCTACAGTGCGATGAGTCCTCTTTGGGTCTCTGAATAGCTGTTATCCTAATCCTCTCCTTTCTGGATTTCTCTTTCTTCTCTGCTTTGTGCTGTTTCCTGTTCCAGGGCCTAGTGTCTTTCTTTTTCTGGTTTCTTCCTTCTAAAGAGCTGCCTAAGGCAGCGTACAGAGAGGGAGCGAACACTCAGTCACCTTGGTGTCTGGAAACGCACTTACTTCCCCTGTGCTGAGTGATTGGACTCAGAATTTTGGTGGAGGTAGACTTACCCAGAAGCTTGAAATCGTTGCTCTGTTGACTCCCACTCCTTCCATGTAATCTCAGAAAGAGAAACATTTTAGTTCTTGGCTTTTAATGTTAACTTTCCCCCACTCTTGGCAACTTCTGTGTTCTAAAATTTTTAGGATAATGTGCCCTCATGAGTGTTTTTGCTGACAATGCTGATTTGAGCTCTTTCAAGCTGGAAATTCGTGCCTTTCAATGCAGAGGTGTTTTCTTCTTGAGTATTGTTTGTTATCTTCTTCTTCTATCCCCTCGTTTTTTCTCTGTGACATCTGTCACATGGATGGTGGATGTGTGGCTTGGCTCTGCTGCTTTTCTTTCCAGACCTGATCTTTCTGTTCTCATTTCTGTGACATTTTCTTCCTTTACATTTTGACTTTTCTTTTGATTAAAAACCGACAATTTTTTTAATTTCAAACTAATCTTTCATATAAGTTCTTATTTTAAGGACACATTATTTTCTATCTCTGAAAATATTGTTTGTAATTGTATTTATTTATTCTTTACTTTTTACTTCTTTTCTAATTTTTTATTTGCCCTTTTGTAGTGAAAGCTTTCTTTAAGCCCCTGGTCATTGTTGGCATCAGCTCTTGTGAGTGAGGCATGGAGCTGATTGGAAGGTCTGAGCTGTACTTAGTGAGGAAGTGGAGACCCAGGCATTTAACCAAATGATGGTGTTAATGGTTATTTTTCTCAGACTGGTTTCTTGCTCTGGGGAATTATCTTTGTGCCTCAGGGTGAGGGTCAGAAGAGGGATGAGTAAGTGTGGGCCCCAAGCATTTGAAAGCTGAAAGGGAGATGGTATTTTGTAGATGGTATCTTTCCCTGTATATTAGTCAAGGTTCTCTAGAGTCATCGAACTTAGGGAATCAATCTCTCTCTCTCTCTCTCTCTCTCTCTCTCTCTCTCTCTCTCACACACACACACACACACACACACACACACACCCTAAGAATTTAGTAGTTGCTAATAGTTGCTCAGTCCTACAAGGCTGGAGGTCTCAGCCAGTCTTCAGTATATGCTGGAATCCAGAAAAAATGCAGTGTAGGCTCCATTGCTAGTGAATGCATGGTTGTGTTAGCTGGGCAAGGTCAAGGTCAAACAGGCAAAAAGCAAACGCTTCCTTCCTTTATGTCCTCATATAGACTCTAGCAGGAGGTATAGCCCCTATTAAGGGTGTATCTTCCTGCCCCAATATTTGGATTTAAGGCCTATGTCTTTCTGCCTCAAAGGTCTGGACAGGACTAGACATGGATTCACCCACCTCAGGCCAAGCAGGAAGTCTCTCACGGGTGTGCCCTCCATTTCTGTACTGTAGTTCTTTACAGATATAGTCAGATTGACAACCAAGAACAGCCATCACACCCTGCTTCTTGGTCTTAGGAACTTTGAGTCTGGAATTTCTCAGATTTGTTTGTCCCATAGACTTCTCTCCCCAAAGCCTGAGGATGGGATTGACCTGTCTGTGCCTTAGGTTTAAAGGATCTTTGACTAACTGTTCTTATTGAATGCCTCCAGGTAGCTCTCATGTCTGAGTCTTCTTGTCATCACTCTTGGAAAGTAAAGGATTGGTTGATTGATTTTGCTTTGCTATGTCATTCATTATAAGTCTGACTTTTGTTTGCTCACTGGTTTGGTTTTTTTTGTTTTTGTTTTTTTTTTTTTTTTTTTTTTTTTTTTTTTTTTTTTGCCCAGGTTGGTCTTGGGCTCTTGAACATAAATATTCCTTTTTTCTCAGATTTCTGAGCCCTGGGGCTGTAGGTGTATGCCTCCACATCTGTGTAAAAATTCTATTTCTTTCTTTTTTTTTTTCTGAGGCTAGGGGTTGTACCCAGACCTTGTATGTCCTAGCTATATGTTACACCCCTGAGTTGTGTCCCCAGCATGCTTTTTTTTTATTTTGATACAGTTCAGAATTGAAGTTTTTAATAGTAGCATTTTTTATATAGTCCTTACCTATATTCTTCCAGTGTTAACATTTTATCATGGTTGCATTTTTTTCCATGTGCATGCACAGGTGTATTCCTGAACCTTCCATCGTGAGTCTCAACCTCCCAATGCTGCAGGTCTTTAATACAGTTCCTCATGTTGTGGTGACCCCAACCATAAAATCATTTTCATTGCTATTTCATTATTATAATTTTGCTACTGTTACAAATTTTACTGTAAATGTCTGATATGCAGGATATCTGATATGTGACCCCGAGAAAGGGTTGTCCACCTCGGAGGTGTTTCAGCCCACAGTTTGTCCTGGTGTTGTGATGGTGACATGGCTCACAGGCTTCTTCCAGGCGATTTCAGTGTCTCATTACTGTTTCCTTCTCTCTTTGTCAGATGAGGGAAGTTGTGGCTTTCCAACTGTAAATACCTTTTTACTTTTCAAGTTTGCACCCTCTGTTTTGAGTCCCATGTGGCCTCCCGTATGAGTAGGCTGCAGTGCTTCCTGGCTTTGGAGGCTGTTTTCTCCTTTAACCTGAACCTCTTATTGTTATTTTGGGAATTCCCATTCATCTATTCTGTGAATGGTATACATTTGTATTTCTCCCTAGTTATCCCTTCTGGAGTCCGGGTAAATTTGTGTGCAATCTCTTTTCTTCTGCCTCTGCCTTTTGTTCTTGTTCTGTGTTCTTTCCTAGGTTTCCCACATTGCATATCTCTGTGCAGGATAGTGTTTCTCAGCCCTTTCCCCATTTTATCTATCCATTGTGATTTAAACTTCAGTGGTTATTTGTAGAAGTTCATTTTGGTTACTTTAATCAAATCTGTCTGCTTGGCCCTTATGTTTTTATTAAGACAGGGTCTCACTATATAGGTTGACCTTAAACTCCAAACCCTCCTGACTCCCTTTAGTGTCTTTTAAGTCTTGAAGAATCTGAGACATTTATTCTCTGCTTCTCCAGTTTTCTGGATTCCTGGTGCAGTCTCATTATGTCATAGGTCAATGTCTACTGATTTGGTTATATTGTTTCCTTGAAGGCTTTGTAATTTTGGAGCATGAGTTCATCTTTGATGAGGAGTGTGTGTGTGTGTGTGTGTGTGTGTGTGTGTGTGTGTAAATTGTTACAACTTGGGCAGAGAGGGTATTTTCTAGGGTCTTCCATGTTCTCTCTGCTTCACTTCATTCATTTCTTTTTTGTCAATGATTATTTAAAGATTTAATGCTGCTTTAGGTACTCTAGGTGCAGCATGGAGATAAGTCACTCCTACTGCAGCCCCTCGGGTGGAGATCTGTTCCATCATGTGGACTGTTACATCCAAACCTGCCTCAAGACTGCTTTCCACTAAACTTTCCCAAGGAGACCTCTGACACCACCCCAAGCTCAGGCCCAGAAAGTGGAGTGTGTTATGTCGCTTGTGTCTCTTTGTAGGTGGCTTTTCCTGCTCCTCTTCTTTCCTTGATCACACAGGCTTTGTGTCCAAGACTCCTTTCCCCTTCTTTCCCTCCCTAGCCTCAAAGGCAAGCATCATCATTGCGCCCAGCCATAGCCTCTGCCCTCGTGGTCCCACTGTGCCCAACTCCACTGCTTTCCATCCTCTGGGTCTCCACTTTGTTCCTGACCTCTGGAATTTCCTTTTTCCTGTGACCTCAGCTGCAGGTTGAAAGAAGTTTGGCTTCTTTTATCCAACATTTCTATGTTTTACACCAAGAGGATTTTTAAAAAGAAACACCACCATGTGTTTCAGCTTCCAAAAATTTGTCAGACCCAGATCCATTCTTGTCTTCTGCCTCTATTCCTTTTGCTCTTGTGGGCTCGTGCCTTCTTTCTTCCCCCAAGAAGAAACAGAGGAAAGTACAGTAGACAAAACATGTGCCTTAGTGAAATTCCAGAGAATTAAGAAGTGGCTGTGTTGTGGAGGCTGTTCCTTCCCCCTTACCAGCTCTCCTGAAATGCTGTGCTCCTGTCATCTACAGACACACAAAGACTCGAGTTTTCCTGGTCATAACTGTGGTGGCCCTCTGAGCTCAAATGCCTGAGCTGTCATTTAATCGTTCCCAAGAGTGCCTGTGAGATCTTCCCACCTCATAACCGACCTTGCCGATGGAGCCGATGGGCTCGCCAGCACACAAGTCTATACATGTGTTCTTTCAAACTGCTAGGAGTTTTCAAACATGAGCTAGTTAGGTGAGATTGTAAGTTTGTTTACCCTCTCATGAGAAGTAGTGGTTCAGTAGCCTTGGCTGCTGTCTTTGGTGAGCCTTGGTTGTTGGAATCAAGTGAAACATGAGTATTTTCATGGAGGTCTTTCTTTCAGTTGTTGTCTGTATCCTCATGAACTCAAGGGTGATGATTGTATTTTGTTCTAAAAATAATAACAGTCCTATGTACTATGCCTGTCAAACAGTGGAATTGTTATTTTTGATATGTCAAATTGTAAACCAATAAAATCAATGGTTGTTATTTTTGCCAATATCTTAAGCAGTCATATCATAGATATATTTAATGAAATTTATTGCTTACAGACTGTTATAACTCATGAATTATTGAAAGTATCAACATCTGGAATCTTCTCTTTGCTCATTCCAAATTCTTTTAATATGGCTTATGTTGAGCTGTTCACTGGCTCGTGTCCATCCCACTGATGGAGGCCACAGCCAGATGAGGTTCTTATAAATGTATTGCCTTCCTTTCCAAGCTCTAGGAAGACGAAATGTCAACTTTTTCCTCTACTACCTGAAAAGCAATCAGTGGCCACCCTTCCAGCTCTTCCTGACAGTAGTTTGGCACTGTATACGGAGGGTAGGCATCTGGCCAAATGTAAAAGATTGAAGTGGCCAAGCCTCAGCTAATAGCAGGAATTTTCAAGAGGTAGTCAGGTGGGTTTAACCCCTGAGCCTTCAGTAAGCTAAGTGCAACCCAGACATTTCTGAACTGTGTGTTAATCTTCCCCTACTGCTCATGATCTGAGTGACTTGAGGTGACTGAGGGACTCTCCCTCTGCAACAGTATGATATCTGTAGTGCCGGGCTTAGGGGTGCGAATGGCCACAGAGGAGTAGTGTCACAGTTAACTCCTGATTACTTGTTGGTGTCCAGACCTTCAAAGAAAAAGACATTTTGGAATCAAACCTGAGTTCAAGAACATTCACTAGTTTGACCCTATGTGGGTTTCTTACCTCTTTGAAATTTATTATCTTTATTTGTAAAGTGGGAATAGTGTAGGGTAATTCTTAAGAAGTGTGACTATGAAAAATCGGAGGTATAATTTAAAAGGAAGATTTTTGTAAATGGCACAGTACTTTGAAAAGTTGTTACTGTTATGACCACTGATGCAGCTGACCCTCAGCATCTGTGTGGGATTGGTCCCATGGATATAAACCCCATGGATGGTTAAGCCCCTAGTGTACAGTGGTGTGAGTGCACAGATCTGTGCTCGTTCTTGTAAAGACAGATAATCTCCGATTGCTCCTAATGCCCGAGTCTCTGTAAATGCTTAGCGAACATCAGCTTTACTTTATTGTTCAGGGAATAAGAGCAAGAAAGGAAAGTCTTCAGAGGTTCCTTATAGAATTATCGTTTCTCTCAAGTGTTGTCAATCCACACTTCATTGAATCTTTGTATGCAAGAACCACAGATAGAGAGGTCGGACTATATAGTGTCTTAGCATATGGAAACGGGCATTTAGAATGGGATGGGACTGTTTACAGTGGGACATTATTTACACCCAGCAGCAGCGATCGGCTAAGTCGGTTCTGACTGGTGATGGAAGTGAGACATTCAGGACCTTCCTCTGCACTAGGGTACAGTTCAGTGGTAGAAGTGGCACGAAGCCCCAGATGTGATTGCAGCACCACAAAATCATCATCACCATCATCCATGATAATCATGGACCATTTCATCTTTTTGGTAACAAAACAGGAGTCTGAAGAACTATAGCCTGTCCTGTGTAGAAATTCTCTGTTTCCATCATTTCAGCTGTTGTATTATTATTGCCAAATTTTCTTAGAGAATTATTTTCAGCAAACTTAAACACAAACTTGGCCCTCAAATTAACCAAGGCACATGGTAATACATGATTAACTTGACCTTGTGAATGTAGAAAGATTTCTCCCAACTGAGTAATAAACTACCAGCGATGTACTTTGGGTCAGTTCTAACTAGTTACTGAGCTGCATGAACAGAAGCTGAGCCCTGAAACAGACTGGCCTTTGCTGCCCTGGGAGGATGGGTGCACAGCAAGTGTTCACTGTGGAAATCCATCATCTTTGGTGATGCGGAGATTCAGTATGACCACTATGTGAAATGGGGGGTGAGGAACAGGATTTGTCACCTGTGACCCATCCAGACCAAGACATGGAGAGCTGTGTCTGTGTGACATGAAGATGGGAACTGCCTAGATTGGCTCAGTGCTGAGACCTGTGCTCACAAACCATCCCACCCCACGTAGGCTGTGGGCCAGGCTCATACCACAAGGCTAGGCCAGATACGGTGAGAGGGAACTGAAACTCAGACCCTGCCTTGAAGAATTCATCTTCAGTCCTTTGAGGAAGGTGCTAAGAAAGTGAGGACTCCCCCCTCCCCCACCATCAGAAACAACAAAACCATGAAGCCCGACTAAGAGCAGCAGAAACCAAGCTAGTGAGACTCCCCGTTTAGACTGGAGGATGAACTCCAATGGTTAAAACACAGCCCAAAGAGACAGCGGTGGAAACTGAGGTGGCGTGGAGAGCAGAGGTAACACACCCACTTGGAGCTGCAGGAGGACAGAAGTAGAAGAGAAAGAGGCTTTTCGGAAAGGAAGGTGGCTGAGAGTTTAAAGGGCTGTTACACAGTGCCAGGCCTCAGCCCAGAAAGACCAACAAACCACAGGCAAATTAGTACAAATAAATGTGAGATAGGAGGTCATAGTGAGCCAGGTCTCCAGAGAAGACCCCGTTATCTGGAGGACAGAGAAATGTTTTGAATTCACCCTCATCGCTGTGGCTCTCGGTGTCTTCAGACATGGCAAGGGAGGCATATGTGATCAGGCATCCCTCTGCACCATGTCAGAAAGACGCTCATGGAGAAGTGCATGGAGGCAGGCAGGCGGCAGAGCTCCTAATTGGCAGCTCACTCTCCCTATAGTTGACAGTTGTCTTAGTCTTCTGGCCTTTGATCTCTGTCGCCCCTGTGTCTGTGTCATGTGTCATCAGTGAAGTCTGGCCTCTGGCATTATTCTTGTTTTTCAGAACAGCCAGTTATTATTTGGGAGGCAGGAGGTTGACTCCAGATTTTTCTTCAATTCTTTCCTCTATGAACTAAGAAATCTTGCTTGGAGACACATGGGCCCGTCAGCTCGCTCTGGAAGAAAGCTGTGGGTAGTCAGGGCTGTAGAGGTTTAATGGTTAAGGCAGCATGGGCCACATTACTGATTGCCCCTTTCATATCTCCCAGTAACCATTAACATAAATATCATCTCACCATTTTGGACAGGGGACACCACCCTTGTGCAAGCAAGTAACATGATGTGAACTCTTAACCCTCTCGTGACTTCCTTTGCTTCGGAGCCCGTGGCCTACATCCACCCATAGTCTCTTTGAACCTGGGTGAGGAAGAAAAGGGTTAACTCCTGTCGGTGTTGCCCTTTGACCACTGCAGGATAAGAGGCATGATGAAATACTTTTCAAAGTCTTCTGTGGAAACACATCATGCATAATTGGAGCAAAAAAGAATAAATCAAAGCTTTCTCCCCCCACCCCCTCTAGTCTGGTAATTCATAATTGAAACCACATTGAAGTAAGGGTTGATAACTTCAAAACAACAAGTCTGCCCTTTCTATCAAGGTAGGAATAGGTAAGGCTGCTCATTACAGGGGCTCCAGGCTTCTGTGTAATAGCCAGTCCTCTCTTCCTCTCTTCTCTGACATCTCATTTTTCGCTCAGGAAAGTGCCTCTGTTTACATCAAATATAGGCCCATTTAATGTCTGTCCTAGTCTCTTGTTTCTGCATGAAGTTATACAGAGGGACATGAAGCGTCTCTGACATGGTGAGCAAAGGAATTAGGTTTCTAGTTGTCCTTGGCTTCTCCTGTGCTGGTATTGGGACTGCTCAGGTTGACAAGGACTGTAATTAGTCATGAAAAGCAGCCTTTCCCCTCCTGATTCTTACAGTCCCCAAGTCAACCCAGCAAGACCTTTTCAGAATGGCTGCTGGCAAAGGCCATTTTGTTTCTGCACAGTAACCATGGCCAGCATGGCTTTAGGCTACCATAATCTCTGATTCTAAGAACTCCAGGACAGGGCTGCAGAGATACAGGGAACCTTCTTCCATATGCAGTCCGAGTTTGAGTCTTTGAAGGAGAAACCATTTGATTACCCTTGACTTTAAGGTTGGGGAGACCACTCTTGTAAGGCATCTTGAAACGTGAATCTTCTAGAAAGCCCACAAGCCTTCCACTGAAATGAAGACAAGCACTTCTCTATGGCTGACATTGAGATTGAGCGGTTGCCATGGCTATCATGAACTACTTTTGTGTGACCACAGTTTAACAATGAAAGGTTTCTTTGTAGGATTTCCACAGCAAATATCGATTGTAGGGATGAGGTGAGCAGGGTGGGAGGATGGGTGAGAAAACAGCTGAAAATTGTGACCAAGGCCAGTGCTTTGTTAAAATAACACCCATTTTCACCCATCTCTTAATGCCTTTGAGCGAGCAGATTCCTGAGATGTGATAGGTTTGGAAATCCTACCATCCTAACTCACGGAAGGTTTTGCCTTCCTGTCCCCACTGCTGGGTGCATCGTGCCATAGTGGAGACTTAATCGGGCACTAGAATTAATTGACAGCATTGTTTGCTTCCCCCACACACACCCACCCCCGGCAGAAGCCAGAGCCTTGAGTAAATTATGGAGGTTTAAACTTGCCTGATTTCCTGCAGAAAGTGGGGTCAAGAGGTCCCAGACTGTAGACACTCTCTGTGACCAGCCAGCAGGGGTCAGTCCTGAAAGGTATTTCAGAGGTGACTAAATGCCCTTTAAAAAAAAAAAAATGTCCCTCTCCAGTGGGATATTTCTCTGGACTTGGTTTGTTGACCTTACTCCATGGCACAGAACTTCTGTGAAGGCATGTGCCTCAATTAAAAGCTGCCTTTGCTCTACCCTGCTGCTGAGCTCTGCAGCCAAATGGGATTATGTTCAAGGAGGGGGATGGTGCTTGGCACAGAAGCCCACTGCTCACCAAGGCTTCCTACCTGTGAAATTTAAAGGTAGACATGTTCACTCATCAGTAAAACACTACTCAGGAGAAGAGAGCTTCAAAAGAAACAAACAAGGCAGTCCTAGAACTAAAAAGACCCATGAGATGGGGCTTCTCACTCCTAGGCCTTAGCCTTTCTGATCCCCCCTGTCTCCCTGAACTCTGTACACAAGCTGTTCAGTTGGCAGCCCTCCCCTGCTTCTCCCTTCAGCAGCTTGCTTCCCCAGGGGAGGGGGTGTTGTTGGATCTCTGCTTGCTGCTGTGGAATCCTGTTTGGTACCTTGTACTGCTCGCTGTTTGGTATTGTAATTTATCATTCTACCCTGATGTCTTTCCCATTCAATCACCTCACTGTTGTGAGTGAGGAATGTGTTCATCTTTGCATCCTGAACACTGATCTAGGCTTGGAGGACATGATTAGTAAATGTAGACACAAGGGATGTGTTCCTGGAGCATTACTTGTATGAGTGGTTTCTGCATTGCCCATGTATTGTGGCAGACAAAAGCATGGGGGGTGGGGGGGTGGAGCCGGGTAAACTAATAGCCATGTATTCTATCCTAAGTGTTTCATACACAATCTCATGTAAATTCAACATCATTCCACAGGGAAATAGGTACTGTCATGGTCTCATTCTTAAAGATGAGGAAATGGCTGCTGACAGAAATATGTTTTCATGTCATAAAGCTAATCAGCGGCAAGGCCTCTGTGCCAGTTAACTATTGCAATAAAATTCTATAGTTCTGAACATGGTGAGATTCTTGGGAAGTACTTCTCAGATGAATTAACCAAGTTGGAAATCCATGCTTCCTGTCTCTGTAGAGGACAATTGTAGTAGGGCCTGGGTCATCAGATAGAAGTCTTCGTTCTCCAACATTTTGAATGGTACCAGGCACTGTTGCAGGCACTGGATGTTATGTCCCCTGCCCTCACAGAGCCTCCGGTATGGTTGAAACAAAGGCTCAGAAGGGAAAAACAAATCATGGAAATAAAAATAGTATATTTGGATGAGTAACAGAGGTAGAATTCAGGGAAGCCAGGACACTGGGGACACTGGAGAGGAGGCGTGATTTCACATACTCAGTGTGTTTAGTGTTTAGACAGACCCACTTCTGAGACATGAAAACCACTGCACAGGGTCAGTCATCGGCCCCCATCCCCAGTGTCATGGATGCCCAGGACTGTACATTCCTCTCTTTTGTGCCAAGTAGCACCACCTAAAAAGGTAGCAGCAGTGTCACAAGGATTTGAGAGAGAAACTGAGGCACAGGCAGCATGAAGTACTTTGCCTACGTTACACAGCTGCTAAGGAGGAGAAACTGGACTCAGTTGAGGCCTCCTGGTTCCCAAGCCTGCTGCAGTTGCTCTGACTCACTCTGGTTATGTGTCTGACTGATGGATCTGTAGCTCACATGTGCCTCCTGTGCTCATCTCAGTCTCTGGAGTTCCAGGAAACGGCTGGCCAGATTTCAGGCTGGTGAGCGCCTTTCCATCTGCCCCCCATGTGCTGCCTTCCCCAGGGCTCCAGCCCTGTTTGGGATGCAGGCGGGTAGTGTGGAAAATGACAGTTCTTCCTAGCAAACTGTCCCTGTCCTTCTTCCCTGCCCTGACCACCCACTTCCTAAAGGCACCAGGGAGGAAATCTGACATCTGACCAGAGACAGTTCCTTCTCCTGGCAGCACCTTAAAATCAGCCCAGTGCGCTCAGGGTGCCTCGGGTTAAATTCCAGGGCGCCCATCCTCTGAGGCTGGCTTTGCATCTCTGGACCTTTTTCTGTCCACGCTGCACAAGTATCCAAGTACGCTGGCATTCTCTCCCCCTCCTCCCACAGCACAGATCTTGTTTTGTTGTTTTAATCGTTTTTCCTTCTGCATCTGTGAGACAGTTACTTTTGCACATTTATGTGCCCATTTGGTCTCAGAGTTGTATGTGTGGTCTGTTTTTATATGTACTTTCTACAGTCACAGTTCTTAAGGGTAGATTCTTGTTTATTGGCCCAGAATTGAGAATAAGGATCAAGAATTTTTAGGACTATTGTTTTAGTGAAGAGGTAGATATATTGAGTGCTGGCATCCCTTTCCCTTCCTCTTCCTGAAGTCTCACCTGCTGATATTGTGTGTGTGTGTGTGTGTGTGTGTAGAGGAATGTGGGAGGGGCTGAAGTCGAACTGTCTGGCCTTTTTAGGTTCCATCACTCCCTCATTAGATCACCTTGAACACAATTTGTGATCACTAGCCCCCAACTTTCATCAGCTGTGATTAGGACAACCCTGTTAGGGGGTTGAGTTTCAAATGAGCTAATGGATGTGAGACCCTGAGTATGACTCGTAGGGGCTGCTCACTGAGCCTCGCCTCATTCCATGCACTAGGTGATCTTAAACATTCTTCATTTTAAATGGTATTTTTCAAGTGGAGTGTAAGGCTCATAATTTCTGGGCATGTCGGTTGGGATGGTAATGGCAGAGGGCACCCAAGCAATCCTGGAAGAGTGCTTGTGACTTAAGAATAAGGCTACCTGCTGACTTCGCAGTTCCATAGAAGTCAGGACCAGATGAAGAATGAGGCTCGAAGCAGAAGACACAAAGTGTTCCTAGGAAGGTAGCAAGATTCTAGGGTATGGATGCTAACATCCAGCCACTGTCCTCAGACTGCAGCTCAGGATCAGTGTGATGTCATGGTTCCCTTGGCTGTGAATTCTAATGATGGCCATATCTGGCCAGCTAGGCTTTAATATCCTGGCCATATTAGGTCTGCAGGAATCCTGTTCGGACTCCCCGAGGCCCCATCCCACGTGTATCCCATGTGTTTGTGTACATTTCCTGGCCCTCACTGTCACGTCTGGCAGACAGCTGTTGTCACATGTGTGGTGATGGGTGTCCATCAGTGGTATAGATGAGATTGATAGGGAATCCAGAGACTAGAGGTTCTAGGGAAATGCGGGGTAGCTAGAATGGAAAGCTGGGGCTTTCCACCTTGTCCTCTTCGTGAAAGCCGCAGTTCTGGGCTGTGAGCTTGCTAGCATACAGTTGTAGGTGTAGTTAATGACACCGATTGTATACTTACAAGCCATTTAGATGAGAGATGGTATATACATTTTATCATAGTTTTAAAAAAATAATGTAATATACCAGAACCACTGTGTTCTGTGTATATATAGTATATGTGTGTATGTGCACATGTAGTTGGGAGGGGGAATGAGGTACACATGCCTAATTTACCTACAGAAGCCAAAGGAGGATGTCAGGTCTGAGTTTTTATCTCCACTCTGGCTTACTGCCTTGAGACAAGGTGTCTCCCTGAGCCTGAGCTCTCCTGTTGAGCTATCCTGGGTAGCTCGCAAGCCCTAGGGATCCCTCAGTTTCAAGGTCCCACAGCACTGGGGTTATAGATGCATGTAAGCACACCTGGCTGTTTACGTAAGCTCTGAGAATGTCTTTGTGCTTGCTGAGCAAGCATCCTTACCCGCTGAGCCATCTCCCTAGGCCCTGCTGTATTCTTAAAATGGGTGGGTTGTACAGAATATGAATTCTATTCAAAGGAAGCTCTTAAAATGTGTAAGATTATTTTAATAATAGTTTCCTATCATTACCACAGAAGAATTTTCACTTACATTGTTATATTTAACTCATGTGACATTCTAATGGTAGGTAAAAGATTATTTTACTTTTTACTCTTACTTTCAAAACTTTATTTTAAAATTTCTAATTTATTTATTTTTAATTTATTTAATTTCTAATTTATGGAGAGATTTTTGAGACTGGTCCAGCAAACCCATGTCCACATCCAGTTCAGCTTTGCAGAGAGTGTCCCTGGCTCCACTGTGAAGAAATGGCAGCAGGTTTCACTGTTGTAGCTTTCTGGTTTCTTTATTTCTCTGTTTAAATGCTCCCGTGTTTGCTTTTTCCTGCTCCCTTGCAGTCTGAAGCTTTTGCTCTCCCATGGTGTACTGAGAGCACACTTCACTTCTGTGACAGACTCATTTGTTTATATTCTGTGGTTTGGGGGTGGCTGTTGTTGTGGTGGCGGCTGCTGCTGCTGCTGCTGATGATGATGATGATGGTGGTGGTGGTGATGAAGATGAAGATGATGCTGTTGCTGTTGTTGTTTCTGGGACTGTCTATTAAGTGGATGCTGGACTGACCACCCTGGTTTCTGTCCTATTTTTTCTTGTTTTTTTCTTCACTGGCTTGGAATATTTTACTGTCTCTTAAATTAGAAACCTCACCCTTAAACACACACACACACACACACACACACACACACACACACACACACACACACATCTCATGGCTTTTAACATCCAAGAGTTCTTTCCAGTCTTTGACAGATATTTTAAAATAAAAATAACTTTTTCATGGCTGAAAACCCTTTTCTCCCTGGGGATATCATTTGTTGTTTTAACTTGGTTCTGTGTGTCCATTGTCTGTCTGCCCTGAGCTTTGTCTGTTCCTTTGGTTTGTGCCACTTCTACTAAAGATGCTCTTGAACTGTCTGTGATTCTAGAATCTGTTCATGATTAAGAGCTAAAAGCTGATCAGTAGGTCTCTGTGGACCCAAATACTGCCCGGGGGCTTCCCTGGGAGCTGGAGGTGCCAAGACAGTCACATGGCTGGGACTGGAGTAGGGAAGGCAGCCACAGGGCTCCTCACTCAACATCCGAGTTTACCTCCTGTGTCTGTGTTCCTAGCTGGAGATTCCATTTCCACAGAGAAATAGCCTGGCCAAATGGGAGGACGGAGGTCTGTGAGCTGGAGTCTGACATCCTGACACAGCCTTTTAAGCAGCCCTCTGCCCTCAGCACTGCTCCTCCTGCCTCCTACATGGAGAATTTGATTCCTGAGCTCTGGCTCCCCTCCTGGCAGGGTCAAGTGGGCATGCACTCTCTTGCCTATGGCCCTCTCCTGCCCTCTCAGCCTTTCAGCTCTTCTGTCATCTCCCTGCTGTCATGGATTCCCATTCTTCTGTAGTCATCAGCTGCCATCTCAGTGATTTGGGGAGGAAATGGAGGTAGAGGTATGTTTTAAATCTGCCATGTGGAAACATCTTCTCAGCTCAGGTGTTCTGTGCCCTTCTCAGTGGCGTCAGACGGTGAGGAAGAGACACTTGTAAGAATGGCTGAGCTCTTGCTGGTGTTGGGCAAAGCCGCCAACCTGCTGCAGCTCCTTCTCTGACCTTGTCCTCTCATCCTCTTGCAGAAGTGGGCTAGTGTGAGCAACCCGCTCTTTCTCCCACTGATCCCACCACAGTCACAAGGCTTTACTGCCATTGTCCTCACCTACGACCGCGTGGAAAGCCTCTTCCGGGTCATCACCGAGGTGTCCAAGGTTCCCAGTCTGTCCAAGCTGCTGGTGGTCTGGAATAATCAGAATAAAAACCCTCCGGAAGGTAAGGAGAATGAAGAGGTGTGGTGTCAGAAGGGGCCATATGGGGCTTTCCTGCACCCCCTAAGTTGCATTGACTTGGGGTGACCCATGCTCCCATCCTCTGCCAACAACACTGTCAGGCTAAGTCAGTGTGACCCTGCTGTTCAGAGTCATCTCACCAGGAATATTCTGGGGTGGCCTAGTGAACTCTGAGCCCTGGCATAGTTGGAGCCACAGCATTTGAGAGCTTAAGAGTCAAGGGGATCAAAGGCTATCCGCCTTGGGAAAACAGGTCTCAGCTTCCCTCTGCCGTCCCAGCCGACTTGTTTACATGAAAACTCAGTTTACAGGGCATTAGTTTTCTGCTCCCTTATCTCTCTTCTGATATTGACCCCTCCTTCAAGGAAACAAAAAACCGATAGCCCCTGTTCTGATTAGGTCAGCTCCACAGCCCCTGTAGCCTTGCAGCCTAAAACGGGTTCTCACAGGAGCTGGCTGGATGCTCGAGCACTTGTCCCCTGCCTTGGCCACCCCTGTCATCTGCTGCTGCCACTAGGGTGAGGCCTGTTTGATTAATCGGATTTGTTTTTAATTCAGGACGCACAGAGTTCGTCCCACCTGCATTTAGCTTCTCGTTCAGCCTGTCTATTACTGACCCTAATCCCAGGAACTTCAAAGCTCCTGCCATTTAGAGCCTATTAAAGCCAGGAAGTTTCTGATGGATTAGAGTAAGGAATGAGTTTGAAGTTTGTAATGTGCACTGCTGTCACCGATAAGGTCTAGTTTATTGCCTGACAGTAGTATCTGTGCTTTTGATGGCTGGTCCCCTTTAACTGGTTACACTGAAGTCAGGATGGCCAACCCTGGAAGCCACAGTGGTGGCTTAGAGCCCAGGCTGTGAGAGAGCCTCATTTCTCTCTGTGAGGCAGCTCAGAATTTGCTGGAGAAAATGCTTTAGTGTTTCCAACACACAGTTTTAAAAAAAGTACATCATAGCATGTTTATTCTCTGAAAGAGTCGCATGCTCTCTTTTAGATTTGAGGACCCATCATTTCAGTAAAATAGCTTTTTAATTTTTTAAACTTTATTTATTGTATGTGTTAGGATGAAGTACATGTACACAGGTACATGTATGTGAGTCACAGCATGGATATGGAGGTATGCGCACATCTTTATAATTTATTTGCTTGCGTGTATGCGTGTGTACATGCCTGTGCAGTGTGCATGTGCATGTGAGTGTGTGTGTGTGAGTGTGTGTGTGTGTGCGTGCACACACATGTGTGTACACACGTATGCCATTGCATGTGTGTGGAGGTCAGAGCACAACTGGTAAGGTGGTAAGACTGTGTCCTTGTACCATGTGGGTCTGGAAGTGCTTATAGGCTTGGTAGCAGCTGACTGGCCTTCCTACCACCTCATACCATCTTCACAAGAGTGTCTGGGATCAAACAAAGGTGGTTATGTTGTTCAAAGGGGCCCTTTACTTGCTGAGCCCTCTCCGAGGCCTAGTAACTGGCTCTTTTAAATAAAATCCCTAAGTTATGCCCCCCAAGCATAGCTGTATTTTTTTATTTGCTAGATATTTATGCCTGTTTTGTTCCTTGTTGTTATAACGTGACCAGCTTTCAGAATTTCTGTTTGATTGTTAGATTCTTAATAAGAAAGGAAAGCTGGGTAGTGGAACACACCTAAAATCCCATCCTCAGTGATGGTGAAGGTGGTGCTGATAATGGTGGTGATGGTGGTGATGATGGAAAAGGAAAGGGGTGGGAAAGGAAGATAATGACATAATCTAAGATGGAAGAATAAGGATGCTTATGGAAGGAAACCATAAAAGAAATTTTAAATGATCCATGGAGGGCAGAAATTGGAGAGAGCGTCTCTGGGACTCCTGGCTTCATGAGTTGTAGCTGCCTTTTTCAAAAGAAGTGAACTGGAGGTCCAAGCCCTGCACTGTTTAACTGGCTCCTTCACTCACAGAGGATAAACATACTTTTCTCTGCACTCATGCACATGAGTTTGCTCCTGTCTCTACGGCCACCATCTTAGAGGATAGCCACCCAGCCAATCCTCAGCACTGCTGGCGGGCTCTGCTGGCAGGTGGTAGAGATGCCACTTACTGATTGGATCTTTCTGCTCTATGTCCCATAAGCACACATGGTTGTCATCCATCGAGTCAAGAAACAAAATAGAACGGAAAGCCTGCCAAAAGGGCTTCTCCTTGTAGCCACTTGGAGGAGCATGGGTTTGAGTCACTTCTCTGGGAGCAGGTTTGAAAGGAGAGGGTGTTTGTTTCCAGCCTCTGCACCAGGGGATAAAAGGCAGAGCAAAGCCCTGCATTTGGAGCAGGGTAGCCCTGTTAATTCTTGGTAGACCTTACTAAAATATCATGGTTAATATTATGACCACGAGTTTAGTTTAGCTTTTCAAATACTTTGGCTCTAAGGAGGAAAGTGTCTGATGAGGCCTAGGTTGTGGTGTGTGTCGGCTGGCCTGTCTGGTTGTTCAGGGAGATCATGGCTGTGTCTAACCATCGAGATGTTTGTTCAGTTGTAAGTGGGGCTGTCAGCTGTGGTTTTATGTAAGTGTAGGCATCAGATTTTTCATCTACATTTTAAAAAAAGAAAATGAAACAGACAAATGTAAGGCTTTGAATATTAAAGGTGAAAGTGATGTTTTTCGATTTCTCTACATTTGCTAAGATAATACCGTGGTTAGCATGTCTGCCGCCGAATAGATTAGCAAAGGCAGGAATCTACTTCTTCCTCAGTTCTTTTTTTTGTTTGTTTGTTTGTTTTTTCTTGTTTTCCTTTTTCCAATCCAACCAAATACTTTCAACTTTGAGTTACAGTTAAGTCTAAATTGCTGGGTTTAAAATTTAAGGCAACAGAAATCCAGTGAGCTTTCACATCATTTTCAAGGTGTATCAGGGAATGGGGTAGGGGTGGGGGGCACTACCTTCCTCTTTCCCAGCTCTTCAGCTCTTCAGCTTGAGGGATATAGAGGGTATTTGTCTAGCCATGCACACCTTGGCCAGGTGTAATTCAGCCTGTAGGGGGTTTGTTTGATAACTTTTTGGAAAAAAAAAAAAGATTTTTATACAGTGTGTTTTGATCATGTTTTTCTCCTTCCCCGGCTCCTCCCTTATTGTTACCTCCATCCCCAAACCAAATTTATGGTCTTTTTCTTTATTTTTTCTCTTTAAAATAAAAATAAATAAATAAATAAATAAATAGCAACAACAACACAAGAAACACACACACCAACAAAACCATCGGTAAATATTAAAAAAAAAAAAAAAAAAAAAAAAAAAAAAAGCAAAAGGCCAATAAGACGAAAATGCCCAAACAGAATAAAATGGAATGCAAGGTCTACAAAAATACCATTGAGTTCATATTGTGTTGGCCAATGACTCCTGGGCATGGAGTCTGCCCTGAGTGTAGTTGATACACCTACCCAGTGAGGCTCCATTGGAGAAAACGGTTTTGTTTTGTTTTTTTCCCTTTGCCAGTGAGTATCAATTGCAATAGCTTCTTGGTTGGGACCATGACCGCTCAGCGTTGGGATCCTGTCTGGCTTGAACCTGTGCAGGCTCTGTGCATGCTGTCACAGTTTCTGGTTGATATGTGCATCAGCCCTGCTGTACCTGGAAGGCCCTTTCCTTGCAGTTACCTGTCACCTCTGTCTCTTTGCCCCCTCTTCCACACAGATCCTGGAGCCTGAAGGGGAGGGCTCTGATGTAGTCATCCCACTGAGGACTGAGTGCTCCAAAGCCTTTCACTCTCTGCACGCTGTCTAGTTGTTAGTCTCTGTATTCGTTACCATCTGCTACAAGAAGCTTCTCTGATGAGGGCCATTTGGAGTCATCTTATTGCTCTGTTCCTTTCGAAGAACAGTAGTATATGGCTTTCTCCAGGCCTGTGACTTACCCACCTCAGGTTCTTAGCCACCTGTGCCGCTAACCAGACCTGACACTGCACACCTTTGCTACCGCCCTAGATGCTTAGTGTAGGCAAACCCTCAGTGTGCTTACGGAGCCCGTGACTCTGGGCTTCTCTCTCTTCTCTGGGCTGGAGCAGAGCTTATTTTATGCACTTACCAGGACACTATGCTCCACTTTTTGTTTTTCATAAATTTGGGGGGTTTCCCTGTAAATAATGTTCTTCCTGTCAACATTGTATTAATAGGTGACATTTCTGTTCTGCCTGCTATAGTCACGAGATTAGCCACTACATGCAAGGGTCTGCAGTTCCATTTAGACTTTAAGGGAATATGGAAAGGAGACCCCATGCAGGTTCAACCATGGAGTAGACATGGGAACTTCTCACTCTGATACTATGTCCTGATGCCTCAGCAGGAGCATCCCATGTCTGTCTGTCTGACCTTCCAGTTTTCCACAGAGAATCAGAGTTCACAGGGCTTCTCAAGAACCCTCTGTGAAGATGATGGCGCCACGTGCTCTTGAGTCCTATTACCCGATCCACTCCTGTCCTAGGATGGGGACTTGCCTAGTGATCACTCATGTCTTCTCCAGTTTCTCAAGGCAGCCCGTGAGGAAACTGCTGTCATCATCATCTTACAAAAATAAGAAAAATGAAGCTCAGATTGGTAATTTGCCCAAGTCACAAAGTTGCATATGGCAGAGGCAGCGTGACCTTGGGTCACTGGACTGAAGCCTGGGATGATGTAGAAGAGCTGGATCCAAGTCAGAGACTGAGAGAAAGACAGAAGAGTGAGCGGCTTTGGAAGCACTGTTTTCTCTCCCATGTGCCCCAAGGCTCTGTTCTGCCTCATCTACCTGCCCTAATGTTCTCTAAATGCAGTCTTTCTAGGATTCAGATCCCAGCTGGGCTCTGCTCCTGCCCTCCAGACAGTAGAAACAAAGCCTGAGGCTAGGACCGCCCTTCTCCAGAACAAGTGAAGGGAGGGCAGAGTGCTTCAGCCTGGCCTGGGGTGGCACTGGCCCATGCACCATTTAAGCAGAGGATCCTTTGGTCAAAGCTGCATCGGCGACCCAGGTTCCACATGGAAAGTGATTGTGTGTGTGGAGGAGCCACAGTTCACTCTGGGCCTCCATCTGTGCTCCATCTCATCCTCCTTGGCTTTCATCACTCTCTAAAACTTCCCCATCAAAGACTTTACAGGGGCAACTTAGCTCTTTATGGACATCGTCTCCAGTGACTCTGGATATATATAGGTAAAGAATGTGGAAATGCCTGTGGGGTGAACAAGCTGTACACACTCCCCAAGTGAAAGTCCAGATTCCACGCAGCGCAGAGGCGTGTTTCCACTTAACTGTAGCAGCAAGCCACTTTCCTGTTCAGGGGGAAAATGGAGCTGTTTGTTGCCGTGTAGAATTAACAGGGCCAAAGTTCCATGTCTTCAGTTTCATTGGTATGTGAGGTGTTTTCTTCTCTGTGGCAGGGATTCTCCCTACCTACAAGTGGGCACAGTGAGCCAGGCACATAATCCTAGCACTCAAGCAGCTGAGGCAGGAGCATCACAAGTTTGAGGCCAGCTTTGGCAGCATGAGACCCAGTCATTCTCAGTGTGTGAGTCAGGCACACTGAGCATCCATGGTGTCTTTGAGGAGTTAAGAGGATGAGATCACTCTCAGTAATGCAGAGTCATCCTTGCCCATCTCTTCTTTCTCACAGTGAGCCCACATAAGGTGATGTTTGCTCTGCCAGCTAAGGGCATGTGTACGTATGTTTTACAGTTTCCTGTTTTAATTTATAACACTGTGCATAGTGACTGTGTTTATAAGTGTTCGTATAAATATGTACATTCATATGTAAATTTCACATGAATTAAACTCCTTGAAGATTCTTGATAGTTTTAAGAATATAAGACAATTCTGAGACCAAATGTTTGAGAGCTTTTTGTCTTAACAGCTAGGGCTAAATAGTCTTCTTTGTTGTAGGTGTCTGTTCAGGTTTTATGAGGATCTGAGATTTGGTAGCTATATGACAGGGATTTTGTTTGTCTTAAGTAGGGAATCTGATACAAATAAGAATCAGGATGGTTTTTGGACCTTCAAAATATATCCCAGGTTTAGAGAAACAGAATTCTCACACTGCAGAGGATAATAGCAAGAGTCAAATTTGGTCTTTGTCACTCAATTGTCTTAAATACTAGCCTTTGTTTCTTACTCAGTTCTATAGGACAAACAGCTTCACCTCTCAGGGTTGTGTTGATACTACATTGACAGTGGTTTCTGACAAATAGAAGGTCATCAGATATATTGGATAATGCCACATCTCTGAGAGATCTAGATTATTCCTACTGAGCAATAGAGTCCCCACTGTGCTGACTCCTGAGAAGAAAGGATTCCCTTCAATATCTCACAGAGGGCTGGCAAGATGGCTCAATGGAGAGAAGCATGTGAGCACACACCAGACAACCAGTTCATTTCTTAAATTGTATGCATTCAGTGTGATGTGCACACACGCACACGCGTACACATACACTAAATACATAAGGAAATTAAGAGGCTTTTTAAAAAATCCTCATAGAAGAGGCAGAATTCCCATTTACATGCCTACTATACATTTACCCCTATATACTTACTGATAATGTACCAAAAATAAACTGTTGTCATCCTTTAAAAGACAGTGGTCCAGAGGGTCATTGGGGGTGGGGGTGGGGGTTCAGTCCTTTTGTAAACATTTATTTCGGAGTTGACTACTTTATGCTCTGTGACACAAACATATTTAAAATTGGAAGTGTCTTCCTTAACTATAGGACCTTTCTATTACACAGGCCCCTTCTGAGACCCCTGAGAGCACCCCAGCAGTGTGTTACATGTTTGTATTGCTCTATTCTGTTGTGTCCTTTAGAGGTTAGATACTCAGCCTCTGGTCAGACCAGCTTTCCCCTTTGGCTATCCTTCTGTCTTGCATCTTCAGTTTGGTGAGTCAGGAGTGGCTGAGATTAGATCTTCCCAGGATTGTGTGGAGGACCTTGGTGGGAAACGGCAAGCTTAGCTTTCCTGGTCTCACTTAACAAATGCTCTGTGAAGAGCCTGGCGTCTGTGGACATCAGTACCATACTGACCAACAAAGCATTGGCTTTGTGATTTGCTCAATACAGTAAAATAGTGAGTCTATGGTTGAATCCCTCCAGTCATTTCACAGCAAAGTGTGGTTGGAACAAGGAGGGTTAAGTTGTTATTTTTCAGTATACTAGAAAATCCCACATAATCAGATCTAGAAATCTGATACTTGTTCTATAAATTGGTCATGCTGAGAAACCAAACCTGTTGAGTCAGGGAACAAGGATGAAATGTTTGTTAAGTTAGGAAGGCAACATTCAATCAGAGATGTGTGGTGGACTCCATTGGGTAAGTTCCACCCACCACTGGCTGGCCATGTTTGTACAGGGATGGCAGGCATCTGCAGGTGGGAGCTGAGTTTCCTAGAAGACCTTTAGGCCAGTTTTGAGTTGGGTTCACTGGTGGAAAAGCACTTTGCAGAGCATCCACCAGAGGAGGTAAAGTTCAGGTAGGAAAGCCAAGGCCCTGAAACTGTGGCAATCTGGACTTCTGTCCTTGTGTCCCCAGTTGGGAGTTGGAGACAGTTGGAAATTGGTAGTGCCATAAAGGATTGTAGAGGATAGTGCATTGGTGGGACCTCCCCTATACAACTGGTGCCTCTGCATGTAAGAGTCCCAGGTGGAAGCTTCCTCTTCCGGCTGTGCTAGGACGAGATGCTTTGACTCCTCACAGAACTAGCTGAGTGGTAATTTATTCTTCTTCCAGAATCTCTGTGGCCCAAAATCCGTGTTCCTCTGAAGGTTGTGAGGACTGCAGAAAACAAGCTAAGTAATCGTTTCTTCCCCTACGATGAAATCGAGACAGAGGCCGTGCTGGCCATCGATGATGACATCATCATGCTGACCTCTGACGAGCTGCAGTTTGGTTATGAGGTGAGGCTCTTCTCAGCAGTCCACTGGAAAGCTGATCATTTCATTCTCTACAGCTGTGATTGGCAGACTGTCTGCCATGTGCCTAGAGAGGGCTGTAAAGCTATCTTTTAAGTCCTGGGGACCTTCATTTCTCCAGTGACAGCTGCACCCAGTCTTGGAAACTCCCAGTGAGAGCCCCAGAGGATATTCTCTGAAGTCTGTCTATAGCATTGAATGAGCTAATGGATGTTTCCAAGCATCACATTCGTCTGACCTGGCCAACTGGCTCCACAGCAGTAAAAGCATGAACAGGTCCAGAAGTGGCAGCGCCGGTAGGCGCTTGGAAGGCACCCTCTGGCCTGCGCTCTGAGCTCTACATGGACAGACTGGCTGCCTGTCTCTGTCACTGCTCATTTGGGGCAGCTGATGGATTAGGCTGAGTTCAGGGGTTAAGCGTGGAGCAGGCAAGGTCTCCCTAGGGGAAAGTGCCAGACTTGAAGCCTGTTGTGCAGCAGTGGGAGCTGATGAGGCCTGTCAGGGAGGATGTGTGAGAGAGATGCTGCTGGCGACAGCAAAGGCCCACGTCTGACAGAGCCCCATGGCACAGGGGACAGTACTGAGATTCATCTCATGATCATTCTGCCTTTGGGGGACAGGAGCCATTTTCTTTTGTTTTCTCAGGATATATTGAATTTAGGGTTCTTAAGAAATGAAAATTAAGCCAGCCATGGTAGTGCACGTCTTTAATTCTGGAGGCAGACAAGGCAGGGAGGCAAAGGCAGGAGGATCTCTCAGTTTGAAAGCAGCTTGATCTAATAGCAAGTTAGGGACATCCGGAGCCACTCATTGAGAACCTGGTTCAAGGGAGGGAGGGAGGGAGGGAGGGAGGAACAAATGAACAAGTAAGGAAGGACAGACAACCTATCCAGTACAACCATAATTCTTGCATATATGTTTATTACATAAATTTCTTTGGGTGTTTTTAATGATTGATTTAAGGGAGAAGAAAGAAAAACCTAAACACATACACTACCAAAAATTAAAAGCTAAAATTTTCCCAGTTTGTATTGCTTTTAAATATAGTCCCATTTGATAAGAAGCCATTGAGACATAGATTAATATGTGACACTCTGCTCAGCTATTTTCAGCCAGGGAAATAACGGAGTACCTGGTAGAGCCTGCTCTTTTTTTTTTTTTTTTTTTTTTAATCTTTTTTATCTTTTGGTTTACCTCCATTTATAGGAAGTGGCTTAGGTCATTATACCTAGGATCTGAGTGACATTGACTATATCATGTGTGCTGGCCATTTTTAGGTCACCTTGACACAAGCTAAAGTCATTTTGGAAGAAGGAGTCTCAATTGAGAAAATGTTCTACTAGTTTGGCCTGTGTGCTAACCTTCAGTGCATTTCCATGATTATTGATTGCTATGGAAAGGCCTAGATCATTTCAGGTGCTCTTGGTCCTGTGTGCAGGCTGAGCAAGCCATGAGGAACAAGCCAGTACACAGCACTGCGCTATGGCTTGCCTCCTCCTGCATCAGCTCCTGGCTCCACGCTCCTTTCCTTGCTTCCATGGATGGTGGAATACAAGCTGTAAGGTGAAATAAATGGTCTCCTCTCCAACCTGCCTTTGATCATGGTGTTCATCTCAGCATCAGGAACCCTAAGATGCCATTTTCCCACTTTTGTAGAAAGATTATAAAGTGTTCCTCTAGACAAGCCAGGAGGAGAAGAGGAATCTCTCTCTTTTAGTACAACAGTTCCAAGCTGTATCTGTTTACTCAGTTTTTGTTTATCAGTTGGTTGGTTGGTTGGTTGGTTGGTTGGTTGGTTGGTTGGTAAAGTGCCATGGAAACAGGAATATCCAATGATGTTGCCCAGGTGGGTGCCTGCCTGGTCCCCATCTCCGGTTACTGTGAAGGAAGTCTAGTCAAGAAGACTGAGCTAAGTGAAACCTGGATCTTAGCTCATGCCTCCATACAGTGGCAGTGACAGTCCTCCCAAGCAACCTTGCTTAGTGCCTGCCACACAGACAGCTCAGGAAGCGCTTGGCAGAAGCCACCGCTGGTCCTATAGCTGCCGTAGTTCTCATCATGGCTCTGCCCTGCTCTCCTGTGGTCCCTTGACGTCTCTGTGTTTTTCTGGCGAGGGTGCTCGGCTGAGTGACGGGGCTGCTGTTGCTTCTAAGTCCTGTCTTCCACTACAAAGCCTAAAGTTAATTTTCCTGCAGCAATTAGGAGGAGCCTCAACCAAGTAAGTAAATAAATCATTAATAAAGATGGGCAGCCTAGGGAATTGTGTCAGAACCAGAACTATTTCATGGCACTGAGCCAGGTCTGTTGGGATTATAGTTTTGTTAGTTTCTACTCTTCCTCTCACCAGATATGTCAGGGGTGGGGATCTCAGAGAAGCTTCTGGTCCCAGCTAGGCAAGGTTCAAGTGACTTACTACCTCTTTTAAAAAACAAGGAAGTCATTACCTCAGAGCTTTGCTGTTTAGTGCTCATTTTTTTCTTCTAGAATGTGAGCACCAGGATAGGAACCGTGGCTATCCTGTTCACTGGCATGGTCTCCAATGTGAGGTCCTAATGCAGCTCATTGAGCCCCGCAGTGACATCTGATAGATGGCTGACTCCCATGGCTAGAGAGCATAGGCTCAGTGGGTCACAGACCCTTCAGCGTCTGCTCTGTGGTAACTCATCATCCGGATACAATGTGTGATGGAGCAGAAGCTGAAAGGCTAAATGTGTATGTGTACTTTAAACACATATATATTTTTGTTACAACAAAATACCTGAGGCAAACTGGCTTTACACTATCTATTTATTTAGTATTTTGTTTTATATTGTTTTGTTTTGTTTGATATGTGATCTTATGTACCCCAGGCTGGCCTCAAACTCACTATGTGGTCTAACTTCCTCCACCTCCCAAGTGCTGGGCCCACAGGTATGCACCACCACATCTGGCTGAATGGCTTTTTAAAAGAACACAGCTCCTACCTCTAGAGACCCCAAGACAAGTACAAGATTTGTCTTGCCTTTATCAAGGACCTTATGATTGATGTTGCAGTGGGAGGAGCATATGTAAGAGAAAAGATCACATGTCAAAACAGGAAGTCAAAGAGCAGTGCAGGGGTCAGGTCTTAAAACAGCTCATCTCCACAGATACTCGGACCCACCAGAGTCCTTTAATTCTTTCTGATGACTGTGCCCCATTGACCCCAGGATCTCCCATAGGCCCTGACTCTTAAAGTTCCCATATCACCTCTGTGTTGTTAAACTGAGGACTAGAACTCTACCATGTGAACCATTATGGGACAGACCATATCCAAGTCATATCAGTACCTGCCATGTCACCCCACCATTCTTCCCACAGCATCTGAGGTCAAGGGTAATAAGAACATGGGTCTACACAAATGCCTGTACACTGATATTCATAAATGCTTTATTTAGTATAGCCAGACCTGAAGAGAAACAAAACCAGTGTCTGCCAGTCAGTCCAATGGAGAAGAGACAATAGCATATCCTGCAATAGGAATCGACTGAACAGTAAATAGGGTTTGTTGGGGGAGAAGCTGGGAGGCATTGCATGCTGGGGATCAAATCGAGAGCCAGACTAACACTCTACCACTGAACTATACCCCTAGCCCTCATAAAAAAACTACTAATACATGCAACAATGTGGATATTTTTCAGAATAATTATTCAGAGTTAATGAAATAAGATGAAGAAGAGAATAGAGTTTATGAGTTCACATGTATGAAATTCTAGAAAATGTAGCACAGTGACAGATCAATGGTTGCCTGACTCTGATCCCCAGTGCCAAGGTGGCAGGCATGTGTATCTATGCCTGGCTGCTGCTGCTGTTGTTTTTGTCATCATCATTGTTGTCACTGTCATTTTTGTCTAAGTTTTTGGGATCCAACACTCTTACCTCCTGAGCCATAGCCCTGAGTTCTAAAATTTAAATGAGAATAGAACAGCCTTGCAAAAACCAAACCCTTTTGAAAAAATAACTTTGTAGCACTTAACAACTAAGACTTACTGTAAAGTTGCAACAATCAACAGGCTGGTGTCATTTAAATTTAGACATATAGGTCACTGAGATAAGTAAGAGTTGAGAAATGGACCACTGTTGTGTGAACAGTCTTGGGGAGAGGAAAAACATCTAGTCACCCCAAATGTGACTGACAGGCCAAAGCAAGCATTCCATTCAAGTCTATCTTGGTGATCCAATGAATTTATTTATAGTTACAGTATCCTGGGCAACTTACCAGTACTACACTACTAAAGAATACATCATTGCTCTGGCAACCATTAACTGCCTATCTATTTATTGTTGGGGGAGAGGACAGGCCACATGGACCTCTCTCTCCATGTTGGAATACTAATCAGTTCAATCTTGTGTAGGTCTTGTGTGAGCTCAAGAGGATACGGCCAGAGGTCATTGTTCCACAGTACTTAAACATATGGCTAGATAATTGTCAACAAAAGAGCCAAGTCGGTTCAGTGCAGATGGTAAAGTCCTTTTTACTCTGTGGTGTTGTAACATATTCTTATAAATGTGTTTTAAACAACCCATCCCTGATACTGTAGGTAGGTAACATCTAACTGAAAGCCAGCTGTACAGCATACACTCGTAACCGTGCAGCACCTGACTGAGGCATGATGATTACAAGTTTGAAGCCAGCATGGACTACATAGTGAGTTCCAGGCCAGTCTGGATTAGAATGGATGAATGAATGGGATTTGTAAATTCCAAGCTTAGAAAACAAAAATTACAGAATACACCTAAAGCAGTACTTAGGGGGGAAAAATCATAGCACTAAATTACTGGATTAGAAAAAAATAAAAGTCTAAAACTAGTGACCAAAAAGAAATGGAGGAAAAAGAAAACCTTGTGGCAGGTGAGAAAAGGTAAAGAATACAAGTAAGCAAGCCTTAAACACAGTGAAGTAGAGAACTGACCAGTCAAGAAATTAGCACAGCCAAACTTAAAAATATTGACAAAATAAGTAAACCCTCAAGTTTGGCCACTCAAAAAGGAAAAGCATAAATTGACATTATCAGGAATTGTAATAGTTTTATTATTAAATGTTCTCCTTCTCTCTTCCTCCTCTCTCCTCATTCTCTTCTCTCCCCCTTCTCTTCTTCCTTCCCCTCCTTTCTTTCCCTTCTTCTACTTCCCCACCCTCCTCTCCCCTCCATTTCTCCTCCCGCTCCCTCCTCCCCATCTTTCTCCTCCTCCTGTCAAGAAGAACATGAAGGTCTTCCACCACACACTCCCTGACCATGATGCCTTGTCCAGTTCCTGGAGCCAAGCAACTGTGGGTTGAAATCTGGGAAGCCATGAACCAAATAAACCCTTCCTAGCATAGACTGTTTCTGTCAGGTATTTTGTGGCCTCACTAAGTAACTAATACAGAAAATTGCTACAAGGAGTGGGGTTGCAGCTTGACTGAACCCTGCTGTTTGACTAATGGGCCTTTGGAGCTGGCTTACATGAAGATTTGCAGTAATTTGTAGAGCTAGAGAAGCTCTAGAATGGTGTGTGCAGAGCTTTATGGGCCATTCCAGTGGATGCCCAGCAGAACAGAGCACTGACCAGGAGGTAGACAGTAGCTGTGAGTTCCAGAGGAACAAAGTCTGTTTAGAATTAGACCAAAGCCATTTATGTTACATTCTTGCAAATAATTTGTCTACATCTTTGTCTATGCCCAAAAACTTGGTAGAGAATATTTCAAGACAGTGTAGCATTCAGACTGTGAAATGTCTGTTTGTAGCTGCTTTCAGCCAGATTTACAGCCATAATCAGTCATAAAAAGCAGATCCAAAAACACTGTACAGTCTGGCCAGAAAAAGGAATAGTTTGAAAGCTGCAAACAAAGAGGGTATGGTTGTTAAAGAGATTAGTATCATTAGGAAGAAGACAAGCTTTGTGCTTAGACAATAGAAAGACACCCTGAGGACACCTCGGGAATTGGTCAGACCTTACCCACTGCAAGCTTCCAAGATAAAGAATTGTAGACTTGTTTATAAGACTTTTCCTTGATGAGAGCATGCCTACAGGACTACATAGACCTGTGTTGTAGTAGAAGACCTTGGTGTTGTCCACCTGACGCTGGTTTTGCAGGGATGCAGAGTACAAGGGTGGTGAGGGGCTCCCACCAACTAAACACAAAGGAATGCCTGAGGGGCCGATGTGTGGGAGGTTTGGTATTCCAGCTGGAAGCTGCCAAAAGGGCAGGAAAAGTCGCCGTTAGTGTGATACTGAAATATAGTGGAGACTCGAGAGTTGAACTTACCAGAGACACAGGACATCTGCCTAGGAAAGCCATAGGCAATAAGTGAGACATACTGTACAGGACAGGGCCATGAGGGATGCAAACAGCAAGGTGGCAGAGGGAGGAAGCCTATTGGAGCACACATCCTGCTGCCACATAGCCAGGGTAGCAGATAAGGAACTGCACGAAGTAGTGTTTGCCTTTTTGCATCTTGCTTTGATTGTTCCACGTTGCTTCCTATATTTCTGGGATGGGAATGTTTATTCTGTGTCATTGTAACTTGTTGTTTGCTTTATAGCTCATAGCTAAGTGTTTGCCTTGAGTTGTAGAGGAGACTTTGAACTTTTAAACAATGTTGGAACTGTTTAGACTTTGGGGACTCCTGGAGATGGAGTAAATAAGTTTTATATTATAGGATGGTCATGAGCCTTTGGGGCCCTGGGGCAGAATATTATAGCTTGGCTATGAATTGGGCCTACAGGCTCTAGTGTAGACATTTGGTTCCTAGCTGGAGGTGCTGTTTTGGAGGTTGTAAGAGAGATGGAGCCTAGGTTGAAGTCGGTCACTTGGCATGTTTCCAAGGAACTCCTTTTCCTTCTTCCTCTTTCTACCTTTTGTTTCTGTGGCTGTGACATGTTACCTCTGCTCATGGGATCACAAAGCCATAGCTTGAAATCCCAGAAACTGTGAACCAAAAAATAAATCCCTCCCCCCCTACATTGTGCTCTCAGGAATTTTAAGGAAAGATGAGAATGAAAGACAGCTAAGCTTTGAAGAGTTTTGGTGCAGATGTCAGTCATTAACTTTAAAAAAAAAACTTATAAAATTTATATGAAAGTTCATAGACAATTATAATTTAAAGACTATGTTAAATTAAAGGGGTGTGGGTGTGTGTGTCTGTGTACACGTGCACATGTTTTGGGGTATGTGCAAATGTATGTGTGGATATGGGTATATGAGTGCACATAGTTATGGAGGTCAGAGGTCAACCCTACATGTCATCTTCAACTACCCTCATCTTGTTTATAGGTAGGGTTTCCTAGTGAGCCAAGAACCCAGGTCTTTGTCTGGGTTGCTGGTTAGTGAGCTCCAAGGATCTCCTCGTCTGCACACATTAACTCCCTGCATTCTGCTCTTGGCTATAGATGTAATGTGATAATCCAGATCTGTCACATTCTTGCCACTGTGACTCCCCGACATGATGGACTGTAATCTGCAATTGTAAGCCAAACGAGCCCTTTTCCCTTTAACCTTAAACTGATTTTTTCACAGCAACAGAAAAAAGAAACAACGACAAATGAAATACTGAGAATGTTCCTAAAACTTTTTATCATCCAGGCAAAAAGATAGTTGAGTGGTATCAACACCCAGGGGAGGAAGCAGCTACTGCCGAAAGTGCTCTGGTGAGCAGCATGTGCAGGCCAGACAAGGGAAAACAAGATAGAGAGAAGATCAAAGTAGAAACGCTGGCACTAAAGCTACATGCCTCTGAATTCAACACTGTAGGGACTTCCTGGGAGAATGGCAGAGCAACTACTCAGTTCAGGCAACAAAAGGGGATGCATTGTACAAAACAAATAAACAAACAAAAAAAGAGTAGCGCTTTGGGGACCTGATAGACCTGCGGGATAGTCACAAAATATTTAACAGTGCGTTAAATAAAAAGTATCTGAAGAAATAAGAGGGACCAGAGGCCAGCAGGCTCCAACAGGAGCTGTAGATTTCTGCAGTGTCTATCGGTGTGTGTATAAATTACACAAGCTGAATGCATCATAGCACTACTCCTGTGTTCAAGTGGTTCTCAGAAAGCAACATCCAAAAAAAAGTGTGTTCATCTGCACAAGCACATACACAGAAGGTGCATTCAGATGTGCCTTGCTGGACCCTGTAGCTTAGGAGAGGCATCATGGGTGATGGTGGCTCTTCCTCCCCTTCCTGTCTCACTCACTTCATCCCCAAGCAGGGCCTCACCTTCTTGCTTTTGCTTTGCTCCGCTGTCTTGTGTTTGTTTTGATAGATTATATAAATGTACAGTAGCTTATAGAACATGGGATGTGTCCCTTTTATTCTTGATTTGGTCATTTCTTTCCTTCTCTCTTCAACACCTCTCTCCTCGGCCCACAGAGTCTTGAGCTGTAGCCTAAGCTATCCCCAAGCTCATGTTGCTGCCACCTCTGCCTCCTGATTGCTGGATTGCAGGTATGCTTTCGGGGTCAGGTTAGATCTGCTGTCATGGTTCTTTCAGAGAATTGGCTTGGCTTGTTGAGCTTTCTGATGTTTTGGTTTGCGCTAGTCACCACTCTGCATTAGTAAATTTGAATCACTGGGGTTTTTTCTAGTTTTGTTTTGTTTTTTTTTTCTTAATAGCATAAGTCATTGGTTTTACTATTGATATTTTATATATATGCACTGAAATTTCCTCTTTGATCGCTCCATCAGGTATATTCTGAAGTTTTTTTATTGGTGTGTATCTGCGTGTGTGTGTGTGTGTGTGTGTGTGTGTGTGTGTGTGTGTGTGTGTAAAGAGTAATATCTGGAGCAACCATGTGACACATGGATCAGCAGCACATTAACTAGATGTTGAGAAGGGTGCCCTGGTTCTGTTATTAGAAACAGCAGACTGAGGTCACCCAGGGCCTGCTTTGTTCACTGTCCTGACAGTGCCTCTGCTCAGGTGTCGCATGCAGGCCCAGGCCCCAAAGTTGTACTGTTTTCACAAGTGATTGGGCACGCTGAGGCAGTGCACGCCAAAGAGCTAGAAGGCTTGATTGGCACAGATCACTGTAAAGGAACCTTCACACCGTGCTTATGGGTTATAGGACAGAGACTACAGGCAAGCTCACAGAACACACACTTCCCAAAGACATGAGAATGATTCACAGAGGTGAATGGTGGGGGCAGTCTCCTGTATTAGCTTGGAAACCAAGTGAGAACTCTGTTGTTTGTTTCTAAGAGGAAGTTTGTAGAGCCCTGTGGTGCTCAGCCTGGCCTTTGCTGAATCTTAGCATGACTAGGTGATGTAAAACACAAATGAGGCTGCTCACACCAGGTGATGTAAAACACAGAGGAGGTTGCTCACACCAGGTGATGTAAAACACAGAGGAGGCTGCTCACACCAGGTGATGTAAAACACAGAGGAGGTTGCTCACACCAGGTGTGACCCAGCCCTGACCTCATAGCTGATCAGGTGACAGGCTCTGTATGTCGTGTGTTAGCTTTTCTAGTTATGCTCAGAAGAAACATACTGAGAATATGAAGGGACCTCAGAGACCAACCACCCTCTTCCTCCAAGCTTTGCTGCCAAGGACCTGGAGAGCTGCAGAGAGGTCAGTTTACACCTTTAAGACCAACTGCGTAACATTTGTGGTACAGAGGAAAAAGGTCTGGAGCATGAGGCTGGGCCAGTTTTCCTTCCAGTCCTGTGACCTGAGTGCACAAACATTTGGATCCAGTGCTAGAAATAATCATTTCCTTGGAAGAAAGCATGGGTTATTTGCCTGTCTCGGTGGGGGTCACTTTCCCTCTTGGAAGGCAAAGGACCCTGGGAAACTTTCCTTCTCCAACCCTGCAGTCAGGAGCTAGGAATGATCGTCTCCGGCCCTGCGTGTTTCTGACTTGTTTGACAAGCTCTAGTGAGCTACCAGATGGGAGATTCTTTTCAGCCTGGGATAATTTATTTATCTGTTTATGTATTTTACCAGGAAAGTATCTATTCAGTTCTTGCTACTCATTTGCGAGCGACTCCTTGGGGAACAGTAGCAGTGTATAATGTTACTTGGATGTTTGATATTTTCCCCCATAGTCCGTCTGCTTTTATTTCAGACACTAAAAAGCAGGGAAATAAAAAGCAACTTATTCCTACTCCCTTCCCCCGTCTCTAAGAGACAGTTTAAAACATGTGGTTGAAAATGAGCCGTGGAGACTTGGCTGAGTGTACAGACCTGTGGATTTATTTTTCCTTTCATACTTTGATCCACATTTCCAACCATAAAAAATTATTAGTGGCACTTAAGTGTTGGACATTTTTCACCTGAGAGGTGAAATGCTCTTGGCTAATGATGTTGGCTATAAATACAGAGTTAGGGCTTCATGCAGGAGTGGGAAGGAACAGAGCAGCTGTGTGCTGTCAGGCACGGGTGCTGACGCCCAGCACCCGTAGGTGGCAGAGGCTGCTCAAGCCTCTCGGTGCTAATAAATTGTGAGAACTTATTTATATTTTTTTTTTCACAGCTGCCCAAGGTAATGGCAACTATATATTTTCAAAAGCTCCTGGAGGACAGCAAGCTGTCATGGCTTGTCCCATTCTTTTCTCAAAGCTCCTTCCCCACTTGGGTCTTCCTGATGTAGGAGTCATCTAGAGGAAGGTTCTACAGTGAGAGTGAGTGTGGGCCGTGGGCGGAGGGGGGGGCGAGCAGCTTTGTTAACAGTGGACATTAGATAGTAGGCAGCCAGAGGGTCATCTGAGGGAGGGAGGGAGGAGGGAGGGAGAGAGGAGGGAGGGAGAGAGGGAGAGATGGACAGACTCTAAGCCTAATTGAAGCGTCTCCTGGGAGGTGTGTGTTAAAAGAAGTTGATCCCAGGATAAATTTGTGGTGACAGAGACTGGAGACAGGAAAACAAGTGAGACCCAGGTGGTGAAAGTCTGGAGACTGAGTGTTGGAATGATCGGAGAGCCCAGGAGAACAGGGCCCGCTTGCCCAGAGTGTGGATTTAATGAATGATGAGGGACTTGGCTAATTGAATTCATCAGAGGTGGTATGACAATGACATTTATATTTTAAACAAAATTAGTAAAATGCAGCCAGCTATATGTGCATCCAGGGACAGCAGGCAAGAGGGTACAATCTGCAGTTCTAAATAGTTGGGGTTTTTCCTCTCATCATAATGGCTACAGAAGGTAACAGTCCACCTAAAATTAGATTCCATTTTCAGTGCCTTCAAAAGTGAAGCAATAATGTAAAAGATAAACATGATCCCCCTATACTGGTGCTGATTCACCCAGAGTGTTGGCCGTCCAGGGAGGTCTGGGAGCAAATGAGTGCAAAGTGAGTCTCATGCGGCCTCTGCCTCCTGATTGGGAAGTAACTGTTTGCCTTCCTAGGAATCCCAATCCTAGTCTGGAGACATGTCCAGCCAGGCTTGTTGGCGATCCAGGGGACTCTATAAAAAGTATTCTTTATGGTACATCCTACTGTGGGCTGTGGGTAGGCTCGGCCTTTGAGTTATCTAGGGTCCTGCAAAACTCAACTTTTATGTAGCTGAGACAAATACAGAGGGATCCATGGAGGAAATGAAGCCGAGGTTGTTTCTTCTCAGCTGGATGTGACAGTCATCATCAGGAAATAGTGGCTGTGGTGACCCTCAGATACCTTGTCCCATGCTCATAGCAGTGAGTTACACAGAACAGTGAAGCTACTAGCAGTCTGTGGAGGTGATGAGGATGCCAGCACTCCTTATGGAGGAGTAGGGAGTCACAAGATGCTCCCCTGAGATTGAGGTCACTACTCCCTGTCCCAGTTGCCATGGCCTTGGGTAGGAGGTGGGAGGTTGACTGGGTGGGTGGGACTTTCCAGCACTGCAGCTATTAGTGAGTTGTTCATGCTCCAATAAGTAACCCCAAACAACTCCCCAAGACACCCTTGACAGAAGATTTAGTCTGTCAGCCAAATAGGTGGGCTAGAACACTTGGGTGAGTAGACCTTTCTTTTCTGTCTCCCAAGGAACTCACACAAGACATGCACCACAGTTGTTGAATAATCTGGGTGCTGGAGACATCACAGACTTTGGTGAGAATCAGCACCTCAGATTTCCAGGCCTTGGCTCTTGGCAACCTCAGATTCCTAGGCTTTTTCTGGGCCTGGTCAGCAGTGACTGGTTGGATTGAGAATTGTCTCCAGTTATCTTCATGTTGAAGGTAGACCATTACAAGAGCCCACATGGCTTCTTTTCCTGAGTCTGGACATAGCATCAATACTATATTATAAAAGACATATGTCTGCCTGTTTGAATATCTGTCTTGTTGCCTCTGATTGTTACTTTTCTTAAATGTCCTAAGAGTTGCTCTCACCATCCTTTTGTCTTCAGCAGACAGAATGGCCAAGTGGTACCCCGTGAGGGACCTCACTTCCCCAGGCAGACATGGAAAGACAGTGGTCAGAGGCAGGATCTGTCCTGTCCACAGTATCTCCAGCTCCTGGGTGCAGCCTGCAGACATGTTCACTCTGTCCAGCTTGCCTTGATTTACATCTGCATGAGATAGGAGGGAAAAGAGCTGCCAGGGCTGTGAGCACTGCTGAGAGAACATCCAGAGACAAGCCAGGAGCCAAGGATGCTGAGAGGCACTGTGGTGTGGCCTGACCTTGCCAAGCCCTTGTGAAGCACCCAGGCCCCACTGGAGAAAAAGCCAAACAAAAATATTAAGCAAAGGAAATGGAATATAAATGCTGAACATTGAAATAACAGCCAACCATTTGGAAAAGCACCCAGATGGGAATTCTAGTAAAGTGGCGCTGTCTTCCCACTGAGCAGATGAAAGCAAGTTCAGAATGTGTTTACATAACCATTAATGAAACAGCATTGGAGGACTGTCCCTATCCCAAGGAAGAGGGCCCATGCTTGTACTGCAGGTCTCCCTGTCCAAGGTGTCTCCTCCCTACACACTCATAACGGAGGCAGGTTAGTGAATGCTAGACAGGGCTGGGGAGGCAGCTCTGGCCCTTTCCTGGGCAGCCCTGGGCCTCAACAACTCAGGCTCACAGTGTGGGAAGGCCATTTTTACGTATTGCGAGTGTGATGCTTGAACAAACACCCCTATCCCATTGAGCAGAAGCTATCTGCAGTGATACACAACCCTAAGCAGCATATTCTAGTCTGAGAGTTATTGTCTCGGATCTGCCCATTGTCTCATTGAGATTAATCACAGAGAACTCTGGCACTTCTAGAATTCAGAGTTTGAGACTCTGGTTGCGGTTTCCAGGTGGGAGGGACTTCTCTTCCAGGGCAATTTGTCTGCCTTGATTGTGACAGAGATGCTAATCCCAGGTGCTCAGGCAGGATGTGGTGTAGGGACAGGGGAGGTAAAAACGACAGCACTAAGGCCCTGAGCTGCCCAGCTCCCCATGAGAGCAGTGTCTGGAGCTCCCAGGTAAACTACATGGGTCTTCCCAAACATGAGACCATGCCTTTCATTGTCAGAGCACACAGCTGTAGCCTGCCAAGTTCTGGATCTAAGACAGGCTTGTGATCCCTGTCACACCATGTACAGTATGAAGGGAGGGAGAAAATGCTGAAAGGCTCAAGGCCTCTGCCCTTGAAGATGCCCAAACTGGGGGATGAATCTCTAGAAAGCAGGATGAGCTCGTCAACCTGAGATGCACAGCCTACTTCTCAGATCATTTCTTGCTGCCTGGAAGTTGGTGCCTAGGGTTCTCATTAATCATGGCTGCTGTGTATTTGCTACTGTCTGCTGGCTGGTTTAGATCAAAACTTGGCAACCTTTAAAAGTAGTTCTTCTTGGTTCCCCAGTAGCCTCTGGGTTGGGCTAAAGATATGAGGGTTTGGGCGGAGGTCATAATCACACGTTGACACTCAGCCCTTGGAAGGGAAAGAAGAGGCCACCGCTCACAACTAGAACCACCAACCAAGTGTGCAGCAGAGATGCCGAGCTTGCCGATAAACCACCCTTGGTGGTAGTGTGGTCCTTTCAGCAGGGAGTGTGTCACCTCTTTCAGCGGCTTTCTGCCTAGACTCTTGGCTCAGTGGTTATACAGTAAATACTTGCAGACTGACTGGAGTTAAGGTTTAGACATTGAATTGACACCCTGTGAGTAGAATTATAAAGAACTATTAGAGTAATGTGTCCCCATAATCCCTGTGCAGTTGAGTGCTGGTTCTACCTACCAGCCAGTAAACAAATGGCAGAGAGGAATTTTGTGCTGTTCTTGCTTGACTGTGAGCAGTGGGGATTTATCCTAACTTTGTAATTAAACTTCCCTCCTGTAGAATGAAGCCTTCAACACTTCTTCATGTCTGCTTCTTTGTCCCCACTCCACAAATCCCCTTTCTACCCTGGTAACTCCCTCAGCCCTTTCCCTGAATCCTCACTTCCTAGTGGGCCTACCACTTGGTTTCCCCTGAAAGTGAAAACCTTGTGTCCATTTGAGACATGCCTTATTTTATACCCTCTCCCTGAAGTATGGGACCCTCCAAGATACACCTGAGACAGGCTGGCTCTTGACAGAAGGTACTAGTGCAGTTCCAGGAAGAGGCAGGGTCTTTCAAAGACAGTTCTGCAAAGTCGAGGCCTCCACAAGCAAGGGTTTGACTTAAACTTTATACCCTCTACAGAATTAGCCAAAAGCAAATTGCATACTTAATGTAAAGCACAGCACTGGGTTTGGGGGTGGGGGACCAGAGTGAGACTTGAGGAGTTTGAGAGGAGTCCTGAGCTGGACAACAAAAGGTTAGTTCATAAAAGGACAAAGTGGTAAATTGGGCCTTTTCAAAATAAAATATTTTGCTCCTTAAAAGACATTGTAAAGAAGATGAAAAGACAAGCTACAGACCAGAGAAAATATTTGTAAACCACATGTCCAACAAAGAAGTAAACACATCAGACATACAAAGACTCTTCAGAAGTAAGCAGTAAAATCCCAGCTATCCAGCCAGAAAGAGGAGGGCACGGACAGACTTCCCACCAAGGATTCACAGGCAGCAGCAATTGGAAGAGACACAACACTTAGCCTGCAGGACAATGCACAGGAAACGCGGTGGCACACACAACACACCCTCCAAAAGGTCTGCCCTCACAAAACAGCAACAACAGAGGCTGGAGGAATGGCTCAGTGGGTAAAGTGTTCACTGTAAAAGTGTGAAGACCTGAGATCGATCCCAGCACCTATATAAAAGCTGGGTACACACTTTTAATCCCAGAGCTGGAGAAGCAGAGGCAGGAAGATCCCTGGAGCTCTTTGGCTCAGCAGTTTGCAAGTGTCATTTCTTCCTCTGCATGCAAAAAAGAAGGCACTCATCAGCTTTGACATCGTTCCTAATGCAAAGTGGTGAGAGTCACCCCAGCAGCTGCTGGAGGCAGCAGAGCTCACTCACTTCTGCACAGAGCTCAGGCCTCCCTGATCCACAGTCACTGAGACTGAGCCTCACCAAAGCCAGGTCAGAATTATGAAGCCTCAGTAACAGTCCACTGAGTTAAAGCAGTCTGCCTGTCCTCTCTTTGCAGGACTTAGGAAACAGCCATTTGCCTGCTCATCATGTTTGGTTTTTTTTGTTTTTTTTTGTTTTTTTTTTAACTTTATTGAATAGTCTTCTAAAACCAGACCAAGAAATAGTGTAACTACACCCGAGGCTCCAGAAAAAAAGAAAAAAAAAAAATGGAGGTGGATGGATGGGGATGGGGTAGTAGTCTTAAGGGCACAGAACTAGCTTGAGCACACCTTCATCCTGACCTTCCTCCCAGCCCCTCACTTGCACCCTTCTCCCCTCCCCTATTGTCTCTCAGGAAAGATTCATTGCCTCATGAAGAATAGTCAGGCTGAATCTTTCATTCAGCTGCTCTGGTCTTGTGCTTCTTCCTCTGTCCTAGAATCTGAGGTTCCAGGAGGCACTCAGATGTGCTGTGGAAACACACTGGCTTGCGCACAGCTGACGGGGCTTCTCTTTGTGCCACGCGCATGTAGCTGCTGGCTCTAAATGGAAACCACACTCACAGTGAAGCTTCTGCTTTAGAAAGATCAGTGCTGATGGGGGCAGAAGGCCAGTCATATCCCCCCCGACACCTGATGTCCCCAGTCATGTCCTCACTACCCACTACCTCCAGTCATGTCTCCTCCCTCACTGCCCCAACCTTGCTCTGCTGTCCACCTGAATGAGCTGTGGGCATAGTAGCTCTCATGATACCCATCAGGACACACAGGCTGAAGAGCACTGGCACTCTGAGTAGTGTAGCCTAGCCTCAATCTGGCTGCCATGTTTCACAGGTTGAAGGACTGAGCTCAGGGGTGTGGTGTACTTCTTAGAATGCTGGGAAGCATAGGACTGTATGCACAGGCTGCTTTAGCACTTTGGACCCACGTAGGCTCAACCTACCCATGTAGCCTTGGAAGGCATTCCTCCACAGGTCAGGTTTTTCATCTGTGGAAAGAACATTTGAGTAGCTGGAGGAATGACCTCTCCCTTCCAGATGATCTTGAGGGCTACAGATCCTGGAGACAATTTGAATGGGGTCTTATAGTTCCAGTCACCCAGTCTGAGACTTCTCACACCATAGGTGATCAGGTACAGATTCAAGAATAAGGCAGGTGTCTCAGGGCTACCTGTTTCAGAAATGCTTTCCCAGTGGTGGCCAACATTAGAAGATGGAAGGGCACACAATCCTATGTCTGCTGTAACTAAGCACAGCCCACCCCTGGGCCTGAAGAAGCCATTCAAAACAAGTACACATCATGTACCCAATACCAAAGCCCTACCCTCCAGGCAGACTGGGACAGATGAGAGCGCTGCCAAAATTCTGGAGGTGCTTCTAGTTTTCCTGCTTGGTTGATTTTAAACAGAACTCTGCTATGGCTTGAAAGAGCAGACTGAGGTGATCTCTCAGGTTGATTGTGAAGTACACTGTGTGTGTGCAGGTGTATATCAATGCTAGTTGGCATTAGGAAGCTCTAGGTGACGATGTCTGGGCTCCCCTATCTGGTCAGCATTCAGTTGTGCCCTTGGTATGAACCAAGGCTCTCAGCTTTTTAAAAAGCCGTCTCTTGGCAAACTGCCATCTGCTGGTGTAATGCAGAGCCTGAGCTAAGAGAGAGAATCTTTTGCCCCCTTTGCACTTCACCTCAGGAAGGTGGGTTTGGGGCCTAGAGAGAAGGCCTGGTGGGGAAGCACACTAGCCAAAGTCACCATGCCAGTGTGAGGAACCAAGTTAGATTCCACATAAAAAGCAAGGTGGGACTATACACATGTCCATAATCCTAGCACTAGTGGAGGGGCAGAAACAGGGTTGTTGGGGCCACCAACAACCACCACCAGCCTAGCTCCAGGTTCAGTGAATATACCCAATATTCTGGCTTCCATATGTGCATTCAGGAATGGACACACATACACACACAGAGAGACAGACAGAGAGGGACAGAGACAGGGAGAGACAGAGACAGAGAGAGAGAGAGAGAGAGAGAGAGAGAGAGAGAGAGAGAGAGAGAGAGAGAGAATCCTGTAACTGTCATCTTAATGGAGGCCAGCCAGCTACCGCCTCCACATCTGGGCAGCATACAGGACGCAGCCTGAAGGGAAGAGACCACTCATTAAAGATCTTTGCATGTTGCTGACTGTTTTCAACTCTGCCTTGGCTCACCCAAGCATGGGACCACAGGGTTTGAGCTAGTTCATAGAGTAGTGTGCCACTATGATTCTTAGCAGTTGACACAACTGAGAAGTTTTAGGCAAGGAAAACCATGAACCCATTGCCCAGTGGGGCACCCCTTGGAACCATGCGCATGTGCATGCACACTTGCCTGTTACCTGTGCCACTTCCACCAGGGTTACTGGCACACACCATCTGTGGCTTCCCTTACCTCATCTCCCTGCACTTTGGTCTCAGTCATCCTGGAACTTGTGTCATCCCTATAGTCCAGTGTCAGTATGGAACTGTGCCTGTAGAAGGGGAGACTGACAGCCACTTGGAGAGTGCCTGTTTTGCTGTTGGTGTCAGGATTGCACCTCCAGATGAACACCACATGTGACTGCATATTTCCTCTCCTTCCTCTGATTCCTGAGGTTGATTATACACCCCAGACTGGCTCAGAAGGTAGCACACATCCTGTCTTCAGAGTCATTTATGGGCTGGCCTAAGATATGTGGCACTTAACACAGTTCACTGCTGGGAGCCAGTCTGTGAGAACTGTACAGCCTGAAACAGATCACAGTGGATGGGTTCATTCCTAGAAACAAGTCTTTGGAGAGTAGGGAACATAGATCTTTGCCCTAAAAGGACATTGGTGCTCACCTAATCCTGACGACAAACAGGAACCAGCCATGGTGACTGGTCCAGGGGTCTGGGTGGCCATGTGCTCCCATGCAGTATCTGTAGATGGAAGGGTCTGGTTAGGCTGCCTCGTGAGATCGAAACAAAGATAGAACTGCTTCTACTTAACCCTTCGAGAAGCCACAGAAGAGACCTGGTGACTTATTGGTTTGAGGAGGTGTTTGTTTTGTTTTAAAGAAAGTAGAAAGTAGCCCAGGTAATTGCATCTGTGAGTCCTGAGAACAGAAAATCCCTCTGAGTAGTGGGAGGTCTTTGGGGGTGAAGAGCATGGAAGGAGCAGCTGTGCGAGGACTCTGAATCTGTATTCTATCTGTATTCAGATAGAAACCAGAACAGTACACACGTTGGCCCTCAGGGCTATCCCGGTAAATATCCACCAGGGTGCTCGTTAGAAGGCCTGTGGCTGGACTGGAGTGGGAACTAGAGTAAGGTAGGTGGGTCTCAGAGACAAATGGACAAGCTCTGATCCTAAAGGAGAGGCATGGGATTGGAGCAGGGCGCTTAGCAAGGAGGGCTTGGAGTGGGCACTGTTGCTCTACCATGTTCATAATCAGCTTGCTACACTGGCCAGTTAGTGAGAGCCTCCTGTCTGCTTCCCTCTGTTGATCCCATAGTCAGCTGCGAGTTATAGATGAAGTGACAAGGATGGCATCTTGATTGGATCCAGCTGCCTGGGATAAGTCATGGACAGAGGGGCCCAGAAAAGACAGAGCTCAGGAAAGGCTCCAAAGGAACCCAAGACGTGGGACACCTCTGGTGCCTTTTAGCACACTGTAGTGTGGCAGTCTGTGACTCGGTGATGTGGATCAAGTCCTGGAGAGAAGGCTGGTAGGCGACTTCAGCCAGCAGGGAGAATCCCATACTGAAATCTTAACAGTGTTTGACCCTGAAACTGAGCAGATAATAGTAACAGTAATAATAATAAGGAGATGATAATGCTGATGGGTGGTGGCTGCAGGTGGGGGCGGGGCTTAGAAAGAAGGCGGGGACTTGCCTTCGGTGTACAGCAGTATTAATCCCAAGTCAACAGGAAAGGCAGCTGCCATCTCCAGCCACACAGGCAGAGTTGGACATATCCCTGAGTCTTGCCATTCCAGCTGCTTAACTGTATGTGCTGGGGCCTTCAGATGCACTGGTGTCCACTGAGGCAGGTTAGCCGGTAAGGTGCTATGACTTGTGTATGCTGAGGAAAAGTAGTCTGTCCTGGCCCACAGACAGAAGTTATGGCTTACACACTGTTCCTATCCTGCCTCTATAAATCCATAGTAGCTATAATAGCATCATAGTATTTTAATCTGCTGAAAAACACACTTCACAGGAGAGAGCACACAGCAGCAGCCCACATGGCCTGGGAACCGTCTGCCACGGATTCACTTGTCGGCAGCTATCCTGTTGTCTGTAGCTCATTAGCTCCATTGGTGACAACATGGAGTCAATGAGGGCAAGGCAGTGAGTACTCTGCTAGGTACACCAATGTCACACAAGGGTAAGCTCTCTTTATGACTCCCAGGCCAGGCCCACAATGCAGGTTAGATGTTCCATAAAATCTAGAGATGATGGAAGAAACAGTGTAATGACTCGGCAAGCATCCCTAGAAGAAGTATCCTGCTTCTGGAAAGGCAGTTTGCAACATGTGACTTGGTGTGGGAGACTGCTCCTGTGCCTCTCACACGTGGGACCCTCAAGTTTGTCACTGACACTAACCAACCAGTGGAGTGTGCTATGCAATGTAAGCCTCTTTCTGTGGTTGTGTGCACTGTTATAGCTATGATGACTTCTCAGCCCCTTGTGCCCCCAGCAGTGAGTGTGGAGTGCCATGGTGTGCACGGTGCTGTGCGTTAGGCTCGGATACCACAGTAAGAGTCTCCATCTTATCCAGTGCAAGACAGACGTCAATAATAACTAAAGTGATAGCTCAAGTGAAATGTTGATAAAGAGAAGCAGGGGGCTGCAAGTATGTGACAGAGGGATGCTGGCTGCAGGTAACATTTGTCTGATATCTGAAGCTAAGAAGGCCTGTTGAGGGAGCCAATGCTTCAGCAGAGGCACCTTCAGAAGCTAGGAAAATGCGCCAGAAGACACAACACATGCAAAGGGCTTGGGGTCCAGTCATGATCAGAGACCACGAAGACGAGCGTGGTTAAATGTGTCGTGGGAGTGGTCCTTAACAAGCAGATGACTTGCTATTATTTTTTGTTTGTTTTAGATATCAAATGTTCCTTAAAAATTTCCAGGAAATGTTAGGGGTTGAGATGTGTCTCTTCATAAAGCATGTGCTCAAGTTCTGACCCTCACTACCTCAGAGTATGCCTTTATTTATAACAGTGGGCTTTTCAGAGACAACCAAGTTAAGATGAGGCCACCAGGGTGGGCCTGCCTGTTGAGTGGAATCCATGCATCATAGCAACTCTAGACAGACTTGAGTGAGGGGACTTGTCCCATTTAAGTGAGGGACTGGGCTGATGTATCTTTTGACCAAGGAAAGACTAAGGAACTGATAACCAAGTACCAGAGGCCAGGGAAAGGCAGGGAAGGGTCTTTGCTAGCAGGTGGCAGTGGGACATGGCCCTGACAAACCTTGATTCAGGCTTCTAGTTGCCCGAACTTGAGTAGTTTCTGATCCAAGCCCCCAGTGTATGGTTCTCTTATGAGAGCCCAGGTAGCTTCAAAGGAGAGAAGCAGCTGCCCACACCCTGTCTGTGTCCTAGAGAATGATATCTACATATTCTCCTTAGATTCAGTGTTGTTGCACAGTGGGGAACCTGCTTGTCACTCTGAAATATGATCACATATAGCTTCTATAGATAAACACATAATGAAAATATTTATGAAGCAATAGGACCAAGCCTACTGGCTGAATTATGCAGAATGCTTGTAGGACTTTGGTCCGGTTAGAGATGCTGGGCAAGTTATGGTTTGGAAGGACAAGAGGTGCAGCATGGGGATGAAGAGGTGGCTGCCATGGGATCTGGTTGGAGATCCAGAAAGTGGCAGAGGTGGCAGTTAGAGGTGGCCTGAAGTAGAGCCAGCAGGACTTTGTAATGGATCCAGAAAAGAGAACAAAGGCTGCCTGGGCATGGGCACTTGAAGGGCAAGTGGGCTACCTAGGCAAAGAAGCTTCAGGGGCTCTTTCTGGGCAAGGGTTTCTGTTCTGGCCATTGTTGGTGTTAATGTTTCCTGTAAACAGCATCCTAGATAGGCTATACCAGTGACAAACTGAAGGAACCCTTCTACCCAAGCCCAGCTCAGTGAACTAATGATTTTATTGGGCTTACTTACAGGAGCATGAGTGACCCCAAAAAACTGCATTGCAGAAAAGTCCCAACCCAGCATGCGTGACCATTTCCAAAAAGCAGTATTAAGGTGACATCCCCTCAGCCACCCTTCCACCTCCCATATGCAGCAGCACCTCCTGAAGCCACATGCAGCCCGAAAAGGATTGCATACAGCTGGGAGGGGCATACAGGAGATAGATAGGCAGTGGCTGGAACCTCTGGGGAAGAGCTGCTGACCTTCCCAGGCCCAGACTCTGTGGAAGAACTTCAACTTGAAAGGTCTGATGGTAAGGGGCTGGTGCTGGCAACCACAGCTGTTCAGATCACAAGGTAGTGGGCATGTCTTGCTCAGAGTACAGCACTGCACAGCATGTTAGGGAGAGACCTTTGTTTACCCAGTCGGGGAAACCAAAAAAAAGGTTGGGCATCTCAGCAGCTAGGATGAGATAAGATTCCCTAAAGAGAGTGTCTGAGAAAATGAGGCCTTTGAGGGTGCTGTCTTTCAGACTCCTGCTGAAGGTTGAGCCAGCTGAGGAACATCATGTGGGACAGGCAGCAAAACTGTCCCTGCCTATTGGGCCTTTTAGAATATGTAGAGTAGGAATTGGGGAAGTGGTATATACTTAGCTTTAAAAAAAAAAAAAAAAAAAAAAAAAAGGCCTTTTATTACATTTTAATGTATTCATTGCTGGTGTGGTGTGGGCGTGCCATGGTACTCGTGTTGAGGTCAGAACAACCTGCCAGAGTTGTCTCTCTCCTTCCACCATGTGAGTCCTCAGGATGAACGCAGGTCACCAGGCTTGGCGGAAGGCACCTTTAGTCACTGAACCATCTCACTTGGTTCCGAGTGTACTTGTTAGTGTGGCTGTGTGCACACAGTGTGCAGGTGTAGTGTCCTCAGTCAACATTGGTGTCTTCCCTTGATTGATTCCCACCTTAATTTTTTTTAAATTTTTTTATTAGATATTTTATTTACACTTCAGATGCCATCCCCTTTCCCCATTCCCCCACCCCTTAGAAAACCCCTATCCCATGTCCCCTTTTCCTTTTTGCATTTATACATTGTTTTAAAATAATGTTAATTATAAGCGTTATAAGTTTGGAATTGTTCAATCAGAGGTGTAACCCACTGACCAACCTAGATATAACAACTATCTTTGACTGGTGGAGATACATGAATATCTGCCTCCCTGTCTCCCCCCTCTTTCTCTCTTTCATCACCTAGCTTCTCCTCTCCTTCTTCTTCTCCTCTTCTTACTCCTTTTCTTCCTCTCAGTACTCCTCCTACACATCACCCTTCCTGTTAAAATGAAACTTTTCTCTCAAAATACAATTAGAGCATAATTATGCCAATTTGTACCAGTGAGGTACAAGATAGTCCTAATACCCCGTCCATCCTTTTGTTAACTAACCAGCACCTCTGTCATCTATCCTAACTAAAACATTTAGTTCTGAACCTGGCTTTAGGATGAATGTCAGCTGACGACCATCCACTCAAGTCTTTTCTCTTACTGTAGATAGCTATAAGTTTTCAACCCCATCAGAAATCCAGAATGACTGAGTTAACTATAATTGTGGGAAGCACAAAGCATAGCTTCTAAAACTTAGCCAATTTATAGAGACCTCTGAACACCTGAAAAGCCCCTATACTACTGAACGTTGGAGCATCAAATCTTCAGCCTTCTGGCCCAGAATCATCTGACAGACCTTGGTGATGCAGGATTATTAAGGACTGATTACTCTGTCTAGGCAGACATAATCAGTCAACTATTCTGCATGTGTGTCCTTTTCTGGACAGTAATTTGTCTGTAGATGGAGAGAGGCAATTCTTGCCTAGTGGCTGTTACCTCACAACTGGAGTAACTCCAAGGATGCTCAATTTTTTCTTAGAATCCACGACAGGAAGCTGTCAGGAGCAGACAGGTCTCTAATCAATATGAACATTAATATATAAATATATGTAGCGTCAGTTCTATGGACTTCTGATGTTTTGAAAACCAACTATCCATGTAAGGTAACCTGGACTGTTGTCTGTTCACTCCTCTCAGCTATTTCTAAATAAAATATGGAAAACACCCTAACAATAAACTCAAAGCCATGAATTTGCTATAGTCCCTTAACTCATAGGTTAACCGTCCCAAATCAGTTAAAAACGTTAAAAAAGGGCTGGGTCTAGGCATTCTATTCCTAAATGTGTTATACAGGCACAATGCCCATGAGCGTATCAATATTCATCTCATTTTTATATTAATAAGAGGCTCGTACCAATGAAAACCTTAAATTTGAGGTCAAAGTAAATTTTGTACCATTTAAGAAATTATAACTTCATCTTGATAATAATTATACAGATTTCTACCAATAGGTTATGGCTATGCAATAAGTCCTAGCTAATCCCCCCTGTTCCAACAAAACCACTACTTGTCCCTAGAAAGACAGACCATTATTAACCACATTAGTCCCCAAGCTCAGGGAATAGGGGCGCTGACTCTTCTTTAACTTCTTCAAGCTGATTAAGGGCGTTGAGATTTTAGAAGAGGGGTGGGGGGAAGAGTAAGTTGATAAGCCTCTGATGCTGTGTCTTCACTGAATCCAGATGGAATTCCAGGACATCAGAGGTTTGGGCAGGTCTGCTCAGTATGCTTGCTTGATGAGTAGATACACCAAGGCTGTGTATTCTGCAATATACAATTCTCAGAACAAGTTTTAGTATCAAGAGAAAAAAAAAATTTCCCACCCCCAGGGGGCTGACATTTTTTTTAAAGATGTTAGTTCTGTACAACCAATTTTAACAAGCGGGGAAAAAAAAGTCTTCAGAACTAACATCCACCTTAATTTTTTAAGAAAGGTTTTTCTCACTGAGCCCGAAGCTCATTGGTTTACCTAGCCTGGCTGGCCAAATGGCTTCAGAGGTCTGCCTGTCACTGCCTCCTCTGCTGTGACTAGATGGGGACACTATGTACCTGCTTTTTCCCTACATAGGTTTTAGAGATCTCAAGAACCCTAAACTCAAGATCCTGGTGTGTTCATGGCAGGTACTTGAGCAACTGAGCCAACCCTCAGCTCCCTCCTTGCTTCTGAAGGTCAAGCTAAATGACAGGAAACACATGGGAGAAAGTACCAGACATGCCTCATGAATATCTAGTGCACTGTGTTCTCTTCATCCAGAGTATCAACTCTGAGGACCTTCCCAAATATAGAACTCAGTTGTTCTAGAATGCTCCAGGGCATAGGGTCGTGAAGCACTGGTTCTCAGAACACACAGGGAGCTGCCACCCCCACCAGACTTCACTCAGAGTTCACACTCTGAAAGATTCATTCTATTTATCAAACAGCTGAGTCTAGTTTTCTAAATGTGTGTTGTGCAAAGGGGGACAAGGCAGCCAGTTTCCTATGTAGCTGGCCTAGGCAATACTCAGCAAGCCCTTCTTCCTTCCACAAGGCTTGAAATGATGTTCTAGAAGAAATCAGAATCCTCTGTCTCTGAACACTGGTGAAATACTAGCACCTGCCAGTGGAGTCCTCAGAAGCCTGTCCTGACCCCAGAGGTCTGGGAGCCTCAGCACCTATGTCCAAGCTGGGGATGGCTCATTGGTGTGCTTCTTTCCCTAGGTCTGGCGGGAATTTCCTGACCGGCTGGTGGGCTACCCAGGCCGCCTGCATCTCTGGGACCACGAGATGAACAAGTGGAAGTATGAGTCCGAGTGGACCAATGAGGTGTCCATGGTGCTCACGGGTGCAGCCTTCTATCACAAGGTGAGCGTGTGGGCACAGTGGGCAAGCATGCGGCGCCTGTTTGATTCACTTGTTTAATTTCTGGGGCCTTCACCGGGAAGCCATGTTGTATGGTACTCCTTGTAAATATGGAAGTACCAAAAATCTCTATCAGCAAGGTAAGGAGAAGCCGCTTCTTGTGCCACTGAGAGGGAGCGTGGTTGTGAGATGCTTTTCTGGCCTTTTGTTTTCTGTGCACACATACACACAGATGGTTGTACATGTTCTCTTCTGCCGACTGTCTCATTATTACAAGTGTTTCCTCATACCATTCCTTTCTTCAAAAACTGTTACTTTGTAGCATAATTGGTAATAAGCCACTGTGTTAATGTTTCTTAAATTATATATATAAGTATTTCTCTACCATTGGGTATTTAATTTTTGTCATTTCAGAGAATGCTAATATCTAACACTTAAGTAGTAGTTTATATACTTTTTATAAGGATTGTGCTTGTGGCCATTATGATAGGTTCCTAAAGGCAAAATTACAACAGAGAGAGCAATTCCCTGGGTTTTTTTTTTTTTTTTTTTGATTCCTATATTGCCAGTGCTAACAAGACATATAACTGACTGCCTTGCCTTCCTTTACATAACGGTTCATCTAGAAAATTAAACTTAGCTGTTTTGATGAATAGAATGAATCTTACTATATAAATGCTGACCAGTTTCTGATACGGTGACAGTTGCCATGTGTGTTCTGAGACTCAGCACTTCATGGGTTTGGCTTATGTTAAGATTTTCCTCTTTGAGGTCTAGGCCAGCCTGATCTACAGAGTTAGTTCCAAAACAGCCAGGGCTACACAGAAAAACCCTGTCTCATAAAACAAAAAGAACAAATAAACAAAAATATGTGCTTTCATTATGTTTAGTTATGCAGATACAAGGGAAGAGGGCTGTGTGCATGTGAGTGCAGCGCCCAGGTGTACTGGATCCCTGAGCTGGAGTTACAGGCAGTTGTGAGCCACACTGTGGGTGCTGAGAACTGAACCTGAGTCCTCTGCAAGAGCAGTACTTGCGTTTAACTCTCGTCCCTTGACTGTTTTTTAGGACAAGGTTGGGGACTATGTTTTTGGTTTTAGAGTATGCAGCCCAGCTCTGGCATTCTCCCTAGAAGCAAAGGGTTTAATTAAAAAGAGCAATTCGTGTCGTCAGCAGTGGTAGAGCTAATGTTCAGAGCTCTGTAGAGCCCAGTGCAGCTACCGCACTGTAGAGCTGTAGAGCCCAGTGCAGCTCCTTGCTGTTCTGTTGTGGGTCACCTCATCATTGCTGCTCCCACTTTTCTGAAATTCTAAGTCAAGAAATAGGTTTGGGTCTTAATAAAACAAACCCAGTAGACTATCACTTATAACTTCGGGAGCTTATCTTAATAGTGTAAATACTTACTAGTGCATGTGTTCACACATTTATTTTTGGAGGCAGGATCTTGCTAGGCCCCAGGCTGGCTTTGAACTCACAGTCTTCCTGGCTCAGGCTCCCAGGTGCTGGGACTAGAGGAGCACACGTCCACACTGCCTAAGTATTTTTGATCCATTCATTTCTAGTTCACTCATGGAACTTACGGTAATTTTAGGTTTGCCTTGCTCTTGTTCTGCAGCTAAAATCGTGAGCCTTGCTTCTTAGCTCAGGGTATGGCCCACAGAAAGACCTTCTGGGGCATCCTTAAGACCACCTACATGTTTACCTCACACTTTGCATTAATAGGAAGACAATGAAAGTATTTATTTCATAACACACCTATGGTTTATTACATTTATAATCATAAATAGAACTGTCTACCTTGTATTTTTTTGCATGTTTCCTAGTACACAGCAGGCTTACTTGTAAGTCATCTTACTAGCCCATTTTAAAGGCACTGGGCCCCTTAATTTCTTTTTGCCCTTCCCCACCAGTAAAGTCTTGTGTTTAATCTTGTCCCTGTACCACTGAGTTGCTTTTCATGTGTTTCTTCATTTTTGTCTCATGCAACAGTATTTTAATTACCTGTACACCTACAAAATGCCTGGGGACATCAAGAACTGGGTGGATGCTCACATGAACTGTGAAGATATCGCCATGAATTTCCTGGTGGCCAATGTCACAGGGAAAGCCGTCATCAAGGTAAGAGCCCATGCCACCCTTGCTTGGCTCTCTGGAACCCAGTGCTGTTCCTACCCCGAGAGGCTGCAGGAGCTGTAGTCGGTGCTGACTCTGCACAGAGAGTAGAATGGTTACGCAGTTTTCCTCATCCTTGGCTTTAAAGATCCAGCTGTCAGAATTTTAAAGTATCTTTGCCATAATATACAAAAAGCCGAAAATACAAAGTCTTTGGGCCTGAAAAGATAGCATTTTATTCTTGAAACTCTGTGTTTGCTAAAATCATAGCCCAAGTTACAGGTCAGTAGTAGAAGCCCACTTACATGGACAGAACGGTCTTTACCTTCTGGATTAGAAACCCATGTGAAATTGGGCAGTGAGAAATTGACTTTCTCAGCCTGGAAGAATCACCATCTTTGAAGTTTAGACTGGTAGCATGGGTGACATCTTACTGACTCCCCTCTCATGTCCCTGAGTAACTCAGAGGGCAAGGGATTGCAAGAAAAATGGAAGATTATAAATTATGAAGGCTGCTCTTCAGGGACCCCAGACCTGAAGTTTCCTTTTTCAACATGTGCTTAGCTATGGCTGCTTCCTGTGGATGTGAGCATATGTGGATAGAGATATGAGTCCTGACCTCAACCTGGTCAGCGTGCTCATCCTCCCGCCCTTCCCTATTACCCATCTTCAGAGCAGCCTCTCCTGGGTTTGCTAGAACAATTACCAGGAGTCTCAGGTTTGGGGATGGGGTGAGGAGTCTCAGGGTGAGGGCTGAGTAGTTCCTCCCACCAAGGGAACTGGGAATGAGCTGGAAACTCCAGGAGAGCTGCTGCCCTAGCCCTGGGCCTTAGCAGGAGAAGGCAAAATGCTGCCTGTTGGAACTTAGGTTCTGCTGCAAGTTGTGGGAGGCTGTATTTCATCGCCCTCATGACTGCAAGAACAAATGGTGTTTATACAAGGACCTTGGCAGTGAGAAAACAGTCATTAAACAGGAATTAAGGAGCTTGTCATCACGACTTCTTCCCAGTTACAGAAGGCGAAAGCCCTCCAAGCGCTGTTATTGGGCCCTTGGGAGTTCTGTCCTTGGCTGAGGCAGCCCAGACTAAATGGAGGAATGCTGAGGTGTGTGCGCGCATGTGCATGTGTGTGTACATGCACAGAGTGCACAAGCTACCCCTGCTCACAGCACAGAAGCCTGCATGGTGGCATCATGGCATGGCTGTATAGTCCTGGGCACTGACAGCAAGGTATGTTTCATTTTCCTCGTCAGGTAACCCCAAGAAAGAAGTTCAAGTGTCCTGAGTGCACAGCCATTGACGGGCTCTCGCTAGACCAGACTCACATGGTAGAGAGGTGAGTATGCCTCTGAAGAGAAGCACCCCCAGCCTCCATCCCCGTTCCCTGCCTGAGCCTGTTCATGGAACTATGTTGGAGATAGAAGGACAGCTGCTGGAAGCCAGCACCTCCTTGTGTACTGTGGGAATTGAGTTAGTTCAAACCCAGGTCACCCAGTGAATTAATTCGGGATGCTACTCACTCAATTTGTAATGGCTGGAAGGGTCTGAAAAAATATAGCTGGTCTTAGGCTCTAGAAGCCAATCCTTTGTATAGATGAAATGGTTAACTGTCTGCAGTCACTGGAATGGAGTAAGCTGTCTCCAAGGAAACACGGGCTTGCTTCTCTGGGTAATAGCTCGGTGCTACAGTAATGCTTGATTAAAAAAATTAAACCCAACCCAGCAGAGACCAACTGCTTCCACTGACCCCACTAAGTCACCTGCCAAGGGCAGGATTAAAAGCCAAGCTCAGAGGGTTGGAACAGTAGGGTGACTCTGAACCATCTTGTCAGTTCCTCTGCGATCACATTGAATGTGGCATGTCACCCTGGGCTAAGAATCCTAAGAACCATGTCATATATGTCTTTCTTCAAGACCACTGGAATCTGTACTAGATCCTCACAGTCCCCAGCCTTCAAGGCTCCTGAGTCTGCTCACTCTTTATGCTCTATGCTCTATGCCCTCTCTACTCGGAGCCGAAAGCTCTATCAGGATGGCTGTCAGGGGACCCAAGCGTACCCCAAGAATGCTGTAGTAACCTTTCAGAGGAGGCTTCCAGCTCAGGTTCCCACCGATCAGCATGTGTCTTTGCTGAAAGAGTTTACTTCTGAAATCCATAGCCACAAGAAAATCCTCCAGACCTTTCCACTTGGCATCCGCTTCTGTGATGTTTTATTTCTTCTAACTCTAAATAACCTTCTTAGCTCCCTCGTGGAGACATCTTACTCAAAAGCCATGACTTAGTAACAATTGATGTGAAACCATATATGAGTGTCCCCTGGAACACTGTAAATGTTATAAGGATGGCAGAGTTAATTATCTACCATAGCTCATTGGAAAGAGGCCCCAGTTGTAATTCTACCAGAGTAGGCGAAATGGTTATTAAAGCCTACCTCACTCCCTGTGTTGGGGAGAATTCATAGCATTAAGACAAGTGGTTGTCAGTGAGTTAACATGGAGGTTACAGTACAGCGAAGGGAGAAAAGTTGACCAGGTGACAGCCTTGGGGTTCATTCTGGGGTTAGCAAATCTTCTCTAGCATGAGCGAGCGCATAGCAGATTTAAAGCTGTGTTAAGGGCAGGGCACTTAGGAAGATTTTACAGAGCCCTGAGCAGGGAGCCATGGAGGCTGATTCAGAAGAGACCTGGGAAAGCGGGCCTGGTGTTGGATCAGGCACTTTGTAGACTTAGCAGTTTATATTTACCAGCAGTGGCTTACACACAGCAGCTGCTATATGTTTGTATGTATGTAAAACCTAATCTGCACTTGTGATACATCCTCCAAGGAACGTGCAGTTTATAATAAGGGAGGCAAGCAGAGTTGTTATTATCGGGTAGGTTACTCAGAACAGTTTTGTCTAAAGTGACAAATGTGAAAGGAGGCTTCAGAAATCACCAGAGGGCTGGAGAGGTGGCTCAGCAGTTAAGAGCACTTGCTGTTCTTCCCAAGGACCCCAGTTCAGTTCCCACAACCAACTCCAGCTTCAGGGGATCCAGTAACCTCTATGGTACCTACACTCATATCACACACATACATACACACACACACACACACACACACACACACACACACACACACACACACGACCTCGATCATCTGAGGAAGACAATCAAGTCAGAGGGAGGGGAACTGTGATAGGCCAGGTCAGCAAGTTCAAGGTTGGTTTGGCAGGTGCAAAGAGATCACTCTGAGCCAGACTGCAAAGACTCTGAACTTCCAATTAAAGGGCTTTAATTTTTCCTTCAGACTCTGAGAAGCCACCAAGGATTTGACTAAGGGACTAAGTTATTCAGGGAATTGCTCTGAGATTAATTAGACGGAAAGATTATTGAAGAGACAGGTAGACAGCCAGTTTGACTCACAGATGAAAGTGCTCATGATTGTCCCGAGGAAGACAAGCCAGGGTTTTGTTGCCACCTTTGCAGGTGTGGAAAGACTGTGGGGAAAGTAATGACAGAAGTAACTTGAGTTTTAGAGTCAAGAAAAATGGCAGGACCTTTCACTGCAAATAATACAGGAGGAGGGGTGAAGAGTTGGTGAATGCCACGGGAGGCATCAGTAGGATGGGCACCTGTGAGGGCCTGCCCTCTGTGCAGGGCAGCAGAAATGAAGAAGTGTCAGAGTTACCTGCCCAGACACAGCAGTCGACTTAAGAAAAGCCAAAGGAAGCGTGGGGGCATTCCTACATTTGGGAGATGGTAAGTGAAACCAGAAGCAGCCTGGAGAAGAGGAAAGAAAGAGCCGAAACAAGAAAGCTGCAAGGGACATACACACAGGGACAGGGTCTGTGAATTTAATTGTTTACTGGAGACCTAAAAGTTAACAGCAGAGAGTAACTAAGCCAGCAGGTCACAAAATGTAAGTTGCTGGTGACCAAGGGCAGTTGGGGAATATAAACCACCCACTTGAGAGATTCCGTGAGCAAAAGAGATAGATTTCAAATGCATTGGTAACCGTGAGCAGAGCTCAAGGTAGAGATTGGGCAGCAACTTAAGAACTCAGGCACTTAGGCTGAAAAGAGAAGGATGGTTTGAGCCATCTGGAGCGCAGGAGCCGGTTTACAGAAGAGCCCTCCACTTGCTCTGCTCATCATCGGCTCCCGCTGCATAACACACTTTCACAAGCCAGGGACTAGAAACTGCTTTGCCATCCTTTGACCCATTGTTGGGACCTGGGGTTCTTCTGCTTCCTTAGTCCTAGGCTTGGAGAATTATCAACAAAGTAGGAAAGTAGCTTTTATTCCTTCGAGTCTATTTCCTTCTAGATCCTGAAGAACCAGACGTTTTAGCCGTTCTCTTTGACCAGAATCATTGCCAAGGGTGCCATGGCAGACAGTGTTGTTTTAAAGCAAAGTTTTATGTCCAGTCTTTCCTAGTTATGAGTCTGACCTGAGGAAGTTGGCTTATGTTACTGAACTTCAGCTTTTCCGTTATATATCCAATTATAGTGTCCATTTAAAAGCTTATCAGCAGATATGCCCATCTTTGTACCAAGCACTGTGTTACAGGCTAAGGACTAAAATACGTACTTGAAAACCTATGATCCAGGTTGGGCCCAGCAGTATTTATTTACACCCTGACAGTGTCCAAAAGGCTCTCTGTGTATGACAAGAAAATCGTTTCTTCCCCAGCTACTTCCAGCAGGTAGTCAGCAGTTTAGTGTGTAGCCCTTGATTAGAAAAGCAGAGTAGGAGAGGAGTTCTCCTGGGGCGGCTGGACATTTGGCAGTGTGACTCTTGTGAGCTATCCAAGGCCAGTCACACTCTCAGCCCACCTTAGCCTGCTTGTTCCCCAGCTAGATGCCCTGTGGGAGAAGAAAGTAGACAGCCAAGGACCTTTACTGTCAAGAATGACTGAGTGTCACTTGCCCAGCACAGGAGGAAAGGGACACTTGCCTGAGAACAGGACCAGGCTGGGCAGCCACTGCAACCAGACTGTCCTGAAACCCAGTGGCAGCTCTCCAGTGGCCCAACTGGCAGATCTGGTTACAGAGGAGATGTCATCAATTCTCCTCAAAGGGCTGTGAGCCACTCCCACCCAGCAGGAGCTGCAATCCTTTCCTGCAGACACCAGAGACCCTGCACTGGCCTCCAGGGAACTAGAGGTGACAGCAGCTTCTGTGTTCAGACAGCCAAGGAGAGACTCGGCCCAACCTGTGCTGCTTTGGCCTTGTGATTAAAAAGCAGGAAGCTCTTGGGCATGGTCCCTCAACTTATCCCTCTTGTCTTTTATTCTCCTTAAACTCCTTTCATTCTCAAGGATTGCATGCTGCATACAATGAAATATGATCACATCACTTCTTTCCCTCCAAATCCCTGCCCAACCCCTCAGCATTCTTCCCTGCCAAGCATGTGTCTTTTATAACCCCTAAGTTCAGTTAGCGCTGCCCGTAGGGCATGGGTGTGAGACCGTCCAGTGGACTTAGGAAACCTACCAGTGGTTACAGCCTAAGTAAAGAACGAATCTTCCTCCCCCAGCAACCGTCCATTGCCAGTGCCTCCTAGTAAACGATGAGCCTGGAGTTCACGAGCCCCATCAATTCTGGGATTTTAGCTGGTTTCCTCTTGTTCAGGTCTTATGCAAGGAACCCTAGCTACTTTGAGCTCATATTTGCAATAACTACGTCATGTCCAGAAGACAAGACCTCACTGTATGTCTGTAGGCCTGAGCACACAGTACTTGGACCACCTAAGAATCTCTTCATTGACTTCTGCCGACCACATAAAGAAGCTTCTCTGACCAACACTGAGAGCAATCCAGGTCTATAAGTATACACATAAATATTTAGAAGGTAGTTTGATAGCATGACCATTTATCAAAATAATAACACATTCTATGCTGGGGCCCACGGGCATGTTCTACCTAGACATAGGCTTTTAACCAGGATTGTATGAGGTACGAAGTTCCCTCCAGTGAAGCAGGCCTGAAATCCAGCCTGAGAGCAACAGGCTAGTTTACTCTGTAACAGTCATGACACTGTTGGCATGGGTGGACGTGCCTTGTGTTGGAGCCCATATGGCACTCCCTCCCCACACTGCGAAAGCTAGTTAACAGAGAGACAGTGTCCCCGGACATTTGAGATTACTTTTCTGTACTATATCCACAGTGAACAGTGTCTTCAGCAATAAGGTCTTACCCTGCGGTTTTATGGTGGGTCATCAAGGACAGCAGCAATAGCCTGTGCTGTTTGGGAGACCTTACTGTTAGCTCACAGGAAGACATCCTATGCCTTGTACGGCAGTTCCCACAGAATGACCCATATCTTCTGGGAGTAATATTGTCCATGCATGGATGGTAATTCCATGGAATACATGTGAAATGAAAGAAGGGCAGGAATCCTGGGGGTCAAAGGGTTAAAGCAAGGATGGGAGGGGAAAAAAGGGGAGTGGAGAAGTTAGCCAAGACTAAGATGTATAAAAAGCCTTACGGAAGCCCGCTGGTTAGTAAAACAACTTCAAAATACAACTTCTAGAGAGAGAAAAAAGAGGTCACCCCTCCACCAGGTCTTCCCCATGCTGAGTCTCAGACCCAGCTGCCCCAGAGTGGTGGAGAGCGAGCGGCCAGTGCCCCTGAGTTTGAATCCCACCCAGGTCCACTTCTTGCTAGCCTATCGTTCTCCGGGAACTTACTTGACCTCTCTGAACCTTATTTTATTTAATCTTACTTTTCTCACCTATAACATGAGGCTAATATAAACTTGGCCCTTGGGCAAGAGAGTCAAAAATGGGAGAGGAATGCTTTAAGAAGGGGGAGGTAAGGTAAATTATCTGGCATGGAGCAGAGGTTCTGGAGTTGTGACCTTTCACCCCTCCTATTGGTCCACAACTCTAGAACCTCTGCTCCATGCCAGATAATTTACCCTACATCTTACTGGTTTCTTAAAGCACTCCTCTCCCATTTTTGACTCTTTTGCCCCAGGCCCAAGTTTATATTTACAGGTTAATAAGTAAATTTGGGTCTTGTCACTGAATCTTTACTCTCAAGAGTTAGAACCCCTGGGTTTGCCTCTGGTCCATTTAATATTAAATTTTATTTTATTTTATTTTATTTTATTTTTAGCTTTTGCACATTAACCTCTTAGTGTCTCCTCCTTCCCACTACAGACTGGGACAGAGGAGGCACCTGAGCCCTGGGGCTTTCATGAGCACTCATTCAGAGTGGAGCCTGGAATGAACATTACCTCTTTGTGGTGTTAGTGATCTGTTGAAACTGATGGCTATAAGTCCATGATTTTGTGGCACAAGCTTCTCGGAAGTGTAAGAAGGTAGGGAAGAGCTGATGCCGGTCCTAACGAAGACTACCTTCCCAAGCCCAAAGCTCTTCTCTGTTTACATATTTTGGAAGCAGCACCTCTGGAGAGAGGTAGCTGTGAGTGTCCAAGAGTAGCTCCTGCTCTGTCATCAGCCTTTATGCTGTAGCTCTCACACCAGCTGCCTAAGCAGGCACTGACCCTCTGAAATCCATCCTTCTGGGCCCAGCTTCAAACGAGCTTTTCCCAGGCTGCTTTTCCCCTCTGGCCTGGTGCTGACCCATCCTGGTCACCCTGCTGACACACTCAGTTGGCTGACTGACCCTCTCCTCTGAGGAGAGGCTCAGCGTTGAGGGCCTGGAGGGGCAGAGGAAGACCTGCTCTGCTGTGTCCAGCTCTTATCACCAAGTTGCTCTTGTTCCTGATTCTACTGTGGCAGTGATGAAAATCACACCAGTTACGCAGGAAACCCTCTGTGAGCTGGGGGTGTCAGAAAGGCATGCTTATGGCTGGGTATTTACAGGCCATCCATGAGTGCTGGGGAGCTAAGTGCTCATTGCTTGAACTCCATCCACGAGTGTTGGGGATTTAAGTGTTTATTGCTTGAAGTTCAGAGTCACCAATCCCTCCTTCCTTTGCCTTGCATGGATAGGACCCTTTCTCCCACCTCCTCAACTTTAGCAAGCACAGTCTTTTTCCTTTTTGTCACCTTCCTTCCCTATAACTGGCAGAGATGGGGTTAAGGATTGTTGGAGCTAATCCACCTGGGTTTGAGGCATGCTAATGCTGGAAAAATGACTGGAATTTGAGGGGGAGGGGCAGATGTCCTGACCTGCCAGCCTACAGACAGCATCCCAGATTCACTTTCTCCCTCTGAACCAAGCCAGGAACCTCTAGTCACCTTGCTTTCCATCACAGCCCTTTGTAGAGCCCAGCGATAGGCTGGGCGCCCTTCTAGCACCTTGAGTTCTCTTGTGGACAGTGGCTATGTTGGGCTTTGCTGCCTCTCGGTACCTAACCACTTCCATTCTGCTCATCCCACCCCCTCGTTCACCCCACAGGTCTGAATGCATCAATAAGTTTGCTTCTGTCTTTGGAACGATGCCGCTCAAGGTAGTGGAGCACCGAGCGGATCCTGTACTCTACAAAGATGACTTCCCTGAGAAGCTGAAGAGCTTCCCCAACATCGGCAGCTTATGAAGCTTGCCCTTCCCAGGGCTCTGGAGGAACCCTACAGCATTCACTGCGGGGGGGGGGGGGGGCAAAGGAGGCCAGCCTGCCTCCCACTTCCCCAAACACACTGGAGCTTATTGAGCTATGCTCTGCAGCCTGCTCTGTCCTCTCATCTCCGTGGACTCTGTGAAAATGCCAAAGGAAGGAAGCCTCAGGGACAAGCTGCAGCTTGGAGCCCAGCGTAGCGCTCTTGGCTTGCAGACCCAGTTCACCATCTATCTCACTGGCTCTACAACTGCCTTAGAGGAGTCAGCTGTCCAGTTTTAGATCCCAGGAGTCACCGCAGAGGCATGCAGTCATTTCACATGCACAGACTCTGGAGAACGCAAACTAAAATGCACTACAGATCCCAATACCTCTGAGGGTTGGAACTGTGCTGGGGACCTGAGTCACAAGCCCAGGTACACAGCAGAGTGCAGGCTGCCAAGATGTGTCCTCACAGTCCCTGATCAACTCTTCATTTTGGCTTTTTGATATAATTAAAATTATTTTTTACTCCTTTTTCTTCTGTCTAAAATGCTGGTTCTTGGTTACCCAAGGACCCTTCCTGGTTTTGTGCATATAACCTCATCCTCTGTGCTAACAACTATGCAGGAAGATGAAGCCAAGAGGACCCAGCTCCATTTGCATCGAGTGTAAGAAGGACCCATGAGCATCATGAGAGTGATGAGTCCAGCAGGAGTGTCTTCCCTCAGCCTGGGCGTTTCATAGGTGTGCTCAAGGAAATAGGGGCCTCTGATTGCCACCCTGGAGTCACTCTAACTCCTACCATGTTATAGGAGCTGAGGGCACTGAGAGAACCATGACCCCTACCCCACCCAAGGGGGTGCCCGGGATCCCTTATTCTTTTGCTGTAGTAATGGCCAGGGCTTCTGGCTAATGTTAAGTACTGCCGCTGTAACCATGTCACAGCAGTTGCCGGTATATTTAAATCATTACATTTCAGCATTTCCTAATACTGCACATGTGTGAATTATACCTCTTTAAGCCCAGTTGATGAACAAATCTACTCTGGCAAATGTTAAATGTTATAGATTTGAAACAGATTTATCTGGGTCTAATATTAAGATTAGCCACAGTTTGGGCTTTAGCCATAACATATGTCCCCAGAATACAAAATACATAACAATTTGCTTAGAATATGGATATAATTACAGAAACCTAGTTGTATGCCAGTCATCGCTGCTCACACACCACCCATTGTTCTGTGGAGCAGCATGGTGAGCACTGACTTACACAGTGGTCCTGAGTCACTCCAGAGCTAACAAGATAAAAATATTTACTACACAAGCCTGATAACCTGAGTTCAATCTCCAGACACAGTGGAGGGAGGAAACCCACCCCATAAGTGTCCTCTGATCTTCATAGCATAGCAGGCGTGCACATGCGAGCGCACACACAAACACACACAGAGTAAATCATTTAATTCCTTAGAAGGTTCCTCTCATGCATCCCCACCAATGGAGAGGCTAGGGGAAAGTTTCTGAAGCAGTGCAATTGGAGGATTTGATGTTAGCAGAGGGTGAAATCTGGGGTACTTCTGGAAGGGATGAGGGCACACACTGCAGATGCAAACACTCCAGCTGTGCCTTGTTCCAGGAACTGCAGGTGCTTACGGTGGTCAGCAGAGGACACGGGAAGCTTTGTGGTGTCACACGCAAACACTGGAGGCGGTTGAAGCCATAGAAAGAGCTTTCTTGTCACCAGATCCTTGAAGCTGACAATACTGATTGTGTGTGTGTGTGTGTGTGTGTGTGTGTGTGTGTCTACATTTTAAGGGGTCACCAGCCTGTTCCCAAGATGAGGGATATGGGATGGAGAGAGCAGGGAGACACCCTGAAATATGTGCAAGAGAGTCAGAGACTATGTTCATGTTGGGCTTAAGTGATATCATCCTGAGCCTGGCTATTTCAGGGAAAGACTCAGGAAAGTTGTCTCCTGACCACACATGCACCAAGACACACATTTGCCTGAACTGTCTCACACAGACCCATATGCATTTTTTTTTTTTTAAATTGAGGAGGCTAAGGACTTGAAAAAGTGCCATGGCTCAAAAGACAAGGAGAGTGAGGACCACCAGAGGCTGGCCTATGGGCTGCACGTGCACACGTGACCTGCACGATCTTGTCTGAGCACATACACACAAATAAATACACCACAAAAATATCTAAGGAAAAGAGGAGTTTGGTTTTGAAGAGGAACTATAATCTGGGATGTTGGAAGCCCCCACACAAAATACCCCATGGCTTCCAGAAACGGTGGGGTTAGGTTTTAGAGTATAGAACTGTATCTTAGATTCAACACAAGTTCTGTCTGCAGTAGAAGCACTGGACAGAAAACATATCAAGCAGTGGGGACTTGGAAAGGCAAGGGACTGTACCCCTCCCCTGTGTCCTCAAGCTTAGCCAGCAAGCCTTGCCTAAGCTTGGGTCAGGACCATCTGCCCTTAGGACGCCACAGAGCCTGGTTTCAGAAGCAGAACAATAATGCTAATTAAAACACCATGTTCTGGCCTACAGCAGACAACAGCTGGTTCCAAAATAAGACATCTTTTTAAAGGAACTGCAGCCCACTGGCCTGTAGAGAAGGGGAACCAAGCTGGCCCTGGATCTGGCCCAACTGTGTGCACTGAGCCACTGCCCTCCCCAGGGACCAGCTGAGATGTGCCTGTGAGAATGGCAGAGTTATAAAGGCATTTTTTTCTTATTAATTTTACTTAGATAGTTGTTCATGATTTGTTTGGTTGGTTTTTTTGTTGTTGTTTGTTTTGTTGTTGTTGTAGTTTATTCATTTTACCATGTCTTGCACAGGATTAGGCCAAAACCTTTTTCTGGAAAAATTGAATGAAAATGTCATCCTCTTCTCTGACTTTTCGCCAGTGATGCTCTTTTGGCCTCTCTTTGGGATGCTCTAGACCCTGACTGCTCTGGCCTTGCCAAACTTACAGTCCTTGGAGCTCACGGTTTTAGGTGTGAGGTACTGAGTTCTTTTCTGTCTGTGGGGAAGGGAATATCTCCTGGGATGTGCTGGCCAGGTCCAGCAGAGGCAGACTCCTCTTCCTGCATCAGCTGACGGATTGACTTAGAATCCTTGGATCCCAGCATCTTTTGGGATGATCTGACCACAAGTGGCAAGCGTGAACCTTTGATGGTTTCGACCAAGACAAACTCAAGATGCAGAGGTCATGTTAAGGACATGGTTAGGTTTGACCAAGGTTTCCATAGGGTCCACAACTTGTGGTCCTACTAGGTGTAGAACACCTGTGGCTGCTGGGCCCCATCAGTACCACTGTATGTTTTTCCCCCCAGGAGGGGGGGGGGGCAGCATCAGCATATGTTGTTTTGTTTTCTACACTAGGTCTCACCCTAGACTAGCCTCCATCTCAATAGGTACTTGCAGGGTGACTTGCATTTCTGATCCACCCAGGCAACCCACATATACACTGCAGCACCATGAGTCTCCTTTGCTTTGTTTTTTGTTTGTTTAGTTGGTTGGTTGGTTGGTTGGTTGGTTGGTTGGTTGGTTGGTTGGTTGGTTTTGTTTTGATTCCAGGGTATCTACCTCAGGCCAAGATGGACAATGAGCTGACCTTCACTTCTTGAGAGATTCTGGCAGGAATGCACACCATGCTGGCAGGTGACTCCCCTCCAGGGAGACTCTGAACTCAACTTGAGCAGACACCCACCCCAGAGCTCTGTCCAAGCCCAGGGGCTCCCAGCCCAGGTTTCCCATTGACTTACACATGAATGATGTTGGCCATTCCTCCTTCTAGAGGCAACCTTCCATACCTACTGTACCAACCGTGATGGGATGAAGACCTGCAAACAAGCCCCCTCCCCCACACACACACTCCTGCCACCTCATCCCCCACCGTGCTGTTCACCACAGGGCAGTGGCAGGCAGGACCCCCTGTAGATTTTGATCCTTGTCCCTTCTCTTGGGATTTCATCTGAAGACTTAGTTGCACAGAGCCCTCCTCCACCTCCATGTTCCCTGGGGAAAGTGTGGAGTCACAGGTAGCCTGCCACCAAGGCATGCTCACTGATGCTGTAGCTGAGAGAGCAAATGGCTGAGATGAGACTAACTCCCCGACTCCCAACTTCCAGACTTCTTATAACCAGCATCTGTGTCTAGCCTTAATTGTCCTCAAGATGTGCAGCCTTCCCATGGCTGCTTCTTGTCTCTGGCTTGGCCAGACCTCTGAGTGAGGTTTTCTTACTCTCCTAAAGACAGCTGTCAGCTACAGGCTTGCTCAGCAAACACCAGCTCTTAGACCACCTCCCGGGGGGAAGGGGGGTGCACATGAGTGAGAGTTGCCACAGAGTGGGACTTAGTGGCACTTAGACCAGAGCCACCCGCTGGGCCTTGCCGCCACAGAGCCTCACTGGAAAAACTCACAACTGCAAACTGTTGTCTCTGCTTCCTATACCAAAGTCAGGAGTCATATGTTCTGGGAGTACAGATGAAGTCAGCCAGTTGTGACCCAGGGATTTCAGAAGAGCATCATCCACACAGGCTTACCATAGCCAGCATACTGTCCTGTACACTGTGCAGCTGACAGAGAGCCTGCCCTGCTTGCAGGGATTGCTAATCTTGAGCTGTATATATATCCCAAGCCCATCACTGGCCAAGTCTCTTAGGATTTGTGTTTTAGTCTCACTCTTATTCCGGTACCTGGTTGTACACCCCAACTATGTGCACAAGGCTCCCCCATATCTCCCATGGTACTAGATATACTAGGTACTAGTACCAGGGTACCAAACTGTACTAGGGTGTCCAGTGTCTGTCTCAGCGGTATCATTGGGACTCCAGTGTCTGTCCTAGCTGTATGTCGGGAACCAGCAAATAATGCCTCAGCTATGAGCAGAGACTGCTGTATGTCTGAGCTGTATATGAGGACCTGTACATGCCCCAGTTTTGAAAACCCAAGTTATGGGGATTCTGGGAGGTTCCCTCATTTCCTGGCCTCGTATACCTTCCCTCGAGTGCCTGAAAGCCATCTGCTCACAGGTTCTCGTTCCTTCAGCCAGAGCAGAGACAGCAGGATGTCACATACCTCTTCTCTGTCTTACCTGGGTCTTTTCCAGATTGTACCTGGTGATGCTGGCTGCCAGCCCTTCTCTGGCCCCTTTCCCAACTTACCCTGTTACTAGAGAGCCTGGGGGTCTGGATCCTGTCTGCCCTATCAGGGTGGATTACCAAATGAGCAGTCTTTTGCCCCAGTCCCTTTCCTGAGCTATAAATAAGGCCCATGTTTATTTTCTTATGTTATTGAAATGAGCACTTGTGATTTGGGCCTCTTTTGACGAGTCCACAGAGCGTCCATCCGGTGCCTGGTAAGGGCCCTGGCTGGCTGGCTGCTGTCTGAAGCTATTTGGAGCCCTTTCCCTGTGTTTTGGATGTGGCTTAATTTCAATAGAAAAGGCTGCATGCAGCCCTGTATCTGCTGATTTTCAGGTTTCAGCTTTCTGCCAGCCTCGCTGCCTGCTTAGAAGTGAAGTTGTGTTTCTCATTATGGGATAACAGCCACAATTGAGGAAATTAAGGAAAATTGTGCATTGGTGGCAGAGCCCCTCTAGGATTTCCAATAGTCTTTCCCTGGTAGATCCTGTGGGACTCACCTTCATCTCCCTTCTGCCTACTCTGCGCCAAGTACCCTGTCCTGGCTTTCTGGATACAGGCCCAGCAATTTCCCTCCTAAACAGCCTTGATCTTGTCACCAGTTTGGTTTGATATCTTGACAACATGGTTAAGCATGGATTTCATTAACTCCATCTTCCCCAATATGTGGGAGATCCAAAAATCAATGCTTTTCTTTCCCTTCTCTGGCCCTTCCTTGGCAGTTATAAGGATGGATATCCGTTATACACATAATGATGTGCCTCTCAGCTTCATGCTATCTATGTGAATCTGGCAGCTGTGCACTGGGGCACCTGGTACATAGACACCTGGGTAATTGGAGTGTCCTGAGTGCAGATCTCTCTCAAGAGGGTTTCGGAGTCTGTGCTCAGTAGAGACATCTTTTCCAACCAGACCCCAAAATCTATTAAGAGAACTGTATTAGTAAGATTTAATTCACTTCTAAAGAAAGGACCAGGAGAAAGTAAATATCCATTCCTATGTTTTTATTCTGTTAACTATTAATGATGCTCTTGATTAGGAAGGAAGAATAAATGAGAAAAGAAGGGATGAAGGAACGAAGGAAGGAAGGAACGAAGGAAGGAAAACCCTACTATGATGGATACATTGAGTTGATAAATCCTATTGAGTTATTATGTGTGAAATTTCATTCTTGCTGGGTTGGCACTCCATTGAGCAAAACCACGTGCCTGCTAGCAGCAGGCCAAGAATCTGAGATGATAGACAACCATGGCAAGTACATGAAAGGGTACTTTCAGATGTCCATAGATAATATGATGACTAGAAGGCAGAATGCTGGAGACAGGTAGCAACCAGGCCACAGAAAAGTGCTGTGTAAAGGGTGGCAAGAGAGGACGTTTAAGCAAATCTTTAAATCTGGAAAAGCACCCGGCCATGAAGAGACCAGACTTGAAAGAAGAGCCAGCATAAGAACCAGTGTGTGGCCACTGCCTACACACAAAGGGAGAGACTGTGTACTGGGTGGTGATTACAAGGAGGTAAGGCAGGACCAGATGGTGCAAAGACTATGTAGACCAAAAGGAGCCTGTGTGTGTGCTGTGCATGTAAAGGGAAGATACTAGGAGAGTTTAAGTAGAAGAATGACCAGTCTGAGTGGCATTTTTAAATGAGGCATTTCAGCTACTGCGTGGAGAGTAGATCATAGGGAGCAAGCATTAAAGAAGGAAGCCACATTGCTGTTTATTCTGAGTAAGAGATAGCAGAGGCTGGGGCGAGAAGAGAACATGAGTGATAAGAGCTTAAACTGGCTGGAATGTCTACTAAATGTATTGAGAAATCAAAGGTAGGAGGAAAAAGAAATAAAGGCTTATAGGTAACGCCTAGATCTTTATCCTGAATCAAGTAAGTGAAACTATTAGTTGAAAAATGACAGACCAATGTAAGATGGGAAGGGATTATTAAGAGGGAATATCAAGAGTGTGCCTCTGGGGTTGGAGAGACAGCTCCTCAGTTAACAGCACTTACTGCACAATCTTCATAACCGGAGTCAGGATATCTGTCACCAAATAGTAAGCCAGGTGCCCTGCAAATACCTGTAACTTCAATTTTAGGGGATCCATGCCTTCTTCTGTCTTCTGCATGTGCACAGATATGCATAGCCCCTTACACACACACACACACACACACACACACACACACACACACACACAAATAATAAATAATATCTCTTAATCTTTGTGTTAATTTAGATAATTATCTTAAGATGTCTATGAGAATCTAAGGGGTGTTGTTATTTAAACAGGTAGATACCTGGCACTCAGAAGAAACATTAGCATTAAAAATATAGATGGGATTTAAAACTATAGACTAGATGAAGTTATTGAAAATCAGAATTGGATCAGAAAAGAAAGGATCTCAGCACTCAGCCTGCTCTTTCACTACCAGGTAGGTAAGAAAGAGAGACTGAGGATTTGGTGGCAGATTAGGAAGAAAAAATGAGAAGTCTGTAAGACAGGCTGTGATAAATTAAAATACATAAACTATAGGACAAACAGTAAAAATATTTTTAAGAGCGCAGTTGCTAAGGCAACACGAAATGAAATATCAAAAATGTACTCAATTTAAGGCAGTGGAAAAAGAAAAGGTAAATAATGGACAAATCAGAAAATTAGAAACATAAAGAAATATGGTTAACTTAAATGTAAACATACCAATAATTACATTAAGTATAAATGGCCTAAACACTGTGAATAAACTACAGAGATCATCAGCTAGTGCTGTGGCTTTACTAAGTTCTTTGGTCCATGTGTGAAACCTTACCTCTGATGTACCAATGTTGAACTGGATGAGTTCTCATTCTCTGGAGTTGTCATAAAGGCAAATTCATCTTCCTTGGCCATGTCTCCTGCCATGTTATGAAGCTATAAGAAGGCCTTCCCCAGAAGCCAAGAAGATGCCAGTCTCCAGAACCATAAGTTAAGTACACCCCTGTTCTTTATAAATGATACAATCTATGGTATTTTTTATAGCAACCAAAACAGCAAGACCAATTAATTATACACTCTTCTCAGGAAAGTAAAATGCATTTAAGTTTTTAAAATGGGAGTGATTATATTTCAGGAAAGAAAGATAAACATTTAATATTGATAGTGCTAAAGAGTCAGCCCATCAATATATCAATGTATGAAACAAATAGCTACTTCAAAATATATAAAGCAAAACAAACTAAAAGAAAAACAGAACATGGGATTATGTAATATGTTTCAACAAAGTTAGTGATTAATGAAGCAAGTTATGGAAAGATACAGATGGCCTGAGCAACACTGTCAAACACTGTGGTTTTACTTGACAACTGTTGAATACTACCACAGCTGAGATACAATTTTCAAAATTTTGAAAATTGTATCTCATGTAAGCACACCCCAAATGTGTTACACCAAAAGTAAGCCTCAATAACTTTAGAAAAATTCGAGAACATAAGAAGTACATTCTTTGGGCCAATGAGATGGTTCAGTAGATCACGGTGCTTGCTGCCAAATCTGATGACCTGATGAGCCACATAATGGAAGACGAGAACCAACTCCCACAAATTGTCCTTTCACCTCCACACCCATCCTGTGGTTTGCATGTGTGTGTACACACATACAAATAATGAGATGCAGTTTAATTTTTTTATTTAAAGAACTACATCATCTGAACACAGTGTAATTAAGTCAGAAATTGGTAACAAATATCTGAGAAGATCCCTAGTAGCTGGAAATTAAATAACATATTTCTAAATAATACCTGGGTTGATACACACACACACACACCAAAAACAAATCTGAACTTAGTTAAGATCAAAAGTACCAAATGTGTTCATGACATCCCAAGAGGCAGACCTGACTTGAATTACTTACACTAGAAAGGAAAGGTTTGAAATGATCTGAGTGCCTACCTAGGAAGAGAAGGCTAAGCATTGAGTGGGCAGAGAGTGGAGAGCAGATACCCAGGAGCTAGAAAATGAGAACTTTTCCAAACAAAGCTGGCTCATTGTTAGAGTGAGCAAGGGCCTGGCTCCTCAGGGGAAACAGAGCATGATATAGGCAATGCCTATCAGAAAGAAAACTGTATTGGTCCAGGTTCTACACTATTAAAGGGTCTCCAGTGCCATCAGGCAGATGGAGATTAATAAAAGAGACCTAAGAGAGGTATGTTTGTCCTTCCCACCATGTGAACGAAGAAGGTACCACAGTGACTGCTGCCACCTTGAGCTTGGACTCCCAGCCTCTATTATTGTGAGAAATCAATTGCTTTTGGTTGCAAATTGCCACATCTAAAGTATTGTGTGACAGTAACACATGCAAACTAGAAAAGAAATAGAGATAACGTCTACCTTCCAGGGTCATTTCATTTAGTGAAAAGACTTGGTTGCTAGAGCCCCACCAGTTGCGTGAGGCAGTAAATGACAAAGAGTGATTTCAGTCTCTTTTTCTATCCCAGACCCACAGGCCATGGCATGGGTGCTACCCATGCTGGGGGCAAATCTTCCCCATTCTATTCTTGACATACACACCAGATTCCTTTGGAAGCCCTCCCACCCAGCAGAGACCATGTAGATGTCCCATAATCCAATGAGGCTGACACCTACAGTTTACAAGTGGGAGTTGCAACCCCAGCCTATGGCAGAGTGAAGCTTCTCAGATTAGGGTTCCCATTAGGGACAGCTGGGAAGAACTGGGTGTTAGTCTGAGTTCTGATGATATGGACCAGGGAGAGAGTAGGAATGAGACATACCTAGAAGAAAGTGACAGGGCACTAAACTAGAGGTTGCCATGCCACTGGAACCCTGAGACCATCTAGGATCAACTACTTGTCCATGTGCATCCCTGCCCCTTATCCACGTGACCCACACAAGCCACATTGCTTATTATTAACTGGATTCTGCCCCCACCCTAACCCTGTTCACTCACAGAAGCCCTGACACACAACCACCCAGCGCCACTGTGTTTGGAGACAGCATCTATGAGGAGCCCATGAGGGAGGGTTCTTCTATTGGCAAGAGAGAGAAGAGACAGCTAAGCCATGTTACTCTACATGCCTGCACAGAGGACACATGAGGACACCAAGACAAGATAGCTATCTTCAAGCAAGCCAGAGGGAGACCAGTCCAGTTCTTTGACCAGGCTCAGGGGCTATGAGAAACTGAATGCCTGCTGTTTAAGCTGCCTTATGTGTGTAGTTAGGGCATCCCATGAAGATCGAATGCCGCACTGTTCACCTTTATTTATCCCAGAAATATAACATCATAGTCAGATGACACACTTGGTGACAGTCTCCCCAAATTTGGTATCCTGCCCTTAGTCACTTGGGTGGCAGCAAGCTCTTGCATGCATTGTATCTCTGTTCTACAACCTTTCACTGTGTCAAACCTTTTAACTCTTGGACTTTGTGGCTGCCTTGTAAGAGGAGAGCTATTTCTCTGCTTTATGGATTGGACAGGGAGGTGCAGCAAAAGCATTTCAGTATGGAGCCTGCAGTGACAGAGCAGAGGCCATCTTTAAGACCAACTCTGACCTCAGTTGATGGTGACTTCCTGGCTTTTCTTCTTTTCCTCAGGACAGAGCTCTGTGTAAATCTGTGTGAGAAAGGAGTGTGGACTACTTCTGCACCCTATCTTTGCCCCATCCTCTCTGCCTCTGTCTGTCTGTTTGTCTGTCTCTCTGTATGCATGTATGTATGTATGTATGTATGTATGTATGTATGTATGTTCGTGTGTGTATGTTGTATGTCTACCTCTCTATCTCTACATTTCTCTCTCTCCATTTTTTTCATTCCATGGTGTAGGTGGGCCTATTACTTTTCCCAGAAAGCTTGGGAGTAATAGAGCTACATCTGAGAAGATAGGGGTAGGGGACTTGTGAAAAACAGAGACATCCCAGAAGACATGGCAGTGCCCCTCACCCCCCAATTCTGGAACATCTAAGAGCCATGTCCTGAAGGGCTGCAGGGGGATCCCACGAAGGACCACAGAGGGTTTGCTCCCCACCAGCCAAGGCAACACCTTAACACATGGTGTGCACATGGCCATAAACCCAAAGCTCTGTGTGCAAGCTTGCCCTTCCTCAAGCCTGTTGGTCTATGTTGAGCTAAAAAGAAAAAAAAAATCTGTTTGGAATCACATGGAATTCCTGGGAAAAATTCAACTCTTACACCCCATTGTCTTCTGGCGCCGGCTTACATCTTCTCGCCATGAACGCGTAGAGGGTTTGTAGTCAGCCCTATTTTGGGGAGCTGGCTTTTTGTGCTATTTGTGGAGGGTCCATTGTTCCATAGCTGCTGAGCATGCAGATCTGGGCCATGGGAGGATGAGCTCCGCCCCCAGCCCCCTCTTCACTCTCTACAGCACAGCAAACATTCTGCTGTCTGGGGACCACCCCACTCAGGGTGGCCAGGGTTGGCAGGGGTTTTTTTATAGCAAGGCAGGGGGCACAGGGCAAAACAGCTCTGGCTGGGCTTGGCACCAAGACAGGAATAAAGTCTCTGCAGAGGCACAAAGGGTTATCTAAGGGAGACTGAAACATGGGATTTGAGCCCAAGACTAAGTGGAGAGGTTACAAGAGAAACACTGTTGTGCCGGAACTTGTTGCACTATTGTGAGGAGCTAGCCTTGGGATGGCTTGACCTCAGGAGGAATAAATAATGGGGACAGATCCCACAGATCCGGGCTCTTCACAGATGCACAGGAATCTGGAGGGACACAGCAGGATTCATTGTCAAGCTGAGGCTCTGAGTTCACTCCAAGCTGCTCTCCAGAGGCCTGACTCAGCCTCTTGGTGTTCTTTCTATCTATCTATCTATCTATCTATCTATCTATCTATCTATCTATCTATCTATCATCTATCATCTATCATCTATCTCTATCTATCTATCTATCTATCTATCTATCTATCTCTCATCTATCTCCCCATCCATCCATCCATCCATCTATTCATCCATCCATCCGTCCGTCCATCTATCTCCCTTCCCCATCTCTCCAGGGTCTCATGAGGCCCAAGCAGACCTTAAACTTGCTTTATAGTTAAGGATGACCTTGAATTTACAATCCTCCTGCCTCTGCCATCCAAGTGCTGAGGTAACAGGCATATGTCATCATGTCTGTTTTGTGCAGTGCTGGGATTGAACCCCAGGTCTTCATACATGTCAGGGAAGCACTCCACCAACTGAGCTACGTCCCCAGTCCATGCTGGCTCTCTCTAACGTGTGTACTGACTCCCTCTGAACTTCCTCCCGACCCTGAACCACACTTCCAAGTCTCATCTCCCAACCTCAGAACCTGCTCTCTAGTGTGAGCTCATTCTGGGTCTGAACACTCTTGTGTGGGGGCTATGCACCGATAAGAGTTGTTGCCACGGGGCTTTGTGTCAGTGTGGTGCTACACACAGCTCCCAAGAAGCAGATGCCCTTGGCTGGATACTGAGTGGAATTCAACAGAGGCCTTGGCTGGAGGAAACACACAGGATCAGTGGCAGACTGCTTAGACAAAGAGATCCAGGAGGTGACAGAGGCATCTAGACAGACTCATAGCAAGCTTAATGATGGTGACAATGAAAGGTCTGATAGTTTGAGGGACAATGTGCTGTGTTTGGTGGTGAGGCAGGGGGTAGGAGCCATAGCCAACAACAGTTTCTCCCTCCCCTAAAAGTAGACTCAGTCCCCTTATCGTCTTAAGTACCTTGTCAGCAGACTCAACAGAGAGATAAACATTAAAGAAGGTGTGCCTCTCTGCTGAGCATGTGCTAACTTCATCTTATCCTTATATCACAGACAGTACAGTTTATCACTGTGTGCCTGGCATTTCCACTGCACTAGTATTGGTAAGGATAGAGAGATGATCAAAGTAGATTAGGAGGGGCTACACCATTGTGTAGGAGGGACTTGAGCATCTTGGATATGGGTACCTAAAGGTCCTGAAGGTGATCTCCCATGACTACTGAGGAATGGCTGTCCTGAGAAGCACAGATCTCTGGGATGGACTTCCTTCAGAGGTGCATGACCCAGACAGCTCCCCCCCCCAGCCCCCCAGCCAGACTTCCCTAGAGAAACAGCCCTTGTCTGGACTCTGAGATTCAAAAGTGCTTAACTCCCAAGGAAGAAGCAGAGATGGGGCGTAGAGACAGTACCCCACTCTTTCCATGAACATGTAGCTTTTCCTGCCCTGCCTCAGTTCCTGTCCTATGATTTGGGGTAAGAGTCCAAATGCTATTGTGACCCTGAACGCTAATGTGTGCCAGCTGTCATTCTCTAGAATTTGTTTACGGATCTACCGGAAATGTATCTGTTACACAGAATTCCTTCCTCACGGGTAACAAGTTTGAGAGTGTTCAGATGGTTAGCATGAAAGGATGAGAAGGTGAGCAGCCACTATCCTTCCTGACCCCTTGCACATACATAGCCCATGCATGCATCTCATGTGTGCAAAACCCATGTATGCATCTCATGTGTGCATAACCCATGCTTGCGTCTCATGCCATGCATGTATAGCCCATACATGTGTCTCATGCATGTATAGCCCATGTGTGCATCTCATGCATGTATAGCCCATGCATGTGTCTCATGAATGTATAGCCCACATATGTGTCTCATGCATGTATAACCCATGTGTGCTTCTCATGCATGTATAGCCCATGCATGTGTCTCATGCATATATAACCTATGCACGCATCTCATCATTTAACCCTCCCCACACTTGGTAGACTAGACAAGGTCTTCCTGTTCCTTGAACCCTGTTCCTCACACTAGCTGTTCTGAGACCCAATGCCTCTTTCTGAGGCACCTCCTACAGCCCCTGTCTGCTTCATCCTTTGTCCTTGCAGCCTGGCTTTCAGACTCATTTGTCCATTTTTTTTTCCTGGTGAGAAAGTTCCTTCTACCAATCAGTACTCTTTACCAGAGCCAGGCCTGGGCCTTGCATCTCCCTCCTAGAGTTTGTCTTGCATTCTCAGTAGACCTGCAGGGCCTGATGCCCTGGCTCCCATCAGGCTTCCAGGACAGCCTCTGGAAGCATTGTTCTTGGGGACATTGGGGACATGAAGGACGGCTGCTGGTGGATCCCTTCTGGCACAGTTTAGGCACAGAAGCTTCGTCCACCATCTGTCCCACTGTCCAAGAGGCTTTCGTGCTCCCTGCAGCTTGCCTGCTACTCCAAGAGTCAAAGAGGGGTGTGTGTCCCAGACCCTGTAAAACCATGCACCCCCTCTCTGTACTGGAGGGTTGGCTGGCCACCTGTTGTTAATCTACCCTGATAACCCACCCTGCGCTGTGTCAGCAGTTCAAAAGGGCACTGTTAGTATTTTTTTGCCGACTTCAATTAACATGAGATTTCAGAGGCCTCTCTGATCACATTTCATCTGTCATAAGTCAGGAACAAAACAGACAGACTCCAGTTGAGAGGAGGAAGGAGTTTATTGCAAACAACAAGCAAACAGACAGTCTGGGCTGCACCCGACAAAGGGGATGCTGGGAGCATCAGCGGCCTCTGCCTTGCGTTCCACCCACCTCGGCCCCTCAGCTCCTCGGCCCCCTTCTTCCCACATTCCTCCCCTCTCCAAAAGATGTAAGTGCAATAACTTACTTTAAAAGAAAAGAATGTTTCTTTTTTTAATATTTTGCTATAATGTAGTTACATGGTGGTATAGGCAGTAAAACTTTATGGAACGGACCTCAATTTTTTTTTTACATTTTTTTCTGAAATTTTAATGTATTTTAATATATATATTTATATATTTGAATGTTCCACCCCAGGCCATTAAGCTAAGAGAAAAGTTGCATTTATACAGGGTTAAACTATCTTACAAGAACAGCCAGTATTTGTTGAGGTTCATGTTCCATCTCTCACTCAGCTTCTCTCTCTCTCTCTTTTTTTCTGACCACTGCACACCCAAACAGGTTATTAGACACTGAAAACAGTCCTCCAAAATCAGTAGTATACAGGCCTAGCTCTATGTGTAAGTGAAGGGGGATGGGAGGGAGAAGGGTGGGAGATACTGTCCAGTGGGAACTCCTCCCTATGGCATTCTTGCAGCAGAGTGGGGCTGAGGGAAAGAAATAGGAGCCTGCCCCGGTTTGAAATTATAAGGTTCTGAATTAGCATCCTGGGGGCCAGATTGCCTGCCTCTCTCCCTCTGCTGGGTCTGTTTGTCTCTATACCTGACAGTCAGGGTCATTCCTATTGACCTTTAACCTCGAGTTCCTCTGAGTCCCCAGAGATGTTCTACCCAAGGATAGCTCAGAGGGCAATTGACTGAGTAAAGGGGACACGGTGGTTTCCATAGAATCCTTCCTGTCTGCTCAGGGACATGGGGCATCTGAACTGTGTCCAGCCTGAGCCTGGCAGTGTGTGCTGGGGAACCCATAGATCTTGACTAAATCCCCACTCATCCTGTTCCTCAAAGGTGGAGATTGTGACTGTGAGAACTGAGAATCGGGAAGAAACAACGCAAAGAAAAACATGGAGGTGTGCCTGTCTGCCCCAGAACCTTGGCCCTGTGCTGTGAAGGGGCTCCCGGATAGATGTGCTGGGACGGGCATAACTGCCTTCCGTGACACAGCCAGGCTGGCAGGACTAAGCATGGCCACTTACTATGCTGTCAGGCAAGGCTGGCCTCAGCTCAGTCAGCTTCCTCATCTAGCAGTGACCACCCAGCAGGAAGTCATCTCTCCTCATCTGTGCCTCAGTCTCTTTAGGAAGCCAGGTTGCCATGAAGGGCTTTATTACTTGCTTTATAACATCCTAGGGGCTAAGACAGGCTCACTAGAGACAACAGGACCACACAGTTCTCTTCTGGAGAACTGAGAAGCTGAGGAGGTCTGAGACATGAGGGAGGCCCAGTGGGAGCCCAGGACATCTCCAGCTGCCCCAGGTATCAACTGAGACCAAGGCCTTCCAGACCAGCCTAGGTGGAGACAGCTACATCTGGAGAGATGGTAGAAGGCATGTCAGTTCTTGGCTGTGGTGGAAACAAAGGGGTATTTCTATATACTGTTTTTATTCTGAAGCTTCCGGGATAGACTTTTCCTGACTTGCATCTAGCCTGGCCAAAAATAAATCTTGAAGAAGTTAAACATCACTCCCTTCCAAAAGAATCTACCAAAAGCCCCCTGTCCTTTCTTCTTCCTGAGCTGGCCTGGCTCTCAGTCTTTGTACTGATTATCTAGGTATGAACCCCTTTCCCGTCATGCGCCCATAATAGCCATGAAAGAAGGACTCCAAGATGTTGCTTCTGGCCTTAAGTCCTTCCTTCTCTTGATAGATTCTGAGGAAGTGAGTTAGTTCTGGGGAACTTAGAAGACAGACCTCGATCCCCAAAGATCTGAAGCATTAGAGCCAAGCCACCAGGAATCCTGAATTCAGTACCCAAATCCTTCTTTGCCTTCCTAAGAGCTTTTTGAGAACTAAAGTTTCTAAAGAGGTCTGAGGCTTGCTAGGAGTGGCCGACCCAACCCGGAGTCTGCATTCTCCTGAGGGCTTAGTCTGTCTACACAGATGAAAACACACAGCAGGGAGTTATGCTTCCCTCTTACCCACTGAGACCTAGAGCAGATCCAAGGCAAGGGTCCTCGTCCTCAGCCCAACCTGAGAGGCCATTCAGAGAACTAAACCCTGGGCCTAGTAAGCCAAGCCCACCTCGTGGACAATAGTCAAGGCAGAAGGTAGAAAAGGCAAGTATGTCTCCTCAGGTAAAGGCCACCTGCTTGAGGGACCTACCTCAAGGGTGGTTCTGTGCTCCAGCTCAGGTGAGGGCTGGGGCCACTTCAAATCCTAGTTCCTAGCTCCAGGTCAAGTCAGGTAGACAGGGAGCCCCTTCCTTCAGATAGGGGACTGGCTTCAGGAGGACTTCCTGCCATGGAGACTGGACCTGGTGGGGCTTGATGGGAGGCTTTCCTGAGGCCAGCCGAGGCAGAGATCATGGCCCCTGGGGAAGAAGTAAGGATAGGATCTCTAAGAGGGTGTGTAGGGTAACTGAAAAGCAGCTCTTCTTTTAGCCTAGAGGGACACCGATCTCCACCTACCCTTTATGGAAAGCTCCAGCAGATGTGGTGCTGTGGCTGGGTGGTGGGTGGACATGGTTAGTCTGAGAGTAGAAAGGCCTCCTGGCTGGAGGCTACTGAGCTGGTCATGTGTCCTCTGCTCCCGATCCCTTCAGCCATGGCCCTGTGCTCCAGCTTTTCTGTCTTCCAAGGTATAAATTCTTCCAGCCCAGGACACTGCCCAGCAGCCCCAATGAGTGACCAGGAGGGAGAGGACAAATATCTCAACTCCTCCCAGAGAGGCCCTGAGGAGGTGCCAGTGCTGACAAAGGGACCTCTCCACCGCAGAAGATACCAGGTAGTGCCCAGGTTCAGCCCGCTGGATCACCCCCACAGTCATCCTTCTGAGAACTTCGTTGTCTCCTGATGGCCATGTGTGGTAGTTATGATGGGAGTCAAAAAATCCGTGTCCTTTCCTCCCTTCACAAAACCAGCTTCAGGAGCAAAGGCTGGCCCAAGTCTCCATGGGGCTTATGGGTGGACAGCAACAGAGTCCTTCATCTCTGTCCCCCCCACCTCCCACTTCCACCAGACACATCCATCACAGGGGATAATGAAGCTACAGTCACAGGGCCCACTGGATGGGTGGGTGACCAGATACCTTCGATACAGAAGGTGGGATTCTATGGGTTTTTTTTAGGGAGCAAAAGGGGTCAGGAGCTGACCCTGCATGGCAGCTTGTTACTTAAGACACACAGCCATAGGCTTAGTGACTAGGGGGTCTCACAGGAAAAAGGAAGGTTAGACAAGGCTGGACTGTTGAAGACTGCTAGGTCTGGAAGGGAGCCTAACTTTGACTCAAGTCAAACGGAAGGGGTAAAAGAACACAAAGAGAGACAGGGCCTCAGCTTACTTGATGCAAAGCTACACACAGGGCTACCTGGCTTCTCTACTGCCTTTGGCAGGGAGCAGGGGTCATGACCTCAGAGCCAGAGAGGGGCAAGAGACTACCATCACCCTCTCCCTCCCAGCAGTCCCTGGGGCCTCAGACTTGGGGTGGCTGAAAGTGCTGAGGGTTAGGCCCCTGGGCCAGGCCGGGTTCCTAAGAGGAGAGTCAAGTGGGAAGCTGGGGGCCTGGAAAGCAGGGGCATGGCCAGGGCCCCAGGGAGGGGGATGACATCAGGAGTGGCAGGAGGGGTTCTGTCATGTGGCCCAAGAGATGGCTGCACTGTGCTCCTTGGCCTTCATGCGCAGGGCAGCAATGCTTGAGGTCTTGCGGTCTGGCTCGCCGTTCATCTCATAGCCATTGAGGCCCGGACTGATGCCAGCTGCTCCAAACAGGCTGCCCATGTGTGTCTGGCCCACGTGACTGCCAGCTCCAGAGACACTCAAGAAGTCGGAGACGCTGCTGGCCCCGGAGCCAGGAGGGTGAGCGTGAGGGGACATACAGGCAGGCACCGGGTCACAGGGGACCACACAGGCTGGCACTGGCGAGGCTGCCCCATTGTTGCCAATCCAGGACGGGTTCTGAATCTGAGGACAGTGAAGGGAAAGATGTCATAGGCCATCTGGGAGGGCAGTAATGTAGAGGGGCTCTTACCCTTTCCAGATTTCCATCATTACAATGAAACCATGCTGAGGTATCTAACATTAAGGATGCCCAGGGACCACTAGAGGTGAATTTACATTTTAGAATTTTAATTTCCAGGCTAGATCCATACCCGATATTCAATAGCAAGGATTATGTTTTAAACTGCCTTAGGGTCTAGGCAAAGCATTGCTCTGGATTAAGGTGAGAGCATCTTGTGTGTGTGTGTGGGGGGGGGGGAATACAGGCTCTAGGCTTGCAGGTTGGGGTTATGTGGGGAGCAGTGTGGGGAGCAGGCATCTGAGTGCTCCCATAGGCTCAGGTCAATGCCTAAGGCTCCAAGACAAAACCCTTGAGGCCAGCAGCGAAAAAGTGGCCCCGGCCCTTAGGTGGGGTTCAACTATACATTTTCTCTTCCATGGTCGTTATTTTTCTCTTCCCAGCTCCCATGTCTGGCCTCAGTGTTCTCTGCTCTCTAAGCATCTCCAAGGAGGGAATCTGGGGTGCCTAGGTCCCCTTTGAAGAAAGGACTAGGTCTTCTCAACCATACACTCTAGGCTCTCAGTTGTTCTAGCAGGATTCTCCCAGCCTGCCCACCCCTAAGGTGGCAAGAACTCAAGAAGGCCTTGAGAGTCACTAGATGGGCACTGGGTCCTAAAGGCCACAGCAACTTCTAATGCTCCCAAGAACTTCCTGCAGACTGACCACATGCTATTCCTGGTCCCAGCATGCCCCAGAGTGGGAACAATGTGATCACCACCCCTTCTTAAATGATCTAGACCTGAGTCAGTGGGGTAGGTGGGAGAGATGGGCAAATGCCTCTTGCTAATTTCCTCTCTCTAGCTCTGAGTTCATATGGCAGCCATCAAGGGCAAAGAGCCAGAGCCAGAGGTTAGCCCTGGGAAGACAGAGGGAGAGAGGAAGTCAAGCATTAAAGAATGTGACCAGAGGTGAAGCTGATGTACTAGACATCCCTCATTCCTCAGCTTCACAGCGAGCTCTGCCCTCCGACCTTCAAATCCTGGGGGAGGTGGAGGAGGTACAGAGCTGACCTGGGGCCCGGGTGGGATGGGAGGGGCCTGTTTGATAGCATCACAGCCATGTGCACTCGGGAGCACTAGAGACCGGCAGCTGGAAAGTCTCAGGGCTTACAGGAGACTTAGGCAGAGGTAGAGCATGAGAGAGGTACCAGGAATGCAGACTCAGACAAGAGGACATCTGTCCAGGTGCCCTGAGTGCCTGACATCACTCACAATGCTCCTTGTTCTCACTGATGGACAGCAGGGAAGTTGCAGTAAAAAGGAAGGGAGACTTGCCTGAGTGTCGAGCCCATGCAGCTACCTTCTGGGAGCAATCACCCTAGACCCCACAACAAGGTTACAGAGGAGCTGAAGTGGACACTGACATTATGTCCAATTTATACACAAGGAAGCTGGGCACCAGAGAGCTGGAGATACACATGAAGAGGGCAAGGATATAAGACTCTGAGGAACCTTTACCTTGGGCCCGCGTGCATTTCAACCTGGCCACAAGTCCTTGCTATCTCAGCACATCCTTCCTTTGGGTGCCCTGAGGGACAGCCAACACCCTGGGAGCTCCTGGTCTTCTGTCTGCCAGATTACCACACAGAGGACAACACTGTCCCAATATTCTAGGTCTCCACGTCAGGGACAAACAGGCACACACCTGGCATCTCTGAGCCTAGCCCTCCTCCTCCCCTGCATTATCCCAAGCCTAGGGTCACAGGGGACATAGCGGGCAGGGGAATGTACCTGGGCATAATTCTCGGCTCGGGTGAGGAGGGGCAGCTCATAGGCCGTGGAGAAGTGAGTCCGGACCTGCTGCATCTGCCCAAAGCGCTCCCTCTTTCGCCACTTGGCCCTCCGGTTCTGGAACCAAACCTATGAGACAAAGGTGGTCACAGGGGTTAGGCCTTGCTCTTAGACAGGAAACACTGCTCCTGCCGTGACTCCAGCAGCCAGTGTGAGAGTGTGTGTGTGTGTGTGTGTGTGTGTGTGTGTGTGTGTGTGTGTGTGTGTTAGGGGAACAGAGAGTCATTCTGTACCTTTTGCTCTTTGGTATAGAAATCAACTATGTAGAATTGTCAGAGTTGGAAAGACCGCCAGTACTCCACTGACCATCAGTGTGATTTGGGGCCTAGCTTCAGATACCAGGTCAGGCAAGTATTACACACACACACAACACACATACACACACACACACACACAACACACATACACACACACAACACACACACATACACACACACACACACACGCACACACACGCACACACACACACATACACACGCACACACGCACACACACACACGCACACACACACACATACACACGCACACACGCACACACACACAAGCACACACACACACACACACGCACACACACACACACACACATACACACACACATACACAGAGAGAATGAGCACAAGCCATTTGTCATTGGTCTTCCAATTGGTCTCAGAGTGAGATGTGAGGGTGGAATCTCTGATGGGGTGGCTGAGAACCTTCCCAAGACATGAGGAGAAAGGCAAGGGTAGGCTGCTACCCTAGGGAATGGAACTGCTTATAGACAGGGGAGGATGCAGTCAGAGAGGGCAGGAGAGGAAAAACAGTGGGAAGAGGGCAGACCAGGTGCTCCCTGGAGGACAATGCCAACAGCTTCCTCTCTCTCTTCCAATGGGGTCTATAGGTTCAGATGTATACAGGCACTGCTCAGTAATGTGTACTCAGTCTGTCACTTGCAGGCCACATTACCACAGGATAGCTACAAACACAGCCCAACACAAAAGTGTAAACTTGCTTAAAAACACTTTTAAAAATATATTGATTTTTGTAACTCAATTGCATGGTCCAGCACTGTGAACTCTGTTGATGACAATGTCATACTGCGATGGCAAAGGCTGGATGGCTCTGTGCCGCTGCGGTCTGCACCTAGGCTGTGAGAAAGACATTAACAGGGCAGGGCAGGAGCTCCCCTAGCCATGGCAGTCAGCTACACTTCTGTGGAGACCAGAGTAGCCTCTCCACCATCCTGCCTGAGAACACCCAGACTCCTCAAGAACCAGGGCAGAGAAAGAAATGAGGCGTCCCTGGAGGGGAAGCCTCTGGCACGGGAGGCTTTTAGAGTATCTTCTAAAATGGGCCTGTGGCAGTGCCTGAGCTGCCAAAAGCCTCAAATTCCACATCCTTAGGATGGGGCTGAGGTCGGGGCTGACGTCAGAGTAGAAGTGGAGACAGCAGATGGGAACACAGCATGAAGTTTCTAGAACAGTTGAGCTGTTTGTTTCTGACTCCTGACCTCATTCTCTTGCTGAAGAAGAGTAGTCAAGGTCTTCGGGATGTGTGTCTGGTAGGGAGAGTAGGTGTGGTCCTCTCCAGCTCACTCTCCATCCCTAATCTGACATATATACAGATTTACACACAAAGGTATCTATCTGGTCATGGACACACACACACACACATGTACATACATATACACACAGAGTGTCCTTCCTGTGACCTCCCTAGAGACCAGCCCTCTTCAAGGCTAAGGGTCTCAGTCCCTGCCCCAGAGCCTGGGGGAGGGGTACTTTTACTCTGAGTAGTCCTGGGGTGAAGGTCCAGGATGCCCACTGGGAGAATGGAAGACATGAGGGCTCTTCTACGGTGAAATGGGATCCCCCTTTATCAGCGGCTGCAGTGGGGGCTGGGGCAGGCTGGAGGAATCAATCAGAGGGGCTTGTTTTCATTTCATGTTTAATTTCCTGCAGACTGAGCTCAGCCTTCCGCTCCATCCTCAGCCTCCCAGGGTTTTCTGGGGGTGTGTGTGTGTGTGTGCTAGAGGCACCAAAATATACAGCCCCACTCCTTCCTCTCTTTAGAGGGTGGGCAGAGGCATGAGAAGCTGCTGCTGCTGCAGTTTAGTGTCTGTGGGTTCCAGGTCTCTTTTGTGGTGGGGTTGTATATGATGTCACTGAGGGCTGTGAAACTGAGGACTCAGGGATGCCTGAGAGGGATCCAGAGCATCTGTAGGATCTAGTTGGTGTCAAGCAAAGGGCCCTGGAATTCCAGGAAGGAGTTAGGTGAGGGGTGGGATATGGTTCTTGAGGGAGGTGTCAGTTGCGGTACCCAAGAGGGTCATGGTAAGGTTCATCTGATGGAGGTGGTGGCAGATGGGGCAGAGTAGAGAAACCCAGATCAGTGGGGCTGGCCTACCAGGGACCTCCTTCTCCAGGTGGTCCTCTGCCCCTGTCTTTTTACTCTGTGCCCAAGGCCTGAGACTACATTCTGCCTTTTCTGTCTCCCAGTTGGCTGACGCTATTAGCCTGGCTGCCTTCAGTGCCCTCACATCCTCTAGGAAGTATCATGGCACCTGGTGCCTCCCTTTGTGCTCCGATACATGTTTCTGTGCAGAGACTTGATGTGTCCTCCCATCTCTGACCCCCAGCTGTGCCTCTGTATCTCAGGGCCATGCAACCACAGCCTTGTCTCTATAAGCCCCCAGGAGGAGAGCTCACCAAGGTCTCCGCTGTGCCTCCATTCTGGATGTTGCAGCCAGGACCACCCCGTTCCCAGCCCACCCGGGCCTGGCCCACTCAACACAGGCCTCTCTGGAGGACCAGGCCATTCAAGGAACCAACTGTCTTGGAGGAGGCCTCTCTAACCGCAGCCCATCTGGGGCCAGGGTGGGGTGGCCCGGGGCGGGGAGGCTTCAGTCTCATTGTCTTCAGACACCAGCTGTGGAGATTGGAATCCCAGACAGCAGAGAGAGGCCCCGAAGCCCCCTGGAACAGGGCCAGACTCCAGGCTGTTTCCCATGAAGGACCATCTTGGGACTCTCCCCATTGTCCCCTCCCTGTTCCTGCCATCAGGGTACACCAGACACCTGGTTTGCCACCAGCATGCAGAGTATAGGTCCTGAGAAACTCCACAGAGGCAAGCAAGGCAATTCTAGTACACCACTGTACTCCCCCCAGCCCCAGGGCACTGCCAGGCTCAGAGCTCAACCCAGAGGTTTGACGCACATGGAGATCCCACCCACTCTGCTGCCTTTGTACAGAGAAAAGTCTAAGAACAATCTGGCATGTGCCCGAGAACAGCAAGCTAGTCAAAGAGCACTGGCCCCAAGCTGGGGCGTCCTGGATTCTAGGCTCAGAACTGCTTCTGCATCCTGGTTAACTCTGGGCAATCACTTCCCACATCTGGGTCTTCCTTCCTCATCCAAATATGGTGTGGTGTTTTCTGAACTACCATTCAGTAATTCTATAACCTTCCTATTCGATAGACAACAGATTAGGGTTTCCCTTTCTACCTTGGCTGACAGGAAGCTCAAGGCTGACTTTAAATAATAAGGAGCCTAACCCTAGTGGGTTTTTACTTTGTTTTATTTTTTTAACATAGATATCCCATTTTTTGAAATGGTTTCTGACCTTAAGCAAACAAACAAACAAAAAACCCAAAACAAAACAAAAAAACCTCTAATTGTAACTTTTCTCAACATTTTGGAAGTAGTCCTGGGTATGTCTCTGTGCCTCAACAAAGCATTTGCCTGGCTATATAGCAGTGACCCGGAAATACTTGGTCTGTGTCATCCCGTTTCCTGCTGTGTTCCCTGAACTCTGTTCTAGACACGCACGTTCATTTGAGAAGTGTGCATGTGATGCTCACACGTACACAGGTGCACATATACAAGAAGAAAGAAAGCAGGTTTGCTCCGCCCCAACATGCTACCTACTTATTGGTACTGTGGGCTTGCATCCAGCTACTCCCTTCTCTACCTCTTCTGTTCTGCCCCCAATCCTGGGCAGAACCTGGGGCTCCTCTAGGAGCTCAAATCTCAGGTAGGTGAGGCCTCATGCAGCATGAGAGGGCTCTGGCATGGCAGTAAAGCCCAGCTGCTCTGCCGTTCGGCATTAAGCCATAAGACTGCAGCATGCTCCAGCAGCTATGGTGTCCAGGGGCTACAAGTTTCCTGGTATTTTCTATGTGCCCAAGCTAAATGGCAGATGCCTCCGTGTGTTGAACAGAACTTGCTGAAGCTGATGGTCACTTAACTGGTATCTCAGAACCATCAGTAGAATACAAGCTATGTTGTCCATGAGTCTGCCCAGGACCATGGGGCTCTTTGTTCTGACCCTCTGCGGCCCAGGCCACAGTGCTGTACCCATTAAAAAGAAAGACCATCTTGGGACTGTGGAGATGGTTCAGTCTGTAAAGTACTCATCATGGAAGCAAGAGGCCCTGAATTCAGATCCCTAGAGCCCACTGAAAAGACCCAAGCATGGTGGTGTACACCTGTAACCCCCAGCTCTGGCAAGCGGGGTCACAAAGGAGGCTCAGTGCTTACCTAGTCTAGCCAAAGTAGCACGCTCGAAGTTCAGAAAAAGATCCTGACTAAAAAGTAAGATCAGGAACAATTGAGAAAGACATCTAATGTCAATCTCTACACACACACACACACACACACACACACACACACGCATGCACGCACACACGTGTGCATACATATATACATGTACATGCATCTTCCCTCACTTATAAACATGCACAAACATACACACATAACACACATACACATGCATACATGTTTAAAAACAGAAAAGAAGCCTCTGTGTTCACGTGTCAGGCTTCTGCCTACACTGGACCCACATGCACCATTCTTGCTGTGCTTTGAGTGCAAAAGCAATCTGACTATTGAGTTGATTTCATATTAAACTGAAGTTTGAACTCTAGCATGTGGGCTTGGTCAGACGTGCTTTGGCCTACTGGGCTTTCTCTTTCATGTCTATGATTTTCTACAGGGGGCCACCCTCTAAGAAAGCAGGGCCACTGAACTGCACGTATTTGTTGCCTTTGTTGTGTGTGCAAGGTATGACTTAAACCTGTAATCCCAGGGCTTGGAAGGCAAGACAAGAGGGTCAGTAGTTCAAGGCCAGCTTTGGTTACATAGCAAGACAGAGGCCAGTCTGAGCTAAATGAGACCCTGTCTCAAAAACAACAAGGCAAACAATAACGGGTTTCTCATTCCAGGGGTAAGAGAATGTGACCAATCCTAAAGTCTATCCACAAGAGGAAGCAGAAGTAGAAGAATGTGACCAGCTTTGATCTTGTTCATTTTATCATAGGCTACCTGGTACTGTGTGGCTGAGTCAAGCTGTGTTGATCAGTACCGAGTTGGCATACTGAGCTCTGCTCGGTTGGTTAGGGCTGAATGGAGCTGCGTGTGGTGAATTGTGGTGAGTTTGTTGTCTGGGACTGTTGCGTTGGGTTTAATTGGCGCTGTGCTGGGTTGGACTGAGCTGTGTGTGTTGAGTTGGGTTGCACTGGGTTGTGCTGTACTGAACTGGGTTGAGCTGTGTATGAGTTGTACTATGGAGAGATGGGTTGTGTTGGGTTGGTTTGACTAATACTGGATTCAATAGAGTTGGGCTGTACAGGGTTGAACTGAGCTGTGTATTGTGAGCCGCACTGTTGACTTGTGTTGTGCTAGACTGTGTTAGGTATGCTGGGCTCTGCTAGGCTGTATTATATCGGCTTGGGCCATGTTGTACCAGGTTGAGTTGAGCTGTACAAATGTGCTAGGTTGGTTTTTTGCTGTGTTGTTTTGTGCTGTGTTGATTGCGTTGAGTTGTAGTGAGTCTATTGAGCCATGTGTGGTGAATTATGTGGACTTGGTTGTTCTGGGCTACTATATTGTTGAGCTGGGACTTGTTGGATTGTAGTGGGTTCTGTTGTGTTGTTGGGCTGGGTTATACTGGGTGAGTTAAACTGTGTGTGCTGAATTTGGACCATGTTGAATTAGCTCGTTCTGGGCTGTGTTGTATTGAGCTGTGTCGTTTGGCACTGGGTGGAACTGAACCGTGTGTGGCGAGTTGTACCGTTCTGAGGTGGGTTGTACTAGCCTGTGCTGCTCTGCACTGAGTTGGTACTGTGTAGTAATTGGGCCATGGTGCATTGAGCTGTGCTGTCCTGGGGCTGAACTGGCCTGTGCATGGGGGGTTGCACTGGGCTCAGTTGGCTAGACTGGACTGTGTTGGATTGTGCTATGCTCAGTTGGGTTGAATTGGGTTTGGAGAGTGATGGTTATAGGGCATTCATTGTATTGGCCCTGTCATGGCTGACCTGCACACGGGCCTCGGTGAGGTCGGTCCTCATAGCCAGCTGCTCCCGTGCATACACATCAGGGTAGTGTGTCTTCTGGAAGACTTTCTCCAGCTCCTCCAGCTGGTAGCTAGTGAAGGTGGTTCGGTTCCGCCGCTTCTTGCCTTTGTTACTCTCAGAGTCGGTCTTTTCCAGGGGACTTGGTATTTCAGCACTAGCTCGGTCTTGGGGTCCCTTGGCCCCTGTCTCCTTCACACTGAGGTAGCTGTTGTCCATGCCCACGGGTTCAGAGTCAGGGGGCAACTCTGGCTCGCCCAGGTTGCTCTCTTTGGCTGAGGAAGAGAAAGGAAGGTTAGAAAGTCGAACCTGAGAAGGGAGAGGTGAGGACACTTTACCCTCCCAGAGGCACACTGAGTACCAGGCCAAGAGATTCAAGGTCTTTACTCAGGTTTTTCATCAACATGCTGGGTGACTTTGGGCAAGTCTGTCTCCTCCCTTACCCTCTGTGGCATCATCCTAGAATGCTCCCTTCTGGCACCAATGTCACATAGCTCTAGGTTGGCCAGTCTGATTTTGGTGGCTTTCTCACCACTCTCTGGTTGTGAGACTCCTCACCTATGGGGGGTCAGAGGAGCCAAAATCTCTTTGGACATGGACCCAATGGCCATCTGACACAATACTGAGGCCCCTTTTGGTAGAGAACTCCTTCAGCCACAGTGGACTTGGTGGGAAAGCAAAAGGGCAGCATTGAGACATATAGTTTGGTCTTCGTGGAGTTCAACAGAGAAGCCTTGGAGACTGTCTCAGACTTTAGTGCTGAGACCCAAACCCCACCCCCACCCCACTCCACCTGTAACACTGTCTGCAGAGGGCCCTTAAGCAGGTGGAGTTCACTGAGGTGTGAGTGCATGCTGGGGTCCCTTTCACCGCAGCTGCCACTGTCTTCCACAGCTGGGAGGCCCTCACTCCAGGGGATGTCCTCTTTGGGGCCAGAATCATCACAAACACAGCTCACAGCCCAGGCCCTGCCTGCTGCCTGATGACACAGTAAGGCTCCCATGGTGGATTCCTGGAAGCTCAGAGCTACAAGGAACCAAGCCAAGCCACGCAGGTCAAGACTGGGGAGGTGGAGACCAGGGTAGGAGGGTAGGAGTTTCTGGCTCACCCATCCATCTGAGCGTACACACTTGCCTCACGATAGCAAGGGCCTCAGAGTCTGGGCTCCAGTGCCAGACACCAGGGCTTCTGTGCCACACCTCTGGCTTCACAACTCCACTTTTTCAATGAACCCTTTGTGACTCAGTTTCCCCTCTATAATATTGGGGTGAATGAAGAGATCTATGGGATATTTCTGATGGGTTGTGAGAAAGGGGAGGTGGGTACTCAGCCAGCTGGCTGTGTAGCCTTCCACCATTACTGACCCCTGCTACTGATCTGGTCTTGCAGGCTTGCAGGCTCTGCCAGCACAAGGGGAGTGTAACTCAGGACAAGTCCTCTGTGAGAAAAGTCCCTGGGGTGCGGGCACATGTATACAAGCATCATGACGGGAATCAACGCATGTCTCCAGATGCGGGAAGCCCCTTCTGGGCCATATTCCTTATTTGAGACTTGGAAAGAAGGAGATAGGTTCAGTGAGAGAACCGTTAATAAGATGTGGAAAATTCTTAAATACGTACAGGTTCCGTCCATTCACAACCATCATGTGTGGTGAGCATTAATATCATCCACTCTGACCCTGTTTCTTCTTCTGGAAACAAGTCCATGCAATTTGCATTTTGGATCAGGATGCTGCCTCTAACCTTGATCTGATGCCATCCAGACTGGGAGTTGGGGGATTGATGCTTTACCAGGCTCCCTGTGAGCATTAGGGAAGATGAGGAAGACTTTCTGCCCTTGTCCATCTCTTTCCTGCTCTAGCACTGAAGAAAGGGAGGAGAGGGTACCCAGAGCAGGCCTGGAAGCAGCTCCGCTTCTATGGGGGTGGCTGACCAAACCGGTGGCATTACAGATGACAGCCATGTGAGCCCAGCTTACACAGCTAGCGAGTGAGCGAGTGAGCACAGCTTCAGTGACAGCGTTGTGCAAATTAATTGCAGTTGGCAGCAGGACCAAGAGCTTCCAGCAAAGATATTTATCTTCCTGGCAGACAAATAAGTTTTTTGTTTTGGTTTTTTTTTCTTTTTCTTTTTCTTTTTTTTTTTTTTTTAGAAAAGAAATCCCACCCAGCTCACCCAAAATAAGCATTCCTCTTGTGCAACTTCCTGGCAGCCAGGCCAGGGAAGGCAGCCCCCACCCCTCCTGGCCTAGCCCTGTTCCCCAGGCTCATCCTTGCTCCATGAACCCCAGTGGTATCGCCCGGCATCCAGCCTGGAGCTGGGATCACCCCATGGGAATGAGGGCCACTTGAGGGCAGCTACATAGAAGCCAGGGTTGGAAGCACTAAGCCTAGCTTCTCATTTAAACTGAGGGGGGAAAAAGCTAGAGAAAAAAAGAGTATGCCCTAATTATCCACAGAACAGTCTCCTGCTCCTGGGACTACCCTACTAGGGAATAGGACCTGTTTCTAGGGAGAAGAAATCCAGGGCCTCTCAGCACCTATAAGTCCTGCCTTCAAGGCACCCTCAGTACAGAGCTAGTTATTGGCCCAGCAGGAGAGGATGGCAGAGTTGACAGTCTTCTGATGAGAAAGAAGTAAGGTTGTAGCCCTACCCATATCTAGCCACCCACTGGAATGAGTGACTGGGAGGTGGGGCATAGCAAGGTGTGTCCTAAGATCAAAGCCCCAGAAAGAGTGTGTGTGTGTGTGTGTGTGTGTTTGCATGTGCACACGCATCTACTAGGCTGGTTGAGCAGAGAGCTCCAGGGATCCACCTGGCTTCAGCTCCTCAGTGCTGGGATTACAAGCACATCCTACCATGCCCAGCTGCTTTAGGGTGTGTTCTCAGATTCTTCGCTCACACTTGTGTGGCAAGTGATTTACCAACTCAGCCACCTCCCCAACCTTCAGTGCCAGTGCTTTAACATTCATTGCTTATGTATGAATGTGCACCACATGGATATCCAGGAGTTATGGATGGTTGTGACCTACCATGTGGGTGCTGGGGATTGAACCCAGGTCCTCTGCAAGAGCAGCAAGTAGTCTTAACCACTGAACCATCTCTCCAGCTTGTCTGGGGTTTGTTGTTGTTGCTGTTGTTGTTGTTGTTTTTCAATTATTTAAAACAATTTTTGACTTTAAATATATTTTGATCATATTCCCACCCATCCCACAAGTCCTTCCAGATCCTCTCCCCCATCCCTACCCATCCAACTTTATGGTTTTTTTTTTTTTTTCCGGTATTTTTGAGACAGGGTTTCTCTGTGTAGCCCTGGCTGTCCTGGAACTCACTCTGTAGACCAGGCTGGCCTCGAACTCAGAAATCCACCTGCCTCTGCCTCCCAAGTGGTGTACGCCACCACTGCTCAGTTTAAACAAAACCTTAATACAACCAAGAAGACAACATAATTTACCCCCCCCAACCCCACCATACAGTAACCAAATAAAAGGGCGCAAACACACACATACACACACACACACACACACACACACACACACACACACACACACACGCTATGGAGTCCGTTATATGATCATCACCCATCTACATCATAACATGAGGTCTGCCCTGGAGACCCACTGTCACTCCACTGGAGAAAACTGATTTCCCCTTTCCCAGCAGGTATAAATGACACTTCCGTTGTTAAGCTTTACCCTAGCCAGCATGCCAATTTTGATTATTAATTTTCTTGCTTTAACTGCTGAAGCTGGGTTCCTACTCTAGACAATAAAGGAGAATTCTCCCAAGGTCTGTATCTATACGTATCATCTCAGAATGACAAGCCTAAGGCGGGAGACTCTGGCTATCTGTCTAATAAGGCCCCTGCAACCTGGGGTCCCCGACGCCAGGACATTCACCTTTAGCCAGCCCATGTTTGTCCTCTAGGGATCGGGTTTATTGTTCCTGGTCCAGCTCTCCAGGGTCTTTCCCCAACCCAGCTACAGGGACCATGGGACACAGCTCTTCTGTTTGAAGTATGCCATCTATCTAGCTTAAAGGCTATGGCGCCAGTCATGACTCCCTATGTGATCTTCAGTAGCCAGGGTCTGCTTGGATCAAGTAGGGTCCCGAGATGAGGGAAGCATGTGGAGCCCTGTGTGAAACCAGCCAAAAGATCCAGAGGAGCCGGCTAGGGAAGTAGCCTAGTGTAGCTCAGAATCTGGCTCACGCTGGCAGTCCTTATCAATAAGATGGGCCTGGCTCTACAATGTGAGTCTCATTACTCCGGTCCAAAGGAGGCCATTGTCCTCCTGGGTTCCCTGTAACCCTCACCTCTTACCACCTGCTCAGAAAATCTTGCCTTCTGGGTGGCTGCAGCTACTCTCCAGGAAGTCTCTGTCCTCCACTCAGCCCCCCAGCCTGGGGTTTTCTGATTAGTGAACGAAGCCCTCAATGTCTGACTCCCCAACTGCTCAAGGGGAGCTTCATGTCACTCACCCTGTCTCAGCTCATAGCATAGGGAGGCACGGGCCCAAATATGTGGGGAGAGGCTGTGAAAGAAAAGATAAGTCATAGCCAAGAGGCACTACGGTGTTCCCTCTTCATGAAGCCACTCTGCACAGCTCTGTGCTGTGGCCCCACTGCAGACTTGCAGAGGGCTGTTGTTGAGCAGGTGAGGGGACCAGGTGTGAGTCAGGTACTCAAGGGGAGCTGAGCACACACACGCCACTTTCCAAGACTGACGGCTCATACAACTGGAGGTGATTGAGGGAAAGTGGGTGGGAAAAAAAAGCCAGGATGGACCTTAAGGGATATTTCTCTTCACATAGCAAGCAGGACCAGCAGGGAGGGACCAGCATATAAATTACTGGTTCTCACCTTCCAAATGCTGTGACCCTTTAATAAAAGTCTTCATGTTGTGGTGACCCCCAAACCATAAAATTATTTTCCTTGCTATTTCATAATTGTAATTTTTGCTACTGTCATGAATCATAATGTAAATATCTGATATGCAGGATATCTGATATGCGACCCCTGTGAAATGATCTTTTGACCCTCAAAGGGGTCACAACCCATAGGTTAAGAACTGCTGATCTAAACCACCATCCATCACCTACCAGAGGGTAGTTGTCTCTGTGTCAGACCACTGCATTGCACAAGAGATGTGGCCTCCAGGAGGGCCAGTTTGCCCAGCTGTGGGATCCTTCTCCACCACCCTGTGACCCCAGTACTGGAGTAGGCTAGGCAGCAACAGAGGCCAGCTTGAATCCAGGCCACCAACAGCCAGCCTGCCTTTATCTCAGCCATCAGGGACACTCTGGCTGAATGTCTTCTTTCCCAAATCATGCAAGGAGACTTTTGTGGGTGTGTCCCAAGTCAAGACAGTGAGTAGAAGCTGCCTTACCTAAAGGACCTCCCTCCTTCTCCCCCTCTCTTTCTCTCTCTTTCTTTCATTCTTCTTTTACTGCGATTGTTTCCGGAGGGCATCAGGAGCTTTTGTGTGCCTCCATCTATGTCAGAGGCTGTGAGCCCACAGGGTACAGGCACCACCATCCTGCAGCTGGGGATGGGTGTGGGGGAACATGTTTCCAGTCGCCTAGGGCAAGGGTCGTGAGTATGCAGACATGTGTAGAGTTGTGTGTCAGTGTGGATGGGTGAGTGTGGACCTGGGTAGAGTGTGTACGTGTGTGGCTAGGCATCGGCAGTGCATACAGCGTGTATGGCTACAGGGTCTGAGTAATTTTATCCTCCGTGGTTTTGATTACATCTATTTTCCCTCCAAACATCTGCTTTGTGGGGGACATGCAGCTCGCTCTGTTCCCCGGGTGAGCTGGCCCCACACACCCTGTGGCGAAGTGCACAGCACCGATGTAATCTCCTTAAACAAAACAGGCCAGCACGGGGCCCTTTCATGCTATTTAAAGGGCACTGACTAAACCCACCGCTGTCCAAACAGTTCTGGGGGGCTGGGGTGGAGGCTAAAGGTTAGCCATTGATCACATAAATCCTCAGCCCACCTCATCTGCCCCTGGGCTCTGTCCAGAGGTCTTCAGCTTAGCAGGCGGCTTGGTAAATAATGCCACAGGGGAAGAAGTACCCAGGCGGCATGTCAGCAAGAGCACATGTGTGTCCGCACTCAGGAGGCAGTGAGCCAGGACGGGAAAGAATGTGCCAGCCATTGCTCAGGCCAGTGGGAGATGCAAGGCACCTTATTCTGAGCACTTGCCAGCCAGAGAGCCCTAATGAAGAATGAAGAAGCACAGACCTGAGGAGGAGGAGGGGACAGGTGAACTAAGTAGATTGTGGGTCCCAGGACAGGAGGACATGGGAAATAGTGAAATCTGAATTGGGTGTGGAGTTTAGTTCATAATAACCCTATTTTTTAAAGTGACAGTTTATTTGAACAGGCAGCTCAATGAAGACACACTGGTAGCCAATAAACCTGGGAACAGGCAGGTCACCATTACTGCCGCTGAGCACAAATGAAAAGCGGGGTGAGATCCCAGGGCACCCTCACACTGAGACACAGAAACAGGAGCCCATGGCACGCAGGTCACAGTGGTTGCAACTGTGTCAGCAGTTTCTTATGTGATTAGACTAACCCTAGCTCTGGCCCCAGCAAGGCCTCAGCTCAGCAAATGCCCTAAGAAGTGAAGATCCATCTGTGAGGGGCAGAGACCCCAACCAGAGAAAAATCAATACTGCTGTGTTTGGCTTTGAATGTCCCTGAAAGCTTGATCGTGTCATGTGGTTTAGTCCTCAGCAACTGACAATGCTGGAAGGTGAGAAAAACTGGGGTTCATGGAGGACTGTGGGTGGGTCTTAGATCGCTGGGGATGTAGGACACTAATCTCTCTCCTCCCGCTTCCTGCATGCAGCGTCCTCTGCATCATGCTCCTGCCACGATGAGCTACATCATCACAGACCCAACAGCAACGGAACCAACTATGACACAAACCCACACTATAGAATAACATCTCAGTACCTAGAACGGTGCTCATCTCTGACAAGTAAATCTCATTTTCACAAGAGATAAATAAGCATGCTGGAAAGGTGTTGGGATAGAATCTCCAAAGCAGTGAGACCCTTTTTTTCCCTTTTAAATTGATTGTCACAGGCATTTTGTCACAGTCCCAGAGAGCTGCACAACACAACAAAGGTCCTTTAGTAGACAACCGATGAGCAGGCTGAGGAGAACGCGGTGCAGTAACACTCAGTAAAGAAACGAACCACAGACTCGACAATGTGGGGGAGTCTCGGAAGCTTCCTGCACATGTAAAAGAACCAGCCTGAGAGCTCACACACTGTGTGAGTCATCCAGTTATCATTCGAGCTTGGAAAGGTAGAAATGGAGGTACAGAGGGCAGATGGTTGGCTGCCAGGGGCCTGGGGCCAGGGAGCAGGTTGGGGGAGGAAGGTTTGTCAACAAAGAGATCTCATTGATGTGAGACTGTTCTAGAACCATACGACTATGCCTTTGTGATGGGGTCAATGGGTACATAAATCTGTATGGGGATGCATTAAAGACTACAAATTTACACCAAACTTCATTTTACACAGTTATTTTATGGTGTGAAAAAAAATGTAATTAAAGAGAAATACAAAATGGCATTGAACATCATTCAACGTTCAAAGACTTTCACCCTAAAGTCCCACTTCTAGGGTCTTAACCTAGAGGAGTAATTAACAATGGACCCTAAGGAGTGAATGAAAGACAAAGTTCATCAGGCCATTGTCTACTGTCTAGAAAGCAGAGGTTAATCAAAACAGCCAGCATAAACGGTATTCTTCTCACACTCGCATTCTGTGCGGCATCTTTGTTGGGATTTAACATGAATTATTGTGCATTCACCTGCTTGATTATTTTTCTTTTATTCCTATTGTCCCCTCCCCATTAGAAAGCAGGGATCTTACTTCACCCCTCCTGTCCTCCATTTAGTATTGCACTGGGAACACATTAGTCACCCAGTAAACACCTGGTGAATGAATGTGTGAGCCCTGTTACAGAGCAGGACTTTGGCAAGCAAAAAGACAGGCATTTCTATGAAGTTTCAGGTTGAAAATAAGCATGGAGTGATCATCCTTAGACAACGCTGGGAACTTTCCAGAAGTAGAAATTTGAGGATGTGGCTAGCTTTCTTCTTTTGTTGGCCTGTTTTGTCCTGGCTGACTTGACATATTTATTCTTTGGGATAAGCTCTTATCTGAATCAGAGACTGGAAATCCCAGGGAAGCTTGTGCTGACAGGGAGCTGACACTGTGCTGTGGGGTTATGGGAAGTGAGAGGCCTGGATGAAGTGGGATGGGAGAGGGCAGCTTCAGAGAAAAGCTCCTGTCATGGAGGGGTGGTACTGACCTCCTAACCGGGCCCTAATGGACTCCAAGCCAAGGCCTCTGCGACTGCTGGCGCACGGCCATCGCTCAAGCCCAGTCCAGATTTCCTCATAAGAGTCTTGGTCTGTAGGCTTCTGTCCTTGAGTACAGCCAGAAGGTGTCTAAGGCACGGGCACCCATCATGCCACAACCCAAGGCAGAGGTTCCCTCCACCTCCCAGAGGCCTCATTCAGATGCCTCACTGACGACGGGATACTCCTTGAAACAGTACATACCAACGTTTAATATAAGAGTGCCCGAGTTCGGTCCCCAGCACTCACATGAAGAGCCAGGCACAGTGGCACAGGCCTCTGATCCCAGCTCTGGGAAGCTGGAGACAGAAGGATCTCTGGGTTTGCTGGCCAGCCAGCCTAGCCAATGAGTGATCTCCAGGTTCAGTGAGAGACACCACCTCAAGAAATAAGGTGGAGAACAATTAAAGAACACACTTGCCTGGTTAACAAGCTCTGCTTTCCATGTGGCTGTGTACCAGTGTGCTCTCACGTGCACACACACACACACACACACACACACACACACACACACACACACACAAATATACACACACTTTAAAAACACCAGAAGTTCAGCATGGTGGCACACACCTTTAACCCCAGCACTGGGAAGCAGAGGCAGGTGGATCTCTGAGTTCCAAGGCAGCCTGGGCTATGTATAGAGACCTTGTCTCAAAAACAAACAGTAAAACACTCCAAATATTGACAAGAAATACAGGGAATGATTCCTTCAGTATTTAACAGTCATGTGACAGTCTGTTGTTTGCTACCTTGGCCAACCCCACCGTGGCTTTCAGGGACTTGTGGGCCAGATCACCCCCTCTTGCTTTGCGGACTTTGACCTGTTCACACAATAGCATCCCCACCCCCACCACGTGCTGCATGGTGGACTTGGGTTTCTCAACTCTGCAGCTGCCCTCCTGCTCCCTCTCCCCTCTCCCCTCTCCCCTCTCCCCTCTCCCCCCTCCCCCCTCCCCCCTCCCCCCTCCCCCCTCCCCCCTCCCCCCTCCCCCCTCCCCCCTCCCCCCTCCTCTCTCTCTCTCTCTCTCTCTCTCTCTCTCTCTCTCTCTCTCTCTCTCTCTCTCTCTCTCTGTAATTTCTCTGGATTTCTGTCCTTACCACACTATCCTGGATTCTCTATGGCTGGGCTCCCTAGCTCAGCACACACTGCCTGTGTGAACTGGTTGCCTCATGGAGGTAGAAGAGACCTTTTGAGAAGAAGCTCAAAGAAACCAGCCATAAAGCAGGCATGAAGGACCAAGGGCGGCCCTGTGGCTATTTCAGTCTGAACAAACCTCTGGGCTAACAGTTAACATTTCCTCAGATCTACAACTCTGAGTGAATCCGCACCACTAGGAGTACAAAAGGCACTGTGGAGGGGCCAGTCCTGTGGGCAGCCAACACCTGGGAGGGTCTCCAGCAGCTGCTCACCCTCAGTGCTGGTTCTGTGTCAAGACTGTAGGTCCAACTCCCAGAGGGCAAGAGCAAGGCTGCAGTTTCACACACTTACCACTAGGAGGCACTGTAGTTCCAATAAAGTATTTCTGGGCCTGAGGCAAAGTGGAGGGGGGTGGGGCACCCCTTAAAGTGATTTGAAGAAGTTCCTGGGAGAGTCTACCAGTTCTACAGGTATTCAGCCCTACTGTTTATCTGCAGTGCCATCTCTGGGAGGGGCCCAGGGACGGGCAAGGCAGGTCCCAGTGCCTCCTGAAAGAGCTCTTGCCTCTCTCCTAACTCACAGCTCATTGAACCAGTCTCAAAATACCCCAGTGGGCAAAATGGGCCACCAGACAGAGACTTGTTGAATAACAACAGCATCTGAATGAAAGGGCTGGGCTTTTATTTTTGTTTTTCCTAGAGGCTGTCTCCCTTCCTGCAGAACTGTAAGTATCCCTTGGGTTCCAGCTATATTGGCACACAGTAGGTATGTAGGAAACATCTGACTCACTTCCGAATGACTGTCTTATGCCAGAACTATTCAGTACACCACCTTGTCTTGCTGGTGGATTGCCTTGTGGCTCAGAGCTGTCGCTCCTGGACTGTGAGCTCCTTCTGGGACTTCTTAATAGAGTCAGGAGCCACAGCCCCACCTCATACAGATATTCTCTGGGCTCTTCTCACGAGGGAGGCTCTTTCCTGGTTTAGAGGAGTGGGCTCTTAGAGTCAAGGAAGGGAGAGGACACAGAGCATCATGAAGAACAGGGAATATATTTTGTAGTCTACATGGTCCTTGGGACCTGCCCTGGTGATTCCCTCTTTACAGACACCAAGTAAAGACACCACATTTCATGACTTCAGAAACGAAGACAGAGAGGGTGATGACTTATTTGAAAAGTAGCCTGACCTGGGCTATTTCCACTGCATCCTTCTGGGCAGGCACCTTAGTAGGACAGATGCCTAGTGGAACAGGACTAGACATTCAGAGACCAGACTCGGGAAGAAGGGAAACAGATTGGAAAGTGCAGGAGGCCAGCCCCTCTCAGCTGCCTCATGAAGGACCCATCACACCCACCTCCACCTCCGTGCTGGCTCTGAGTAGGCTGCCTTGTGCATGAGACCAGACTGTCAGAGACCTCAAGAATAGACTTGTGTCTTCTTTTATAACTGTGCACCAAAGTACTTAGAAATAAAGAGACAGATAGGCAGTTTAGTCAGTTCACAGAAAAAAATAATAACATACCCTGTGTACCTGCAGGCCAATCAACATTTGCCTATTGATTTATATAAGACCCAGAAGATTGAGGATGACTTAGCTGGTGTGGTAAAACTTCCATGTGTGGAGAATCAGCAGAGGAGCATCTGGGCTTTCCCACTATACTTAGTAGCTTTTCTTTAAGTCTGAACCCTTTGCAAAATGGAAAGCTTTTATGGAGAAATTATATATAAGGGCTGGTAGGAAGATGGCCTTATCCAGGATTCCACTACAGAACACATTCTATACGGCTCAGCACAAGGCCTAGGTTGGAGTGTAGTGAGTGTCCCCTGACATAGCATCCTCAGCCTCCAATGCCTGGTCCCCACGTCCTTGGCCGAGCCATGATGCGAGCTCCAGAGCACACCTCATGTAGCTCTTTGTGACTCCCTCTCATCCAGCCCTTCAGGGGCCCCACACAGAGCCTGCACTTCCTTCAACAGGACTTTTAGGCCTGTGGCAAAGTTTGTGAGCAAAGGGCATGCTTCTGTTGCAGTTGAGAACTTAAAAAACACTCTGAATCTATGAGAATTTCCATTTTCTGGGCTGGCAAGATGGTGTAGTGGGTACAGGTGCTTGCTGCCAAGTCTAATGACCTGGGTTCAAGTCTCTGGTCCTGTACAGTTAAAAGAAAGAAAAACAACTCCTAAACATTGTCCCAACTGCCACACAGACACCATGGCATGAATCCACACAGAGACACACACAGACACATACACACACAGACACACACACACACAGACACACACACACACACACACACACACACACACACACACACACACACACACTAAATAGAGGGGGAGTTGAAGACAGGAGCTACCTGGGCTCTTTGGCCATTCAGTCTAGCCAAATCATCGAGTTCATGACCTATTGAGAGACCTCATCTCAAAAGCAAGGTGAACTTCTGGCTTCCACACACATTGTGCACACACATGTGCGCACACACACATATACACACAGGGCCACAGACTGATGGAAGGCACAGACAGGTGACAAGTGCCATCCAGTTGTCACAGGAGATTCCAGCTAAGTGAACATTGTGTTGTGCCTGGACACCAGGGTCCACAAAAAAAAGAGGGTGGCTGCTTCCGCTTGAAAAGGTCAAGGAGATATTTGAACTTAGCACTAAAAAGAGAGCCTAGCTCAGGCCTTAAAACCCAAGCTCCGTGTGTGCCAGCTCGAATGGCAGAGTACAGAGAAAGGTGGGACTTGAACTCATGTCTTCCTGCTTCTAACCTTGTGGTCGGTCTGCTCACTGCTTCTTTTGATTCCTCTAAACCGTGTGGCTTTGAGTATGTCCCCAAATACCAGTAACTTGTTAACCCAGATGCTGTGTTTCCTCTTACAACAAAAGAAAGCCTGCATCCCTGATGCCCCCTCCGGGATACTGTGGCAAGATGGAGCAGCTTAAACCCTGCTCAATTTGAAGGAATGAGAAGGGTCTGGGGTAGGACCAGGCCCAGGTTTATTCCTAATTCTGCCATTCTTTGTTCCCTCCCCCACCCCACCAAGCATTTCTTGGGTACTTAAACAAGCTGGAAAAATTCCAGGGGGTGGGAAGGAAATGTGTCACATGTTCATCTCAAGAAGGAAGGCTGCTGGGAGGTACAGGCTGGTAGAACAAGAAGGGAGAGTCACCTGACCTTGGTGACAGCAGATTGCCAGGGCAACCTTGGTCTATGCATCCGGATGCTGAAGCTGCCATGTGCCTGAAGAGGCCAGCTTGAAGCTCTCTCTAGCTAGCCTCGCCATACTAGAGATGTTGACTGGCCTCACTTAAAAAATGGCAGAGGAGAAAAAGATGCTCCCAGGCTCTCCCCCCCCCACCCCCCACTTAGCCTCCAGGGAATCTTTGGGGAAGCAACAGTTGTGTGCCTTCATTTCCTTGCCTGTGAAGCGAGGCTGAGCAATCTACATCCCCGAAGGTTAGGAAATGGAAATGAGGCAGAAAGCATGGATCATATCCCTTGGCACCAGAAATCCCCCAGGGCACATAATAGACTCTAACTAGGGGGTCTACACAGCTGCAAGAGGGAAGGAAAGAGCTCTCAGGGGCAGGAGCACCCCTACTTCCCAGCCCTTGCCAGGGGCCCTCTCTTCTGTCCAAGTCTCACCAGCTTTAGCTGTCGGGACATATATGGACCATAAAGCCCTGTGCAATGTGGCTCCCAGGGTCTCCTTCAATCTGATCTCATTTCTTACCTGTGTAGCGGGCCCTGAAATGGGTGAAACATTTGAAACATTTACAATTTGCTGTAAATTTCTGAAACATTTGAGACATAAAAGCCAGGCATTGGCTGTCCATTCCTTTTGTTTTCCATACTTTGCTGTGTATACTCCTGGCAGCTTCCCCCCTCAGATGGAGCCTTTGCTGTGGGCAAGGAAGATAGCACACCAGTCTCCATGGCCCTTCCTGCCCTGTATCTGACTTTAAATATGGAAATTTTTAATTCCATATTTAAATTCCATGAGAGTCTTTCTCATGGAAGCGAGAGACTCTGGTTCACTGGGTTTCCAGCCTTTGGAGGAGTCACACAAATCTAGAAGGAGACTGCTTCTTTCACCAGTGACCAGCTTCCTTTCTGGAATGGAGAATCACTAATAAACAGGAAGGAGCGGGAAGAGCTTTCCTCTCTTAGGTGGGAAGGAAGAAGTCATGGCTGAATCCATTGCAAAGCTGCTATTTAATTTTCTAAGGGATAGAAAAGGCCACTTTATGTTTGCTGTCAAAGAAATCTCACAAGGGAGGTGGCCAAGTGGATAAATCTCTTGCTTTTCGAGCATAAGGGCCTGAGTTCTGATCCCCAGAACCCATGTAAAAGCTGGGTAGGCATAGCTGCCACCTATGATAGCAGATCTTCCAGGAAAGCTGAGCTGGACTAGCCAAAACTGGGGAGCCCCAGGTTCTGCAAGAGAGTGGGGAGCAATTGAGAAGATAGCTGACATCAATTTTTGGCAACACACACGCATGAGCACCTGTACGCAGACATTCACACGCATGTCAACACATATTACACATGTATGTATGTATGCAAAAATCTGACTTCCACACACATGCTGTGGCATGCACACTATCACATATACACCATACACAAACACATGTGTGCATGTATACACACACACACACACACACACACACACAAGTAAAATAAGGTTTTAGAAGTTGTGCATGCAACCTGCCTGCAGACCAGGCCCAGCAGACTGTGTTTGACCACTTGGGCTGATGCTTAAGCAAGGGAGCCTCTTCCCCTGGGCCCAGTGCCTGGAACTCAAGGCCCTGGTGGACTTACTGATGACTGGGCAGAGGACAGGCAGTGCAAATGCCTCTTTCTGGGAATAAATGTTACACAAGAGAGCTGATAGCATGGAGCCTGCAGCAAACAGGTCACAGGCTTCCTTCCAGGGAATTCTCTCAGCACACAGGGAGAAGGTTTTGGAGCCATATTAATAACATGCGGTTACATCCTTATTAGAATTAGCTGGAGAAACCCAGGGGCTCCCAAATAGCCAGGAACTTAGGGGCCATCTCTGGAGCCCTGGCCTGCAGCTCTGCCCTCTCTTATCAGCTCTGCTTCCTGGGGAACAAATGTGTCCCTGACTTGAATCTCTGTGGCTAGCCAATCACTAACTCAGAGGCAAGAAAAGATACAGTGGCCCATGTGTTTCCCTGTGCATTCTACAATTCCAAACTTCACATGAGAGAGCCCTACTGGGGACAGATAGATGGAGTAAACTAATACAAAAGGATAGAAATGCCAGAGGGAAGCTCTCGGGTTCCCTGGGTGAGCAATTCTCACCCAGCATCTCAGGACTGCTCCTTGGAGAGGTGCTGCCTTTTCTGCTGTGCTCCTGGGAAAGTCTGTGCACAGAGGGAGCTAACACTCCTCTCATGCTGTACCCAAAGATGGACACAAAATAGATCAAAGACTTGATGGAATGGGTCCCAACAGTAATAGAAGGAAATGGAAATCCAGGACATGGGTGCCATCAATGTAGATGTGACACCAAAAATAGGTGACAAAGGGAGAAATGGTCAACCAGATTTATCAAAATGCAAAACTTTAATTTATCCAAGGACAGCGTCCACTCCAGAGGCAAAGACAGCCCACAGGAAGAGGAGAGGCTTTGTAATATTTATAAGCCATCTGTCTAATAAGAGATTATTATTCAGATACTTAAAGATTCTTCTATGGGCTTTGAGTCTGGATCAATGGTAAGGCACATGCCTGGGACACTGGGTTCAATTGCGACCAGCATAAATAATAATAAATCCTTCCACTTAACAACAAAAACATTCAAACAAACATATTCAAAAATTGGAGAAGGATCTGGAATAGGTATTTCTCCTGAAAAGTTACACAGATGGCCAAGAATGCATTTGGACAAATTCAAATGAAAGTAGGGAAAACTTTATAAAGGCAGAAAGCAGAGTGACAGCTGCCTGGGGAAAGATGATGAAAGCTTCTGTTTAACAGGTACAGATTCTATTTAAAATGGTGGGAAAGTTCTGGAAATAGAAGAGATGGATATACAACATTTTGAGTATATTTAATGTCACAGAATTGTACACTTAAAGATAGTTAAAATAATTAATTTTATGCTATATATAATTTGGTGTGCTATACATAATAATGCTATATATAATATGTGCATGCATGGATACATGTGTGAAAGTGTCTTTTTCTGTAGCCCAGGATGTCCTGGAACTCACTAGGTAGCCCAGGCTGTTCTGGAACTCACCTGCACAGGATCTGTAAAGTGAGGATAGATTTCCTACCACATAGTACTTTGATGGAACTCAGGAAGGTCTTTGATGTAGCCTAGGCTAGCCTCATCCTTGCAGCAAGCCTCATGCCTCACCCAATTATGTGCTGAGTTTACAGGCCTGAGCCAACACGTTCAGACTTGTGTCATGCCTGTACATTTTACTTCCATTAAAAAAAACAAACACCAGTTCCCCATGGTTAAAGTTTCTGAAATTGTTTTTAGAGCTCACACCAAAGAACACTACAACACTCATCAAGGAGCTTGCCTTTACAGCCCCCTCAGCAACCTTCAGGGGTCCCCTAAGCCCCAAGCCTTAGCAGAAATGAAAGTCCTCACAGCTGGCCCCTGCCAATCCTTGGGCTCCAACTCCCAGTAGCCAGCATGCTGCATTCAGATTTTGACTAACCCAAACCCTTGACTCAGGCAGCTTCCTGGTGACAGAGGCCCATTTCTGGCCCCCTCCTGCTGACTGAGGAGTGCAGCCTCTGAGGACTGGTTTAGGTGTCCTTAGGAATCCCCAGACCACTGCCACCTCTCTTGGGATTCCCCATGTGGCTCATCCAAGTGAAGCTGGTGACTATGAGGTGGGAATCATCTCAGTCACAGACAGACCCTTTGAGATGCCTGACCAGGGTGTTGTCCACAGGATCTGGTGATGGAAGAAACCTTCCCAGGGCTCTGCCTTGTGTGAGCCTGTTCCCTCTTTAGTGAGGGAGAGAGGAGCTCTGCTCTGTCTCTGCATTCTCCCCCAAGTACCTAGCAGTCTGGAATAATGGAAGCCATTCCTGAGTGCTGACACACCCAGACTAGGGGTATGAGTGTGTGTGCATGTGTGTGTACATCTGTGCATCTAGGACATGCCCATGAAAATGCTGTGGGTCACACAAGGAGCAGAAGGAATATGCTGGGAGAAAACCTTGCCTCAGTAGGTACCCAAGGAGAAACCAGGAACAGAATGCGTGGGAACAGAGACTACTGCCCCTTGCTGAGTCTCAGAATCCCAAGGAGACATGAATAAATAGGTTCAGCTGTTTCTGAGTGACCCTAGGCAGGCAGTAGGAAGGAACAAAGGTCCTGGGATGTGGCTAGAGTCAGGCAGGAGCTAGAGCTAACTGCAAGCAAGGTCTGAGGAGATTCAGGAGGGGGAGAGCACCCACCTGATTAGAGCCAGCCCTGGCAGGCATGACAGCTGGACACCAGGCCTGTGGCCTTGGAGATGAGCTTAAAGGGGGAACAGTTGGGGATAGATGGATCTCCTCCAAACTGCTGCAGTTCTGCAAAACAAATGGCTGTGTATCCACGACCTCCCTGCTCCTGAGCCGCAGGCTCCTTGCAGAGTGAAATCCTTTTCTAGAAGGGTGAAAGAGGTCCACGCTGTGGGCCGCCACCCTATCTCCACAAAGGAAGGAAAGAGGAGGGAACAGGGAGCAGAGGGAATGAAAATGTTCACACCCATATCCATATCAGTCATGCATCAGCAAACACTGATTGAGCACCTACTGTGTATCCCAAGCCTTGTTTTAGGATCTGGAGAAATGCTCTGGAGCAACACAGACAGAGCCTCACACAATCCTGTGTCTCCCGGAAGAAAGACAACTAGACACTCCCCCACTGCTCATTCTCCTGGCCGTTCTCAGCTCTTTCATCTTGACCAGCACTTTAAAACATAATCCCCACTCCATTAGGCACCTGCGCCTTGCCCTTCTTACCAGGCATGGGTGAAGAAGCCATGCCTGAGGTCCAAGTCAGGCCTGGAACACTACCCTACCCAAGTGCCAAAATCCAGTCAGACATCCCAGACATGATAGGAAGATCTCTTTGGGAGCCATGTTTGAGAGAGAGCCCATCCTTTGTCTCCATGCCATCTGGGATAAGCTTGGAACGATTTAAAGTATATCGGGGCCATCCTAGAAAAGGATGCTTCGTAGGTCTTGTCTTGGGGCTGTCAAGAACTTATTTGTCCCTTCTTATCTGCCCCAGCCTGTACATGTTCCTCCCAATCTGCTGGGTCTCTGGCGGGTCTACTGCTCTCATACAAAGGGATTACAATGAGATAGAACACAGGAAGCACTCAGTATTTCCTATAGAAGGGAAAATGAGGGCAAATACCAAGCAAGGCCTGCTAAACTCTCCCCTGCCACAGATGGCCCAACCTTCTCCTTCTGTGGGTGCAATGCAGTGAGCAGAGAGGTAGGCTCTTGAAGTTTCTAAAGGATGCTTAGCCTCAAGACCTGGACCAAGGCTTTCATTTCAAAACCATCAGATTCCATGAAGTGGTTTCAGACATGGGGACCTGTGTCACAGAGGTACGCACACTCTTGTCCTGTCTGTCATGGGGCCAAGTCCCTTCATGAAAACAAAGACCAAGGACTCATTGAGCCCTGCTCAGTTCTCAGATGTGAGCTGGAGGTGTCTGAATGGTGGGGCCAGAGACAGGACCAGGGAAACTTCTAGATATCAGGGAGGTTCACATATCCTGGGGGGAACCTCAAAGTCCCCACTCCTATCCTAAAATCTGATCAGAGTCTACAGTGGTATATTGCATGCCTGCCATGAGTGAGACCTGAGTTTGATCTCCAACACAGCAATAATAATAAACAAATGGCACCTTATTGACACTTTGTCACCATTACCACCTGTAATATCCTAGCTCCCTGAAAGACATGAGTGCCGGAAGGCAGAGGGCTTAGGATCTATCTATAACAGGCTCACTCTCCGTGCTCAGAAGTCTTCCTGCTCCCTTCCCTCTTAGTCAGCAAGTCCCAAATAGCCATGTTCAACACATGAAGTCACTAAGTGCCATTAGGGAGTAAGTTGCTAAAGGTCACGGTCAATTCCACTGCAATGTCAGCACCTGCACCCAGACCTCTTGATCTGCAAAGAAGGGAAAGAAGAGAGTTGGCAAAGGTCTTCAAACTCCTTGGTTCCCTTCCCTTACTGGAGAAAGGAGCCCAGGTAGGCTGGGGCGGTGGCTTCTATACCCAGGGGCATCTTTCCCCTTGCAGTTTGTAAGCCAGCCTGGTGGAGGCTTTGTCTGCCCAGCGCTGGTGCCAGGCAAGGGGAACTGGAGGTTGCTTGTCTGCCTCTGGACCTGAAAGCAGAGGCAGGGTCCAGCACTTCTCAGGCCTCCCAGGGCCTGGCTCAGTGACAGTTTGATGAGCCATAAGTAAGTGGAATCAGGCATCCTAGGTCCTAGTCTGTGAAACAGGGCATTGGTACAGGAGAAGACTGCTATTTCTTCCAAAATAGAGCAGTGCCCCATAGGGATACCAGAACCCACTTAAGTCTGTCTTTGGGACAATGGTTCCTGAGGTCCCCAGCACTGGGAGGCAGTCACATGAGAGAGGCGAAGATGGATCATTGGCCTCAGGGTTCTCATGCAATGTGGCTTCCATACCTCCATGTATGATGAGCAGGCGATCCAACCAGATTGTTCCCAGATCTCACTGCCTCTCCACCCAGCAGTAAGAGGTATTCTTATCCCCCTTTAACCTGGGCTTGGGGTTCCCTGCTCATCTACTAAAAGGAGTCTGAAAAACACATCAGGATGTTGCCAGGATAGCTTGTCTTACAAAGTGGGCCATGCCGAGCAAAAGGGACATCCAAGTAGCCAGAGAGGGGGGTAAGTCTCAGGACACTGCAGGTGGGCTGCATGGACCCAATCTGGGACTCCAGGGCTTGCGGGAGACCTGCCACCTGGAGACTCTGCTGGTCTGTGAGTCAGCCTCAGGGAAGCTACAATAGACAGCCAGAAGGAGGGAGGCTTGGAGCCAGAGACACACAGACGCTTAGCCTGTCTCAGGCACAGCCCTCTGAAGGGGAAACTAGGTTGTACATGGGGTAGGAGGGGCTTTCAGAGCCACACACGGGCACTCATCCTTGTACATACGCAAGTACACAAGTTCCCACACATGGGTGACAAAATGGTTGGGGTCATGTACAGTTTTCAAACAGGAGTGCACAAAAATTAATACACACAATTATAGCCTGACTTACTCAGCAGGAGGAGGAGGACCCAGTAACCACGGGTAGGAGGCATGACACCTCACATTCACACACAAGAGAGAGAGAGCTACAGGTCCTGGCAAACTTTCACAGAAGCATCCGACCTTCTGAATGAAACACCAATTCTTCATTCATCCTTACAGTCAAACTCCAGGATATAGACCAGAAGGAATTAGGCTCTAGCCACAGAAGGCCCACATTCTCTTGGTTCACCAAGACCTTATTGCCTTTGGTAGGCAATTGCTAAGTACAGAGAGCGGGAATATAAATGGAACATTAGATTAGGGGGGGTTGCACTGAGAGCCGCCAGAATTCTTGCATCCTTGGCTTGAGCCTGGTGCCCTGTGAAGACCAGAGAACAGTAGCTTACCTTTATATTTAAAGCCCAGTGAGGAACCCAGACCTTTCATCCAGCCCCACTTTTCAGGACTGTCAAAACTCCGTCCTGGAACTGCTGGTCATTCAGGACAGGTTCCTGCTTCCAGGGAAGACTTTCCTGCCCACTATATATATATATATATATATATATATATATATCTGGACTCCTTTGAGACAAAAAACGCATGTGGGTGGGAAAACAGAGGAGGGGGTCCCCGCACAGATCCTCTCAGACAATCTTTGCATCCTCTACTGATCTTTCCGTTTATGTGTTAAATTAGAAGCCAGGAGCAGAGAGGACCTCCTCTAAAGCCACGCAGGAGAACCGTTTGCACATATACTTCCGTGGACTCCAGGCCCTTCTGGATCAGGGTCTTCTTAGCACAGCGTCCCAGTCCCGCCTTCTAGAAAGTGCACAGTCCCAGTCCCGCCTTCTAGAAAGTCGCTCCAGGCTACTCCACACCTCTAAAAGATTAACTAACAGAAGCACCTTTAAAGGAGATTCGGGTGTCACTCATTCACACAATTACAGCAGAGAAGTGTGGTCCCTGAGGGCCATTGATAACTGGTCTCAGAGAAGCAAGCCTGGTTAAGCATGGGCTCCTCATTCAGGATGAAAATCTTCCCCCACCAAGAGAACCCGCTTTACAAATCCAGTGTGTGGCAGTGCTGTGCGGGCGGGCCGCTTCCTTCTCTATTCCAAATACACCGCGGCGCCAGTAACCGGACCTTCGCTGGAAACTGAATTCCTAGCACAAGCACTGTCTCAAGGACAGGTAGGTATCTCATCAAGCAGCGGCACGTCTCACCCTCAAGGCTCCCACTTTTCTAGAAGTACTCTGGATGTGACCCCACCAGCTTGTCTCTTAAGGAGAAACTGAATCGAAGCTGTCCGGGTTGCTATTCCACCACCCGCCCCGGGGCCCCGCTGTCCCTCGCTCCTCTGATCAACCTTTTGCAAACATCTGAGCCCGTGTGTTCAACTATTTTCCCTTCCCTCTCTCTTCCTTGGTGCTGAAGGTTGGGAGTGGGTGTGGGGAACAAAAGAGTCTTCCCCAAAATTACAGAATGTGCTGGGAACAGAGAGGAGGAGTCCAATGCGATTGGGGAGCGCCATCCTGAAGGCTCAGACGGCATCTGAACCCGACTTCATTTTTGTAGCCTTTTCGGGGAAGACTGGCTTCCTATTTACCGGTTGTCGCTCCAGGCTACTCCACACCTCTAAAAGATTAACTAACAGAAGCACCTTTAAAGGAGATTCGGGTGTCACTCATTCACACAATTACAGCAGAGAAGTGTGGTCCCTGAGGGCCATTGATAACTGGTCTCAGAGAAGCAAGCCTGGTTAAGGGCTGCTGGATCTCCTTGATGACCCCCACTTGTCTAGTGGTGTGGAGATGGTGGCTCTTAGCGCCTAAACAAGGGGTCAGTGATGATTTCCACTCTGACTTCGTTAGAGAGAATCGTCACCTACTTATAGCCAGGGTCCAAGCACTGATGTGGTTTCCCGATCTGATGACCATGCCAGACTCCTTGGTGAGGGGACCGCACAGTGTCAAGCTATGCCGAGAGTAGCCCGAGGTTGTCAGTGAACGCGCAAGTGGCACCTATAAGCCAACTCTAGACCAAATGTACCACTCAAGCCTGTGGCTGCGCTCACGCTCTCAGGCGTCCTGAGCAAGACGGATTCAAGACTAAGGACTCTGGAGCACCAGGGGCCCAAGATCTCCTTTCCAGAAATTTCTTTTCTTTCCTAAATACCTCTTTCCTACTCACCCAGTCTGTCTATTAGTTCTCTCCACTGTTAGTGCGCAACCACCGGTGCTTTTATCCCAGGCCGGCGGTAGGCTCTGGAAATTAGCTTTCCCTGTACTGACCCTGCCTGCTACCTCAGGCACTGAGGTGCAGGGCATCAGCAGACAAGAACCAACCCGGTTCAAACGCACCAGACACCAACCTCTCCTCCCTCGCAGCAGTTACGGAGGTTTTCCATTTCGTCTTTCAGCCGGCCACAGAAACAACGCCACGCTGCGGGCAGCACTTCCAGAAGAAACCCGCCCACGAACGGAATCAAGGCACTCTCCAGAAAAGTCTGTCTATCTGCCACTAAAACCAAAGTCCTATGGGACACTAGCAAGATTTAATGCAGAGTGTCAGAATTTGCTTTCCTCCGCGTCTGGAACCTCAAGGGCAACTGAAGGCTTTGATGGCTCCGGGATAGCCAAGGAAGGTTCTAGGCTTAGCTGGTTATAGCCTCGTTTTAGGGTCAGCGCTGCGCAAACGCCCGGGAGTTACAAGGTCACCCTTGACATACTGCTGTGAGAAACATAATGGGGTCCCCCGGTGCTTCGAAATTTTTTCCTGAAAATTTTTTAATTCACAAAAAGGGCTTTTCCCCCCTCAAAAGTTTTCGTGAGCGTGTTCAACACCTATAGGGCCATACTTGAGCAAGCAAGTTCCTATCCGTTTTCCAGACTTTTCCACTTAAGACTTTGAACCTCGCTAAGTGTAAATTAAAGAAAAATGTATGCCGAATCCATTGATTTCAAAATAATATTAGACTTTTTAATACAAGCCTTCTGTTTTTCTAGTTAAAAACGTGCCCGGGTTGTTGGGGCAGGCTGGGGGCTATGGGAATTAACAAAGTAAAAAATTAAAAGCTATTCTTTCCCAGCATTCCCTCTAAAACTGGCGGGGACTCTCTGCCTTCATGAAGAGACTTAATCCTCTCTCAAAGGTCCCGAGGATTGATTCAGGCTGCTCCCCTTGTCCTCCTACGCCTCCAGTCTCCCTCCATCTTTAGGGGTAGGAGGATTTACAAAAGATCCCTATTTCTTGACTAAATCAAGTAAGTCATCGTTTGTGAGTAGTGTCTGTACTGGGGAATTGGGGGATGGAGTAGAGAAATACCTCTAGAGTTTAACATTTCATCTAATTCGAAAAATCAGAACATGCCCCTCGGCGGCGCCACGCGGGCTCGAGCCAGACCGTAGCGCTCTAAAACCTGGGCGCCCAGAGCGCTGCCTTCCGGATGGGCTCTTGGAGGTCCCAAATTGCACTCAACGAAAACCTGCGTGCACCGAATCGAAAGCGAAAGGGGAGGTGGCAGAGCTGTGCCCAGCTGAGCCACAACCTCAGAGGTACCCGCAAGACTGTAGGAGGAGGATTGCGGAGAGGAACGCCCTGAGTCCTGTTTTTTCCCTAGCATCACACAACAGCGGCGGGTCTTTACCCTGTGAGCCGTTCCGGGGGCGCTCGCCGCCGCCTTGAGAGCGAACCAGAACTTCAGAAAGCTGAAGGACCGCAGGGAGCCTGGCGGGGTCTAGATCTCAGTGGGCCCGGGCTTCTCCGTGGGGCCCTTTCATTAAAAAAAAAAAACAAAAAAAAACACGCGTATGACTCTAGGTTCGCTTTGCCCTTTGAGTAAATAAAGGTGGGGCACCTGAGGTTCGGGATCCTGTAAGGTTGCCTGGAGCCACGGAGGAACTCTCCCTTACCTCCAATTCTGGAGTCTCCAAAACTCTGGCCTGGCCTGCACTCTCTCAGCTGAGCCTTAGTGCAGTCTCCCAAGGCCTGCACCTTCCTCCCAAGGGACCTCAGAGTAATTCTGAGACTGAAGTTTCTGAGGCTCCCCTCCATTTGGAACTTCTTCGGCGTCCGGACTCAGAGCCGGCTGAAGTTGCAAAGACTGATGGACTGGCCGGTGCTGAAGATCCCGAGCCGCCGAGGCCAGGCCTATTCCTATGCCCATCTCTATTTGGGCGTTTTGCCTAGCTCCTGGGAATATCTCAGGATTTTTCCTGAAGCCCCTGCCCTCCTGGCTTTGAGTAGACACCCTCATAACGGTGTTAGAGAATTGTTGTTCATTCTCAAATGCCGGACTTGGTTTCCCAGCTTGCTTGTAGGTTAGTGTTTGAACTGCACAGACCTCCCTGTTATTTCCTAAAGGGTCAGACTCTTGCCTCTGCTTCTCTTGGACTCACTGTGCCTCATCCTATATGGTTCTGATATCTCCTTTAGTATTGAGAGGGAACAGGGACCGCGATTTGGCCTTTATTGGCTGTTTCCTGTAGGACTGCCTCCGTTCCAGGCAGCATGGCAGCCTCATTTTGGTAGGTTCCAGGGTGACTTTCTTCCCTACCTGCCCTCTATGACTCTTCCCAGCAAGGACAGGAGTTTGCCAAGTCTTCAGAATCCGAGGTCCCCAGCTACATGGGAATGAAGGGGACGGAAGTGGGTAGGAGGAGGGCTGCATGGGGGAGGGGACCGGCATTTACGACCTCTCCTTTACTGCCCTGGTATCAATGAGGAAACAGGAATTTAGTAGAGTTACTCATACTGGGGTCACTCTGTGGGTTAGGGGCAGTTCCAGGTCAAGTGGCTGCTTCTTTTCTTGGACAAACAGCCAAATGCAGGTGATATAACGCCTATCCTATCCTGAAGGTCCCCACAGGCCAGTCAAGGGCCTAGTCTTCTTTCTTACCTCAGGGAAGCCCTAAGTCATCTTTCTCACCAAGATCTCACCAAGATCTCCAGAGTAGTTTGACTGTAATTTGAATAGTATCTTGGCCTCCTCTGAGGTCATGCTAATGGATTTCTTTAAACTAGGAAAACACAGTTCAGGGGTAGGGAAGAAATTAGCTGGCCACCTCTGCCCCTCCAGTCTCCACAGCTACTCCTGTGGCTCTCAGAGCCTGCTGTCTGTTCTCACCTGGTAGTCACAAGTAACAGGGCCTGGGTTGTTGATCTGGGCCTGGAAGGAGTGTCTGTGTGTAGCTGATCCTGTACTAACCAGAGGTGGGGAGAAGGGTCTTAGTAGTCTGGAAGTACCAGCAGAACTTTCTAGATCTGCTTTTAGCCCTGACCTGTCAGTTAGAGGCTCTGTAGCTTTTTTGAAGCCACATGAATGTATGTATTTGGTACGTGACCATGCTGGCCAATAAAGGTGTGTGTGTGTGTGTGTGTGTGTGTGTGTAAAATTCAAGTTTAGGTTAAAGGGTGATTATGTCTACAGTCCCCCAGAAGCTTGTTCCAGCCTATCTGTGATCAAGCTCACTATGAAGGAACATGTTTGCCGGCACACCAAAAGCTTGGGCTGTGTTCCTGAGTTATTCTGGCCATCAAGGTCTCTACCGTGTCTCACCTATGTCCCCAGGCTTAGTGCCTCTATATCCTACCTGGAATGGAACAGCCAGAGTCATTGCTCTGTCAAGAACCAGCCCACCTTGCTAGGGCCCAGCCTAAGACAAAGGCCTTAGGGAGAAGGTCTTCCTCCCTTCTTTGAGCTCTGGATTCTCTAACGCCGGTGCTATGGGGAAAGAGAAAGTTTAGGCGCTTAAATGGTTTTGGTTTTCTAACTCATTCGATCAGCTGTCGAGCACTAAGGACTCCGGCCTGAATCCTGCAGCTACTTCAAGGGGGCTTGGAGGTCATTTAGGGCATCTCGATCAGGTTCCTTGTAGGCCCAAACTGGTAGCCAACCTTTTCCTTTTTCCCACAGTCCTGTGTTGGCTGTATCTCAGAATTACTGCTTCCCCACCAGTTGAGTACTAAACCGTGCTTTCCCGATGCCGACTACTTCCAGACATCGCAGATGGGCTGGCCGCGATCTGCGCTCCTGGCCAGGACTCTTAGGTGCCCTGTTCTCCGGACACAGACCGGCAGGAGCTTCGCGACACAACGCGGTGTGGGGCTTCTAATGCAGAACCCCGAGACTGCGCTCAGGACTCCCCGACGTGCTTGGCACCTGCAGCTTCTTACCTGCGGTGCGCGGAGCCTGGCAGGGCTGGAGAGCGAAACCTCGGCGGCCCCAGAGCCGCGCGCCGAATCCAGCGGGAGAAGCTTCTAGCATCCGCCCGCCGGAGAACCCGGACGAAGCATCCGCTTCAAATCCGGCCCCGCGAGGCAGCGCAAAGCGAGAGGTTTGGAAGCCAGAGTGCTCTGCGCCCGGGCCGGGGCTGGGGACGCAGCAGGACGCAGGGACGCCCTCGAAGCGCTCGGTCCTCCAGGCAGACCCGGAGTTCCTCCAGCCTCCACCTTCAGCCTCCCGCCAGCCCAGCTGGTTTGGGGGTTAGTGAAGCAGCAGACCCCGGGGTCCCCGGGCCCGGTGTCCCGCACGTGCACTCACCGTAGCAAGGGACCTGCAAGGCCGCGTTGTGGCCGCCGCTGCCCTCCTGGAGCTTGAGGCTGCCGTCCGGGGGCGTTTTGCAGGCGCCCCTCTGCAAGTAGAGATGCGCAGGCGGCGCGGGCGGAGCGGGCGGTGGCTGCGGGGTGGGCGGCTGCGGCTGGAACTTGTTAAAGGATCCCCGCGCCCCGGCGCTGCTCTCCAGCGGTGCCGCCAGGTCCTGCTGCCCCGCACCGTAGCGGGCCCGGCTCTTGGCGTCCCCGAATCCCTGTCCTTTGGCCGCGGCCGACAGAAAAGTTGTACCGAACTTGTCGCCTCCTGGGAATCCCCTAAAAGGCGACGAACCTTCCCGGCTCTGCGACACTGGGCTGTAGTAGGCGTCCATGGCAGCGGCCGGCGACTCGCAGTAAGAGACGCAAGTCTCAGCGTTCATGCCTGGCCTGCGCGGGCGACGGGCGGGGGCGCCGGCGAGGGCGCGAGGACGCCACCGCGCGCCTTGGCTGAGAGTTGGGGAGGCAAGGAGGAGGTGGCAGTGCTCTGTGCCCGGCCTGCGCTTCTCTCTCTCTCTCTCTCTCTCTCTCTCTCTCTCTCTCTCTCTCTCTCTCTCTCTCTCTCTCTCTCTCTCTCTCTCTCTCTCTCTGCCTCTCTCTTCTCTCTTCCTTTCTCTCCCTCTCTCCTCTCTGTCTCTTGCTTGCCTCTTCTCTTTCTCCTCCCCCTTCGCTCCCCACAGCTGGCCCAGAGAAAGAACCAAGAACTTCGTAAAAAGATTCGGATGCTTCGGAAAGTTCACCAGATCTCCCAAACCCTCTTAAGGTTTTGAAGCAGGAAAAAAAGTGATTTTTTTTTCCTGACTTGCTCCTTCCTGCTCCCCTCCTCCCTCCCCTCCTCTCCCAGCGCTCCTTCCTCCCTCCCTGGCCCCTCCTTTCCTCTCACAAGAGATGCCACTCACTGGCTAGAGGCGATTGGACCCGGAGAAGCCTCGGGGGCCCTTTTGGATTTTAGGCTAGATTGGGGAAGTGCAGCCATCCCTTGGCTTCTGAAGCTGGGCTGCAAATTGATGCATGGTTTCAGCTAGGGTATAGTGTATGAGAGAATGTAAATTTTATTGACAGGTTAAAGAACTGTAAGAGGTTTTGCCTTTCGGAGTCAGATGGGCCGTTGGCCTAGCGAATCCTTTGAATGCTTCTTGGTGAACTTGGCAGAACAGCCCGGGGCTCGCCTGCCAGGACCTTTGCTGGGGTTTCCAATCCCGCCTCCCCATTCCCGATTCTTCCCAGTAGTTCACATACAACAGATCTCAAAATTGTCCGGACTCTCCACCTTGGCGTCTTAACTATTTCCTTGCCTTGTAAGGACTCTGGTCTCGGGTGCAGTGAGCTATGCATTCGTTCAGTCACTGGAGGGACCCTAGACTGGCCTGGCTACAAGTTCTAGAGCCAAGCACCTCGACTTCCTTTCTCAGGCCAAGACCTCTGGTCTCTTGAATGGCTGCCCCGCCCCTCAAAGCCAGGTTGAGAATGGGGCCTTAAGAGGCCATCCTTCCTGCCCCTCCTGGCAGGATAGTTAGCTCTGTCACCTGTTGGCTAAGTCAGGCTCTCTCTTCACCAAGTCCACCCACTCACCACCACCACCACCCATTGTAAAATAAAAGGCTCAAATTTTGTTGATTTTGAAACAGGGTCTCACTGGTTAGCTCAGGCTACCTTGGAACTCAGGATCCTGTTTCTGCCCCCAGAGTGCTGGGATGACAGGCATGCATCACCACACCCATAGCAGGATTTATGTGGACATCTGGATCTTCACATAGCAAGGGGAAAGAACTTTCACAGCCTGTCAGAAGCTCCTGGACTGGACTAAGCATCGGTGGCACCTCACAACTAATAGAGAGAGGTTGGAATCTCTCGGTTTCCTGTGGGCAAACTGGGGCTCCGAGAGGTGAAGACACGTGGTCAGAAAAATCACACAGTAAGAGGGAACACAGAAAAGTCGATCATTCCTCATTGGAGCCCGTGTAGAAGCCTCTGTGTCGACTTGGTAAGTTGAAGCAAAGGTCAAAAAAGGAGACCTAAAAGCTAACTCACCGGCTTCCAGCTGCAGGAAAAGCTCAGGTGGGAGATTCTTTAGAGCATCCCTCTTTAAATTGAGGGGGAAATCGGGACTGGGGAAGCTGGAGAGATTGGAGGTAGGGAGTCCCCAATGGTCTAAAGCAAAGGATGGGTTGCCCACTCTTTGCACTTGAAGCACCCAGAAAAAAAAAACCATAGCATCTACCTCCAATCTCACCTATCTCTGCTCCCACACCACTTCAGCCCTGGTTATCTCCAGTCCTACTCAAAGCAGACTGCGGGATCCCACATCTGGTTTTCATCTCTGGCTTACCTTGAAGTGCCCGTTAATAAAGATATTCCTCAGAGCCAGGGGCGCTGGACCACTATGGCACCCATCCCCCCATGGCTGGTCAGAAACCTGCGTCTGTCTCTCTGGCCAACAGACTTTAACCACCCGGGAGAGTCTCCAGAGTCTCGTGTTTATTGAGTGTCTATTGTGCCAGAAGCCACATCAATTTGACCTCATGTGCTTGTCTTACCATGTCTACTTTGCTATGGGTAGACTGAGTCCCTCAAACCCGAATCATTGTTCAGTTTCAGATAGCAAAAGGGTAGATAAATCTGCCGTCATCCTAAATGTTTCTGCCAGGTTAAAGTTTCAGTCCTAGAGCCTGCGGAGTCCCCCCACCGGGGGAATCTCATAAGTGGCTTATCTTCTGTCACTCTTGTGTTTTTGTCTGGCTCAGCCCTGAACCCCATGCCCTGTCAGCCAGGGTTTATGCACTCACCTGTCTCTTTACGGTTCCTGACCTCAGGGGTCCTTAGCCACTATTCATGCTCAGAGCCCTACTAGTTGGTGCTTCCTGGAGAGTAACCTCCTGGTTTTGGCGCTCCAAAAGCATTTGTAGAATAAAGTACTGGAGCTGGGGCTGAAGAACTTTTATTAAGCCCAGCCTTCCAACACAGCAGCAGCCGGTCCAGGAACCCATGGTTTCCTTTAGCCGGGGACAACCAGTTGTCTGCTCGGGCCGGCTCCTCTTTCCAAAATCAAGTGTGAAAACTTAATAGCAGGACAGCCTTTTCTGGGCTGGACTCCCCTCTACTCCAGCCCCAGAACAGTAAGTTCTCTTAAAACAGGGACCAGGCCTGTCTTGTGCACCACAGGTCTTGGCACAGCACAAATACTCATAAACTGTGTGTTGAACGAATGAATGAAAACGTCATGCAGTTTCCAGAGGCAGAAAGACTGGTTTTGCCCAGGAGTTCCAAGCAAGTAGGAGTGACAGCGGTCCCTGGAAGGCAGAAGCTGCCCTCAGGCATCCAGATGCCGACTGCCACCTTCCCACTCCTCCTACCCACTTCCTGCCTTAGGAGGGGAGGGATGTGAGCAAGGAATTTCGACAGTGTGGTGGGGGCCAGTTACAATTGCACACTGTCTCCCTTAGACCCTGGGGTACTCAGCATGCATCCCAAGGAGCTGATTCCTACCACTGAAGGCCCTGAGCTTTGGGCCACCTGCTTAATTACTGCCTCCTTCAACCTTTTGGTGTCTGCCTAGGAATTTGAACCCTGAGCACTCCTGCCGTGGCATTTATTGGAATCTCACGCTGAAGGCCTTCAACTGTCTGGATCACAGCTACGCGATCACAGATCACAGATAGATATGCAAGGAACCAGAGCTTGTGTCAAGGTGGGGAAGCGCCCCGGCATTAGTCTGCAGGTGTGCCATGCTGTTGGGGGGCAAATCCTTTGATGGTGCCACCGGGAACCTTCCTGCCAACCCCCGCGGATCCCCTCCTTTGGAACTCTCCTCACCCCCAGTGAAGCTGATGGTTCCTCTCTCTTCTCTGCTTGCTCACTTGTTCACCCATCCATACATCTAGCCATCTTGACTGTCCCATTGGAAAGTCTAAGCACCATCTGAGAGATCATGGCATACACTCTTGGAGCCTTCTGGTCATGTGGAAACCGTGGAGGCTGGCTCTGGCTCTGGCCTCTGCTCCTTGATGCAGTATTTCTCTCACAGATGGGAACCCACCACCCTGGGTTGCTCTATAGTTCTCCTGAGGTTCCTTAGCTTGCCAGGTTGTGTCTGTTCAGTGCACACCCCTCCCCTTTTTTTTCTGCAGCAGGAACTGTGAGGCCAGTGCTTGAGTCTCTCACCTCCCCAGCTCATTCTCTAACTGCCCCTCTCTTCTAGGTAGCAGCTTGGTCATGACTAGGGTAGGACACACTCTGCATGAGAAGGGAGAGGCAATCTTTCTCCCTCAACTCTAGCATGAGGTCCCCTTCCTGGAAAGCTCCTGTCATGATCTTTTACGTGCATGGATTATTTGTTGTCAGTCTTCTTGGATAGAATGGGACTTCACTGACTCCTCTGTGCTGCTACTGAACGGACTACTGGGCAAGCGATGCAGAGAGAAGCTGGAGGGCCACTGTTGGGTTGTTGCTCAGAGTTGGAGCTGGTGGAGGGGGGAGAACTGAGTGTGAGGGGGAGGACTGAGCTGGTGAGAGACTCCCTGATCCAAGGAAAGCAGCCTCCCCCACCTTTCAAAGGGAAGGGCAGACTCTGGGTCTCTTTGGGTTAGGGGCTGCACCACTGTCTTCAGTTTCCCACTGTTCTCCTGCTTGGCAGATCAGACAATGGAACCATGGGAAACCCCCCCCCCCCCCCAGTTTGCCAGACACTATCCAGCCAGGTGAAGTCACCTCACTGTCACAAGCCTCAGGCCTCAGTTTCCATTTGAATCAAAGGAGGCTTCCCCAACTTTGTGGGAACTGCTGCTCTGTGAACCATGGGAAGTCTATGAAGTTTCCCGGAATTTGTTGCTGTGGGAGGACATTGTGGACTCTTGGGTGGTAGAAGGTATTAAGATCCATATCCCAGAGGCTAAGGGACTTAACAAATCAACAAATCATGGAGACTCTTTGGTGCTCAAACCCCTGATAGTCAAGCATAGCAATAGCAGCTAACCGCAGGGCTCAAGTTCTCTCCCTCACCAGCATCTCTGTAGTTCTCTCAGTGCAGAGGAGTGAGGTGCTCAATCGCTCAATTCAAGGATTTTTGAATATGAACTTGGGACTCCAGAGGCGGGCTGATTTCTGGAGATGAGCCCTGGGAAGGTAGGCCAGGCAGAAAGGCCCTGGTTCTTCTATACTCAGGACTCTAGGAAATGCTCCTAGCACCCAGAGTTAGAAGCAGTGTCAATGCAGTGCGGCGGAAGTGACAACGGGAACTCTTTCCCTCCCCAACACGCGGGACCGCCTATCAACGGAGATCCAAGGCCCGCTGACCCAGTGAGTCCCCCACCCAGAGTGGATGGAGATTCAGAACAAAATTCGCCTACTGTCACAGCGTAGCTGGAACACGGAGGCGGCCACTTACCTCTCCGGTTCTGCCCCTGCGCCGGCAGCCATCCCCTCAGCCCCGAGCCCGGGCCCCGGCCACAGCCAAGCTATGCCGGGAAAAGGCAGGGCGTCAGCCAGCGAAGCTCTCCGCACCGGGACAGAGCACCAGGTTTCCGCCCGGAGCTGGGGAGCGGCGAGGTCATCTAAGTGCTGACCTGTAAGAGAAGGCTCTGAACAGGTTGGCGGCTGCCTGGCTTAGTAAAGTCCCAGGAACAAGGCATTGCTTGCCCAGTACCCTGGAACCCCCACTGGAGCCGAGATGCTTAACCATTCCAGATCTGTAGCTACCCCCAAGAGACCTTGGCATCCCTCTCCCCATTACCCTGTACCTTGCTTTAACGTTGTAGGTCACTCAGGAGAGCCAAAGGCATTTTTTTTTTTTTCACAGAGCAAGCATCAGATGCTTGCAGCTCATAAGCTTTCTTCATGTTGAAGAAGTTCAAACCTGCAGCAGTAGAGGGGTTACCTTATTTCTGTTCTGGGTGCTCTGGGTGGTAGCAGGGGCTTTTCCAGGCAGTCAGATTCCCTTTAAGATGTGGCTCAGAGGCACAATGGAGCCCTATTCCTACCCCTGGCTGGGCAGAGCCCGGCTAAGAGTTATGATCTGGACTAGATCAAGGATTCTCTCAGAAAGCCCAAAGCTTGTGGAAAATGGGTTTCTATTCTGCCACAGCATCACTAACTTAAATCTTGTTGACTTCAGAGGAAAGTCATTGGAGTGGAAGTCTGCTCATGCTATGAACATTATGCCAGTTGGAGCCGCCTTCTGAGAAGGTGATTAAATCCACAAGTCATTTCCCAATGTGTGTTAGCCAACCACTGGCCTAGAGGTGTTCAGACCTCAGCCCCTAGGGCTTTTTCCCCATGGAGGATACAGGGCACACATCTTCCAGGTACCCAGAGACTGACATGAGGTTTCGTAGGATTTCCTAGGGACAACGGGTTTGGGGCAATGAGTGGATCTGTCTTTGCTGCGCAGCTTGGTCTTGCACAGGAAGGCAGATAGGAACCCATTTTTCACCTGGAGAGATGGAGGCCTAGGAAAGGCAGGAGAAGGTGGTTCATGGCCAGAGAGATCTGACAAACCTACATCCTTACAAGCTCCAGTATCAGAGCTCACTGGAGTTTCCAAGAAAATCTTTGTTCCCTAAAGGTTGAGGTCTCCAGTCAGGGCAGAGCTGGTCCCTTGGGGCAAAGCAGAGCTCTTTCTAAACTCCAAAGTCTTCTGTTTCTTTAGAAAGGAATTCGAGCTTCCCTCTTCACTCTGCAGAGCGGCCTGCCCACCCAGCTGACTGCCAGAATGTGTACCTGGGAGGGGTAGTCTCTTTTAAGGTCAAGGGCACCTCATTCTGGCATGAAGTAGGGTTTATCAGCTTCCCTATCCAGAAGGCAAACTACATCAGAGGAGAGGCAATGGGGGTCAGGTTTCCATGGAAACAGGAGAGTGATGGCTTTGACTTGGGGTCCTAGCAGGGATCCCAAGCTACTCCATTTCCCTTCCTTTCTCCAACTCTTCTCTCAGCCAATAACTAGAGAGGAAGGTTGTGAAACCTTCCTGGGCTCTTCTCCAGGACTGGAGCAGGACCTGCGGCTCCCCCCTATGGCCCCTTCTCCATCACTCTAGCCTCTCAGGGCTTTTCTTCTGAGGTCTCATTTGTATGTCCACCTGCCCCCTCCCCCTGAGCAGAGAGTTGGTGAGCGGCCAGTGGCAGCTGTGTTGACTCCAGTCCCAAGCCTCTCTGGGCCCCAGTGTTGTCTTCATGGATGTAGGGAGGGGGCTTCTAGGCAGGGCTGGACTGAAGGGTGTGTTTGTGACAGTTGGGAGGCCCATGGGAAAGGCAGAAAACAGCCTTTCCATTCACACCAAGGTCATCACCTCAGCTTTCCATCCAGGGTTATTTACATCCCAGGTCTACTGCTGATTGGCTGTGAGACACAAAGTCAGCCAAGTGGCCACCTCTGCAGGCCTTGGTTTCCCCTCCTGTGCAGTGCAGATGAAACTATACCCATCTCAGAGCAATTGAAGTGCTAAATGGAAAACATCTCACTTGATAACACTCTCAACAGCAGTAACTGCTTTGTACACTGGGACCTGGATATTCTAGATGTTAGAACCCCGAAGTGATCTGCTGGGGTTCCTGGCCCTTAAATGCTTGGGAAACAATGGGTCCTTCTCTTCCTCCTCTTCTATCTACAGCTCCGTCCTGGGTAAGGATTTCAAAGCAAAGAGGACGGTAAAGGCCTGAGGAATTCAAGCTCTCGAATCTGGTCCTTCCTGCCAGTTGGTACCAGGTGGGAGTAAGTTATGTGTCTTGGTGTCTGTCCTTGGTGTCTGGGAGGAGAAGGGTCTCTAAAACCCACCAACTTCTCATGTCACCCCAGTTTGGACTTGAGGTAGTCTCTTGATTCTCCCCAAGTACTACTGCCTAGAGGTATAGGGCCAGAGTCCATCCCTTTGCCCAAAGTCTCCACAAGCCATACACAAGGTTGGCTCTTAGCTTATGGCTCCTGGCTCACAGGCTTGATACTTTTGTCCTAGCAGGGACCTCATGGACTGGGGAGGGGGTTGTGTGTCCTCAGCTCTCCCTTCTCCAATTCCCCTTCTTTCTCCTCCAGTTGTCTGCCCTGGAAGACAAGTAGTTCCCACCCCAGCACCTGTCCTAGAAGGCAGCCAGATGCACATTTTGATCTAAAAACCCCCAGGATTGTGATAGAAAGGGCCTGGAGTCGGGGTGGCAAGGGCCGAGCCATAGAGAATGCTGGGAGAAATTCTTTGTTATCAGTAGGCACTGGAAACAGGATAGCAGCAACTGCAAACAGCCTTTAGCCCTGTGCTTGGCTCATAGCAGACGCTCAGTAACTGGCAGGGGATGACATGGTCACTGCCTTCTGCTCTCACTACCTGCCCACAGTATCGTCCATCTCCTCCCAACTGGCATGCTATCTGAGGACTTCAATGGCTTGATTACCCTATTCTCCCATGCTATATGAGGTCTCTCCTTCCACAGGACCTGTGGGCACACAGTTGGCTACTCCAAACCATCCTGATAGCCAAAGCTGAGCTGAAGTTGGCCTTGTAGCCCACTTTTCTAACCCTTTGTCCAGAACAGGATCAAAAAAGCCCTGACAGCAGGTCTAAGTGGGAACTGTCAGTGATCACATACTTCTACCTAGTTCTTGGGGGAAACTACTGCTAAAGACCCTAGGTGCCCAGAACCACAGAGGACATACTCGAAACACCAAAAGGTAGCTGATGAAATGAAAATAGTCAAACCTACAGCCCCAAGCTCCATCCAGACTGAAGATAGAGGCAGGGAGGAGCCTAGCTGTGGGGTCCCCAGAAGGGGGCGCTTTCTCTGCCTTCTCTGAATTTCTCAGGTGCCTCACAGAGTTGTCTGGGAGCTGAGAGAGCAGAGCCTTCTTGGTGACACCTGGGCAGACAGGGTTGTAGCCTGTCAGAATAACCCAACCTGACCTGGGGACTCAGGGGCTGCCTGGGCCCTTACTTCCTCTCCATCTGAAGATCCCTACTCCCAAATTCCTTCCTAGGAGACAGAAACAATGCTCCTATTTTCCAGAAGTTGAAGCAAAGAGAAGCTACTTGTCCAAGCTCAATATTCTCTTCAGTGGAGGGTTACCCACCAGCACTCCCAGCTCCAAGGTAGGGCAAGCTTACCCCCAGCTCCAGGGTAGGACATTTTTTTTCAACTATCACTTTAAAAACTCCACCAAAATGAATTCAGTTTAGACAAAATATGGCGGGATTTCCCTTCTGTGGATGGCTCTGGATCTGGGAAGAGCAGCAACCCAGGACCTCTTCTCCTTTTAAAGGGCTGCTCATCCTCAGAGCAAAGTGACTGTGCAGGCAGACACTGCAGAAGCCAGGCTTCATACCCTTTTGGACAGCTTTTCGAAGCCCGTGAGCACAGCAGCCCAAATGAGCCAAGAATTGATCCCACAGGTCATGTGAGCCAGAGCCAGACAGAGCCTAGAAGAAAAATGAAGACCTACCGAGAGTAAGTAACAAAGACCCACAGAATAAGTGTGAGGGGCAGGACGGTGTGTGTTTGGGGGGTCATGACAGTGTGTGTTTGAGGGGTCATGACAGTGTTGGGGGGCAGGACAGTGTGCAGGGAAGACAGGACAATATGGAAGGGCAGGGATATAAGGTGACACCTGGGGCCTTTGGTGACTTTTTGTTGGGGTTATAGGGGCAGTTGCCCTTCTGTAGGAAGAGTGATTCTATAAAATTCATCTGTTTTCATACAGATAGTTTCCATCTTAGTCTTGCTAAAGACCTCATGAAACCCAAGGCTCTCCCTTCAAAGAGGCATGGCGATGTTGTGTTGATTTCTAGAGTTTTCCTAGCAAACACACACAGGGGCTTTGTAAAGACTAGAGTTTATCTCTTAGATCTTTGGACACCAGAAGTCCAGAAGGAGCACCCCTCCCTCCAGAGGCCTTAGAAAAGAATTTTGCCCTTTCCAGTCGTTATTGGCTCTGGGCTTTCCTGGTGAGCTCCTTATTGTAGTGTCTGGCTTTGGCTCCCAGAAGTAGGGCTCACCCAGCCTTCTTCATCCCGAGACTCTTCATTTGATTCAGCTGCCAACAGTCTTTTCCCACACCCATAGGTACTGGGGGTTATGGCAGGACATATCTTTTGGGGACTCTTTCTCCCATCCATTCAACCCCTATCAGGTATATAATACACCATTGTAGGGAGTCCTCAGAACTATTCAGATTTTCGTTTGGTCTGACAACCTCTGGCCAGCACTTTTCCTTTTTTTCTTTCTTTCTTTTTTTCTTTTCTTCTTGGGAATTAAACCCAGGACCTTGAGCATTCAAGGCAAATGCTCTACCACCAAGCTATATCCTTAGCCCTTAAACATCAAGGTTTTAATGCCATTGAAGAATCTTTCAGATCACTCTTTGAACTGTGAGAAGAAAAGCAAAGGCCCTTGTTTGTCAAGCCAATGTTTTACAGCTCTCTCCTTTTAAGAAAAGGCATGGGCTTTGCAACAGGGCTCAGCAGTCAAGCACTTCCCTGGCATGCAGGAAGTCTTAGGTTCCATGCTTGCTGCAGAAGGGACAACTCCGGTTGGGGAAGACCACGGATATCCATGGTGAAAGAGGGAAAAGGAATGATGCCGCCATTCTGCCCCCGTGATATCATACACTATTTTGAGGAACAGCATTCCACAACAGAAGACTAGAGACAAACCGGTCGCAGTTTTCACAAAGAAGCCCTTGAAAAACGCAGCATCAGCCAGAATCTAAAATTGTGAGAACAGACCCACAGGAAATTTCACCCCACGGCAGACAAACTTCATAAGGGCACCGTGGGGGCTCCACCACTCAGAGAGGCCTTTTAAGAAAATTGCAACTTTTCCACAGACCCCGAGGGTATGGGGAAGTGACACAAAGATTGTCACGCCCTCTGTGGCTTCTCCTCTGGGATGGTGAAGGGGGATGGTGAAGAAAAAGAAGAAATATTTTTTTCCTTCAGGGAAGGAGAGCCAGTGTGGAGGAGGAGAGAGAGACTGGCTCGGGAGAGGCAACTTGCAGAGCCAAAGGGACAGGATGGCTCCAAAGATAGAACTGACAGCTTCCTCAGCTGCGTCCCTGGGCCTCCACCTGTGTCCTTCCTGCAGATCGGATTTATAGAGTGTAACATTTTAATAAAAAACACACACACCTTCCCATTTGGGTGCATTAAGAGATTTTTAACAAAACACTGTAATGTTGCTATAAATCCCCTCCCCACTGAACCCTCACAAGTAATAACTCAGCTTTGGCATTTTGCATTTAATGTTTATTTTGATGGTTATGTTCCAGCCAGAGTAGGGGCTCAGGGCGGGGAGGAGTTGGGGGGGAGAGGGGACCAAAGTGCTTTGCCTCCTTTGCTAGCCATTCCCTGTGTGTTTTTAATAAAGGCCCCGCAAACTGGGGAGCCAACACTTGGGAAGGGAGGGGGACTGGTGACACATTATCAGAGCTGCTGTGCCTTAGCTCTAGGAGTGGCTGTAGTGAGGTGCTGGCCAGGCCTGCCAATATGGGTCCCCCAGAGGGTTCCTGGAATGTCCCATTTGCCTATGTCATGTGTTCTGTTTGAAATGCCCCTCTCCACTCTTCCCACCAGCTTCTGAGGAGCTCTTGCCTTATCTTCTGGAATTTTCCATGGGCTTTCTCTACTGGAATTACGAGGTCCTACCCTAGATGGGATTCTTCCCCTAACCATATCACCTGTAAAACTGCTGAGTGCTGCAGTGCGCTCTAGCAAACAGACCTGAATGAGTGAATGAATGAATGAATGAATGAAAAGATGGATGAAGAAAATAGAACGACTGGAAAGTTCTATCTTACCATCTCTTGGTTTTGATCCTGATGGCGACTATTTTGTAAATGGTTAATTACTTTCTCCTTTCTGAGGGACTCCGGGGGATGGCTCAGTGGCTAAAGTGCTTTCAAAAAAAAAAAAAAAGAAGAAGAAGAAGAAGAGGACTGGAGGACTAAAGCTTGGACCTCCAGAAAATGTAAATGTTGTGTGAGCATGCTGACTTGTCTGTGATTCTAGCCTTGGAAAATGGACATAGCGTAACCTTAGAGCAAGCTGGGTATCAAGACGAACCATATCTGCAGCTCTGGGTTTGATTGAAAGACCCTGCTTCAACAAATAATGTGGAAGAGTGATAGAGGAGGACTTCAGACATCAATTTCAGGCCTCCTCGTGTACAGAGATGTACAGCAAGCACACACACACACACACACACACACACCACAAAGTAGCTGGGCTTGAATTAGTTCAAAATCAGGTGGCGTGCAGTTCACAGGTCACACACAGGTTCCATTATCTCATCTTGCATGGACACTGACAAGAAGAGGTACATTGGTCCTCCTTGCCATTTGGGTAATTTGCTCCATTGCTTTGTTTCTTGGTAGAAAGGGAATATGGGCTGCTGCTCCTGGTCTTAAAGACAGTGAGAGCTGGTGGGATTATGGGTTCTAAAGCATGACCCATAATGGGGGAAGCTTGGCTTTCCCATTCATAAGTAGGGACCTCCCCAGAACCCACCTGCCTTCCATCTCATAGCCCCCGCCCCCACCAAGAGTCTTACCATGGGGCCTTGAGTCATGGCCCAGGCCTGAAAAAGTCTTTTGCAAACTGCAGAAGGCCTCTGACAGAGAAGTAGGCATTTGATGCATCAATTGTGGGGCACAGGGGCAGAGAGAGGGCAGGGCTCTGGAACAGAAATGGCTGTGCCATGCCACTTTAGCAGAGCGCAGAATCTGTTTTCCATGGTGATGATTCAGGATGAAGGCTTATGTAAGAAAGTTCATGGGCATGCTTGGTGCAAGAGGAACCCTGAACACATAGCTCTACCCTTATCCCTGGGCATGGTTAGCAGGCTTGGTGTGTGGTGGGGAAGCTTCCTTTAAAATTGCCACTGTACGGCTTTCCCCAGAAGAGAGAACTGGCTTCCCTCAAGCTGGTCTACTCTGCTTTAAGCTTTCAGATCTCCTGTTTTCATATCTGACAACAATGGAGGAAGAGGAAGAGGAGGAGGAAGAAGAGGAAGAAGAAGAAGAAGGAGAGGAAGAGGAGGAAGAGGAGGAAGAGGAGGGAGAGGAGAAGGAGGGAGAAGAGGAGGAAGAGGAGGAGGAAGAAGAGGAGGAAGAGGAGGAAGAGGAGGAGGAAGAGGAGGAGGAAGAAGAGGAGGAAGAGGAAGGAGAGGAAGAGGAGGAAGAGGCTGGACTGAATGAGTTGTCATGAGGCTGAAGGAAGCGATGAGAAGTTCTGATTCATGGAGGGTACTTGGTACTTGAGAATGTTTCCTCTGTACTCCTCTCTTCCATACTCAGCCTCTATATATGGTGCTTAGCTGCCTTTCATAGGATCTGCACACAAGCAGTGCCTAATAGTGGCTCTAGATAGATGGGTTAGTGGGAAGCTGCATTGCCCATCCCAGAGCTCCCAGGGAGACCCTCCACTCTTCTTCCATGGGGAGATGCTCTGTGTTTTCCCCTTTTACAAGCTTTCAGCCTGGCCTATGGCATTTTAAAGCTGAGATAAATAGTTCCAGGGCAAAGCCAGGATCAGGGCCGGTCTTGGCTCTTTCTGAAGTGTTTCTGAGCCTTTTAGGCAGGATCTCAGCCTCCACCCCACAACCCCTCTTTCTTTAATGGGTGCCGAGCACTTTACACCCCGTGAAACCCTCAGCAAATGGTCCTGATCTCTGATGTGCGGTCCAGGCCGGCAGCAGGGCGCTGGCGCTCAGCCTCCACACGAAGGAAATGAAAGCCTGATGCGGCGGAGGAGGAGGGGACCCAGGAGCTTCCAGCAACGGCATGGCTGCCCAGCGAGGCCGGCTTCTGCCCCAGTTGCGCCAGCCCTCGGGCATCTGGCTCTCCCTTCCAAGTGCTTCAAGGTCTGCTGGGTCAAAGAACCTCCCACCCTTCCCCAAATCTCTTTCTGATTCAGCCTTGTCTCCTCACAGTTAAAACAATCAATAGTTTGTAACCATAAGTGAAGATCTACAACCAGCTCTGAGCCTGCTCCAGAGAGTCCCTCATTGGGGCGGCCCATTTCAGGGATTTACTGATGCCACTTCACTTCTGAATGTTATCTCCTGCCAGCCTCAGGAATCTAGGTCATCTGCATGCAGCCTGTCACCCACTCCATCCCCGTGAGGATGCACGGAACCTTGCATGTACTTGGGCTCCATCTCTAGACCCTATGAAGGGCTTGGCTTTTGGTCAGATTGTGGGTAATATTCATAGATTATCCACATGAGGCAGCTGAGACAGGCCAGAGGCCAGGAACCCTTGACAAAGGATCACAGTCAAAATGGGCAGAGCTGGGTTCCAATGTGCTACCATTCCCCTACCTGCCCCACAAGGTCTCATCTCTATACTTGCCTTTCTTAGGGTAAATGCCCTGTTGGAAACTGGTAGACCTTCTGTGGTTTAAAGAAACATTTCTCAGATATTTTCAGACTCTACCATATCTTCCAGAATCCCCTCTTCTTCTTCCTCCTCTTCCTCCTCCTCCTCCTCCCCCCTCTTCTTCTCTTTGTTTTTTCTCCTCATTCTCTCCTCTCTCTGTCTCTACCTTTCTTCTGTTCCTCCTCCTCCTCCTCTTCCTCTTCCTCCTCCATAGCAAGTAGGGTTTTGTCATTGTATACCATTTTATACTGAAGAAATCTAGGCTGAGAAACATTGAACACTTGCCTAGGGCAGGTATTCAAGTCTGGATCTGGCTGGATGGGCACATGGCATTCCAGGGAATCTGAGTGAATGTCTGGGCTCCAGTAGCCAGGGACATGATGCCCTTAATAAGGACTCTGTCCTCATCAGACCTTGAAGTCTAGAGGCCAGAAAAGGGGTAGAGGATGTGGTTGCCTTGAAGGTCAGAAGTTGGCAAGATTGGCTTCAAGCCGAACTATCAGAGAAACACAAGATTCTTTTGTGGGTATGTGTGATGTGTGGTGTGTGTGCGTTATGATGTAGGGTATGGTGTGTGTGTGAGATGAATGTGTGTGATATGATGTGGGGTGCGTGTGTGTAACATACCAAGGCCTAGTATCATATCACCTCATGCTTCCCACAGTCATCCATCACAGGTCAGGGTCATCGTGGAAGGAGAGCAAAGGCAGAGAAGCTACTCAAGAGGAATGCATCTCCTTAGGACCTGCAACAGAGCCTGTGAGAAGGACATGACAGTGCAGGGGAGAGAAGTTCAGGCCACGCCACAGGGTGCATTAGTCATTTCTCATTGCTGTGACAAAATATCAGACAAAGCAGCTTCAGAAAAGGTCTTACTGGCTTGCAGGCTGAGGACACAGCATCCTGTCACCCTGTGGGGAAGGCAGCAGGAGCTTGAGGCAGCTGGTCCCATTGCATCTGCATCCGGAAGCAGAGAGGAGGAATGCCAGTACTCAACTCACGTTCTTCTCATTCAGTCTGGGACCACAGTCCATGGATGCTGTTGCCTACATGTGGTATAGATCTCTGCCCTTCAACGAACCTAGTTTAGAAACATCTTCACAGACACACCCAGATGTTTGTTTGCATGTTGCCTCTGAATCCTGTCGTTTAGCTAACAATTAACTAACTCTTAGGGTGGGAGTCTAAGATGGTGAAGGCTGGGAAAGAAGCTGCCATCATGGGGCTGGGGAACAGAGGATGGAGCTCAGAGGTGTTCCTGGATGTCCTGCAAGACGATCTTAGGACTGCAATGAATTCCTGTGTAACTTCAGCCTGTTGTGGACACTGGGCTGATGCTTCCTAGGTTGTAGTTGTCTGCAAGGCTCTGAGCTGGCTTGGCTTCCAGGGGTTAACTTACATGCGTGCCTCTTAGTCTCTGAACATCTATCTGCCAGTGACTGCAGGTGTTCTTGTAGAAAGTCCTCTTAAGGGAGAATATGGTGAAGGAACTGACAAGAGTCTTTGATGTCTCATCACCCACCCTAGAACCTATACTGCAGTTTTTCTCTCAGGAGCCGGGTTAGGGTGACACTAAGGGACCTCAAAGTGTTGACTCAAGAAACACAACCCTAACCCCACCTTGGGTAGAGCAGGATTTGGGTGGATTCCCATGGGGAAAGTACACAAAGTGGCCCCAGGGGACATTTAGCTTGCAAAGGGACAGAAATCAGAAGGAAAATGAGGGAAGGGCTAGATGGTTTCAGAGAGAGTATAGAAAGCTCTGGAAATATGTCCAGTAGGGACGGTGCTGGCTTGTCTACTGTCTTCCCTCATGTGTGTGTAATGGCTGGCTTTAGTTGTCAACTTGACACAACCTAGAATCCCTTGATAAGAAAGTCTCAATGAGCATCTGCCTAGATGATGTTGGCCTGTGGGCAGATTTGTGTGTGTGTGGTGGTAGGTGGGGGGGGGGGGTTGTCTTAATATAATTGCTATTGGAAGCCTGAGAATGAGTGACACTGTTCCCTAGTTAAGAGTCCTGCACTGTGTAAAAGTAAAGCTAGCTGAATACTATGTGTGTATTCATTCTCTCTGCTCTTGATGGTAGGCATGATGTGAGTGTCTCAAGCTCCTGCCCCTCCCTATGCCTTCCCAAAGTGATGGACTGGCACCTGCAGTTGTGAGCTAAAACAAATCCTTCCTTCATCCTTTAAGTTTTTCTATATTGTGGTGTTTGATTACAGCAACTGAATAAAACTAGAACCATGATTCCCAGAACATGAGGCTCTGAGGCCCTCAGAGAAAAATGGCCATGTACACGGGTCTCTTGGTTGAGACACTAGACACAAAGAGAAAGGCCAACAGGTCTGATGTGAGAAAGGCTTCCCACATTGCTCTGCTCACATCGGCCAGCTGTGCTTCCCACTGTCCCAGCCCGGAGCTGTGAGTGGGGCTGCTGGCAGGGGAAGTACTCTGTGAGTACCAGCCTGCTGGCTACCTGGGGTCTCCCTCCATCATCCCTGTGACGCTCCCAGGTCTGGTGTTTGGAACTGTAGGTCCACCAGTTAGCAGGAGGGGTGTCACCAAAGTTATCTCCGACTCTGGTCTCCCTTGAACTTCATCTTCCTGAATTTGACAAACTTTTTTTAGGAATCCATTTGGGTTCCAGCCCAGGTGGTCACATTGTGGTGTTTGTTGTTGTTGTTGTTTTGTTTTTCCCCAGTGTCATGAGGTGGTTGTTCGCTGTTCCCGCTGCTTGCTGCTCTTTGGCATCACTTTAAATGGCTACACTTGGGATCCTCTCAGGCCTTGGGCATTTCTGTGTCTCAAGGAGCAGATGGGAGGGCATGGCAGATGTCCTCAGACAGGATGTGACCCTTGATGTGGCCATCACAGGTAAGGAATGAGGCACTCAGAAGGGGCAGCCAGGAAGTTGTCCAGCTAGGAGGCTGACTCCACTGCTCTCCCCTCACTGCCTTGCTGCAAATCATCGCACCACACTACTGTTGCCGGTCCTCAGCCACCTTAATCCTGGCAATCATCATCGCCACAGCTTCTACCATAGAATAAGCTTGTATGCCTTTGCTCTCTGTTCTTGTCAGTGGACAAAACTCTCTAGAAACCCACTGAAGAGGGTCACAGGTAGGATGAGCCTCTGGGGCCTCTAAGTGGGCAAATCCCACTGCCATTGACCAGGAGTGTAGACATTACCCAAGTGCCTTCCATCTCTCTACAGGTTTCTGGTTTCTTATGGCCTTCTCCTCTGACCCTCCTTCTCCCACGTTCCCTCCCCTGCCCCCTCCACCTGGCCAACTCTTCTCCGCCCTCTCCCCCAGGATGCCTCAGGAGCCAGAGCCTGAGCCAGGATGAAAGCACTAGCCGGACTCATAAATCAGCCGGCCTGTGGCCCTTAACCTTCCTATTAACCTCTCACACGGGCAGGCACTAGGTGCTACAGAGGGGTGCCATAAATTACTCGCCAATGAATTTATGAGTGCCGGCCCCTTGGAGGCCCACTTCCTCTCCTCCCCCACGTTCCACAGCTCCTTCCGGAGACCAAGTCCAGTCTCAGGGCCTTGAGTCACCCGAGCAGAAAAGGTTGCTGTTAGAGGAGTGGAAGGAGAAAGATCCTCTTAAGTTCCTAGCCAGAGCTCACACCCCTGGAGACACTACACGAGACGCCTGTCATCTCCCAAAGGTGAACAGGAACCATCCCCTTAATGATCTCCATGGGGAATCAGCTCCCTTCCCACTTCACAGATGGGGAAATGGAGGCCCCAGCAAGAAGCATGACAGTGACAGATGACAACAAGAGCTACTTTCTCTTTTCCTCTGGACCACAGTCTGTGGAGGGAGGAGTCCACTCCGTGGATGGGAAAGTGAAGGTCTGAAGTCAGCTGCTTGCCCAGTTCACATAGATTACATGTGGTAGCATTAAGGTCCAGGGACTGTATCATATCACGATCTGAACATCTGGTTCTTCATGTCCAAGCCCACTACCAGATAACCATGACAGCTCTGAACAGAAATGTGTCTCAGTTCCTAGTCTGCCTGCAGGCCAGAGCCCAGGGATAATGGCAGCTGGGACAGTAAGGAGGACTCAGGCGTGGGAGTGTCACCATGATCTGGGCAGATAACTGCAGGAGCTTGGTTGCTTTTCTTTCACTGTATGATGGAGTGTTGACAGAGGAGGGAACCAGAAGCTACCTGGGGTTGGAGGACATCCAGTGAGTGAGTGCCAGACCCAGGGGTCAGCCCTAGAGCATCCGGCTACAAGGTTGACAGCAAGAGCAAGTGTGAGGGGCACAGACATTACAGGTAGCCCAGGGACAGAATGGCCCCACTAGTGGCCAGTAGCTGTCCAATTATTGGCTCCTTTTTAGGGAGAAAGAGCCCTACTTTAACTCTCTAGGCCCTGATGTCTGCTTTTTTTCTGTTTGTGCTTTCCTAAGAGCCAGTAGTGGTGGGAGCCACCAGTGTTCCCTAAAAATATGTGAAGTGCCTGTCCATACTATCAGTCAGGTCTGATGCCCTAATCTAAAAATTACAAGGCCCCTCCTGCAGTTCCCCAGGTATGGTCCTGAGCAGAGAGGAGTGGGCATCTGAGGTCAGGACACAGCTGCAAAGGGAAAAGAAAATATTCTGGGTGGGGAATAGGGCTTCCAAGGGCCTGAAAACCAGTAGCCAGGAGAGATACAGTGACATCTCAGGAAATACATTGGTGTCAACTCACTTCATGTCTTATATCCTTGTTCCCAGCTGGAGCTCTGACACACATAAATACCAGCCCCCACTCCCATCCCCCCACCCCACTCCATGCAGCCTGTAGTCAGGGACAGGGGAATCTGTGGCTCATGCTCTACACAGAGGGAGGGACAGCTCAAGGGTGCATGTTGATTTGATATCCATGCCTTGAAAATGAGGATCCGGGTCTTGTCTATACTAGATGCAGTGAAGCTGGACCCCTAAAGACCTGGTTCATTCAGCCCAACTAAACTGGATTAAATGGTGCTCTTTCTCAAATTCACGTCTATCTTGTAACTTGAGACTATGAATTCATTTGGAGATAGACCTTGTAGATGTGACTTAATATGAGCTCAGACTGCACAGAATCAAGCTCTGATGTAGAGGGAAGAGCCAGCGAGGATGGAGGCAGAGGCTGGAAGGATGCAGCTACAGGTTAGTAAGTGGTTGGCTAGCAAGGGGCAGAGAAGGCCTCAGTCTTCAGCAAGAGAGCATTGTCATTTTGACTGGGGATTCCTGGTGAGAACACAATGCTTTTGTTTAAACTCCTAGGCTGGGCAATACAGTATGGCTGCTGTTGGGAGCCACTGAAGGCACTCTGATACTCATGAACAAATTGCTGGGCAGGCCACTGCCATCCCCTCCCCAGCCCTCCAGCATCAACCTGCACACCCAGGTCATAGGATGTTTTAGGGTCACTTGAAATGATGCCTCTAACATGGACACTTCTCTAAATGGCAGCAGGATTTGGCATGGAGTCTTCAAATACTTGAATTTTCTGAGAATGGTGGTACTTGGGAGACAGAGTCAGGCAGACCTCTGAGTTTGAGGCCAGCCTGGTCTACAGAGTGAGTTCCAGGACAGGCAAGGTTACACAGAAAAACCCTGTCTCTACCCTTTCTCCCCCAAAGCAAACAAACAAAAACACCTCTGCTGCCACCAAAAATTAAAACCAAAACAAACAATTCTCCAAAGCTGGGGGACTGATAGGCCCATGCCATGTTTTTTAATGATTATCTTTGGAAACTCTAAGTTAATTAAGTTGACAGCAAGGCAAATTTATATAATCTCTGTTTTTTTTTTCTTTGAAAGAGAGTGTCTTGTATACCAAGCTGGCCTCAAACCCACTTCACAGAATCTCTGGTTGGTGTCTCCACCTCCTGAGTGCTGGGTTGCAGGGGATGCCAGTGCGCTCAGTTTGTGCCATGTCAGAGACAGAATCCAGGGACTACGTGGCAAAACCTCTACCCACCAGGCCTCAGGTTCAGCCCTATTCTTTCATAAAAGTGCCACAAGCTATATTTTCAACATTTCAAAGAAATGGAGAAAGAATTCCAATTCTATTTTTCACTAGGCGCACACGCAGATGATATACTTCCACTAGTTCGGTGAGGTCACTTCACACCAGATGCCAGCCGCCTGCCTGATGCCAACTGGAAATAAAGTTATGTGTGGATACATACTCTCATAAACTGGTCCTGACCTCTTATATAAAACATATGCAGCTGTCTCTCTCCACACATCGAATGTTCATATCATATCTATAACAGATGGGGGCACATGCATGCGTGCACACATGTGCGTGCACACACACACGCTCACATACACATGCACACACATACACTCACAAACACACATTCTTTCTCTCTCACACACACACATTTACTTCTTCAACTTCATCCTGTAAATGTTTACACAGTCTGCACTATATCCGTGGCAGGCGTGCAGGCTCATACATATGTATGTGTGCAGGTATGGGGCAACATGGGTGTGCTTAAATTTCTGCATGAAACTCATTGCATTACAAGTCACTGGAACCCTGGATATAGGCACATAGGTTTTGCTGCTGGGAGATGCATATTTCCTGGCTAGACCACAAGCCAAAGCTAGCAGATGAACGCTAACACCTAGTAGAACAGGAGAGAAACAGGGAGGGCAGAAAGGGACAGACTTCTGGATGTGTGGAGCCTGCAGGTGCCCTCCTATGCAAACACGATCAGGATCATGAGCAGGATCATGAGCAGGATCATGAGCAGGATCATGAGCAGGATCATGAGCAGGATCATGAGCAGGATCAGGAGCAGGATCAGGAGCAGGAGCAGGAGCAGGAGCAGGAGCAGGAGCAGGAGCAGGAGCAGGAGCAGGAGCAGGAGCAGGAGCAGGAGCAGGAGCAGGAGCAGGAGCAGGAGCAGGAGCAGGAGCAGGAGCAGGAGCAGGAGCAGGAGCAGGAGCAGGAGCAGGAGCAGGAGCAGGAGCAGGAGCAGGAGCAGGAGCAGGAGCAGGAGCAGGAGCAGGAGCAGGAGCAGGAGCAGGAGCAGGAGCAGGAGCAGGAGCAGGGCTAGCCCAGACTGCTACTGTCTCTGCCATCTCAGCTCTGTTGCTGTGGCTGAGTACCAAAGCCTGGAAAATTTGGAAAGTAGAGAATGCTGTTCAGTTCATAATCTAGAGGCTGTGGTGTTCATGGCATGGCATTGGTGACCCAGGAGGGCTTTCTGATTGCACTGTAACATGATGGAGGATGTCTGTGACGAGACAGAGTAGACTATAGCTGGAATGACTGCTCATTCTTACAAGGCTCCTAATACCTTCATGGGAGCCTACCCTCATGGTCTCATCTAACCCTAATGACCCCTGGAAGGCCTATTGAACGTGGACTTTGAGAGCGTGTCTTCCAGCCAGCTCAGGAAAGACACAGACTGAAATAGTTTTCAAGAATGATAGCTGAGTTTTGAGACTCCTGTTCTCTCTCTCTCTCTCTCTCTCTCTCTCTCTCTCTCTCTCTCAATATCTCTTAAATAGAGTAGACAAAATGCCCAGGAAGTGCCAGCATGTCCCATGAACACCCAGCATCTCATGGATGACACATCTCTCCAGCAGGAGCCTAAGTCACCACAGGTTCAGTTCTCTTCACCATCAAAGCCATGTCCTCGGCGTCTCTAGGGCCACTGTACTTCCAGCCAGAGCCTGTTCCATGGAGCCTTCTGTAGCTTATTGGAAACTGGAGCCTTAGAGGGACAATGGGATTTGCCCAAGGCCAGCCAGGTGGTGAGGCGGGCTTACTCAAATGTCCATAGAGTGCCCAGATTCACTAAGGAAATTGTCAATTCAATCAATCCACCTTGCCACCCACGCTTCTCCAGAACATACATCTTTGCCTTGTTCACAAGTGGCTTCCCAGCATCTGCTCAGTAACAAGCACGCAGCAGGCTCTCAGCAAGTGTCTGCTGACAGAATTGACCATGTGGGGACCTCAAGACAGAGCCCTTTGTGGGAACAGTTGTTGTCTCTCTGGGCAGGGAGTTTTCCACTAGAATAACAAACGCAAAGCTAGGTCTTAGGAGACAGGGTCTGCAAGCCACAGGAAGCAGGGGGTGACCCGGATTATTCAAAAGTGCATGGGATTTGTCTGCAACAATTCTCATAATAATTAAATATTTCCAATAGGAGAAAGCTTAAACAATGCAGTCAATCAATAGGAGGCAGTTAAGAGTTAGGGTGGAGGGGATTGTACAGTTTTTTGTTTGTTTGTTTTTTTAATGTCTTCGAGGACTGAGCATACTTTATTTCATCAGAGGTGGCTGGTGTTGTCTCTTTAACAGAAGAACAAACAAATCAGAGAGATGAAGCAACTTGCTCAGGCTCACACAGCCAGGATGTGGTGATATGGGCTCCAGGGGAAGCCACCGCTGGGCTCGCTCCTGAATCTAGCATAGTAATTATTGCTAAGTCCACCCTCCCTTCTTTTCTTGTGAAGATTTAATTATTATCCAAAGCAAAAGGGATCGATTTAAGGCATTCAAATTTTGTTTTTGTTTTTGCATTGGCCTTGGCATGCTGTCTAGGATGGAGCTGGTCATGGCCTCTTTCAAGGGTACTCTGGCAATGTGGACACTGGCAATGCACATTGTCAATACAAGCCCACCCTTCTATCCTTCCAAAGACAGTCTTCGGATGCCACGTAACTCAGACAGATGATTTACAGGGGAGCCTCTGGCCCCCAACAGGTGACAGGAATAGTTGCAGGCTTGGGTGTTGGCTGGAAGAGTGTGTGAACTCATGTCAGTTCCTTATCTGAGTCTCATGTGACGCAGCACAGGCCTGAGCACTTGGAGCGTTTAAGCAGGCCAACCTGTGTCACTGGGGTGAGCTGGGACTCTCTCAAAGAGCTCACTTGGTATCCTTTGACAGGTTAGTAGCTTAGTGACCTTGCCTGTGAGTAGCTGGGTACTCTTGGGCAGATTGTTTTGACTCTCTACCTCAGTTTCCTCTAAATGCAGTTAGTAGCAGCACCCGATGTGATAATGCTCTCATCAAGAACAGATCCTGGACATCCTGGGATATCAAATCCTTATCAGCTGCTATTAGTAGTGCTGTACCCTCAGAGGGTACCTGCCAGGTTATGTCATGTGACCTAGGCCTATGCTTTGAGGAGAACAAGGGGCTGCAGACTGAGGGCAGGCAGAGTGTGGACAGGGTGTCTGGTCCTATAGCAGAGTCCTGCTTTTGTGCCCTGGCCTGGGAGCATCTTCTCTCTACCAGCTGCCCTCTTCCCACATCTATGCCCTAGGCGGATAGCCTGTCCACACTGACCGGAGCAGAAGAGGCTCTGCGAGAGGGCTCTGGCCCCATGCTGCACTGCTGCCCCAACAGGCCAAGAACTCTCTGTCCTGGGAGGGACTGGCCTTGGTGGCAGCTGCTCCTTCTGGGAGGGACAGGCATGGCTTTCACTGACTTCCCACCCAAGGGTTAGCACTCCAGAGAAGCACAGTCCCCCAAGACCCTCACCATCCCCGGGGGTTGCTTCCTCTTCCTGGGCATCAGTCCCAGAAACCTGAAAAAATGAGCCAAGTCCCGGGGCTGAGCCGTGGCTGGCCCCTTGACCCTTGTAACAGGCTGGGGATGGGATAGCCGCTGTCTGCCCTCTTAAAAACCTTCTCCCTCCTCCCTCCCAGATCCTTCCCTTTCCCACACTCTTCCCTAAGCTCATCCACACACATACACACACAGCTCTTCTTAAAGGGACTCAGAAAAGAAGACATTTCGCTAGTTGCAGAATAATGCCCTATTAATATGACTTGGGGCTTAAACTTGGCAATGTTTCTGCTTTTGATTTAAATATCACTTTGGGAAAGGGAAAAATGAAGAAGGTTGACTGGGGGGAAGGACTCTCCAATGTTGCCTATGCACAAGAAGATTTGAATAGAAAATTAAACCCTTGCTCCCTCTTGTTGGGTCGGTATTTCTCTTCCCCCTCCCCCTCCCTATTCCACACACCCCAAAGCTCACTCCTCACATACTTCATGGGGATATTTCAAGTTAAGGTTTTGTTTACCTTATAGAAAAGTTAATTAGTTCCTTTTGATCTTGGAAGGAAAACCACACAGGAAATTTTTCTTCAGAAAGTATACACACGAAGGCGTGTGTTACCCTCATAACCAGAGATATTCATTAAAACAATTCGTTTCGATTTTTAATTTAAAGAAAACATTTTACGTTTTCCCTATTTATTATTAAGAGCGTAATTGTCCCTGGGGCAGGAAAGGAAAGAGGTCGCTGTGGTGTGTGTGCTGTGCTAGCAGCCAGCGCGGGCGGCTTAGGATCCGTCCATCCCCTTTGTTTTTCTATTTCGGATAACAAGAGACTTCTGCGGGGAGGCAAAGCTTCAAACGTGCCAGATTTCAGTCTCCAAAATATTAAAAATCCAGGGTTTTGGAGAATGATACTGTATGGTTTAAATAAAGATATTTAAGTTCTGAAATATAAATATTGGAGATCCCAGAAAAAAAAAAAAAAACCTCATATCATTGCATTAAAATTTGAAACAGGCAGTGGGTGAGCAGAGGGGAGAAAATGTTTACTTTTTTGAGGTTTACCTAATGAAATGTAATAAATAGTACAACATACTCTTTTTTAAAAAATAATTATTCTATCATTTTTTTAAACCCCTAGAGATGATTCAGCAATACCTGGATTTGTTTAATAAGCCGATTAGCCAAAGTCTAGAAAGAGAGACGCTTGGATTTTCAAAATGCGATTTTCCATCCTAAGCACATTTTGCACATCTTGTGTTGTTATGGGATAGGACACGCCGGGACTCTCAAGTTGTGGGATTCATTTCCAGTGCAGATCAACCGAAGAAAAAGAATAGTGTGTTTCTACAGAGGTTGAAAGAACAAATTAAAGAATACTGCTGATGGAGGAGCCAAAAGATAAGGTGCCGGGTACTGTAAGAAAGAAGTGATCCTATGGATGTGCCTGGACACACACACACACACACACACACACGTACAATCTATGGAAGAAATGTTTTCACAAAAGAGAAACCACAAAATCATACCAGCTCTTACTTTTGGTGTTGACATCAGTATGTAATCTTGAGAGTATTTTTGGGCATGTATCCCTTTCCTGCCCCTGGCACAAATATTTGGAGATTGTGACTGTCATTGTTGATAAAACTGAAACTGAAGCTGCATAGGAAAGATCTAGAGAAAGTGTGTTAACACAGGGGTTGCTTTGATGGCTCTCTGGATGGAGGAGCCCCAGAGTCTGATGACATCGGATTGTCACCAACTTGTGTCTTAATCTTTTCTAACCACTGTCTTTAAACATCTCTTAACAGAGACGTCTTTACTAAAACTTTTCACCTAAAGACAGATTTTTAAAAATATTCTATTTTCCCTACTTTTAAAATAAGTGGTGATGGCATGTGACCACCCATTTCTCAAGCTAGACAAGAGGGCAGATATTTCGAAGAGGTTTAAAAATGCTGACGGCGGATCAGAGCCCTGCAAATGAGCAGCCCCAGGGAGGCTGGTTATTAATCTAACTTTCCTAAGTCTAGAAAGTTCAAATGCAGAGTCCAACCTCCCTTTTAAAACAATGTCTAAGACAGAATTGCCTTCATTGTCTTCCCAAAATATCTTTGATATTTTCTTCTGAAATCATATTTATGGTTTTCCAGAAATGGGATCTCTCTCTCTCTCTCTCTCTCTCTCTCTCTCTCTCTCTCTCTCTCTCTCTCTCTCCCCTCCCTCTCTCTCTCCCTTCCTCCCTCCCTCCCTCCCCCCCCCCCTTGAGGGAAATGGTTAAAGCCCAGGCTTTTGAGGGAGAGAAACTCATTTTAAAAAATCAGGAGCCTCCAGGAGGTCCCCCTCCCCTCTCTAGAACTACAGAATAACAACCCCAAACTGAATACTTCACCAGAGACCATTGATTCAATTTTTCCCAAGTAAATATAAAATGATTCCCTGTTTCATTGAAGAAAAAAAAAGTTCTGTTTGGAGATTGGGGTTCTCGCCTAAGTTGTTTTGGGGGTCGGGGGAGAAACTCCAGATCCCATTATAAATGCACACAAACATCCATATTGTCCTTTCCCTGAAGGAGAAAAGAGAACATTCCTACAAAACTGGCACTTCCCCCCATAACCCCCTGAGGAGTGGTGGGCTACTTCGTTGGATCAAAGGGGGGAAAAAGAGGAGAAAAGGATTTTAAAAAGAAAGAAAGAAAGAAAGAAAGAAAGAAAGAAAGAAAGAAAGCCAGCCACAGCCCAAGGTAGAAGATGCTGGCCGAGAGATGAAAAGAAAGAGACCCGTGAGTATTTCTCTAACAGGCTTTCTCATGGAAGCCTTGAGTTCCTGAGTCCGAGAAGAACAAAATCTGGTCCCTACCTTTGTCAGCTGAAAGGGAGTAAGGGGCTCATTTCCAAAGTGGCTATGACCTGTGCAGGCTACACAGAGTTTCTTACCTTAACTCTATACATTCTTAATGAAAACAGCTTGGAGCAATTCTCTCCAAACAACCCCAAGCGTTAACCATTCCATCCCAAGATCAGGTTTCGGCTGCAGCCTAGGCAGCCTTATCGCTTCAACGTTCCCTTCTTCTCCTCCCACCTAACCTTTAAAAATACATATTCTTATGTTTTCAATCCCCAAACATACTTTTCCCATCTTCCTTAATGCCCCTGCTGGCTGGTAGATAGGATGGGAGTTCTCCTCGTCAGGATGATTAGCTCTCAACTTGATCATTTTAAGATGCGATGATTTGTCGTGGTCACTGAGTGGGGGCTGTCTCCTGCTCGACTTTAATATTGTCACAGATACGTAAAGTTTACGGCATGTTGTAAATATGTCAACTTTGGCCAGGGAGTTTGCTAATAAAGAACTTACAGGTAATATTGATGGAAAAGATAATGTTTCAATAAGACTGGGAGGGGCTGGCGTGGGAGACACAGCACTCAGCAAGGCTCAGGGGTTGAAAATGCTGACCTCTGGCTGGCAGGCTGTATTGGACGCACCCGTCACAAGGCAGGCTGCCGCCTGCTGCCCTGCCATCACCAGTCACAGTGACTCTGCTTTTCCGCATTGCCTGAAACATCCAGCTGCTTTAGACGCTCTCTCCTTTTAAAACCAGCTCCATCGCCATAGCCAAGCGAGCATATCAGAGAATCACAAAACACCACGTTCCCAGCTTGATCCCTCTTGTGTTTATGGGCTCATTGGCCCGTGTGGACCATGCAAGGGGGCCTCACTCCTTATTGTCATCTTGTTTTGGCATATGCGGAGTCTTCTTCACCTTCTTACTCATGAAGAAAGAGATAATAGAAAGGGCTGGGGAGAAAGACTGTCCCATTGTTAAGATGCTTGTCACACAAGCACCAGGACTCAATCATGAGTTCCCAGCACCCATGTAAAAGGTTGGAAGCAGCAGCAATGTGTCTCATGATTCCAGCACTGGGAAGGCAGAGAGGCACGGATCTCTGGGGCTCACTGGCCAGTCAGACCTGCTGACTGGCTAAGCTCTAGGGTCAGTGAGAGGCCCTGCCTCAAAAACAAGGGGGAAAGATTGAGGAAGACACTAAACACATGTCAACATCTGTTCTCTGCATGCACCACACACACACACACACACACACACACACACACACACACACACACACTTTTTGAAAGGTTGCTTTCCATCTCCTATGCTGCATGTGGCTGGCTGCACAGACAGACACCGTCACTCGGCTTTTTTTTGGTTTTTGTCCCACCACCCCACATGACAATTTCATCTGGTGTTAATGTGGCTGTCACATGGGCTGGCCCTCCAAATTCCATGCTCATTCACCATTAATCAAACGCATCATTATGAATTGTGTATGCATCTTAGAGCAGACCCAAGACCCCACTCCACAGCCAAGTACTTTTCCATTCATGTTCGGCCACAGAACCACACACATCTGCTGTGATGGTTGATAGCCAGGCTGGAGTCCCCTTTTCTTGTGTCTCCCTAGACCTGAACTCAATTTTCCTCAGTTACAAAAAAAGCAGAAACTAGGCAGCATTAAAAGAAATTATCTTGGATAATTTTTAATAGTACTTACATCCAGTAATGCGAGAGACCGGTGAAAGCCAGCGGGTGGCTGAGTCTGCTTTCTCACAGGCCAGGAGTGGAAGTGGTGGCTTAGAGAGATAAGTCTTAAGTTGCATTTTAGCTGAAATAGGGACTGACCACTTCAATTTGGAAGAATGTGAAATATTCGCAGGCTGAGCGGGGTGCATGGGGTGGAGGCTAGGGAAGTGTTATTGCAAGAACCTTCGGGACCTGCACTGCTCTTCTGAGAGACTCACCCAGCAAGGCTCTGTGGGAGTACTCTGAGTTCTGGAACCTTCCTTGGAAGACCCCATTGAGGCAAAAGCAGAGTCTCTAAGGTACACAAAACAAGATGTTGCTGGTGTCAAAACCTTCCCTGAGGATGGGATGTATTTCAGGAGGAAGTCCCTTTCCCGATTCCAATAGTCACAGGATGTGGAAACTTGGTGCTTGAGAAAGGTGGGCTGTGGTCCTGACCGCTGTCTCCCATTGAGGCACAGGACCTATCTTACTCAAATGCACCAGCCCTGAGGAATGACACAGGCTGCTCTGCTGGCTTGTGTTGCCCAGCAGACAGCTGGGCCTGCTTTGGGTGTCAGGGAAGAGAGAGAGAGAGAGAGAGAGAGAGAGAGAGAGAGAGAGAGAGAGAGAGAGAGAGACCCACTTTTTAAGAAGTCACCTTCCAGCTCTCTGTCTTTGCCTGTGAGTGGAGACTCCCAAAGAGACTGAGCAGGAGAGGCTGTCCTGTGGGCTTAGAGCTGGGTTTGGGGTCTTCCTGTGGGGGTGGGTGGATCTGGCAATTCTCTACCTTCAGGAGCCTCTCTCCCCTTGGTAGGTCTCATGGGCAGTGGGACATCCAGCCCATGTTTTCTCCAGTGTTCTGCAGAGCCTTTTCCTGGTGGGAGAGGATGCTGTGAGCAGTTGGTGCAGAGGCAAAGAACACATTAATGACATAAGCTGGCAGCAGCTGCCAACAGTCTAGGACCCTCTGCTCCTGTGGCAGAATACTTGTATGGGAAGCTGCCCATCCCCCACCTGGCCAAACCTTAGGCTTCATGTCTACTGTGCTAGGCCCTCTTTTCTAGGGGGACACGGCTTAGTGTCTATTGGCTCAGCCTGTGTCGGGGATGGAATACTTGAGGCAGGCACGTCCTAAGTGGACAAGGTGGACAGGTGCTAGTAATATTTTCTTCCTGTCCCTAGGTGTTTGGAGCCCAGGACAAGCCAGTGATACACAGACTCTGATCCTTGATTCCAGAGGGACTCTGGAAGGACAGGGTATCCTCTGAGGCCTTAGCTACTCTCTATACCATGGCCACAGCTTCCCCAAGATCTTACTTTCAGGGTTATCAACACTAGAACAACCCCAGGAAGAGGGAATCTCGGGATCCAGAGCATCTGCCATGAATTTAAAGTCCCCAAGAAACCCAGTCTGCATGGGCCTCACTGATTCTGAGCTTTGAGCCTCACCCACAAGAAGAAAGCTGATGACATCACCAAGAAACTCAAGATGAGAAAACCAATCTTCCTCGGGCCAAGATGCAAGGACCCATTCGGGTGATAAGAAAGCCACCTACTCATTTTGCTGGAGGTGGGCTCACCAGAGACAGAGCTCTGGTTTCCTGGAAAATTTGATTTTTTGTTACAGGCTCTGACTCATTTTAGTTTGCAGTTACACAAGTCCATGTGGCCCATGTGGCCCATGTGGCCTCTTGCCTGCTACCTCGTTTGGCTCAAGGATAGAAAGAAATCTCTACTTCTAAAGCTCCTGCAGACTCGGCCACCCATGTGATACCTCTTCTGAATCTTTCCAAAGGAGCAGATAAGCCAATGATATCTAGCTGGGAGCCATCTTTTAAATAAGTGTGGTCCAGGAGACTGCAGGAAGAGGAACTCCAGGCATTTGGAAAAGCAACCTGCAAAGAGGTATTATTGAACCCGAACTGATGCTTACTGGATGTGTGGGTTTAAAGACGGTATTTGTATTTGTTTATTGTTGTTTTGTTTTGTGGGTGATACAAACTGAGCACATGCTAAGCACATGGTTGTCTACTGAGCTAACTTCTTATCCCTAAACTCACTTTTAATGATGGAAGTGTCGTGGATGCCTGGTAATAGACTCACACTCTGGAGATGTTTTCACAGTGCATGGACCTAGTGACTACATGTCACTGTTGCCTCCATTTAGGACAGATCTGCATCTAGCCCCATCCAGTGACTTCAGAACCCCCGTGGACCCCCTGATCTTCTAACCCACCCAGGGTACAACATTCACGGTGGTTCTGCCTTCTCTTTTGGGTGCCTTGGACATGTGACAGGTCAGCCCTCTCTGGTTTTCCCAAGGTGGCCAAAGAGGCCAGGCAATCATTCCTGACTCTGAATGTCCATTGGGAGTCAAACAGACCTGTTCTGAGAGCTAGCTGTGGTATCTAGACCAGGGTGGGGCATGTTTCTGAGACTCAGTTTATTATCTTGAAAATGGGGCCACAGGGTGATAGCAAATCTTTTTCCTCAATTTATTCCTTCAATACGGATTTTTCCCAAGGGCCTCTGGAAATTTAAACTCTCAAGTGTATTTTCAGAAAATTCCATTTCTTTATAAGGCAGGACACCAGATAGAGAAGGACTTAGCAGGAGGAAAGCACAGAGAAGTCACAGAAGGCTTCTAGGAGGCAACAAGAAGAGAATTGCACCACAAAGGATGGGTAGAACTGGCTTGGTGGGGCTTGCAGTTAGGAAGAGACGCTTAGATGGCTGTGTAGCTTGGGTACATGTTTGATGGATCTCATGATAGTCATAGTATGTTGCTTTAGTGAAGTGGCAGTATAATTTTCCAGTTAGGTCAGGTTGGATAGCACAATACAAGAATGAAATCTAGGCTGCTACATCCCCTCTGCTGCCACCAAGGGGAACTGACTGCCCCTTCGGCTTAAATAGGGAGCTGAACTTCTCTGTTGAAGTTTGAGTCTGAGAGACAGACAAGCTTGAGACGTTCAGAAGCACTGCCTCCGAATGTAAACTGCCACACGCGTGCTGACCTCAGGCAATCCTCAGTTTCCTCATTAGCAACACGAGGACCATGACAATGCTATGGCCATGCCTACCTTGTTGAGATGGAAGACTCCAGATGGCCCAGGGTGCCAACTTAATGCCTTGCACATGCCAGGAAGTCTAGGGCTGGGCTGGGTTCTCCACCCGACAGCCAGGCCCTGTGCCTGGACTAAAGACATTACTGTTTGTCTGTCCCTCCTCCCAGCCACACGGCCAGGTCCCAGATCATCTGGAGCCCACATGAACCCAACAACTCCAGAAAAATTTCATCTATTGGATTTTTGTCTGCCTGGCTGATGCTTGCCTCCACACCTGCCTGCTGGATCTACTAACCCCACCAGGCAGAGAAATGTGTGACCCCCACAAAAAAAAAGCAGAGAAAGAAGATAGCGGTGAAGAAAAAAGATTCAGAGGGGAGGGTAGAGGCCCCAGGGTGCTGTTCCCAGCAGTTAGGCCATAACTCTGTACAGGCCCACCTATCCTCACACCTGCCAAGGAGTCTTCTCCCCCAGAACTTCCCAAGTCATGGAAGCACAGGAGGCTCTGGCTCTCCTCTCTCCCTCCTCTCATCTGTAAAATTGAGACATTACAAGTTCAGAATGGGCTTCCAGCCTGTGCAAATTAATCGGGTCTGTCAGGAGGTCTGAAATAAACATATTGTTTCGATTGGTGTTGACATTTGGATTGAGGAAGCTTTGAAAGTGGAACTGTCCTGGGACTCTACAGTCCATACAAGTTTTTCCTGTGGAGAGGCTCGACCAGCAGAAAGTGGTCACCAGAAGATGTACCCTAAAAGTGTGAGGTATGCTGCTTCTTCAGAGTTGTGCATGTTATGCACTTCTAGGTAGTATGGGGCTGCTTACCATTCCAGGCAGGACACAAATTATTCAGAGAGCCCACTGCAAAGTGTACTCCGTTCTGCCTGTTGTACAGACAGACACACTGAGACCCAAGAAATTAAGCCATGTGCTAAAAGCCACTCAAGGATAGTGAGGACTTTACTTTGGCCCTCTGGATCTCAGCGGCCTACTCTATGCTACTTGCTCTACGCCAGAGGCTTTCTGTAAGGTTTTTCTCACCAAGAGAATGGTTCATTGTCCCAGGGAAAGGTTGAGCCTGGACTGAGAAGATCTAAGCTGGCTGGTGCTTGGGTGTGGGTTGCCAGCTCCATTACCTCATGGAGTCCTAATGGATATAGGCCTCCATTATCTTCTCTCCATCACAGAAGCCTAGAAGATGGGTTTGTGCCTCACTGGGGATCCTTCCTCGGGGCTCCTCCAATCCCTCGTGCCTGCCCCTCCCAGGCAGCTCTAGCCCCTCAAGAACTTGACTTGTCCTCAAGGAAGGGAAAGGCCCTGACCAATCTCCTTCCTTAGGCACATGGGCACCCACAGCTTTCAACCAGGAGCTCAGGGGGAGGTAAATGAGGCAGATGCCTTAATTTTGGAAAATTCAGTGAATCCTGCAATCTGACATTTCCACACACCAGAATGCATCTGTGAGGTCTTTAACCCCTGGGACAGGAAGGGCTGTATCCAGTGGCTTTGGTTTCTGCTCTGCTTCTCCCATCCCGTATCCAAGCACAGCTCAGTGTGACTGGAAGACAAGACTCACTCCCTGGCTGAGCAGTTATACTCTCAAGTTACCATCCATCAGGAACCAGATGCATCTGTGGTCTTGGCTGGACCTCTCCCACTGCAAGCATCCATGACCCATCCTGACTCCCAGACCGCTCAGAAGTCTACCAGACAGAGAGACTTCATACTGCCCCAGGGAGGCTCTCAGCACTGCACTTCCCATCTACCCACAGGGGAAAAGCCTTGGCTGCAGGAAGACAGGAAACAGGGCCTGGGGATGGTGGCCCAGGCTCCATCTCACCCACTGAGCTACTTGGAGGCTGACCCCATGCCTGGCAGGGAAGGTAGTTCCCCAGTTCCAGCCCTCCTTGGGAGAAACTCAGCCCCCAGTTTCCACTCAAAATCTATCACAGGATCCTGAGCTGCAAGAGGCCTTATTTCCATGTCATACCTTGGGTCACATCCCAAGGTTTAAACCATGGGAAAGAGTTTGGAGGCCGAAGCTGGGTCTGGCCCCACACTGCCCTGGGAGCAAATGTTTGGGTGAGGACCCTGGGGTGTTTTTCATGCTCTGGCTGGGGTTGGTAGCCTCTAAGTAACAAGGCTTGTATGCATATTGGATTTCTGAAAATCACTGTGGCTTTAAGTCATGGGTGGGTCTGATTTGAATGTTAATGGTAGCAGTAGCCAGGCGACTCTGAGCAGACCTTATGCTTGTTCCCTGTTGGCTGAGTGAGTGAGGGGTAGTCAGGGGTGTGCCTCTTTGTGTGTGACTGGTCCCCAGCCAAGGCCTTTGAATGAGTGGCTGAGACCTGAGAGGTGAACATGGGGCTGTTTGGGAGTGGGTGCTTCCTTGTCCCTTAAACATGTTATCATAGAGTAAGCCAACATCCTCACTTCACAGATATCATGGAGGTGTTGAGGGGGGTGACTGATGGGAGAGCCATGGCTTGAAGGTCTGTGCTTGCCATACATCCACTGTGCAACCTGGGGCAGAGCATCTGCTTCTCTGGGCTCATTTCTGGGCTCTCTCTAAGGCTACTCTGAGGCTGAAAGCAGCCATCGTGCCACAAAACCACAAAGGAGGTCAGAATTCATCAGTGTCCTTGAACAGAACAGGAGAGGGCTGTACCGCATGCATGCTGATCTCCCGGAGTTTGAACAGGGCCTGGCTTCAACGGTCACAATTTTCACCAGAGAGCAGTCTCATTACATGACTCTGCTCCCCACATCTTGGCTCTGAGATGGAGGCTTGCCCTGCCCTGAATTGCCCCAGAAGGAGTCCTTCCCTTTGGGTTCAGTTGTCCATCAAGGGATGCTAGCCTTTGGTCACCTCCCCAGGGTGTTCCCTGGCCTGCTGAGGCCTGTCACCTCCTGACCAAGTCCATTTCCATCCTTACAGAATGAGAGCAGCCTGGCCTTCCTGTCACGAGGCATTCTCACAGACTCTGGGGTTTAATTTTGGACCAGCATGCTGGAACTTGAGGCCTTGGTAGAGGGCCCACATGTTCTGGACTTCCAGCCACAGTTTAAATCCCTCAGTGACACTGTCCCTCTAGTGTTAGTCTAGTGGCTTTGAATTTGAGACTGTAAATAATCTTGGCCTTGACCCACTTTTCTGTTCTGACCACTTAATCTTCACTGTCACTCTGGGAGTGGCAATATTACCCTTAGCAGTACAGTGTCCATTTTATAGATGAGGAGACTGGGGCTAAGAGAAGCCATTTAACATTCTTACGGTCACATTGAGCTGGGACAAAATGGCAGATCGCAGGTTCTGTGGAGAACCATCTCCCCTGCTGCTAAATATGTTCATAGATCAGCACAAAGATGACTGGTGTTCTCTAGCTTCCGTGATACTCTATGACCCTGAGTCTTTGTGTGTGAATGGGTCTGTCTGTGTGTATGTTCATGTGAGTGCCATTGTGTGCACACGTGTGTGTGTGTGTGTGTGTGTGTGTGTGTGTGTGTTTTGGGGAAGTATCAGAGGTCAGATTGGAGTGTCATTCCTCAGGATGCTGTATGTCTTGTTTTTTTTGAGACAAGTCTCTCATCAGCTTGGAGCTCACCAATAAGCTAGGCTGACTGGCTGGCGAACCCCAGGGAACCACCCCCCTCCCCCACCCTCACCCCCACCCCTGTGCATGGAGGGCAAGTACTTTCCCCACTGAGCCATCTCCTCAGGATGTGACCTTGAATCTCTTGGGAACCATTCCTCATCTGGAACAGAGACAGTAGAAATCCCTGGTAACGGCTCTGGACTTGGAAGATACAAACAGCTGACTGTCACACTAGACTGGGAGGGCACAGCTTGTTCAGGAGGGATCCTGGCCATGTGTGAGGGGCTGCTGGGAGTAGGGTGCGTCGGCTATGGCAAAGGCCACCTCCCTGACACAGCCCTGTCAGTCCCCAGCTCCACCAGAGCCTGGATCTGCTTGTGCTTCCATGGGACAACTCTCCCATCTCATGTCATGTCATGTCATGTCATGTCATGTCATGTCAATGGACGTAAATCCTGAGAGGCACTGGATTGTTTCTGGTTTTTAAACTGTTTATCCTCAGGATGCAGGAGTATGATTGTATACAACAGGAGCTCGATAAATGCTGCTACATGTCTGTGTGTCAGTCCCAGGTATATACCTGTTGAGGTCGTCACATTTCTTTAAATCACCCTCAGAGGCCACTTGGCTACCTGAGCCCCAGGCTAATGTCCCCTCCCCACCCTGCCACCCCACCCTTTTCACCTCTCCCAATTGTCCCTTATATTTGCTTCTACCAACTTGCCCTTTCTGCTCTCAAAGGTACAAGCTCCAGGCACAGGGCCTTTGCATATGCTGTATTTGTTTTCTTCCCTCAAGATTTCTTCCCCAAAGCTTAGGTGTTTGGCTAAATGCTTCTGGCTTGCCTAGTTCAGGGCAGACATGGAAGGGGATTCTGGGAAGACTCTACCAGAACCACAGTCATCTGAGCTATGGTTGCCTTAATGTTTTCCCCTCTAAAACCATGAGCTCATGGTCCAGGGTGCGCTGGCCACGGGTCCATTGTATTCTGGGTACAATGGCAGGTTTAAGCCTTTACACGGGCTAGTAAGTAGTGAGGAGGATAAAGGGCAATTCTGGGAAGACTGCATTCCCATCAAAGTGGAGTGAGCACTCTAGGACCAGGGAGAGCCAGGAGGGCATTTGGAGCTGGTCGGACTGTAGAAATGCATGCCCCATAGTCTCTCTGCAGTGTTCTGTGCTGCTGTATAGCTTGTTGCACAAGTATGTGTGTGTGCTTGCTCGTGCATGAATGCAAGTGTCGGAGAAGAGGTCATGCAGACTAAAGCACATGGAGAGAAACCTGCAGGTGTGCAGGCAGTGATGACCTTGGGCATATCTGCCCTCAACTCCCTTCCTTTCCCAAATTCTTTTCCTTCTTCTTTCCCACCTCCCTCCTCTCCTCCCCTCCCTTTTTCCTTTCTTTTCTTCATATCATCCTTCTTTGTTGCTGGAGATGGAACACAGGACCATCTGGAGCTGGGTGTGCCAGCATGCTAGGCAAGGGCTCCACTACTGAGCTACAAGTTCACTCCTCGCCCCAGTGCACACTCTTTGGTACACGGAGAAATCAAGTTCCAGAGAGCCAGAGGCACATACCCAAGATCACAGAGCGAGAGTGTGGCATTGGCATGTGACTCAGTTGGTAAGGAAGCATGAAGATCTGAGTTCAGTGTCCAATACCTGCACAATAGTCAGACATAGTGGCTCATGTCTGTCACCTCAGTACTGGCATGCACAAGTCTAATCCCTGGAGCTCCAGTTCAGTAAGAGATGCTGTCTCAAAGAATAAGGCAGAGGCTGATCAGGGAAGACAGCTGCTGTTCACATCTGGCGTCCACACACATGTACAGGCGTGCACAAAAGACCAAGTGGCACATATGTTTTCACGTGTCCATGCACACGTGCACACATATTCTCTCACACATATAATACTCACATACACATACACACTCACACATATACATACACACTCTCGCACACGTGCACACATACACACACATACTCTCATGCACACATACACACTTACACACATATACATACACACATATACATACACACACGCACATACACGCATGCACGCATGCACACATTCATACATCAAGTCAAAGAGCACGTGACCCATGAGGATCCCAGTGCTGGCCTTTTGCCATCGAGCCTAATCACCTGCACATCCTGGCACCCCCTCTATCCCCCCACATGCACCCAGAAGCTCCAGAGATTACCCAGTTTCCCTCCATCATCAGGTGATTCAGGAATTATTTTATTCACTGAAGACACAACTTCCTGTCCACATACAGAAAAATCACGTCAGGTGCTCCAGCCTCTGGAAAATCCCCAGGCAGGAAGCAAACCTCCTTTTGAGTCTTTCTAGAAGTCTGTGCTAATTGACTACCTTATGTTACTGTCTGAAGGAAGTCCTGCAGAGATATGGCACTGGAGTCTCCTGAAAAATTCCTGGGAACAGAACTTAGGGGAGAATGACTCTGTCCACTCAGTGAATTCATTTTCTCTTCTTCTTTCTCTCCCTCTCCCTCTTTCCTCCTCCCTCTCCCCCTCTACATACAGAATGCCACAAGCGTATTTCTCGTATGGCATTATTTTTCATTCTTTAAAAATAAGCCTTTTGTTTTTTCTGCTTTCTAAAGAAGCAGGAACCTCTGAAAGAGAAGAGCATTAGAAGAAAAAAGCTATCGTGTCCGATCTCCCCAGGCTCCTGCCGTGTGGACCAGCTTTTCACCCTGAGGGTCAGGGCCTGTTTTAGGTGCAACAGTGAACTAATGCAGATGTCTCTTGTGAGCTCTTGGGGAATAGACACGGAGTCTTTGCAAGACTGTAAAAAGTTGCTTGTGTTTTAGATAAGAACACGGTGAAGGCAAACAACTGGGCAGAAAGGCCTTGGTGTGGAGGTCTGGGGAAGTGTCGCTGAAGAGGTAAAGATGGAGACTGGAGAAAGGCAGTTTAAACAGGAGGACACGGAGTGCAAAGGGCCTGCAGCCCAAGGGACAGCTTCGGAAGCTGCAGGGTCATCTGGAGTCGGGGTTCTGAGGACTGCTTGCATTTTTGAATCTTAAGAACAAAGAAAGCGCTTCAAAGCTCTTTTCAATGGGATGAGTGTAATTGAATTTGGACTTGGATTTTGGTGTGTAGACATGTGCCCATCAGTTACTTCTGTAACACAGCAGCCCAAGGAAAGGGTTTCACTGGCTCCTAGGCTCCGTCTGTACCGAGGATCTCCAGTGGCCTCTGGGACTCAGCTCTTCACCGTTCTCTTGACTTGGTGACTGCCCACTATCTCCAGTTGGGTTCTCCTACTTCATACTCTCCCCACGGCACAAGAACAAGACATGACTGTCTTAGCCAGTACTGTGACTCTGCTCTGTTTAGGCGCAGGCCAACCCTGTAGCAGTCTAAGGGATTCCGGGAACTTGATGCTCTGATTGGTCAGGTCCATGTCACATGTTCTGGAGCACCTGTTCTGACAGGTAGTAGATGGGTAGGTAGGAAGTCATTACACTGGCTCCCTCTAGAATAGGTAGTGGGGTGCTCCACTGGGAAAGGGCACCAAGGGTCTTCAGAGAGCTTTGCAAACGGTCCCTGTATAAGTTGGGGCTGTCTAGAAAAAAAAAAAAGAAGCCACAGAATGTGTATGCATTTTAAAGGGAATTGACCTGAGTGGCATACCACCAACAGGGGCTGGCTAACCCAGCAATGGTCACCTGCATACTAGAGGGGCAGTGAACGCAGTAGCTGGCCAGTTTATGAAGCTAGATGTCCCAGCAGTCCCCACTGAGCACTGCAGGCCCGTGGTTCCCTGGAAAGTTGCTGGTATGGAGACCACATTGGAAGGTGGGAGGAGCCAGAATGCTGTCTGTTGAAGAAAGCAGTGCTGACAGACACACGTGATGAGGAGGTAAAGACTGGAGCATATTGCTTTCTCCTTGAACCTCTTTACATCAGAGCTGACCATGGACGGCGTTGCCTATCTATCTGCTGGGTGGGATGTTTTGACTCCAAAAAGTCACAATCCTGTTACTAAGAGAGGAGTGAATGGGAGGTGCCCGTCCTGACACATTCATATACGTACACATACAACTCGACCATCACTCGGGCATCACACATACCCTCTCCAGTTATTTTATCATTTAATAAGTCTCATGCTTCGCACCATATGGTTAGGTGCTTCCCTGGGCTAGATTAATGTAAGAAGTATGCATTCATTAGGCAAATGAGCTATGTCTTCTCAGCACTTCCCCTGGGAGGGGAGACCCTAGAAGCATGCTGGGACCATCCCATGAAAGTGATGGGTTGGTCACCTGGGTGCTTATATTACTTATGTGATCAAGGGTCCATGCAGCATCCATAGTAATCTCTCCCTGGTGCAGGAGAGTGGCTTGAAAGGGGACTCCAGCCCCAGATGTCAGTAGTTGAGATTCTTTGTGGCTGTAGACATACTATGCATTCTAGGGCAAATGATTCCTGCCACCCCATGATCAGTTCATCCTTATAACAGGGAGGGCTATCTGCCCCAGGGTTGTGAGGCCCCGAGCAAAGTGCACACAGGAACTGGTCTACTTAGCACTTAGGGTAAGGGGTTGCCAGACTTTGGGGGTTCTGGAGAATTCTAGGGAAATTCTCAGCTGTGAATGGGGCACTACTTTATCTGCTGGGTCTTGTGCCTGCCTACCTTGCTATCTTTAATCTTAACTTTCTGACACCTTTTCTTTCATCCTTTCTTATTTGAAAGTTCTTTGATTTCATCTCTGGGAGCCTGCACGAGGGCCCTAGTGACTGCCCAGAGCTCATGGATACCTACCCAGGCATCCTCCCATTGACTCTGTAGCCTCATGGCCACTCAGCCAATGTTGGTGTCTTCTGCCTAAAGAAGCTACACACATGCTTGTGTGCTTGGGCGTGCTTGGGCACTCTTGGGTTGCCAACTCATTCAGATTTCCAGTTGTGTTCCAAGTCATACTGAAATGTCTGGCTGAAACTACTCTCCCTAGCTACTGCTACATATGTGGACTCCATTTCATGGCCCTCTCAGCTGGGAGATCACATTATTTAACTCAGCTCTGAGGAGCTGCTCTCCAGAAGTGTCCTCATGATTCTCACTGGAAAACTGTGCAGCCATACCTGGCTAAGATAGGAGCACCACAGTGAGGTGTGAGTCCCCTCAGTATGCACTCACGGTCCTCCCATTCTAGTCATGGACAGACTTGGTTTGGAGGTGTGGGTCAGGTCTTGGGAATAAGCATAGGCTATCTCACTTGACACCAGTACCTGGGGCTTTAGTCGCAGAAACTCAAGTTTTAGAAGCTGGAAGTCCAGGATCCAGGGAATAGTGGTGTTGGCTTCAAGTCCTGCCTTCTTGCAGAAGATGTCTGCCCTAATATCACCTGGCCACCCCTCAGTGCCTATATGGGTCCTTTTGCTTGTTGTTTGTTTGAGAGGGGGCTCTACTGTAGCCAAGACTGGCCTTAAACTCCTGATCCTCCTTTTCCAACCTTCCCAGTGCTGGGATCACCCATGTGCTCTATGTCTGGCTCTTCTACGTACTCTTTTAAATAAAACACCAATGATATGAATTGTCCCTTTAAAGGGGCCTGTCTCCAAATATAGTCTCATCTGTCATGCTGGGATTAGGCCTTCAGCAAACTCCAGTGCATCACCAGAGTCCTGAGCCACATTAATCCTCTCCTCTCCACTCAGCCCCAGCATCAGTTTCCTTGCTTTGAGGCCTTGAAGAGTTTTTGAACTTCTACAGTTGCCTTTCCAGTCTGGCTTGTCACTACACACTGTCTCCTCCTGTTGGGTGGAGCTTAGTTGCGGCTACAGAAATGAGTCCAGGGAGGCCAGGGACCCAGGAGGACTGCTCGCCTGTGGCTGAGTGCTGCATCCACTTTCCATGTCATAGTGGCACCTGGGCCAAGCCATTTCTACAGGGCCTCTCAAAAGCGACCCCTACACACTTGCTTCTGGACCCAGGTCTTATTCCTGCCTCCCTAGACTGACACCCTCCCAGATCCAGCCCAGGGGGTGGGGATGGAGCGACTGGGAAGAAGATGCGGTTTTGGTGAGATAGGCAGGCTGGCAGATGTCCTGTGTCACCGGGTGGGATGGCATTAGACAGGGCCACTCTTGCTAACAGCCACATCCTGTGCCTTCCCAGGTTCCTTTCCACCCATCTCGGGGCTCACACTCAGGCAGATGGCTGACAAGGCTTGAGCAAGGCCAAGGTCTGCTCTGCTCTCAGCTGCGGAAGATAAAATCCATCATCTGTGGCTTCATCTGCCTGTCTGTGAGCTGGGCCACATAATGGGGCCTGTGATGAAGATGATGTACCAGCCCTTAGGCGAGTTCTCAGGCAGGTACAGAGAGCAGGAGCACATGGTGCTTGTTTCCTGAAAGAGTGGCTGAGGGGTGAGGGTCAGGCCAGGCAGAGACACTTCTGGATCATTAGAATATTCTGCGGCTGGAGAACACAGACCGTGTTTGAAGCAGACAACACGGGAAGAGAAAAGGCTCACCCCAGGGGGATTTGTGTCTCAAATGTGGGTAGCAACTTAAACATCTCGGAATTTTCCAGGTCAGAGTTCATCACAGAATTTTGCAAAATCTACCTTGAAGTGCATATGTATCAAAATCTTGCTTTGAATCAGATCTTGTGTGAGAGAGAACAGAGGCGCTCATCTTATCACCAGACAAGAGTGGAACCACCTGCTGCTTTTCTTCTTACCTTGGCCACCAGGCAGCTCTGTGGAAGATCTGGGGTTCAGTTTACTCTGTCTTTCCTACCTCTGGTTTCTGACAGATGTCCCTCTATCTTTCCTTAAATTATGGTAACTTATCTAGTTTGGAATTTAGGATATGGTAAGAGGTGTAGTAAAGGTAGGGACTGGCATTCTTCCTGACTCTATACACATGCCAAAGGTCACAAAATACATAATCTTATTATATTTACTAAACAGCTTGAGATCTGCTACATGCTGGGGAAATGCATTGATGATACTGATTTATTAAATCTTCTTAACAACTCGTAGAGAGCATGTGTTTCATTGCTCCTATTTTGCAGATGGAGAAACCGAGGCAGATGAAAAGTGGGGAACTTTCCTAGAATCACAAGGCTTAGACAACTGAGTTGCAAATTTAGTGTTTTAGCCAGTGCTTGAAGACTGACTGTGTTGTCTGGTCACAGAACCACAAGCCACGTTGGCTACTAGCCACTTGGTACAATCAAAATCCAAATTTCACTCATTTTTTTAAAAAAAATATGTATTTTTATTATTTTTAATTACTTGTCTCTGTGTAGGTTTGGCAGGGGCCAGAGGTAGGGGATCCCTTGGAGCTAGAGTTACAGGTATTTGTGAACCATGGTGTAGGTGCTGGGGACTGAGCTAAGACTGCAGACGCTCTTAACCCCTGAACCATCTCTGCAGCCCATTAACTATGTGAGTGTGTGTGAGTGTGTGTGTGTGTGTGTGTGTGTGTGCTTCCATTAACTGTTTGTGTGTGTGTGTGTGAGTGAGTGTGTGTTCTGCCTGCATATTTGCCTGCACACCAGAAGAGGGTGCCAGACCCCATTACAGATGGTTGTGAGCCACCATGTGGTTGCTGAGAATTGAACTCAGTACCTCTAGAAGAGCAGCCTGTGCCCTCAACCTCTGAGCTATCTCTCCAGCCCCAGTTAACTGGGTTTTAACTGAAGCAGCTAATGCTGCTTGAGGCTTGGTGTTGGACATCATCCATGGCACCAGATGAGTGTTCTCTTACATGGGGAAGAACCCTGTGGGCACTGATGGCCACCCACACCAAGCATCAGGAGAATGAAAGATTCCTTTCCTAACTGGTACTACATACTAAGCTTTACTGCACATGAGGGACTGTGTAGCAGTCCATATATCCACTACTTCTAACTCTCATGTTATCAAGCAGAAGACTGAGTCTTTCAAAACTGAGGTTGGAGAGATGGCTCTGTGTAAAACGCTCTCATCATAAGCAGGAAGACCTGACTTTGAATCCACAGAACCTACACAAAGCTTGGTGTGGTAGAGCATATTTGTTAACCCGGCTCTCATATGCCAAGATTCTCATAGACATGAGAATGTCCAAAAAACCCAAGGGCCAGTGAGCCTGGCATATATAGCAATGGGTAACAAGAAACACTGTCTTGAATAAGGTAAAAGTTGAGGACCAACACCAACATTGTCCTCCAAGTTCCATATGTGTGCCATGCCATAAGTGTGCCCATAATAATCTCTCTCTCTCTCTCTCTCTCTCTCTCTCTCTCTCTCTCTCTCTCTCTCTCACACACACACACACACACACACAGAGCTCCTCTCCTTTTTTTTTCCATAGAAAGCCTTCCTCAAGCACTCCCAACTCTCGATCCTGCCCAAATCCTTGACCATAGGCACGTTCCTTAAGAGCCAGCCTTCTGCAGGAAGAGGATGCCAACATGTAGAGAAGGACCTGTGAAGGGCTGCATAGCCAGCAAGCAGCCGAGCTGGAGCCTGAACTAAGATGTGAACAGCTTGAAAGCCAAATTAGCCCCATCTTCCTAATTGCATGTGTTTCTCTGTAAGCCGAGGGTCACGGGCTTGTCAGTTTCCTCCAGAGTGAGGCTTACCCTGTGGCTCACGTCAGCACTTTTAAGGGACAGAATGGAGAATACAGAGGGGAGGCAGAGGCGGGAGAAATGCTGGATCAGCACAGCTGGAGAAGCTGGTGAGGAACACAGGAGGCAGGAAGGCTCTGGAGCCTCTGGATCAGCAGCTGTCCCCTCTGCACTCAGGAGAGGGAGCCAAGTGTGTCCCTTGGTTTCCCCATCTATCAGATGGGGATGAGGACACAGCTCAGAGTGAATCTGGCAAGCACAAGGGCTGCTTGCTTTTCAGGGGTTGGAGCTTATCCTGGGATAAAGGCCTCAGGAGGATCATGCTGTCCCACTGTGGGCGAAAAGAAGGCAGGGAACTTGACAGGGGAGAGTCCTGTGGGTGGTGGGCCATTGTGCATGGCTGTCGGCTGAGATCACTGCCTCCTCCTTCCAGCTGCCTGGGGATATTATAAGGTTGCACAGACAGCAAGAGGAAGCACAAGCTTCAGGGCCTCTTTGGGGGGCTGGTAGGGGAGCAGAGGAGTCGGACGCTAATGAAAAAAACATTTGGCGTTCAAGGTGACTGCAAGGGTGGGGGCTTGTTGGGTCAGGGTCTGGCTTTGACTGGAAACAAGTCCTTAGCAGCAGAGAGGCCAGGCAGGGGACAGCTGCTGAGGAGGTGTCTGATCCAGACCTTGTTGACTCAGGCTTCTTGGGAGTGGCAACTCTGGGTAGATGTCCCATGGGACAGCTGTGGTCTTGAGGTCTTGGGGCCCAAGCATCCTGTACTCAGCCTTCCACAGGGCTTGCTGCCAGGCTTCCCAGTTTATCCCGAGATGATATTTGCTTGCTATCTGGAAGACAAGACCCGCCAAGGTGGCCAGGTTGGGATGAACTTGGGGAAATTTTCGAACTTATCTCTTCAGATGCAGACTAAGTATCCTGTGTAGTTTGCCTCCTGATTAGAGGCAGTGAGAACCAAAACTTGCCTTCCCAGCATCCCTGCTAAGACACACCTCGGAGTTCACAGCTGGGGACTCCAGGCTCAGAAAGGTTGAGGCCTTAGAGTCTCCCCTTCTGATAGTAAGAGAAGACTTCCTTTGTGACCGAGGCCAGTCTTCCCTACTTCCTGCTAGATGCCCAGAAACTCTTAAAATCTGGGCACCGTGAGAGAGGTACAGAGTAGAGAGCTGAGTGGAGGCACTGAGCAGAGACTAGTGGAGCAGGACACTGTCTTCATGTTGCATCTGTGAAAAGTGACATCGACATCCTGTTTCTTGGAATAAAAGGCCTCTGAGATGCTGTAGTAAAATAGTGACTAAGAATAGGCCCAGATGACATGAGGAGACTCGTTCTGCCATTGAACAAGAGTCCATCAGGAGCAGGCTTCATCTCTCCGAAGAGAAAGTGGTCCTTGCAGAGTGCTCCGGTAAAAGTAGAGTCCCCTTTATTCTCGTGGGGCCCTTGGTTTCTCCTAGGAATGAAGTCACATCTGGACACACAAACACCTGTTGAGGCCCAGGCATAAGCTCCTTGAGCAGGGCTTATCCACAGTCTCTTGCTCCATCAAGGGTTTCTAGGTACCTGGCTATACCAGAGAGCTCTTAAGATATTGCAAGATGTAGGTTGCCTGGGGGCCTCACACGGGAAACCCTGCCTCTGGGTGTTCCTTTTTGGGCGTCTTTGTCAGGCCAGAGGCAGTCTTGGCCTTTCACAGACTAGAGAACCACCCAGTCTGAAAAGAGCTTTGTGGGCATCTCTCTTGACTCTCTTAGGAGAAGGTAAAGCAAACCAACTCCCAGAAAGGAGAAATCATTACTGAAATAGGAATTGGAGAACTTTCCAGAAGTGTCCTGCCAGGGCTTTCTGAAGAAGAGCACTGGAGGGGAGAGGAATTGCACAGCCAGTAGGCTGCACTAAAGGGTTATAGGAAGAGTCAGTCTCTCAAGTACTAGGATAAGGTCTCCTGCTTCAGGCACCTCCTGAATCACGAAGGCCATCTTTCTCTAAGCCTGGTTCTATGCATCTTGGACTCAGGTAGAGGGTGAAGCATCTAGATGAGAAGCCAGAAGATGGTTCCCCACTGCCCTGACATTGACGCCGTGACAGTGAGTGTCCCATGAGGAAAGTCATCTGCTGAAGGATGCTGTCATTGGGTGTTAGAAGAAAGTTAGGTTTGAGAGCTCCCTGGACTGAGTATCTCCTAAGTAACAATCTTCCCAGGTAACAAGGCAACCCAAAATCAGGCATCATATTCGAACTGAGCACAGATTTCTCTGGTCTTCCCAGGACCTAAGAGGGTGTCTCAGAAGCCCTCAGGTGCACAGAACCAGGGAATGGATGCTGGTGTCAGGAAAGGCTGGAAAGCCAAATCTGTCTTCCTGTTCACACCTCCTGCTCCTCTGGAAAATAGTTAGCATGTGATAACTGCTTTAAAAGCCCAATTGATTGCTTCACAATCAAAAATCCATTTCTGCCCACTTTAGCCCTCCTTCCTCTTCTTCTGTTTTATAGGGAGGTTGCAAATGCTCAGCAACCCCCCCCCCCCGTGCCCAAAGAAAACCTCAAATACAAAGCAAAAAGCCTTCCAAGTCTAGAGAGATATGACAGGCCTGGCCGCCGGCTCCCCACGTCTTCCAGTGCACAAGGCCTCCCGTATTCCTGCTCAGAAGCAGAACGGCTGTTCTTGCCGAAGACAATGTGGTTCCAATATATATCAACAGAGCCACAGAAAAGCTCCCCCTCCCTACTTTTTCTTTCTTTCGTTCTTTCTTTTTTTTTTTTTTTTTTTTTTTAAAGAAGTTAACTTCATTTCTAGAACTTGCGTGTTTTTCATTAGTAACGCTGTCTTTTGAAATGCAGCCGAGGGAGGCGATTCCAGTTGAAATCAAAACTGATATGTGAGCATTTGACTTAAATGCCGCTCTGTGCTTGCCGGCCTGCCGCCTCACTGGGGCTGATGCCCACAGAGATGGGACGAGCAGGGTAGAGGAGTGTCTCCAGTTCTCTGTGTGGTAAGGAAACCTCTTAGGTGGGGGTAATTCACCTCTGTCCTTTATACCACACTGTGGAGAGGGGTGACCATCAGAGCTTGAGTTAGTGACCTTCGTGGAAGGAAAATCACCTTGGCTGAGTGACCTGGATACTAAGCACCCTTGGAAGGGTCCAGCCATTTCAAGAGTCACACACAGCCTTAGTGATTCTTAGATGCCAGGATGGGATGCACACATTTTGTGGGAGGGGGCCACATTGCTCCCCACCTTCTAGGTTTTTTTTTTTTTTTTTGCTCTTCCAAGTGGAAAAGTCCCCCTGGAGTTCTCTGGGCCCATTATGGAATCTCTCCCCCATGTGACCAGCCTTCTGGAGAATATTAAGAGGATGGAAAATTCTCTCCATGGCAAGCCAAGGGGTCTGCTCATCTGTTCTGCCAATAGTGGTCACTTGGTTGGTATTCAAATGTGTCTGTCACTTTCTAGGTGGACAAGCAATTTTGGGGAGCCAGACTAGGAAACTCATCGCCTTCCTAGCCTTCACTTCACCCAGTGACCCCAAATTAGATGTTTTTCTTTTCTTAATAAAAAACTCTTGTTCTTGGGAGAGCTGATGTGGGTTGCTCCCTGCGCCAAAGGGCTTGGTTTCAAGGGCAGCAGAAGGCTACAGGCCCTTCCGCCGCCACCAGCCCCATCCCTGTCTAATCAAATTTCCCCATTTTCATGATCCAGCTACCTCCTTCCTTCCAGGGAAAACCCTTCCCTTCCTGCTCCCTGGAGGTCAGTGATGACTTCAGCCTTAAGCCATCAGCTTGGGCAGCGGCTCCAGACTGATAAGCAATGGAGTGACATCTTTTAACCAAATTGCCTCTTATCTCTGATGGTTTTATTTGACTCTGCAAACTCTGTGCCTTGTCTCTTTACCTAAGGATGTGACCTTCTTGAGGACAAACGTCTCCTCTCCATCCATCTTCCCTGCACCCATCACACAGACTCAGAATGGTCTTCCAGTCAGAGCAGTGGTTATTAAAATAACAAAATGTTTCCTGGGAGCAGCCAGGTGGCTCGGAGGGTAAAAATGGCTGCCGCCAAGCCTGGACACCTGAGTTCTATCCCTGGATCTCATATGGGAGAAGAGAAGTGAGTCCTGCAAGTTATCCTCTGACCTCCATACTTAAACACATCTCTCTCTCTCTCACACACACACACACATACAACATACACAACACATCACACACACATCACACACACACACACACACACACACACACACACACACACACACACACACACCACACACACACACACACGTTAAAACATGCTTCTGACCTTAATCTGAATTCTCACCTCTCCTTTCAATGCTGACTCTGTTAACAAAATGCCGTGTCCATCAGATGAGCAGGGTAGTTCTTTATAGATGACTTTTTCTCTAGGATCCTTCTGGTTGGACACATTCAGGTCCACCATGTGCCTGGCATGGCATGTCCTTGGCCTCGCTGAATGTTTTCCCCCAGCACTTCCTTATGTAAGGAATCAATGGATCTTTGATCAATCCATTCCGTTACCCAGTGAAAGAGAGGAAGGCAATCTTCTTCTCTCACCCTCACCTCAGTTAGATTTGGGCAAACAGGAGTCAGCATATGTGGAAAATCAGAGGCTCAGCTTGCCTGGGGAAGAGGACATAGGCCTTTCTGGGTTCATATCTTGTCTCCACCCACAGCTACAGCTTCACCAGGGGACCTGGAGAAATGACCCAGACATGTACATCTCCATTTTCTCAACTGTAACTCTGAGATCATCACAATCCTTTCTTGTGGGGTTCTGGGCTATGAAGTGAATCAATCCACAGGGTTGAGCCTAAGCCAGCCCAGGTGTTATGCTGAATCCTAGGTGTGGGGATGAAGGTGGGACTCTCAAACATTTGCTCTCCTCGAAGTCTCGCTGCTTCCTCCTACCCCACCAGCTGGGCCAGTTGTCTCTGTTGGGCTTGGCATCCCCTCCCCTCAGTCTCAAGCCCATCTGTGTCTGCTTGTGTGTAATGTTTGACATCACTCCTCCCCTACTCGAACTTCCAGACAGCCAGGGTCTCATCTACCCTTGTCTTACAATGCTCCCAGGGTCCACTTAGGTACTTAGAGCATAGTTTATTGCATCTTCCTTGGGTGCCTGTTCTCAATGAGATAAGAGGCCTCTTTGCTTCCCAGAGAGCCCTGTGCCCAGGACAAGCACGTATGACAGATCCTGAGCCATGTGAGATGCTGAGACCCCTTGCCCTGCATCCTGATTCTAGCCAAAAACTGCATGTACAAGGCAGAGTATTTCCTGCATCTGCCCTTGTGCAGCCTCTTCTCTGAGAAATGTATAGATAGTCTGGAGCTGAGGGATTGCCCTGCACAGGCTCTGGGTCCTCAGTCTCACAGGCATGCCTCACCAAATCCCCGTAACTGCCAGGAGAAACAGATGTCAGGGTTTCCACCGTGGAAGGAACACAGGGTCAGAAAGGGTAACTCACTGGCTCCGGGTCACACAGCCACTGTGAAATCCTAGAGACAAGAGTTTGAAGCTGGGCCACTGAGTCCCTAGCCTGACCCCACAGGGCAGAGAATCAGGCTAGGTACACAAGGACATTGAAGTCTCCGAATCAGAGACTACCATGAAGGGATGGTTTCATTTAATGTTGTGGAGGGTTGGGCTTGTCCCTGTCCCCACTGTAACACCACAATGAACCTTGAGCTGCTAACTGGAGTGCGACAGGGCAGGGCAGAGGTGAAGGGGGCTGCTTGGCCCACAGGGCCGGGGAAATGAGCTAATTGGGACCTTACAGTGGGGTGGGCCACAGCTGGGCAGCTGCAGCTAACTCTGGGTGGACAGCGTTTTCCTTGGCCCTGAGGTCAGAGGGTCAACCCTGCCCCAGGAACAGTGAAGCTCTGTCCCTGTCCGGGTACTCCCCCAGGCTAGAGACAAGAGGCCTGACACCTGCTTAGAGAACAACTCCTTCAAGCCATTCTCTATAGAGCCAAGTGTCATCTTGGGACAAGGTGGCTTCTGGGTGTCACTTCCCAGGGTTGTTTGGGCCCTCCAACTCCCTGACTTTATCTAGACGGAAACCTTATGCTACTCATGAACCCACAAGCCCAAGCTGTTCGATATATGAATGAGCCATTTCTACTTTCTCCTAGTCTTATCACCTAGCGCCTAACACTTGGCACTCAGCACCTAGCACTTGGCACTCAGCACCTAGCACGTGCCACAAGGCCTGCATCCTACTGCGTTTGTGCTTAATAAGTGTTTTTTTTTTTTGTATTAATTAGAAACAAGTCGGCTATGAAACCACAAGTTCACAGGCCACTCTTTCTGACTAGAGGTGGGTAGTTCAGAGTAGGGGTGGGTTCCATATTGACAGGATTCATTCAAGCAACACACATGGGTTAGTAGTTTTCCTGGACCGTGGAGACTCAGTCACAATTATGCCTACACATTCAGGTCTGTAACAGAATCAAAAAATGGCTTCTCAGAGAAAGGGTCCTCACAGTGCCCCTGGAGGGAGGGGTGAGAGGGTCACTAGGTGCAGGAATGGTAGTCGAGTGCTCCCACGTGTCTTTCCAGCAGGTGTTTACTTCAGCCTCTTATATGGGTGCACTGCTGGACGTGAGCCCTCCCTCACTCCTTCCTCAGGGCTGAACTATGAGGGATGGAAGCCTCTGCCAAGAAGTTAAGACCTTGTGCATGGAGGAGAGAACACAAGGTCATTAGCTAGAACAAGCCAGAGCTTAGGATGCTGGGCCTTTCTCTACTAGGACAGGCCCTTGTTTTCCCCGTCTGTCTCCTCCCTGCCCATGCTGCCAAGCTTGGAGCCTGTCGGGGGCTCCACACACCAACCTTCCTCTGTTCATGGTTGAGCTAGGATCCATCCAGTACCTCCCTAGGTGAGGTTCTTGGGACACCAGTGGTTCTGTCCGAGTGTGTACTGTTGCCTAGGGATGAGGTAGGAGCAAGGTTAGCACCGGATCCAGCTCAAGCCAGGTGGGACAGAGGAGCATGCTGGTGCTTTTGCTGTCTTCAGGCACTGTGGCAGTTGCTACTCCAGTCACAGTCTGATCACTGATTAGAAATGAGGGTGACTAGCTTCATCCCAGAACCGCTGAATCCAACTGTGCATCTGGACATGGTCTGTACCTTCAAAGTAGAGATGCAGAGCTCTGCAGAGCGCCCTTGAGCCAGCTCCCAGCTTTCTGTGAGACTTGTTAAGATGGGAGATGCCCATTAAGAAAGCCACCAGCTTTGGCACATGCTGAGGGGATCCAGTCTCAATCCGAAGAAGACAGCAGGCTCTGAAGCCAAGTGGGAAAGGATAGGGGGTAGTTCACTGGTCTCTGGAAGCAGACAGACCAAAGCAGGGGTGAGGGTGGGTGGGGCAGGTTCGGCTTCTCTGTCTTGTGATGAGTTTAAAAATAGAACCAAAGGAGACTTAAGAGGTGCATGGAGTGGCCAGATGCCCTCTCCTCACTCTGTGTCTGTGAGGGGAAGTCAGGAATCACGCCCTTCCTGCGGTTTCCAGGACTTTTCCCTAATAAAGCTGGGGCCAGGGGCCGTGCATTCCAGGGGCCATAATTAAAACCACCAAGGGTTATTAGGAATCACAGACCGTTCAGTCGGAAGCTCTTGCTATGCTAATTCAAACAAGGTGATTACAGGCGATTAGCAGGCCTAATGCCTTCAGTTGAAATCCAGCCTGGCAGAGGATGAACCCAAGGCCTAAGTTACTTCCTGTGTGTGGCGAAAGGGTCAGACCTGGGACTAAAATTTTGGAAGGTCAGTACCAAGGGGGTAAGTTTGCTCCAGATCTCAATAAGATGTTTATGGGGTGCAGGGACTTGCAGGGTGAGGAATGCTGGTCCCACTTAGGGAGGGTCAGAAATGAACCAAACACTTTCACCTGCCCTGCAGAAAACGACCCCTGTATACCTCTTCTGCCCCTTCCCCCAGTGGCTACTTGGTCTTGTGGTTAAAACAAAGTGGAAGGGAAGCCTTACAGCTCTTTTTATAGATAACTGATATGTATCCCTCACAGGACTAATCAATGCTACACACCTCATTTAACCAATCAAGGCCAGTATCATGGTCTGCTTATGATGGATCAGAGACTTAGGAGACAGACTTAGTCTGTCATTTATGCTGGAGCTTAGACCTCAATCCATGCAGCCTTGCAGCCCTGCTGTTCTGTTACTGAACGTTTGCGAGTGTACAAGAGGGGTCGATTACAGTTCTCTCCCTGAAGGGCAGCTTGAGGAACTAGACTGTCAGCTAGAGAGGGCAGGATAAGCCCCAGGGTTGTTGACACTAAGCCCATGTTTCCAGTTTCTCTGCCGTAGTGCTCAGAAACAGGAGTGGGGACTGCCACCAAGCTTGGCCCATTGGAGGCCAGCAGCAAGATTCATCTGAAGTGAGGGCATGGGGAAAAGCTTGATGGTACCAGGAGCCAGAACCCCACACTGCTAGTTTCACACCTACTAAAGAATGGATAAATGGTCCCACTAGCAACAGGAGCTGCTGCTGAGAAGTCTAGGACATCGCAGAGATAAGGGAATTCCTTCTTGCCTATACAGTCCTGTACAGTCCTTCATATATCACTGGGCACCTGCTATTGGTCATGTATGTTCATGGGAGCTGCTGATATAGTATGAATCAAAGTTCCTGCTTTCTAGGAACCAATACATTTGTGTGAAAGACTGATAACAAACAAATATATGCTGATATGTGTGTGTGTATGTGTGTGTGTGTGTGTATGAACGATGGCTGTGTATGTGTATACACGTGGGTTGTGCATATGGTAAAGCATATATATATATACTATCTAATGATACATGATATATATATATATATATATATATATATATATATATATATATATATATATAATTTATATTTTGTACAAATACAGTGCATGCAGATATTAAACACACAGTGTTGTGGCATATACCAGCTGTGTGCCATGTAACAGAGACCTGGCCAATAGCAGTCTGCATAGACCACATAGATGACAGTACTTGATCCATATCTCCTGAGTGTGGTTGGGCTGTACCTTTGTACCAGTTAGGTTTTGCCAGCTTTTCTCTATGGTGTTTGTGCAATGTAAAATCACCAAATCATGCATTTCTCAGAATGTAGTGACATCATCAGGCCACGCTCAACTGTATAACATTATGCAATTAAGACTCCTCACCAAAACCAACCAACCAAAACAACAAACAACTAGCAAAAACAACAAATAAAAACCCCAACCCCCAAGCAAAACAACAACAACAAACCAACCAAACAACCAAAAACAAATCTCAAACAGCAACAAAAACAATGGAGCTAGCATGTGGAGACGGGAGGAGTCAGAGAAATCCTTCCAAGGAGCAGACGTTTTTATATTAATTCATCCACTTTACATCCCAATTGCTGCCCCCCACCTCCCCACAGTCCCTCCCCATCCTTCTCCTCTGAGAGGGTGGTGTCCCACTAGATATGTCCCCACCATCCTGGCGTATCAAGTCTCTGCAGGGCTAGGCACATCAAGGGGCAGACATTAAAGCAGAGACTTTGGTTAGGTATAGAGGCTCAGGCCAGGTAAGCTCAGGGGGAATGGTCAACACAAGAGAAACTGCATGCCCATGTGCAAAGGTCCTGAGGTAGGGCAGGGTTTGGGGCCCAGTGAGCAAGTTGTGCATCCTCAGAGAGAGTGTCAGCGGCTTCCTTTCTAGATGAGTCTTCTCATGCTGTCAACTGGGGGTTAGCCATGTCTAAGCACCTTAGACAGACATGGCAGTGAAAGAAGAGAGACATGTCTTTCCTGTCTGACACCCTGTAGTCACCCTTCTTGGGATCCCCAGGGAGGATTTCTTCTATCTTGTTGCTGGAACTGAGTTTATGCCTACACGCCCCACAGACTGCGGGACACTACTGTAGCTGGGTTAAATCCAGCTATACCTTGGAGTTGTGCTGAGGCCATGTTCGAGTAACAGGAAGCAGAAGCACACAAGGAAGCCCCTTGAATCAGCCTGTGAGAGACTGAGGGAAGAGGGCTGCCCAGAGGCAACATCTATGTACACTGAGGCAGGAGCTGTGAAATGGAGACAGGAGACCTAGATGCCTGGACTCCTATGTATCTGATGTGTCTGGCAGGGCACTGGAGGGAGGAGATGAGGACCATATCCTTTCTTCCCTGGAGCTGTTCTGTGCTTCCTTTTAGCCCCATGCCCCAGGTTACTCTAATATTTGCCTTTCAGACTCTCTGTTATGGGTAAAGAAGCAAGTGAACTTAATGGCTGGAAAGCCCATCCTTTGGCAAAGGTCACAGTTGGAGAAATAAATAAAAATCGCTATGTTGATATTTTACGATTTTATAATTGTTTTAAAGAAAACATCTCCCAGAAGTAGTCAGATCTGGCTATTTTTTGCCCTGGCTTGGCTTTCCTAGTCTCTGGGTCCCTTCACAGCCTGTCTGTGTTCTGCACACCACAGCCAGGTGTGTGGGATGAGGAAAGCAGCTTTGGGAGGATGGGGCTACACAGAGAGCTCTGAGCTCCTCAGAGCCTGGAGACAGTGTCTGGTCATGTAGTGGTGTCTTGGTGTCCTGAGGAGGAGCTACTCTGTCAGTGTAGCCAAACTCACAAAGGCACTGATTTCTTTGTCTGGATTCCATGCCCAGGTCTCGGTCTGGTTCATTCAGTTTGGTGTTCATAGGCCAACTCTAATTCAGTCCAGGGCCACCTGCCATTCAGAACTGTTCTCACTGCACTGTGACTGCAGTTATGTCTGAGGGTCTGTGGCTAATGCAAGTGTCCAAGTTTATGGCTTCCCTTCCAAGGAGCCAAGATGTATCAGACGGAGAACTATCCACTTCCTCAGCTCTGACTGAAGGCTGGACAGTTCCTGGAAGAAAAATAGGGATGCTGTTACCACAGATGGTGCCTGCAATGGGGTCTCTACTTTCTCCTGATGAGTTTAAAGGAGCAGACTCAGCCAAGCCCCATGCAGCATCAGGACAGGGTTCATGAGCTGTCACAGGTGGGTAACCCCTCCACAGTGACCCTGTGACTTCCATTTTCTGTTTCATCTCTGACAAGCTGTATTAGTGAGTCTTCACACCTATTTGGGGATGAGTTAGGAGCAAGATTTATATGGAAGTGGATGGGGCAGTTGGTCGGACAGTGAAACTGTGGCAGCTTGCTGCAGCCCATCATTGCCATAGCAACACACACTGCCCAGGACCAGGGACAGTGCTGACACACAGACAGCATAACCCGTGGGTTTCAGGAACTGGAGGACCAGGCGAGGGTTCTGACTTTGCCATAGAAACATAAGACATCGTCTCTAGCAAAAGCATTAATTTCTGGGCACCTTGGTTTCCTTATCTGTTAAGGAGACCCCACAACCCACTCAACAGCACTAGGTGTCAAGACCTGTGATCAGAGGCTCTCCCCACAGCAGCCCTGTCTGAATTCTCACCACATTAGTGTTGCTCGAAGGAGTCCCCCACTTGCCCTGGATCTAGCCTTGATTTGGGGCGTCAGAACCAGGTAGCCCAACACATCCCTCTAGAAGAGGCTCATGGAGCTGAGTCTTGGCTTGGACCTTGTCACCAGGTCTCCCAAATCAAGAGATACCTTGTAACCCCAGGCTCCCTGCCCCCTTGAGAGCCACTTGGCTCCTCTGAGCTCAGACAATAGCAGCTTTGTTCTTCAGTAAAGAATCTTAATTGATTGAAAAGAAGAAGGAGGAGGAAAATCCGAGCTCTTCCTTACGAAGCTCTTAATTTAATAGGTGAAATGTCAGGGAAATCAATGCCAGGCTCGTTCCTCGAGGCCTCATTACGCTGTCCATTAAACAACTCTTATTCTTTGTTTATAGTCACCCCTCCCCCCTATTCCTCTCCCACCCCTCCCCTCTCTCTCAATAAAAGAACATTTTTAAATTTATGATGTTAAGAAAAGGGCCACGGGCTGAGAGGCTAAGTCATGAGGAATCTGCCAGCTATCCTTGGCAGGAAGGAGAAAGGCTGGGCATCACCGTGTCCCCCCTGTCCGTGGCTGCCACAGGCAGGCCCTGGAGGGTGAGCTCAGGATCAGCAGGTTCCGGTTGTTTGCAAGCTTTGAGGAGCTTTCTGGAGTGAAATGGTCCTTGTTTGTCCTGTGGTGATCGGAGGACACCAGAGTAGGCCCTGGAACTTTCTTTTTTCTTTTTTTTTTTTTTCCCTCAAGCTGCGAAACCACAAGTCGTATGTCTACTAGGTCCTGGTGGGTCAATAACGGTGCTGGTCAGATTCAGTCTGGTTCACAACTCTGTGAAGAGGCTCTGGACACACAGAGGGGAGTCTGAAGCATCATAGGCCCCCATCAGGAACAGCCCGCTTGTGCTCAGCTTTTACTTTCACATGAGCACATTGGGACGCCTCAAACCAAGGAGGGACGCAGGCCCAAGACAAAGCTGGTCAGGGGACAAGTGAGCTCCCAAGGGCCATGTAAGACCTTGTCCCTGAGATTCTCAGAGCCAGCTTGAAGATGGGAGTCCTGGGTCAGCTTCTTCTTTCAGAATTGTATGCTGTTTGAATGGGCCCTGGCTCATTGTGGATCCTACAGGGGTGAATGCAGAGATGAGAGATGGGGTTCCTGTGAGTAACATTTGCATAGGAGGTAAGCTCAGACGCCACCCTAGAGTGGAAGGGTTGGTTGGTGATGAAGTGAAATTACACTATGGACGATGGGGGTTTAGCGTTTCTGGGAAACTAGAACACGCCTAGGGGAAGAAGCCTCTGTGGTCACAATTCCCTCCTGTGCTCCTCCCCAGGCTTGGAGCTTTAAGAATGCATGGAGAACAGGCCAGTCCTCGAGGCCTTTCTGGGAAGAGGAGTGGGGCTATGCAGAATGACTTGTGGGCCAAGGTCCAGCTCAGATCTGAACCTGTGGGTGTCCCTGTGATCCGCAGATTAAAAGGTGCCTTGGCTAAGGTTGATGGATGGCTATATACTGGTTGTGGCCTTGCCTTCTTCATTTTAGGTTGTTGAAGCCTTAACTGTCTTGAGACTGTATTTGGAGATGGACTCAAGGTGGACTCAAGAGGAAGGGATGAAGGTGGTGTTTTAAGCCAATAGGGTGGGTGTCCTTATAAGAAAGTAGATTAGGGATGCAGCTCAGTTGGCAGAGTGCTTGCTTAACATGCATAAAGAAAGCCCTGGGTTCGATCTCCAGACACATCAACCAGGCATGGTGGTGCATACCTATAATTCCACTCAGGAGGAGTGATGGGATGGTCAGAAGTTCAAGGTTGTCCTCAGCTACATAGGGCATGACTCTATGACAGGGTATCTTTCTCTCTTCTTCCTCTTCCCTTTCCCCTCTCCCTCTCTCCTTCCCCCCCTCCTTTCCCCTTCCCCTCTCCCTATCATTCCTCTCTCCCTCACCCCTCAGGAAAGGCCACAGGGAAGCACAATGAAGAGGCTGGTCGTCTAAGACCAGGAAGAAGGGCAATGCTGGCACCTTGACTTTGGCCTCCTGGGAAAATCCATGTCTATTGTTGAAAACACCCCTGCCTGAAGTCCGGGCTGTTTATTGTGGCTATCAAGTAGATCAAGATCCCCCTGTGGTCCTCAACCAGACTGCACAAGCTTGATTTCTACTCTGAGGGCACTTGAGATGTGAGACTTCAAGAGGTTCTCCTTAACTTCTTCACCTGTGATGCCATGGCAACAACTATAACCCTGGAAACATCCCACAGCTCAGGTCAGGGCAGATAAATAAGCAGCTACTGTCATTCATGGGTTGTTCTGCCTCATTCTCCGCATCTGTAGAAGCTGCAGGGTAAGTTGGAGGCCCTGTGCACAGGGGCTGCATCCTGTCATGGTATTTGCTGGCCAGCCCACCACAAACTGGTATGAAGTAGCTTCAGATGAGGCTGTAGTCACAGATGTCTGGGATACATGCAGACCAACACACACACAGAGGTACACACACAGGCACACATACACACATGCTCACACACATGTAGACACACACACACACACACACACACACACACCAGCCTGATATTCCACTACATCTGGGAAGAATGAGAACTGGGGTTGCAGGGGCAATCATGTATTCACAGGTCACCGGTGAAGGGACAGCTGCAAGCCTGTGCTGCCTGTTTATTGCCACGCCTGACATGCAGATTCTCAGTTCTGGTGGCCTCTTTCCCTCTCAGCAGGTTGGTATGGTCTTACTGTCCATCTTCTTTCCATGGCTGAGGCAGAGCCTTCCTTTATCCCCCCAGTAGTCTCTGGATGAGTGGGGAAGACTTCAGGCTCGGACAGGATGACCACAGGTCACAATCTTCAAAACCAGAGCTTCTGCTTGTTTCTCTATGCAGCTAGAATTATGGACAGTCTTTCTCCTGTCTCAAAAAGGCATTCCAAGGTATGGCTGTCTTGACTGCCTCAGCTCTAACCCTCCACCTATGCCCACTGTAGACATTTTAGCAAGGAGAGGTGGATGAGTAGGAATCAGGACTAATGTTTCTGTTAGCTCCAGTGCTCACTGGGATTGATAAATAGCAAAACTGGATTGTGCAGGTGCCAACAGGGAAGTCCATGGGACCACAAGAGATGCAACATAGGATAAGAAGTTGTCTCCTGAGTGAAGTCAGGACACAGGGCCAAATAACCCCCAGACTAATTCCCGAGACTTTTTTGTCCCTTGGGGGCTGAGGAGTATGTGAGCCTCACACAAGGCAGACAGACAGGGACTCCCCAGACCTGATCATCTACCACTTGGTGCCTGTTAATGAGACCTTTGATGGGATGATGATGGTGAAGGCCTCACCTCTCTCTCGCTGTGTGACTATGTCAAAGCTTCTCTATCCTCAGATCCCCATCTATTGTGGTCTGGGGTGTATGTGGAAGAGGCACAGACTCAGGCTCAGCCTCCATCTTCCTAGATATAGGAGGTGGAACTAGCAGGCAGTACAGATTTGCCTAAAGACAGTAAGTGAGGCTTTGGGGGGAGGTTGCTAGGTCTTCTCCTCTTTGAGAAAACCGTACCAGAATCCATCCCCTCTGACCCATCTGAGGTTGGGATGTAATAGACACAGAGAGTATGGTATCCTTACGAGCCTAGAAGGCCCGGTGTGGCTTGAAGACAGCCTGACTTTTTTTGGTGATGGATCCAGCATATTTGCCCTAGGGTCCTTAGGAATATGTGTGTCGTGTAAGGGATGAGAAGAAATCCAGCTGTGTACATGCTAGCAGTCTCAAGTCATCTCTTTGTTCTTGTTCTTGTCAAGGGCCGAGGTGGAGGTGATGAAGATGACCATGTGGGAGGAAGGTCATGGCATGGTCTTTCCCAGAGGTCAGCAACTTGAAACTCACCCATCTTTCTGCATAAAGTTTTATTAGAACATGTCTGGGTCCCCTTAGGCAATCAATGCCTTGTCCATGACTGCTTTGGGGAGATAGCTCAGCTGGCAAAGTGCTGTGTTAAGTATGGATACCAGAGCTTGGTTCACAGAAGCCCCATAAAAAAGCCAGGCATGGTGGTGTGTACTGGTAATCTCAGCACCAGAAGTGAGATAGACGGATCCCTGGAGCCCACTGGCTAACCAATCTTGCCAAACTGATGAGTTCTAGGTCAGCAAGAGACCTTGTCTCAAAAATACAAGAAGGAAAGAGACCTGAAGTTGACTTCTGGATTCTACACATATGTGCAAGCACATGTACGCCCCCAACATATACACACATGCAAACACATACACCAACCAGCAAACATAAAATCAGCTACAGATCCCCTTACTCAAACCTGTCAATCATCTCTGTGGTGGGTATAGATGAGAGTATTAAGGAAGGCAGGGCCATGGTGCAGTGGGTGTGACTTAAGGTGACCAATCACCTCTGGTTACTTGTGACTGAGGAGTCTCCTAGGAGGCACTAAAACCAGGGAAGTCCCAAGCAAACTGAGTTGAACTGGTGGTGGCCCTACCTAGTGAGTCTTCTTACTGTAGCTAAACAATGGGACAGCCTGGTGAGCTCAGGACTGACCCAGAGTTTAACTTCCCGGGAAACTGCTCCACAGACCCTGAGAGAGGCTGGTGTTTGTTTTAAGTGGCCAGCCCCTTCCCAGGTCCCCAGGCACCTTTCTGCACCTGTCCCTCCCCATCTGCCTTTCCTGGAGACTAAGTCACTTCAGGATTCACCCCTCCCATGCTGCTGTCAGGGAGACTGTTGAGAAAGGACATTGTGTTGGTTATTAACCCCTTGGAACCCATTTCAGTAAGTGAATTCCTGGGACAAGACTGTCTTTCATTCGAACTTTCTCCTTTTAGGGAGAAGAAGTTGTTGGGGGTGGAACCTGGGGCCATGGGCATGCTAGGCAAGTAGGGCCTGTGAATAATACCTTTAGCTGAAGCTTCCTTTTTAGAAGCAGAGGAAGTTAATTGGAGAAAGGACTATTTTTTCTGGGTGGTTGTACAACTAGAAAGAGGGTTGTACTCAGAACAGACAGCCTATCCCGAGAAGCTGGGTCAGGAAGCATGGAAAAAATGAGGGGTGTGTCCTCTCACACCCAAGAGAACCCCAGGTCCCTGGGCCACCCTCTGTCTCCCAAGACTCCCCCTGAGAATGGTGAAATCTTAGCTTTTGAGCCAGGAATATTGTTTTGAATAAATGAAACGCCCCGAGAGTCCCTATGGCCCCAAAGCTCATTTTGAAGGGATTACAGCAGCTGGCTTGTAAATCCTGTTTCCTATGGTAGGGGGCTTAGAGCAGGGCTCAGGAAAAGACCAGGGTGGGAAGAGAAAGGAGGTCATTTCATTTCCTGGAGAGGAAAGCCAGACTCCCTACTGCAAAGCTTGTGGCTGGTCTCAAGGTGCCCTGGGGACAGGAATGGGCCCTGCGCTGGTGTTTGGTGGGTAGGGATGAGGCCCATCATCTGTCAGCTCCTGACTGTTCCTCCTCTGTGCCTCCTGTAACACACAGATTTGAAACTGAAGCAAGGTTACCCTTCTTTTCTTCTTCCAAACAGGGGAGCCCTCTGTGGCCTTCCCACCTGTCATGTGAAAGTCTGAGAGAGACCGGCAGGGAAAGTTCAGGGCTCTGCCCAAGGGAGGTGTGGCTAAGGGTACGTCCAAAAAATTGAAGGGTACTTCAATTCTGGGGCCAGAGATATGGCTCACAAGGTAAAGGCTCTTACATGACAAGCTGAGTTCAATTCCCAGGACCCACATAATGGAAGGAGAGAATAGAGTCTGGCAAATTTTTCTCTGACTTCCACGTGGTCACTGTGGCATGCACACAGGAGCATACACATGTGTGCATGAGTACACACATATGCACACACATATACACACACACTTCGGTTTTACAAAGGAAGGCTTATTTGGGGGAAGAGATTTGACATCTGCCAGATGTGGGATTAGGGAAGGATCAGGAGGATTAATCTTGTCAAGTCAAGTTCTAGTTCAGTAGATTGAGAAGCATCAGGGAGATGAGCAAACATGGGATCGACCTGTGTTCCCAGTAAGTGGGAAGCTGGTTGCTGAATGTGGCCAGCACCACCCCAAATATCTCAAAGACTCAGCTGGGGCAGGATGTAGTAAAAGAGTAAGAGAAAGAAGCCAGCTAAGCAAGCATATTCTCCCCTCTCCTTCCTTTCTCTCCTTCCTCTCTCCTTCTACCAGTGAGCTACCATGCTCCATCACACCCTTCCTGCAGTGAAGGACTCAAACCTGTGAAGCCCCGAGCTAAAACGAGCCTTTTCTCCTTTAAATAGTTCATGACAACTATTTTGTCTCAGCATTAAGAAAGCTAATGTGACTAGGATTTTTTTTTTTTTAAAAAAGATTTATTTATTTTATTTATGACCCAGATTTTAAGAAAGTCTAAGTGGTGGACAATGTAGCCATCTCCACAGAGCCCAGGGAGCAGCTTGGACTCTGATTGGTTGGCTGCCACAGAGCTATGGGGCAATGCTCACTCAGAGGTAGAGGCGTGGGGAGAACGTGAAAGGCCCAGTTCTGTGTGACTGGAGTTTCTGGAGTGACTAAGATAGTCCAGGGGATGCTGGCTGTGGGATGGGGAACCAATCGCCAGTGACTGGTTAGACAACACTGAATGACACATGGACGAGTATAGAAAACCAGTTTATGCCTGGATTTAAACAAACTTGGAGGAACATAACTCCAGCCTCCAATTTTGTAGCTATTGTTGTGTAGGACAAAGTCCAAAGAGATATTTATGTTAACAAACTTCAAGTTCACTTTATTGTGTTTAAAGTTTTGTTTTAGGACACACACCCAAACCACCACCACTGCATCCTAGTGTCTTCATCTTGATTTATTGATTTGATGTGGACACATGCTATGTTGTATGTATGGGAGTCACAGAATAACTTCCAGGAATGGGCTCTTTCCTTTAACCATGTGGATTCCTGTGATCAGATTCAGAGTGTCAGGCTTGGCCACCAGCACGACTACCAATAGAGCCTTCTTACACTCCTGCTAGTTGATCTGAAAGGAGTGTTTTACTTCCTGGGTCCTTAGCTGAGTAGGGCAACAGCAGCCACTTGGGGTATGTGACTAAAGTCCTGGCTATGAGCTCAGTGCTCATTCACCCCAGACAGCTAGTCGCTGTGGTAAGAGGAAGAATAGCAAAGGATGGGTGTCCTGCAGGAGCTACGGTAAAGGAAGGCTTGCATGGTCCAGTGAGATGGGTTTTAATCCAGACCTAAGGGCTTCCCTCCCTCCTCACTGCCTGCTTCCTATCCCTCCCCATCTCTTCTCAACCCTCTGAGTACAGGCCTCCATAGGAATTAAGAGTGATTCTAGTGATATAGAGACACAGAATCTTCTTGACAAAGCCTCCTCCACATAAAACAGGAAGGTGGAAAACACAAAGATTATATTAATACAATACAAATAAACCCCGACTCAGTAGCCTGCTGTGGACAGTCAGAACGTTACATGCAGGGCCTGAGAAGTCTCCTGCTTAACAAGCACACACGGGGAGGTTTGAGTTTTTTTCTTTAAAATTTTTGCCTAGATCTAACTCTGGAATCCACACAACAGGAATCAACACGGCTTTTGAAGAAATGATTTGGAACTAGAAGCTGGCAACAGGCTCCACTCTCAGGATATATGCACTGGTTATTGATAATCCAAGAAGCACCTGGGTCTTGAAGTGGCCTCTCTGGGGAAGGGGTTATTTTCTGGGAGGCTTCCAGACAAAATCTGTACCCCCTGCCTTGACTCTGCCCCATCCCGTTCAGGGAGTAGTCAGCATGACCTGGATGGGGCTTTCAGAGACCCCCAAATAGTCTCTAAATAATGCTACTGACTGCCCAGGCCTCCTCACCCCTACTAAAGGGATCACAGAAAAGAACAAGGACCCAAACACAAAGCCCCAGACAACAGAAGCCCAGACGGAACAATGCCTAAACCACATCAAGCAGCCCTTTCCCTGCTGGCCCCGCCTGGGCAGTCGGGATGTCTGGGTACCACTCCCAGCTCCGCCCCATGGCCAAGGCCAAAGGACTCCCTGAGGACCTCGGTTTCCCCAACTCTTCCCTCTTTCTGGACCACTCTCCTTGGGTGGTGTGAGCGAGTGGGAGGCCAGGGCAGGCTGTGTGGTGAAATCTCAGCCCTAAGGTGGTTGGAAGCTCTTTATATAAATGCTTTAAGTGCTCGACAACCTGAATGTTGGTTAACTAATCATAATGAGCCAGTTAGCGTCTGGTGAGCCTTTGATAATCTACAAAGCCCCTGATGGTCACTGCCTGCAAAACCCAGGAAGTGAATGGTACACTTCTATGCCTTTGAGGGAACAGACACAGAGGAGAGAGGCTTTCCCAAGGTCATACTGACAGAGTGTGATGAAGGTCAGATTTGAACCCCAGTCTTCTAATTCAACTGGGAAGTACTGTAAAGTACAAGCCATGCTCCCTGTATTGGAAGGGTTTTTAAAGTTTCATTGAGAAATAGGGTTTCGTTTCATTCTATCTTTACTGACATTGTGGAGGGACAGGCAGTGTAAATCAATTGTGTAAGAATATTATAGATATTGTTTCATTAAAAAAAAAAAGTCTGAGTTCAGGGATAGGAAAAATTCCTGTGGACTGGATAGATAAGAAAGGCTTCTTAGACATACGGGAAACTTCTGACCCACATTTACACAATAGTATAAAATACAATTGGGAGTCCACCTCTAAATACAGAACAAAAGCAGGGCTTTCTTAATTATTCTTGTCAGACAGCCTTTGAGCCCCTCCCAGACTTGGTGGGATTGTCATAAGAAGGCTTTACAGAAGGAGGCAGGAGTCGCTCAGTCAGCGGTGATGAAGCTAAAATCTCTTCTCTCTAAGTGGCGGGCCACCCTTCAAGGTGGGCAGTGTCCAGCTGGTAAATGGGGCTGAGGAGGACTCAGGCTGGAGTCTCAGGTGTGAGTAAAGGGGACAGGATGGTAGATTCTCTGGGAGGCCTGAGCTCTACGGTGAAGGTTGTCAGACAAAGGGAGGATGGAGAGGTTGGCCCCTTGGTGAGCCATGTTTCTAATTACATTTCTGATCTCTCAGTGTTTGGGGAGTGACATGAGCGATGGAGAGGAGATGGGCAATTGCTTTGAAAGTGGACCAGGAGTTCAGGGAAAGTGACAGATGACACCCTGTCAGGGGCAAGTCCCTCTACTTTCTATGTAATAGGGCTGTGGGCCTGGAACTTTATAGGGTCCTCTTAATGTTCCCTGCTATTTGAGTTGTTGAGAGCCACTCTGCCCCACGTTTGGGGGCCAAAATGTTGGGGACCACTCTATCAATGTTGGAACCTGCACTGCCAAAAGCCTTGGGGGCTAAATTGTTAGAGCCCGCACTGCCCCAAGCTGCTCCGGTCCACGGGTCGGGGTTCAGCAAGAGAGAGAGTGAGGATGGACGTGAAGAATGGAGACCAGACAGAGTGTGATTCAATCCTGTTTATTCTTCAGTCTCTCTTCTCTCCAAGTCCCTAGTTCCAAGTCCCTAGTCTCAGGTCCTGGGCTTTGGCACCAAGTCTTAAGTCCTAATCCTAGTTCTAAGTTGCTAGTCTCTTTCCCAGTTCCAAGTTACCTGCCTCAAGTCTCAAGTCTCAAGTACTCTTCCAAGTACAAGTGTTTAATAATTTCTTCTGTCTGCCTCTCGCCTCTCTCAGCTGTATATGGCTCAAGATGGCTGCAAGGATGGTAGCTGCCTTCTGTTGATTCCCCACATGAGCTACTCCGGCCCCTGGCCTTCTCACAGTATCTCTGAAAAGACCTCACCAGCTCTGCGGTCTCTTCCGGGCTCCATTTTGTCCATAAGCTGACACTGCTTGTATGTCTCCTTAAGTCTCTTCCCTAAATTGCTCAGATCCCCCTCCTTGCTCTCCATTTACCTCACACTCAGGCCTTTCTGTCCCTCCCAAACTCCACACTCAGCTCACTGATGTCCTTACCTAGTTTTCCTCTCTGAATGGTTCCCTTTTTTATCACCTGCCCCAGCCGAGTTGTTTCTTTCTATGAAGGGCTAAGTTCAAAATCATCTCTCTCTCAAACCTGCTTGGTAGCCATCTTGAGCAGAGCAATGCAGCCACATCCAGTCCCAATTTCTTCTCTCCACTGTGCTTTGTTCCATCTGAGACAAGAGCTCTCCATGGAACCCAAGCTGGTCTTGAACTTGCAATCCTCTTGGCTCCATCTCTGGGATTACAGGCATGCACCACCATACTTGGCTGCTGCGTGGCATTTGTCAGTGAGGAGTGATCTAACATTTGGAGACATATTATCTACTTTATTAAAGAAACCTATGGCCTTGGCTCTAAAAATAACACAATAAAACGTCTATAAAAATCCAGAAGAGCCCTACCCCCTTGCTGATCCTCCACAGCCAAGGCCATTAGTTCTGTATGCTGTTTCTTTTTAGCTCATGTCTCCACATGAGGTTCTGCATTAGAAGCTCGTGACTTCTCTGTTTGTATGTTACCCATGGTCCTTCTTTGGCATGCTCTACTGTGTGTTTTGGTGATGTGCATAGGAATGCGTACATACGTGTGTGGTATATATGTATACATGTGTCTGTGTGATGTGGGTGGTGTATGTGCATATGTATGTGGTGTATATGCATATGTGTGTACATATGTGTATGTACAATATGTATGTGCAGTTTGTGCAAATGTGTGCATATGTGTGTGGTATATGTGCATATGTATAGATACATATTGTCTGGTTTGTGTACATATGTGTATGTGTGTTGTGTAGTATGTTTGTGTGTGTGTGCAGGCAGGTGTGTGCATGTATGTGCACCCCTGTGTGCATGTGCAGAGGCCAGAGGAGGACATCTGTCCTGCTCTAGTACCCTCTCCCTTACTCCTTTGAAACAGGGTCTATTTCTGAACCTGGAGTTAGGCTAGCAACCCTGGGGTTACAGGCATGTACAACCATACCTGGCTTTTTATATAGGTGCTATAGATCTGAACTCTGGAACCCAAGTTTATGCAGCATGTCTATGACCCATAGAGCCATCTTCTCAGCCTGAGGGTTATTTTTCCATGTTTGTGAGTGTGTGTGTGTGCGCGCGCACATGGGGTCTTTGTGTTCTGCTTCACTGTCTGAATGGTTGTCCAATTTTTTAAAAATTAAAATTTGCATTTTATGTGTTTGGGTGCTTCCCCTGTATGCATGTCTGTGTTCCACATGTGTGTCTGCTGCTTGTGGAGGAGGCCAGAAGAGTGGATAAAATACCTTGGAAATGGACTTACACATGGTTGTGAGCCACCATGTGGGTTCCCAGAATCAAACATGGATCTTCTGGAAGGCTGTCAGTGCTCTTAGCCACTGGGCCATCTCTTCAGTCCCCAGATCATCTAATCTTTAATGGAATGTATTTTTCAGTTCTCCAAGACCATGACTGAAAACACTGTTGGAAGGAGAACCACTCTTCAAACGTAACAGAGCAGTCGGCTTTCCTGTGGGAGCTTCCTGCTTCTCCTTGATGATCCGGCAACTGCTTCACTGTGCCTTGTGTTCAGCATCAATTTCTCCCTCAGAACTCCTGTTAAGAAGTAGTTAGTGTTCTGGGCTAGAGAGATAGCTCAGCAGTTAAGAGCACTGTTGATAGAACAGTAATATTACTGTCCTATTATTGACCATTTAAAATTAATTAAGAGATGAGCACCTGGAGATGCACCATCTTATGCCTCAGTTGGTTATTTGTTAATTTGGTGGACATAGCTTATGTTCTAGAATCTTCCATCTCCCATCTAGTCCTGTTTTCTTGGTTCATTGTTAATCTCATGATATTTTTGCAAAGGGTCAGATAGTAAGTATTGAGGGTCACTGGCCTTGTGGTCTCTGGAAATAATTGTTGCATTTGGAAAGCAGCCATTCTCAAAATGCAAACTAAGGGGCACAGGTGTGTCCTAGCAAAACTTTATTGATAAAACAGTTTCTGGGCTTTGTTTGACCCACAGGCTATGATCTGCACAGTCCTGGTTGTGTCCTCCTTTTGTAGAGCACATCCTTCAGTGGGTTTTTCAGAAAAGTTGCATGGCAGACAGTCTTAAAAGATTTGCACATAAAAAAAAAAAAAAGTTCATGGCCCATCTCTACTGCCGACTTGCAGAGGTCTTTAACACTAAGTTGGAAATACCATTCCTAGAGTTTTTGACCACTTCTCTGGTATTTTATAGAGATTTGGGCTGCTCTTCAGAACAGTTTGACTCAATTCTGGTTTTTCCCATGCTGATCTATTTCAAAATTATTTCAAAGTCTCTTCACCCTGTGTGTTCTGAAATTTCATGGTGATAGCCCTCAGATACCCCATGCTGTTGAACGGAAGGTCCCAGATCCCCTCAAGTGGTTGATTTACTTGATGCTGTACTTCCAATGCCACAGGAGATCCCCAGCACCACACATTACCTCGGGACCAGTGTGAGACTGTGAGCAAGACACTGTCCATGGTTGTCTAATATTAGAAAAGACCTCTTATCCCTTGTGAGAGGTGGCCAGGACGAAGTCCTCAGGTCTCATGATCGAGGCATGAGATCTCAGTGGGGGCTGAGGACCAGGGCTGAAAATCACTGAGCTTTGCTTTAGAAGCATCTGTCAAGAGCAGGATGGGCACTGGTTCCTTCCAGTCTGGGCCTGAGCACTTGGCAGATCCCTGGATGCAGCTCTGCACCCAATCTCACAGAACCCAGAGGAAGCAGGGCTCCCAGGAGCTGTAACCGGGCAGTATCTTAGGTCATGAGACAGCAACACCTGCCCCAAACTGGGAGTAACTGGGACCCACTGGGACCCAGGAATTCACTCCTGGCCTAGAGTAATGGTTCCTTCCTGTCTCCCCCTGAGCACTGAGCAGATTTTGGGCCTCAGCTTTAACCTTAGTAGCAACACCCACCCCACACAGTTTTGACACAACCAAGATAATAGGAAAGATAGGCTCCAGTCAGAGACAGGGCAGGTAGCGCTAAGGAAATCCAGATGGTGAAAGGCAAGCACAAGAACATAAGCATCAGTAACCCAGGGTACTTGGCATCATCAGAACCTAGTTCTTCCACACGAGAAAGTCCTGAATTCCCCGTATCACCAGGAAAGCAAGAGTCAGATCTAACATCACTTCTAATGATGATGATAGAGGACTTTAAGAAGGTCATAAACAACACTCTCAAAGAAATTGAGGAGAACACAGGTAAACAGGCTGAAGCCTTTAAAGAGGAAACACAAAAATCCCTTAACGAATTACAAGAGAACACAACCAAACAGGTGAAGGAATTGAACAAAACCATCTAGGACATAAAAATGGAAGTAGAAACAATACAGAAATCACAAAGGGAGACTACCCTGGAGATAGAAAACCTAGGAAACCAATCAGGAGTCATAGATGCAAGCATCAACTACAGAATACAAGAGATAGAAGAGAGACTCTCAAGTGCAGAAGATACTATAGAAAATATTGACACAACTGCCAAAGAAAACGCAAAATGCAAAAAGTTCTCAACACAAAACATCCAGGAAATCCAGGACACAATGAGAAGACCAAACCTAAGGATAATAGGTATAGAAGAGAGTAAGGATTCCCAACTTAAAGGACCAATAAATATCTTCAACAAAATTATAGAAGAAAACTTCCCTAATCTGAAGAACGAGATGTCCATAAACATACAAGAAGCCTATAGAACGCCAAATAGACTAGACCAGAAAAGAAATACCTCCTGTCACATAATAATCAAAACACCAAATGCACAAAACAAAGAAAGAATTAAATGCAGTAAGGGGAAAAGGCCAAGTAACATATAAAAGCAGACCTATCAGAATTACACCAGACTTCTCACCAGATATTATAAAAGCGAGAAGATCCTGGACAGATGTCATACAGACCCTAAGAGAACACAAATGCCAACCCAGGATACTATACTCAGCAAAACTCTCAATTACCGTAAGTGGAAAAACCATGATATTCCATGACAAAACCAAATTTACACAATATCTTTCCACAAACCCAGCACTACAAAGAATAATAATGGGAAAGCTCTAATACAAAGAGGGAAATTGTACCCTAGAAAGAGCAAGAAAGTAACCCTCTTCCAACAAATCCAAAAGAAGATAGCCACAGAACTATAACTGGGTTATCAGTGAACATTTGTGTAGATAAGCCCAGACAATATTTATTTTCTATCCTAACACCTATGGTAAATTGTTGGTTCCCTTTACATTGACCTTTGATAAATTGTTTTATAACTTCCTGAAATGTGCTCTGAGTAAAAGTCTGGTTATTTGTCTAGGAACAATTAACTGATGTTGTCTAAGAGACTGACTAAATTCTTATTACAGTTTTTGACTACCAGAAAAAGGCCTAGTAACAGTCTCGTTATAAAAGAGCTTAATAATCATGGATATAATTTAAAAATTTTTATAAGATCATCATTAAGATTTAAAAAGTCATCTATTATATAACATCACCACAAGATAGTACATTTTTATAGATCTATGTTTAATAATAATAGCCTGCGACAACAATTTGACATCTTTAGAGAGTATATAGGTCAAATTACAAAATTTGTTTTTAGTGTCCTCAATTTTTTTTATAATAGTGTTAATACTTGAGGACTTATACCTAATCAATTATGATAAGTGGACATTATTCATTTTTTACTTAAAAAAATTAAAATATGTGTATGTGATTTGACACTTTTTCAGGCTTTCTAGTTACAATTACTTTAACAAGAGAAACAATTAAAAATATAATTAGTTATTGCCTATAGTATCTTTTACGCTTGGTGTTCCATATCAGATTAAGATAAACAAAACTGACTGTTATAGTCAGACATTTGAGATGTTTAGTTAACAATTTATTATTATCCATATTACTGGAATTCCTTATAATCCTCAAAGACAAGATATAAAACAGATATTATAAAACTTTAAAATAATATCTTAATAACTCTCTGAGTATGGGGGGAGCAACTACTGGTGCTTCTGCCTTGGTTTTGCAAGAACTCTGAAAAATTGGCTTTTAAAACAAAAGAGGGGGAACTATACCCCCTGAAGAAGTCTCCCAGACATACTCTCCATCATGCCGTGTTCATTTTTAATTTTATAAATCTAAAAGCTCATGACAAAGCTGCTGCTGATTGCCTTTGGCATGCTGAGACCAATAAAAACTATGCCACAGTTATGTGGATGGACCCTCTTACCTTTAAATGGAATGGCCTGGACCCAGTTCTCATATGGGGCCGAGGATTGATATGCCTGTTTGATACCACAGAAAGCACAGCTAAATGGCTGCCAAAAAGATTAATGAAATAAATAGATACCCCTACAAAGCCAGGCCCAATTATAAATAAGATGAATAACAATTGACATCCAGGAAAGAGAAATCTCCCCGACAATTCCCTTCTTTTTCCTTTCCAGGTAAAAATGAATCATCTGTGGTGTTTGCTGTTGGAAGTTCTAATCCTGATGCTGGCCTCCGGACTTACACTACTCAGACCTTCCATGGGCCATTGACAAGGACATCAAACAGCTAGAAATTAATATCACTAATCTGAAGAAATCCCTTGTTTCGCTGTCTGAAGTGATCTCCAAAAATTGCAAAGGACTTTACTGGACTTGATTTACTCTTTTACAATAGAAAAGACTATGTACAGCTCTAGACTGTGTACAGCCCTTAAAGAAGAATGTTGCTTTTACATAGACAAGACAGAGATAGTTAAAGAGAACATGAAAAGGGTCAGAAAAGGCCTTGAGAAAAGATAGGGAGAGAGAGAGAAAGATGAAAGGTGGTACAAGAATTAGTTTTCAACCCCTTCATGATTGTCAACTCTACTTCCTTCTATTTTGGGACCAATAATTGGGATACTTTTGCTTATTTCTTTTGGTCTCTGGGCCTTAAATAGTATGACTAACTTTGTGAAACAACAGATAGATAATTTTGACAGCAAAACCTATTCAGATACATTATCATGTTAGCTATGGAAGACCACGAGACTCAAGACGAGGTTGTCACTCTATCCAGGGTGTTCCCAAAACCCATCTCCACCAAACCTAAAAGAGGGGACTTCTGCCCCTAGACCAAACAGAGAGGGGCCACCCAGAACCCCCTCTGACTGGCGATTTAAATTATTGCTTAGGCTGCAAGGCTAAGCACTGCAAGGGAATATAAATAAAAATTAAAAATATCCTTCTGGGTTCCCTGAGGGACAAACCTGACTGCATAGGGGTTGATGTCAAAAGTATCCCCTCTCCAGGAAAAAGACATTAGAGTGGGTATGGCCCTCATGCCTCACTGGACAATGACAGGAGGATCAGACCATTACAAGGTCCCCTTTAATTACTGGAAGTCAGGCCTCTATCCCCACCTTAGCAAGATTGGAATCGCCATGGTCCTTTTATACTTGGAGAAGGGAGGAGATGTCAGGGGCAGCCTTGCTTATACACTGAAGGCCTAAAATCAGCCATAGGCCTAAGTCAGCCTGCTAACACAAAGCCTTGGTCTCTGTGGAAAAACAGTGAAACAGATAGCTATAAGATATTGTAAATAGGCAGCTTTGGTGGAAATTTATCAGCCTGGATAAGAACGAATAACTACAGAACTTGTGGATAGGTAACCTTGGTGGATAGTTCCAGCTTAGATAAGAAACAAGTGATTCATAGACAGAGTCATAGTGACATGTTCCCTGAACCTTCACCCAGCTGATACCCTGTTCTGGAAGATATCTGTACTCCCCCTGAACACCTAAGCTCCTGCGTCATCCCTTTCCCCACATCCTACCTTTTTGTGTTTATAACCCCTGTGTGAAAAAGTAAAAATCACAGTTTGATTAAAAAAATGATGAAAAAAAAAAAAGAGCAGGATGTTAGACAGCAGCGTGAGAGTGTCGCATCCATAGCCCACAGAGCTGGGACCAAAAACATGTCAGGGAGAGCAATGGTTGGCAGGTATGTGGGTCATCTCAGTCTGTGATGTCATTTGAATCTGTAATGTTCCCCACAAAGACTGGTGAGTTCAAGGTGAGAGTCCCACTTGGCACTCTCAGGAAACAGTGGAAACTGGAAGAAGTCTTACGTCATTGATGGCATGTCACGGAAGGAATGATGGCCTCTCTTCATAAGAGCATTAATCGTTCAACCATAGGCCCGTCCTTATGACCTCATCTAACCCTAATCAACCTCAAGTCTCATCTCTCCTAGCACCACAGTGATGCTGGAGCATCACATGTGGGTTTGTGTATCTATAGCAGTGCCCATTGTGGGTGAGCTCACCACCAGATTACAGTTTGGAAAGGTTAGCCAGGATGCCTTGAGGCAAGTAATGTGGCCATCATGGAGGACAGAGAACACTTAGGGAGAGAAGAGACAGTCAGTGCAGGCATAACTAGAAATGCCAGGGCAACCTAGGTGAGGCAAATGGTCTGGGGCAAGGAGAGAAAGCATCTGACAAGGAGAGAGCCCCAGGGCAGCCTCCCCAGGGCCAGCTTCCCTCCAAGTTGTCACCTGAGGGGTGTCTATAGCTCAGGGGACCCTGGAAAGTCATTGCCAAGCGTCACCCCATCCTTCTTGCTAAGGGAATGGAAGCAGTACTGCGGTTTCCACAGAAAGCAGTGCTTCTGAGACCAACAGGTCAAAGGTCATGCCTGGTGGCACTAAGTTCTCCAGGGCCCACAAAGGCCACCATTTTGGAGTTAATTCCTGAGAAGCTGAAGAAGATGGGTGGACATGGAGAGGAGACAGCATCTTCTCAGGGCCTCCTGATCCTGAGCTGGTGGTCTAGGTAGAGGAGACTTTCTATGGGTCACGAGAGGACCCACGTCTGAAAGGACAAGAAGCTTTGGAGGTACAGCTTATTCTCCATTGGGGGCTCCTGGCCAGAGTCCCCATGCCCACCCTGGATGAAAGGCCCATGTTGCTGCAATCCTGGCTTCCATGAAGAGATTTCCACAATGCAAACCGCTAATGAAGCAGTCCCAGTGAGAGTGCCTCCCCCTCCCAGTCTCAGCTTTGAAATGCCATCCAGCAATGGGGGACTGTGACCCCAAATGGGTAGGAGACCCTTCCCCACCATCCAGTCCAAGAGCAGCTCAGGGTGGGAGCCATCTGCTTGGGCCACCCCTCCCCAGCCTCCAGCTCTTGGCTTCTGAAGGCAAAGCTTGCTTTCTTGGCTAGGCTCAGCTGCTCCAAGCTCAGATCCACCACGGGAACAGTACTGGCCTGCTGCTGCCTTGCCAAGTTGCACAAGCATTTACCACACGCAGCTGGCTGGAGGAGGCCTGGGCTGTCTCTCCTAAAGGAGCTGGAGGAAAGCTATGTCATTCTCAAGTGTTTGGGTGTGGGGGAGGGTAGAGGTGATACCTTGGAGATCATCTTCTTCTGCATATGCATGACCCACCAACATTTGGGGGCTGCTGGGCTGCTGACCCTGGACAGAGCTGACATATATGTTCTACCTTTGGGGTACTAAGGACTACTAATAGGGTGTTTTTTAATTGTGCCTGAGCAGAGCCTACCACTGCAACAGTGTCTGAGGACCCAGAGCGTGGGAGAGACAGAAGGAAAACAGGGGGTGGGGAGAACTCTAGGCAAACAAGGAACCCCCTTTCTTGTTACTTTTATAGTTGGCAGTGAGCAAAGGAGGGAACCTGAGGTATAGCCCATGATGGGGCCAACTGTGATCCCCCTGGGAACTCATATTTGATGCTACAGAAAAGGGTCCAATCCTCATCATTTCTGTCCATCACAAGGCAGGACATCTTAGGGTCTGCAAACTCATTTTCCTGGCTGAGGGCCATGGAAGATTCTGGACCTTCTGAGGGGTGATTCAGAGAGAATGAGAATGTTCATTACATTAGAAACACACCGAATGCTTCAAGAATTCTGTGAAATAGGTACCATTACGACCCCAACCCTCATTTTACAAATGAGGAAACTGAGGCACGGAGGTGCTAAGGAAGACTTCAAGGTTATCCCACTTAGAAAGCTGTGCCTGGAGCCCAGAGCTGTCTGCCTGCATTGTTAGTGTTCAGATTCCCCATCCCTCCTCTCTGTGAGCACCAGACTCCTAGTCCACAAGTTCTCTGTCACACGCCAGCCCATTTCATAAAGAATAGGGTTCTCTCATAAGGAAAAGGGCAGAAGCCTCACTTCCTGGTCTACTGGGTCTGAGAGTAGCCACAGTATTAAGGCTGGAAAGCCAGCCAAGGTCTCCAGACACAGGGACAGTGAGTTCACCCTGTGTCTTTTAACCTCAGTCTCCCAGTCTGTAAAATGGTATTAAAGACATTGCCAGAACTTCAGAGTGGCTATGATGGCTGCCTGAGAAGATGGGTCCCTTTCACTCCTTGTTCCTCCTTGCCGTAGGTCCAACCTAACTGTCACACATTCTCTGCACACCATAGTCCTTTTAGAGAGGAGGTGGGGGTAAGAAGGATCTTGCCTCCCCCTGGAGCTTCAGCTCAGTCCAACTCCAAACCAGGCAATCAGCATCCCATATACAAGTGTGGGCACTCTCCTTTCCATGCCCTGTTTCCGATGTCAGGGTTGAGGGTAGAAGCTGTTGGTCCTTAAATTTTGAGTGGATGTGAATCTGTTTGGTTTTCCAAAGTGGAAGACAAGGTGACCAAAGGGAGAGAACACCCAAGCTAAAGAAGTAGGTGGATAAAAATCATCATGCCCATGGGAGACCAAGGAGATAGACAGAACTACAGCCCAGGTGTACTATCCCCAGGACTGCAATCTGGCCATTTTATGAGGGCGGGGGAGACATAAATCCAGCCATCTTCATCATTGTCATCCACACCAGGATGCGTCCAAAACTCCCAGCTTCAGTTCTTGTGTCTGTAAAATGCACTGAGCATGGCTTAGCAGGGAAAGATGCTTGCCGACAAGTGTGAAGACTTTGGACTCACACCATGGATGGAAAGAACCGACCCCTGCGAGTCGTCCTCTGACCTCCACGTGTGCTACGACATGTGCACACCTACATCATACAGAAGAAGTAAGGTCCATGTGGTTATGACATTACAGTGTGTTATCTTGGAACTTGCATTTGTGTCATGAGGTCCATCTATGAGATTGCACTATCCCCGTGGCTCACTTATTCTGCTGTCTATAGCCCACTGTGAACTCACCACATCAAGCCATCCACGGGTGATCATTGGCCTGCTGTGGCTTTTCACTTCTGGTCGGTGCTGCTAGGAAGAGTCAGTGCCCAGCTGTAGAGCTGCTAAGTTTTTCTCTAGAGTCTGAACATTCTAGCCATGGCTTTCAATGTCTAGCTCTAGGAGATCATGCTGGACCCCCCAGAGGAGTGCACAATCTCCAGAGGTCCCAGCGCATCTGCCCCTCCCTCCTCATTGATATTTTCAGGCTTCTTAATGGTCACTAACAGGACGGTCTAAGTGGATTGGGTTGTCTTGGTTCCTGTCTTGGCACATCAATATCTTTTTAGGGTCTGGGGTGAACTATCCCAGTATTAATGACAGCCCTTTTAAAATCTCCACTCTGCTTCCTCCTGCTTCTGGGGTCCCAGAGAGGACTTCCTCCACTGCCCCATCCCTCTGCTCTGTCTCACTTCTTTCTCTTCTCTCTGGCCTATGCCAGTTCTGTATGCTCAGTGACTGCCAACATTGCCCATTCCTGCTCCCCAGATGTTGTGCCCAGCACCCGGGAGATGCTCAACATGTGTTTGGAAAGAGAAAGCACACGGAGACCTGTCCTGGCTCCTATGCTCAGGATTCTGCCTACTGCTAATTTCCAGCCCCACCATCAGTAAAAGTAAAGGCTGCATCTGGCTTCCAAACCCAGGGCCTCCTGTTTTTACCATCGGTAATTTGCTACAAGCCTTGCCAGTGAGGAGCAGACCATTTGGGATGCATAATGCAAAATGAAATCACGTGAAGATCTTTGGGGTGGGCTGTGCGGCTGGTCTCAGGTCTGGGGGGGTCATAGGGAATGAGGTTGGGCTGGATGGAGAGTTGGCTTGGTGACAGCAGAGGTGACCTGGAAGGCCTGCTCTCTATTTCCATTTGAGAAACAGTGGGAGGGAGGAGGGGACCTGCAGGTGGCCCAGGATTCCCTCCTTGCCTGTGAGAGCTTCTGAGAATGGGATGGAGCCATCTCTCTTTAGCAGTCAAAAGATGGGTGGGCTTGGCCACTGGCTTCTCATACGTGGGGGTAGGGGGCTGGCGGGGGTTCTGGGAGAGCATGAGTTCCAACCATCAGGGCTGTTTGCTGACCTTTTATTTAAAAAAAAAATATTGTACTGTTTGTTTTCTCTGATTGTAAATCAAATACATGTGCATTGGAGAAAAGCTGGCAGAGCTGAAGAAAACAATAAGATCATTAAGCCTCCTCCCATCCCCCAGAGTCCCCTGGGTCCAGGCCACCGCTGTTTTCTGCCCATCTCTCTTGTTCCCATGTTCTCGTAGAAGTGGTTAAGAATGTGGGCTCTGGGTGACAAGTTGGCTCAGCCAGCAAATGTCTTTGCCACCAAGCCTGACAACCTGAGTTCAACCACACAAGGAGTATGGCTCTGCAGCATTGTGGCTGTGAGTTCAAATCCCGACTTAGACCGTGTGCTGTGAGGAGGCCGATGAACGTGAGAAAGTTCCACTTGTGTCCAGCCTGGAGGATGATGGAGATGGAGAGTGTAAGGGCGAGGGGAGGCTTCCAGAAATAAGATAACCAGGCTAGCAAGAGGCCGCAGCATGTTCAGCTTTTAACAGCTGCCTTTTTGGCTGTATGGAACTAGGAGAGGTAGGACTGGAGGGGCAGCCAGCTCAGAGATCACAGGCATCCGCAGCTTCTTTGAAGGGATCTTAAAGGAACTCACTTGCAAACTGAGTGTGCATTACGGGTGCATGAGATTTTACATGTCCACCCTCTCTGCCTAGATCTTCCTTCACATCATAGGGCAATGATTCTCCACCACACAGGCAAACATAGAGTAACTCAGCCATCCCTCCACTGTTGGAAGTTGGAGCTATTTGCCCCTTTAATAATTAGAGAGTGGCTGGCTTTTGGGTTGGTGGTGGATATCCATAAGGACACCCAGGGTCATCTCACCCTAGCCCAGGGTTCTTAGTAGGTTAGAGGAACCGGGGTGTGGAGCTACCTCCCCACCCCCACAGGCCTGGCTCAACTGGGCTCTGATGTCACGGAAAGTTGGCTGGCAGCTGCTGGCTCTCACCGGAGCAAGCCAGCAAGCCGTGCCCGTCTGGCACCCGCCCCTTGACCACAGCTGGGAGGCCAAACCCCATGCTGGGACATCAAGGCTGGGTCGGGGCCTTCTGGGGCCTCATTGCTTCATCTTCTGCCTGTTCACTCCAGCCCTTTGTTCTATCCCCATAGCTCCCAGCCCCTCCCCCAGTCCTAGCCCCCTCGAGATGCTTATGCTGGGGAGAGGTCTCTGGGCCGTTCCTAATTATTAGTGTTACCAGGGAGGTCAGGGACAGAGAGCAGCCTCCACTGCCCCAAAGCTCACAAGTAGAAAGCACATGGAGGCAGGCATGAGGGAGAGGGGAAGGAGGCCTGAGGAAAAGGATCCTTGAGGATATGGGCCCTGATTTATTTTTCGTTCATTTGTTTGTTTGTTTTGAGATTGTATTTTAATTACAAACTTTCTGCTTTCCTGTTCCTCCTCCCAAGCCCTCCCAGATATGGCTCCCCAATCTCCTTTTGTCATCAATCAATTGTTATTGCATGCATATATTTATTTGTGAGTGTGAATATATATACATACATACATACATACACACACACACACACACACACACATCTCTCCTGCTCCCAGCTTTGTTCAGTTGCCTGGAGTTCTGTGTGTAGGGGTGAGTCCTTGTGGAACTTTCTCCTGTGCAGACTGAGATGCCCACTGATGCCTTCCTTGCTCAGCTCACATTTGAGCAGTCTTATTGTTGACTTTATTTGTGGAGTTTCTGATGTTACTAGGAGACACTATCTCATAGCAAACTGCCTGATCCTCTGGGTCTTCTCCTTCTCCCAACATGCCCCCTGAATCTTAGGTATGGGGTAGTTTTGTAGATGTATCTGTTGGGATATACCATTGTTTGTGGTTTTGGTAGTGGTCTCCATCTATTGGTTACACTTATCTATGGGTATAAGGACAAATGTTTATAGATCATTGCTAGGAAATATGGTGGTTTAATAAATTAGTGGTTGTAGATTCTCCTCCAATAACCATGACTTCACTAGCATGGCCTAATTAGTTAGGTTTCCAGTACTGGTCATGGTATCCCTCTTGTTGAGCAAGCAGGTCTTAAGTGCAAGGAGAGAGCAACTGGTTACTGCCCATATGTGTGTGCCACTATTGTATCCATAGGGTTTTCATGCTATGCTGGTCACTGATATGCTTCATAGGCATCAAAGCTGTGTGGGGCTGCTGGTTGCCTCCCTCCTTTGAAAACTTGCATGAAAGCTAGTTCTCAGGGAGAGGGCATTTAGGTAATTTCCAATTCAGGGGACTCTGGGCCCTATTTTTAAGGTGCATAGTGTCTTTAGCACCAGGGGCTGTGGTAGACTGAATAAGAATGGCCCCCATAGGCTCATATGTTTGAGTGCTTGGTTATCAGGGAGTGGCACTATTTGAAAGGAATTAGGAGGTGTGGCCTTTTTGGAGGAAGTGTGTCACTGGGGTTGGGGGTGGGCTTTGAGATTCCAAAAGTTCAAGTCAGTCCCATTGTCTCTTCCTGCTGCCTCCATATTCAGATGTAGAACTCTCAGGTATTTCTTCAAGATCATGTCTGTGTACACGCCACCATGCTCCCCGCCATAATGATGGACTGACTAAACGACTGAAAGTGTAAATAATCCCTAACTTAATGTTTCTTTTATAAAAGTTGCCATGGTCATGGTGCCTCTTCACAGTAATAGACTAAGACAGGGACTTACCTTCTACCTCTGAGGGGTAACCAAGGGCAACATAAATAGGCTATATGCTTTGTGAATTTCTTAAGCAGCCCATTGGTCCCTGAATTATTGTGTGGATACAGAAAGCTCCCTCACCAGATGGAATGCAGGGGCTCTCCCTTCATGCTCTTCTTCTGGCCCCTTACAAGGTAAGAGCTTCATACTTTGTGTGAGTGGACAAAGGGTCTTCTGTAGTCAGGATCAGCCATCCACAGTCAGAGTTCACTGCGAATTCTGAGGTCTCCCAGCTGCCCATGCTGCATGCCTCTGGAGCCCATCACCTCAGAAGGCTCTCACGGACAGCCCCCTTTCTCCTGCAACTAACCCCTACTTGCATACTTAAAGGTTTGCATATGTGATGTGAGTCCAAGCCCCTGAGGCTTTGTGAACCCTGACTGTCTAGTCCTCTGATTCTGCAGAGAGTTCTAGCAATTTACATGAAACCTAGCCACTAGAAACCAAATTCCTCACCCCACTCCAGCTTTTTTCTCTTTCTTCTCCTCATTCTTCTTCCTCTTTCTCTCTTCTCCCCTTTCCTCCTCTCTTCCTTTCCCTCTTCCCCCACCCCAACTAGTACTCAGAGGTGTGTGCAGCTGAACTCCTGCCTCTGTTACCTTGTCAAACAACCCAGCTCTCTGGACCACCGGTGTCTCACCCAGAAACAGGCATAAACACAGCTCATACAAAGCGAATGTGACTTCCCAGCTCCCATCCAACTACACAAGCCAACTACTTGACAGCTCTTCCTGCCACTGCCCCACCACACAGGGGACACTTAAGCTCAGAAGACAGGTGTTTTACTCAAGATCTGAACTTGGAGGAGGAGAGTGAAAAGAGTCCTCCCCGAGCTTAAATGTGAGTCCTCCACAGCATCATGCCTGCCCTCCAGGGCTCAGCACCTCTGATGTCAGAGAAGCTCCCAACTGGTTCCAGGAAGGCTGGAAGGCTGGCTGGTGTTGGACCCTACCTTCAGAGGATGAGGATTAGGGCTTGTGGCAGAATTCTATCCCCATATGACATCTCTCATGACCTAGAGGGGTTATTTGCCCCAGATCACAAGCCATTGCCAAAGCCAGCAGCAGAGAAGCATAATTTGATAGCATAATTTGACTTGCAGGTGGAAGAGTGTGGATAGAGGGACCATGGCTAAAGCTTTGCTGGAGCCACAGACAGGTGTTAAGTGACCTTCTATGTGACCTGCAGCCTGGAGGAGTTCAGAAGACACACTCCATGATAATAAGGATGCTAAGAGCGGTATCAACGTCTACACTGGGCTTTCCAGGCCTCTGAACATCTTAGCTCCTGCTTCTCAGATATGGCTTCTGTTCTGGAGAGATGGCTAGGTTGATAAAGTGCTTGCTGCACAAAGGCTGGGACCTAAGTTCACTCTCTGATACTCACATAAAGAGCTGGGCATGGCACTGTGCGCTTATAATCCCAGCAGTGTGCAGCATGAAGGCCTGGACAAGTGGATCCCTGGGAATCACTGGTCACGTAGTCTAGCCTGCTCAGTGAGCCTTGCACCCCATTGAAATTAAGATGGACACTCCTGAAGAATGATTCCCAAGGTTGACCCCTGGTTTCCATATCCTTGCATGCTTATGTGTACACACACACACACACACATACATACACACACACACACACACACACACACATTTTAAAATGAGTTTGAGTTCTCAGGGGCTAAAGAAATAGCTCAGCAGTTGAGAGTACTGGCTGCTCTTCCTAAGGATGTGGGATCAATTTCCTGCACCCACATGGCAGCTTACAACCATCTTAACTTCAGTTCCAGGGGATCCAATGCCCTCTTCTGACATCTGAGGGGATCAGGCATGTGGTACACAGATATACACACAGGCAAGACAGCCCTACACATAAAGTAAGAGAAAATAATGTAATAAGGACTTCAAGTTCAGCTGCCAGCTTCAGTGGGCAGGAAAGGGTGTGGTTTCCCCTTTGCACCCTGCACGGGGCCCAATACATAGCCCCCCCCCCCCAGCAAATGCTTCTTGAATACATGAACAGGATGGATAGCAGCCACAACACAGACCCCGTTAGCTCAAGAGCGTTGCAGCAACCCCAGATGCCAGTGGCACCCATGGACATCCATGCAGACAAGATCACCCCTCCAACTCCTTTGACATGCCTGTCGGCCCTTGGTGTGTGAAGGCATCGTCTGGGCCACTTTCCCATGCACAAAGCCCCACAGAGGCCACCAGGGACTTCAGCATTGTCCTGCCCAGAAAGCTTCCACTTGGGTCATTAACAACAGTGCATTTTATTAAAGGAAAGCGGGCTTCAAAGAGCTGTGGGTTTATGGGAAAGAACTTGGACGGGAGTCATTATTTTTGCCGCTCCATCTCGCCTCTTGTGCTGTCTCCTCTGTCTTCCACAGAACTCACGTTTGATCTCCTGCCTGGGCTGCTTTCTTCTGTCAGCTTAGGGTCCGTGGGGAGCGAGCTATTGTGACCATGGTGGGGAGGATGGGGAAACCCTTTGAAATGGCCTCTGGTCTGAGAGCTGCTATGGCAAGGCAGGGTAGGGGAACTAACTCTGAGAGGTGTTTTCAGGAATGAGAACTCAGTAGGGTATTCACATCAGGCCAGATGATGGAGACTTGTTTGCAAACAAACAAACAAACAAACATAAAAACAAACCTGTCGATGGGCAGTGTTTGTACCACTGTCTGTGATACACACAGCAGCAGCATGCAAAGACATGGGTACAGTATCCACTGCCTGCTGTTTACTATGGACTCTGTGCTTGGTGGACTAGGTTTCATTCTATTACCTCCCAGCAGATAGCCCCATTTTACAGATAAAAAAAGAGAGGCCTAAGACAATCCCACATCTCTACATTCAAACAGCTGACCTGACTGCTCCACCTAACCTGGGTTGTGATGACCTACCTCTCTGAACTCCTGTCTCCTCCTTTGAAAACAGCAATTTGAACTAATTCTGTCTTATTCTCAGTTTCCTCGGATGATGATGGGCTCACAGGGAACCACATGGAAATCCTTCAGTAAACGCCTCTCCCAAGCAGGTGAGCACACTTGACTTTAGTGCTGTGAGGATGGGCTTGTCTTTGCTTATTGTCAGTTGAATGTGGCTAATGGGGAAGATGGCCTGCAAAGGCCTCAGACTGAGCCTTCCAGAGGGAGGCACAACCTTGAATGAAAGCTCAAGATGGGAGTGAGAAAATAAAAGAGACACGGCTGTTTGAGAGAGCCCTAGAGAAATGGTAAAAGTTTCACAGAACTAAAGGCAGGAAACCACAATGATATAGGTCTTGGGAGTGGTTTCCAGAAGCACCCGATGCTATAGGCGGGTGGCCATTCTGAAACCCTGAGAGACAAATGGTGGGAGAGAAAGCTTGGGAGAGGGAAGGAAAGAGAAGTTGAGAAGCAGGAAATGGGGCCAAAAGACAAAGCCAGAGAAAGACTAGAAGCAGAGAACAGAGCTTAGTCAACTTAGACACTGAAAGGGGCTGAGGAGAGGAGAGACTGAACTGAGCCGGGATGGCAGACAACACGAGGAGGGAGAGAGCAGAGGCCCCTCTCTCTGAGACTGAGCAGTAGCGTCTTCAAGGCAGCTTGACTGCTCTCAACAGTAGCAGGGGACAGCCCTCAGCACACCCCAAAGAGGGGCCTGGGGGAGGCCTGGAAGACAGTTCCAGGCTCTTAGGCCTCCAACTGTCAGCTGAACGGGGGTGCTTTTGGTTAAACCAAAATTACGAATGTCTAGCTCGATTGCAGTTGTGAGCAGGGTCCCCTGGTGCAGGCCTCCTGCTTCCTGGGTTCTATGGGCGTTAAGCAAACACAGTCTCTCAAGTTCAATCATAGGAATGGGGGCTGGATGGGAGCTCTTAAACAGTGGCTTTCACAGCTGGAAAAATGAACTCTCTACTAGGCCACCACCCAGCCCAAGAGCTGCACACTTAATCCAAGATGTCAGGTGGAGCCTTGGGTGGTCAGAGTCTCCATGGCCACTGATTATCAGTCCCTGCCTGACTCTTGACAAAAATCATTAAAAGTAACCCTCTTTTTGAGCACTGACTGGAGGCCAGGCCCAGCTAGTCCCTCACAAACGTTTCTCCCTTTCTCCATAAAATGACCTAACAAAGAAGGAGGCTAATATTTAACCTACTTATTTACTATCATAGAAACTGCCATTCAATAGTGATGGCTCTATTTCATAGATGGAAATACTGAGTTTTCTTCCATGTGCCCAAGATAACAGCTAGTAATCAATAAAACCAAGACATAAACCCTAGGTCTTCTTATTGCCTGGCCAGTGCTGTCCAGGTAGCTGGATGGTGTATAGCAGGTACTTTCTTTAGGGAAGGCTCTGGCTACAGTCTGTATCATGGGCTGGAGTGAAGGGTTAAGGAACATTGGAGGGACAGTCTTCTTTTTTGACTATCCTTCTGGAAGTAGAACCTGTCCTGTCTAGGCAGCCTCGTCCTTTGCTGGTGCTCCATATCCCTAAGAATTGCCTTCAGAGGAAATGATGGGGGGCAGTCAGGTGTCCTCAGAGGCTGAGGACAGTGGTAATGGGGTGGGAGTGATGACATCATCTGTCTGTCCTTTCAGTGGTAGCTTTTTCCTTTCCTTCTGGGGTGGGGACATTTGCCCCTTCTAATGCATGTGATTTTGGCAAATATGCCCATTCTAGAACGATCCTTTGTCCCTTAGTGTGGCTTTCATATACCACTGTGTCTGTGAGGAAGGCTTTCCTCTGATCTGGGCCTGGGACTCAGTGCACAGATCAGAGGACAGGATCAGATGTTCAAGGCCTTGGGTTTCATTCCCAGCACTGGGGAGGTCGGGAGAATCATTTACTTTTAGTAATAGAGTCTAAAAGAACATTCAAAGAACACAAGAACCAAATCTTGAGGCATTTCTCTCACCTGAGTGAAACAGCCAGAGTCCCATCAAAGACCCACCTTTCTCTCCTACTGTGCTGAGAGTGCACTTGAATGTAAATGAGGCTCCAACTCTTGGCTATCCAGACTCTCTGAAGTAGGAAACTTTTCTCTGAAGTTACCAGTATACATATCACGATCAGGAATGGAGTCACATGGCTAACCTCAGCTGAAAGAGAAGCAAGGAAAGCTGGTGTCTGACTTTTTATCTTCAATAAACAAAGTAGACATGAAAGAGGAGAGTGTGAGGGAGAGGTGGCTGGCCTGGTGGCCACAGGTGGTGCAGAGAGCAAGCACAGGGCTGCAGCATGTCTTCCATATCCTACCCTGGCTTCCCATAGCAAGACCTCACAGCCAGGTCTCAGAAACCTGGGCCTCACACACCCAGGCCTCACCTCCAGGCCCCACACATCCAGGCCTCACACCCAGGCCTCATACATCCAGGCCTCACACACCCAGGCCTCACACACCCAAGCCTCACACACCCAGGCCTCACACACCCAGGCCTCACATACCCAGGCCTCACACCCAGGCCTCATACCCAGGCCTCACACACCCAGGCCTCACACACCCAAGCCTCACACACCCAGGCCTCACACACCCAGGCCTCACATACCCAGGCCTCACACCCAGGCCTCATACCCAGGCCTCACACACCCAGGCCTCACACACCCAAGCCTCACACACCCAGGCCTTACACCCAGGCCTCACACACCCAGGTCTTACACCCAGGCTTTACACCCAGGCCTCACACCCAGCCTCACACACCCAGGCCTCACACCCAGGCTTCACACCCAGGCCTCATACACCCAGGCTTCACACCCAGGCTTCACACCCAGGCCTCACACACCCAGGCCTCACACACCCAGGCCTCACACACCCAGGCCTCACACCCAGGCTTCACACCCAGGCCTCACACCCAGGCCTCACACACCCAGGCCTCACACACCCAGGCCTTACACCCAGGCCTCACACACTCAGGCCTCACACCCAGGCTTCACACATGGTGGCTTGAGGAAGGAAAGAGAGTTTCCATGAAATCGATCTAGGCTATGTTGCTGGGTACATAGGCAGGATTGATTAGTGGATCGTGACTGTTTTTGGACTCTACAGTGGGTGGAGAAAAACTGCAGGGTCTATGGTATCCAACTACAATGTATCTCCCCACTTGGAACAGAGAATTGGGCTTCAGCTCAGATGGTTCTGACAGTCGCTGTCCTTGTTGCTATGGGAGAGGCACACGTCAAGAAAGAGTGCGTGTTCCCCAGCACAATGACCGGATGCTCCAGAATCACCTTTCTGTCCTTCCTCAGCCCTCTCCTGTGTCCCTTGGAGACCCAGAATAAAACCAGGACAGAAAAGCAAGGCACCATAATAATATGCACACTCCAGAAGAGAATAGCTCTTCACAGTTTACAGAGTGCTTTCATATCTCCTTAGCCACCGGAAATCCACACTTCCTCCAGGGAAGAGAATGGGTCTTTGTTTCACTCTCCACTCAGCTGAACCAGTGCTCCAAAGATGAGGAATGTTCTAAGGTACCCAGCGTTAGAGGTTGCCCTCCTGCCCAAAGAGCCAAGAACGTAGGGTTTACCCAAGCCATGCTGAGCAGACCCCACGGCCAAACCACTTGGCCACCTGAAAAGGGGGCCATGTGCCTGGCAGCATGGCAAGGGCATTCCTCTGGGTCATACTGACCTCAGGATGAAAGAATCCAGGTGTGTTTATGAGCTGATGCAGAGACACCGCCTCCTAAACCCACTCCACATGCATCTTGGGAGGCTGAGTTATTGTCTCCCCACATTTGTTCTCTCAATCATCCTCTGGCCTCATGTCCCCTGTGTTTTCCAGATCCTCAGGCTTTTCTATGACTGCCTGCTTTTCCTCAGTGTCCCCCCTTCCCAAGGTCTTCAATAGGATGGGAAGACCATTCATTCATTCATTCATTCATTCATTTCCCCTTCCTATATACATATATCCATTCACTCACCCATCACCCGTCCATCTATTCATCCATTCATTACCGTCCATGCATTAACACAGCCAATAACACACCTATCTTCTTACCCATCTAATCATCATCTATCCATTACTCTATCCACAAACACATCTACTATCTATCCATCCATCCATCCAACCATTATCCATTCATCTCTCCACCTAGTAACCTACCACCCCTCTACCCTCATTCTTCTATTGTCCATGTATCTATCCATCATGGATCTATTGTCCATTCATCCATTCACCACCCATCAAGGCTTGGCCATTCATCCTCAGATTCATTAATGTGTGCTAGGGCTTATGAGGCTGGGTGGGGTAGCACTGCCCTGGAGGAAAGACCAGGTCTTAGGAATTGTTATGTGTCAAGCTGCATGAAAAGATAAAACCTAAAGGAGGGTTGAGAAGGTGCAGTGAGGATGCTGTGAGAAGAGGCTCAGGACATTCTACCCTGGGCACAGACTCTGCAGGAGGCACTGCAATTATAAAAGCGGGACTTTGCTCTGACGACCATGGGAGACATATGCCTGGTCCATGTGACACCATGGATTTCTTTCCTGGATTCACAACCTTTTCCCCCAAGGAAGACTTGAATTTGTAGATGTCCCCTAACTTTAGGAAAAGTAGAGGCTGGACTTTGTCTATGCCTTCTAACCAGCCTTCTTTATGATCAGCCTCCCTCCTAGAATGTCTTCAGAGTGGTCTTTCTGAAGCATGAATGCAATCATGTCTCCAGTCTCTGTCTATTGTTGCTCCTCGGTGTGGGGAAATGTCCACATTTCTCTGTTCTGTCCTTTGTGTTCTTATAGCCTCATTTTGTGTTCCAGCCTGTGGCCCCAGCCCCTTACAGGCACCGTGCCTCATCTCGTTGCTTCTGATGTATGCAATGGGCTAATGCATTTCTTGCTGTGAAAAGACACTGTGAATACAGCAACTCTTACAAAAGCAAACATTTAATTGGGGTTTGCTTACAGTGCCAGAGATTTAGTCCTTTATCATCATGTTAGGAAGCATGGCAGTGTCCTGGCAGACATGGTGCTGGAGAAGAAGCTGAGAGTTTTACATCTTGATCAGAAGGCAGCAAGGAGGGGACTCTCTTCCACACTGGGTGGAGCTTGAAGATAGCGGACCTCAAAGCCTTACTTCCTCCAACAAGGCCACACCTATCCCAACAAGGCTACACTTCCTAAAACTGTCACTTTCCATGGACCAAGGATATTCAAACCACAGCTGGTAAATGGGATCTCTGGAAAGTCAAATTAAAAAGACCTCACCAATTTTTGTGATGCAAATACCCTTTCCAACCCAGACCATTTAACTACCAAGATGGCAGAGTTGGGAAAAGATGCAAAGGGCTGGTCTTGGGTGTGTTTTCCAGTCATTCCAGCCGAGCACACCCAATGTGCAGGTCTAAAGGATGACCCTGCACCCTTCTCCCACCTCTCATACTTTGGAGTATGGGCAAGCTCTCCCTTCTTTACTGTGGGTAATGAATTCTCTCTCTTCCTAGGATAGTTCTGAAGATGGTAAGGCTTATTGCCATGGGTTAGTACACAGCAAGTGGTCGCTATCACCCTCCACTCCAAATCTCCTCAGAATCCAGTCATTTTATCCCACTCTAAAGACACCATTCAAGGGCCTCCCCACCACTACAGCCATTTACCCTTGGAGTGTGATTAGTGTGACTCGTACCCCTGGCCAGTAGATGAAAACTCTTCACTGTATCTTCAGGGTTTGGTGTAAGGCCTGGCATGCAGTGGACATGAAACAAACATTCTCAGGGGAGAGTGGCAAGCTTGTACAGAGAACAGGTGGGTATGGGAGAGCTCCAGAAAGAGAGGGGCAGAGACATGCTGGGACACCTGGAGAAGTGTGCCTACCCGGAGACCCAGTGGACTGTCCTCTCTCAGAAATGAGAAGACCACAGCCATTTCAGGTTAAAGTAAAGGCTCAACAAATGATTCCCAAGAGTAGGCTTAGCTCTGTGGCAACACCAGCAGACGCTGAAGTTAGACAGAAGCTGGCCCAGGGCTGGCTGAGGTCCAGTGGAAAAGTAAAGCACACTGTGCCGGATGTACTTGTCCAGGCTGGGGGTAATTCATAAAGTGAGGATGAGAGGGTTTGGAATCACTGTGGAAGGGCCTAAGAGGAATTCTCTCATTTCTCATAAAATCTTAGTCGGTGTTAGTCACTTCCAGTGATCATGGGGCTTAAAATAGCCACTGGCAGCAAGCTTTAAGGACATATTTGTGGCCAGTCTGTCTTGTTTCTATAGGGAATAGAATGTGTTTGCCATGGATGCCAAGCTGTCTTCTTGATGGACCCCCACCAACTATGAGTTGACCAAGGGCATAGACAAGACAAAATGACAGCAAGGGCTGGGGACATAGAAGGGACCTTGAGTCTGTTTGGGCTACCATTGCATCTCTGGGCTTGATTTATAGGCTCCATTTTTTTTCTTTTAAAAAATGTATCTTTGTATGTGTGAGTGTTTTTGCCAGTGTGTATGCCTGTGCATCACATGAATGCAGTGTCTATGGATGTCAGAAGCTGGCATTGTATCCCCTGGAATTGGAATTACAGATGATTGTGAGCTGCCATGTGGGTGTTAGGAATTGAACCTGGGTCCTCTGGAAAAGCATCCAGTGCTCTGAACTGCTGACTCGCATCTCTCTAGCCTATTGGTTTATTTTTGGTCACAGCTCACTCTTCTTCCTCTGTGTTTGCTTTTTGTCCCTCAGGCTAGCAGTTTCCAAGCTGGGGCAATTTCCTTCTCTTCATAGCATTCCTGGGGGCATGTGGCAATGACCAGAGATTTTGCTGTGCATATCAGGAGACGAACAGGATGGTAGCCCAAGCATGAACAGGTGAAGGTAGGAGTAGCTGGAAAGATCCTGCGGACCCACAATCCAGCCATCTCCAGCCCCTGTGGCACCCAAGCCGAGGCTGAGAACCATAGCCCCAGGTCACATCATGCTGTTACCATTCAGGACAACAGTATAACATATTGTCACTTTCAGGGGCCACAGGTGATAGCCAAGTCTTCACAAGATCAGCCTCTGACTGTTTTGTTCCATAGCCTTCAACTACCTGAATGTCAAGGTGAGACTGATGACTGACAGGTAAGACGTACTTATAAGAATGCAAGGGGACTGCAAGGTGTAGTTCCCAGCAGCTCATGGGGCCATGTTATATTTGGTCATCTGTCAGCACCACCCTGCCACCCTGCCACCACCCTGTCCCTAGTCACTGCACCTTTACTCTGAACAGGAACCAGGAGAAGAACACACACTGTCTTGGCTTTGTTTCCTGTTGCTGTGATCAAATACCCTGAAAAAAAGAAAAAAGAAAAAAAAACAAACAAAAAACAAAGAACAAAAAACAAAACATCTTAATGGTTTATTTGGCTCACAGTTTCAGGCTTACAGTCCATCATTGCAGGGAAGTCAAGGCAGCAGGACTTCAAAGGAGCCAGTCACATCCACAGTCATGAACAGAGAGCAGTGGATTAGCGCGTGGATGCTACGCTAGTGCTTAGCTCATTGTTAGCACTCTGTACAGCCCTGGACCCGCTGGCCAGGCAATGAGCAGCCATACCTATCTCTAGTATCGTACCAGGATAATCCTTTTCAGACATGCTTACGGTCTAACTTGATCTAGACGATATTTCATTGAGACTCCCTTCCCATGTGATTCTTGATCATGTCAACTTGACAAAACTAACCATTACGTGCTCTGGGGGGAGGGGGAATGCTTCAGTCCAGCGGGCAAGATGGAAGGGTTCTTGGGCTCTGGAGCCAGGCATCACGGCTATAAAGCCCAGCTTAGTTCTTTCCAGTCCGTGAGTGTGTTGGCAGTCAGTCTCCAGTCCCTGTCCCTTGGTTTTCCCTTCAGGCACATGTCTACTTGGTAAGACCATTGTAAGGATGAAACAAGAGTATAAAGAGCTGCAAAGTTCTGGCACTGCTGCTAAGCTGGCCTGGCCTGGGAGGTCCTGGCTCCACAGTGTACGTACTATAATATTAGTCAAATCATTTGCCTTGCCGGGTTTCTCCATTGGTAAGTCATAGACTCTCATGATATTGTTCCTGGGACAATGTATCAGATATGGGGCATGGTATGTGCACTTGCCAATGCTTAGTGATCAACTAGAGCTTTTTTTTTTTAGGATGCTGGGACCTGGAACACAGTAGATGCTGGGGGTGGGGTGTTAATTCTTTCCACCTTTGCCCTGGTCAACCATGGCTCCTCAAGGGACCTCCTGGCCCCTTTCTGTTTATGCAGCCGGCCTCAAACCCACCTTCTGCCCTGGTTTCTTGTGCAAGGCCAGCCACCATAGGTCAGGGCAGGGCCTGGAGCAAGACAGGCCTTCAGCTTTCAATTTCAGCAACTCTCCCTTCCCTTGCTCACCCTCACCCACCCAGACCCGCTTCCTGGCGGCTATAGCTCCTCCCTAGCCCTTGTGAAATCCCAACCACTGTCCCGGGCTACTCTGCACACTACACAAAGGCCTATTGGATTCCAGATGCAGCCTGGGGGCCGGCTCTCTAATTCAATTATGGTGAGGGGGCTTTCTCCTTTTTTCCTCCCCCTCTTCCTCTCCCTTCCTCTTTCCCTTTCTTTTTTAGATCAAAAACAAGAAGACAGACACCGTGGCCCTCAGAAGACGCTGCGACTCAAGAGTTCCCTTCGTGGCTCCAGTCCCGGCTAATGAAACAAGAATTTTCTCCTCCAGAACACGTGTGTGTACTATTTGATGTGCATTCCTTGTGCCTCCCATCAGATGTTGGGAACCCATAGAAGTTTCCTCCCTCAGACTCGGACGCTTTCCCTGCTATCTGTCCGCCAGGCCTCAGTGGCTTCTGCCTAGCCTCAGAAAGGGTGTGTGTCTTTAATGAGCTCTTCCTCTGTTTCTGAACTTGACATTCATCTTTTTCTGGGAACACCCTGCTATACCTGGCTTTTCACATAGATGCTGGAGGTCCCTGCGCTTGTGCAGAAAGCTCTGTATTGGCTGATCCTAGGGCAGCACAAAGCATGCTGGCCTCTCTCAGTCACTTCCTGCAAGGTACAAACCTTTATCCCTGTATCTGCAGCCATTAGGACATGTAGACCAAGTCCTCAGTATTCTTCTTCCTGTCTAGACATCTTGTGGCTCCATCCCTCTGGGATGCTGAGGAGAGAAGGATGGCAGTCAGAGGAATATGCTGTGATGTGGGTGAGCCAAGGGTAGCAGAAGGCCAGCGGCCCAGACTGGAGATCTCTCACCAGCACAGAGGATGGCAAGGAAGGCAGAATTTTGTTCCCTGAGGGGAGGTAAGTTGGGGGGACATGAGGATCTCTGCTTTTCCCACTTCTGGGCCTCACCCAAGGCCATCTTCCCTCCCCTGTACTGTCTCACAGCTTGGCCCACCCATACCTTACCACCCTTCACAGCTCTCCGACACCTCCACCATGAAGCCCTTCTTCCATCTCCCATCTGAAAGCTGCTTTCTCCTCTCACAAATACTGTAGCACTTTGCCTGGAATGCTCCTGAGACACACAAGGCCATCCTGCTCAGCACTCTGGGAGCACTGGGTTGCAAGTGATCCAATCATACATCTTACTCACTTACTTGCTTTTCACAGGCCAGAGGCAATGTCCAGGTGCCATGATGAGGGCTTTCTACTGCCTCACATAAGCAGAAGAGGAGGCAGAAGCCAGCGAGGCGGCACACGGCTTACAGTGTGATGCTTCTTGCTCACAGGGCTCCAACTGATGTTTGTTTGCCAACGGCCTTTCACATATGGTAGAAGCAGGATTCTGAAAATAATTGCTTGCTGCCAATCCTGCTGGGTAGAAGTACTGGGAAAGGAACCCAGAGCCTCGGGCAGACCGGGGCAGCACTCCCTGCTGAGCTGTACTCCACTGGGAATGATGTTAATAAACACTGTGACCCTCACAGATTTAATATGTAATAGAAAGAAAAAAAACAAAATATCAGCAAGTAACCTTGTCATTTTATCAATGTTATTTTCTAACTCAACACCAAAGAGTGCTGGGCTTACAGAGGACACAGTTGTTTTTTTTTTTTTTTTTTTTTTTTTTAAAGCTACTTTTGCTAATACTAATTAAATAATAACATGTTCAGAGTTGTGAATGTGGTTTAGAGATGACAGGGATGTCTGTGCAGCACAGTTGGAATCCCGACCTCAGTCTGCTGACTCTGGAGCTGTTACTGTCTGTCTAGCCCCACAGTATTGTGACAATGTGGCTCTTGGTGTTCAGGGAGTGAGGTGATTCAGAGAGAACACAGAGAGCCTTCCCTGTGCATGCTGGGTAAGGGCTGTGCCCTGACTGCCTCCACCCTTGCGGTTGTGTTTTTGAGAGCATATGGCATTCCCTATGTCCTGTACTGCCATCTCAGATGTGGGGCTGCAGACGCTCACTAAAGTGATGAGGCTAGTGTGGACCACAGTAACACAAGAATGTCAATAGTAGTGGGCGTGCTGACTGTGCACCCAAGAGCAGGGAGCACTTCACATTCATCCCCAGGAGCAGGCATCGGTATTTTATCTACTCCCCAAATTAAGGAAATTGAGGTTTGGAGTGGTGAGAGGGTTTTCCTATGTGGATACCTTATTCTCTCCTAAAGGAGCTTCCAAGGCAGAACTGGAAAGCAGGAGGCTTAACGGAGGGATGGTGACTGACACTCGGTGCTGGGGACAAGTCAGATTTGACAAGGATAAGGCAGATCTGTGGACCATTTGAGGAAGTCCATGACATACAAACCTTTCTGTTCTTAAATAACTTCAAAGTTATAGAATAATTATGGGACTGGAGCAGAGAACCCCAGGCACCCTGTGTTTAGATGTTCCCCTTTTGCCAGGAGCTCCTCTCCTCATGGGCCTCACCTCACCCCTGTGTGACCACCCCTAAACCACTCACTCTAAAGTTACAGGCACTATTCCCATTCCACATTTTTCAATCTTTCTTTGCATGTATGTATATGACGTGTCATGATGTGTGCGAGTATGTATGCTTGTGTGTAAACACAGCTACACATGAACCACAGCACACATGTGGAGTCAGAAGACAACCTGGGAATCAGCCCTCACCTTCTACCTTGTTTTTGTGTTTTATTTATTTGTTCTTAATTTATTTATTTATTTATTGCGGTGTCAGGGGGAGAGTGGGGAGAAAGATTGTGTACATCTGTGTACATGTATGCATGCCATGGTCTATGCATGCAGAACAGAGGATAGCTTTGTGGAGTGGGTTCTCTTCTACCATGTGAGTTCCAGGGGTTGAACACATATCAACAGGCTAGGCCGTAGGGCTTAACGGCAAGCTCCTCTACCTGCTGAGCCATCCCTTAGGCCCCTGCCACCTTGTTTTGAGCCAGGGTCCTTTTATTGTTCACTGCTGTACTTGGAAGGTAGCTACCTGTGAGCTTCCAGGCATCCTCTCTCTGCCTCCCGTCTTCCATAGGAACGCTGGCTTTATAGACATGCTACTGTAACTGACTTTGCATTGGTTGTGGAGATTCGAACTCAGGTCCTCAAGCGTACAAAGCAAATTCTGTAGCCAGGGAACCATCTCTTCACTTACCCCCAATCAAATGATAATCAAGACTCTTAGGGCTTCTGTTGCTGTGATAAAACATCACAGGCCTAGCAACTTGGGGAGAAAAGGGTTTATTTCTTCTTACACTTTGAGGTAATAGACCGTCAGTGAGGGAAGTCACACCAGGAACTCAAGTAGGGCTGGAATCTTGAGGCAGGAATTGAAGCAGAGGCCATTGAGGAACACCGCTTACTGGCTTGTTCCCCATGGCTTGCCCGGCCTGTTTTCTTATGTAACTAGGACCACCTGCCCAGAAGTAGCCCACTGTGGGCTGGTCCTGCCTACATCAACCATCAATGAAGTCAAAGCTCCACAGATTTCCCTACAGGCCAATCTGATGGAGACATTTCCTCAACTGAGATTCCTCTCTCCAGATAATCCCAGCTTGTGTTAAGATGATGAAAACCCAACCAGAAAAACTCATAATCGTGATGTCCTTTCTGGCCTGCTTTAATCGACACCATTTTTCTATGCTTTTCACTAATATTTTCCCAAAGTAAATACTTATCAGTAGAACGTTTCTAAATTTAATGTTGTGTTTTAAAATAAATACAACCTTTTTAACACTTGTGTGCATGGTATTGTATGTGTGTGTATATAGGTGTGAGAACTTGGTGTTGGGTTCCTTCCTCAGCTGCTCTCAACCTTGTTTTTAAAAAAATTGTTTATTATTATCAGGGCAAGGGGACATTCCATGACACCCAGTGGAGGCCAGAGGCCAGCTCTGTGGCTCAAGTCTCTTTTTCCACCTTGACATGGGTTGCAGGGATGAAACACAGTTCTTAGGCTTGCAAGGCAAGCAATTTACCTGCAGACCTGACTTATCTAGTAGCTGCCCTATTTATTTATTTATTTATTTATTTATTTATTTATTTATTAACATTTTTATTGTGTGTTACTTTTTGTATGCTTGGGTGTGTGTGTGTGTGGCTGGGGACATGGCAGATCATATATGGAGGTCAGAGGATACTTTATGGGAATCTGTTCTCTCTTACTATTATGTGGGTTCCGTGAATTGAACCAGATTCTCAGGTTTGGTGGCAGATGCCTTTACATGCTGTAAATCTTGACTGTCAATTTGCTACTCCTGACAAGAGGGCCAACTGTGCCTGTGGCCTCATTATTATATATGGTAATTCTGCTGTTTTTAAGGAAAGGGATAGCTGCCATGTATCTCCAATATAAAGTCACTGTGATGCCCTCTTCTGGCCTCTGTGGGACCTGCACATGCATGCATATACCCACACACAGAACACACACACACAATTACAAAGAAAATAGTCTTTAAAAAATAAGCCTTTAAATTTACAGAAACATCTTTCTGTGATGTTTCTTATACAAAATCATGTGGGGAGATACCTCTCTGCTCAGGGAGACCCATCTCAACTCACTGGACTGACTGAAGGTCTGTGGCTCCTTACTTGACTCAGAGTGTACAAGGGTTGGGTCCTTTAACTACAGGCATGGAGTCCCGAACTTTTGCAGGTTAAAGTCCAAAGTTAAGGTGTGAGCCTGATTGACTTCCTCAAGGCTTCTCTCTTTGGTTTAAAGATGGTGGCCTTGTGTGTGTCGGCACGTGGCTTGTTTTCTATGTAGTCTCATGTGTCCCTTTTTCTCATAAAGGCATCTGTCCCATTGTATCAGGGATGTACCCTTAAGGTGTCCTTTACACTTAATTACCCCTTTGAAAGACTCAGTCTCCAAGTGTAGTCACATGAGAGTTAGTCACAAACAGGGCTTCAGGGTGTGAACTAAAAAAATAACCAACAATAACGAGTTTCTACCTAGCTGGTGCCCCAGGCACCCAGTAGGACTGCTTCCAGGATGCAGAGCCTTATCCTATTCTTATAAGTCAGTGCTCCCCACTGTCCTCTCCTTGTCTCTTAGTGCCACTCACCTGAGGTTTCTTCCATCTCATTCTAGATTTAGGAGCAAGATGTCACACAAGAAAACAACACAATCACCTGGGATACATGTCCCACTGTGAGGAGCCGCATTCGCCATTACAAGATGGCGCCGGCTTCTGCTTCCTGGTTCTTCACGGAAGCTTTACTTGAGAATGCGCCTGCGCATGGCGCGAAAACCGAGTATGACAATTGGATGAAAGATTTGAGCCAATGAGGGATCTGCACGTCTCACAAAGCTCTATTTAAGCAGCGGGCTTTCTGAGCTCGGCGTCCTTCCCCTTTTCTCCATCTTGAAGAGCTGTTCAATAAATGCTGTCAGAAGAATCCTGAGTGTGGCGTTCTCCTTATCGGCGAGGCTGTGCGCTACATCCCACCTGGTACCTGTGTCAGTTTGCACAGATGTGCCCAACAGGGCCAACTCGAAATTATAACCATCCTGAAGATACAGGAAGGAGTCCTTCAGCTGCTTTTTTAAATACCTCACCTTCAACTTCCTATCAGCAATGGGCCCACAGCAATAGAGAAGAGTCCTCCCAGGCAGCCATGAGGCTGTCTTTGTTGCCTGGAAAGATTTCCTTTCAAGGCCTGTTGTCAGACAACTCATCCAGGAAGGAACCTTCTGGGCAGAGCCCCCCTTGCAGCCCCAGCTCCTTGAGTCTGTAGGATCCCTATAGCCCTGCTTCTGCTGTATTGAGCCCTCATTCTCTCCCCAGTGACCTGTACTATAGCCACCTCTGGCCATTTTCCCACTTCCACTTTCTGTAGTTCTCCCCCGTAGCCTTCCCTGAGTCTGCCGCAGGAAGTCCAAAACCCACTTGGGAGCAATCCCGAGTTGTCCCCCTTCTTTTCCAGACCCTCCAGGGTGGTGCCAAGTGGGAGGAGGTGGGGAGGTGGGGTGCCATTCCCCGCCTTCCTGCAACTCAGCAAATTGCAATTTATGAGTTTCAATCCACATGAAAGGGCCCCCAATTAAGTCTCTCTGGATTTATTTGGAATGTTGAATTAATTTGGAAAACAAGGGGGAAAAAAACCAAGTTGGTTTTGCCCAGTGAGGGATCGTGACATTTAACTGAGTCTGGTCACCCTTTGCATTTTCTCCATCTTTCACTTGGATACTCCCTCCAAACCAACCACAGGTACACTGGAGATGGTAACAAAATTCCATCTCATTATGTTGGTCACAGTGTGGGTAAAGGGGCAGTGTCTACCCAGGAGGGAGGTCGGGACTTAGTATGGAAGACCTGGGTTCTAATCCTGCTGCCTACGTTCACTTCCCTGACCATTCATGTGTTCTTGAGCTCTGCATCAAGTTCAAGGCCTTGTGAAGAGGTTCAACCACATGGCAGCAAAGGGTGACACCTTTTCCCCCAGATCTGTGGAGACTTTGTGCGTGTGTGCCTGTGTGCATGTGTGCGTGTGTGCGTGTGTGTTTGCATGTGTGCGTGCATGTATCCACAGGCTGAAAGTCAATGATGAATGTCTTTTTCAATTGCTCTCCACCTTACTTTTGGGGCTGAGTCTCACAGATTTAGCCAGACTGCTAGTCAGTCAGGCCCAGTGGTTCTGCAGACTCTGCCTTCCCCAGTACTGAGATTACAGGCACATAATACCATGGTGTCCAGCTTTTTGCATAGGTATTAGGAATTGAACACAAGTTCTGGTTCATGCATCAATGAGCCATCGCTCCAGACCTCTCCACTGGAGAGGAATTTATTGCCCTAGATCCATTCAACACACAGCAGCAGGGATGACAGTGTGGTGACATAAATTGGGCCATCCCATATGCTGTGTTTGGATCTTTGGCAACTCCTTGTTGCTCTGAGGGTGAGGTCTGAAATCCTCATGGCCTGGGAGTCCCTGCACGGCCTGACCTCTGTCCCTAGGACCACACCTACCACCCAGTAACACCAGTTCCTCCCATCTCTACATACTCACCAGGACCTCCCAAAACACTACCTCTGCCCATGCTATGCTGTGTACCTGGGAAGCAGCCTACGGCCTCTTTTCTTGGCCTAGTTCTTATGTATCTATCTTTTCACTTCTCAACTCACTCATGGTTTCCTCAGGGAAGGCCTCCAGGGCTAAGCTAAATGTTCCCTTTCTCTGTTCTCTGGCCACCAAGTGTCTCCTTCAAAGGATCCTGAAGCTGTGAGCTTCAGAAGGCATGGAGAGTGTCTCTTGCTGCCATCACTGACCCCTCCTCCCCAGTGTCCAGTACAGTAGTTAAAACTAAGATGGCATTTGGGAATTACTCACTACTAAATGCATGCATCTGGAGTGTGGAGTAGTGGTGGTGGATCAGTACATATTTCTTTAAGCTACTGGTTGTGAATGATCCCACTGGATTCTTCATGAAAGACCAGGTGGGTCCCAGCAATGATGCAGGTGTTTAAGGAGGAGACTGTTGGCACTGTTGGGCATCAGTCTGGTTAGCATCTCCCGAGGAGACGATGGAGGCCAGGTCCTGCTTGTCTGGCAGCTGGGGATAATCAGAGTGTCCAAGCACAGGGTTCTGAGGACAATATGTAGGAAAGTGACTTGTGTGCACACCTGATCCTCACAATGGCTACCTGCCTACTCCCTATCTGATATCTAGAGCCTGAGACCACAAACGTGAATCTGAGCGGTCCTTTCCTCTGTCCCGGAATATTGCACTTTTTGAGGTTTCTCTCTCTCCTCACCATCCTAATCGACAAAGACTGTTGGGGTTTGCTGCCCAGATCTTCTTGCTCTGGTACCACAGAGTACCATTGGGTGAGCAAGTGGAATGTGAGAGCCAGGGCCTCTGCAGAGAGCACTTCCAGTGTGGATGGGTCCCTGGGGGAGCTCTCTCACTTTCTCAGAGCTCGGCAGAGAGCCTCAGGGCGCATGTGCAATGATTCTCGATGGTGATGTGTCCAATGTCGGGAGAGCAGAAGCCTTGATCTTGTGGATTTGAGTTCTCTGCAGGCATGCCCTTCAATGCACCTGAAAATTAGAGACTAGAGTGCGAGGTGGTAGGTTCCCAGTCCAAAGATTTTCCTCTGTGGCAGGGTCTACTCTGCTATATGTCCGCACACTTGGGCACCCACAACTCCCCACAGGGACTGCTCATCCTCTCTGTGACCTCATCCCCAGCACCACCACACCATCCCCCCTGCTTCAGGTCCTCCTCTTCTCTGTGGAGACCTCAGATCCACTTGCCATCTGCCACCCACATCACCCTGTCCCCTTTCATCTTCTTGGTTCCTTCTGGTCACCTCTGTGTGGACTCATGTGTCTTGCTTCCGGCAAGACCCTCCATGATGCAGCAAGTCACAGAAGTGCCCTTCTGCCCACCCTGTTTTGTTTACAAGGTCATTACCACTGAAATGATCTTCCCTTGCTCTGCTGCTTTAGTTCCTTGCCCATCTTTCAGGTCACAAATAGACACAAGGTCCACAGTAGATGAAGAGACCCACGGTTGTTCTTGGGATGTTTGTTGACCAAATTATTGATCACAGAGGATGCAACACAGGCAATGAGACCCTCTGAGCCATGGACAATTGAAGACACAGTCTAACAACTGTAATAAGGAGACCCCTAAAACACAGTGCTTTGGCTGCCAAGAGTTCCATCCCTCTCACATAACAGCCTAGGGATGCTGGCACAGCGTTGCCTTCCAAAGCACATAACTCCAGGTGTGGCTTCAAAAAGGCTTTTTGAGTAGAGCCACCTCTACCCAAAGGAGAAAGGGGACTGCAAAGGACTGGGGACCCAGACCCTGGTCCTACCTTACCTCTTGATGCAGCTTCCAGGAACTTACCATTCTGTAGAAACCCAACAACATAAGAGAAATGACCTTAAGCACCAGCAGCTATTAGGATTTGGCAGGGCCTCCCTGACTCTCAATGGATGCTGGACTCCGACCAGATATATGCCTCTTACACACAGCTACTTGCCCTTATGCACAGCTACCTGCTCGCTGTGGGAATGAGAATAGACCCACCTGCTGCTACAGACCACAAGCTGCTATCAGGTCTCTGGGGCTGAGTCTAAACTCAGCAGGACCATTTATCTGCCCAAGTAAAGGAGGCTCTGGCTGTGGTGAACTCCATGTTCACAGACCTTGGAGGTGTTGAAGCCTCTGAGTCTCCATTTCCTCATCTGTCAAAGTGCTGTGGAGAGAGGAGCCAGGGCATAGGCTGCAGAAAGCTAAATGCTCAACAATGGCAATGGTTCTCAGTCCCTCCTCCCACTGCGGTCCCTGGCCTGTCTGCCCAGGGCACAAGCCCTGACAGCCCTTTGTGTCTGCACCCACAATAAGCTTCACAGCCCAGTTCAGGGCAAAACCCTCTTCCTTTTGAACCAACCAGGGTGGTGGGCTTTTCCCTCCAACACAGCCCTCCTGGGATTCTGACTACTTGGGAAACATGTCCTTGAAGCTAGGGGTCCTTCACAGCAGTTTTCTCTGAGAGAGACTAGAGGGGGCTTCTGTGAGAGAGTGGCAGATTGGAGCAGAGGACTGTGGGATGGGGGACCTGAGGCCTGGAACTATTCGTACCTGATCCCCTTGTGTGTTTCTCCCTTAAGCCTCTCTGAAGAGATGAGAAGGGTGACTGGTGACCCCCGTGAGCCCATCCCACTGTGAAGATGCCTTGGAGGCAGCTGTGGGAGGTGGGAGGCTGGCCTTGGTTTGTGGGCAATGAACCCATGGAAAATTGGGGTGGTGTCCCGCCTCCTGAGCCACTGGGAGGCTGCAGACAGGATCAGGCTGTGGGAACGTGCAGAGCTGACAGGATCAAACTGACTTTTTGACACATTTCTGTGGGAAGGCATCCCTGAATGTAAAGCCAGCTCCCAGGGTAAGGCGGATCTTTCATGTGGCTCAGGGTTGACTCTGGCCCCCTTCACAAGATGCCTGGGTGGAGAAGTAGAGTGTGGGACAGGATGAGGCACTGCAAGGAAAAGGCTGAGCCCTTCATTTCTGTCTGTCCCTGAGGAGGAAGGCTCCTTTCTGTCTGGCTTCGTCTAGCCCCCAGGGTTCATTGTCACTTATCTGGGCACTAGGTTCAAATCCTGGATCTACCACTCACCAACTCCATGACCAGAGAAAGCAATTTATCATCCTGAGCTTGCTGCTTTATCCAAGATGCAGCGATAGCCAATAGGTGAGATGCTGGTCCCAGAGTACTCCAGGCATCATCTCATGAAGACATTATCACATTAAACCATGTGTTGTATTTTAAAAGATTATATAGAACCAGGCATGGTGGCATGCACATTTAATCCAAGCACTCCAGGCAGAGGCAGGCAGATCTCTTTGAGTTCAAGGCCAGCCTGCTTGTCTACACAGTGAGTTCCAGGACACCCAGAGATACATAGTAAGACCTTGTCTTAGAAAACAAACAAACAGAGTATATACATCATTACTTTGCTGAATCAGAACAAGACTGTAAGAGAATGCTTACTGAGCCCATTTTATAGATGAAGAAACTGAGGCTAGAGCCTAAGATACATAGAGAAAGCCAGGGCACACAGAATGCAAGCCAGGGATGCTGGCCTCCAAGGCACATGTGCTTTGGGATATAAGAAACCTATGTGCTAATAATATGAATGAGAAGACGACTCAGACTTGTTTTATGTCAAGAGGAGCAGAGGGTTGTCATGAGCCTGTCACTGGAACGGCAATCATGCTCTCATGGAGGGGACAAAGTATCCCCATTTCATGTGAGAACACTGAGCCTGTAGACCAATGCAGGAACCAGCAAGAGAATATGGTTAACAGCTAGCTTCCTCTCTCCTGGGACTGACCCCCAACCCAAGGACTTGAGAAGCTTTGAAGAAAGCCACTGAAGCCTGAGTGAGCTCACAGTAGGGCTCTTCCCAGGGTTGCCTCACAGGTGCCCATGGCTGGAGAAGGAACAGTCCCTGAGAGATGGTTTCTCTAGTTACTCTCATGTTGGGTCTACAGGGTCCTCCTGGGGTTGTGCCTCCTCACTGTCCACTCAGGATGGAGTTTGACAGAGTCCAAGCCCACGTATGAGGGCAGGGATGGCAGGGCAGATCAGATCAAGCCATAGATTGGCTGGCATCATGCCACCTACCCTAGGATCACCAGGGCTCCATTCATCAGAACAGAGTTGGAGAAGCCACGGTCCAAGGTTTCCCAGCAGGTCAGAGCAGTGGCCTGAGGTTACAGGGTGCTATGATCAGCTGGGAAGACAGATGGAACTAGGCTTGAATTCAAGCTCTGCCATTTGTTCACAGTATACCCTTGGTGAAGTCATTTACCTTCACTGATCATAAAAGGGGGACTTGGGCTGGCAAGGTAGCTCAGTGGGTAAAGGTGCTTACTTCCAAGACAATTGACCTGAGTTCAATCCCCAGGCCCACATGATGGAAAGAGATCACTGGCTTCAGAAAGTAAAAGGGCAACTCTGTGCCATGCATGAGACTTCAGGGGAGGGATCTAGATGTGACTGTGCTCCTAGAGACAAGGCTCAGCACATGGGAGACATTCAACACTTGGCCTTCGAGATGCTTCTTCATGCCATTACCATTCCAAGTTCTAGAACCTTCTGTCAGCCCAAATCCATGCAGCAGAGTGGGGTGCCCAAGCATGTGACCCCAATTGGAACCAGCTGACGACCAGTGTCAGCGTAAGTTCTGACTGGGACATGAGGTCTTTGGTCTTTCCAGTGAATCCTGTGGAGATGTTTGAGCTTGGCCAAGATTAACTGTACACTCCTTCTCATGACATTTCTTTGGGGGTGGTCAAAGGTTTCTGTTAGAGACAGCAGGGATGGCCATGCTGGTTGGTGAGACCCATGTTGTCTTTGCTTTGTCAGAGCCTGGCAAAATTTGGGGTGTCTGGAATCTTCTGAGCTAAAGCCAATGGTGATACCTTGGGGCTTGTGTTTCAAGTGTTCCAAATCTGTGGCCCTCTTCTGGATCAGTTTAGTAAAAGCTACTCAGAGGTCATGGTCATCATTGATGGGGTAGAGTGGTGGTCCTCCGAGGACTGGAGTCTGTAGAGTTGTTTCCCTACACTCAGTTGCTGAGACAGCACAGATGTGGAGGAACATCCACAGGTCCTATGTGTGGCCCAGTGGTGCCTTTCATGTGTCTGTTGAAAGAGGCGCATTTTAGATGAGGAAACCCTATGGTTCATGTACCCCAGAATGTTCTCTTCTCCCGTCTCTTATCAATCATTGCCAGGAAAGTTTAAATACATATACAGTTCTGTGTGCCAAATACATTCATTGCCATTCCTCAGATAGAGAAACTGAGGGTGTGAAGGTATGAGCAGTTGTGGCCCCAGAAGCTCCCCCAGAAACAGCAGCTAGCTTCTCCTACCTGGCACAACAAGCCTTAGCTATGTCTTCTGGTCAAGGACAGTAACCAGAATGACCCTGACCCTGTCCCTGGAGACCATTCTTTGGGCCCCTCCTGAAGATGCTCTAGCAAGCAGGGTTCAAAAACACAGCTGTTCAGCCCAGACAACCACAGCCATAAATAGCCCCTCTCTCCCTAGCTCTGAAGGACCCCATATTCTTTCCTTCAAATTCACCCTTCAGCATCCATAAAATATTAGGGAAATGGGCTGAGTATTAGTCAATGACCACCCAATTTCTTCTGACAAGAAGAGGCAGAGGGAGGAAATTGGCACTGGTGATTTCTGCTTAGGCCTGACAACTCTAATTAAGTCTCTCTCTTTTTCTCGAGGAGTAGGGGCCTGTGACAGCCGGGCCAAGTCAGTGAAGCCTCCATGTAGGGATTGCTGTTCCCTGGACAAGGCAAGCAGTGTGAGGAGCCCTGGGGTTCATGTGACTCTCAATCTACCCAAAGAGTCAGGATTTTCCATGGCTTCTATGGAGATCTACTCATGTCTCCGGAGAGGGAGCCTGAGGCCTGAGGAGGTACCTCCTGGAGCTCAGGCTCAAGTTTACAGACCTGTAAAGCAGGATGCTGTGGCTTTGAAGCCTGTCTCTCTTCAAAGCAAGCTCCACTACAGCAGAGGCTTGCAAGGGCTTTGAGTGACTCCCATCTATCCCCTAGGACTAGAACACAAGCAAAGAGCAGGGCGTTGGTTTTTTGTTTTTTTTAAGATTTATTTTATGTCTGTGCGTGTCTCCTTTGCATGTATGTAAGTGCACTGCATGCCTGCCCAGTGTCCTCAGAGGTCAGAAGAGGGCACTGGATCTCCTGGAACTGGAGTTACTAACTTTGGAAAGCTGTGAACCACACTACACAGGTGTTGGGAACCAAACTGGGTTCCTCTGAAAGAGTAACAAGTGTTCTTAACCACTGAGTCATCTCTCTAGTCTCCTTTTTTGAATTTACTTGTAGGATTCATGAGTCTTGGAACATTAGACATTGCTAGTGCTGGCTGGTCTGTTAAAATGTGATATTTGGAGCTCCTTCAGTCTGGGAGACATCTGAGTGGTGTATATAGCGTGTCCCAGACAGCCAAAAGTTAATAGAAAGGAAGGAAAAGCCTATTAGGATGAATATGTGTGTGTGTGTGTGTGTGTGTGTGTATGTGTGTGTGTTTATATATAACATGTTATATATTTGTTTATATTTTTATTTTAAATAAAAATGTATTTGAAATGAATAAAATAAAATGTATGTTAAATACCATGTGACTTTTGAGCAGACTTGCTGTCACCTGGTCCTCAGAGTTCCGTGACACCATCCAGGGAGCCTTGCCTTGGTGTGGACACAGACACACCCCATGGCTACATCTGGGAGGCCCACTTGGCCATTCTCATTGAAGGTTCCAGTGTTCCCAGGCCTTCACAGTATTGCTTAATCCCCCCTGAATACAAGCAGCCTTTAATTTATGGGGACAGAGTGATGGCCCCAGGGTCTGAACTAGGAATCAAAGCAAGTAGACATCATTTACCATAAGCAAGCTGCTCCCCAGTGGATTTTGAGACTTGGGCATGAGGAAGCCCCAAGATCCCTGGGCACTCACAATAGAAGTCACTGGCAGGCACGTGGGCAGCTCTTCAAGGCTCTGACCTCAATGTCCCTCCCAGTAGCTCTGTCTTGGAGGAACCTCTGAGGAGCTGAGAGGGTGGGTGGACAATGGAGGGAGGAGCTTCCCCCAGGCTGTAAGGGGAACATTGGGTCACCATCCATTCAGGAGGCTCCTCCTTCCCTATTCTAGAACAGGTCCCAAGTGTCTGGGATAGACATAAATCACAGGAGGGTGGAACAACCTGGAACCCCTCTAGCAGGGTGGGTTCTGGTACTTTATCCCCCCCCCATTGAGTTTCAACCAGTTTCAGAAGGGGACAGGCTGGCTCCTCAGTGTTGGCTGAGTCCCATGATGTAAATACTGCCTCTAGAGCCAAATATCAAGTTCTGGGAGCTGAGAACTCAGAGCCGGGGATTGGAAGACATGGGCTTGCTCAGAGTGAGGTTGTCATGTCCAGCCTCAGTAGCAGAGAGAATGACCTAAAGGGAAAAAACATCAAGTGAGTGATCAACTCTGATTGCCATCTTCATTTTCAATATAATTTACTTAGTTGTATGTGCATATAATTTAAATTTTAGCAGTGGTTGTGTTTAACAACTGGCTTATGAATCTTAAAGATACAGCAGCTAGGTATTAGGAAGAAGGATGACCTGTCTCCCAGGCCTGAGGACAGGGCCTGGCCTAGTAACATCAAAATTCCTCCTTGGGCAGCTCTGGGCTCCCTGGGAACCCCATCAATTGATGGTATCTGGAGCCAAGAGGCCTCCTGAGTTGTCTCGGAATGACTTCTGGACATGGGAGGTGGGGCTCAAAAGCAAGAAGAGGTTCCAGTTATGAAGTTCCTTTGACTAGATACCTGCTAGCTGGGTTCCTTCCAAGCCTGACCTTCCCTGAATCCAGGCCTTTCCTTGGAGCCTGTCTCCTCTTCCCCCACCTGGTTTCTTCTCCCCCCTTTTTCTCTCTCTCCCACTATCCCCTCCTCTCCTCTCTTTTATTTTCTTCTTCCTCATTTTGCCCTACTGGGGATAGAACCCATGGCCTCCTGAATCCTTAGCAAATCCACTATCACTGAGCTATATAGCCCAGCCTCTCTCATCCATTTCTTTTTGAGGACAGGTCTCACTAAGTCGTTCGGGCTAGCCTTGAACTTATTATGTACCCCCAGGTTGGACTCAAACATGTGATTCTTCTGCCTCAGCTCTGGAGTAGGTGGAATCCCAAGCCTTCATCACAATGCTGGGCCAAGGATGCTCTTGAAGGTGATTGTTTTTCTGTAATAGTTCCAAGAAGCTAATGTATTCCTTTTTTTCCCCTTTTAGATTTGCATATAATTGGTCTTATCCGGGTAGAATCTATGGGAATCTGGGGTGAAAAGAGGCAGAGAGAAGCTCTGGGACTGGGTAGATGAGGGTCACACATGTGGGAAAGGAAACAAACAAATTTTTAAAAGGGATTTGGCTTCTCTCTATCCTCCTGGTCTCAACAACCAGGAAAATGGGGATGTTCTCCCAGAAATTCTCCATGCTATCATGAAATCCTACCCCAGTCCCCTTTCTCTAGCTATTCAACTTTGAGCTGGTCAGCTAGCCTAAGCCCCAGATTCTCCCTCCATAAAAGGGGGAGTGTGATAACCCCTGTGATGTGGAGGTGGGGAATAGATTCAAGAACTCAGCACAGTGCAGATTATTAGGATTGTGGATGACTAGATAGTTCTCATTCATTCTGGGACCCTACTAACATGGGTCCCAGTCCCTGTGGTCCTGGCTGCACCTCCATCCAGAGACCCAATCCCCGTTGCCATTGTCTTTTGGGTACCACAATGCAGACTGTTTTTCTGATCTTTTGTCAACAAGATTCACAGACTTACCAAATGCCAGGGGAAGTGGTCCCTCCCCCCACCCTCCCCCAGCTGCAGGATCTATGGATGGTAAGAGAAACGCCCAGGCAAGCTTCACATTTTCCAGACTCTCCAGGACTCCAGGGCTGTGTTTGATCACTTCACAAGGGCCTGACACAGACAATCCAGGTTTGGAGGCCGACAGGGCAAAGAGCCCCGAAGATCAAGTATCACACGGGACATTCTTGGGGCCCCCAGACTGGTGCAAGGAGCAGAGCCAGCTGCCTGTGCAAGCCAGGACCCTCTCAGCAGACACAAACCAGAACTGGAATGGGTGAGGGTATCCAGGAACCCACCCTGGCTAGGTGCCAGATAGGCCTGAGAGTCTTGGGACATGTCAGGATCTCTGTCTTCCCTTGCAGCCTGCGCCTGTGAGGCTACATTCTTTAGCCCAGGAGCCCAGCCAGGGGTGGGGATAGTGGGCAAAGGCACCTCCCTTCCTAAACTTTTCTTTTTGTGAGCAGAGACCCCTTTCCTCTTGAGATTTTGCTCATTGGTAGCTTTGCAATGTGGAAGATCAAGCCTGGGTTACCCACCCCAATCTCATGCAGAACATGAGTGAACAGCCCAGGCTAGAATGTAGAGGCTCTAGGAGATTCTATGCTTTAGCACATTGGTCTGCCCACTTGATCCTGGCCTTCAGATTGACAGCCTATTGTTCTTCCAACCACACTGTGATGGCTCCCACGGAACTGATGGCTGTGTGGTGTGGGGCAGAAGGAAAATTCCTTTTTGTCCTTTTTCCAGAGGGTCTGTGGCCACCCCAAGTCTGGCAGCTTTACAAGAATGAGCTTGTAAACTCAGCAACACCCCATAAGCCTTTTTATGGAGCCTGCTGTGGTAATGGACACTAATCCATTCTCCCAGGCTAAGCCTGGTGGGTGCTGGGGATAGGCTGTTCGTGGACCCAGGCACCCCTTGACCCCACCCCTTGACCCCACCTCAGGTGAATGGTCCCAAGGAAGTCAAGGGGGTAAGTATCTGAGCAATGCCAAAACTCTCAGCCAGGGGGCACTGTGCAGCCAGCATGGGAGAGGATGTTGTAGCCGAGGGTCAAAGCACTCTCCATGGCTGCAAAGGCATCAGTCTGGGGACACCCAAGAGCATGACTGGTGCTGGGATGAGGGAAAGAGTTGCTTAAAACTAGAGTCTCAAGCATTCAAGGTAGCCCATGGAAGGGGTATCTACGTGCCCTTCAGCACATGCCAGGATTTCACAGCCACTACTTTAGGAAAAGGTGTCCACTGCTGACGGGAGAGTGAGAGTCCCAATGCACACGAGGACCACCCATTTACTTGGTAATCATGTGAGGACCTGCCCTGGAGGACACAGATGGCACAACCTTCTACCCCCAACTGGCTAGGAGCTGCCCCTGTACTCACTTGGACAGTGACACTGGACCCTTCCTGCTCCTCTGGCCACCAACTGTCCCTCTGTCCCTACCAGCCTAACACTTCAGGATTCAACCTGTTAATATAATTAACAGGAAGTTCTTAGCTGGCATCAGAGTGTTATCAGAACAGAGGCAGTCCTGAGCGGGTACAGGGCCTTGGGGTTCCGGCCATGATCCTTTGCCTGCACCCTGACCAAGGCAGGTATGGCTGCCCCTACCTCTGTCTAAACAGACTGAGAGGGGAATCAGTGAAGGTCTAGACACCCTGACATCCATCCCCACCGCTGTGAAGAGCCTAAGTGGCAGCATGGCCTTGGGGATTCTAGTTTGGAGGTTTCGTTTTCAGTCACATACGGATTTTTTTTTGCACCCGTATGTGTGGCATGAGTCATATGTGTGCACATTTTTTAAATTAAAACTTTTGAGGTTTATTTATTTTATGTACATAGAGTGCTTGTCTTCAAGTGCATGTCTGCAGTGACTTTGAGAGCCAGAAAAAGGCATTTAATGTTAATTTTCACTACTACGTACACACAAACTGCAGTTTCAGATGGTTGTCAGCACATCTGGGTGCTGGGAATCAAACCTGGGGCCAGAGCCAGCACTGAGCCATCTCTTCAGCCTTACACACACACACACACACACACACACACACACACACACACACACACACACACACACAGTGCTAGCTTGTCCCAAGGTTCCCTGGCTCAGCCTCCCCAGCTATGGGATCACAGGGGAGCTACCATACCCCTTGACTTTTACATGGTATCTGGGGATCTATAACCTGGTTCTTTCCTGCAGAGCCATCTTCTCAGCCAAATACGGATTTTTTTTTTCACAGCTCATTAAATGGTATGCTCAGTACAGTACAGTCTGCCCTTGTGTTTACAAACTAGAGACAGGGGTGTGTGCATGGAAAAGGTCCAGATGGATGTTTCTAAACTCTAACTACATCCCACATCCCTAGATGCAAAGTGAAGATAATAGTAGGATTGCCTCAGAGGCTTGTTGGGAGGATTAAGTGAACCATACTTTGGACTCTGTTGGTTTCCCCTGCCCAGAGCCATGTGTGTGGGACTGGCAAAGGCTCTGCTGGATCCAAAGATCGTCTGTGTTGTCACGTATAACACAAAGTTGCTCAGATCCATTCACTGTGCTTCTCTTTCTGTGTCAGGACCTGAAAGGGAACTGTCACATCATCATAAGTAAAAGGTAGATTTAGCCACATTACAAATAGACAGCAGTGAAGATGAACATGAGGGAAATAAAATGGTGTCACTAAAATCTGATTTTTAAAAAGGGTGTCACTAAAACCTAAGGCAGGCTGTGATCATTGTGGTGGTGACAGGGTCCTGTGTCTGAAAACATGAGTTATGATAACACACACACAGGTCACACCAGTGTCAGCTTCCTGCCTTTGACACAATGCTCAAGTCACATGAGAAGTCCTGGATGAAGGACACATGCAGGAGGTTTATTCCAGCTGTCTTCAAAACTTCCGGTGAAGATACCATCATTTTTGTTTAAAAGCAAAAAGTAAATACAAAGATTGATTTTCCTGAGTCCAAGATATATTCTAATCTGTTCAAATGAGACTCCTGTGACATGACTGTCAGCCATGCTAACACCAAGACTTCCTGATTAATTGGAGAGTATGAAGAGAGCTCCCAAAAGAGATTCCCATGTTCTTCCCATGGGAATCAAAGACACACAGCGTGGAACCACTGGATGTCCATGGGTGCTGAGTGACTCTCTGTGGCATTACTGTTCTCTCTGATGCCTCAGTGGGGCAGCTCATGGCCCTGTGTGCCAGGGAGAATATCTGCTTATCCCAACCCTTCCAGGGTTGCCCCTACTTTCGAACCCAGATATGCACCATGCCGTTCTGGATGCCTCCCAGGGACTGGAACCAAGCACCCTGAAACAGGTCACCTGGGTTCTGTCCACAGCTCTCGTTGAACAAACCCCATCTGATCTTGGGAAGTCCTTGCCAAATCAGACTCTCTCACTTTGCCAAAGAGGGGCCTTTGAGAGCGAATCGAGGGTTCTTGAGCTAAAAGGCACCAATCCTCCCCTCAGCCCAAAGTTGTGGGAACTTTCCTGGGGAGACAGACTAGATTTGTCTCCAACCCTCTCCCTGATATTTCCTGAGACTGGGGGAAGATAGGTTCCTAGGACATGGAACTGTCAGTTTGGGACAAATCAAGGAAGCTGGTCACTTTAACCATGGCAGCCATTAACTACAAGTGTCTAAAGAGGACTTGAAATGTGGCTGGTCCAGCTGAGCTGAGCTGAAACCATGCAACCTACAACAGATGCCAAGAAAACTATATATGAAAAGGAGAAAGTAAACAGATAAGTCATGAATAATATCCATGTATCCATGGTGTGTGTGTGTGTGTGTGTGTGTGTGTGAGAGAGAGAGAGAGAGAGAGAGAGAGAGAGAGAGAGAGAGAGAGAGAATGTGTAGATAGGTGTATGTGAGCATGTGTGTATTTGTGAGTGTGTGTGAGTATGTGTGAGTGAGTGTGTGTGTGAGTGTATGTGTGTATGTATATATTTGTGAGTAAGTGTGTATGTGAGTGTGTGTATGTGTGTGAGTTTTTGTGACTGTGTGTGAGTTTGTGTGAGTGTGTAAGTGTGTGTGTATGAGAGAGAGAGAGAGAGAGAGAGAGTGTGTGTGTGTGTGTGTGTGTGTGTGTGTGTAGTCCAGATGTCTTCCCCAATTGCTCTCCACCTTATTCTTTGAGACAGGGTCTCTAACTTTTTTTTTTTCTTTTGAGATAGAGTCTCTCTGTACCTTCCCCTCCTACCCTCCCTGAGACAGGGTCTCACAGATTCTGAAGTTCCTTGACTTGGTTAGGCTGTTATGCTGGCTGACCTCTCGATGAGCTCCCGGAGCTTGTTTCTGCTCCATTCTTCTGGTGCCAGGCAGCGCATCTGGCTTTTAATGTGTGTTCTTGGGAGTTGAACTCAGACCTTCACACTTGTGAAGGAGCTATTGACTAAGCCATCTCCTCAGCTCTAACCATTTCTGTATTGATTGTATGTTGACCGACACTCAAGATACCTTGGCTAAAGGAAATGTTATTAGAATCAAAGTAATTATTTAAAAACTCATTTGGAAAGATTTTTAATGGTCCTATGTCAAAAACCTTTAAGTGACATTTTCTCTGTGGCCTGAGAGTCTATTGTGAGGACCCCCCAAAGGCTGCAGACCTTCCTGAGAGCTGCTCTTCACACCCCTTCCAAGCAGTGATGGCATCGGATGCCTGCCAGGTGGGCGTCCAAGCATTTCATTATGGAAAATGCTGTCCTATATCCATCTCCATGTGTGGATACCTACAAGTTGTCCCCATGAATCCTCTTTTTAAGGACGTTTTAGTTTTTGGAGACAGAGTTTCCTCCAGCCGTGGCTGCTGAGAATGCTTTTGAACTTCTGGTCATCCTGCTTGGACTTGGTGCCAGGAATGCCCACAGGCACTGCTGAGGTTGCTTTATGTACTGATAGAGATGGAGCCCAGGGCTTCACACATGCTAGGCAAGCACCCCACCAACTGAGCCATGTGTCCCATCCCTACCAGCCACCCTGTCCCATTCCCTTGTGGAAAGGTGCTCCCAAAAACCTCGGGCTGCTTTCCTGTTGGGCCTTGGGATTTTCAGCTGCCGGATGAATGCCAATCTGATAAAGGCAGGAACTGCTGAGATGCTGAAGAGTGCAGGGCATGGCCTGATGCTAAGAAGAGCCTTTGTCTCCCAGCCCCAGACCATGGCCAGCTGGAGGCCAGGTCACCAGGGGGAGTGGACAAGAGGAGCCAACATCAAGGAGGAGGCTCTTCTGGAACATGACAGCCTGAAAGAAACCAGAGGAAAACAACAAGAAGCAAGAAGTGAGAAAACTCTGTAAGCCGTGGGAGCAGCACTGAGAGCTGGAGAGGACAGCTCGGTGGCTAAGTGCACTTGCTAGTCAAGGATGAGGACCCATATAAAAAGCCAGGTGAGACAGCAGGGTCGCCAGGGTTGACTGGCTGCCAGCCTTGATCTACCCTGTCCCAAAGGAATGAGGCAGAGAGGGAAAGACCAGAACACTCAATGTCCCCCTCTGCCATCTTTGCATGTCCTCACACAGGTGAAGCCCCAGAGAAGAATAGTGGGAGTTGTGACTGGGAGGAGATACTAGAGAACTCCAGATAGGACTAAGGGAGCTGCCCGCAGAGGGGCTGTGGCCAGCCTTGTTGGGAATGACTCCCCCAAACAAGGAAAAGTAACTCAGTTCCTTTGCATATACTGGTCCATTCTAGGACAAGGAAGGCCCTTGGCTTCACTGGGGTCTCAAACAAGTGGCTGTATTGTGTGTGCCCTGTGTGGGGGATGGTGTAGGCCACCGGCTGGAGTCCTGAGAACCACCCCTCTGAGGGCAGAAGCCAGATCTGGGCTCAGATGGCTCCTGGCCGGGCACCACTGTTCTTTGTCACTTTCTGGCTTTTCCCAGCATCTTCACAAGGCAAGCAGAACCCTAGTTCCAATGTGGCTGCTCAAAGCCCACAAGGAGGGGTGAGTGTGAATCCAAGATGTCTTCCATAGTCTTGTTTTCATCCATGTTGGTACTCCTGGCAGCCATCTTGCGGGCCTTCCACCTCCGGGGGCCTTTCAGATATTTACTCCAGGAAACAACCGAGGGTTTTATTTCTTGACCTGTTCTTTCAGCCGACTGACTGGTAAGTGATTGTGAAGGCTCTGTGGTGTCCCCATCTTGCATGTGGATCTGAGGATCACTCTTCTAGCGCTGGGTGATCTCCTATCATGACCCCCTCCCTGCATCCAGACTCTGCTATCTAAAACAAGGTTTTTAAAAGGTGATTTTCTTTGTTTTGATTTTATGTGTATATGTATGTATCTCTGTGTCAATATGTGTACTTGTACACAGTGCCTGTGGAGGCCAGGGAGGGCGTCAGGTTCCCTGGAGTCAGAGTTATAGGCAGCTGTGGGCCTCCCAATGTGCTTGCGAGGACCCAAACTCCAGTCCTGTGCAAGAGCAGGAAGGATTCTTAATAGCTGAGCCACCTCTTCAGTTCCATAAGCAATTTTATGTGTTTATTACTTGTCATCTATCACTTCTACCCTACACTAGCACACAAGGCCTTCTGAGCCTGGATACCATGCTCCACTGCTGACCACTGTATGGTTGACTGCTAGGAGGGGCAGACTCCCAGCAAGTGGCGAATCATGTGTTTGAATGTGTGGCTTCTAACAGTCTGAAACAATGAGCTGTAGAATGAGCCCTCGATCTGTGTCCCCACCCATGGGAAACAGAAAACACTTGCATGCACGCATGCGTGTGTGCACACACGCATATACACATCCACATGGAGGTAGTTAACAGTGAGCAGAGTAGCCGGGCGGTGGTGGCACACACCTTTAATCCCAGCACTTGGGAGGCAGAGGCAGGCGGATTTCTGAGTTCGAGCAGCCTGGTCTACAGAGTGAGTTCCAGGACAGCCAGGGCTATACAGAGAAACCCTGTCTCGAAAAACAAAAACAAAAACAACAGTGAGCAGAGTAGACTTAATGAAGAGCGATCCAGATGGGGTCATTGACAAGGGATATGGAAAAGCATCAAAGAAGCCAAGGTGTGGGCAGGGGGTGTTGCCTGTCTGGCCCTGTGGGACCTAAGCATACTAGAGGGCTATGGCTGGACCTGTAGCCCTAGCTTAAGAAGCTCAGCTGAGAAGCAGTGGCCTGGCAAAGACGACATGGGGTAAGAGGTTAGGAAAGGGCTCTGTACCACTCTCCCTATCCTTTGCCCCTCACAGCGCCCCCTATTGGCTCAGCCCAGTCAGAATCGACAGTGCAGGGAAGCCTTGGGGTTGATTCATTCACACGGAAGCATCAGCTCTTGAGGGTCAGCTTAGCTGAGTTCAGAGCATGGTCCTGAGCAATGTACAAACAAAGCCTCATCACAGCTGGAGCAGAGGCACCCACACTGCTGCGGTGTCACCGTGTAGAAAACCTCCCCAACTGGCTCTGTACATTTTGGTTCCATTGGCTCAGAAATCAAGGAAGGGCTTTGTAGGCCACTTTGGTGTAGGAGCTCTGTGAAGTTAGTTGATGGCTGACTCAGCAGTGCTGATGGTGGCTGGGAGCTAGTCAGAGATCTCTGCTCCTTCTTGAACTGGCCTGGCATCTTGACAAGGCCTCTCCATATGTCTTACTTGCTATGGTGGCCTTGCTATGGTAGAATACCATATAGGGCTCAGGGCTTTAGTACAAATGTTGGGGGGACCTGCAGGGATCGCTTTATCTCCTGTCACACAGAGCCACTACTTCTGTGGTCTAACACTCAGCTAACCATCAAGGTTGGTTCATATTTAAAAGGTGGGGCCATAGCTTTGAAGACGGATATTCAAAGGCTGGAGGGTTTCTTATCACTGGGTGTAATGGGGAAGTAGTCACAAATGTCTGACCCCGGGTGTAGGAGACAGAACCAAAGCAGAAATTTCCATCAATGTGGGAAGGGGGTACTTTTCAGTGATCCCCTCTTAGTAGCAGGAGGACAGAGGACCAGAAGGAGAAAGTGCCTGGCTATTCCCACACCCAGAGCCAGCGAGCAGAGCCTGTCTCCAGAGACTGTCCAGTGGTAAAGGATGCAGGACAGTGGGGACAGAGTTGTGTTCTCCCATGCCAGAGCCAAGTGTTCACAGCTGGCTTCCCCCCACCCCCACCCACATTCGCCTCCCAACTTCATCCCTGGAAGGAAGCAGGGAGGATGCTTGATTCGAGAACATTAGCATGCCCAGCTTTCACTTTCAGGGAACTGGCTGTGGAGATTGCTTCCAGGTGGCCTCTACCAGGTGCCTCCCTGCCTGGCCAGGGCAAGGGCTGGGCTCAGGCTGGGCAGCAGGGGAGAAGGCAGACAAGCTGACTCCTCCAGAGTTTGGGGTTGTTTGCTTCTTTCTACAGCTCCAAGTCTAGGGTACCATCTTCTCAGAGGCCACCTGAGAGCTATTCCCCTGGGACTTCTTAGAGGACTCCTATAGAACTAGGTCCTCTTAGGCCTGAACCAAAGTATGCTGACCTGTCACCTCTTCATTCACAGGAAACCATGGGCCAAAGTGAAATGCTCAATAAAGGAGACATCCTGTGTCCACAGGCCAAGGGCTCCAGAGTCCCCGCCCAAGGCCTCTGAGCCTAACTTGAGAAACCTGAGGGCTAAGTGGGGCACAAGGGTGGCTCAAGGCAAGTATGGTGTGGGTATCGGTGGGAGGTGCAGTGGGGCCAATCGACAGAGCTTTGGTGAAGCTCCAGGTGAAGCTGATGGAGTCAGGGCACGCACGGACACTATCCTTCATCCTTTGCTTCTCCTGACTCTCGGCCCATTTTCCTGCATGGCTTGTTCCAACTGCTTTTCACAAAGTGAGCCCGCCACTTCTAGTCACACCTCTGCCTTCCTTCATTGCCTAGTAGAGAGACACACTGAGGGGGTGCTGCAAACTGAGGCTCAGAAAGGAGAGACCTTCCCCAGGGGACTCTAAAGAGGTATTGGAAGGCAGGGCATGGCCCTGGGTAAGCAGCTGTGTTCATTCCTTTCCCCTTTGCTGTGATCAAACTCTAGAGAAGCAACTGAGTGGGGAGGGATTGACTTTGGCTCACTGTTTAAGGGGATAAAGTCCATCATGACAAAGAGGGCATGAGGTGGCTGGTTCCATTATGTCTGCAGTCAGGAAGCACAAGAATGGTAAGGACATAGGGTTTGGTTGTCAAACTTCAAGGGCTGTCCTCAGTGACAAGGCTTCCAACAAGGCTCCGCCTCCTAAAGATTCCACAGCCTTCCCAAACAGCACTGCCAGCTGGGGACCAGGTGGCCAAACACATGAGCCTGTGTGGGACATTTCAGACTCAAACCACAGCAAAGGCAGATCCTGCAACTGTGATTCTTCTGCTTGGGGCCATTGGCTTACTGACCAGTAATGCTTTAGCCCCCACAGGTAGTGAGCAGTTCCCAAGTGGAGCTAGTTGTCAGACTCATGTGAGAATTATGTTAAGAATCCAGAGGCCAAGGCCCAGGCCCACTTGCCTGGCCACCCATGTCTGCAGTGGCCCTGGTGTGTCAGCATGCCCAGCATTCCCAGCATGCCTAGCATGCCTGCCATTCCCAACATTCCCAGCATGTAACACTGCAAGACTGAGATGCTAAGGTCTGGGAGGAAGGGATGCCGTGGCAGCCATTATTATCAGATTTCATCCCTGAGCCCAACCTAAATGTCTTCCACTATAATGCCCTTAGCTCAAGATACCTGTTCCCCCACCTACCAGTAGTACCAGTAAGCTGTGTGCCTTTGTTCAGCCTGTAGCTCAGAGTCACCCTGAAGCTCTCAGAAGTGACCAGACAGATATACTGAGGCACGACTCTCCTGCCATCTGGGCATCTCTTATTCCATGAAGCCCTGTGCCTCTCTGCTTTGCCCTGGGTGCTACTCCCATGCTCAGAGGGCAGAGGTGAGAGAAGTGAGACAAGAGAGAAGCCCACCCTCTCCTCCTCTGTTGAAACACTTCAGGGAGCCCTGAATGTGGACAGGAAGGGGGGGGGCTGAGTGGGGAGACAAGGGACCTGGAATCTAGCCCTAGCTCTCCAAGAGACAAGTCACTCAGGTTTCTGCAGTGTGAGGTAGAAATAACACATGTCCTCCCTCTCCAGGGGTGACAGAGAGACCATAAGAGAACAGTTGTGCTCAGGAGCTCGAAGAAATACCAAAGTGTGTGTGTGTGTGTGTGTGTGTGTGTGTGTGTTGTACATACATGCTAACAGCTGATCAAGCCAAAATGTTTACCCCAGCAAAGCCAGGGAGGAGGCGACCCCCTTCAAGAACCTTCTGTAAACTAGATAATCCATCACCAAAAGAAGGTTCCATCTAAGCCCCAGGATCTCTCACTGTGAGGCAGAAGCAATTATGTCCTTGAATAAGAGGGCCTGCACTGACTTTGAGATCCTTAACACTGTACCGCCGAGGCTACATCTTGCTGTGTCCAAGGCTACGACTGGTCATCTGTCTCTGCCCTGTTAATGCTCTTCTTGGCTCAGCACAGCTAAGTGTACATCCCATTCTCTGTTCCTCCACATAGGTTGGCCACAAAACAAAAAACAAACAAACACCGTAGCTCTCTGGGGTAGGGCCACGGGCTCACCAAGATCACCAATGTTTCCAGGAGTTGGTACTAATTCAGGTCTCCCTTCCTGCTGCTGCTGAAGCTGCTGCTGCTTTGGTACTTAAGGCTCCTTCACATGTGTGAAGAATTTTAGAATGTATTTCCTCTTCAAGGCTGAATAATATTCCATCTGTGGAAATACCCTTGGAAAGCGCTTCCTTTGTGACTCCGAGTCCAGTCAAGCTAACGGTGAAGATGGACCGACTGTGGACGGGCATTTGGCTTGCTTGTGCCTTCAGACTAATGTAAGTAACATTATGCATGACAACACAGCCAGCCATGCAATGCTTCCTGAGCTAGACGCTTGGCACACCTTTGTATAAGAGTTCTGTCCATCTCTACAGTGCTGGAAACAGGGGCTCCAAAAGATTCAGTTACAACCCAAGCCCACAGCCAATGAGACGCAGGACCCGGCTTTGAATTTGCATCTGCACTGCCCCCTCTTCTCTATTTCTTTGCCTTCTGTATTGTGCTGGAACACTCACTGTATGTGTTGCTCATGCCCGCCTCTGAGACAGGGGCTGGAGCTGGTGTTGGGTAGAGCTGCCTAGGTGCCTATGACCAAGGACTCTGACTCCAGACTGTCTAAGTTCAAGAGTTGATGCCTCTCACTGACTAGCTGTATGACCTTTGCCAAGTAACTTAACCTCTTGGTGCCGTGATTGATTAGTGATGTCTGCCATGGGCCTAGGACAACGCACACATGTCTCATATCTGCTTCTAGACCAGATAAAAAGTTTGCTTGAAGCCATACCTTACTTCCAGGCTCCTTCCAGATTCTTGATCTTGGAATCTTGGAAACAGTGATGTTTCTTCCAGAACTTCAGGAGGGGCGTGGCCCAGTTGAGGATGGTCCATGGCATGGCTCACCAGGGCTGTGATTTCCATCACACTGGTGAAACCACTGGGATGTGGGATTGCCCATCCTGCCTTACAGTCTATTTTCCCAGGGCTGGCAGTGTGGGCCCTGAGGAGGAGATTAAAGTAACAGGACCCCTCCCACCCTGAGCTCCACACAATCTGTGCTGTGAACTCACTAACCCTTGAGTACTGCTTCATGCTTGGGGCCTGTCCACATTTCTGATGATTTCCCAAGCTCCCCAGAGGTTATTCTCCAGAGTTTCTTTGGTTGTAAGCTCTCTCTGCCCGCCCGTCCTCTTGTCCTCTAGATGGGTTTGTTAAAGCAAATCTTTATCTGAGATTCGGACAGAGGTGCCCCTAGATTCTGCCTAGCAGGATATCTGTGAACTCCAAGCTTAGAGGAGAATTACACACACTGAACATGGAGAGGAATGCAACATGGAGCACAGGTCAGTGTGGTTCGGGGTTAACAGAGGAGCAGTGCAATGGCATCTGTGTGTGAGTGTCACCTGTGGCTATGGTGACCAGCAGGGACCCATGAGAGGATAATGATATAGAGACAAAACCAGAGTGGCTATGGGGAGTTGGGGGGACAACAGTATGGTGGGTGACTCTATAAGGACACCTTAAGTCAGTGACAGAGTAGGCTCAGGGAATCCAGATAGGCAATGTTGCAATGGGTAACATGCCAGCTGCTGAAGACAGAGACTGGGGATGATGGGGCGCCAGAAGATGGAGGTCTCTGCAGAGGCTCAGAATGACCGGATCTACGGGCACGCTGGGCCTGTCTCTTGGAGACACTGCACATTGCCAGAATCAGGTCCAGGGCGAGTGGGTTTTCTCCACCAGTGGAGAGTGATTTGGAGCGAAGGCCTGTCCTTCTGCCAGCACGCCCGGCTCCTCTGTGTCCCAGGGTGATCTTTCACAGATGCCGAAAAGCTAGGAAGTGTAATTATGGGGAAATTGCACTCCGGCAAACGAGTACAAGCCCAGGGCTGCCAGGCCCCATTCCTCACCTGAGTCCTGATTGCGGCCGACAGCCTCACATCTGCATGTGCTTTGCAGAGGGGAGGAGGGGGTGTGGGGACCCCAGCCACTCTGCCCGAGGCTCCCCTCAGTCAGGAGAGGCTGAGGCCTGGGGCGAATTCCTGGATTCTGGGGCCAAGGGAGGAAAGGGGTGGACTCCGCGAAGAGTCTTGCTCAGCTCTCACCTCCCTCTTTACTGGCAGAGAAACTGAGGCTAGTGACAGTCCGGGGCCACCTGTGAGCTCGCACACAGGCAGGGTCACTCCTTCAGTATTCAGCCCAGCACCCTTGGGCATGCGCAGCTGGGACCCCTGGCTCCCACCCTTCCGTGCTTCTCACTCTAGAGGAGAGCAAATGGCCACCATGCAGCTCCACATTCCTCAGACCCCTCTCCCTCTCCCAGCCTCTCCAGTGCTGTCCTTGGCACCTCCCTAATGGAGAAGCTCGGAAGCCCCCAGGAGAGGGTCCTCCTGCCCTTCCCATGGACCCTCCTTTTGGCTCTCCTTCCTGTTTCAGGCTAATTCCAGAGCAAAGCCATCCCCTTCTCATCTAAACCCTCATGAACTTACTAAATGGGGGGCATCACATTGACTCCTGCTGCGTCCCCTGTAGAGACGCATGTCTTCCTACTGAACACGGGTCTGCTCCCTGCTCCTCTGGTCAGGAGCCCCCATGCCAGGGTTTCTCAGGTAGTGCAGGCAACCTCTACTGGTGTCTGAAGAAGACATGCAACCTGCCTCTGACCAATCAGAGTCCTTCCCTGCTGGAAAGCCATCAGGAGCAGGAAGCTGGCCTTCATTCCCTCTGAAGTGACAGTAAAGGAAGCTGTGAGCCTGGGGATGCTGAACAGGCCCAACACAGAAGGGATGGTAGGATGCAGAGATAGATTCCAGGTAGAAGCTGAAAATACATTACGGTTAGCATTTTGGAACTTTTCCTTTGGCGATGTCGCTATTTCCAAATCTCTACTGTGTCACCCGGCGGCTCCATTCTCCCTCTCTGTTCTAGCCTCCCTGTTCCCTTCCACGTTCCCAGCTGCATGATAGTTCTCCCTCTTGAGACCAGGAGACCTTGTGTTCTGTCAACACCAAAGCCTGCTCTTAAGACAGGTAGACAAGGAGGAAGTTGGCAATGGCACTGAGGTAGGACCAGGCTGATTGCAGAAGCTACCCTCCTGCCAGGGACCAACCATGTGGCGTGGCAGAAGTTTGCTAAGAGTAAGTAGGCATCAAATAGATAGATGGGGTGGGGGTGGGGGTGGGGGTGGGGCAAAGCAAAGCAAAGCGGACACGACTGGGGCAGCCTCAGTCTGCGAAGAGAAGCAGGGCCCTCCTGTAGGCCATCTGAGAATGGTGCGGAAGCTTCCAGGGTATTCTCAGCTTAAGGCCTGGAGAAATGGGGCAAGAGGAGGTGGGGGAAGCAGATGTCCCGCCATGCCAGTCACCATTGGGAAGCAGTGGTGTGCAGCCAGCTGAAGCTGAAGGAACATGGGTAGACAGGTCACTTTATTCTGGGTGCAAGCCTGGCTTTTCAAAGGTGAGATCTGTCTCGGGTGCTGGTTGTGGGTGGGAGGCTCCACCGCTCTCTGAATGCCAAGGAAGGATGAGGTGTGGAGGGGCTTCTCCTCAGTGGTTCTGATAACTCAAGCACACTGACTAGGCCACAGCTGAGAAGGAGAAAGGGAAGGAGGGGGAGAAAGAGAAGAAAGAGGAGGAGGGGGAGAAAGAAGAGGAAGAAGAGGAAGAAGAAGAAGAGGAGAAGGAGGAGGAGGAGGAAGAAGAGGATTATATCCAGGATGTTCATGGTGTCAGAACACATGGTAACCTCTGTCAATTTCCAGGACACCTGTGATCTAGTTCTCTCTGACAGCCAGGTGACATATTGTTATCCCCATTACTCAGATCAGAATGCTGAGGCCAACACTGTTCCTCAGAGTTCAAAGTCTATGGGACTTTGTTCCTGGCCACATCCCCTTCTGGTACTGTGTTTGTCCTTCATCAGTTTTTCAGGGCAGGAAGTCATGTCTTTCCCAGGCCTCTTTGGAGGGTTCTTGGTGACTCACTTTCAGAAACATGAGGCTCTGTCAAACAGAGGTGGGCCCTCCTACTTCTATTCCCATCCATACACATTCCACACCTCTCCAAGGCTTAGGGTAGACCCCATATCCACCAAGGTCTTCTTTGACCCTTAACATATTGGTTCTTTTTATTGTCTGCTCCCAGAATCCCTCAAAGGCTGGCTTCTACCCCAGCACCCCTGAGAAATGTCATTCCCAAGGGCTTGCCCCTCCTCCTGCAGGTCTGCTCCTACTATGCCACTAGGAAGAGGCTGAAAGTCTGTCTTCCCATACAGCTCAGTACCAACAGTCCCAGGCCTGGGACCTCTGCACACTCTGTATGTATCTAAGAGACCACCCCTCGCATCGCTCCACGGGAGTTTTTCCTAGGACAGGATGACGCTCAGGACTCCTCACAGCTCCTCAGCATCGGGTCCTAGGGTCCTCCGTGTCCCTTCAAGCCTGTTGGCACTATAACCCTTATACCAACAATCAGGCTTACCTCAGGTGATGCACCTCTCCTCCCTGTGCCTTGGTCTTTTCAATGGTCAGACTGGATCTTGACCAATCCTTCCTAAGACCTTTTGGGAGAACCCCTCTCTGCAGAGGCCCTCCAGATGGAACCAGAGAATGTATCAGAGAAACTCCGGTGCGGGGGGGGAGGGGGGGAACACTTTCTCATGACAGGCCAGGCTGGTGGTGATATTTATCGTCATCTTTTATCGCGTTAGCACATTGTACCATTCTCATGCATCTATCTCTATCAGTCTTGGATTGGTCGTTAAAATTCATTTAAGTTTTATTTTTTTCTAAAATAGTCTCTTACTATACATCCCCAGCTGCTCTGGTGTTCACTATGTAGCCTAGGCTGGCCTCAAATGTGTAGCATCTTCCTACCTCAGGGTCCTGAGTACTGAGATCATAGACATGTGCTGCCATACCTAGTTAAAACCCATTTAAATAGCTGGGAATGCTGAGGCACGGAGGTGATGTGACTCTTACTGTCCCACCAGCAACTGGCCAATACAGACCTTGAGGCAGAGGAGCCCTGGGGCTCCTGCTGCTGCTCGGCTACCTCTCAGGCAAGCCCAAGTGGCCGAAGCAGGCCGTTCTGGCTCCTTCTGCCCTCTGTGACTGCTGGATTCCCGAGGTGTCAAGCCTCATTAGAGCAAGTGAGGCAGGCTAGTGTGGAGAGGCAGATGACAGGTATACAGTCTGACCGCGGCTCCCTTCAAATCATCAGCCTGTCTGGGGCGGGAACATGCCTGGGAGCCGGGCAGCAGCCCTGGCTTGGCTGCATAGTCTCATGCATATTAAAAACATCTTTGGCACGCCTTCCCCTCACTGCTCCAACTGCCTAAAGTTTTCTCCTCTACCCTACAAAAGCCGACAGAGTTAGTTGGCTGTGCAGCTCCTCGGATTCAGAAAGCCCCCCCCCCCCCCCAAGAAATGGCTACCTGGGAGGAGAATTGTGTTTGGCTGGCATCTGTGGAGACTACTGAGGCAGGTGACTATTCCCTGGTGAATCTGACCAGGCAGGTGTTCCTGCACTTGCCCAGGAGGCAAGTCCAGTGGTCATCGTCCATGGGTAATGACTCAGAAAAGCTGAGTGATCTGACAAAAGTCACAAAGCAAGGCAGCAGTGAGGATGCGACCAGGATTTGTACAGATTCAGCAGTTTGGACTCATAATTCCTGTTTAAATGCTGCCCTGGGAAACCTCAGACTTGGGGACTGAGCTGACTTCTGGGATCCTGCTACTGTTCAGGTTGTGCGACTCTGGACAAGCTACTCAACCTCTCTGAACCCAGTTCTCTGTTCTACAAAACCAAGAGAAAAATAGCAACCACTTTACTAGAAACAATGTCTTTGACAAAGTGACCAAGACTATGGTAGTCATGGCAACCATAGGGCTAAAGGTGGTAAATAGTGACCACAGTAAGGATAGGATTAAGGTGACAAGACAATGCTTACTGGCTGAAAGAACCGTGCAAACTATTAGTTTCTGGAAGATTCCACCAACAATAAAACAGATGTTGGAGACAGAAAAACTGGGGTAGCTGGTTGGAGAACAGCAGTCTGGAAGCCAAAGCAGAGAGAAAGAATGGGGTAGAAAAGCTGGCCCTATTCTGGGCCTGACAAGCCCTACCTCTCTGAACAGATAGAAATGTGGGGGGGGGGGGGACTCTTTACTGACACAAGCCTGTGAGGAAGGCAGCCAGCCAGGCCCTGGCGCCCATTCATCCTTTGGCGGCTAGAGCCTGCTCCTCAATCAAAAGCATGCTCTGGTTCCCGCCCCAACAGGAAGCTTTTGTTTAGCAGGGGAGAGGGAGCCAGAGAGGAGCACCCAGTGCCACATGCTCCTGTCCCCTCCAGCATGCTTTCCACAACCCAGGTGGGTGGGAGGCTGCAGAAGACCTAGCCACCCAGCAAGTGAGGCTCCAGAGGCCTGGCACGAGAGCCTGGCACCACCAGGAGAGGTGGCGGCTGTCAGCACCAGGAGAGTAACATTCCAAGACTCAAGAATAGCCCAACCACAAAACAAGGAGGCCCTCCCTGTCGGGAGCTTCTTCCTCCCCCTGGAGCTTCAGGGACACATGTTGGGAGGCCTGCGGTTTCCTGGAACTGCTAAGAGCAGGGCCAGTTTCCAGGTAGACACCACATCCCTGTGACCGTCAATCCTCAAACCCTTGCTGGACATGGCTAGGTGGAGAATGACAGCCAACAAACTGATGTCAGGAACAAGAAAGAACCAACCATGCCACCACCCACTGGAAGAGATTCCAAGCTTTTATTTGCATGAGACCCTGGACCTTATAAAAGTGTTGACTGAACCTGAATCCCTGTGAATACCAGGAAATGCACAGAGACTTCAGATGTGCTCTGGTCACGCAGGGTTTGGGGTTGTTAGATTATTAAATAGCACAGAGCTCTGTGTCAGGCCCCATCGTTCTGGGGTTGGGTTGTGTCATGGTAAAGCGAGACCACTGTTCTCACTTCTCACCTTCCTAAATGAAGGCAAGACAGGGGAAGAGCAATAACAGACATCAGAGAAGGACAGCGGGCACCTGCAGACAGAAGACAATTTGGGCAGCAGCTGCCTTAGTCAGCCATTGGGGAGGAACACGGACATCAGGGAGAACTGGTGGGAGGCAGTGGTGAGTCATGGAGACACACAGTCTTTGAAGTCTAGGAAGGCATTCTGCATTTGCTTCTAAGTGTACAGAGGCCACCAGAGCATGGTAAGTAGAGGCAGCATGTCTTGGTGTCTCCTTCCAACAGCTGTGGGTAGAGAGGTATGAAGGATAGAGCAGGCCCAGACAGAGAAGATGCTGGATCCCAGGAATCCTGGGAACAGTGGGCAGGATTCTGGGAGCTGAGGTCACAGGGATGCTAAGGGGATAGATAAAAAGAGTGCTAAGAACTAGGTGTAAGCCAGAATGACAGGCATGGATACTGCCACTCATGTGGCTGTTGTCACTCACGTGGCTGTCCTAAGAGTGGATGCAGACTGCTTCCCAGAGCCTGAGAAGGCCTCGGAGGAGGAGAGCAGGAGAATGGACAGCTAGGCTGGAAGACCACATGCTGGTGCCTCAGCACAGTTGGGTGCAGCCCATGGCATGAAGAATGAGAGGAAGAGCAGTTAAAGACTCTAGAACAACAAAGTGAGATCGCTGAAGGAGACTGGGATGTAGGCAGCCCTGTGACATCACCACTACTGACAGCACCCCATACGTGCAAGCAAGAAAAGTGGCAAAGGAGCTGGCGAGACAGCTCAGCTGGGAAAAGCACCTGCCTACGACGAGCCTGAGTTCAACCCCCAGGACACAAATGATGGAAAGGGAAAACCATCTCCCAGAAGGTGTTGTTGTTGTTGTTGTTTTGTTTTTCCTGATCTCCACAAGCACACCATGACACACACTAAATAAATACAATTTAAAAAATTTAAGTTTCTAGTAATGGGCTGTGAAGATGCTGGGTAAAACCACTTGTATGAGTTTGAAGACCTCATTCAGTCTCCAGAACCCACATAAAAAGCCAGATGAAGCAGGGGATATCTGTAATCCTAGCCCTTCTACGGTGAGGTGCCAGGCAGCAACCGGAGAATCAGCTGGAGGCTCAGAAGCCAGTTAGCCTGGAAAACACAGCATGACAGAAATAAGTCCTGCCTCAATAGAATTGACATCCAAAGGTTGCCCTCTGACCCTTGCACAGGGGCTATGGCTTGTGCACACACACACACACACACACACACACACACACGAGTGCAAAAAATGTAAAACATGGCTAAGCATAAAACACTCAAAATATAAAAATATTTTAGGCTTACAATTATCATCTTTTCCACCCATCCTTGTGTTCTTCTGTTCATCTTTCCTCCTTCCTTTTCTTCCCTCTCTTCCTCTCCTCTCTCTTTCTTTGGTACTGGGAATGAACCCTAGGACTTCATGCATGTTAGGTAATACCCTACTGTGGATCCATATTCCAAAACCTCTTTTTACTTTTTATTTTAGTGAGAGAATGTCTCACTAAGTTGCCCAGAATGGCTTTAAACTTAGCTTATAGCCCAGGGAGACATAGAACTTGTAACCTGTCTGCTTCAGCATCACTAGTATCTGGGATCTTAGGCCAGGCTAGATCTACTTATTCCTTGGTGAGGAATTCAATATTGTTGAATAATATTGAAAAAACAAGAGTGAGCAATACACAATCTGTGCTCCTTGATGCATCTTTCCAGTTCATACCTGTGACAATTAATTTCCACTGTTAACCTGATAAGACATAAAAATACCTGGATTACAGGCCTCTGAGTATCTTGTAGGAGATCACCTTGATTAGGTTCACTGAAGTGTGAAGACCTGCCCACTATGGGGGGAAACATTCCCTATGCTGGGATAAATGAGCTATATAAAAAAGAGGAAGCGAGCTGAATTTCATCTCTCTCTGCTTTCTGACTGAGAATACAATGTGGCCAGTTGTCCTAAGGTCCTGCTGCCTCAGTTTCCCTGCAATGCCAGGTTCTATACTTGAATGGTGAGCCAAAATAAACTGCAAGTTGCTTTTACCAGGGTATCATATCACAACGAAAGGAGAGTAACCAAGACAATGCTTAATTCAAATGATGGGTTTGGTGGGTCCTCCTTGGAAACTATACATTGCTTCTTGACACTTGAAGAATATTCTCTGCCTTAATGTCATATTTCATTTGTTTTCATGGGCAGACACAATAGAAGAATGCTAGAGGCACATGCGTGTCCTGGGACTCACCACTGCCTTTCCAAAAGTTTCCCAACCTGGTACCTCAGCATGAAGAAGGCCCTGTGGACAAGACCCTGGGCCCTACACCCTCATTTCCTCAAAGCTCTTCCTCTTTTGACTGTCTTGGGGTTTGAGATTCTGGGTTAGGTTCCCTTGTAATGATAGATCCTGTCACTCAAAAACAGTTTTAGACTCCCGGTGGCGCCATGGGCTCTGCCATTATCTTTGAAGATGCAGTGCTGGGGTTGTGGCATTCATTTGCCTGAGATTCTCTCAGTTCTGTGGAGTCCTCCGCCCCTCCCACAACCCTGCGTCCCCGAACTTGTTGAAAAATGCTGTTTTCATGAACTCTGGGCAATATACAAAAAACTCCAGACATGAAAGTTTGAGTCTGATGTGCCGGGTGTCTTAAGTAAACGAAACATAGAACTCCGATACATTTTACATGGATCTGAACAGCAGCCGGGTGGGCACAGTTCAGGACTTGCTGATGCGGTTTGTGATAATGTCACCAGGTTGAGGTGCATTATTTCATGAACTCCAGAGAGTAAAATTACATCAAAATCAAAACAGTTGAAAGGAACTGAACGGAGTTTGAGCCCGTGGGAAGCTGCTGACCTCTCCTACGAGATAGGGCTGGTCTGTGGAGTGGGGTTGGGGTGGGGTCAAGATAGAGCCAGCCCCCGTCATCAGAAAGCTGGGTGTGTGTGTGTGTGTGTGTGTGTGTGTGTGTGTGTGTGTGTGTGGTGTAGGGAGCTGATGAATGTGGGAAATGGTATGAGGAATTAGAATCCACAAGAATGCAACAGCTCTGTATTTTGAATGTCCCCAAAAGGCCATGTGTTGAAGGCTGGTCACAAACCTGGTCTACATACATAGTGAATTCCAGACCATACAGGACTTCTTAGTGAGACCCTGTCTCAAATGATAATAATGCTAAGTAATAATAAATAAATAAAATATGTCCTTTAATACTGATTTGTTTAAACTGAATCCATTTGGCTGCTACGTCTCTTAAGTTTTTAATCCTCAAGCTCTCAAGCTATTCTCGTATACTTTAAAAAATTATTTGTGTGTGTGTGTGTGTGTGTGTGTGTGTATCTGTGTGTGCACATCCCATAGTGTGCATGTGAAGGTCAAAGTACAACTTATGGGAGCTAGTTTTCTTCTTGCACCGTGTGGGGCCCAGGGATCAAACTCAGGTGGTCAGACTTAGTTGCAAGACCTTCACTCAATAAGAGTGAGCACCTTGCCAGCCCCCGCCCCACTCTTTCATATGTGCTGAAGTGCGAACATTTGTGCCCACGCCACCAGGTGATGATATCAGACATGGGTTACTCGGAAGATCGGTTCACAGCATCTGAGTACTCAGATAGACATCACACTCCTACCCCAGTGCTGGAACAGTGAGGGACAGCCATCTGGGAACCTGGATGTGGCCCTCACCCTAAACCAAGTCCTTCTGGGCCTGTGTCTTGATCGTTTGACCCCAGAAACCTGAGCAGTGAGTTCCTGTCATTCTCAAGCCACCCAGGCTGCCTGCCACACTTCAGTCAGCAGAACAGATGGCCACAGGCCTGAGGCTGGCCAATCCAAGGCAGCACCTCACTTCTGCAAATACTTGCATCTTCCTGGAGTCACCTAGGGTTTCCCCTCAAAACTTATATTTTTCGTGAACTTGAAGCTGACTTTAAAGACTTGATTTGACATTGACTGGTTTTGGTGAGGACCGGTCATAGATGTGTTGGGCTTTTTCTATTTATCATTTCAGGATGGATTTTCTTTTTTAAATCAAGATAATAGAATGAGTAAAAGAAGAAAATCTAGTCCCATCCAGGGAAGAAGAGCCTGGACAGCTTCCAGCTGGTCTGGAAATTATTATTTCATTGTTAAGCTTCCAGGAATCCCATGGTCATGGTCCCATTTGGGTAAATAAGTCCTCACCTTTAAAAGGCCAGCCTTTCTTAAACTGCTATGACTCTAGCAACTTCTTATACCTCAGCATGAATACCTGTCACCCTGGAACAAGTACATTTAAGGAAGGTACCTTTAGCAAGCCAGCAGCTCCTCAATACAGGAAGTAAAAGCCTTGTGACAAGGGCTTGGGTGTCAGTAGGATAGACCAGATCATGTTGGGGGTCAGGAAGCCAGAGTGACTACAGATGTGAACACATGTGTGTTGGCAGGAGACTGGCAGCCAATGTGGAAACCTTTGGGAGGGAGCGAGGGAGGAAGGGAGACATGAAGACTGGTTATAGTCTATCCTTAGGGATAAACTGCCCCAGGACCAGACTAGAATGACCTGGAGCTCCCCCTTCTCACCCGGATACCACACATCCCATCCCTCTGTGGTCACCCATCACCCTCTCTACCTCCTGTCTGGGGGCTTTCCATCCTCAAAAGTGACAGTTCTCTGAGATGCTGCAGGGAAAGGTCCTCTTCCTCCTTAATGCTTTCCTCTCGATTTGCCTCTGTTACTGGAACTGCTCCATGGCCTCTGGAACAACTGCCAGGAAGCCAGCTTATCAAGTAGGGTTTGGAAGCTCAGGCCTATAATGCTGCATTTGGGATGCCAAGGAAGCAAGGCCAGTGTAAATCCAAGGATAGCCTGAGCTACACAGAGAGCTAAGAGTCTAGCTGGGGTGCAGAGAACATGAGGCTAGCCAACTTTGACTACATAGTGAATTTAAGGCCAGCCTGGCTTGCACACTATGGCATTGTCTTGGAAAGAAGGAAGGATGGAAGGATGAGTGAGGGAAAGAATGGATTGCTGGAAGGAAAGAAGGGAGGGAGGAAGAAAGGGAGGGGAGAGGGAGGGAAGAAGGGAGGGAGGAAGAGAGGGGGGACAGAGGGAGGGAAGAAGAGAGGGAGGAAGAGAGGGAGGGGCAGAGGGAGGGAAGAAGGGAGGGAGGAAGAGAGGGGGGACAGAGGGAGGGAAGAAGAGAGGGAGGAAGAGAGGGAGGGGCAGAGGGAGGGAAGAAGGGAGGGAGGAAGAGAGGGGGGACAGAGGGAGGGAAGAAGAGAGGGAGGAAGAGAGGGGGGGCAGAGGGAGGGAAGAAGGGAGGAAGAGAGGGGGGACAGAGGGAGGGAAGAAGAGAGGGAGGAAGAGAGGGGGGACAGAGGGAGGGAAGAAGAGAAGGAGGAAGAGAGGGAGGGGCAGAGGGAGGGAAGAAGGGAGGGAGGAAGAGAGGGGGGACAGAGGGAGGGAAGAAGAGAGGGAGGAAGAGAGGGAGGGGCAGAGGGAGGGAAGAAGGGAGGGAGGAAGAGAGGGGGGCAGAGGGAGGGAAGAAGAGAGGGAGGAAGAGAGGGAGGGGAGAAGGGAGGGAAGGAAGGAAGAAGAAGGGAGGGAAGAAAGGAGGGAGGGAGGGAGGGAGGGAGAGAAGAATGTTGGTTATAGTGATGTACCCAAAAGAGATTGATTGTTTGAAATAACTGGAGAATTCAGGTCTATGATAGGTCGCTGGCCTTTTACCTCTCAACTCTCCATCTCCTGTAGGCTGGCTCAGCTTGCCCTGCCTTACTGCCTCTGCATTTACTGGATTGCCTCCACACTGCAGGGAGGATATAGTCAGGAAAGGGAAAGCTGCCAGCTGCAGTCATGTGCCAATCCTTACTCTGTGGTCCTCACAAGCACCCACCACCATGCCACCATCCCAGACAGCCACTGACACTAAAAAGACAGAGACCTAGCAGCCAGAAAGGGCCCTGGAACAGCTTGGTGGGCCAGACACATGGCCAGTGATGGCTCTGTGAGAAGGGAAGCAGAAACAGACACGTGCCACAGCCAGACCTTTCTGTCTGTGTTTCTTTCTGCTGGAGTCTATATGCAGCTCACATCACTTGAACTAACGAGGACAGGGAATGGACCTCATTAACATCTACAGCCGCACACCTAACACAAGGTCTGACCCAGGTTCTTCAACAAGGAGATGCCTTCCTCAATACTGGCCTTCTAAATTATTCCTGGTGGGTAGAGGGAAGACAGAGCAGAGGAACTGTGTTCTTCATATGGGTCCCTGGGAGCTTCTGTGCCTCACCCAGAGCCCCTATGGACAGTGTGCCAGCAGGGCTCTGTTCTGTCCTAACCCACTTTCATCTGCTTTGCATAGATTGAGGTTTCCTACAGGAAATGCTTGGCAGAGTTTCACAGCTCTTGAAGAGTTTGAATACACCTCCCTGTCTCCTTAGAATTCTCCCTGTCTCTCCTTCAAGAGTTCTGTGGTCGGACAGAGTTCTCTAGCAATTCTTTTACTGCTGGCAAAGAATATCCAGACCTAGTGGCAGCACCAGATATCCTAGCACTTGAGAGACAGAGGAAGAAGGATGAGAATTTGGCCAGCTTTGACTGCAGAGTGAGATCCTTTCTCAAACATGCACATGCACACACACACTCACTCATGCAGAGTGCGCATGTTAAGTGTACTGGGAAGTCCTCAGCAGAGACGAGACCATCTTGGATTGCATTCACTGACTCCTCAGATGATTGTAACATAAAACCTTTTGTAAGTAAGTGCCGACTAGCATCCTAAAGAAGCAGTGGTCCATCGAGAGCCCATTGTGTCTTCCTGCAGTTGAGTACCCATGAGAAGGGGTTGAAAGGACTGAGGCTTCAGAAGCTAGATAAAGGGTGGGCTGTGGTCTCCAGGTATGTGGAAGGCTGTCATCACAAGAGGCAGTTGCTTTGTGCAACGGGCCCTAAGGTAAGGCCTGCTGTCAGCACCTGAGCACTCAGTGTGGGTGGACTGAGTGGGCTTTCCTTCATATCACCATAGCAACATGAGGTTAAAATCCTACAAGGGCCTTCACTTTATCTTCTTTACCATGTAATTACAATTTCTAAAATTTCGATTGAAGAAATAAAGAACACTGAGGCACAGAGCAAATGGCAAAGACATGGGGGAGAATCTAGCCTAGAACCCTGAATGTCCAAAGCCATCTTCTTAGGTTTCAGTATTAAAGACCCCCACACTGTGCTGAGCAGCCACAGAATACAACCCAAGGCAGCTAGGGAAACATGGGATGCAGACTGGGCCAGACACAGGTCCTGGGCTAGAGCACAGGAGTCGGCAAACAGACTTTTCCATGCTTGTCAAAGAAGCCAGGCTGAAGGACTGCTCTGTTAACTTCCAGTTCACTCAAGTTGGTATTTTGTGACTCATATAAAACATTAGTGATAGGTTGGTACTGGCCAGATTGCCTAGATGGTGAAGGTACTTGCCACCATACCTGACAACTGGAGTTCCATCCTCAGGATGTAGAAGAGCTGACTCCTGAAAATTGTTCTCTGACCTCCATATATGCACTGTGACATATATGTAACTGTTTACCATTCATATCCATATCCACATACATATCCATAAGCATATCCATATTCATATGCAATCTATATCCATATCCATATGCATATCATATCTATATCCATATGCATATCCATATGTATATACATACACAATATATACTACTAGTGATGCTGAGGATGAGGATGAGAATGATTATGATGATGTTTAAAAAATATGGTGGCAATGTCAAATTGAGGCACTAATTTCTAGCTGCCTCCCCTCAGTGTCCCCAGTTCTCACTTCATGCAGGAGAATGACCTCTGCTTGTATTTATTGCTTTAGTTTTTTCTTATTTTTACGTCTAGGAGAAAAGCAAAGTGATGTTTCTCTCTAGGCTTTGAGAAAGATGGTCACTATTCTCGATTTTTAACCTGTATTTCAAGTTAGTCACTCTGGACTTCTTTCTGGAGTCACAGGGAGAACGGTGAGAGTCTTGAGATGGGATTGGCGCACAACTCTTAAGGAGCTGGTTCAAGGGTTCTGCTGCTGGGTGAGAAGCTGGGCAGATAGCCAAGACACTGTTCAATTTCCTGACTAGACTCTTGACCATCTTTGTCAGAGTAGGCATGGATGAGATGCTTCCTGAAGGAAGAGCTGGGCTAGATAGAGGCTTTGAGTCTGAAACACTATTCTCTGTCCCAGCCTCTAACTCTAATTCCCTCTTCACCTCTGGGTACTCAACCCTCTACCAGCCTTCCTCAGACCAGAGCAGGCTTGAACCGGAGACACAATGCACCTCACCTGGAAAGAGCAGCTTGCCAGGCAATGCCAAACCACCAGACATCACTTCAGCACATCCCACCCTAAGCAGAGGCCCCAGAGGAACATCCTGTAACTCAGCCCCCGCCAAGGCCTGGGGCACTGTCTGCCGGCTCCAGGCCAGGCTCCAGGGAATGTTCCCAGGGGCCTCCACCCTGCATGACCGCCAGCTGGAGAAGAGGGTGAGAATGGAAGGAGAGCTTGTGGTTGGTATGGGAGGAGATGGAGCTTCCCTGCCTTTCCCCCTCCCTCCCTGTCCCCAGAGGAGGGGCTCAGCTTTGGCCTTGCTTCCTAAGGAGAAGAAAGGGCAGCAGGGATGAGTCTCCAGGCGCCAAGGATGGGGAAGAATGCATGCTCCCTGCTGGGATGGCAATGCCTCTGTGTCTGCGGTCCCCAAGTGCCTGGATGCCTCTGTCCAACCCTGCTACCTCTGGTCCCAAGAGCTCCCTCTTCAGGTCACTGTGCTCTCACTGGGGTTGCCCAGGGAGACCAAAGGCTGGAATTTAGTTGGGCCGGTTTTGCACAAGGCCAGTGAACAGGTGTGTTATTCCTGGTTAACAAAGTTAACTAAGTTAGGGTCGGATCATGAAGGGGCAGACCAGAATGCCCATCACTGAGCTGGGTGTGGTAGAGCCCCAACTCCAGCCAGGCAGACTGCCCAGGAAGTCAAGTCACATCTCCTGAGGGATGAAATGAAGCAGAATCTGATATACAAACACTTCCCAGAGAGCCTTGCCTGCTCCAGGATCCTGACATCAGGCATGTGCGTGGGCTCCGTCCTGCCCTCTTGTACAGAAGTTGCTAAAGTGTTCATTGAAATTATTTAGGACTCTTTTATCCCAGAATGCTTAGTCTCTTGTAAGGGGATTCTGGGAAATCAAACATATTCAAAAGTGGGTTGGCCAGATGGCTCAACAGGTAAACGCACCTGTGACCAACCTGAGTTTGATCCCTCAGACCTACACAGTGGAAGAAGAATACCAACCACTGCAGCTTGTCCTTTGAGCTCCACAGGCACTGTGGTAAGTGTGTGTCCCCCAGTACATGGACGAATGGCTAAATATAAAAGAGAACAAAGCCTTCTAAGCTCCAGAGAATGAATGACTACTGGAATTCCCCGCCAAGCACTTCAGGTTGTCCTCTGCACCATGTCATGGCAGTGCTGCTAGCTGACCCCCTTGAGCTAGACTGTCACTGAGTTATCATTCCCCATTGGCTGTGTGACCCTGGAAAGTCACTTGTTCCTCTGTGAACCCCAGGAACCAAGAAAGTAAACTAGAAGGAGTCTGGGTGCTGGCTAGTGGAGTCATCCATCAGACCATATGACAACTTCAGCTCTGATGAAGGGGACCAGTGAGTCTGAATAGATTCTGTGTGACTCTGACAGGTGCCAGGGGGAGGAGCCTTGCGCATCTCTGAGTGTGACAGTGCCATCTGTCTCTGCTTCCCATTCAAGCTGGCTGTGCCAAAGAAAAGCAGTGATGGAGGGCCTGGCCTGTGTGGACTGAGGGTCATAGCTCATAGCTCAACAAGACTGCAGTGGTGGAGAGCCCAGAAGAGTTGCTATCATGGGATGGGACTTTTATTCCAGGCAGAGCCAGACTCCAAATCCCTGTGGACCAGATGCTATTGCTGCAGGCTGCATGGTGACCTGTTCTCTTCCAGACCCCTGCAATGAGCCACAGCTCCAGCCAAGGACCCCCAGTCCCAGGTTCAGGAACATTTGCCCCAGGCCTGAGGCTCCCTTACATAGCCTGGAAAACTGACTGTTTTTCAATGGTGCTTCTGAGTGATGTCAGAGATTGAGGACCAGATGAGGGAGAGGGGCTTAGATGAGCCAAGCCGACTGTCCCAGAAGTACAACCAGTAGAGCCCTAAGCTTGTGAATGTATTATTGGTGTCACTGAGAATCTAGGTCAGGTTCTTGGAAGGATATGAGCATTAATAATCAAGTGGGAAGAAATTTTGTTTTGTGATTTATTTTGTGTCATGTTACTTTTCTACGGCTGTGAAGAGACATCACGACCAAGACAGTTTTTAAAAAGAAGCATTGAACTGGGGACCCCTTCTAGCTTCAGAGGATGAGCCCATGACTATCACAATGGGAAATGGGAAGTGTGGCAGTCATGGCAATAGCTGAGAGCTTACATCTGATTCACAAATGAGAGAGAGAGAGAGAGAGAGAGAGAGAGAGAGAGAGAGAGAGAGAGACAGACAGACAGACAGACAGACTGGAACTGGGGTCTGAGCCACGCTTTTGAAATCTCAACGCCCACACACAATGATAAATGTCCTCCAAACATGGCCACACCTCCTAATCCTTCCAAAATAGTTCCACCAACTAGAGACTAAGCATTCATATATATGGTCCTAGGAGGGCCATTTTTACTCATACCACCCTAGTTTGCATTACTAAAGATTTAATCCAGGGGCTGGGTGAATACTCTACCATTGAGCCATATTCCCAACCTGCTCCCTTTTTTTCTATTATGAAATAGGGTCTCTCTAAGTTGCCCAAACAGTTCTTAAACTTACTCTATAACTCTGACATACTATACATATTTGGTCCGTAGGGAGATAACTAACTCTGTGGTGGAAGTACTCACTGTGCAAACCTGAGGACCTCATTGCAGATCCTTAGAAAAAGATGTAATGTAAAAGATGGATGTGTCCCAATGCTGTAACCCCAGGGTTCTGAGAAACCCTCTCTCAGAAAACAAGGTGGAGCATGATAAAGAAAGAAACACAACGTTGACGTCTGGCCTCCACATGTGCCCCTCTGAACAAAAATAATTTAAAAAAAAAAAATTAAAAATCAGGTTCGTGGTTCAACCCTGCTGTCATAAATCCACACATTTAATGTTTTTTCCATATGTACTAAGTTGGACTAACTTTTACAGGTCAAGGGTATAGTCTCCACCCAAGACTCCCCTCATTCCAGACCTTAGATACAAGCATGGGCACCCAGACCCACCCTCGTTTACAGAAACTGGCTGCAAAATCCACCTCTCTCTCTAGTTCAATAATCACTGGGAAGATTCACAGATCTTTGAGCACAGTTTTATTACAGGCAAAGGCCTTGGAGCCTCTTTCTAGTGACACCTCCTTCCTCCTCAGAATGAGTCACTTCCTGACACAAGCTTGTGACAGCATTGTTTCACACTGGGGGCCTCAGCTACGTGTCTATGTGAGCTACCTGCCAGCATAGCCCATGGAGTATGGTCTGAGAGATGAATAACAGGGAGTTCCTATCCTGGGGAAACTCCAGGAGCTGCAAGTTATTTCCTGGGAGCTTAATAAAAGGCCAGTCCTTCATAGCACAAACCCTGCTCTCACCCTTAAACAGAAAGGCCTCTCTTTCCAATAATGGTGGTGAATGCAGACACCCATTGCCACACAAGGTCCTGAGAACAAGTGACAGTGAAGTGTTTGGCCTGCCACAAGCCATCCGTGCCATCACCTCTAGGCTGAAGGGACAGCGTAGAAGAGGATATAGAAAAGAAGACCGGGTGGGGGGGGATGGAGAAGAGCTACAAAATGGTCCCATGCCTCCCAATCACACCTTCTGACGCCTCAGTTTCTCTCTGCCGTAGTCTGTATTCCCAGCATTCTCAGCCAGTGACTTCATCCATCCCTTTACTCGTATGTTAGTTGCCTGGAGTATAAGCTCTGGGGCAAAGGCTCATCTGTTGTTTGTTTTGAGACAGCCTGTGTAGCCCAGGCTGGCCAAGAACCTATGTGCTCTGATATCTACCATGGTAGACTCTGTACTTGCCATCAAAGTGAGTCTGAGTCTCATGTCTTGTTTCTCAATGTTATCCAGCACAAAGAACCAGATTGTCAGATACATGAGTCAACAGAATTCTGGTCACAATAAATCAACTTGGAAATGTCCCCCGACAGCACTTTGATTACTCAGGGTATCTCTGGGCTAGCTAGGCCCATCTTGGGCAAGCTGTCCCAAGGCCACATAAAGGAGCCTATGGCCACAGAGGCTGGGAAACTGCACTCTTGAATGGGCTAGCACAGGCAAGGAGCCTCCACGTCATGCACAAGCCTGAAAGAGCCAACCCCGACACTATTAATAATACTCAGCTATACTTGCAGAGAGGAACCTAGCACAACTGTCTCCTGAGAGGCTTCATCCAGCAGTGGATGGAAACAGATGCAGAGTCCCACAACCAAACATCAGATGGACGTTGGGGAGTCTTGAGGAAGAGTGGGGGATGAGAATGAGCTGGAGGGATCAAGGACACCACAGGAGAACTTTCAGAATCACCTAACCTGAGACCATGGGAGCTCACAGAGACTGGACTGCCAACCAAAGAGGGTTGTAGGGGCTAGACCTAGGCCTCCTACACATTTGTAGCAGATGTCTTCCTGTGGGTCCCTGACAACTGGAGCAAGAGCTGTCCTTGTCTATGTCACCTGTCATTGGATCCCTTCTTCATACCTGGCTGGCCTTGGTGGGAAAGGATGTGCTTGGTTCTGCTGGGACTAGATGCCCCAGGGTGGGGCAGTACCAAGAGGGGCTTCCCCCCCTTCTCTGAGGAGAAGAGAAGGGAGTAATGGCGGGAGGGATTTGTAAGGGTGTGACTGAGAGGAGAGAAGAAAAGGGGGTTGCAATCAGGATGTAAAGTGAATTTAAAAATAAATTATAGGAAAAAAAAAAAACCCTGAGTTTTATTTCCATAACCCACATATGAAGCTGGGTCTGGTAACACACACTTTTATCATCCATGCTGGGGAAGTAGAGACAAAAGATTCCCTAGGTCTTACTGGTCAGCCAGTAATGCCCAAATAAATGTGCTTCAGGGCAGGGAAAGGCCTGCGGTCAAACACACAAACAAAAGAAAACTGAGGGAAGGAGACACCTAAAGTGAGATAGGTCTCTTGGTGAGCCTGTGAGGGCATTTGCTGGAAGGATTCATCGAGGTGCAGAGATCCATCATAAATGTGAGAGACCATGTAGGCTGGGGTACTAGAGCACATTGAAGAAGAAAGCTGAGCATTAGCATTCAGTGCTGTCTGCTTCCTGACCACGGATACGATGCTGTCGGCCACCTCATGCTTCCCGCACCATGGCTTCCTCATGAGGAATGTACCCTGGAACTCTCAGCCAACTCAATCCCTTGTTCTTTATGTCACTGTGGCCGGGTGCTTGATTTCCATAAAAAGTGACTGGTGCAGACAATTGCTGCCAAGAAGTGAGGCTGTCGCTGAGATAAACTCGGGCATGTGGCTCCCCGGCCTTTGGATCTGGTTGATGGGAGGAATGTGGAAAATTTTAGAATGTCAGACTAGAGAAACCCTTGAAGGTTGTAAACAGAACTCAACTGGCTCCTCTGGTGGAAGTTTGGAAGACCCAAGGCTCAAGAGAAACCTGGACAGTGAAGGCACAGCTCATGAGACTTCACAGGGGTGTGGAGACTCTATCACGAAATGGGATGGAGGCCATTCTGGTCACAGTATGTTGGCTGTACTGTGTCGGTATCCTGAGAACTCCAATGAGGCTGAACTCAAAAGCAAAGGACTGATGTGTCTGGTGGAGAAGCTGTCAAGGCAGGAAAGCACTGAGGCTGAGGCATGGTTATTGCTCATCACTCTTACAGAAGGTCTACAGTGCAAAAGAACAGGAGGGGATGAAGGGTATTGTTTAATGTACAGTTTAGTGAGAAAAAGAGCACAGGCAAGTTTAAAGTTGCAGCCAAGGCAGGAGCTGAAAAAGAGACTGAAATTGCTAAGAAGAAATACCCTGCTCTGCATGGAACAATATGTAAAAATGTAGATTTACTGAAAAGAAGAGAGCTTAACTCTTCTTAATGTGTCCAAAGGGTTCTCTGTTCAAACAAAGTCACCTTGAGAAAGGTTCCCCCCTTGATCAGATGCTCTTCTGATCAAGGGGACCAGACTCTATACTGATTAGATAGCTGAACTTGGGAGTATCATACATGATGTACTAGTTTTTAAGATTTGAAAGATGCAGGGATGAGGGGGTCATAGGGTCTTGAATCAGGTTCCGGAGAGCTTCTGAGCTCAGGTAGTCTGGGCCAGGGTTGCAATTTCTGCAAGAAGATCCTAAAAGACCACCGAGTAATGCTGTGGAGCTGAAGACTGAATTACAGTGGAAATCCCAAGGTAACAGAGAGGCCAGAAACAGAATGACTGCCAGAGGAAGTTACATGGAATGGAGCCAGCTTAGGGCAGCAGTTGCATGGTACACTGCAGGCAGAAGAGCTGGCCCTAGGAAGCCAGAAACGTCCATCACAGGCTTCAGATGATGCACATGGAACTGCAGGGTTTAGGGTTTCACAGAGTTTCAGTCTTGCTTTTGTCTGACCATTCCTTGCTAAGTTCCTGTGCCTTCATCTTAGATATGTTTGCCCTGCATCACTTGTGTTGAAAGGATGTAACAGGTGCTTGTGCCAAGGCACCATTTGAGTCCCAGCTGAGATTTGGACTTTGAAACAGTGTTTGAATAAAGACTCGGGGGACATCTGAAGATGGACTGAAAGCATTTGGCCTTATGAGATAGATGGCTGTGAGCTGTGGGGACAAGGGGTTGAAGATTATGTCTTAAAAGATTATGTCTTAAAAGTTATGTCTGGGGAGGACTAGAGGGATGACATTAAGAGCAGTGCTTGCTTCTGCAGAGGATGAGGGTTTGGTTTCCAGCACCTGCATGGTGTCTTACAACCATCTGTAACTCCAGTCCCAGGGCATCTGATACCCTCTTCTGGCCTCTAATGGCACTGCATACACACGGTGTGCATACACTCATACACACACTTTTTTTTTTTTTTTTTTAATTTCAAGGGATATATTTGGGTATCAAGCTAAAAATACTTAGATCTGTGTTAGTTAACCCAGAATCAACTAAAAGACATGCTTCTGGGTGTTTTTGTTGTTTGTTTTGTTTGTTAGTGTAGCCAAACACCTGATGAACTTGAGGAAGGAAAGACGGGAGGGAAGGAGGGAGGGGGGAGGGGAGAAGGAAGAAAGGGAAGTTTTTTGGTTTTGTTTTCTCCCGACTAATGGTGTGGGATACAGACCATCATGGTGAGGAGCAGGAGGTGGTGGTCACATCACACATTACCCACAATCAGGAAGTCACAAGATGAACACTGCTGCTCAGCTTGCTTCCATATTTTTATTCAGTCTAGGGAATGGTGATGCCCACATTCAGGCAGGATCTTCCCGTTGCAGTTAAACCTCTGTGGAAACACTCACAGGCATGCTCAGAGGCACGTGTCCTCTGTAAATCCAATCCAATTGACAACGGCGATGGGCCACCACAGCAGGCAGGAAGTCATAACACAGATCACCAGCTGTGCCCTCCACCACGGCCACACTCATAATGTGTGGTAATAGTTAAAGAGACAGAGGCTGTGAACATACACTTGACTCAGAGTCTGTAAGTCCTGCTGACCTGGGCTGGGCTAGACCACTTTGGACCAGGAGTGCCCTTGAGGGTTTCTCTCAGACATCTGCACTCTGCTGGAGTTGCAAGGCAGCTCTGCCAATCTCAGCTAGGCCTAGGCACGTCTGTGGAGCCAGCAGGCTCTCTGCTGGTGTGAGAGGAGCAAGCTAAGGTGGCTCTGCCTGCTGGAGTCTGGCAGGACAGCCTGGCTGTACTGTGGAGGCTGGTTGAGAGCCACAGCGGGAAACAGGCTCGTGACGTTCTGAAGGATGTACTTGAGTCCCAGCTCAGGCTAGCACCCTAGTCAAAGCAAGTCTCATGTGTGTGCCACAGTCACAGAGAAAGGTCACTCAAGAGGTTCCTAACAGAGGACAAGGAAATAAAATGCTAAAGACTGTTGGGGGCGGGGTGGGGATGGCATGTCTGTACTACACCTAACATTTACTGTGTCTGCTGTAAACCAGGCTGGGTCTTTAGTCACACCATAGTTTCTTTATCTGTGAGAGATGAAGCTCTAAGCCTCCCTCTCAGATGCCTAGCACTGTAATACTATCAGACCCTACTACTCTTAGTGTCTGGTCCTAAATGCACCCTTAGATCAGGCTGTAAAACATTTGCCATAGGCCTGTATTTGGAAATACTTGGTCTCCAGCTGATACAGCTGTTCTGGGAGTTTGTGGAACTTTTGAGACTGTGTCCAAACCAGCAGACGTCACCACTTTGAAAGTGTCATATCCCTCCGGTTCCAACATGAGCTCTCTGCCTTCTGCTCCTCCAAGATGGAGCAAGCTGTGCCACAGGCTCCTAACGCCATGGACAGAGCACCATGGACAGAGCTCCGTTAACTTCCAAGCCTTCTTTGCCAGGATGGGCCATACCCTCTAACCTGTGAGTCTATAAATAAACCTCTCTTCCATTAAAAAAAAAAAAAAAAAAAAAAAAAGTCCTTACACTCAGCACTCCGTCCTAGCAACAAGTAAAGGAATTGTCACACACGCTGATGATAAAGTTTCACTTACGAATGAGGCGCGGTAAAAGGTTAGCATGGTGACAGTGATGCTGTCAGGACTGTGATACAAGGACCTGCATCGCTGCTCATCCACGTGGGGACCATTGTTAGCAAGGTAACACGCTCGTTCTGACGGTGTGGCAGCTGCTCTGACAGCAGGGAGAGTTATCACATCAGTCATAAGTGATAGCATCTGCGGCAAGGAACAGTGGACAAAGGGGTGATCCGTGTCCAGGGGATGGTATAGCGTGTCCATGCTATTAACAGCAAATTTAGGAATACCATGTGATAAGTTTGTGAGAAGTACACTACTATTGATGTTATTGGGATAATCAATTATATCAGAATTTATATTTAAAACATTCGTGCTTACAAGCCAACAGAAGCTCAGTACACTGATCTTCCACTTCTGTCAGAAATGTAATTTGACTGTTTTCAGAGGGTAGGTGTCTGGCCACAACTAATAGAAACCACAGAAGATGAAACCATGAGTTAGGGGGAACAAAGGAATTGTCTTTGTTACCTGTGAGTATTTTACCTTGTCTGTCATTTAGCCCCTCAGAAAGGAGAAGCTGAGAGGCACACGCCAAGGAGACGACTGTGAGATTAGAATTGCACGTCTGCTGACTGCAGGGAATGACCTTCCTACACTCAGCTGAGGCTAACATAGAGACATGTTCCTATCAACCGTATCATAGGGCTATCATACCACAACTGCTTACATCTTTTTTTTTTTTTTTTTTTTTTTTTTTTTTTTTTTTTTTTTTTTGAGACAGGGTCTTAAGTAGCCCAGGCTGGCCTCCTATTTGCTATGTAACTTCGACTCCTGATCGTCTTGCTGCTACCACACCCAAGTACTAGGATTACCGGCACCCTGACACCCAGTTTATAGAGTACCAGGAATCAAAACAAAGGCTGTGTGCATGCTGGGTAAACACTGTGCCAACTGAGCCACATCCCCAGATCTCTGCCTACATCTCTAACTGACACAGATCAGTGGTGACAATCTGCCTGGGCTTTTGTTGATTTTTGTGTGCAACTGTTTTAAATATAAAATTTTACTGTAGTTAATTTAAAAAAAAAAAAAAAAAACTGAGTATCAAGTACCCCAGTCATAGTAACAGCAACTTATCAAGAATGTATAGTGTATGTAGTACACACAGTACTATTGAGAACAGGGTCACAGTCACCGTCTCAGATAGGAGCTGTGTCCCCTCGGTTTATACGTGAGCAGGTAACAGGCTGTCCAGGGCTCCAGCATTTGCCATCTTGCTATAATAGATGGCTGCCCTCCTTTGCTGTTAAATAGAATGGGATATGTTTAGGGGGGGGGGGTCACAGGGATTGTTGGCCATGGCCTCAGGAGCCTCTCTCTTCCCTTTTCATCTCCTCAGCTCAGGTGTCTGACCTCCTTCCTGGGGACCAGAGCAGGCCTGGGGCAGGTGGGGACCCAAATGGAGGGGAAGTTTCCAGAGCTGCAGCCAGGAAGTCGTACTCCGAAGGGGGTGAGGGGCTCCTCACTGAGTTTGTAGGCCCTGGCCACAGGGACCCGGCTCCTTGGCAGTATAGCTCCAAGATGGATGGCCATGGCCTTCGGGGCTGGACAGGCCCTTTGCAGGCCTTTGATGCTGAAAAGCAGAACAAATGGAGCCGGCCGCCCGGCCACAGCTGCCTTCCATTAGGGCCCGCTTCCTCCGCCCAGGACAAGGTGGGCCTTCGAGGTAAGCAGGGGCAAACACCATATGTGTCAGCCACAGCTGGCTGCAAAACCTTGCTCTTGACTTCTCCCCTTGAGCCCAACCCCCACCCCAACATGGCCTTGTTTCTCCAGGCTGGATCTGCAATGAGTGGGTCTCTTTCTACTCCCCCCATATCCAATCCATCAACAAGTCCCTTCGGCTCTACTTTCAAGATATGTCTTTAATCTGTCTATTCTCTGCACCCTCACTGAGGACACCACCTAAGTTCAAGTCATTTTCTGTCTCCCTCGGATTATAGAGAAACACTTTGTTAAGGGCTGAACTGTGTGTGTCTCCCCTGAATTCTTATGCTGATGTCCTAGCCCCAAGCAGCACAGGATGGAATCTTGCTTAGCAGCAGGACCCTTGCAGACATACTTAAATGCCCCCTCACCCTGAGACAGGTCTCATGTAGCCCAGGCTGGACTTGAACTCATTGTTCAGCCAAGGATGACTTTAGATTTCTAATCGTTCTTGCTCCACCTCCTGAGTACTGAGAAAATAGATGTGCCCACTATGGCCAGTCTATTCTGTGTTTTGTGGACACAAGGTAGGTGCTCTACTGGTTGACCTGTACTCCCAGTGTAGATATGCTTAGTTATGATGAGGTCACGATGGAGTAGAGGGATTCCAAAGTCAGGATGACTGGTGTCCCCGTGAAAGGGGACATTTGCACACAGCTCTGCACACAGGGAGGAGACATGCAAAGACGAAGGCAAAGATTCACCTACAGGGTGGCGCTTCCAGGAGCCAGTGACACCAAAGGTCATCAGCAGACTGCTAGAGGCTAGGAAGGGTTTGAACAGAAGTCACCAAAGGCCTGTGAGGGGTCTATCTAGCCCCAAAGGTCGTGGCCATCTCTTGGAGCTACACTGCCCTCAGAAGAGATCAGCCCTGCTGCATCTTGAGCTTGGACTCCGGGCCTCCAGAGCTGAAAGACTTGTAAAGCCACCCTGGTAGTGCTGTCATATGCACCAACTGGGTCCTCTTTAGCTGTGTGGGCCTCTCTCACCACCAACCACATGACATAGAACACCGTGCTCCAGGGTCTTCAAGATGGCTCAGCAGGTAAAGGCACTTGTTGCCAAGCCTGACGTTCGAAGTATGATCTCTGAACCCCATGTGATGAAAGAAGCAAACAATCAACTCCTCCACGTACATGAGTGCGCTCTCTCTCTCTCTCTCTCTCTCTCTCTCTCTCTCTCTCTCTCACACACACACACACACACACACACACACACACACTAAACATAAGAAACAGAGAACACTCTCTAAGATTCCAGCTCAGACTATGTCTTAGGGATTTGCAAAAGCCCTCTTGCTTTAGTTTCTCTTCCCCACCCCCACCCCCCACCCCGCCACGGCGCTAACATGCTGACTGAAGAAAACTCAGGAGGAAAGGGCCTTTTCTAGTTCACAGCTCCAGGGTACAGTCCCTCATAGTGGAGAGATCATACAGAAGGTCACATTGTGTCCCACACTCAGGACTCAGCAAACACTGGAGGCTCCTTACGCTTTTGTCCGAGTCATGCAGCCCAGGATCCCCTCTCAAGGACAGAGTCCCCACCACTGTCAATATGGGTTGTCCCATGTCAGCTAAAGCAACCCAGCCAATCTTCATAGGCATGCCTCAAAGCGCACTTCCCAGACAGTCCAGACTCTGACAAGTTAATAATCACCACTGTCACCTCTCTGGGAGACACAGTCCTTCTAGTCATTTTCTTTGACCCCAGCCCACCGGCCTCTGCCTTCCCCTGACTTCTTGCCTGTCCTGAGTATGTCAAGGGCTCTTGTACATGTGGCAGGTCCTTCCAAGTCTTTGCTCAACCACTTTGTTGCAAGAGGTAGGAAGACATGGACTCCGTGTGAGCCCTCACTGATAGGGTGCAGACAAGGACTTTAGAGCTGAACAGAAAAGCCACTGCAGGAAGGCCGTGGAGTCTGGTCCAACTCCCAGCATCTGAGAGCAAGGATAGTTCTCTGTAGAGTTAGTGATTTGAATGGAAGAGCCAGACACAGACCTCTGCCATCCTCTAGGGCCTCATGTGACTTGCATGAGTGAGTCTAGTACAATGACCTGGGTCTCTGTTTGCACATCTGTAAAGTGGGTCAGTGGGTTTGAATCAGGAATGTTCCCCCATATAAATCTCATATATTTGTACACTTGGTCCCCAGCTGCTGGTGCTATTTTGGAAGATGTGGGCTCTTTAAAAAGGTAACAGGACAAGTAGATCACTGGAGGATAAAAGTTTCATAGCCTGGCCTTACTTCCTATCTGCTCTCTGCTTCCTGACTGTAGAAGTTATCTGGCCAACTGCCTCATTCTCCTGAGGCTATGCCATTCCTACCATAAGGGAATTTGTCCTGTCAGACTGTGAGCCACAATAAACCCTCCTCCCTTAAGTCACTTCCTATCAGGTATTTGGTCACAGCAGTGAGAGGAGTAGGCAATTCAATGGCTATCAAGTTGTGAAGAGATTCTGTGAGTGTCTTCCTTTGCTGGAAGAGGAAATCCACTGGAAAACAGATAGGGTCAAGCACCCCAGGCACCGGAAATGGCTGAGCTGAGAAGGCTCCAGTCCCTTGGCCCCAAGACTCACATTTGTAGCCACTATGCTGAAGTGGAGTTGAGGAGTTTGCCTGGTTCCTGTCCACACCTGGAAAACGAACTGGTCTAAAGGGGCAAAGTCTCATGGGACATCGAGTCTCTCTGAAGGGGGTACATATCACCTTGTCCTGCAGGACACACAATGTGTACACTGTGTGTCCTAGACATGTCACGGTCCCCCCAGCCTGTGGCTGTTCCTGGTCATGTGGTCACTGCTCCTGGAGAAGAAAGCTGTGGCTGAGGAAACCCCAAAGGCTCCGCAGTCAGTGTGGAGGCTCTCCTGCTGGAACACAGCCTGAGTTACAACTTTAGATCAGCTATGAGGTTAAAATAAAATTAAATATTCACGACTATCAACAATCCCCTTTTAAACTTTCTTTATGCAGGTTGCATATGATTAATGAGAAATCCCAAAGTCGAGTTCCCAGTTGCCTCAGAACAGCTACTTACCACAGCCAGACTCTGAGGCCAACCTTCCTGTACCTGCTTCTGTTTAGTCTGCAGTCCACCCTTGCAGGAAGGTGGAGAGGAGAAATCTTCCTTCTCTGACTTACAGAAGAGGAAACTGAGCCTTGGCAGAGTTATAAGCTGACCGAGATGTGGCTGAGCTGGAGGACTGGCCTGGGCTCCAACGGCAGCCATGTTGTCTGCCGCTTTAGTCTTTTGACACCCTGTATCCTACCTGCTGGAAGACAGGAGTCATGTCTCTAGTTTTTACCAGTTCTTCTTGTTGTTCCAAGGGGAATGTCAGATGAGAAAGCAGAGGCTCAGGATCCCTAATCCCTTCACTGTAGTCCCCTCCTATTTAGGTAAAGACCTGAGCAGCACATTGGACAGTAAACCCTTTCCTGAGCTTAGAGGTGACACGTTTGAAGGAAGTAGCAGGGATCGTTGTCCCAGCTTGGAGCCCCTGCCTGGCCCCTGGGCCAGTGTGGAAAGAGAGGGTGGGCATAGCTGGTGAGGGCTTGACAGTGGGGATACATAATAGAGGAGGGATGTCTTTCATCCCGGGGTAGGTTGACTTGGAGAGCAGACCCTGGCTCAAAAAGAAAACTACATACCCTCAGGGTGCAAAGACTCTCTGGAATGACAGGGACCCTGTTATGGGATCATAGAGTCTTTCTGGAACCTCAGCCTGCATCCAGCCACCAGAATTTTGGACTTCTGCCCTCAAAATCCTGCTGTTCAGAATGACAAGGTCTGTCACAACAGCATCCCTGGTTCACACTGTCCCTCTGCCAAGCCAAGGACTCTCTCCTCTTTTCCTTCCCCAACCCTGTCACCTTAGCCCTTGGCTCCCCAGATAGTGGCTCTCCATTCCTGCACCTCCAAACTCAGGTGAGAGCCGGTAACACCGACACAGGTCTATTTCACTAGTCTGGGGTCTGATGACAGACAGCCCTCATGTTCCAGCTTCCAGAACCCTTTCACAGAAAAATGTCTGAGAAGGAAGCAAGGCCTTGTTGAGCCAGGAGCCTCAGCCCCATGGCTAAGGTAGATGCAGGCCTAACAGGTCATGGTGGAGGAGGGTCCAGTGGAGAAACCTTGTAAAACCATGCAAGCTGGAACTGTGAGTTACTGCTCTGGAGACCTTTCTCTCCTACCAGTTAAACACTGCAGCAGCAAGCTGGGGTTCCTCTCTTGGCTCTAGATGTGCCCTCTCATCCCTGGGAGCCTCTCTTTGCCTTGACCTCTCTCCAAGAAGGCCACTTTGGTCATGTGAAGCCACACAAAAAAAGGGGATATCAAGGATGTCTCTATGGCCTTTGGAGGCCAAGTATGTGGGCTGCAGAAGCCAGTCAGGCTACTCACAGGCACTGTGGAGCGTGGGAGGTGGTTCTTGCCCCAAGAGGGGAGTCACAGCTCACTTGGTTTCGCCAAGATGTAGTTGCCACTATGGGAGTTATGGGGAGAGGACATGCCCTGAACTGGTGCTGGAATCCAGCACTCTCCCCAGGGCTGCCTGCCACCCTGACGGTGACTGTGCGTTCATCTATTTCACAGGCCTCGGTAGTCTTTGGAAACATGGGGTTCTTGCACTGGGTTCTCTGACTAAGCTGTGGGTCCTAGGCGTTTCTGGATAGACATGGCCAGGCTCTCTGCTCTTATAAAATGCCCCATTCCAGCAAGAAGAGGCTGATGAAACCCTGCCTTGAAACTGCAGCAGAATCCTGGTGGTCTGTGGTCTGCACTACAGCAGTGTGGGAGATCGGGTTGAAGGCCCTGAGCAGTACTGTGTTAGGAGGGCACGCCCTTCTCAGAAGTAGGCATTTAAGCTGAACAAAACAGGAAGTGTGTTCTAGGCCAAAGGAACACTGAGCAAGTGCTCTTGTGGTGAGGACCTAGGAGATGCTTACACTCTTCCTTGTTTCTGACCTCCATGGTGGCAGATAACCCCGATGTCTACATGGATTTGATCTGTGGCTGGCTTCCCTTATTCCGGGAAAGTATTATAGAAACAAGGGATCTCTCTCTCTCTCTCTCTCTCTCTCTCTCTCTCTCTCTCTCTCTCTCTCACTCTCCCTCTCCCTCTCCCTCTCCCTCTCCCTCTCCCTCTCCCTCTCCCTCTCCCTCTCCCTCTCCCTCTCCCTCTCCCTCTCCCTCTCCCTCTCCCTCTCCCTCTCCCTCTCTCTCTCTCTCTCTCTCTCTCTCTCTCTCTCTCTCTAACTCACCTCCATTTCTATCTCATCTCCATCATCTCCATCTGTTATCTGCATCATCTCCATCACCTCCATCTCCATCTCTGTCTCTACTCCCTCTTGCTGACTCTCTAGCTCACCTTCTCATCAAGTTCTCCCAGCCCTTTCCTAGCACAGGAACTTTAAACATGTCCCTCTTGTCCTCTCCCCTGTCACCTGATAGCTTCCCATTTCCTAGGGATTCCCTGTCTTGCCACCTTGCCTTCCAGGAGGTTACTTGTTCCCTTGCCAGTCTGTGGCTCACACATGGCCTTTGTCATGGCTGTCATTAATGAATTGTGTAGTGGCATTTCTGTCATCCCACCATCTCCCCGGAACAGGCATCTACTGATTCCAGTGGTGGGCCCTGGCCTTTAGGGCATGGCTATCTCTTGAGCACATCTAACCTGTCTGTCCTCAGCAGCCTCAGCCCCACACCAGCCAGTTCCTCTTGTCAAGGGAGCGCACACATGGGGGTGGGGTGGTGAGAAGCAGTGTGAGTTACTGGGGTGCATACTCACACCTAGGGGACAGAGCCTCACTGGAGTTTGGGGATGAGGTGAAGCTTCACTGGGAGACTTTTAGTGTGTGTGACTCCATAAAGGAAGGAGGGATGGGCTGGGAGGGAGGAAAGAAGGCTTCATGTATGGCTGCAAAGAAGCTGGGTAATTGCCGTAAGTCACTCAGAAGCAGCTGGCCATCAGGAGGTCATAAGTAGCCCTAGACAAGATGCTCCTTTATGGCTCATTAGAAGACAAAGCTTTAGAATATGTATCATGGAGATGAATATCTAATATTAGGATTGTGCAAAGGCCGTGACTCAGGGCAGCCCTCTCATGGAAGCGCCTGTGTTTCTGCTGCACAGAGGGAAGTGTCTGTCTGTCTGCTGTGCTGTGCTGTGCAACTTCGGGAATGTTGCCATCACTCCCTGGGCTTGCCTCTGTTTCCCCTCTTTGTGTAAGGCTGGCAGTTGAGCTAAGATGATCCTGAGAGCTGAGGCCCATGTTGCTAGAACAACCTCTGGGCAAGAGGAGACTGGTTTAATGGGAAGCCAGTTGCCAGGCAGGGGAGCTGACAATTCTGACATGGCTTAGATGAGCCATGGTGGAATTTCCTCATATAGGAAGCCTGTGTCACAACCCAAACACGTGGCCTCCAAGGTCCCTGGACAGATTGAGACAGACAACAGACGCTCAGAAGCCACGTCTGCTTCTGCCTGGAAGAGAACCAAGTGCTGGGACCTAAACCACTGACAGGGGATCGCAGAGCTGGGGACAGGGGAGCCCTTGAATGAAATATTTGGTGGCTTCCAGTGATCTCTGAAAGTCCGACGTTTATACTGATTGTCAAGTAGAACCTAGAATCAGAAAGAAAGCCTCCACGCATGCCTGTGGACCACTTAGATTAGCTTAATCAAGACCGAAGACCCTCCCTAAACCCACCAACACATGGGTTTGAGTCCTGGACTGACCATAATGGAAAGTCAGCTGAGCCCAGGCACTTCTTACCCTCTGCGTCCTCTCTGTTTTCAGTGTGACCAGCCTCCTCAAGCTCCTGACACCTCGAAAGACTGAGAACTGTAAGCCAAAGTAATCCTTTTCTTCCTCCCTCCCTCCCTCCCTCCCTCCCTCCCTCCCTTCCTTCCTTCCTTCCTTTGGTTGCTTTTGTCAGGGTATTTTGTCTCAGCAACAGAAAATACCTAAGACCCTGGTGTTCGGGAGAAGTGAACTCCACGCACATGCTTCTGCACCCAACCTCGGACAAGCCTGCAGCCAGCCTCTGTCCTGGACCTATCCCAGCTCACGACTCTCCTCCATGCCCTGCCCTTCCACTGGCATCCAGCTCTCTAGAAACATCTGAAAACTTCTGTCCTAGTGGGAGCCGGACCTGACCACAGATGGTGTCTTGACAGTGCCGGGGAACCCTCAGATGACTGAAAGGACATCTGTTCTCCTTCTGTCTTGAGTGAGTAAAGCGGGTGATGACACTTGCGGCCAAAGAGAAAACACTGGGAATATCTATCTTGACACATCTATCACTCATTCTCCAATGACAATCCAGTCCCTTCCCATGCAGGTACTCAACAGGCATCTCATGCCAGATGCAAATGAGACTTGGGGGTGGAAGTGCACTTAGCTGTGGAGAAAACTGTTGGGGACACAAGAAGTATGATGTAAGGATCTTGTCCTTGGGGCAGTTCTAACTCAATACTGAAACCATTAAGAAAGTCACCATAGCAACACTGAGGATGCTAAGGACCACAGTGACAGCTGCCATTAGGCTGGTGTGGTCAAGTCCCAGGCAATGGGATGTGGGCCAGGAGCCTTGTAGACGGGATCAACCCTTGAGTGTTAAAGAGTCTCATTGAAGCAAGATGTCCTGCCCCCAGTATTGGCAGTCACTCTGTGTCCCAGCCCATTGGGGTTGTCAGGGCAGCCTGGGGGCTATGCCCAGTGGGGTCTACTCAGGATAGGTAATGGCATATCCTCTGGGAAGCTCTGCAGCCTGGCCACAGATGCTGCTCTTCCTATATGGCCTTCAAGCTTCCTGCCCAGGGCCTCTATCTGCTAAAAGCAGCTTTCTGTTGCAAGGCACAAAGAGCTCTGGTTCACTGTTAATGGTACAGAAAAGTTAGAAAATATGGGAGACACCCATGATCTCTTACAGATATCTTCTGTCCTTTCTGCCGCAGCCTGGCTCCATCCCATGCACGAACTGCTGGGTTCTATGGAAGCCCCTCTGTAGGGTCTCCCTGTACCCACAATTGCACCTATAACCACAGTCTCCACTACTGCTGGACAGCACTTTCTAACATGGGGATCTAACCCTCCCAAGCCATCTACAGCTCTTAGTGGCCCTCAAATAAAGGTCCTCTTCTGATCCAGGCCTGCCAGGCCCTTCAGACCACCTCCTGAACCATTTCAGCCCACAGTCATGGCTGCCATCATGCCTCTGGGCCACACTTATGTACCACTCTAAGATGCTCTGACCCTCTGGTCTCTGAGCCTTTTCTTAGAAGGTTCTATCTCAGTGACTTTTATTGACTGCTGGGCCCTGCGTGTTCTACCTGTATCCCTGGGGTCTAGCACAATGTCTCCCACTGCTGATTACAGTAAAGCCTGCTGACCACACCATGTTAAAATGAGATGGGACCCTTGGGTACTCATCACATCTGAGTTCTCAAGTGGGTAGCCCATGGGATGGGCTTAGCCAGCCTCATTTAAATGCTTTTATTTGCTCTACCTGCCAGTATATTTTAAATGGGAGAGTCCATGTAGAAATGAACCTTACTTTGGAGTCTCAGCTTAGCAGAGCACTGCCAACTCCTGACCTCTGACCCCTAACCCCTGACCCCTGACCCCTACCCATTTCCCAGGCCCATGTTATTTTGTTTTCAGAAAGTGTCTCCTGTAGTCCAAGCCAGCCTCTATCTAACTATATGACTTGAACTTGTGATTCTTCCACCTCCACCTTCCTAGTGATGGGATGACAGCCAAGTGCCATCACTCCATACACACCCACAGACACATATACACACGTGCACACATATGCACACATGTATAAGCACATGTGTACACACACACGTTTACACATACACACACATACACATGCACCCCCCCATAAACCCATACACGCACAACACACATACAGTCACACACACACACACACACACACACACACACACAAGTACAGGACAGGCCTGCGTTCTGCTCTGACGACAGTCATTTTACAGTTTGGTGCTTGTTAGTGATAGGGATAATGGCCAGCTTTTTTTCTTCCTCTTTTTTCCTATTTTAACAATTTGTATCACATTTTCTGTCCCTGACCAATTCGCACCTTATTTTACAAGCAGACATGGATGTTCTCAGGCAGAGTTCACCCAAGGTCACATTTGGTGGCCATGTTAGGGCTCAGGATCTTCCTCCCCCATTTGCCTCTGGCTCCCTGTGCCCTACCCTTGCCTCTGGAAACCATGCTCCCCGCACGCCCCCCACATGCTTGGACTCGCCACTGTGGGTTCGGCTTCAGCTCCGCTTGCTCTGAGATCAGGATGCTTACAGGCTCCACATCTCCATCCGCCCTTCCCATCAGCACCTCAGGATCACCACAGTACCCCCTAGCTAAGCATCCAGGGCCACATCTGTCATGGACCCCAAGCTGTCAGCGCGGCCATGTGCCCTTCTCAAAGGCTGCATCCAGAACAGATCTACCCCAGGGGGGAGCCTTGTTATGCTTTCATGTCTTCCATTCATTAGGTTCTCTGTCAGCGGCATAAATCAGTGCTAGACCTCTGCTTACACACCCGGGAGTGGGGGAACACGCAGGGAACAGACATAAAACTTGGGGCAAGTCAGTAATGGCAGACACGGCTTATTGCCCCATTTTACCCATGCGCATTGTGACTTGTCTCAACTAAAGCAATGTGAGGATGTGTGGAGGCAAGGAGAATGGAGAGGATCCAGGGGGGGAGACTGGAGTTACTGGTTTTCCCATAACCCTATGCAATTGCTCCATTTGCCCCCAATTCTATAGGGGAGAAGGCTCTTGTACATTAAGGACAACAATTTGAAAAGGCTGAAACCAAAGGGCAACGCTGTCCAACACTCTGCTGGCTCCCTGTTGCAGTGCCAAACCCAGACTCCAGTCAGGGTCTCCCAGACCCCAGGCTCTACCTTCCCTACCTACCTTGCTTTCTACAAGCGACTCTGTCTCATCACTACATGTTACTGGATCAATTGGTCATTTGGTACAGATTTCAGGAGGACCCACAGCTGCCAGGTCCTTTTCCAGCCCCTTGGGCACAGCAAAAAAATATAATGGCAAGTGCAAAGGCGTTAAGAGGCAACCATTGCACCAAAACTCATGTGAAAAGCTAAGGGTGAGATAGGGGCAGAGACAGAAGAGGTGCCCGAAGAAAAGGCCATGCAGGTCCCGTGGGCCACGAAAGAAGCTTGGATGTGTTCTGAAGGTGAGCCCACGACAGCTATAACTGTGCTCCCCACACAAGCAGGAACCTACCTAAAAGATTTGAAGGTGAGTTTTGGTGATGTTTTTTCTCCTTTATCGTAATTTGACTGCAGGGTTCTCAGAACATGAACTTGGCACATGACGGTATCTGTGGCCATCCCAAAAAGGTTGGCACACCTGAAACTGTGGTTCTGTTTTCTGCTTCTTCCCTCGAGGTGTCCCAACACTGCTGCATGCCCCGCGGGGAAGGATGAAGTGAAGCCTGGCACCAGCGGGTCAACAGGATCCCGGTCTAGCAATGCCAGAGGCAGTAGGCCTTTGCTGAGGGTTTTGGTGCTGCAGCTCTCTGCTCTCTTAGATGCTGTTCAATTTCACCAAAGATTATTTTGATATTCCTCAGGTAGAAGATTGGGGATCAGGCTCCCCAGATCAGGTGGAGAAGAGGGAGCCCTGCTAAGAACAGGGAGTCCTCCGTTTTTGTGCTGAGCTCAGGAAAGCTGTCCGGATATGGTAGACTACAACCTTAGTAGCAGGATGCAACATGAAACTTACACCGTAGAAGATCCAAGAAGATGTTGGGAACAATCCAGGGACCCAAGGTGGGGCAAGAAGAGGTTAGAAGGTCAACAAAAGGCTCCGTAGGTTAGAGTGCTTCTTGCCAAGGCTCTGTTTTTATATGTTAGCATCAATTCTATGCAGGAGCCCAGTAGAAAGGACATCGCCCACTGGGCCCTGTTGCTGCCTTCAGTAGCATTTTACATATCTGAAAGTGCCCGTGTTCAAGCCAGCATAAACTTAAACTGGAAGAAAACAAACTCTAACCTTCCAAGTCCAGCACATCCCTTGCCCCTTGGAAGCAGCTGAGGCTTCCCATTGGTTTCCGGTGTGTGGCTCTCCTAACCTAGCCAATCTACACCAGAACCTGGCTATCTCCTGTAGAGTAGAACAGGAAGGTGCCACTCCCAGATTGCTCTACTGAAGCTCAACCTGTGTGACTGTATTAGCAGACAGGACTTTAGGGAGTAGTAAGGTGTACGAGGCTGCAGGCAAAGGCAAGAGCCTATCATGTCTACCCCCTTGAAACATGGTGACCCTCCATCTCTGTTTCTCTCTCACACTAGAAAGTTATGTGGGGACAGTGAGAAGGTGGCCTTCTGCAAGCCAGGAGATGGGCTGGGAACCTAGCCAGACAGAACCTTGAACTTGTCCTTCCAGCTCTCAGGTTCCAAGTAATAGACATGTGCTATAAACGCCATCAGATCCCGTGGTGTCTTAAACACCGAGATGTCTCAAACAGCCAAGATGACCATGTCAGGGGCTCCCCAAGCTTTCTGATTATACCCCCTTCCCTGCAGTAAAAACACAGAGTGAACCAACTACATGCATGGCCTCCGTTCCTGCACACTCAGCCTTCTGTGCTGGCACTCTGTATAGGGGGCACCAGGTAGGTGCCCATGCCTTGTATGATGGAGAAATACAAACAAACAGAAGTCTATTATTTGTCCATGTGCCTCCTGGGTTCTCTTGGGCACACTAGTTGAGGATCGTTGCTCTAAAAGTGAGCCTTTATTCTTCAGGATAGCCGTTTCTGGGATGCAGACCACAGCACACCCATCCGCTGATCTAGTCACTGTCTCACCGGTCTTCACAGCTGACCTTCTGGAGGCTCAGTCTATGCTGACAGGTCTTATAGACTCAACCTTGCTCCAGCTGGACCTTCCTGCCTTGCATTTCCTCTGTGATGGGCTGTGATGATCCAATGACCTCCTTATGGGACACCTGTGTGCCCCACCAGGTCTGTCAGGATGAGTCTGCATTCCTGCCTCTCTGGTACGTGGGGCGTAGGCACCTCATGTAGAGTGGGTGAGTAAATGCATGAGTGAATTAATGAATGAGTGAATGAATGAACAAATGAATGAGTGAATGAGCACAAAGTGAATGGCTGACTCCACTCTCCAATTCTGGCTCCCGTCCCGCCAGTCAGTGATGGTATGAGAAAGCACTGAAGTAGCCTGGAACCAGGAGACAGCCCAGGAATGAGGTGGTCAGAGACTAGTGAGCAGGAGCCAGGTTAGCAGTGGCTTTATTAGAGGCCATTAAGCATATGGTCATGATTATAATAAGCACATGAATTATGGCCAGTGACATGTGGGGGGTGGGGAGGAGGAGGAGGAAGAAAGGGATACAGGGAGCCCCCAGAAGCTGCTCTGAGCTAGGCTGGGATGCTTGTGCTTTTTAACTCCTTCATGTCCTGGGTGTGGCAGTTAGGGAGAGGAGCCTGATAAGCTGGCTCCAGAAGGAACAGCTAAGTCCGTTGGCCTTTGTCACACTTATCCTGTGTGATTGTGAGCGAAGAACTTCTCTGTGAAAGGCAGTCATCCAGATCTCAGCTGTAAACGGAAAGGACAGACAAGTCTGTCTCCTGACCAAGAAGGGACATGGGCACCAGGGGGAATCCTTGGCCAGGAAGATCCTGAAATTCTTCTATTGTCTTCCCTCCCACCCACATCCTAGAAAGCTCCAGCCAATCCTCAAAGCGTATTGAGTGTTCTTGGGCCTGAAGCAGGGGCCACTGGTGGTAAGAAGGGGTAAGGGACTAGAGACCTTGGCCACCAGAGCAGGGAGGGTTAGCAAACCCGGATGCCACCACTGAAGGGAACAGAAGAGCCTGGCAGCCTAGAGAGCAGACCTAACCTAAGCCTGGTGGCCCTCCACCCTGATGACTGGGTGAGATCTTTAAGAACATCCAGACAACAGATGGCAGATCCAGGCGGGGACCCAGGTGGGCCTAACTCACCAGTTAGTACTCACTCTCCGTCACACCTCTATGATGACGGCCTTCAGTGTAACTGTAGAATTGGTGAGTCCTTCTCTGGGGAATGAGGTAGGGAATGAGCCTTGAGTAGAGAGGCTGGGGTGGGCTCAGATTCGCCACCGATGCTGATGTGTTTTCTCCTCCTCCTCCTCTTCCTCCTCTTCCTCCTCTTCCTCCTCTTCCTCCTCTTCCTCCTCCTCTTCTTCCTCTTTCTCCTCCTCCTCTTCCTTTTATTCCTTCTCATCCTCTTCTTCCTCTTTCTCCTCTTCTTCCTCCTCCTCCTCCTTCTCCTTTTACAATCCTGTGTTTCTAGAGGTTCTAAGCTTTGTTCAAAAGCAGTCATTCATTCCCCTCTGGTTCTTGGGACTCTGCTAGCTCCACACTGGGCCATAGAAACTTTAGCCATCCCCATGATGGAACTCTCTCTACCTGTCCAGAGTTCCCTCAACATGGCAGTATGTGTCTAGTCTAAAGGGGCTCCTGAAAGCTCTTGGCCTTCCCAACACCTAAGAGAGGCATAGCAATCGTGAAAGTCCTCCTTGAACCCCTGCACTGTGTGTCTCCAGGATTGAACATGCTCCCTCCTGGCCTCTCCACGACCTCTACACCATGATCTGGGGACCTAAGGAAGTTTTCCCTTCTCTGTGCCTCAGTTCCCACTGTTGTTAACTTCAGACTCTACTGTTTAAAAGAGCTGTTTCCAGGCTCAGGGCCACAGCACCAGATGAAGAGTGGCCAGAGATTCTGCTGACTAAGATAGATCCACCGGGCTGCTGGCCTTCGCTGGGTCCCGCCAGGTGGGGGCGGAAAGGAAAGTGGAGGAGGTTTGCATTCTGCGGAGAACCAGGCCGCCCTGCAGAGTGATGGCCGCAAAGGGACCCACCAAAAGATAAATACGATCAGTCCGCGTGAGCGAGGCTCATCTTAACACTAAGCAGAGAGGCCTCCGCTGGACTTGAAAGTCTCCAGTCAAGATGGATGGGCTGCTGCCCAGGAGGGGGCGGCAAGGCGCAGGGGATGAGTGATGGAGTGTCCGGGCGCCGTCCCCACAAGCCAGCCAGCCTGGGATGCAGTCCTCCGTCCAGCCACTGGGACATGTGCAGGACCTTGGATTTATGGCTTCGTTAAAGGACTCAGGGGAGGGGGGCGGTCAGCAGGGAAGGATCTCACAGCAACCTGGCTGCCCCTGCCCAGTTTCTGCTCTGAGTTCCTGCAGAGTGTTTGCCACAGAGGGATTGACCCTTTGGAAGGTCACCGGGCAGTGATGACTAGAGTCATCCCACTGAGGACCTCTCCTAACTTAGGGCGAAGCTCTCTGCTGGCCATGCCTGTATTCTGTCATCCCCTTGCCTGAACCCACATAGGACCCTGAGTCCGCAGTACAGGGAACCCGGGGGAAGTTTCACCTGTAATGAGGCCTAGGCACTGCTGAAGGTTTCCTTTGTAGGACAAGGGGCTCTCTTCTCCCTCCTTGCCCTTACTAACTTCCTCCTAAGTGACCATGAGAGGTCCTCGGAGGAAGCAGAGACACTTTCCTTTTTGACACTCAGATTTTGTGATGTTAATGGAGCCCATCGGGGCTCATTCCAGACAGAGTCTGCGCTGGGTGTCTCAATGTCTTACTTTTATACAGCAGAGAACCGTTGACCAGGATTTGAGATACATCTGCCTGAATCCAAAACACAAAAATGAATGGATATTGCTAATCACAAGCCTTAGGGGAGAAAGTCAGGGAGCCTGGGAGGTCTGCTCTCCCCGGCTGATGCTTTAATGGGCTTACTACCCAGTATTCAACCTTTGAGTGGACTAGATTGTGGTCCTATAAGGATCTCCTTCATGGTCCCCACAAGCATTCTGTGAGGCTCTACAGATGTCCATCACCCTACCTTATAGACAGAAGACATGGGGGTCATGCACTGCCAGGGGCCACAAGGAGCAGGTGGCTGTGCTCCAGGGTGACCTGTCCTCTTCCCTTGGAGCTTCAGCTGAGCCCTTGCATTCTCCTTTGCAAGGTAGGCTCAGCTGAGGAGGGCGATTGTGGGTGATTGCTAGAACACTGCATTTGGGTGCTTGTCCTTTGACAATGAGAACTATGAACTTAGCTATGAGAACTAGAAGGACGCTCAGATAGAACCCCAAAGGGCTTCACCTCAACCATTCACCAACTGCTCCTTTACCTAATGTGTAAGGGGAATGCTTGTTGAGCATCTGAAGCAGTCCCTGTGCTAAGCACTGTAGGGCAGTGGCCCAGGAGCAAGGGCAGGAGACATAGCTCAGCTGTAGAGTGCTTGCTTGTTTAGCATAGACAAGGCGCTGGGTTCAAACCCATCGGTGGGGTTATAAGTAGCTCACACCTGTATCGGGAAGGTAGAGCCAGGAGAAGCAGAGGTTCAAAATCATCCCTGGATAGCTAAGAAAGAAGTTTGAAGCCAGCCTTGGATACATGAGACCCTGTCTTCCCAATTAAAACAAAGCAAAGAAAAGCAAAACAAACAAACCAACAAGAAAGGAAGCCAGCCAGATAGCTTAGAGGTAAAAGTGCTCAGGGCTTGCTGCCCAAGCCTGATGATCTGAGTTCAATCCCCAGAACCCTTAGAAGGAGAGAAACTGATTCCACAAAGTTATCTTCTTACCTCCACATATGGCTACCTTCTCCTTGCTCTCCACCCCCAACAAATGATGGTGGTGATGGTGATGGTGATGGTGGTGGTGGTGGTGATGGTGATGGTGGTGGTGATGGTGGTGGTGGTGGTGATCGTGATGGTGGTGGTGGTGGTGGTGGTGGTGGTGATGGTGGTGGTGGTGGTGATAATGGTGGTGGTGGTGGTGGTGGTGGTGGTGGTGGTGGTGGTGGTGATGGTGATGGTGGTGGTGATAATGGTGGTGGTGGTGATGGTGGTGGTAGTGGTGATGGTGGTGGTGGTGGTGGTGGTGGTGATGGTGATGGTGGTGGTGATAATGGCGGTGGTGGTGGTGATAATGGTGGTGGTGGTGATGGTGGTGGTGGTGGTGGTGATGGTGGTGGTGGTAGTGGTGATGGTGATGGTGGTGGTGGTGGTGATGGTGATAGTGATAATATCCCAATTGTCGAGACAAGCATTAGAAACAACTTCAGAAAATAATAAACTCACACTGTGGTAAGTTCCTTCCCTCCCACCTCTGCTGTTACCTCCTCCAAGTGACTTCCCAAGAACTCTAAACCTGTGGGTCTACCTCTTCTTTCCTCTTTTGTCTAAAGAGTAGTGCATTTGGTGCCTAGCTGTGTACTGCTCGGTTTATCTTCTCTTAGGGTTTGACTTTGAAATGCCCCCGACTTGATGCAGCAGGTGGCTCCATTTTCAGAAGTGGTTGAACTCTGAGGAGGAAGAGACAATTCACCAGGGAGGATCTGCTCCTGGCTCCTGGCTGCATCTCTCTGCTTTAAGTCCACTGCAGTGTGCACAGCCTCAGCCTCACGCTGTGGCTGCCTCTGACAAAGCCACTCCACCATGCTTTGTCCCACTACAATGAACTGAAACCTTCAGAAACTTTGAGTCCAAATCAGCATTTCCTCCCTGTATGGTTCGGTCAGGTGTTTGAATAACAGAAACACAAAAGCAACTCAAGCCTACAGGTTGGGAGCTGGGGCCATTTTCTTAGTCTCTAGTATCTAGCATGCTCTTCAGTTCAGAGCATATTGGTTGAGGGCAGAATGAATGAATGAATGATGACTGAATGAATGAATGAATGAATAAATGCAGAGAGGGAACACTGGAGTGTTGAGAAAACAAAAAGAGAAACCCAGCCTGGCCAGGGCTGGGGGAGGGACTCCCAAAGATGTAACTGAGGTCAGACTGACCCCAAAGGTGAGGACAGAATAACACAGGAAAAGAGACCAGCAAAGTTTCTCAGGAGCTCAGGATGGACCTGGAGCTCAGGATGGCTTCAGAGCTGCAGAGTCTCACATGGAATCACCATAGGAAGATGCCTCAGGGGACCCAAGCAACCTTAGTTTTCCTCAGAACCTTAGAACTTCTGCTTGATATAGAGCTATTTAAAACCTCCATGGCCCTCAGACTCCTCATCTGAAGTGGGATGAGCACAGTGCTTGTCTCCTGGGATTACCCTGAGAACACAGGAAGACCAGCAAGATCTGAGGTAAGTGTAAATATGGCTGCTGGGGTGAGGGCTGTGCTCCCTCAGGCAGTTGGGCTAAGGCTTGGGGATGTTCATCTATTTTTGGTGGGTACCAAGTCAGAAGGCACTTGCTCAAATGAATCATTCTCCCACCTCAGCCTCAGTGTCCTCATGTGCTTAGGAAGGTCGGCCTCCCTCCACCCATTCCCAAGCTTGCTCCCAGATCACTGAGCTCCCTGACTTCCCCACCCCTGCCCCCAGCTTCCCAGAAGCCTCTGGGCTGTGCACATCCAGGCCCTCTCCTTCTGCATGGGTATTTTACACCTTCCTCCGACCCAGATGTGCTGGAGTCATGCCTCCCTGCTCTCTGGGTCTGATTTCTGTCCCTGCCTGGGCAGCACTATGCCAGAAAGTCACTGGCTCTTTCCCAGAGCCCCAGATTGCCTACTGAAGGGATGACTCTACCCTAGAAGGTCTTCTAGACTCCAAAAATCTCCAGATTCCCACCCACCTGTGTCCTCTGAAGCAGAAGGCTGCACCCACACTGTGGTGACACAATACGTTGTTTTAGGGACAGGCTTTCAGTGGGGGTTAGAGCCATGATTTGTCCTTAGCCTTACACCACCGAGAGACCTACCCCAAATGATTACAGACACATGCACACCACCACACCCAGCCCAGGAGGGCTGAGAAAGCCTCCCCCAAGGAACAGCAATTTCAGGAACCAGGGCAGGGAAGGGGTCGCTGAGGGGCTGGCTCTGGCAGTGGGCCCAGCTCTGTGGTTTCTGAAGCTGCCTCAGCCCTGAATTGAAGGGACGCTGGGAGGGGGGCAAATCTACAGCTGAGCTATAATGGAGAAGATTCCTCAGGGCAGAGGCTGCCCTGGGATCCACTCCAGGACGAGGTGACCTGGTGTCCCCTGGGACATACTGTCCTTGTCTAGTCTGATTGCCTCCTCTGAAAAATGTAGAGTTTCAGAAAGTAGGTGTTGGCTGGAGAGACCTCAGGATTGCCATGAAAAGGGATGGGAAGATGGCTCAGAGGTTAAGAGCACTGCTGCTCTTGCCCAGGACTGGAGTTCCATTCCCAGCACCCACATCAGACTGCTCATCACAATCCTTTGTAACCCCAGTTCCAGGAGATCCAACCCCACTTCTGGCCTTTGTGGTGGTGTAGTAATTATTTAAAAAGCAGCCACCAATAATGCAGACTATCTAAGCTGCGCAGTCTCTGCCTAGCTCAGCTGCCATGTTGCGTGGCCAGAGGCCATGTGCGCCCCGCAGCTAGAAACGGCCAGCCAGAAACACTAGCCCTGCCACCCACCAGATGCCAACATGGGAGATGGCTCTGACAATCTTCCACACTGTCTCTGCAAGGCTGGGCATTGCCCAGACCATTCCACCAACCATGCAATCTCGGTACAAATGAGACTCTAATGCTTAGATTATCCAAAGGCTTATATATTTAGTAATGATCAATCACAAGATACCCTTACAATCAGAGGTGTAACCCAATACCTAACCTAGATATACCAATTACCTTTGACTGCTACAAATGAACATCAGCCTCCATCTCCCCTCTGTTGCTGTCTCTCTTAGCTCCTCCTCTTTCTTCTCCGCCTCTTTCTCTCCTTACTTCTCCCACTTTAGCTCCTCCTACATTGTGGGTTCCATGCATGCCCATGATGCACATAGTAGGCTCCATGCATGCCCATGATGTACATAGTAGGCTTCATATATGCACATAGATGCATGTCTTAAGCCAATACTTACACACATAAGTAAAATAAATAAATCTTAACAATGACAACAGAAGACCACAGTGGAATAAGCTGGTTGGCAGAGAAAGACTGGAAACCCTCCCACCTGGGCTACAAGCAGCAGGCAGAGGACACTTGAGAAGACCCCACATTTCCCCTAGGGAAGGGACTGAGACACTATGTAAGTGACCCATAAAGGATGAGGACCTGGCTGGCTCTCTTGTCTGCATATATTCACAGGACTGCCTTTCCTTTCTTAACTAACCATCCACATGCCTGACACTATCTATTTGTCCCTCATGCCCTTTTTTGTTCATGACTTCAGAACCTGGCAATCACAAAGGGTATACTATGTGACTTTAAGAGAACTCAGAGGAAAAGGGAGGACAGAGGTGACAAAGGGGTCCAACTCTACTACCAGGAACCTTGTTGCCTAAGGTGACAGGTGCCCCTTGCCAAACTTCTTTTCTTCTATACAACACTGGAAAGGTAACTCTAAGCCCACAAAAAACTACTCACAGGTGTGCTTACAGGTGTGCTCACAGGTGTCCTTCCACACAGGTGTGCTCACAAAGGCCCTCACACAGGTTTGCTCACAGAGGTCCTAACACAGATGTGCTCACAGAGGCCCTCACACAGGTGTGCTCACAGGTGTCCTTCTACACAGGTGTGCTCACAGAGGCCCTCACACAGGTGTGCTCACAGGTGTCCTTCTACACAGGTGTGCTCACAGAGGTCCTCACACAGGTGTGCTCACAGAGGTCCTCACACAGGTGTGCTCACAGAGGTCCTCACACAGTTGTGCTCACAGGTATCCTTCTACACAGGTTTGCTCACAGAGGTCCTCACACAGGTGTGTTCATACAGAGGCTCTCAAACAGGTGTGCTCACAGGAGGGTGCACAGCACCCACTGCCATCAGTGCTCCTCTGGACATATGCTGTGATTTGATGACTTAGAACCCAGAGCTGCAGGTTCAGGAAAGGAGGTGACAAGGAATAGCCCTTTAGAAAGGAAGAGGTCACACCTATAGGGGTCATAGTCAGGCCTTAAGATAGGAGAGCAGTTAGTGGAGGTGGCACATCCTGTTAGAGGCAGCAATACCAGACCCTAAGAGAAAGGAAATTTTCCCTTTAAAATCCAGAGAGATAAAATGCAGACAGAGCTTGAAGCAAAAGAGCAAAGGAGATGGTACCATGGGAAGCATGTGGGGTAGAGAGGGGGAGAAAGGGAGGTGGTTAGGGGGTCTTTGATCTGACTACTGTCCTCCTAGGCCATTAAAGGACACACAGCATTGGAGGCAGGGGTCAGAGCCTGGTACAGAGTCGCAGTCTTAGATGTTAGGACACAATGAGGAAACCAGAGACCACATTAGGGGTCTCCACAGAGTCTGACAAGGGGAACTCAGATACAATAGCCAAAGGGGTCTGTTTGGGATGGTAGGGAAGCTGGGGACCAGCTGCAGTGCTGACCGGTAACTTCCTGGCACTGGAAGGACAAAGAAACCCAGGAGTCAGACAGATGGGGAAGCTGGAGTCACTGTCAGACACAGGCTGCTTTGGAGAGCTGGACAGTGGAGGTGTCCCCTCCATGCCCCAGGGAAAGGTGAGGAAGGACCCTGGGATAGCCTTTCTTCCTGCCCATTATTCTCAAACCAGTTCTTCCCATTGGCCAAGGCCTGGGAAGTGTAGTTTAGTAGGGGTGGCCCTGAGCTATCCAGCGGGGCCAGAGAAGAGCTGAGTTTGGCAAAAGGCAGGTCCTGGGCTCACCTAGGCACTGATTCAAGAAGGGTATGGGGTATTTAACAGGGAAAGGCCTCTGCTGTGTGCTTCTTGCAAAGATTAGCTCATTGCTCAGACATATTTGTAGAACAGATGGGAACACAATAAAAGCTGCCTGCTTTTGCAGGGATGGTGCCGAGGGCTTGGCCTTCAGAAGGGCCCCAAGGGGCTAAGACCCACTATGATTCCAAGATCTTCTGCTTCTGATTCCAAGAGCCCCACCCCACTTTGCCCTCCCTCCGCAGGGTGAGTTAAAACTCAGGCCCCCTCCAAGAGCCAGAGCTGGAGACCAGGAAGGCAGGGATGCAGCCACAAGCACAGCCCCTGCAGAGCCCCTCCATCTCTGCCCTGCGGCTCCTTTCCTGCCTGTCAGTCAAACCCAGCAGCTTAGAAGTTCAAGCGTGGCCAAGAGGAAACAGATTTCAAAACACACCTCTGCAGTACCCGATCCCCCTACCCCGCCCCTTCCTCAAGCTGACCCAGGCTCCCTGGGGGCTCCCTTACTCTGGCCTGTCCCTGCTGAGCTGGCACCAGGAGGATGAAGGCCAGAGGCCAGGGCTGGGGGGAGGCAGGCAGGGAAGGAAGATGGGAGAGGCCCACAAGGGCTCACCTGCAGGCCCCAGCCCTGTCTGGAGCTGCGCCTGGAGGATGAAAATAAATTTGAGCCTGAACAGGGCTGAAACTGGCCTTTCTCTAGTGATACACAGCCCCTAAGGTGACACAGAAAAGTGATAGACCCCCAAAAGTCACAGAGGCAGGGGCCTGCCTCCTACTTCCCCATGCATGTCACCTCTATTACCCCGTTTTTACCAGCACAAGCCTTGGAGAAATTTCTAAATTACATTGTTTGTGTAGAGGGCCACATGTGTGTGCTTGTATGCATGCCTGTGAGCATCACTGTATATGTGGAGGAGACAACTTGTAGGAACCAGTTCCCTTCTTCCACCATAAAGATCCCAGGGATTGAACTCAGGGCATCAGGCTTGGTGGCCAGGGGGCCGTCTCACCAGCCCTAGAAAATCTTCTAGAAGATTCTTCATAAGTATCTGCTGGAAACAGAGAGGAATGAGAGCGTGAATTAGTCTTTGAATCAACAGGTGATGGAGAGGGTTGGCTTAAGTAGAGGCCTCTGGAATCTGGACCCCCCGCACCCCCCTGTTGGCTCTCATTTCCTCCTCTGCAAAGAGGTTTGGATCAGAGACCTTGAGACTTCACCCTGTCATCTTCTAGCTGTGTGACATCATCCAAGCCAGCCACCTCTCCTGACTTTTTTTACCTAGAAATTTGAGGGTCCTCCTTCCTCCAATGGATGTTTGAATTGGGTTGAGATCTCTGGATCCTACCTTTAAGCCCTAGCTTGGGCTCCTCTTGTAGATTAAAATCTTTGGACTTGGAGAGTGGCTTGGGCTGTCTTTCCGTGGGGTTGACATCAGTTAAAAGTGTGCCCAAAGCCTCTAGCACAGTAGCTCTCAACCTTCCCAATGCTGTGACCCTTTAATACAGTTCCTCATGTTGTGGTGACCCCCAACCATAAAATTATCTTCGTTACTACTTCCTAACTGTAATTTTACCACTGTTATGAATCATAACGTGAATATATGATATGCCGGATACCTGTCTGATATGTGGGCCCTGTGAAAGGGTTGTGTGATCCCCCCAAAGGTTCTCAAAGCTGAGAACTGCTGCCTAACACGTTGCCTTCACTGGAGAGAAAGCAGCACCCAGTAGCTGAAGTTGACCGCTGGCCTGAGAAATTTTCACTGTCTCTCCCCTTTCTCAATGCTCAGCCATAATAGCAGTGACAGGCAGAGCCAAATCTCTTCCCAGAATGCACTTAAAAATCCTGAAGAGGTAATGTAATATGTCGACGATGGCTTTTGTGGGAGCATTTCCTGAATCAGAAACAAAAGGCTCAGGTGCACTGGTGGACTGGCAGAGCTGAGAGGAGGATCTTATCCCAGGATGGACTTCCAGGAGGAATCTTCGGGCTTCCCGGGGAAGACAGAAAGCTCAAGTCAGAGGCCACCAGATGTCCTTCTGTAGAGAGCCATCAGGAAACTGCACCCAACAACAGCAAGCATGACCAGGCAACAACCCTGTATGTCCTGGACTTGTCTTGTACATGACTGCCTACATGATGAATTCTACCCCCTGGACTCCAAACCCATCTCTTTTCACCTGGTATATCTTTAAGACATCCAACACCTGTGCTTCTGGCCCTTCCACCCCTGAATCCTGTGTCCACTTGGCCACTTTTGGACATGTGTGAGGGGTTCCTCACAGGCACCCTGTCTGCACTATGCTCTGGGTACAAGAGGCGGAGCTCCTGGAGAAGAGCAGGACTGGCTGGCCATGTCAGAGGCAGTTAAGATGGTAAGGCTGGGGTGGGGAGGGGACAGCCCAAGACTGCATGTTAGCCAGGGTAGCGTGACTTAGAGGTCACAACCCTCCATCTATGAACAGACACAGACAGGACTTGATGTCTGCGATCCCATACACCTGCCAGCAGCTTCCACAAACTGTTACCCCTCTCTGGGTATAGAAGAACAGACCTTAATGTCACCAGCTCCATCCAGATCACCTTTCTCTAAGCGAGCAGTAATGAGCCCTCCAGTGGGCTGCTCAGGCTTGCTATGCAGAGATCCCCATTGACCTAAGAACCATCACACCTGTGTGTTCAAGGTCCACTCGTCCTGAGACAGCCCTCCTCGCTCTGCAGAAGCTGAGAGTCCAGAGGTGCTGGCTAGCCCCAAGGCTAAGCCATGGTGCTCCCCACCACAGTCTTACCATACCTAGCTTTGTTCAAGATCTAAGTAACTGACAGGGCCATCCCTGTGTTCAGGAGGCTTGCAGTGTGACCTGTGTACCCAGCCCATGGTCCCAGGCCTGGCCACCTCCCTGCTGTTGGCCATATTTCACTTTTTGAGTATTTATTTATTTATTTATTTATTTATGTATGTATGTATGTGTTTTGTATATATGTACATGTACATGTATATGTATCACATGTGTGCCTGGTGCTGCCTACAGAGGCCAGGACAGGCCATTGGGCCCCATGGAACTGGAGTTGCAGACCAGACAAACCTTCATGTGGGTGCAGAGAATTGAACTCAGGTCCTCCGCCAAGGGCAACAAATGCTCTTACCTGCTGAGCCATTTCTCCAGCTGCCTTTGACCAAATTGCTATCCCTGGTCCTCCATGTAAACAATGGCAGTGCTTGTCCATGATAGACATCTGTCCTTTCATTCCAGAAACCACAGAAAAGGTGCTGGTGGCTACTCCCCAGGAACAAACAGTCAGCTGTCACAGAGCTCTGAGACCTTAGGAAGGCAGATGAAGTGGAAGGGTCCCAAAGCCAGCTTCTCCCCAGCACTCGCCATTGCAAGAGGTCTGCAGCCTCATAAGAGAGCCCCACCCACACATGTCCAGCAGCCCTTCTGCCGCCAAGCACATTCCTGACACCTCCAGACTCTTAAGCAAAATCTGCACAGTTTTTCAGTTGACCATTCTGCAGCCAGACTAAATCCTCCTACAGCAAACCCTGAGAAAGGCTGGCCCATGTTTCCATCTCCGAAGCATCCAGGTGGGAAAGAACAGCATCCCTGTCCTCAGGTGTCCCCAGGAAGAGGCTGCACATGACAGCTAAGAGATCCCAGGAACTTAAACTGACCTTTGACTTGGCAGAGCTCAGCCTATTCTGCAAAGTGGGAAACAGAGGCTTAGCTCCAGCCCATAGTCCTCCACTGACAACTCAGCCACAGTCAGGGAGAGACTAAAGGCCCAGCCCACTCACATGAATCTCTACTTCTCAAGTCAGCAAGCAGAGGAGCTCCAGGCCCAGTGTGGGATGTGGGACTGGCTTACCCAGCTCTGTCCTCCAGCAAGGTGTGGTCATGGCAACAGGGTCAGTCCCCCTGAGTCCAAGCTCGTATCCAAGACCCTACCTTTTCCACCAACCCAAAGGAGCAAGACCTTTCTAACGACACCAAATCTTATTAGGCATCCTCCCTCCCTCCCCCACTCCCTTGCTTCCTCTTCCCCTCCCTTTGCTCCTCCCTGTCCCTCCCATCCCCCCTCCTTCCCCTCTCCCTCCCTTCCATCCTCCTCCATCCTTCCTTCCCTTTGCTGCTACTTTATCCCTTCCCTTCATCTCTTTCTTCTTTCCATCGTTTTCCTCCATCCATCTAGTCAATTAACAGATGTTGCCAGGTAGTTCTTGAGGCTGAGACCACGCCAGGTTCAACACCAACCAAAAGAAGTGACGGCAGCCATGCACTTATGGAGCTTCCGTAGTGGGAGGGAAGGTCAGTAGATAGGTAAAAAAAAGAGATGTCACTGGAGTGCCTGTGACGTGGCCAGCTGCTAACTGTGCTTGTGGCTGAGCCTAGTGACCTGAGCTTGATCCACATGGTGGAAGGAGAGAACCGTCGTCCTCTGACCTCTGTACATGAACTGTGGCACGTGTAGGTGCACACGTGTGCACACACGTACATACATACATACATACATGATATGGTTTTGGAGACGACAGACACTCTGATGTATGTCATTGTGGAGAGGAGATGCTACAGGAAATGCAAGGGCCTTAGGGCTGTCACCAACCTGGTTCATGTGAGCCACAGAGATAGGTCCAGAGCTGCTGGGCTGTGGTCAGTGAGGCGAATGGAAGAGTTGTCAGTGGGGTGAAGGGAGAAGTCCCAGCCCAGGGCACAAGGATCAACCTGTTCCTATAGGTGGAACAGAACTGTGTCTCCACCCTCAGCAGATGGTTCCAGACACTGCCTGAGAAGGGACCAAAGGGTTTACCCAAGGCTGGGAGGTAGCTCCATATATCCAAGAGAATTGGGCAGGTGTCTGGGCTGGAGAGGTGCAGAGAACGGAGCGATGGAACAGGAGTCCTGGTAACCTGCATTCTTTTGGATGGGTTATTAGGAAGTCAGGGTGCCTCAATGGTGGGGCTAAGTCTTAATTTCCTGAAGTCAGGCCTGGCTATGGGGGGGGGAGGGAAGGGGGGAGCTGCTGGAGTGGCGCGATTCCTAATGTGACCACTAGGTGGCAGAACCTCAGCTGTCCTAGCATCAGGCAGCCTTGGCAGGACCAGTCCTGAGTTCCTTGAACGACAGTCTACATGACACATGTAGACACATGTAGCCCCTGGTCAGCCTGGAAGCACTGACCACCAGGAAATGAGGGCTGATCTGTGCTTAAGATGGATCCCTGGAGCTTTCATTATCCGTGGACTTTTAAATTTTATCCTCTGCTTATCTGTCTGTTAGTCAGGATCTGGCTGTGTAGAGCAGACTGGCTTCAAACCTGACTCAATTTCTCACGTGTGGCTCACAAGTGTGTACCATCACACATCACTTTGGTTTCCCACTGGCTAGTAGCATGACCTTAAACCTACTTAACTTTCCTCATGCCTCAGTTTCCCCATCCACATGCAACCTTATAGGATTGGTGGATGGATTTCAAAAAGCTGACACCCTGAGTGTGTAGATCAGGGTCTCAGTTGTCACAAAGTCTTATTGCCTCTCAACAGGAAAGGAAATGTAAGCCAGGGAGACACAGCTGAGAAAGAGCAGGGCACAGCCAGAGCAAGCATGGGAGGTGGAGGTCACCCCGTGCCTACCCCTGACCTGGACACTGCAGCACACAGGAGTGATGGCTGCCTGAAGACCATTCACCTCCTGGAGTTGGGAGAATGGCTAATGAGGGAGGGGAAAACAGAGGTGGGGACTGTGGTGTCACACCCGGAACAGCGGGGGGGGGGGGGGGGGGCAGACCTGGGGGAGTCAGAATCAAATCGAGGAACCTGGGGGTTCCAGAAAAAGAAAAGTCTGTTTCTTCCTTTGGGAACACTTCAAAGAATAACAGAATCTATCAATGACACGTAAGGCACTAGGCATTCACGAATGCTACCTCACTGAAGAGTCAGGGGGTCTCAGGGGAAGGGGGTTTGAAGGTCAGAGAGGAAGTAGCTTTCTCCAGGCCATACAGCTGAGAGCTGACAGCGGCAGACTTGGGCCTTCTGACGTTCCAGCTTCTGGGAAGAGACTGTGTGGGAACAGCTTTGACCAGCATGGGGAACAATGACCTCAGGAGCTTGGCTTCACCCCTCTTCTGGAATCTGGAATCGAGGTGGTGGGCGAGCTCCCAGCTTGCATGTCCTGGGAGCTACAGAGGCCTGGCCTGGAGGTGATGACCAGTGGGAGGACACTACAGAGTGGTGACCTTCGGGTTCAGGCAGTGTCCCTCCACAGACATCCAGCCCACTCTCAGGGGACTAGGGAATGGCTCTGAGCCGGGTGGAGGTGGGCTACAGATGGGTGGATAGCCTAAAGACACGGGACCAGCCCGCTGGCTCCTGTCAACCATATTGTCCATCTGTGATGGGGATGGACAGAGACTATGGCTCCTCTTGGAATCCCTTCCAAGGTCAGAGGGATGGGACAGTGTGTGTGTGTGTGTGTGTGTGTGTGTGTGTGTGTGTGTGTGTAAGGGGAGGCCGAGGTGTGTAAGGATAGTAGGGATTTGGGTCTTGAGTCAACAAGACTTGCATTTGGTCAGGAGCAGAGCAGCAGCCCAGTTCCTCATCTGTGGGACGAGCTGTGGATCGAAGCTAGGAGGCCTCACTGAGACTCAGGTCTTTGTGCCCCACCCAGGCGGGCTTTGTGTAATCTGCTTCCATTACCAGCTTCTACGCAGAATGTGGGTAGGAGTAGAGGATTTAGCTAAAGAACATCCTGGAGATGCCTGGTCTTGGCCTTTTCCCATTCCACAGTGTGGGGGACTTGCCTAGGTCGTAGCAGTCTTACAGAGTGGGGGGATAGAGTATGTGTGTGTGTGAGGGGGTTCCCTGGGATGTACAGCTGAGAAGGCTCAGGAACAGAGGTGAGAGAAGGTCTGGAGCCCATGCCCTTTATCCCTTTAGCTCCGGGTCTTCATGCTGGGGTGGAGGTCTTCGAGCTGGGGTGTAGCTCCATCAGATTGCTTGCCTGCCATGAACAAAGTAAGTCCTAGCACCACAGAAACCTGGAGACAGTCTTTTCACTTGGGAGTTAGAAGCAGGGGGATCAGAAGCTCAGGCTGCAGGGCTGCTGGGTGAGGGTGAGCTATGAGAGAGGCAGGGGGAGAGACTCATACTGAGGTGTGCCTGACCTGGACCATCAGCTCCCCACCCCCAACACCCTGCCCAGCCCGAATCTTCTCTAAGAATAAGCACTGTCTTGATTACCCAGCATAGTCCTGGTCTCTACTTTCTAGATACCAGTTTGAAGAGTTTCCCATCTCCTTTCCTTTTGACGCAGAGAGACAGAATCTGTGAGGCAGGGATCTCTGTCAAGCCCCCAGGCCTTCCCTAGCAATTGGTGTCAACTCAAAACAGACAAGGAACTGAGAAGCCAAACCAAAGCCCATGGACTCTCAGGCCTAGCCAGGCAGCTCACCTACTTCCCATCACAGAGTGATGGAGACTCAACTGAGGCGCAGACACCTGAGTGGATTGTCCTGATATCGCAGCTGGGACCAGAACCCACACCTGGGGGCTGAAAGCCCCTGTGTGACTGCTGGCCTCTGGATGGAGCCCTCCACACTTCTCTCACAAAGTTCCGGTGCAGATCTGGCAACAATCCCAGAACTTTTGCAGCCTGGATCATGTGCTTGCACAGCTTTGTAAGGGCTTGGGTGCCACCTGGTGGTGGCTTTCGAGCATTACATGTTACCGTGGGCTGCTGGAAAGATGCTAGGCCCGCCCACCTTCCTCTCTCCCTCCTTCATTTCCTCCCTTCTTCCTTCCTTCCCTCCCTCCCACTCTCCTGGCCTCCCTCCCTGGGTTCCTAAGGGATAATTAGTTAGTCTATGAAGTGCAAAGTTTCAAGGGCTGAAGAGAATTAGTTCAGGGACACAATGGAGTTTATATTTGGCCTCGAAGACTGGAGATCATCGTGTTGTACAAATTCAGATTCAGAAAAACAAGCACCATTTATTTCCTCTCATATGTGAAATATAGCTTTTATTTGTTTGTTTTTTTGTTTTTCTTGTTTTTTGAGACAGGGTTTCTCTGTACACCCTGGCTGTCCTGGAACTCACTCTGTAGATTAGGCTGGCCTCGAACTCAGAAATCCTCCTGCCTCTGCCTCCCAAGTGTTGAGATTAAAGGCGTGCACCACCACTGCCTGGCTGAAATATAGCTTTTAAAACATGAAAACTGTCTAGCATGATTGGGCATACCTTTAGTCCCAGCACTCGAGAGGCAGAGGCAAGCTGACCTCTGTGAGTTTGAGGCTAGCCAGGTCTATACAGGCAGTTCCAGGACAGCCAGGGATACAAAGTGAGATCCCAACTTAATTAAAAATAAAATAAACCCCACGAAATGCAGGAGGATATCTTGAAAGAGAAAAGGAACCAGAGGTGTGGGGTGAGGGCGTCAAATGACCCAATGCCTATATCATAGGCACCTGCTGCTTGTGTTTCGTCAGCTTGACAGGTCTGTGAGGATGTTTCCAGAACAACCAAGGAAGGAAGCCCTCCCTGGCGGTGGGTTGCACCAATCCCACAGACAGGTTCCCCAGTTATAGGGCTCACAACAGCCCTGAACAGCTGAGTTCTCCCTTCCTGACTGCAGAGGCCATGTGACCTGATGGGCGCAGCCACACCCACACCACCATGCTGTGCCCTCAAACTGTGAGCCAAGGTGAAGTCTTCCTCAAGATGCCTGTGCCAGGGACTTCGTCACAATGATGAGGGCAGTGATATTTCTTGTCTGAAAATGTCGTGATAAAAGCTTATTTTAAGCAGACAGAATATGCTGATTAAAAGTACAAGCATTCTCTCCTTCCTGCTGGTCCTTGGGAGTGAGTCCCTGAGAGGGCGATTCACGGAGCAGCTGGTCCCGACTGAGCACTTGCCTGGGCCCGCACGGTGGGTTTGTTCAGTTCTCCTGACAGCCTTAGAAGGCAGTTATTACTGCCGATCTCCAGCGCACATGAGAATAATGGGCGGGAGGCGAGTGCCCGTGGTAGGTAGGTACCGTGGCTGACTAAGGTGAGGACAGAAAGAGGGAATGACTGGCAGGAGCGGCCATGAAGGAAACAGGCAGCGGGCAGATGGAGATACGCCTAGACATGACTGGACATGCCTACCTAAGAACAGCCAGAGGAAGAAATCAAACGTTACCTAGTAAACAAAAGAAATGAGAACTGGAAGAGGAATGGAAGAGCTCAAGTTGATGCTACTAACAAAACAAAAATAGCAAAAAACCAAAAACCCCCAAACAACAAAAATAGCCCAGCATACCCACATCTTCTGAATGTCCCACCCAGCAACTGAATCCCATCATCACCATGACCTTAGTCATCTCAGTCACGTCAATCACCATCACCGCTGTCATCTCCACCACCAACAACCTATCATCCTAGACATCTTAATCACCATCATCCCCACCACAACCATCACACCACCACCACCATCTTCCACACCATCACTCCATCACAACCATTACCCATATCACCAGCATCTCCATCATCCTGGTCCTCTCAATCATCATCTTCCCCACCACCATCTCCATCACCCTCATCCCCTCTACCACTGCCATACTGCTGTGCTGCAGACATCCTCATCAGCATCATCTCCATCTGCACTACCACCTCCATCACCATCGTTTCTATCAATGCCATCAGCAGCTGATATTATGGATGCATCAATATCATCATTGCACGGTGGCCCCAGTCCCTCATAGTTGCACCACCGTTTATTACCTATTACCACATCACTGTGCACACAGCAGTCACCACTACCACCACTGTGCACTGTGCAGCACCATCTGTCACCGCCTCACCACAGCCACGCCCTGCATCCTCCTCACCAGTCTCTTCTTTTGAACCACATCCTCCTTACAAAGCCTTGGTCTATACAGCAGTGGTGCTGAGTTCATTCTTCCTGCTTGTGATGGTTTGAATATGCTTGGCCCAGGGAGTGTCACTATTAGGAGGTGTGGCCTTGGTGGGGTAGGTGTGTCACTGTGGGTGTGGGCTATAAAACCCTATCCTAGCTGCCTGGACGTAAGTATTCTGCTAGCAGCCTTGAGGTGGAGATGTAGAGCTCTCAGCTCCTCCTGCACCGTGCCTGCCTGGAAGATGCCATGTTCCTGTCTTGATGATGAACCGAATCTCTGAACCTGTAAGCCAGCCCCAATTAACTGTCGTCCTTATAAGAGTTGCCTTGGTCTTGGTGTCTGTTCACAGCAGTGAAATATAATACTGCTTTACAAGAAGACTGGAGCTCAAAGAGGGGGCACATTGGATGGAAATAGACCATTGCACATGGCATGCACGACGAAGGTTTTGATTCAGGCTTTTTGAGGGCTGGGGTCAGGCCTGCTGTGTTAAGTGGAGATGGTCCACTTCCTGTCTCTCTGACAAAACACCTGAGATGAATTTCTCCCTAAAGGGAAAAACATTTATTTTTTCAACAGTTTTGGGATTTTGTGGCTTGCTGTTTGGTTCTGCACACATCTCCTCTCTGGGGTCCCAGAAGTTGTCAGACACCAGTCACAGTGGGCACTGACCAGACACGGCTGACAGCTCCTGGAGTCAAGGCAACTGGACTGGAACACCCCCTTCATCGGAGCCCAGTGTCTTAACCTTGTCAGAGACTCATACTGCTCTCCCCTTCTGCTTTCTCCTCTGCAAAGCAAGGTCCTTAAATAAGATCTAACTAGCCAGGAAGACTTAAGTCTGTCATCTTAGCATGTGGAAGACTGAGGCAGGAGAATAACAAGCTCTAGGCTCTCTAGAGAGCAGTGTGGATGCAGTAGCCTAGGCTGCCCCCACTCCCACAGACCCTCTGCCCAGGCTGGGATCTAGAAGGGAATGTCTGGAAGAAACTGGCTCTTCAGGGGGGTTCTCAGGCCCTGCTGGCTGGGCCAGACAATGCCACAGTTTATGCTTCCCTCTGGGGCTTCAGACAGAGGGTGGGTACAGTGACATCTGTCATATCTGCTCTGCACCGCTGTCTTGTGGTTGAGGATTTTCTCCTGGACCCCGAGGTTGAACCGGCCTCCCCAATCCAGACCCACTCTTCCCCTTAATGACTCAAACATGCCTGCAATTATTCTGAAATCATTCCCTTTGCCATGGCCACCTCCAGGCACAGGGCACTGTGCTGCCCACCAAACGACACTGACCTGTGTGACCCAGGTCTGAGACAGGGAGAATGTCTGCAGTTGAAGCCTTAGGTGGGGTCCAAATTCTTTCTTCTGGTCCCCAGCCATAGGGATAACATGAGATCCTGACTGGTTGAAGGAGGTGACACAGCAAACATAAACTCAGTCTTTCTCCCTTTATGTCTGTCTCTTACAACACACACACACACACACACACACACACACACACACACACACACACACACAAACTCTTCATCCCTGGTTTCTCTCCAGGCCAGAAGATTGGCTGCACTGACAACTGTGGACACTAGGGGGTGATAGATGACCTTATTTTAGATCAAGGGGCAAGAACTCTTTCCCTCATATTTCCTGTAAAATATAAGAGTTCAAGGGTGAGGAAACCAGCACAGAGGTCCTCAGAGGGAGCAGTACCAAGGTAACTTGATGATAAGAAAATGGCCTGGTGTGAGCCATCTCACACCAGAACACGGTATGACACAATATGAAGAAGGGTAGCCAGTATTTATGGATTTCTATAGGAACTCATGTCCCATAGGAACCTGGAAGGTGACAGAAAGGAGAGACATGGGTGGAGTGAGGACAGAGGGTCAGAAGCTGTGGCCATCTGGACAGTAGATGTTGCAACTGGAGTGGACAACTGCAGCCCCCTCTGTCCATCTAGCTGTAGCCCAGGACTGGCTGGCTGGCTGCAGCCAGGTCTTTCCAGGTGTTACCCAGTTCCAACTCACATCAAGGGATTCCTTTTGGTCCTTTCTTTCTTTTCCTTTTCTTTTGTTCCACAGCAGGAAATATACAGTTGAATATTAATGTGAAATTTCCCAGTTTTTAAATGCTTGCCACAGACTCAACACTTCAACTCCAGTCTCACGGAGAGAATGTTTATGTGGCCCCACCTCAGGCTTTTTGGACTACTGGAGTGTTTTGTTTTGATAGGCCTGAAAGTCCCAATGTAGACCAGGCTGGCCTACCTCCTCTGGAGCATGGGAATTAGTGTGTATGTTTGACCCCGGGTTTGGCTTGGGGAAGGCTCTCCTGCTGTGTGGTCTCCACCCCAAGTTCAGGTGCTGGGGCTCTTTCCTGCTTCTCCCTCTCCAGGACCTTCTCAGCTACCTCTGGTGGATGGGGACTGCACATGAAATTTTTTAGGGGAGTTTTGTGCAGCTGTTTCCTCTGAACTGAAATATTCCCTCCCAAGGGGAGGAAGGAGGCTGGGAAGATTTAGAAAGCTAAGGAAGTGTTCAAGGCTCCTGGTCCTCAGCAGTACAGGATTCCCAAGGCCTCTTCCTCCCCATGGTTATAAAGTAGCTTTGCCAGGGAGCGGAGACTCCAGCAGAGCTGCCAGGGTGTTAGCAGCTCCAGGATGCAGCATGAGACTCCGCCCCTGCTGGGAAGGGCTTTTTGCTGCTGCTCCAGCTGCCTCCAAGTAGCTTGTCCTCCCTGGAGTAAACTCCCAGGGACCCATGGGTTCACCTGGAGACCGCTGGATCTGTTTCTTGAGTCTGGCACTGTGTGTACCTGAACTGAGGTGAACAGATGCTTGCTCTCACGTGTGCCCACAAAAAGCCACACTGCACGGGTCTCCTCTATGTTGGCTTTGCCACCCCGCAGCCCTCACAAGGGAGCATGAGGGCCCTGGGTAATGGCTTCCGCATGCTCTACTGCAGAAAAGGACCGGGCTTCCTTGTAGTTACAGAATAAATGTGGATGTCTGAAGTCACTATTTTACAAATACTTTTAAAACTCACTTTGGTGCATGGTTCATACTCAGCAAAATAAATAGTGAAATGTCACAGGAATATCAGTTACAGGTAAACTCACAGGGGCTGCAGAGACGGCTCACGGGTTCAAACCTTATTCTGCTCATGCAGAAGACCCCCGTTCAGTTCCCAGCACCAACTCTATCAGCTCACAACTGTCTAAAACTACACTTCAAGGGATCAGATACCCTCTTCTGGCTTCTTTGGGAGCCCACAAACGGCATGCACACACAAGCATGTATTAAATAAAAATCATAAAAACAGATCTTGTCCAGGCATGGTGACACACACTTTAATCCCAGCACTCTGTCCATGTAGTGGGGTCTGTCTCAAAATTTAAAAAAAAATGGATAAATAAATTTTAAAATAAATAGCCTTTAGAAGCTAGACATAGCTGGATTTCTGTGGGGCCAGCCTGATCTTCATAGAGTGTTCGAGGACAGCCAGAGCTACACAATAGAGAGACCCTGTCTCAAGACAAACAAACAAACAAACAAAAAGACTAAATAAACTCACAACTACTAAGGTATAGGTTCATGAATGTTTGGTGTGCCCAGCCCCCATTTTGGAGTCAAGCTGATGCCTGAAAAGGAAAAAAAAAAAAAAAAAAAAAAAAAAAAAAAAAAAAAAAAAAAAAAAAAAAAAGCAGTTGTGACAGGAAATTGTAGATGACGACATTAATGGACTAGGTGCAGAGGTCGCCAAATAATGAATAAGCGTCATGAAACCCAGAGTGTAGCACTCATTATTAAATTAGTTGGCACGCTCACACTTGTCTACATCAGAGTCCCTGGTGGGAAAGACAAGCACTTGTGGATTTGATCTGTAAAGTAAAGGACAATCATGTACACTCTGCAGATAGAGAGACGAGGAACAATGAGGGCTTAGTGGGGAATGCTAGGATCTTTCTGGGAGAGGAAAGAGACTAGATTTCAGGGAGGACTGGGATGGGAATAGGAGGGATCAGGTTGGGGCGGGGAAGGAGAGAGTAGTGGGAAGGATGACTGAAATCGGGTATTTCTGGAGTGAAGTAGAAACCTAGTACAATGGAACCCCCATAGAATCTACGAGGGTGACACTAGAGAAGATTCCCAGTAATGGGGGACACAGAGTCAGAACCAGCTCCCTCTGCAATCAACCAAAGCCTCAAATGGAGGGACTGGGACCCAAACCCAGCCGCAAAACCCCAGACCTACAGTTTTTCCTGCCTGAAGGATGTGCTGGGACCCGAGCCTAGCATAATTGTCACCAGAGAGACTTCATCCATCAATCTATGGGAGCGGATGCAGAGTTCCACAGCCACACATTAGGCAGAGCTTGGGGTCCTGCAGAGAAGGGGGAGGAAGATTGGAGGAGCCACAAGGACACAGCCCACAAAATCAACTGACCAGAACTCACGAGGGTTTGCTGAGACCGAGGAGCCTGCATGGGTCTGACCTAGGTCTTCTGCGTCTATGCTGTGTCTATAGTGCTCACTGTTCTAGCGGGACTCCTAACCGTGGGAACAGGGCCTCTCTCTGGATCTTCTGCCTGCCTTTGGGATTCTTTTCCTCCTACTGGGTGGCCTTGTCCAGCCTCTATGTCAGACTAAGTGTCTGGTCTTAGTGTAGCTTGCTGTGCCATGTTTAGTCACTGTTCCTGTATGGTGTGCTCTTTTCTGCGCAGAGGTGGGAGGGGAAGACACTAGGGGGAGGGGAAGGAGAGGAAACTGCGGTCAGGATGTAATATATGTGAGAAGAATAAATTAAAGGGAAAAAATGGTAATACAAAAAACCAAAGCATGGCAGGAGCTGAGAGTCAAACACTCGTCTAGTTGGCACGGGCCTCTGGCTTCTACCCCTGCACAGAAAGGGCTGCTAGGTTCCATAACTGGTTACCTTTATAACCACAGTTGCCACAGTTACTTTCCTGGAAAGGCTAATAGCCACACGTCTCAGGCCAAGATGGGGTGGTTCCCCTGTACCTTCAGAGGTAGCAAGGGACAGTGGGTAAAATCAGGTCTAGGTGATCTTTGGCTAAATCACTGCCACTAGAATGCACCCAAGCTCTCCAGTGGAAACAAGGTTGTTGCCCAGGCTGTGACCCAGCTGGGACAGGTTTCATGGTCAGAACACTGTGGCTCCACAAGCCAAGAAAATAAAGATCAGTGTCTCAGCTGATCCAAATGCCACGGACTGGAGGAGATGCCGACGGGAACTCAGGGACTCAGACATGGGCAGGCACAGAGGTGCTGCCACAGAGGTCTGCGGGGAGCCATAGAGGGGCCAGCATCCTCTCTGACAGTTAGGTGTTAGCTGGGAAAGCTCTGTAGTCCAGAGTGGACCTTCGTGGAAGGGTGTTTGTTCTGTGCTGGGTGCTGAGAATCTGGGTGTCTGGATATGGCCCAATTCACGGCTGTTCTTGGGTTGTGGTTTCTGCAGCTAAGACAGGTAGAAGTTGGTTGTGAGCTGCTAGAGTTGGCCATGGTGGCCTTGCCCTTTTCTTCATCATCTTGCTACCGGGCAAATACTTTCCCGTGCCTCTGTTCCCACACGGGAAGCAGGCATCCTAAGAATGACCATTATTAGGGAGACTGAAAAAAAAAATCTCTTCCAGTTCACAACAAGGAAATAGAGCTGGCCAGGGGGCAGGAGGGGCTTCCTCTGCCTAGAAAATGCAAAAGACTGTTCTTGCTTTAAATCAATTTAATTTTGATTCCCAGTTCTCGTCAAATTCCAGCCCATCTCACTGAGGACCCACTTGAAGCCTGCAGCAGCTTATCACAGCAACTTCTGCCTTCTCAGAAGAAGCTCAAACATTTTCTCCTTTGAACACAGCGTTCCTGTCTGATCTCCGCTGTGGAATGAGAAGGAAGACACCATCTGACTTCCAAGGCTGGATCTCAAGACATCACACTCATCCTCCAAGTGTTCAGAAACCAGAAGCCTTGCTATGAGAACGCCAAACTGCCAGGAGGCCACAGGGAGAGGAGAGGAAGCCTGTGCTCAGCACGGTGACTGTCCCATCCCTTCCTCTCTCCTCCCCTTCCTCTCTTCCCCTTCCCACCTTTCTTGAGGCTGACCTTGACCTCCTGATGCTCCAGCTTCCTTCCAGCTTCCACCTCCCACGTATTGTGAATACAGGTAAGTGTACTGTGGTGGTTTGAATAAGCATGGCTCCCACAGGTTCCTGTATTTAAATGCTCACTCATCAGGGCGTGTCACTACTTAAGACGAACTAGGAAGTGTGGCCTTGTTGGAGAAAGTGTGTCACTGGAGTGGCCTTTGATGTTTCAAAAAACCCAAGCCAGTCCCAGTGACTCTCTCTCTTTCTGCTGTCTATGGACCCAGATACAGAACTCTCGGCTACTTCTCCAGCATCATGTCTTCCTGTGTGCTTTCATGCTCTGTGCCATTTTGATAATGTACTTCTGAAACTGTAAGTAAGCCCTAATTAAATACTTTCCTAAGAGCAGCCATGGTTATGGTGTCTCTTCACAGCAGTAGAACACTGGGCAAGACAACACACAGTGCATCTTCTGCCCTACACTGTGATGTCCTGTGCTAGTGGAAACTCTTGTCAAAAATAAACATCACCAGATGTGGACCATGTCCTGAAACGTGCTTCAAAACGGAGTTCTCTATAAGTCTCCTGGCCTCGGATATTGTGTTACAGTAATAGTATTTACTTCTTTAAAAGTTTAGTCACCACCCCACACCCTCCAGTTGGCCATCTGAAATCTTCTGCTAAGCTCTCTTGCCTCCCTTCAGCTCCCTTGGCATTGCCTCTGGAATTGCCTAAGGATTTCACACCAGATGGGAGTCTCTCACTAGAAGTCTGCTTCTCTTCCTGGCAAAATGGCCCCAGGTAAAGTTGGAAAGGAGTCAACATTACTGGGACCCCATCCATCCATCCATCCATCCATCCATCCAGCTAGGTCTATATCCACCCAGGCCCAGCCCTTACAGTCTCAGACACTGTGCATAAGTTCTCAAAAACAAGGACCTAGACTCAGAGAGGCACCATGCCTACAGGGTCATCTTGACCATGCCTCAGTGTGGAAACACCAAGGAGTTTCTGTCCAGCTGGCTCAAATATAGCCTGAAGGGCAACCCAAACCTCCTGACTCCTCTGTTCCTAGATAATTGGCCCTGTTGCAGGTGTGTAGCTCCTGGAGGCAGTGGCTTCGTGAAGCAAGTATGGACAGATGGGCTGGGGTGTCCTCATGACTGAGTCCAGTATTGTTTTGACACTAGAGATGAGGACAGGAAGAGACACAGGTGGGTGGGCCCAGCTATGAACCCGTGCTGACCTCCTCACATGCTCTTATTCCTGCACCAATCTTCAGAATCCAGGAAGTCCCTGAAACGTGGGGCGTGGTCTTGCTGATGGTTACAAAGATGGCGGTCAGGCAGGAGGATGAACATTTTGTTGTCTGATCTGTCAACTACTCTGGAAAAGAGTTTGCACATCACAACTGTACTCTAAACCTGGATTTCTTGTGCTAAATGAGGCCGTACAATAGGACCAGAACCCCAGGCTGTAAGTGCCTTTGGGGAAAACCTCAGCAGGAGTGCAGAAGATAGTGTGCCTTGTGTGGCAGGAATTCTAGAAGCTGCCCCCATCTCCAATCTGGAGTGGCCTGAATAGGAAAGGGGTGCCAACAGGATTTAAACAGGAGGGGCAATTTGGTGGAGGGGGAACTATCTGGGCTAGGGAGGGTCTGATAGGACCCAGGCCTTGGGCCTGTTGTGTACCAATTTTCTCCAAGGTTGAAACAGCCCATCTTTCAGAGATCCTCGTTAAGCAGAAAAGTAAATAACTCAAAATAGCTTCAGGAAGTCCCTGAAACTGACCAGATTCACTAAGCCCTTTCCTCCCAGAGGAAGCAATAAAACTGCAAAGAGTTTCAGAGAAGTCTCAGACCCAGCAATAGGCTGGGAGGCCTGTAAGGGATTTAGATCAACAACGTCACCTAGAAAGCACACTGTAACCCGTAGAGCTCTCTGAAGCTGCTGTGTCTTGTGCTTCGTGTCTGGGGTGTGCTGTAGAGATTCACCGGTTCACCAAGTTGGATTTGGATAGTGTCATGTTTTGGTCTGTTGTGGGTTTCCTATCAGAGGAGATTTGATGTGTACGTCGACTCTCCTCAGGAAAAGTCTTGTCACACAAGAGCCATCGCTGAGTCACCATTACAAACATCCTAGCTTGGGGGTCAAGAAGGACTCAGAGAAGGGTGGGGAGGAAGGTATTTTATGGCCACGTGGCAAAAATTGGACCAGGTCAAGCTCTAGCACCCAGCCCAGAACAGAGAAGCACCAGCTTCTGTTCTCTCATTGTGGCTCTGTGTCAAGAGTGTTCATAGTGTCTGGGAACAAGGTGAGATCTTGGCATCTTATGGAATAAATGGCTGACATCTGAGGACAGTTTATGTTCCCTGAACTTAGCTTCAGGGAGGCAGCTAAGCCTCCCTGCTTAGGTCCTGGGAACAAGCTCCCGGCCTCTGGAGGAGCAGCAAGCACTCCATGCCATGAGCCATCTCTCTAGCCTGTTTCGTAAGCTTAGTATATAACTTGTTTGGTTAGTTCATTACCTGTGTTTGGAGTGGCCTGGGACTATCCTCTCACTAACTGTTTGGTTGGTACCCTGCTCACCCTGGTCCATCTGCTCTCCTTCCCTCAATCCCACCTGCTCTGAGAAAACTCCAGCCCAATTCCTCACCCCTCAGCTCTGCATTTCTGGCAATCTACACATAGCTCAGCTTTTGACCATATACGGGCATGATCCCAGCTCCTTGGTGGAACGTCATCATCCCTCGCCCAAGACCTATAAAAGCTCCTCAAGTAAGCCCTGCTTCGTGATTTCCCTACTTCCTACTTCCTTGGGACAGGTGAGCCCAACTAGGAGAAGGCTTTATCTATTTTAATCTGGTCTAGTCTGGCTTATAATGCACTGGTGGAAAACCCATTTTCAAGGGTGACTTGAACTCATGATCATCCCACCTTTACCTCCCAAGTGTGGGGCTTCAGTTTGTAGCATCATCCCAGGCTTAGTCCCCTCACTAGGCTGAGCTCTTGGTAAATGCCATCTCTTCTCATCTCCACAATCAGGAAGTTGGAGGGCCAGCAGCAGGAAATAAAGGGCAGCCTGGGCTACATGAGATCCTGTTTCAAAAAAGAAAAAAAAACTGAAAGTAAATAAAATTTATTTCCAATAGCCACCCTCAAATATTTTTGTTATTAATCTCGGGGGGGGGGGGGTGCTTGTTTGTTTCTGTCTTTTCATGCAGCCCAAATTGTTTAGCCAAGGTTGGCTTCAAACTTCTGATCCTTCAGACTCTACCTCCTAAGTGCTGAGATTACAGCTGTGAGCCACCACAAGGCTTGTTAGTCCCTCTCTCTCTCTTAATAAACCAACAATATGATTTTATTAGGTTAGGTTTTTTGTTTGTCTTGGCTTTGGTTTTGTGAATCCCCTTTTTTATGTATATGAGTACACCACTGCTCTCTTCAGACACACCAGAAGAGGGCATCAGACCAGACCCCATTACAGATGGTTGTGAGCCACCATGTAGTTGCTGGGAATTGAACTCAGGACCTCTGGAAGAGCAGTCAGTGCTCTTAACCACTGAGCCTTCTCTCTAGCTCATGAGTCCCTTCTTAAAGGCTCATTCTAACTACCTTATCTTGCCCTGGGTAACACAGCTACCAGGTCTACCTAGGTCCTGTGAGTGAGTCTCTGCCTACCCTCATGTCTTCACCTATGCTCAACAGTGGCTTTCAACATCTAAGCTGACTCAGAATCACCTGGGACCCTTGTGAAAACACACCACTACAGTTTCTCACCGAGTTGTTCTGGGGTGCCTCAAACTCCAAACATGATCCTAACAAGTTCCCAGGCAGTGGTGGCTTTGAGAACCACCAGGCCGCACTGCATCCGACGCCCCACCCAAAGAGCAAGGGTATTCGTTCCCTCCCCTCAGGGACTTGCTCTGCCATGCCAATGAGATAATGTGTTGCTAAAGAACCTTGGCGGCTCACAGGTTAATGGTGGTTAACCTGGTAACCTGCCTGAGGCTGGTCCACAGTCTGAAGTGCAGGGTGGTGTGTGCAGACATCTGGAGATCACTGGTAGCCCACCTTCTCAAAGAAGAAGCCAGCCATGGAGAGCTCAGGCCCTCAGCCCTCTCTTGCCACAGCTGGCTGGCCTGGGCTACTTCTTCAAGGGCCAAAATCCAGACAAGCTAGTACAAGCTTAAGTAGGATTCGAGGACGTTGGAATGGTTCACGGACGACTCTAGCCCACGACTTCCCCTTTCTAAAGTTTGGGCAGTGCATCTGTAAAATGGGCACAAGGAAAGTAGCCCACGAGTGGTAGGAACTCAAAGATGAGGGCTTCCACATCTCTCGGCTTTCAGCCTGTCTTCGAGCAAAAGTTCAACCACTGGTAGCTGTTAATATTTTCAGATAGCGCTTGGCTCCAGCCGCCTCCACATGGAGACCAGGTCTTGGAACGCGAACGCTCCCACGCCATTCCCGGGTAGCACCAGGATACGCCAGTCCTAGAATGCCAGCGTCGGGGCCCCAGGCCTACAGCCCTGAGCCAGGTTGCTAAGGGGAACAGGATCAGGGCGGAGGGGAGAATCTCCGGGAAGGGGCGGAGCCGGGGAGCCGTCTCCCAGTTGGAGGCCTAGGGAAAAGCCCCAGGGGAAAGTGGTGGAGGCAAAGGCGTGAACAGGAGGGCTTTGGAAGAAAACCGGCGGCCTAGTTGGGAAGTGGGAAGGAAGAGGGAGACCGCAGGGCGTGAGACCGTTAGGCAAGACTGAAAGAGACTGGAGGGGCAGAGACTCGGAGTCCCGGGCCGGCCTCATTACCTGGAGGCCCAAAGCAGACGGAGCAAGACGCGTGCGTGGCCGCATCTCTAAGCTGTAGTGGGTCGGAATAGGTCCTGCTTCAAACCAAGCTGCAGGGCCGGAGGCAGAGCTTGGCAAAGGGCAGCTCAGTGTTGTGCGGTTTGATTGAACCATGAGGCTGTGATGGGCGGAGCCTGGTGCTACCTCCCGCAGGGCCCGGAGAGGAGCCGTGTAGGGGGCGTGTCGAGGGCGTGGTCTCGGGGGCGTGGCGTGGCCTGACAAGGCGGTTGAGCTTCTGGACTGACTTCGGGAAGGGGTGGCGGGGGAGAGCTGAGGGTTAGAGCCAAGCTGCGCTGTCAGACACGGGTTGGGGCGCCAGCTGAAGACGACGGACTTAGAGCGCGTAGCCAGAACCCAGGCAGCAGGTAAGAAGAGAAGCCTGAGAGAGGGGACAGGAAGCAAACTTAGCTTTGCCCGAACTTCCAAGTAGGACCCGTTCCGCCAAGCCCGTGGAGTCCGGAGTCCGCTTGGCAACAACAGGTAACAGACTAGAGCAAGTTAGTAGCGGAAAAGATCGTTCACCTCCAAGTCCCGAACTCCCTAGTTCTGGCTGCGCCACACACCAGTCCCGTGGCCCCGGGCCTGTCCCTGCCCCCAGTCCGGAGCTCCTCGGGTTCCAGAAGGAGGAAGTTGATTGAGATGAGCTTCGATCACCCAGAGTGACCTTTCTCAACAAAAGCCCGGAATGTGAGAGCTAACAGGTGACAGTTACTATGGTGCCTGAGATCACTCGCTTTCAGATTGTGTAGCTAGACCTCAGCGACTTCCACAAAATGCCACTGAGAGAAACTATTTAAGTTGCCCAGGGTTATTGGAAAGGATTCCAAATCAAGGCGGTTTCCATTCTTTCCCTCCTTCCAAGTTCTGAGCGCACCACTGAACTGGATGGACTTGCAGTGGAAACTAGCCAACCTTTTCCAGGTGAGCTGGTGGAAGAGGCACCTGAAGGGATCGCAGAAGAACTCTTTTGGGGTGCATGGGGAGAAGAAGGGGAAACCCTTCCAAACCTGTTCAGAATCTAGCCAAGCCCCAAGCCTCGCAGCTCCTTGCTGTGCCAGGGATTAAGGGTATTCATGCCTAAGGGGCTCCACTTCTGATGGTGGGGGGTGTCCTGGGTCCTGGCTGTGGCAAGGATTCAGGCTTTGGGATTCAGCCTAATTGGTTTCCACTCCCCTTCAAAAAAATCTTAGTTTCCTCCTCTGTAACATGTGGAGCAATGGCCTAACAGTAGTAGCAAGAACTAAGTGAAACTGTGTATACCACGTCTGACAGGACATTGGGTGCCCAGAAGCCTCACTTAAAAGCCCCTGTGATGTCAGTGGGCAGGTGGTATGCTGTCTTCCCTCTGGGAAATCAGCCCATCTTTGGGATTCGGCTTGGTTTGGAGGGCTGGTGGGCAGCTGCAGCTGCCTCATCCCTGACTTTTTTTTTTTTTTTTTTTTTTTTTTTTTTTTTTGTGGGTCAGAAAGTATTATCCGGACAAAAGAGGGCCTCAGTCCATAACATTGCTTGGGGATGATGAGTATTGAATTTAAATGACCCCCCCCCCCAAAAAAAAACCCTGCTTAATGAGTCCATCCTCACATGGGCCTACCATTACCCTCATCCTGAGGTGCTGTGAGGCTCCCCCAACCCGTCCCCCTCCTGGAGAGGCTCTCACACAGCCTGGGCTAGTTCAGGGGAAGTCCCAGTAGTCTGTGAGGTTTTAGTGGCTGATATGGGCTGTTTCACTGCAAGCTCCATTTAAGGTAGGAAGGGCACATGGTCTGTGTGAGCGGGGCTGGGCACAGAAGGCACGGAAGGTGCTACATGTGAAATCCTTGCATTTTGAGGGCAGATGAGCCCCTGCTGTAGAGTCAGCTGGAAAGTTCTGGAAAGCCTGACTGAAGGCTGGGCCACTTGGAAAGACTGTGGGGGGAGGGCACAGAATCTGTGAGGAGACTCTGAAGAACCAGAGTGGGTAGCAGGGTTGGGGTTCAGACTTGAGCAGGATTGTCTGCCTGGACTCCCCCAGTCCTGACTACTCTTTGATCTACACACTGCCTGCTCCATGGATGTCAGCTTTTCGGTGGCATTAGATGAGAATGCACTAAGTGAGGAGGGAGCACCCTTAGGAGAAGGAGACATTCAGTACCAGCTATGCCTGGTGTGTCTGGGACCCTTCCACCACCACTCCCATTCTGTGACATGAAATGTCAAGCAATGGTACAACCCTGGGCCCACACCCTTCGGTCACTCAGCGTCTGGAAGGGGCTTGAGTCAGGGAATGTGACACAAGATATTTGAAGAAAGGATGAGAGGGGCCTTTGGGGCCTTAAGGACTAGAGAGGTGAGCCAGAAGGATTTTTTGGACAGAGAGATGCTCAGAGCCATGGTCAGCTTGTTGATGGAGCTCTTGAGACATGGCTGGGTTGCTGGTTTAGGTCACTGGATCCCAACATTCCTAATGGCTGCAGTTTTTTTTAATACAGTTCCTCATGTGATGACCTTCGGCCATTAAATGATTTTTGTTGCTACTTCATAACTGCAGTTCTGCTGCTGTTAATTGTAATGTAAATGTCTGTGTTTTCCAATGGCCATGAGCAACCTCTGTGAAAGGGTCGTTTGACCCCAAAGGGGTCACAGCCCACAGTTTGAGAACCACTGGTCTAGCTAAGGCTGGGCTCTCAGAGTATTAAAGTGGAAACGATAGGTGGGATGAACCGCAGAAGGGCTCGGGTGCCAGTGAGAAAAGCCTGGGCATGTGTCTTGGGAAGAGAGGAGTCCTGAAGGGTTTAGGGCAGGGGAGTCGTACAAAGCTGGCACTGTGTGTGCTGGATGTACAGGGGTAGAGGACCTAGGAAGTCTGGGGGACTTTTGGTGAGAGGAGACCACAGGTTAGGGATGACAGCCAAGGGTGGTGGAATCCAGCTATGCCCTGCCCATGGGGCACAGTCAGGGCTCAGAAGGTGACCACACTGAGTGGGTGGTAGTCACAGGGAGGGCGAATGCTGTTGAGTGACAGAATGGTGGCCCCCAACAACGCCCTATGTTCACGCATGAAGGGGTGGAGTCAGGGAGCCTGTGCCAATTAGCAGTGAGTATCTGATCAGGATGGGAAGGAAAAGTACCCAGCCTTCCCTGTTCAGCCCCGAAAAGGCAGGAGTGAAGGATCAGTCATTTGGGCACAAGATTCCCACAAGGGGTGGATTTTGGTTGCCCGAGGCCACTCTGAAGTTTGACATGCAGGAGAGCCCCTTATTTTAGAAGTGGAAGTTCCCACTGGCTGGCAACTCCCTCCACCTTGGGGATCTACCCATTTACCCCATTTGAGGGTCAAACAGGGTCAGATCCTCATACTTGGGTGGGGGGGAGTGGCATCTGATCTAGCAGCTTAAGCCCTGAACATTGCTTTGGATTTAAAGAGTCTGAGGCCTGCTGGTTCTCCTGCATTGCTTGAGAGGTTAGCCTGTGCCTCTGCTGTAAACCATTATGCCCACTTCCTCTGTGGGAAGCTGGGTTGTAGCCATGATATAATCAGTAGCATCAAACAGCCAGGGCTTGGCTCTGCAAGAGGCTGCTGACGGGAAGAGTGGGTAGAACCCAGGCTGTTCAGCCTGGACCCCTCTGTGGGACAGGATGGGGTTATGACCTGTTTAATCTCAGCAGGAAAGAGCCAGCCTAGTTCTGAGAAGCCAGAAGGGAAAGCTCAGAGGTAAACAGGGCCCAGTGGTCTGGATGTGTTCCTCTCAGCCACTGATACTGTCTTACTGAGAGGAGTCAACCCCGAAGCCAGTGCCCCGCAGGGTCCAGCTGGGATTTATCCAGTTGACTTACTCCTGACTCACTTCTGGGATTCCCCTGCACCACAGTGTGTTTCCTGTTAGCAGATGACAGACACACAGGACAGACACGTAGAAGCAGCTGAGAGGATCAGAGGCCTGCATTCTGGTCTTGTCACAAAGTCCAGCTCTGGTGTTTGTCCACTGTGTGAATGTAGATAAGTTCCCTCTTCTCTCTGGGAGTCTCTTCCTGGCTCTTCTGCTAACTAGTCTTTCCTTGGTGTTCAGGTCACACACACACACACACACACACACCGGGCACTTAGTGTGAGTAATTGTGCTCTTTCCTGTTCTGTCTCTTTATTCTGCCTGCTAGAGCTTGAACATGTAGTATGACACATGGCCCAGCACATAGTGTGGCATGTAGCCCAACATTGCACTCTAGAGTTTCACTTCCTAGCTCTGTAACTGTTTCTGAGACTGTGAATCAGGAAAATGTTGGTAACAGAGGTTACAACTTTGTGGGATGCTGTAAGTCAGCACAAACACATACATAGGAAACAGCATTTCAGACCCGGCACAGGGCAGATGCTCAGTGGCTGAGAACTATGGTTAGGGTCTGCATCTGGCTGTTTGTTCCAGCTCTACTAGGGACATTTCCTCAGTGTGCCCTCTGCCTCACCTTCTGTGACCCTCCAATATGCATACATGAGATGTCCATGACACTAGTCATTTCTAAGTGTTGGGTGCTTCTGGGCTTTTCTACCTGGGTCTCCCCATGACTTGACTTCCTTTTGGTCCTGCTGGTTTGCAATAAAACGAGGCCTTCCGGGCAGGGACTACCTTGTCCATTTATGTATCTTGGCCTACAGCATACACTCAGGAAATGACAGCTGATTGAATAAAGGGTTTTTTTTGGGGGGGGGAGGGAGCTTCAGTTGGAATCAGCTCCCTGTGAGATCCTTGGTGACTCCTTTGAGAGACACTGAGGAAGCAGGGACTAGAACCTGCACCAGGATGGAAGTAAGCTTTCTGGGCTCTCATGGTTTCGCACAGGGTTTCTGCTTCCCCCATGAAGCCTGGCCTTTACTCTACAGAGAGGGGAACAAGGACTTCCTACAGTCCCAGCCTAGTGAGGGACTTCTGTATCCCTCAGTGAACCATTACTCAGCCAAAGGCACTTTCCTGGAAGCAACTAGAAGCTGCTGTGTGTGGGTCTTGGGCTAGGGAGGCAAAGGTGCTCTCCAGGATGCTTAGGCTGGGTACTACCCATAGGCTACCCGGGCAGTTTGCAAAGTGCTACCCCCCGACTTCTTGGCCTGTGCTGCAGCTTCTGTGACTTTTGGACCCCAACCCAACTCTCCTTGTTAAGCTAGGAGTCCCCTCCATGGAGCAGCTCCGAGTTCTAGGCCTTCACTCTCAGGGCTGATGAGACACTGGACAGGATGCTAAAGGCTGGACGTTTGGGCCTGGGTTTAGATCCTAGCTCCGGTATAGAACTCCTGAGGAACCTGGAGCAGGAAGAGGACCTCTGGCTGGTTTCTTTACTTCAGGCAGCGTATGCTCTGGAAGCTTCCCAAGCCCCTAGGGGAGTGCAGGGATCCTAGCAAGGCCAGAGATTGTGGAATCAAACTTCCCTAGGATGCTTGCCACTGCTGCTGCTTGCCAGCTGAATGCAACATTGGGCAAGCATCTGTACCCCCTAGTGCCAGTGTCAGTTCCTGTGAAGGGGACAGCCATGGAGTTGGCTCTCCTTGTCCACAGTGCATCCATTATTTTCTCATTGCAAAGACAGAACTTGATAAGTAACTTGCAGGCTGGGGGGGAGGGATGTGTGTGGCATATTTTGGCTCACAGTCTGAAGGAACATGGTCTGCCATGGTGGGGGACACTGTGAGGGCAGGAGCTTAAGGTAGCTGGTCACATTAGATCTATAGTTGGGCAACAGAGAGAGAAGATTGCTTGTGTGCAGCTAGCTTTCTCCTTTCGTACAGTCTGACACCCCAGGCCATTGATTGCTACTGCCTACTCAGGGTGCATTTTCTCTCCTCGATTAACCTAGTCTAGATAATGCCTTACAGGTACACCCAGAGGCTGGTCTCCTAGGTGATCTAGCTCATGTCCCATTGGTAGCTAGGATTAACCATTCCACAGGTAGGAGTTCACAGCTGCAGTTAGTGAGCTGTTGACCCAGTGTATTGGGGGGGGGGGGGGCGGGGGCGGGGAACTGTCATGTGGGAAGGCTTTGTGGAGCTGTCATTGGTTCCTAATGACACAGAGTGACAACTAAAGATGACTCAAAGAATACCGGAAGTGCTTAGATAGTCCAAACATTGCACTGCTGTTCATAAGGGACTCTGAACATCCCCAGGTTTGATATCCTTTCCAGGCACCAAGGGACCACTGTGCTTTTTGACAATGACATAGGAGCTAATGTTTGTGAAAGATTCTGACAGTCCTGGGCACCTACATACATGCTGCCTACATACGTGTTTCTGGCCACTGTTGTTGACAAGAAACAGGTGTTAAGTACCTGGGAGACTGGAGCCTTGAGGCTGCCTTGAACCTCAAGTCCAGGCATCTGGGCTCAGACTTCAGCTTGTTCTTCAGCCCTGTTGTGAAACCTCAGACACATTACAGCCCTTCCCAGACAGCAGAGCTATAACTGTCATCCTGCAGCTGCAGTGTGTGGCTTTTGTCATCTAGGCACATGTGAGGCCACCATGGGCAGATCAGGGCTTTTCCCAGGGAGAGGATATCTGGGTACTGGCCTTACCCCATATCGAGCTAGCCCAGGAGGAAGGTGGGGGTTGTCAGTTCCCAGCGGCTGCCAGGAGGCTCTGAAGGCACAGAATGGTAGGGGCTGCTCTCTATGACTCCTCACCAAGGCCCCAATGCAGATAAACACCTGTTTAAATATGTGCAGTAAGATCCAGAGAGGGCTCAGCCTGTAAGGGCGCTCACTTCCAAGCTTGGTGACATGAGTTCAAGCCCCAGGACACATGTAAAGGACACACAGTAGATGGATGGATGGATGGATGGATGGATGGATGGATGGATGGATGGATGGACGGACAGATAGATGTAACAATAACAAGAAGAAAAAAACCAATCAGGGACTAGAGAGCTGGCTCTGCAGTTAAAAGCACCCCCTCCTCTCACAGAGAACCTAGGTTTGGCTCCCGAACCCACATAGTAAGTAGTACCTGTCTGTAACTCCAGTTCCAAGGGGTGTTGAGATCTTCTTCTGGCTTCTATGGACATCAGACATGCATGCAGTACATTTATATACATAGAGGCAAAACACTCAAACATGCAGATTAGAGACATTTTTTTTTGCTTTTTAAAGCTTCCTTATTTTTCTGAACTTTATGTCAGAAGCCAAAATTATTTTGATATTTAGTTTGAAAAACTTATACAACATTATAAAAGAAACATATTTGAAGAAAAATAGATTGTAAACTTGAGGTCACATTGAGTTTTTGGTTGTTAGTCAGTTCTGTGCTTTCAGAGGAGGGGTGGAGTGTTGGTTTGAAGTACATATCAGCTTGTCAAGGCCCACGAGACTCCCTGGGAGTGCCTGGGTCACAGCCTGCTTGGGCAACCGACACCAGATATGGGACAGTGTCTTAGGTAGTGTAGGTGCTGTTCCTAGAGCTTGTCACCAGCATCTGACAAGGGCAGCTTAATTGCCTCTGTAAGCCTCAACATGCCCACCTGTGGAATGGGGATGGGGCTAATAAAGCTTACACCAGGGCATCAAGTGAAGTCCCAATGAGCTTATCAGGTATGCAAGTCTATGGCAGGACTAGCTTCAGATCTGGGCAAGGGCCGTGCACACTGTCTGTTATGGAGTCACTGGAGTCATTTGTTTGAACACAGATGGCACTTGGCCAGATCCCTGCTGGCTGCAGGACCAGGTGGTAAGAGCAGACAACAGCTGGATGGCAGCTTTCTGCAGGCAACCTGGCTCTGCACCAGGTGGAGCCTGGCCTAGCAAGCCTAGTGCATCTCCTAGAGGAGCCCATCAGATAAGCCACGCTTGGATCTGGGGCAGGGAGTGAAGAAGGGTGGGGGCCGGGGGCAAGGCTAGAAGTGTGTACTCAGTAGGAGTCCCTCCACAGTGAGACAAGTGGAGAGAAGAGGATGTGTTCCCACATACACACATGTGCGGCCCTTGAGAACAGTGCCTAGTGTGCAGTAAGCACTTAGTGCATACACATTCACCTCGCATTGATAGTAACAACAGCTAGCAGTTGTACATCTATGGGGAGCAAAACATCTCCCGCTGGCTGTCTCAGGAGATGGATTATTAGTGTGCCTGCAGGTAGGCAGATGAGGCTTCACTATAGAGGGCAGAGAAACTCGGCAGACTCATTGAAGACGTTGTCTTTGAAGTCATAGAACGAGTGAGTAGGTGTCTAGGCCTTGACTCATGCTCTGTCATGTAGACAATCTAACTCTCTGAACCCTGGCCTCTGTGTGTGTGTGTGTGTGTGTGTGTGTGTGTGTGTGTTTTCTACTAAACAGGGCAAGGAGGATGTGTGTTCTGCTCTAGTTTGTCCAAAAGATCCCCAGACCTAGTTTCTCTGTTGTATCATCATTGGCAGAGTAGAGAAACAGACCCATTTTTTTGCCAGGGGACAGTATACCATGGTGCCTTGTTCTTTGCTTTGGGTACATTGTAAGCAGTAAGCAGAGACATACTAGGATACTACATACTGTGATTCTTCCAGACCCTGGGACTCCCCAAGTATATTAGCCAAATTGATTGGTTGGTTGGGTGTTTGTTTGTTTGTTTGTTTGAGACAGGGTCTCTCTACATAGCTCTGGCTGTCCTGGAACTCACTATGTAGACAAGGCTGGTCTCAAACTCACAGAGATCCACCTGCCTCAGCCCATCACACCCAGCTTGCCTGTAGCACTTTCTCAACCTTGGCTTCCAGGTAGGTCAAGTGAGGAAATGCCTAGTAGCAGGAAGACCTCACCATCATGAAGCCAGAAGCTAGTAAGTGTGGTGACAGTGGCGAGTGAGAGCTGAGCCAGGCAGCCCTGAGCTAGAATGGTGTGCTTGCTAGGGCTGTAGGAACTGGCAAGGGTCTGCTGGGGATTTGAACCTCTGTGGTTTCAGTCACTGTTCAGATTGAGTAAGTACAGCCTGGACTCAGGTGTGGAGAGGACCTCAGTAATTATTCTAACATTTAAAAGGGCTGGGGATGATTGTGTAGACTTAAAAACCAAAGCAAAACAACCTCATGGGCTGAGGACATGGCTCAGTGGCTAAAGGGTGGGCCCTGTGAGTGTGAGGAACCCTAAGACCCATATAAAAGCCTAGAAGGTGTGGCAGCTGCCTAGGACCACAGCACCTGGAGACAGAGACAGAATCCCTGGAAATAGCTGGAAACAGGGCGCTCCAGGCTCAGTGAGAAACCATCTCAGTAAATAAAGTGGAGAGTGATCCAGAAAGACACCAGACTTCAACTACAGGCGTTGCCCGTTAACATGTGAACACACATACAGGCACAACATATATATCTATACGTCCCCCAAACAACAGTGTGGAAAAACCAAAAAAGAAAAAAAAAAAAAACTTTGTTTCCATCCGAACCAAATGGAAAACAAAAATGGAAAACTTGTCTAATTACTGAAGAGAGGTTTTGTGGGAAATGATTGCAGTGCAGAGAACCATATGCTTAAAGGAAATAATTACTCAGAGATAACCACTGTGAACAATTTGGTGTTTTGGCTTTTAAAAACCATAAAAGAAGTGTTTACACCCTCAGATTGGGGTTGTGCCATCAGAGTGGCTTCCTGTGAGTCTGGGCCCCTGCTTCCTGAGGCATAGAAGGGAACTTGCTATAGCTCGGCTTCCAGCTCTGGGAAGTGAGAAGCAGTGCCACTTTCCTCCCCTGTTGAGCCCCTGCCTGCCCCAGTTGAATATTTCATAATGACCTTGCCCTTACCTGGGTTCTGTTCTCAGCCCTTCTGACCACCACAGAGAGAGTAGTGAAATCCTCCAGGTGGCGTTTGGGCCTGGTGGTCTCTGGATTCGAGGTCACAGGAAGGGAAGGGCAGTGTGTGATGGTGAGCTTGTGTTTGGAAAAGACAGACAGGAGAGAGACTACAAGAGGCAGGCAGGTCTCTCTTCAGTGTGACTTTGGACCCCCTCCCTCCATGGAGCCTGTGGTATCATTAACTAATCATGGGATCGCTTTACTATTTAATGCCCTGTCCCTGCCCTGACTCTTCCTTTCTGTCTCCTTCTGGAAACAAGGACTCTGAGAAGTAGGCCCATGGCAGGACATCTTGGGAGAGGGAGGCGGGCTGTGACAGGTGCAGTAGTTCTCACAGCATGACTGATATGCATGTCAGCCATTAGAAAGTTTGCGAGAGCTTTGCTTCAGGGTTTCTGGTGGCTGGGGCGGGACACGGTCTGTGCATGAGCATTTTATTTTTTATTACATTCTTAAAGTTTGTTTGTTAGTATGTGTGTGAGGGCTGGGAGGGTGTGTGTGGAGGTAAGAGGGTACCTTGTGGGAATCGTTCTTTCCTTCCACCATATGGGGCCTGGCCGCAAGCACCTTCACTTGCTGAACCTTCTCACTGGACTGAGAATGTGCACTTACGGCTTTTCTTTTTTTTTTCCTTTTCACTTGCAAATGCCCAACAAATGCTCTGCCACCCGACAGACACATTTCTAACACACCATCCATCCAGGAGATCCTGCAGGGCAGCCCTTGGTGAAGCTAGCTTTAGTGGGATGGAGGCAGGGCTTGTGTCCTGTTTAATAAAGGCTCACCTAGTGACACCTAATGACTATCCCTCCCAGACTGTGTGAGTGGGGAGTTTTGTACACAGGAGAGCCCTCATTTTACAGAATGGAGAACTGAGGCTCTGGTACATGCCCTCTCCCTCAGCCCCAGAGAGCCCAGTGCTCTGCACAGAGCCTGCTGAAGACTAGCTTACAGCACACTTTAACCCCTGTCATGCCCCTCACCCTTCCTGCCTTGACCTTCTCCTTCTGGGTAGGGAAGCTGTCACACCTTCCCCAACACTGCTTACCCGGGGAGACCCCCAGTGATGCTTAGAAAAGTGAGTCTCCTTGCTGTTCCTAAGGCAGGTCCTTGTTCTGCTTCCTACTGACTCCTCAGTACTGTGATCTAAAGTCCACACCTCCTGTTCTCCAGCCAGTATGTGTTCCCAGAAGCCAGAAACTTTCCCTCAGCCTGGGCTCTGTCAGTCCCGTGCAGCGTGCAGCAAAAGGAGGATGCTATGGGCTTCTGTAAGCACCTGGTGTGAGCCAGGCCTGCCTGGGGCTGTTTTCAGGAAATTCTTGTACCCAGTCAGCCTCCCAGGTAGAGGGTATCAGTGCCCATTTCTCAAAAGAGAAACTGAGGGAGAAGAGTGGAAGGGTTTGCTCAGGTGATCAACTGAAAGGGGCAGGGTGGGGCACTCCAATCCCACACTTTCCCTAGGGTGCCCACTCCCCTTTTCTGACCGCGGATAGTTTCTCACACACTCCCTCAGGCTTCCTGGAAATCCAGCAGAAAGGTGAGGTGTTATATAGTGTGTTCTCACAGTGACAGGGTGCTGAGCAAGCTGCCCAGATCCCACAGCTCAGGAGGACTTGACTCTGCCCTTCCCCCACCACACTGCCTCCTGAAGAAAGGAGGACTCTGGGGCCCTCTCTCCTCAATCTCAGAGAGTGCTCTGCACTGAGTTGGTAGGGCCTGGATGTGAGGGAGCCAGGCTAGGATCTTCACTTGGTGTGGAGTCCATGTGGAACAAAGGTGATGGTCCAGGCTGTCTCCAGCCCTGTCATGTGAGAACTTGGGTAGGGGCACAGGAGGGGCAGGATTCTGGGCACCCTCTATCCCTGGCTTTTCCTAGAATCTGTGTGTCCTGTGAACAGGATTTTGCAGACTTGTACACATCAGGGTTTGCAGCCTACTGTTCTGCCTGAATGTCTACCATTTCAGACTTTGTCCTCCTTCTAGGCCACTGACCTCCCTGGAGGAAAACTTGTTCCTCTGACCAAGCAGCTGGTCCAACTGGTTCCTCCTCCCTAGGGCCCTGAAAGCCAGTGGAGGAGTCTACAGCTTAGGACCTGGTGTTGTTTTGATGTCCCTGCTGTAGGCTGACAACTGAATTTCTTCTCCTCACCAGGCATGGTGGCATAAGCTTCTAATCCCAAGTATGTGTAGCTGGTGACAAGACTAGCTTGGTGGCCTAAGTGGCCTCCCCAGCCAGACCTGAACACAGCATTAGAACAGATGCTGGGCCAGGGCCTGGGGCTCAGAGTGTTTGGTTGGGTCTTTGTGCTCCAGGGACTGTCAGCTTCAGACTTGTGACTCTCAAGTCTTACCTTGAGTGATTGCTTATCTTTCAAGGAAGAGGATGCTTTCCCACAGGGCCCTTGCAGGGCCCACTTGCAGGCCCCTGGGGGGGTGGCGATGAATACTAACCACCCCTGGGTTGTCCAGGCTCTCTGGAAACACCAGTGGCTCCCTGCCCCTCATCTACCCTAAAACAGGATGTTTTTCCCTGGGACTGGGGCCAAGACAGGGACAGAAGGACGTACAGCTGTGTGTAGGCATTGCCAGGTCTAACCTGGGAATGAGGTAGGCTGAGTCTTGACCTCCCAGGCCTGTTTCCAGACCTGAGCTGTGGATTCTCAGGCTGACAGGAAGTGTTCTTGTCCATGCTAGTCTTGAGCATCCTGGTCCTTTCAATGCCCAGACTTTGTTACAGCAGGAGTGGGCACAGCTACCCTGACAGCAAAGGGGCTTGCCACATAGCTAGGACCTACCAGCTTCACCCTCACACTACCTCAAGCCTTGTCCAGGATCTGCATCCCAGAGGCCTGGCCTGCCTTCCTGGCAGGAAGGAAGTCTTGTGAAGACAGAAAAAGTTTACCAAGCATGGATATAGGGTGGAGGGCCTGGACTCTACCGGTTTTAAGAGCTCAGTAGGGGGTGCCACACATTGGTAAACTGAGGTTTGGGACCACAAGTGATGAAGGGAAGAACTGGTCCAGCTGGTTTCAGGTCTTTCTTCCTCCCTGGAGTCCCAGTGGCTGTGTGGTAGAGTCCACAGACTCTGTGGGACTTGGTGATGCTGACTTTCCTGCTGGTAACTGACACTGGGCTCCTTCTCCCAGACAGGCACATGGCACAAGTTGTAACCCCAGCACCTGGAAGGCTGAGGCATGAGGATTGCTACAAGTGTGAGGCTAGCCTAGGCTATCTAACAAGACTCTTAACTTCCTGACCCCCGAAAACGATCCTTCTTGCTGTTTGTTCTTACTTTGGGTGTGGTAGGTGGCTAGGTTCCAGGCTCCCCTCTACCCTGTCTGTCGATAAAGACTAGCCCAGAGGACTACTCAGGAGTCTGGAGGGGATATAGCCAGGATAGAGGAGAACAAGCTTGGGGGAGAGCAGAGGAGAAGCAGAGCCAGAGGGCACAAGGCCCTTAGGAGTCCAAGGGGACACAAGCCCCGGTTTACAAGACATGGTACAGGTGGAAACTCAAGGCCTGGGGTCTGACTTCTGGTAGACCAACAGGGCCTGGAATTTGCATACTCTTCCCTGAGTGTCTCCCACAAGGATACCTGCAGGGACCAGAGAGTACCTGAAATCTGAAAGAGGGGGCTCTTGTCACCTTGATGTCTGTCTGTCTTCTCTCCCTCTTCCCACTCTCTCCTCCTCACACCTCTCCCTCGTCACCCCTCACTTTTCCTGTTATTCCCCAGTGGTGATTTCTCTGTACCTGTGTGAGCAGAGCATCTGTCTATGTCCAGCTATCCTGGCTAAGCCTACAGCCACCCTTGATAAGTCTTCTGGCCCTAGAACCCAAAAGCCCTAGGGGGTCCCAGTGGGGAAGTACAGAAAGCACTAGCTTCCTCTGAGGATGTGTTTGTGCCTTAACAGCTGATTGCTTGTGCTGTGTCAGTTGTCACTGCTTGCTGGGGGTTTGTGGGGAGACAACCCTCATCCAGGCCTCAGAGGGTGCAGCTTGCTACCCATAGATGTCTAGGGCCACTGCCTCTCCAGAGTCTGGTGCCCACCCTGCAGAGAACTGATGCAGCTGTCGTCTGAGATATCTGCTAGGTAAGGTGGTTGTTGACCCATATTCACAGGCTTGCCTGGGGGTTGCCAGAGAGGTGGTCCCAGAGACAAGAAGTAGAGGAGGCTCAAAGGACTATAGGCAGGTGTACAGGAGCTGCAGGGGGAGGGGACAGGTGAGTAGGCTCCATCCTCTCCTCTTCTCCCAGCCTGGGCTAGTGCTTGGAGTTAGATGTCAGTAAGATCCTCTCTAAGAAGTACATCTGTCTTCACCTGAGCTCCCTGTGTGTGATGCTGTGTCCCCACCCAACAGGCCAAACACCTCTTAAAGGGGGGGGGGGAGCAGGAAATCTGAGCCATTTTCAGGGGTGGAAGCAGAGATTCAGGAAAGTAAGTCACAGGGGCTGGTGATGTGGCTCAGTTGTGCACAGAGTCTTGTTACCGTCTCTAGCACCATATATGCCATGTGTGGTAGCACATGGTTGAAATCCCAGCATAGAAAATGAAGGATCAGAAGTTCAGGGTCATCCTTGGCTACAGAGTTGAGTGTGAAGACAGCAGGGCTCAGATCGTGAGAACATGTCTTTAAAAAAAAAAAAAAAAAAAAAAAAAAAAGGAGCACTTGGGAAGTGCAGAAGGAGTGGGTTTGAGCCTGTCTGAACCCCTGTGGAGATGGCAGGGCTATGCAGGAGGGATCTGGGAGGGCTGCCTGCAAGAAGTAGCCTTGCAGCAGTACCTCCCCTCCCTGCTAAGCTCAGCCTGGGGAGCTGCCTGAGCCTGCTGGCTGTTGCCTTGTGGGATCCCTGATTACAGTCCCCTCCCTCCCTCTAATCACCCACTCGGGGCCCACACCCGGTTTCTGTCTTAGGAACTCTGGCCCTGGCCCAGAGAGTTTGCCAGCCATATATATGGGTGAGGGAGTCTCCTCCCCAGACCTCACAGTATTCTGTTGTGTTGTCCGCTGCTGGTTAGGTTTGGTGCCAGGGCTGTAGCCCTAACTAGATTCAGCCTCGGTTGGGTTATCTCACTTCCTTATCATGAAAAGACAGTTTCTTCTGGCCATGAAGCATGGCTGTTAGCACAGGGGGGTCTGGATCAGCCCTTGGGGTACAGTCTGCCAGCTGTGTCATGGGGGTGGGGTGGCAGTGTCTCTCCATCAAGGATAAGTGCAGAAGCTCCACCTGTGGTCAGTTAGTATCAGAGACTGTGTTCCCACAGCCCAGCTGTCCCTCAGAGGGAACAGGACTGCTGGGACAAAGGCACAGCCTGTTACATAATAGTTCATTGTCTTGTGAGCTCCTGCAGGCATGGAGGGGTTCTACCCATCTGTGTCCTGTGTCCAGCTTAAGGCTAGCCATGGTGGGGTCTTGGTAGACTCCAGGGGCTCAGGATGGAAGTCACTTGGGGTTCCCCTAAGGGAACCTCAATGCATTTGGGCTCCTGAGCCTTTCAGCTCTGAGCCTTATACTGGGGTTTTTAACAAGCCCTGTGTGTCAGGGACAGGGCAGGCAGGAACTGTGAGGTGCTATGCCATTGCCCCTGAAGGTGCTGGGCACCACTCCCATCTGCTCAGAATGTAGAGGTTCAGGGGCCGCTTACCCCTGCCATCCCTGACTTCTCATCGTAAGTTGTGCAGGACCTTGGGCTGCAGTCAGAGTGCTGAGGGCCCACTGGAGTTAGGCCACTATCCCTGTGAGACAGGGGCAAGTGCTGCCTGCGCCCCTCTTGATCCCCCATCGGCCTGCTTATGTTTGGGGGTTGGATGAGGTGGATTGAGCAGTGAGCTCATTCCCTTTGTCCCTCATTCTGCCCTTTGCCAGACCCCATTTTAAGGGCTTAGTGACCGTGACCTTTCTGAATCAGTCTACAGGAACCCCAGGCCTGTTCCAGCTCTCAAGGGACCAAGGGACTTCCTAGAGTTCATGAGGCCTCAGGTGTCAGCAAGTAAGGACTGGCTTCTTCTTGGACATCCACGACAGTCCACTTTACAGAGAGCACTAAGGCCCAGAGTGGGCAAGCTCTGTCAAATGTCATGCAGCTCCGAGTAGTGAGACTATAATTAAGGTCTCTCTCAATTCAGAATCCATGCTATGACCTGGTTTACTGGAGTAAGGAGAGGTTCTTAAAAGGTAGCTGCTTCCTGAGACATCTCCTGGGAATCTAGGTCCTGACATGAGGCCCTGGAATCTGTGACTTCTAAATAGCTGGTCCTGGAGTCTCTCAAGAGACTTACAGCTTCCTATCTGATTTTCCACATGAGCTACAGTTAGGTTGAGATGGGGTGGAGCCCTGGGCTGGATGCTTCAGGCCAAGCCCAGTAGTTTGCACATCCTAATGTGGTGGACAAATGTGAACACTTTGCCCCATTCATAAGGGTGTGAAGCCATCCAGAGCACTGGCCACTTTAACCAGGCCCAGCCCCAGAGGCCTCAGCACACACCTCAACATTCACAACATCTGTGCCTCAGTCTCTTCACTGGGAGATGGAGACTGAAGTAGGGTGTCTGGGGTATCCCTAGCACAGTGCATCTGAGTGTGGAAGCTACAGAACTCTGGGGAGCTCAGGGGCCGTGGCTCAGCTTCCTTTGGTGCCTGGGGCAGGTGAGGAGGCTAGCGTCTGTGCTTCCCGTTCTGGTACTTCTTACAAGGTGGCCTCTTTAGTCAGTGATCCTCCAGTCATGCCACTTGGGTTTCAGAGCAAAATGTAAGAAGGGAAACTTATATAAGCCATAAACCATGTCAGCCACATTGAAGGGACATCCTGGCCAGGACTGGGGGAATCTGGTCTCCCTCCCTGACAGGAAGGCAAGAGTCATATCTTGGGAGCTGGGTCAGGACAGAAGGGTTCTGGAGGTAGACCAGTGAGGAAAGTTAGGTGGGTGGCCTCCACCAAGGTGTTACTTAGCATGAGGTAAGGAAAGAATGCTGATTAGTTACTGGATCTGTTTTAGGTAAGTCACTGAGCCTCTGAGCCTCAGTTTTTCCATCTGCTCAATGGGGACGGTGCTTTATCTAAGAGCTTGTTATGGAGCTTCACTAAGAAATTGTGGGTGGTGGCAGATGACAGGCTAAAGCTTGTCACCTCCTAGCTACAGTGTTGAGGTGCCAGAGAGTGGGAACCTGTCGATCCAGCTCATGGGGTCATGTGACTGGCCTTTGAAATCCTGTGACTGAACATGTGGGATGCTGGAGGGGGCCTGCAACGTGTGTTCAGGCTCCACTGCTTCTTAGTCCTCCAGCAATTCAGTGGGCAGGCTCTCACCAGCTCCCCCAGCTCTGCTCCACTGGAGGTGAGGCCCAGGAGGGCTCAGAGCTGGTTGATAGCTTTCTTGCTCAAGGTCACACAGCCGCTAGGAAGCAGAGCAGGACTCCCAAGAGGTCTTCCAGGGAACCTTGAACTCCCAGGCTGCTTCATGGCCCCACGCTTCTCCTGTTGCCAGAGGAACAGGTGTTTGTTTGCTTGTTTTTCCCTTTCTCAGTTACAACAAACCGAAAGTACAAGCAGAGATTGAAAATAAAGATAGTGTGAGGTCAAGAATCCAGCAGTCCTCAAATCAGCTATCACAGAAGGTTACAACACAAGAGAGTACAAGCAGCCGCTGTGACCAGCCTCCTTTTATGGATGATCAGGGCAAAGTCCAGAGGCTGGAGATCTGTGTCACATGCCAGCCCTTTGGGCCAGGCTGGGCCAGGTGGTCTCCAGAGCCTTGAAGTCAGGCAGTTCTCTCTCCACATCCTGCCATGTATGACAGGCCACTTACCTGCCATGCTACCAGACTTCCCAGCCTCCAGATGCCTCCTGTCTCAAGGTGACACTCATGGCCTGGCCTCATTGACAGAGCTCCACCTCCCCAGGGGGCCAGCCTTTCCCCCATCACCTTGCTTCAGTGCAGGCCAGGGCCACTGGGCAGAATCCTACAAGGTGTCAGGCACCTCACCTAGCTCCTTCTTGAGGACCCATCAGTCAGCTAATTTCACAGGGAAAGCTACAGCAGAAGCAAGGCATGGCTCCAGGCTACATAGCTGGCAGGAGGTAGCCCATATGGCCTTTTCAGGCATAGACTTGTGCTTTGATGGTCTTCTGCTGTGCACTGGCCTGTGTGGTCATCTGGCCTCTCTGAAGACAGTGATCTCTTAGGTGACCCCTATGACAATGTTCTGGGGTAAGTGGCAGGAGGGGAATGAGCTTTGGAAGGGTACAGAATAGTCGAGGGGGTGGAAGAATCACATGACACTGGTTTCTGGTCACCTGCTCCTGCCCAGGCACCAAGGCACTGGAAACTCAGGCCTGAATCACCAGAAGCAGAACATCTGTGCTAGACCTTTGTGTCTACCTGAGCACTTTCCATCCTGAGAGCCTAAAATCCTAGTTCCTGGCTTCCCTCTGAGCAGCTCACCAGGATCTGTGGCCGTGGTCGAGCGCCACAAGCTTTAGCGCTCTAAGACAGTTCCAGTGTGTAGCCGAGATGGGACCACACAGAGCTCCGATCTTGGCTGATGAAGAGGACAGGTCCTCAGCTGACCTGGGGGCTTTCCAGGGCTGGCAACCCTTGGAAGTGAGTGGAACCATGCCTTCAAGCATTTTAGAAATTTAGTATTAGTTTATTTATTTTAAAGTTTGCCTTTACATCTGTTTGTTTCTATTGTGTGTGCATGCACTGCTGTATGCACGTGGAAGTCACAGGACTACTTTCAGGTGTCAGTTTTCCCTGCTTCCATGTGGGTCCTGGGGTAGAACTCCAGTTGTCAGGCTTGGCAGCACCTGTCTGTACCCAGTGAGTCATCTCATCAACATTCTTTTATTTACTGATTTGTGAAGATTTACTTTATATTTCATTATTTGTCTCTGTGTGGATATATGCATGTGAGAACAGAAGGTGCCAGATCCTCTGAAGTTGGCACTAATTTGTGGACCAGTCTACATTGGCGCTAGGAAGCAAAGTGTCCCTGTGCAGCAGCAGTACACACGCTTAACCACTAAGCATGGGTCCTGTGTGTTCATTTTTGAGACAGGATCTCACTATGTATTTCTGGCTGGCCTAGAATTTACTATGTAGAGCAGGCTTACCTCAGTCTTGTGGCTCATCCTGGCTGGCCTAGAATTTACTATGTAGAGCAGGCTTACCTCAGTCTTGTGGCTCATCCTGCCTCTGCCTTGCCTCTAAATGTTAGGTTTACAGGAGTAAGCCACCTGACTTCTTTCTGAGATTTTTCAGACTCAAAGGAGATCAATGCTAATTCTGGTGGGAGTCAACTGACTCCCATTGCAAAACCCAGCGTTTGTTCCTCCTCCTCCTCCTCCTCCTCCTCCTCCTCCTCCTCTTCTTCCTGTTCCTCCTCCTCCTCTTCCTCCTCCTCCTCCTCTTCTTCATCCTCCTCCTCCCCCTCCTCTTCTTCTTCCTCTTCCTCTTCTTCCTCCTCTTTCTCTTCCTTTTTTTTTTTCCTTAAGGATAGTGTTTCATTTAGCTCAGGCTGGCCTCAATTTTGCTATGTAACTTGAGGCTGTTCTTGAACATCTGATCCTCCTGCCTCAGCCTCCCAAGTGTTGGAGTTACAAGCTTGTGTCACCCGCTAGCTAGCGTCAGTGATGTCATTTCTGGTGCTCAGTGGCTTCCTCTGCAGAACCACAGTGTCTTTAAGGGACCTTCCTGAGCTCTCCAGACTCTCGGCTCTTACCTTGTTCTCATGATCATATGCTAGGAGCTCATTGCATCCTGGGCACTTTTAGAGTCATGGGCAGAAAATAAGTTCAGGATAACCCTGAAAGATCCAGCAGTTTAGGAAGGACATGGAGGGGAAGCCGTGGTGGAGAGGATGTGTGGCACACTTGGGTGTAGAACTTGGCTGTCCCTGAGTCACGTGGGAGCCCAAGCTCACCCTTAGAGCCTCTGGTGGTGTAAACTGGGCAATGCTGGGACTGGGCATTGGTAATGGCTGGCTATACAGTGCACTAGAAATCAGATCCACAGAGGGAGAGTCTCAGAAATCTACACCAGGAATTTCTGAAAAGAGGAATTCTAACAGAAACTCCATGTGCAAAGGCCCTAGTTGTAGACAAGGCCTGAGAGTACAGGGGCAACAGTAAAGAGATCAGATAGGCATGTGGCAAAGGCCAGGGTGACAAGAGTGAGGCAGAGCGACAGGACAGGACATGTGCATCATCTGGACTTCACAGCCAGTGTATCAGCAGGACCGCTCCCTGCAGAGGACAGTATACTTGCTGTGTTCCCCCGAAGTCACTCTGCAGTCTGGATAAGCAAATGCTGAGTAGGGGTGGTCCCAGCTCAGCTCTGGACTGGCCCCAGGCAGGAGGGCTAGGGACAGTGGGAAGCTGTAGGGTAGCAGGAGACTTGTATGGCTCTTAGGTGTTCAGTGAGGGGCCATTTTCTCTTCTCTCCATCCCACAGCACTTAGAGCCAGGAGTGTGCCCCCAAAGGGACCTGGGAAAGGAAGCTGGGGTTACAGTTGGGTACTTCCTGAGAGGCAGGCGTTGGACATGGGCGTTCAGAGCCATTAAATGAAAGAGGTTTCATGGAAATTGGGAGTAACTCAGCTGGGGGTGTTTATCGCTGGGCATCTTGGGAACTTAAATGGGTTGTGAGTGCACAGTGAGTCTTGGGAAGAGACTCTGATCTCAGGCCAGGTAACAGCAGAGCTATTTATTCTTTACAGTGTGTCCATTATCCAGAACTCATCTGAGAAACTGCCACAGGAGTTGCTGCTCTGCTCCAGGCTGGTCACTGAACAGGTGAGCAGGAAGTGGGGGGTAGGGCAGCCACTTATGCAGGTCATGCATGGCCTGTCTTGTGGAACCCTGAAACTCAATCTCCCACCCTGGACCAGAAAGCACTGTAGTTCCTATACCCTTGGTCTCCCCAGAACTACTCAGGAACACAATGTGGGCCCTTGGTCAGGCTGGAGGGCAACATTCCTGTGTCCCAGTGTGTGACAACTCTCCTCCCCCAACACAGTGCAGATGCACAGGAGAGGGAGAAACAGAAATGTCCTCTTGGAGACACTATCCTTCCCTAACCCCACTTCTACACCAGGGGTTCCAGGGAAGGTGGAGAGGACTGGCAACATAGCACGTACTCAGAGCTGGCTCAGACTGCCCATCAGCCATGGCAAAGACATGGGGGGGGGGTGTGAAAATAGGTGACTCTGGCATAGTAGATCTCAGACACTTTTCAGGTGGTTGGCCACTTGAGGTTGTGTACTCTTTGTGGCAGTCCTTCCTTCTTCATAGTCCATCCATCCATCCATCCATCCATCCATCATCCATCCATCCACCCCCATCCATCTATCCCATCCATCCATCATCCATCCATCCATCATCCATCTATCCCATCCATCCATCATTCATCCATCCATCATCTGTCCATCCATTCATCCATCCATCTCCCATTCATCTATCCCATCCATCCATCATCTGTCCATCCATCCATCATCCGTCCATCTATCCATCCATCCCCCATCCATCTATCCTATCCATCCATCATCCGTCCATCCATCCACCCCATCCATCCATCATCCATCCATCCATCCCCCATCCATCTATCCCATCCATCCATCATCCGTCCATCCATCCATCATCCATCTATCCATCCATCCATCCCCCATCCATCTATCCCATCCATCCATCATCTGTCCGTCCATCCACCCCATCCATCCATCATCCATCCATCCATCCATCCATCATCCATCCATCTATCCCCCATTCATCTATCCCATCCATCCATCATCCATCCATCATCTATCCATCCCCCATCTATCCATCCCCCGTCCATCTATCCCATCCATCCATCATCCAACACTGCTCCCTCCATCATTCATCTGTACATCCAGTCTCACTGCATTCCAGGTACATCTGTGTGGTACCTACTCATAAAGAAAACTGGATCTTCCCCTCAAGTCATCATACTTCACAGGGAGACAAACCAGTACATTACAGCAACTTTGAGAGCCCACGAATGCCAACCATTTCACCTGCATTAGCTTCTGGGAAACAAATTTAAAAACTAAAACAAATAAGCATCCCCCAAAACAGGTTTTATCTTCCTTATTTCACAGGAGTAGAGTGAAGCCCAGTGAGGTTAAATCACTTATCCAGGGGCACACAGCTAGGAGATGATAGAAGTGAATTCAAACCTAGCTGGTCTGATGCTACAGCTCCCCTCCTGCAAGCTTCTCCATTATCCAGTTCTACAGGAATGATGTCCCTGACCAAGATGAGTCGTAGGCTGAGGGCAGTGGCAGCGGTGAGGGAATGGTTGCAGGAGTGTCTCGGACAGGCCTAAGACGAGTATCACAAGGCAGCAGAAGGGAAAACATATTGGTGTGTTCATTTTGTTGTATAAACTGACTTGGTAGAAAACCGTGAGTTCAATCAATTTAAATTATACCTGCTCAGAAATGGCCACGGGTCCTGGCATGGCTCCCCACGACCACTCCAGAACTTTCCTGTGAGGTGTGCTCACTCACAGCTTGGTCACTCCTGCTTAACACACCTTGGCAGGAAGGTGTTTATAAAAAGTATTCAGAAGACCGTCTAATCCGGAAGTGGTTGCTATGAGTGCAGTCCATTTGGGAAGGGACTTTTACACCAACTTCTTCACATAGAGTCCATTCCTGGTATCTAGAGTGCCGCCCCAGGGCCACCAGGCCCTGATTTCTTCTTTTCCTGGCAGGCAGTGCCATGAAGAGCCCACTGCACAGAGGGGAGCCCACCCTCAGGAAGCTCCTCCCCATGACTGCTGCCAGAGCCATGATCTGAACTTTCATCCAGGGACCCGGCCTGTCCTCTTCCAGGAGCAGTCAGGCCCTGGCCCCAGCCCACTGCTCCCTTCCTATCTAAGATCTCAACTAAGGCCAGCCGTACCCTTTGCTACCTCCCACAGACCCTTGCTTTGATCTCCTGGCAAGGCTGGGCTTATGTCCTGGGCTGGTGGGTGTGAATTTGAATTTCATGTCATTTTTGTGCACTGCAAAATGTCTGTTTGGCTTTTTGTGTTGGTTTGTTTTGTTCTTTTTGTTCCCTTGAGACACGGTCTTCTCAAATTCAGGCTAGTCTCAAACTTGCTGTGTCGCTCATGTTCTAGGCAAGCACTCTACCAACTAAGCTATAACCCAGGTTTTTTTTCTTCTATTTAAAAACAGTCAATCTGTACTTAGAACCCAGCTGTTAGGGGAGTAGGCAGCGATTGGTCAGGCTTTGCCCACCACCAACCTTTATTTCTGTCTGCTGGGCAAGAACTGCAGCTCGCCCTTTCAGATGGCAAGACATGTCCAGATAGAACCCTGTGCCCCCATAATGAGACATTGGGGTCTAGGTCTGACAGTGATTGAGGGTTCTCTGAAGCTGGTACCCATTTCCTATCATGGGGCCACCTGCTCATGTCCCCAGCTGGAGTTGAACGACTTGTGTGTTCTTATGAAGACTCTGGCCTGTCTTGTGCACACTATGGAGAATGATCTTGCACTACTGCCTGTTGCACAGGCACAAAGACCTGTGGCCTGGACCTGTGACAGCTATGCCAGGGTCACCCAACACCTCTGCTCCAAAGCTGCTGCTCAGTTTCTATACTTCCTAAGGTGGTTCCCAAATCCCAATTGGTTGAGCTGCCTGCCAGTCAGGTACTGCCTGGCTTTTCTTTCAGGATAGGAACCCACTGCCTCCAAAGTGAATTCTGTCCTTGCCTGTCTGTTCTTGGAGACCTTTGTGTCTGTTCTTTACTCCTTTGTGTCTCAGTTTATTTGAAGAGAGCTGAAAGACTTAGCCCAGTGTGTGATAGGATCTGGGTGAGTACCCAAGAGGCCAGCCACAGTTTTTAAGGCCTCAGTACTGGGGAATACCAGCCAGCCTCCTGCCTGGGGTGGTCCTGTGCTTCTAAACATGAGGTCTCCTCCTGGTCTCCCAGCCAGAGCTCCTTCAAACAGCAACCCTGGACCCTCACCATCTATCACCACCTGGATGATCACTTGTCTCCCGTAGGGAGCAGTCAGACATGGACCATCTCTAAAGGCAGAGGTAGAACCATTGAAAAAGAGGCCAAGCAAATATGCCCACGTGGTGGGTGGCAGAAGCAGGCACCTGAGTGTGGAGGCCATCTCCTCTGGGTGAATGTTTGGAGAGGGAGGAGGCTCTCGGGGCCCCACAGCTTTCTATTCTGCATGGAGCTCAAAAGTGCCAGAGTTTTTGTCCCAGCTCTGCCAAGGTCTAGAGAGAGCTTCCTATGGTGATGTGGTCCCACAGTGGGCTAACAGGGCACAGGGCAGTTCTTAGCCAGGCTTGCCACTATCATGGTGGTCACTGCTATTAGCCCAGCTGCCCAGCTGCCCACCCATTGCAGTCTTTGCTTGTATAAAGTCTGTCACACGTGAAACTCTGTATTGTTTTTTTGGTTTTGTTTTGTAGTGTTCTTGTTTTTATTTTGGTTGTTTGGGGGGAAGGATGCAGTTCTGGCTAGCTTGGAAATTGCTGTATAGACATACACCTTTAATGCCCAGAGGTAGAGGCAGGTGAATGCTTTGAGTGTGAGAACTAATTCTTCTGTGAGCTCCTCCCCAAGGGAGCACTTCTGGGTGGGAGGAGCTCAGTTCTCACTCAGTCCTGGGCATTGGGCCAGTCACAGCTTGCCTGACCCAGGCCCTCCAGGGCCTGTTGTGAGGATTAAAGGGCATGAGAACTGAGGGTGGCTGTCCATAGCAGGTGCTATTTACTGTGACCACGCCTGTCCCTTAGCAGGCCCCGTTGTTTGGATCTCACTCTTACTCCCTGGAAGTCTGTCCAGGATACCCCACCTACCTACACAATGTGAGAGCCAAACAGTACAGAAGAAGATCTAAACTCCAGAATTGCACCCCAGGCCTGCCTCAGGGGTGCCCCCCAGGAGTGTCCTAATAGGCAGTGGTTACCAGCTCATGACACTTAGCTTTCTGGACACAATTAGTTACATTTTTCCTGTGAAGGAAGGAATGTCTCTGGCCTGCCTGGGCCCAGCTATTCCTAGGAATGTGCTGGGAAAGAAACACAGACAGGCCTGAGCAAAGCAGTTCCCTCATACACGAGAGCAGCTCCTTGCTCTGGGAGCTAGCTTTCCTCTTGGACGTTTATCCTGCAGTTTATAGCATGTTTGTGGAGGTGGCAGGCTGTCCTGGGAGGCCCGGGGGAGGAGAAACAATAACTGCCCTTGTAGTGTCTGGGCAGACTTTCCCTGGGCCAGGCCTGGGCTGTGGCATCTCAGACTCCAGCTCTCTGAAGCGTGCAAAGTTTGTTTTTCCTCTTGCGGAGTCTGTGTGGGAGCTGCTGAGACCAGAAGTGCCTCACAATGGAAGGTTCCTGCTCCTCTGCAGTTCTCACACCCGGGCCTGACATCTCAGTCGATGGAACAGCCATTTCCTCTCATCTTCACTATAGTCCCTAAGTCCCTGTGAGCATTCATTTCCACTGTGTCTGTGCCCCCTGAGATGGGAGATCACCACCCTCAAGCAGCCTTTCCTTGGATGGCATTGCTTCAAGTTGTGCCCAAAGCTGTCCTTTCAGAGGGGCATCTAAACCTTCTGTTAACAGAGCTGTCACAAGGCTGAGGGGGGTCTCTTGGGAGACCACATGCCTTTCTCTTAGACCAGTCCCATCTCCAGTCTCTGTAAGTGTGCAGAGAAGAAGTGGGGCTCCACTCAGCAAGGGTAGAGTAGAGGGTAGAGTGGGAACATGTCCAGAAAAGAGTGGGGGACCTATGTGTGCACATGGAGATTCTGAGGAGAAAGATTATGAGCAGCCTCCACACCCTCTTTCCTTCTACCCTGGGTCCCCCTCCTCTCCCTCCCCAGAACTGCAGGAACAGGGTCGGTCGGTCGGGGCCTACACTGCCCCACACCCTAGCCTGGCTCTACCCATGCAGCTGTCCCAGCCCAGCTGTCCTTGCCCAGCTGCTTAGCTCTGGCTCCCTGCATCCCATGTGTCCTGTCTGACCTCGGGGAGGAGAGGGAAGCCAACTTCCTGCCTCTAGATGAGCCCTCTAGCTCCCAGGGAGTTGGGGGGCTTTGCTGTGGAGGAGCATGGTGCCTCACACTGGCTTCTGTCACTTCAGAAGCATGACTTGGGTCAGGGTAGCCATTGTGAATACTAGGCAGCAACCTGGGCATCCCAGTGTAGACTGTCAACCACATCATGGGCTAGGGGTTGCAATGAGGCATCAAGGGAACTCTCGATCTTCCTGGGATCCGCAAACCTCCCCCAACCAAATTCTAAAAATGCTACCTACACTGAATTTTGGGGAGGAATGTATATCCCCCAAATATGCATAGGTGCTGCTCAATAGGATAGACTCCTAAGAGACATCGAAGATTGTGCTTTTGTGTTTTGGATGAATGCTGTCCTGCAGAGATTAGGCAGAACCTCCTCCCTGGCATGAACACAGTTTTGCTGCAGAGCACACACAGGAAGTAGCTGTTTAAGATGGTGGCAGTTGCTATGGGGCAACAGGAGTAAGATTGTATGACTGATGTTTGTGTTTCTCTGCATTTGTCGGATACTCTGTGATGTATATTTACTCCCTTTGTGAGAAGCCAAGACCTGTCCAGCATCAGCATCCCCAAACATCCCAGCCTGGTCCTAGAGAAGTGCACAAGCTGGGGAGCCAGCCCCAGCCTCAGTCTGGCCAGCCACTCCTGGATTTCTTGGCCCTGTAACTTCTGCCATTGTCTCCCGTGTGAGTCCTTGAACCTGGTATTATGGAGGTAAAGGTCTTCCTGCTCTGTGTAGTAACATCTCTCTGGACCAGAAAATCACACCTCCTAGCTGTGTGACTTTGGGCTAGGCATCCAACCTCCCTGTGCCTCAGCACCATGTAAAGTAGGCACAGTGCTAGCTGCTCCTTGTGAATGTGCTGAGATGACTGGGGACCATGGCCCTGGCTGTCTGCCCTGCTGTGCCTCTGCCAGTCCCTAGCCTGGCTCCCTCATCTGTTCCCCTTCCCTGTCTCCCCAGGGAGCTCCAGGACCTACAGGATGGGGTCAGGCTGCGTCAAAGTCACCAAGTACTTTCTCTTCCTCTTCAACTTGCTGTTCTTTGTAAGTATGCAGACCCCCCAGGGCTCCAGCCTCTCTAGCTGTGGCTGCCACAGTCCCTAAAAGGATCAGGGACAGTGGAATGGAGTCACCTCTCCCAGCAGGTTCTCTGACAAAGCAAAAGTTCCTCCCCAAAGCCCTCTGCCTGGGCTGGGGGTGGACCCCACTCGTCCCTCTCTCTAAGGCAGGGTGGCAGAAGACAGCCCCTCAGTGTGTCTGCTTTGTTCCTCTCCTCACCACACCCTCTGCCCGTTGCCTATTACAGTTCAGTTTGAACAGGCCCTCAACACCCCACCTTGAACTCTCAGAGGCCACAGGGGACATTCTTCACCTACAACCCCTTGCAAACTCATTAAGTCTCCCCTCCCCCAGGCCTGCCCAGATGTGAGCTCCGTGACACATCTGGAGCTGGTTTTCCTGGGGCCCCAGGCTTCCCCTCTGGCTTGGAATTGACAGTCCTGCCCTGGTGTTGCCAAACCCCTGGTGTGCTCATGTATACATGAGTGTGTGCACATGAGTGTGTGCCTGTGTGTGTGTATGCCTATATGTGGTAGGGGTGTGAGCAGACTAAATGGGCTTCCATTGCCCCAGAATGCTATTAGGGCTGTGGCTTCTCTGTACTGAGTCAACCTCAAGAGTTTTAAGACATAGATTATATAGTAGGTACCTGCCACGACCGAGTTTCATGTTTTATAGTGTCTAGACACGAGTATCTTCGAGAGGCAAGGGATAATCCTCTCACTGCATGTGCCAGGGTTTCTCTGAAGTATAAATGAGTTCTTTATAGGGGGAAGTTTTACATTATAAGTGCATAGGATTATAGGAACTTGGAACATTTGAAAAGAATCATTTTAAATTCCCTTTCAAAACTTTAGTCCAGAACATGGTACTTACAGAAGTGTTCATGATACACATTCATATATGTATGCACACATTATGCACACACAGGTGGACTGTCCTGGCATGACCCACTCTAGGTCTCTGCAAGGACCTAGGACCAGCATGCTGGTTCCACCAGGCCCGAGGCCCTGCAATGAGGGCATCAGCCTCAGAACCCATCTGTACTGAGCACACAGAGCATGTCTGGCAGGTGGATCCCTCCTCTCTGGCTTCTAGGGAACAACTTCCCAGGTAGACAGAGCAGGTGGACCCTAGGCTCCTGGGCTAAGGCCCAGTTAAAGGGACTGCAGGTTAAGTCCAGCATGCTATTGCCATATCCCAGGCCTTGGAAACTAGAAAAAGGAGTCAGGGTTCATGCTTGGTGAGGTGGCAGAACCTTCTCTGCAGTTTGGAAAATATAATGGAAAAGGGCCATGAGCTAGCAGAAAGGAGAAAAGGGTGGATGGTTGTGGGGCGGTGGGCTGTGAGAAGCAGCTGGGTTCTTGGTCGAGCATGAGCTTGGAACCCCGGACCCTTATTGGACAGCAGGAGCCCTGGTTCTTTTCTTTAAGCTTCAGCCCTCCACAACCACTCCCACAGAGAGGTCTATGGCCATCAGTCAGGAGGAACTGGCCTCAGGCCCTAGAGAGATTTACATACTAATGAGGTATCTGAAGGCCAGAGGGCAGAGCCAATTAAGCATTCTTCCCCAGCCCCTCCCCCCTCTCTCCCTCCCTATTTAACTCAGGTCTACCCTGAGTTTGGGGGAGGGGTGCACATCCAGATCCAACCACCATCCACCATGACATTAAAGCCTGTAAAAACCCATGGACTTTCTCATGTCATTGGGGCTGAGCTGTGAGGAACCGTAGAGAAGGCCTTTAATGAGCCTCAGTAGCTACAACCGCCATGCCTAACTTTCCACCTGGAGGAACCCTCAGCGTTTCCAGCCACCCGACCCACAGATGGCTTGGCCTGGGTATCTCCCCTGTGTTTCTCTAAGCTGACTGGTAACCAGAGGCCAGGGAGGAGAAGCAGGTGGAGACAGCTCTTATTCATTCCGTCACCAGCACAGGGCTGCAGGGTTCTATGCTGGTGACTTCCACCCAGGACAGGTAAAAACATCTCCAAATTGCTGACCGCTGTTGCTCACTACCCCCTACCTACTGCAATATGGCGTGTGTACAGCATTCCCATGTCCAGTGTCAAGCATTACAAGGGGACATCCAGAGGGGACTGAAAGTGTAGGGGTGAGGCTGGGGTTGGGCTTGGTTGGAGTGCCTAGTCCTAACCACAAAGGACTGGGTCAAAAGGAAAGGGTCAGCCAGGCTGTGGTCACAGGTAGCTGGGGAGAGAGGGTCTCTAACTTCGTCAAAAGCTTAGTTTCTCCTGTGCTGCCGCCTCCAAATGCTGGGGTTGCAGCAAGATTTTTATGTGTATGCTGAGGATTTGAACTCAGGTCCTCACCTTACAGAACAAGCTCACCCACCCTCTGATCCATCTTCCCAACCCCTCAGGAGGGTTGTTTGTTTGTTTGTTTGTTTGTAGTAAAAGGGCAAAGAAAATCATAACTTTAAGCATAGTGTTAAAACCCCAAGTATTTTTATTTCTTCAATTAATGATATAAAAAGCAAATTCTGACCTGATACAGAAGTTTTCTAGAATGTTCACAGCAAAAGACTGGTAGATCCAGATGAGCAGCTGTGGTCACTATGTGGCACATGCACACAGTGACCCCAGCCACCCCTACACTTAAAATCACCCCCAGATGTCCCTTCATGCTTGATGCTTGACATGGGAAACGCTATACATACAGTGGCCATATTGCAATTATGCATGGGCACATTGGGCTAGGGTTTGAGTTTGCTAATACACACTATGACCAAACCAAAAGCAACTCAGGAGAGGACAGGGTTCTATAACCTGACACTTTGAGGTCACAGTCCATCACTGAAGGAATCCGAGGTACAAACTCAAGGCAAGAACCAGAAGCAGAAGCCATAGAGGAATGCTACTGTGAGCTCACTGATAGACCATGCTAGCTTTCTTATACTCTGCCTGAGGAATGGGGCTGCCCACAGTGGGCAGAGCTCTCCTGAAACAGTTAACAACCAAGACAGCCTCCCCTGTGTGACCACAAACCAATCTGATGTAGGCAGTTCTTCCAATAGAGCTTTTCTTTCTGATGAGTCTAGGCTGTGTCATGTTGACAGTGCTAACTAGGACACGTGTCCAAACTTTGTTCCCATCCATCTCTTCCCTCACATTCTAAAACATCTTCTTCAAGTGCTTTGAGGTTGGAAAGCCACAGTGCCCAAGGTCAGTCCAGGTTTGGTATTCAGAGGCTTCTATGCATAGAACTTTCAGGGTGCTGATTGGTAGTGGGGAGGGGAGGCAGGGGGTCTGGACCAGCAGACATGAGGCAATCTCAAGAAACTTTTCAAATACATTGGTAGAAACATCTGGTAGGTGGATTATAGTAAATCAGGGTGGGGATCTTTGTTGTAGGCCTCAGATGCTATCTGATGACATTCTTAGTGTTTGGGTTGGCGGAAGCTAAGTCTTTATATGTTCCAAAGAGATTTTCCTAAAAGTCACAAGAATGTTAGGTCACACACAAAGTATGCAATAAAGGGCTACTTAGAGGTCTAAAGACAACACAGTAATTTACTCTCAGCCTGCAACATCCCAACTCTCCACAACCACAGGTTCTCATGGCTTAATTAAACTTAGAGGCACTTCAGCCCTGTGTGGCTTTTTTTTTTTTTTTTTTTCTAGAAACTTCAGTCCACAGGAAAAAGGGTACCAGTGGGGGCAGTAAGTGTGTGTGTGTGTGTGTGTGTGTGTGTGTGTGTGGCAGAGGGGGTTCCCTGGACATTCTCAGGATGGAGGTAACACCTATGTCCTCCCACCCTTCCCTCTGTTGCTTGGGACTTGGGCAGCTTTCTGAGCCACCTGTCTCTGGGCTTCCTCTGACTGTCTCTTTTCTTGCAGATCCTGGGTGCTGTGATCCTGGGCTTTGGGGTGTGGATTCTTGCAGACAAGAGCAGCTTCATTTCCGTCCTACGTAAGGCACCCCCTGTCCCATAGACAGCCTACTTTTGAGGGGAGGGACATGGCCAGCTCCTGTTGCTGGCTGCTGCACAGGGGGCCCTTGCCAGGGTTCCAGGACAAATTCCTGCTCAGAGACAAAGCCACCATTGTCTGCAGATCCTTGGGTGACTGGGCTGGGGGTGGAGGGACTCATTCTCTTCACCCTCAGAAAAGTGTCTCACATCCTCTGTTCCCATATTGGAGTGCCCAGTGAAATGCAGGTTTCGATCGCTTTCCACTTCAGAGAGCCATAAAAGGGAGCCAGGGATGATGGTCAGTCAGGTGCACATCGGGCCCTGATCCCAGTAGCCCTGTTCTGTTCCTGTTGTACCAGTGAAGGAACAGAGTCGTTGAGACACTGGTTGAAGTTCCCACCGTTCCTGAACAGTGATTTGCAAGACCCAATCCCAGGCGGTCTAGTCCTGGATGCAGCACAGGGTGGGGTGAGCTTCCATTCAAGACCTCTTCTGTTCTTCAGAAGAAGAGGTGACCAGCGTGGTCTGACTGAGGGCACAGGGGCTAACCTCCTTGCCTCCCCCCTTAGGAGGCCCTCCCTCATGACGGGCCTCCCATCCCAGTTCTGGGCGGGGAGGAGTGCAGTAACATGCCAGGAGCACTCTGTGCCAGCCATTCCCCAGTGAGTGGCAGGCCCTGGTCCTCTTCATTTCCAGCAGCTGTCCCAAGCAGCTGGATTGGACTCTGGCCATTCTGACAGCTGCTTGATTTAAATAAGACAGAACCTGGCTGGGACATAGAGAGAAGAGTCTACAGCTGTTGTCCAGGGTCCTCAGGGCCAGGCTCCAGGGGGTATAAAGCAGGGATGACCCTGCCGTGAGCTCTCAGTGTCTGGGTCAGGGTTGGGTGGGTTTTCTGTGCCCACCCTGACACTCCAGTACCCTCAAACAGGGACAAGCCCTCCTTAGAACTGGCTCTGGCTTGATGGGTCCAGCCGACATCCAGCAGGCACCGCGCCAGGGTGCAAAGTTCCGGCCACCTCATTCCTGCCTGTACCCTGCCCTGTGCAGGCAAGCTTTAAGGGCTCTGATTCTCAGCAGCTCTGTAAATTCCAGGCCCAGGTCACACCCATCACACACCCACCTACAGGGGTTGTTTACAGCAGCCTCTAGGGGCTCCCAGGCAGCCAGGGCCCAGAAACATGGGTCCCTGAGGCTGGAGCAAGTGAACTGCTATGATACCTAGACCAGTGTGGGCTATAGGGTGAAACTTGATTTCATAAAAGCAAAACAAAAATCTAGGACATAATATAAAGAAAAGAACCTTCCCCGGACACTTGGAAAACTGAGGCTGAAGGTGCTGTTTGCAAGGGAGAGTCAGAGTGGGACCCAGGGCTCCTGGCTTGCGGTATGCCCTAACTGCCCCTTACCTAGGCACCTTGGGAGTCCCTGGTACTGAGCTCCACTCTTCCCTCCATCATCATCCCCCTTACAGAGGAGAAAACTTAGGCATAAGGAGATAGGGTAAACTGCCTGAGGGCACACAGAAGGTAAGGGGGGAGACGGGAGTCCAAGTCCTGGCCCTTGCACCACGTGACTCCTGTGCCCCTCATGGTGGGATCTTCAGAAGAGAAAGCAGACAGGCTTGATTAAGAGGAAGCTCTGGGTCTGGGAGTTTTGGGGAGGGGTGTCAGTCATCACAGGTCTGCTGCCTGCCAGCTGTGTGGTCCTCAGCAAGTTACTTGACCTCTCTGTACTGCTTCACCTACAAAATAGGAATGACCCAGTGTACCACATGAGACTGAGACCACAGAGTCTCACTGTGGTGTGAGGCACAAAGGTTACACACCTGTAATCTCAGCTATTTGGGAGTTAGAGGCAAGAGGACCAGAAGTTCAAGACTATCCTCTGCTACAGAGAAAATTTGAGGCTAGCCTGAGCTACATGAGACCCTGTCTCAAACAAGCATACCAGAGAGAATCTCTCATTTTTGAGTGAAGCGTTTAGGACTGCTCTGGGTGAATTGTGTAGTACATGCAGTTTGATCCCTTTGACTGTGAGACACTGCACAAAGTCCCATTTTCCAGAGAAGGAAGGAGGAAGTGGCTTGCCACTGGTTGTGGCAGGCTGGTAGAGCTTGGTCACCTGACTGGGGTCCCTTCAGTTCCTATGGCCTGCTTTCTACCTCCTGGTTCCCCTGCTGGCTGAGTCAGGCAGTCTGCTGCTGTGGACAGTGCAGGGGACACCGTAGGACAGGCACTAGTCAGTGACGGATTCAGGCTGAGTGGGGACAGTAGGTCGTGGGGTCTCACAGGCAGGCTTCCTGCATCACAGCCTCCCTAATCCTCCAGAAAGCTCATAGGGAGAGTCAGATATGAATTCAGAGAATGCCGGTGTGTGCAAAAGGCTTTAGTCTAAGGGCCTTGCTCAGGGCTGGTATATGGCACCCATTTTATCCTAGCCAGTCTGTCTTCTGGAGCCCAGACCAAAGTGTCTGGCCTCACGTTATCTCTCTTACCCCCAGAATGTGAGGCCAGTGTGAGGAGCTCAGCTCCAGGACTCAGCCCAGGGCACTTTCCCAAGCTTCTGGGAGGCTCTAAGCAGAGTGGTAAAGTGCCCGAGAGTCTGGCCGCAAGGACGGTGGGCCTCAGTCTCCCTGAGTTCTGGAACAGGGCCTCCTGCCACCCACCTCCCTTCTGTGTCTATCCAAGGACACAGCCCACCCTACCTCACCCCACCCCACAGTTACGATCTTAGTGAGCAAACAGTGAGAATGACCAAGCAGGCCTGTGTCATCCCTGCTGGAGGGCCCGAGTTGGCCTTGGCTTGCCTCTGCCCTGGGAGAACATATGAAGGATTCACTTTCCCTCCAGCAGAGCTTGGCCTGAAAGGCCCTGTGAGAACTGGATCTCTGAGAAGTTCTAGTGCATGCCAGCACTAGAATGATCAGTTTAAGCTAGCCTAGGCTCTAGTAAGACATTCTCTCAAACAGAAAACAAAACAAACAGAAGAGTCCCCCTGTTGGTGAGCATGGTGGCACACCTTTAATCCCAGCAGAGGCAAACTGAGCTCTGTGAGTTGGGAGGCCAGCCTGGTCTACATGGCGAGTTCCAGGATAGCCAGGGCTACATAAGAAAGACTCCATCTCAAAAAACAATACAAGACACAAAGTCCTCTCTTACCATTGCACTCCACCTTCTGACCACAGACCCCACCTTCCCTTATGAGGTCTACCCAGACCCCCAGTGTCCCCACACCCCCAGTGCCATTCTCTAGTGGGTCACCATTTCCCCCACAGGCTCAGCCTTCCAGACTTTCCTCCCTCTTGCCTTTGCACTTGATGTAGCTTCTGCTACCTAAAAGCACGCCAGACCCTGCACCAGCTGACGTTTTCCTACCCTGTAGCCTCACCCCACCCATGTCCTAGCCAGCATGGGCACCTGTAGGTCCTCAACAGAACCTCTGTGGTGTCTGCTTCCTGACCCACACCCTCCTCCTGATGTCAGGCCTGGCTTACAGGGCTCCTAGGAAATAGAACCCAGGCCCACCCTCTGCATCCAGTCAGGGAAAGTCAGATGTGAGGTGTAGAGAACAAAAGGAGAAATAAGAGCCCTCGGCTGGATGCGAGTGGAGCACCCAGGATGGGGACAGGGTAGGAACATGGCTACCCCAACCTCACCTCTGGGGAGTCAGACAGTAGACCTAAACCCAGACTGCCTCTGTCCTGTGGTTCACACCTCACTGGGCACATGCCCTTCTCCTTTAGAAACCTCATCCAGCTCACTGCAGGTGGGGGCATACGTCTTCATCGGTGTGGGCGCCATCACCATGGTGATGGGCTTCCTGGGCTGTATCGGTGCTGTCAATGAGGTCCGCTGCCTGCTGGGTCTGGTGAGTCAGGGCCCTGAACCTCTGCTGGCCCAGATCCCCAGGGTAGGGAGTTCTTCCCAGGAATGGGGGGCAGACACCCACGGCCCATATCTGACTCTGCACCTCTGTCCCCAGTACTTCGTCTTCCTTCTGCTGATCCTCATCGCACAGGTGACCGTAGGCGTCCTCTTCTACTTCAATGCCGACAAGGTAAGCACTCTTCTTCCTGCGTCCCGCTGATGAGGTCTGCTGAGGCAGGTACCTCGGGGCAGGCAGGAAGCCATTCAGTTGTCACAGATGGCCCAGGAGGCCATGAAAAGCCCCCTGCACAAGGGCATCAAGGTGTCCAAGGTGCTGAGAGTGGCCAGCCAGACTTGTCTCCCCTAGTGTGGGGCAGGTAGGGTTGGCCCTCTGCCCCTGGGGTGGGGGGTGGCACTTGTAATGGAAAGTAGGATCAGTAAAGAGAGGGCTAGAGCTTGAGATGGAAATCAGATTACTGTGTGGCCTTAGACTGACCACTTCCCTCTCTGAGCCTGCCTTACCCTCAGTAAACAAGGACTCTGAGAACCACCAGTACATGACTAGGTGAGCAGCTGATACATGTGAGGCATTTTTTTGTCATTAAAGCTCTTGAGTGTGTGTCAAATGCTACCAGTATGCCACCGATGAGCCCAGGGAAGAATCTGAAGACACAGATATTAGTCCTTTGTAAGCAAAGAAATGTTCAGCTCTCTAGGTGGAAGTCAGACTGTTCTGTGCTAGCCACACACCAAGTCTGGTCATTTCTTGAAACCATGCAGGAGATTGGAGAGGGGAGGAATCTCATTTTCAGATGTGGGCTCTGAAGTACAGAGAGGTTAAACAGCTCCTCATGTTCTCACAGCCAGTGAACAGCAGAGGCAGGATGAGAACCCAGGCATCCTGGTTTAATGGTTATGCTGACAAAACATTCGCTGTAGTGATTCCTTACCTCAGTCTGCTTTGGTTTGTAATGCACACCTAGCCTGTTGTCCAGGTGAGCTGGGCTAGCTCCCATCATGAACATAGGGCGGTTGCAATCAAAATGAGAAGAGATCCTGCACCAGGAGCAGAGCCGCCATGATAGCTGAACCATAACAGCTGAGGGCTGATCTGAGCCCTGAGCCTCCAGGTGGCCAAGGCGAAAGAGGAAATGGTGGAGTCACTAGATTAAAGGAAGCTCGCCTGGATGTCAGGCAGGAAGCTGGTGGTTAGGGTAGGGAAACTCCTTACCTAGCAGGGTGTAGGGTCAGGTACTCATTTCTCCCTTGTGGCTTTTCTGGGGACTCAGTAGGGGTACATTGCAATGTCTTAGGTAGGAAGCTGGTGGCCTTCGTAGGGGGTCTGAGCCACTCCCACCCCACCCCTAGTAGAGCCACCATCCCTGGGTGAGGACAACGGCACCCTCTGGGATGGCATCAACCCCGTATCAGGGGCCAAGCTTGAACATAACCTGTTTTAGATTTACATTTTCCATCCAAGAAACAGAGCCAAGTGAGTTTGGCCATAGTGACACATTCAGCAGCCTCAGGTGACTTCCCCAGGGGCTTCCTGCTTGCTGCCGCTCATCTGTGGTAGGAGCTCAGGAGTCCAGCCTCTGGTGCCTCCAGCCCCTGATCAGGACTGGCTGAAGAGTCAGGCTTTTACCCTTTCCTGTGCTGTGTGCCCCACAGGGCTTCCTCTGTCGCCCAACAACCTCAGGCTGCACACCCCACTCCTTCCTGCACAGGATGAGGGATCCCCTATGCTGAGTGTGGTTTTGTCCCTTCACACCTGAGTTGGAAGAAACATAACCCACCACCCCCAGGCACTTTGTAAATCACAGCAGAAGACTAAACATCCCTTGGTGATGTTTATTCCTGCGGACAGGCACAGCTTGGAGAAGGGGCGGGGCCGGGCAGTGTTTCTCAGGGCAGAGGAGGAGACCTTCTAGAAGATGGCTGGTGTCTCCTCAAAGGCCCACTCAGAACTGGTTCTGAGACTGCGGGGAGGCAGTCTCTTTCTGCCTCAGCTTCCTCTTCTGTGGAGTGATGTTTCAGGCCACACTCCCTTATGTGTCTCTCTAGCAGAAATGTCTTCTGAGACAGCAGCTGCAGCCACTCAGTGATTGTGTGACCCACTAGCAGGACATCAGGCCTCCTGTGCCCCATAGACAGAGTCCCTGGGAAAGTCAGTGCGTTTAATCACACCCCACACCCTTCTGGGCTGTGATGTCACCAACCTTTTCTGATTGTTCTGAGACCAGGCTTCATGTACTCCAGGCTGGCCTTGTAGTTATGTCACCAAGGATTTTTGATCTTGAATTTAGGATACTCCATACTGCCCCCTCCCAAGTGCTAGGAGTACAGTCATTACCACCCCTCACTCCCCAGGCCCAAGTTTTATTCAGTCTGGGGATGAGACCCAGGGCTCTCTGTGTGCCAGGAAAGCACTGAGTCACCAAGCCACATCCTCAGCCTTCCCAGCCCATCTCTAAGATCTGAATGCTTCTAGGCATCAGAACCACCAAAGGTCTCCTCCCAGTGCCGTGTGGTCAGTCATAAGGTAGAGGGTGCAAGGCCCAGAGCCCTTTGCTGGTCAGCAGGCATCGTGGCCGTGGCATCGCTGCTATGGAGACTTTGCTAGGCCTGGGTGAACAGGTAAGCACAATGGGTAGCCACACCCACCATGGTCAGAGTTAGGATAGGCCAGGCTGAGTGAGCAGGACTCAGGGTGCAGTCACAGGGACTCGGGGTACAGTCATCATCCAGTAGCTGCTGGCTGCTGTACGTTTACCCAGCCAGTGTCAGGAGCAGAGACCAGGTCTGGCATTCAGGGGTCCTGCTCCTTGGCAAGCTCTGATGCTGGCTGCCATGTGGCTTGGGTGAAGTCATGCACACCTCTGAGCTGCGTAGATGTCTAGGAAGGACTCTGCTGATCCTTTCTAGGGCAGCAGAGAGTGAGGGACCAGGAAAGAAATGAGGTCTCCTGCTTCTCTGGTGACAGGCTGGTTTGGCTGCAGAATGACAGCCATGTGCTAGTTTCCTATCAACATGTACAGAGGTATTAAGAAGCTGGATTGGGTTGGAGTCCAGGGCCTGGAACTACAACCTACAGTGGAAGGGTTTCCTGTGGGGGTAGGGGGAGGGCAGATTGCTCCAGAGACAATGTTAAGGCCTGAAATCATGAGTGTGCTCAGGCCTGTGTGGCAGAGGTGGTAGGCCAGGTTTCCAGAGACAAAACCTGCCCTGTGAGTGGTCTGCTCTTTTGGGAGGGAATGTCTCAGTCATAGAACAGATGGCCCTTTCTTCCCAGCTGTGAAGGGAGAAGGCAGCTGGCTGTTGGTTGCCCAGGGTCATAGAAATGTGGGTGGAGTCTCTCCAGGGAGCCAAGAGTCCTAGAGTCTGGCTCTGCACAGGCAAGCAAACTTACTGTCAGCCTGTGGTGGCTGGGAACATGACACACTCCTGTTCAGCAGTGGGCTTCTAGAATCACTTAGGGTGGTGATGAGAGGTGACAGGCCCTGCCCATGGCCCCAAGCCAAGGGCCTCATTCCTAGAAAGCCCTTAGAGGAGCACCAGGCAGCATCTTGAGTGGGACCCCAGGGAGCAGTGCTTGGCTATTCTGACACTTTAGAGAAGCACTGTCCTGCAGAACCTGCCGAGGGACTGCGGACAGGAGGGCAGAGTGCATCAGTGATCCTGGCCCAGGAAAGGACTTAATTGCTCCCGTGTAGTCCAAGCTAGGACTTAAGGGGACCAATACCAATGAGACAGTGGGGACTAAGCTGTGGGAGCTGCTTGCATTGAAAGACCTCACCCTGTGGCATGCTTTTGTGGGGTTCTGCACTCCCCATGACAGGAAGCCTTTAAAGAAAGGACGGCAAAGTGTGGGAAAGAGTCTTTAAGTTGGGTGCTGGGCTGCCCTTGAAGGTCCTGGGCCGTTTACACTCTGAAACAGCATTCAACCGGGGAAAATAAGTGTAGGCTTTGGGGGAGGACAGTCCCTAGTGAGGTGGGGACTGACCAGGAGGAGGCCTCCAGGATCCTGGGATCTGTTGCTGGCTGGCTGTGTGACCAGGAGGCTTGCTCTCCTAAGAAATGGAGGACCTGTGGACTCAATGGGCTCTGACTCTTAGATGGCCTCTGGTTGGTCTGATGCCTTGGGAAGATGTAAACCAGGGACATTGCCCTTTGAGGTCTCTTTAGGAGGGATAATTTGACAAGTTTGAGAGGGTGGTGGGGCTGACACCATCCCAGGGACTGACCAAGAGGACAAAGAACATTCTGTCAACCCATTACACTAACACAGAGGCCCACAGACAAGGTAACAGCCAGGTAACAGCCTGGGCCTCTGACCCCAGCCGTGTCAGCCACATCCTGGACTACAGGATGCAGAGTGATTTCCATGGAAACTACCCACCTTGGTGGAAATCACCCAGAGCCTCTGTCACTTGTTGGTATCTGTGACAGGGTTGTGGAGGAGGTAGGGAAGTCCGGCTGCCATGACAACCACACTGGGAAAATACAGAACCCTGTGACTACAAAAGGGGGACCTACTACCAGGGGCGGATGTGGAAGTGAGGGGGAGATGTGTCTTCAAGGCCTGGGAATTACCAGCTTACTGGAGACGAAGCTAGGCCCAGATAGGTCCAGATAGATAGTCAGGACAGCCAGACCCAAGACCTGCAGGCACACAGCCCACTTGTGGGGTGTGCAAACCACAGGAGCTTCTCTGGCCCCAGTTAAAATTCTTCTGATGGGCATTGGTTGAACACTGATGGAGCTTTGCAGGTGGATGGAAGTCTGGGTTCTGGGAGCAGACAAACTCAAGTCCAAACTTCAGTTCTTGCACATGGCTGTGTGGCTTGGCTTAGTTCACAAGCCTCTCTGGACCTGTGGTGAGGGAACAGGGCCAGTCCGTGGGCCACAGGTCAGGTGGAAGGGTCAGTTGAAATATCTCAGTAAGAGCATTCTGTGAAAGTCAGCCACTGCTGAGCTGTAGATTGGAAAGATCTGGAAGCTGTAGAATTCTACGATGCTTTTTCTTTGCTTTATCTTTGCCTGGCTTTTGTTGGCTTGGGTGTTTTTGGTTTTTTTTTTTCAGTAGGGTCTCATGTAGTCTATCTAGGCTGGTCTCATGATGCCTCTATAGTCAGAGATGACATTGAACTTTTCACCTTCCTTTCACCTGCTGAGTCGTGAGGTGTGTGCCGCCACACCCAGTGTATGCAATGCTAGAGACTGACCCCAAGCTGCCCTAGGCAAGTTCTGTACTATCTGAGCCATTCCCAAGCCCACGAGGATTCTTGAAGATGATGCTAAGAGCTTTATTGGCCTAAGAGGTCTGGGCTGTTTCCCCAGGCCAAGCAGGGAAGTAGCTAGGAGCCCAGATTGGCCCAGCTAGAAGAGGCTCCCTTGGGAGGCTGGTGAAGAGCATCCTGAATCTGGAGAACATGGTTATGTCAGGAGGAGAGGCGAGTATGTGGCCTTCATATACACAGTGACCTTTCTGGTTCTCTCTCTCATGGATCTCATCAAGCAGGTGATGGCATCCAGCTTGTCTGGGCTGTGTGTTAGAGGGAGGTCAGCAGGAACTGCCTTGGAGGCCATGTTCCCACCTTTGTGAGTCTCACTTCGCTCTGGGGCTAGCTGCAGATCTTCCCCCTCCTCACAGCTGGCTCTTGGTGAGAAGTCGTGAGGCCATGGCCTCTGTTCTCTGAAGCCCTCCCCTGTCTCACACCCCTTGGCTTCCTCATACCAGGTAGCACAGGATTCCCTAGCTGGTGGGGACTACTACTAGTCAGGATATGGACTGTGAAATCCCAGGGAGGGCAGCCATGGAGGGCCCCTACAGATCTTCACCCTGCCCCCTCCAACAGTTATAAGGACCTCAGCTTCATGTGGTGCCACTGGCTGTAGGGAAGGCCAGCTTGGTCACATGGCTGAGGCTGAGAGTCTTCCTGTTGGGGTTCCTGGGCTGCTTGCCTGCAGTCTCAGAGCTTTCCTGAGAGACTGCAGCTTATTCCACAAAAGCAAGAAATTGGACATGCTCTGCCTCTTATTTTCACTGTCCGTAGGAGATGGGTCTGATGCCCAATCTCTGTGATGACTGACCATGGGGGAAGTGTGTTTATTATCTGTACCCACACCTAGCTGCCCCCAGCCTACACCCACACCCTAGGTGAGAAGAGAGACCCTAAGCCCAAATACTGAATGGGCTATGGCGCCATCGTTTAGCCCTGGACAAGGATGGCCAGGGAAAGGTGACAGAGGGGTAGGAGAAACACTGTTCAGTAGAGCGGCCACAAGGCCTTTCTGAGGAGAAGTTTGACAGGGGAGCTAGCCATGTTCAAATCCAGGGGAACAGTATTCTGAGCATCAGGGACAGCACAAGGCAGCAAGAGGCCTTGTGTAATGGAACATAGCAGGAACGAGCAGGGAATCAGGACTGGGAAGACCTGGGCAAATGCTGTGGGGCTTTGTAAGTCCTGAGAGGACATTGACATGTCTCTTGAAAGTTGTGGGAGGCCATGGCAGCCTTTTCAACATTGAAAGGAAAAATGCCTGGTGAAGGGCAGGCCATGGCTGACAGGGTTGGCATCGAGCAGATGGGCACTGGGGATTACCAGAATGGTGGATGTTCTGCAGCCATGGCCGGGGATTGCTGTGGTGGAGGAGGCAGGGTGTGAGCATGAGCAGCCTTGAGTCTCAGGTTCAAGTCCAGCCCTGACCCTCGCACTCCCCCTGCAGCTGAAGCAGGAGATGGGGAACACAGTGATGGACATCATTCAGAACTACACCTTCAATGCCACCAGCAGCCGCGAGGAGGCTTGGGACTACGTGCAGGCGCAGGTGAGGACGGCTGCTGGTGAAGAGACAGCTCATCTGCAGTCTTGGGTCTGAGTGACAGTGACATGGTGTGGCTGTGTTACTCTTGGAAACAGCTCCTGAGCTCACAGCGCTGCCTCTTGTTTATTGGCCCTGGAAAGGTTGTCCCTTCCTGGTGTCACAGAACAGGTGAGGCCTGCCTGTCTCTCACTGGGGCAGAGCCTGTGGTATCTACCCTTCTGCCTTTCTGTCAGAGCTCTTGCCAGCTGGGGGAATAGCATGGAGTTCAGCTTCCCTCACATGCTTGGAGCGCCCCCTTCTGGCTGTTGCAGATGAGAGCTTGGGCACAGGAGATGGCTCACTCCCCCCACCCCTCATTTGATTTCCCAAGGAAACTTGGGTTAACTTCCATCCCAGAATGCCTTTCTGTCCTCTGGATAGAGTTTTGGTTGGTTTTTGTTTTTGTTTTTTGTCTTTGTCTTTGTCTTTGTCAACAGTGGAATTGATCTCGTCTCTTTTCTCATTTTGGTGACCAGGAAGCTCTGCCCCAGATCTCAGGTGCTGGTGCTAAACACTGGCAGGTAGCCTTGGCCTTGACTGGGCTCTCTGAAAGCGTGTGGCACATTGTCTGCCTCACCCCATTAGGGACCTTAGTTCCTATTTTTTGCTTGTGGAAAGCTCAGTTCAGCTTGAAGTGGCAGAACTGGGGTTTGAACCCACCTAATCTCAGAGCCCCGTGCTCAGCCTTTGCCCCCGACAGACAGCCTTGCATGCATTCCATACACAAGTGCTGACTGGGCTTCCATTTGAACTCGCCTCCTCCACTCAGCCTATGCTAACAGCGTCCTATTCTGCCTCTCCGCTGTGTTGGTAGTCTGTACTGTTTTTCAGCGGCCTCTTGAAGTCCCTTCTGATGCATAGCAGCCCATGGGTCATGTGCATCTCCAGCACCCCAGGGGGCACAGCTACCACCCCAGGGGGCACACAAGTGGCCAGTCTGCATCTCCACCTAGAGGTGGGCTGCTTAGGATGGGCTGAGTGGCTGATCAAGCGACCTGTCCCCACTGCTCAGGTGAAGTGCTGTGGCTGGGTTAGCCGCTACAACTGGACAGAGAATGAGCAGCTCATGAACTCTACCAAGACCACTTACCCATGCTCCTGTGAGAAGATGAAGGAAGAGGACAACCAGCTCATTGTTAAGAAAGGATTCTGCGAGGCCAACAACAGCACTCAGGGAGAGAACAACCCTGAGGATTGGCCTGTGTACCCAGAGGTATGTATGGGGCTAGCAGCCAGGAGCTGGACTCTACCACCCTGAGAGGGCCAGGTGTTCCAGCTCCTGGATGTGCCTGGGCTGTCACTCAGGCCTCCTTCCCTCGTTAGTTCCTCCTCCCGATCTGTTCACACCATCATGGACTGGTGCATGAGGGGGTCTGCTTACGAGACAGTCCTGGGCAGGCCCACTGCAGCTGTGCGTAGTGGCTGACGTGAGTCTTTCCACAGGGCTGCATGGAGAAGGCGCAGGCGTGGCTGCAGGAGAACTTCGGCATCCTTCTGGGCGTGTGTGCCGGTGTTGCTGTCATTGAGGTCTGTCCCTCTCTCCCATCCAGCCTTCCCCTGGGTTCTGTCTTGAACATCACTCCCCAACTGCCCTTGCATTGATGCTTTCCTGTAAACTGAGTGGTCCATGTGCTTCTAGAGCTGCTCTGACCTCAGCCCATCTGGCTGTGTGACGTCAGATTGGGCACTGTCCCTCTCTGGGCTTTCTTCAGCAGCCTGCCTGTCTGCCTCAGGATGGTCGTGACTAGAGCTCAGTGTGAAGCTGGTTGGCAGGGTTCTGGGACCTGGGTTGGCCATCCTGACTTGGATCTATTCTTCACAGCTGCTGGGGTTGTTCCTGTCCATATGTTTGTGCCGGTACATTCATTCTGAAGACTACAGCAAGGTCCCCAAGTACTGAGGCTGCTGACGTCCCCACTGTCCTGTGTGTCTCCACCCTCAGCCTTCCACAAGGCCTCTCTAGCTTTTTCTCACATGGGCCGTGTTCCATCCACCACGGAGGCTTCTGGCCCATCCTGGGAAGGTTTATTGGGAACTTTCTGGGCCTGGACCCTTCTCCTTGCCTTTCTGCCACCAATATGGGGCCCTGGTTATCCTGTGGCTCTTCCTCCTACTGCCTGGGACAATTTAACAGCTTGAAATGGCTCCCAGTATTACTGTACACAGGATAGCTGGGTCTCTACCCTGAAGTCATATTATGTTGTATTAAAAACCAGGGAGGGTGGGCATAGCACCCATGGCTGCCCAGGGAAAGGCCACAGGAAAGGTTAGAGGGGTTTTCCCCACTGTGACACTTTCTTCATAGGTTTTCCATGTCTCTGTGGGAGATAGGGTAGGCAGTTCTTCCACACACTTGGAACACTCCCCCTAATCTCAGTTCAGCAGGGATCTGAACTGAGGGGCTGCCTGGGGGGACTGCCCCCAATAGCCTCTGGTGAGCTCTTCTTGGTGAGGGACCTGACAGCTTAGGGGCATAGGTCCCTCAGGTCTGGCACATAACCCTGAGTTTTCTGGATGAGAGGAGGATCTGTACAAGTGTTTTTTGGCAGCTGTCCCCTGTCCCCTGTTCCCTGGGCTAAGGGTGGGTGAGGCTGTGCCTTACAGGGTGGGAGAGGGGTTCCATACGCTCATCTCTGAAGTCAATTATTAAAGGAGGGTTTATAACGATCCAGCCTGAGGAGATGGTGCCCTGAACTATGGGGGTGGAGAGGATGTAGGGGTGATGGGAGGGAGCCATGGGATGAACCTGAAAGCATGGCGTGGGGTTCCTGTGTTAGAGCTGACACCAGTTGACACTCACTATCCTTCCTCCTTAAAAACCTGGGTACGGGTGCTTGGAAGGGGGCTGTAAAGAGCCAGGAAGCCACGGTGCTTGTGGCCTCTTTCTGGAACATCAGGTTTCTGTTAAGACTCACAGAAGGAAACCTTTTTGTAATAAGCAAAGCAGGTAGGATGTGCAGAGTTAGGGCTTTTTTAAATGGAGCATCCCTCACAGCCTCTGCACGCTCAGCCTGGACAAACGCAGAGCCAAATGACATGATGAGGAGGCACCCACACAGGAGCAGATGGAGGGTAGGAGGGATGGCCCGGTGGGAACTTCTCCCACTCACCTGTGGGGCCCTGGGGGACTGGGAAGACCTCCCTTCCGTCCTAATGAGTGGCTCTCTAGGCTGTGGAGGGGATGCTTCAGCAGTACCCACCAGGGGGCACTGCTGCCCCATTTTAGCAGCTCAGGCAACGAATGGTTACTGTTTACTGGAGGTATCTGGCCTGCCCCAAGTCTCTCAGTCAGTGGGGACACTTGAGAGGATGCAAACTCCAGAGTTCAAGAGCTCAGAAGGGGGCTGGGGCTGGGGCTAAGGCCGAGGCTGAGGCTGCAGAACTGGAGGGGACAAGGAATCTGCATTCGTGCAAACCAGGAAGTGATTCCTATGTTGAGTGGACTTAGATTAACAGGATCTTGTGAAACTGAACCAAAGAAAGACGAATGAACAGGACTCAGCCAGAGAGCCTGGGCCTAGGACAGAAGGTCAGAGACTTTCTGTGCTCAGAGGCCGTCCACATAAGCTCACTGCTAGGTTCACCATGCCACCTTGCGCCAGGCTAGGGCCCCGGGAAGCCTGGGTTCCCTGAGAATATCAACCACTAGGATCTCTCTCTCTCTCTCTCTCTCTCTCTCTCTCTCTCTCTCCTCTCTCCTCTCTCTCTCTCCTCTCTCTCTTCTCTCTCTCTCTCTCTCTCTCTCTCTCTCTCTCTCTCTCTCTCTCTCTCTCTCTCTCTCTGTCTCCTCCTTCTCTTCCTCCTCCTCCTTCTTCAAGCCAGGGGTTTAGCCAGGCAGCATGAGCCCCTGTCTGAGACCTGAAGTGAGCACTTACCATGTTCCAGGGCTGGTGTCTCTGAATAATGCTGGCCAGCTTTTTCTATTGATAACCTTCCCTGCCCTAGAAAGTGTCATTAAAATATAAAGTTAAGCATAGTGTCACACCTTTAATTCCAGCACTCAAGAGGCAGCGACAAGAGAATCTCTGAGCTTGAAACCAGACTGGTCTACATAACAAGTTCCATGACAGCTAGGGCTACATAGTGAGACTGTCTAAAAAAAAAAAAAAAAAAAAAAACAAACAAACAAACCAAACAGAAACCATAAAACATTACAAGAAAAATATATATCTTTGAGGAAGTATGCACTGGAGTGAAATAAGCAGCCTAAGTGGTCCATTAGGTAGCAGATGCATACAGCATATCTAGACCACTCTACATAGCTACATCCTCAGCAGACATCACCAATCACCAATCGCATTTTCTTGGCCTAGGTGCTCTCTGGACATACTTAATGGTCTTCATTACTCATTGTGGCCTTAGATTCCTCAACTCAGAAGTCTGAATTAATCTGTGGAACTCAGTGAAAACAGTTGGCATCTTTTAAGCTGTCAGCATTATGACAAACCATGAAGTTCTAGCTTAGTGCTTCTCGGGTGGAAACTAAAGCGGAAGCTTTGTGAGTCTCAGGGATAACCCTTCCTGTCCCTGTCCTTAGTTGTAGAAACGGTGACTTCCTGGACTCTAGAATTCAAGGCTACTCCCTGATAATCCCCAACCGGTGACAACTTTTCTATCACTGGGCCAAAACAAGCAAAAAAGGAGCCTGTGGTGTGCCCAGCTATGTGCTACCCATTAGCAGCAGGCACAAAAGCTGTGTGCTCTTTGCCAAGGATGACTTGGGAAGGCCAGCAGCTGATGCAATGGGGTCCCAGTTTTACTCAGCAGTTAATATTGAAATAGCACATGCCTGGAGTCCTGCTTCACAGATGCTGAGGAGCTTGAGGTGAATAACTCAGCTTACTGCCTGAGCTGGGAGCATGGAGCAGGAGCTTTTGATGCCATTACAGCATGGTAGAGTTATGCCAAGAACACCTAGCCATGTCCCTTGTAACAAGTGAAAGAAGGCTAGTCGTGAGGTGCCTGGGGCCTGGCTCCTGTCTATTGGCCATTCTATAAAAGAACATGCAGGGCAGGAGGGAGTTCCAGCTACACAAGTTTAGTCCTGAGTTGCATGCATCAGGGACCTGCATCAGATATGCAGACCTGAGTGTTAAGCTGGTCTCAGGTCTGTGGAGTCTGGAAAGGGTCTGATCCACTTAGAGGACTCTGGGGAGGTAGCCCATCCCACTCAGAGGAAGAGCCACTGCTAACATGACAAATGACTGACTGAACTCAGGGAAGCTATAGGACCCTGGACACGGTTCTTGGGGCTTTTCCCGCTTTCCCTCTGAAGCTTTGGATATAGCAAGGTGATGTGAGGCCCTTAGTGGGGTGCTTGTCACTTGGCAACCCCAGTTGGAGGATGTACCCATTTCCCTTGACTCCACCCATCCTGCAGTGCCCCAGACTGAACAGACCAGTACATTCTGTGGGAGGCAGGACATAGCAGTTGCTAGCGTCTGTGGGGATGACTAGAGGGTGGCTGCCAAGTGGGTAGAATGTTTCAACTCACAGTGTCTGTGGGAAGGAAGGAGTTCTATGTTGGGGTCTTTGCCAGGGGTCCCTTGGTCCCCTGAGGTTGGAGTCAGTACATAGGGTGTGTCTCTTGCTCCCTGCTGCAGTCTCTTCTTAGCCCAAGTGTAGGGAAAGTGTAGGTGCTCAGCTAGGGAGCCAAGACAACCTCCACACCCATACCCACCCTCGCAAGCACACACAGGAGTGCTGCTGTCAACCAGCGGGGAGCTGAGAGCCACTGTAGATTATGGTAGGCTCCACACTGAAAAACACTAAAGAATATGCCAAGGTCACAGAATAGGGGCTCAGTCCAAGCTGGTGGCTCTTACCTGCCTACTCTACCTAAAGTCTGGTGACAAAAGGGCACCAGAGCAAGGACTGAAGCCCATACTTCTGGCTTCAAAGGCCACTTGGGCCTCTACCCCTGTCAGGGAAGGGGGTGACAGTCTAAGAGATGCCCTGGTAGTTGGATGCCCCAGGGCCGTATGTTTTCTGTACACTGCTGTACTCTGGGGAAATGATTCCATAGAGGACCCTGGAACTAGGAAAAGTGGGGGTCAGTGGCTTGAGCTGGCACCAGACAGATACTGGGTCTGTTCCATCCACCTCAGCCCACAGCTCTTCCTCCCAGGAGGAAATCTTGGGTTCTGTTGAGCCTGAGAAACCTGTCCCCCCACCCCCCCCACCCCCCGGCTGTGTCATGCTGTCAAGCTATGAGCCTCTCGGGTGTGAAGGGTCCCTGTGACCTCCCTTCCCCGTCCCACCTCCTTCTTCACTTCCTTCCGGGCCTGTGAATCTCTGTCAGGATGGACCTGGCCTTGGACCCCTAAATCCTGAGGTGCCCTTTCCCAGGGCACTGGGCTGCTGAGCTCTCTGTGCTGCTCTAAGGTCTTCAGTGGGCACCAGTGCCACTTCCAGGCTGTTGTCCCTACGGTCATGGTGCAGGCTAGGGACATGCTGGGCAGAAGGTTGTCATATGGGTATGTTGGGCCAAAGGAAGAAGGGTGCACTTGGTAGAGCCCAGTAGTGCCTGGGCCAGGCAGGACTGTGCCTTCCGGCCCTGGGGAGTCAGTGGCAGTGCACAAGGGCGGTGATAGGCATAGATGATGACCAATGGGAAGGAAGGCTTAATCTAGGATTGGCTCTTGTATAAAACCCACATACAGAGAGGGGGATACAGGCGCCGAGAGAGGATGGGGAGAATCCCAGCGGCCAGTGTAGAGTTATTTCAGTTTGGCTAACTGCTGTAGCTAGTGGGGAAGAGTTGTTCTAAATATCAGACCAGGGTATGTGCATGCACACATACCACACTTGTGTGCCAGACCCTTGGATCCCCCAAGGGCTCAGTCTTTTCTCGGCTAGGTGAAGTCACAGCCCTCCTCCCTGCAGACAAAGCTGTGGACTGTGACAGGAGGGCCCTGGCAAAGAGGAATACTCCAGATGCTGGTCACTTCCCAGAGTGTTCTAGTTTAGGGGTCCTTCAGCCAGTCACTTCCACAGAGGGATGACAGGGTGTATGTGGGTCATAGGCCCCAGGTTATCCAGCCACCAGGCCATCTCCTGGCTAGGTCTGGCACTTCTTCCTGCCTCAGGAGTGTCTGGTCGTTCTTTGGGGGTTTAGAATATAGCCACGGGGCTAGCAAGATGTCTCAGCACATAAATGCTGTTGCTGAACAAAGATAGAATTCCATGTTTGATCCCTGGGAACTCACACAAAAGTAGAAAGCATAAATTCTATAAAGTTGGACTCTGACCTCACGTATGTGTATCCTCACTGTATATGCATGCCCCTACACATGATAATAAATTTTACATTAAAAAAAACTCCACAGGAGCTAGAGAGATGACTCAGTGATTAAGAAAACTGGCTGCTCATGCAGGTGTCCATAGTCTGTGCTGCTGCTGGAAGCCATATTGATGTCCCTGGCCTTATGATGCCATAGAGGACCTGTGCCTGTGCTCCATGCAGCCGACGGCCATGTTGAGGTGCGTGGGCTGGGCTGCCACCTGGGACCATGTAGAAGTTCATGATCCCTGCCCCCACTGACTATAAAAGGCAATGAAGCTACTTTTGCAGTGGTATTGGTCACTATAGACTCACAGTTGAGAAACAGACATAGAAGGCTTCTGTGACAAACCCTGCCTCCTTCCCCCTCCCACTCCCCAAATAGCAGCCTAGAGAGGAAGCCATCAAAGAGAACTCTTAAAAATTGTGATAAGAATGCCGGAGTATAGCTCTCCACAACTGATGGCTTCTGATGGAGGGCAGATGGGGAAGGGCTTAGTTTTCTTTAAGCGGCTGGCCACCCGGAGTTTGACCGTGCTCCAATGAATGTGGGAGCAACATAAATTGGACTTATTGTTTGTTTTTCTTTTTTGGGGGCAGACCATAAGGTTGGGGAGCAGACCTGGGAGCACTGGGAAGTGAATGTGGTCTGGCTGCATGATGTGAAATTCCCAAATAATCAAAATATGTTGGGGGTGGGGGGAAGCACTGGCTGCTCTTCTAGATCCACATGGTGGCTCACACTGTTGGCAATTCTAGTATCAAGGGATCCAGTGCCACCTTCTGGCCTCTAAGGGCACTGCACATATAAGATGTGGAGCCATCCGTGCAGGCAAGACACATGCAAAAGTAATAGAACAGTTTTAAAACTCAGTGCTGTGAGACGAGACGGGGTCTGTATAGTAACAGCATTTGCCTAGCCCCATTCCCAGCACTCCACAAAATAACAAACCACAGAAGCAAAAAGCCCTACCCCAGCCCACGTGGCCCTGTCCTGACCCACAGAAGGATCCTGACATACACACCTAGGCAAGCACACGCACACATGTCACAAGCCTGTGACAGGCACAGCCACCCACATGAACAAGAATACATCTTGGCACACAACTGCCAACTGCTGTGGTGAGCATAGGCTAAGCCAAGTGCACAGTGGGACATCCCAGGCCATCCTGGGGAAGGAAATGGAAGAGTGGCGAAGAGCTACAAGCAGGAAGCGTGAGCTATGCTGTCCCCGCACTGAAATCAAGTCAGGTCAAAAGAGCCCCCGTTCCCAGAGCTTACAGGATAAACATTCATTTTGCTTAGGTCTTGTAGGGAAAACAGCTGTAACCCAGTGTGACTGGGGGAGCACATGAGGTCCCATGCAAGCTTCCCAAGAACCCCATGGTGAGCCTCAGCATGCTGAGCTCATCCATCTCTTGCAAGTGGCCCTCCCATGACTGAATACCATCTACCAGGAGAGGATGGGGCTGTGGACCTTCAGGAGATGAAGACCTGGTCCCAGAGGCAAAGGATTCTGATGGAACAGCCCTTCTCCCCATGTCACCTCAAATGCTTCGGGCAACAGCCTATGTCTGGAACAGAATAGACCCTTCTGCAAGACACTGGGGAGAAAGAACAGCTAAAGTCTGAAGCCCAGGGGCGGAATGGTTGGTAAGTGGGGACTGGAGGAGCCATAATTCTGTATGTGACAGCACCATGCCCACCATCCCAGCTAGACTGACTCCTGGGGATGGTGACTCAGGGTTATTGCCCCTTTCATGAGGCCTCAAGTCCAACAGGAACTAAAAACCTCATTCATAAAAAGAATGGAGAAGCTAGCCCTCTTCTGAGGCAGCACACCCAGTAAGGTCCAGCTCTCCAGCCATGGAATCGTGTAGTAACTATTGCCAAGTGCCTACTTGTATCCAGCCTAGAGGGAACCCTGCCTCATCCAGAAGAGCGGGGTCCAGGAAGCTGTTAAACTTACAGTCTGGTGGGGCCAGGGACAGGAGGAGGAATACAAACACAGACTAGGAAATGCACTTGTGTCAGGGACAAATAAGGCAGCACTGGGAATTAGAGCTCCATCTTTCCCTGACCGTAAGTGCACATGATAAATGGAAGAAGCCAGTCTGGACTGGCTGCTGTCACCTGACTGCCCCATGGCCTAGCACATTTCAGCTTACTCTATCAAGATGGGGAGGGGGGAGCATGCACCAATCAAAATGTGAATGCAAATGAGAACTGTCCTGCTGCTTTCCCCCAGCTCCCTGCTCCCATTTCCCAGTGGGCTTCTGATTTGGGCCTCTCCTCTGTGCACCTGGCAGGAAGACCTTCCTCAAGAGGCCAGGGGAACTGTCTGCAGCTTCCATGGGAGGAACTGCTTAGTTCAGGATGGGTTAATGGTTTACTTATCCAGCAACTAGGGACAAGGGTCATCCAGGTGTGCTGCATAGACATCCTGCTTCTGAGGGTTTGAGCTTGGGTTGACTGATGAGAGATGGGGTCACCGGATCCCCAAGGCTACACTGGGGGATATTCGTGCCTGTTCTGTGACATTATCTGTTTTCCATCTCCTATGGAGGAAGGCCCTAGAAGGGCTCTACTGGGGATGGAGAGAAGGGGTAGACTAGAGAATAGAGAGGTAGTCTCAGGGTAAACTGTGGACCCTGGGGGGGGGGGCAGATACCTGGTTCTACCCTATGTCTGGGTACTGTGCTCAGCTGTAGGCAAAAGTTACACTTCTGTATTTCCGGTCAGCATGATGACTCTGGCCAGCTCCTCTGGGACTTGGCTGGGCTTGTGACTTGATTTGGCTAGCAGGATATGGGGAAGAGACAGTGTGCCAACCCTAAGCCAGCGTCTCAAGTGGTTGTGAACACAGATGCATGTACACACACTTACAGAGACAGATACACAGTGACAGAAAGACATCACACACACACACACACACACACACACACACACACACACCCTAGGCACTGCAATATGAAGCCCAGGTCATCATTATGGAAGATTAGAGGTAGGGTACCCATCACCCAGTCCTGGCAGCAACATCCCACCCCCCACAGAGCTACTCACTCACTCACAGCCACTTGTAGCCAGGTGCAAGTGAAAGCCAGCAGAGCCTGTAGCTGATCTACATAAACTCTGGATCTTTTGTGTCTAGAACCGTTACCTCAGTTACTCCACCTTGGTCACTTGGTCTGATGGTGACCTCATACAACATATAACAGTACTGAACTGACAGTGGCTTCTGAGCCCTTGACAGATGGGACCTCAGCTTTGCAGGCACATCCTCTCAGTTAACAGAAAGGCAGGACTGAGGCAGGGGACAGTGGTCCATGGCAAGATTGAGGGACAGTTAGAGGCAGTATGGAGCTGAGGCACCCATCCTCACAGACTTACTGTCTGTCTCCTGCCTGACAAGCCTCACTATCAGTGGTGTGGGAGTGGATGCATTCTGGACACGGGAGCTGACGTCATTTGGAATGCTCTCAGTCTCTGCTCCCCAGCTGAGTATCCGCCAGCACTCCAGTGGCCAGCCTGGGCCGCTAATCCCATCGGGAAAGCATGGCTGACATGGGGCCATTTGCTTCCTTTCCCATCTCCTATTTGAGCTGCAGATATTTATCCAGGGGCTCCTAAAGTCTCATTGCTAGAATGACCTTTATTTTATCTTTTAATTTTTCTAGGGGAGGGGGAGGAGGAGAGTTCAGATAGGGTTTTACTATGTATCCCTGGCTGGCCTGAAACTTGCCCTGTAATCCAGGCTGGCCTCACAATGGTGGTGATCGTCCTACCTCCACCTCCACAAATTATAGAATTCTAGGACAAAGCACCAGATCCAGTTGAGATTGTTCCTTCTTTAGTGATGGATTGTCTGTGTTCCTACTATGTGCCAAGCCCTCTCTCATTCCTGAAGTCCTCCCAGCCAGGCTGGGCAGGTTAGGATCACTCTGCTTTACAAGTAAGAAAAGGGATGCTCCAGATGGGTCTACTCTCTGCTCTGCTTATTGGGTTCTCCTTTTAAAACTGCCTAGTCCTGGTCCTGCCCTGCAGAGCTACCACAGGACACTATGAGTTCCTGAGCTGGCAGGCCAAGAAAGGTCCAGAGGAGTGGCTCAGTGCACAGCTAGTCCATCACGCTGGCCTTGTCCTGGAGGTTGTACCCTCTGCTGGAATCTAGATTCCCTGGAGGCTAAAAGGTTTGTGGTTTGCATTATGCTCTGCCCCACGCTTGTAACATAGGGACTGACATGTAGGAAACATTTAACACACGTTGTAGAATTAAGGAAGGAAGGGGGGGGAGAGGGAGGGAGGAAAGAAAGAAGGAAGGAGGGAGGGGGCAGAGAGGAAGGGAAGGAGGGAGGAAATGTGTCCCAGAGTAAAATAAAGTGCTTCAGAAAGAGCAGAGGCAGCAGGGGATTCTTGGGGAACGGTCCTATACTTCTTGGCCTGGTTACCCTTCAGCCTCTTCTTAGATACTTGGGTCTCTGACTGAGGGGTTCAGGAAATCCAGCCTTTAATAAGCACCTGTCAGTATAGGCACACAGATAACTTAAGACATGCCACCATATGGATCTGGTGGCTCAGGCCTGTAAACTCAGCTAGTCTGCTTAGAGGCTAAGGCAGAGGAAGTGTAGGTTCAAGGTCAGCCTGGAAAACTTGGTAACACTATCTCAAAATAGAATATGTGTATTTTAAAAATGTTTAAATGGCTAAGGGAGTATGTACCTCAGTGGTAGAACAATTGCCTGGGATGTGAGAGGCCCTGGGCTCTGTCTACTGTCTAGGTGTGGTGCCAGCATGCCCTCCTGCCTGAGTGGGGCCAGGAGAGAGACCTAGAGGGTTTTTTAAGGACTGTCATGTGGTGGGCGGTGGTCAGCCTTGAGGAGAGGTGCCAGCCTCCCAGAGAATGAAGAGATGGAGGAGAGGGAGATTCAGGGTCTTGTGTATTGGGGTGCTCCAAGGGGAACCCTAAACCGGGCCCTGGGTCTGCCCTGCTCTTGGACAGCAGAGGGCAACACTTTCCAAACTAAGCCAGCTTAGAACAGAGTCATGACCTGTGACCAGCCCAGGTCTGCCATGCAGGAGGCCTCTGAGGTCTATTGAGACAGCTGCCTGGCCAAGCCACAGATGGAGTTACAGGCCAGGCTTAGAGCTAGAATTCAGTGACAGTCCCATGAGACCACAGAAAAGAAAGAAGCTGCCTATGTGGAAGTCAGGGGAAGTGTTAGAGAGTTAGATGTCCCTCGTAAACCTGAGTGTCATGAAGCACAGCATCCAGGAAAACTTCTCCAAAGTGAGTGTGTGTGTGTGTGTGTGTGTGTGTGTGTGTGTGTGTGTGTGGTGTACTCATAAGCCTGAATCTATATGTGTGTCACATGGCAGCTCTTGAATCTGTGCAGAAATGCTGATACTTCTGTATGATGGGTGCCTTTCACAGCCCCAACTTACAATAGATGCTCAGCAAATGAGAACTTCCAGTGCACTGCACATAGCTATCCCAGCTCCTGGTCTGGAGGACTTACTGAGAGCCTCAGGGCTCTGCACCAGGCCACTCTCACTCCTAGCTCATGAACAGAGAGGAAGGAGACCACAGCCGCTCTGCACTGATAAGGGTTCCCAACGGTAAAGAACAATATCAGGAGGCCCTGGAGGTGAAGAGAATTCCATTCCTGCAAGTGAGCCCAAAGCAGGAGGAATAGAAGCTAGTTCCTGAAGAAAAGAGCTCAGAGGCGTGGGCGAGAGGACAATTAGCATCTTTGTATTGTGATTGCTGGAGGGGCTTGAGTCAGGACAGGGAGTTTAGTTTGAAGGCCAGCACACATGGCACAGTTGCTGCTGAGGAGACAGAGTAGTACAGCAAGCTATGCCTCTGCCAGGAACAGAGATTTCTCACCAGGTGTCACCACTAAAACCTGGTCCATGCGATGGGATGCTGATCGTAAATAGATGATGAGAGAGCAGGAGTCTGAGGATGCTCCCAGGTTCCAGTTGGAGCACTGTTCGGACTCCTTTAGGGCTTGGTGACCCTAAAGGAAGAGCATAGCTGCTGCCAGATAGGAGGGTCACATGGCACAGGAGCCTAGGGAAGCTGGGCTGAGAGGCTGGGTAGTGAGCTCTGGGGGGCAGATGTGGGGCCAGCGGCTAGTGAAGAGGAAAGGAAAGATGGTCAGAAAGATGTCTGTGTGGGAGGAACTGAGGAACCCCAGGAAGTGAGTAGTGTCCAGCCCTATGAAGAAGGAGTCACACGAGTGCCTGTCCCACTGTTGGATTTAGTCAAGTTTCCCCATGGACCATAGGAGATGACAGCATGTGTCATCAGTAGGTTGAGGACATGGTGGAATGGACAGCTCTGGTACCTATTTGCAACATCTGGTCCTGTTGATCCAAAGTCAACTCCAAAGGTCAAAGTGGCTCCAGAGGGAGGGTGGACAAGGACCCTGCCCTATGTGACTAAAAGGAGCTGATCAACGGAGGTCTTTGGCCTCATGTCAGGAGCCTGGAGTCTGGGAGCATGGCGAAATCCATGCCATCCCTTGCAGGTATCCACATGTTGGCTCTCCCGCCATCTCTAGCCAGTTTCTCCACCAGAAACCAAGCTATCCTTTCACAGTCCCACAGTTTTCTGTGGCTCAAAGATGAGCCTGGTCTACCAAGTTGTTTCCCCAAACACAACTCCTCCTTCTCTTCCTCCTCCTCTTCCTCCTTTTCCGTTCTCCCTACTTCTCCACTTCCCAACTTCTTCCTTTTCCTCTCCCTCCTTCTTCTCTTCCTCTGCACCACCTTCTCCCATATCCCTAGGGTTACATCATCAAGCATATTTGAGGGCACTATGACAGAATATGTGCAGGGTGGCTGTGGGAAGCTCAGGGGTGGGGGAACAGGTCCTGGGGGAGTCACATATGGTCATCAGAATGAAAATATAGCCCAATATTTCTAGACCCTGAAGAACTGAGGCATCCTCCCCACCCCCCTGCAACTAGTGACCTCAGCAAGAGAAACTAAGACATGCGCAGGGCTGTCACTCCCAGGTGGATGCATGCAGAGGACAGCAGAGGCGGCAGCACTGGTGCTATACCCACCCCCTGGGACCAGTCAGACCGTTTTCATCGTCAGCCAGTGTTTGTGACTGAGAGCAATGTTTGGTCATCTCACATTGACCAGAAACGTCTTGGGACTGCTGACTTCCGACCTGAGCAAGGGTGAAAACTTCCCGAGGTGGACTCCTAAGATGACACTGGAAAGCAGCTTGACTTTTCCCAGCTGCTGGCAAGTCCAGTTTACCCAACACAAACCAACTCAGTGATGGCATGTGAGTGTCTTCACAGCCAGTGTGTACTTCTAGGGGCCAGGACCAGATACATGGTCTTCCTGCCTTCCCCGAATTTTCTGAGGAGGTGGCCTGAGGGTCTGGGGTAGTCCAAGATCTCAGACAGAACAGGCTTTCAGTCCATGCTTTCTGGCATCTCCATGTGTCAATCATGTAAATCAGTTCGACAGTTTTTGAGGCCATGAGGGAATGAACCAACAGACTGTCAGAAAGTCAGATAGTCGGGCATCGATTAGGAGATGGCTGGCCACTAGTCTTGCCAGTCAGGCAGTCAGACAGTCTGAGTGTCATTCTCTGCATAGTATAATCTGATCACCCTTCTCTAGAGTCCCCTCTCAAGACACCAGGGGGACTGTCCTCTCTGGAGCCCCGCTTCACTCCCCCACTCAGGAGGCCCCTAGGGTCTGAGGTAGTCCTGGCTGGGTGCCCAGCCATGTCTGAGGACTGGGACTTGGCAGCCTCCTGGCTGAAGCTTACGAACTGCCCCTCCTCCTTCCCCCTCCCAAGGTGGGAACCCAGGCTCTGCCAAAGAATTACTAAGCTGTGGTGACGTCATCTTTCTCTGTTCCCACCACCCTTATAGCTTACCCTTCACTCTTGGCTGACCCTGTGAGGATGACACATCCCACGTGGGGGAGGGGCCATCCCTCCCGTAGGGCATCCACAGAAGGTCCCCTCTCTCAGCTCAGCACATGCAGACCACAGGCTGCCTCCTTGCAGTGGAGTTGCTAGGCTCCAGCCATCATATCCAGTCCAAATGCAAAGTAGGATGCCTTCAGTTACCAGCTGGGTGGCTGGGATGGGTGACTTCACCTCCTGAACTCATATAACTAGGAGCAGTAATAGGTCCTTATTGGGCAGGTACCAGACTGACAGGAGGAGTCCAGCTTCTGCCGTCCTTGTACAGGGACCCTCCATTTACTTTGATTGCCTGTGAGCTGCTCACTCCTGCCTTCTCACTGCTGTCCTGCTTACTTGAGGGAAGGGACCCTTCAGCAATAAGCTTACCATGCAAGGTCAGCATTGGCTTCCAGGGACCATCAAAGCCATCCCCTACTGTGGGGTACCACTTGGGAGGGGGCCCCAAGATACCACATGAAAACTCCCAGCATCATCCCTGTACCCTCAGTATGGTCAACGGCTCCCACCCCAACTCCCAACATGGGCTCTTCTTCCTCGCAACCATGGCTCAAGGTTTATGGAGGATCAGCCTCAAAATTTACCCCATAATTCACCTCACACCCTGCCCCCTGGAGTCTGAGAATGCAGAATTCAGAACATAGAGGGCTAGCTGCCTGCAAAAGTCGGCCTCCATTTGAGCAGGAGGCTAGAACAGGAGTGGCCCCTGCTGGGGTGCTCCATCCACATCCCTATGGGAAGATCATTGGGCTGCCCCACAGCTGCAGCTTGCTTCTCTCAGGTGTGCCGGCCAGAATTCTGCTGCAGTAAGGCATGTCACAGCGCAGAAGCCGTTCTCACGGACAGTACCAAAAGTAGAATCTGAGGGTACTCAGCTCCCCAAGATGGGGAGTCTGTTAGGGAACACACCCATGGAGCAGCCTGGCACGGGAGTGTCTCACAAGATTCTGCCCTTCATGTAAGGGCGGCTGACAAACAGCCCACCACACTAAGGGGAAATAAGGTATGCCCACCTTAAGCACAGAACCATGGGAAGGGGAAACACGCATGGGGAAGTACAAGCCAACCTGAGGTGAGTATACTTTCCATGGATGCAGCCACTGGACCACGAGCTTTGGCAGAGATGCCAGTAGTGTGTGGTCCGTTGTTGGTAATGCTCAAATGTGACTTTCAGGATAAAAAATTTTTAAAATTAGGAAAGCAAAACAAAGAGGGCTCGGGCTAAACCTAGGGGTGGAGTGCTTGTCTACCATGCATGAGGCCCTGGGTTCAATCCCCAGTACTGGAAAAAAAAAAAAAAAAAAAAAAAAAAAAACAATAACAAAACCAGAAACAGTTTCTCTGGAAGAATATAACTTTAAAGATTCTCACAGAGAGCATGCCAAGAAATATGATATCCCGCTAAAATAGTAAATCATAAAACACACAGAGAAAATAGTCCAAACAAACCCAGAAGAAGCATGGGTAGCAGAAGCTGACCAGGGACAAGGAACAGCACTGTGATTAGATTCAGAGGCAGAAGGGGGTGGGAGGGGTTGGTGAGTTGTTTTGAGACAGCATCTCACATAGACAGCCCAGGCTGACCTTGAACTCTTGACCCTCCTGCTTCCACCTCCATTGTGCTGATTACAAGTGGGCAGCACCCCTGTGCCCGGCTCAGGGTGTTCTTGAAAAAAATTAGAGAGCCTTGAAAAACTGAGCATGTTACAAGGGTCCTCACAAACAAAATGGCTTGGGAAGTGGAGCTTCTGGGAATATAGTCTCTACATTGTCAGGATTCAGAGTGTGGGTCAAAGGAACAGGTAAAGCTGAAAACAAAGATGTCCTGACCGTGGGTCTAAGGAAAGGATAGGGTGCAGTAAGGGACCCTGAGAAGACAGCAGGGAGGGCCCAGGAAGCAGGCAATAACTGAAGAGATGACAACTGGCAGTGTTTAAAAATTGGAGAAAAGCATTAGCTCTTCAACCAGAAAACCCAACATCTCTTAGAACGAGTCGCCCACTCAGTTATAGTGGTGCACAGCTTTAATCCCAGCACTCAGGAGGCAGAGGCAGGAGGATCCCCATGATCTTGAGGCTAGCCTGATCTACATGGTAAGTTCCAGACCAGCCAGGCCTAAGCAGTGAGACCATTTCAAAACAAAAGCCAACAAAACAACAAGGAACAAAAACTGGGGCTAGAGAGAGAGCTCAGCAGTTAGAGCACCAAGTGTTGTTCCAAAGGATCCAGGTTCAGTTCCCAAGATCAGCATACAAACCCCCTCTTTTTTCTCTAGCACTGACCCTAATGGACTTAAGCTAACAGTTCCTTTTTCAGCGGCATCAGTATGAGTAAAATACTCAGGAATACAGTTAACAAAAGAAAGGCTAAGATTTCTTCCTAAAAACCATCAGTTATTGCTGACATAAATTAAGGGAAGCATAAATAGATGAAAATACCTCCTTCTCCATCCACTGGGAGATTTCACATTGATCAGATGGCAGATACAGTCCAAATTGATTTGCACACCCAGTGCAGCTCCTATCAAAATTCCAGCAGGCTGTTTTTACGGAAAGTGACAGGCTCATCCTAAAATGAGTATGGAAATTTAGAAGAAAAAGAAGAATTAAAACAAACTTGAAAAAGAACAAAGTTGGAGGCTTGGCACTCCCTGAGTTTAAACCAACCATGACGCTTTTAAGTAATGAAGACAATGTGACTTTGGCAGTGCCTGGATCAATGGAACAGCACTGAGATCCTAGAAATAAACCCGACAGGAACAGTAAAGGTGCCAAGGCAATTCGGTGGGCAAAGAATATTCTTTTCGACAAATGGTTTTCAAGCAACTGAGTATCAACACACAGAAGAATGGAGTTGGGTTCTTTCCTCACACCGAGTACTAAAATTATCTGACGATCCGATCACAAGCCTGTATCAAAGAACTGAAAATGTTAACCCTCCTCAGAGTGTGTAGGAGTGCACATGAAATCCTAAGAGAACCTTAACCCCAAAAGGACATCAAAAGGAAGAGTAGACAAAAAAATGTCTGCCCCATGACAAACACTAGGAAGACAGTTCAAAGGACTGCAGCCCCTGAGAATGTGTCTGCAGACACACAACAGAAGCCAGTGCCAGACTGCAAGGAGAAAGACCACCAAACTGAAAAGCAGGCAGGGGGTTTGACAGTTGTATTCAGGGTAGTGTGCTAGAAGACCAGGCAAAGATTTGAAAAGTATTTTCTTTGACCAACCTGTCTGGGCATGTGGGGGAGGGGCTTAACATCTTTAGCTATTAGGGAAATGCAAATCAACTCTAATATGAGATGTTACTACTTCACACCTGGCAAGATGGCTGTAAAAAGGAGAGGGAGGAGGGAAGGAAGGAAGGAAGGAAGGAAGGAAGGAAGGAAGGAAGGAAGGAAGGAAGGAAGGAAGGGAGGAAGAAGAAGATGGGAAGAAGGGAGGGAAGAGAGGTAGGGAGGTGTGGTGTTTTGAATAAAAATAGCTCCCAGACGCTCATATATTTGAATACTTGTCCCCCAGTTGGTAGAACTGTTTGGGAAGGATTTGGAGGTGTGGCCCTGTTGGAGGAGGTGTGTCACTGGAGGTGGGCTTTGATGTTTCAAAAAATACATGGTGGTTCAGTTGGCTCTCTATCTCCTCCTTCCTGTGGATTAGATGGAAAGCTCTCAGCTACAGCTCTGGGTCCATGCCTGCCTGCCACCATGCTTCCCACCATGGTGGTCATGGACTCTAGCCCTCTGGAACCATAAACTTCCAGATAAAATGCTTCCTTTTGTAAGTTGCCATGGTCATGGTGTTTTGTCACAGGAATAGAAAAGTGACTAACACGGGAGGAGGGGAGGAGGAGCAGGAAATACATTATTAGCAAAGATACTGAGAAACAGGAGTGCTCACACACTACTGGTGGTAGTACAAAATTATGCAGCCACTTTGGAAAGCAGTTTGGCAATTTCTCAAAACATTAAACAAGAATCTATTGCATGATACAGCAATTGGATTCCTGGATATAAATTTCATTTAAATGAAAACCCAACCACATAAACATTATGTCCTGGCTGGTTTTATGTCAACTTGATACAAGCTAGAGTCGTCTGAAAGGAGAGACCCTCAACTGAGAAAATGACTCCATAAGATCCAGCTGTAGGCAAGCCTGTAGGGCATTTCCTTCATTAGTGATGGGGGAGGGCCCAGCCCACTGTGAATGGTACCATCCCTGGGCTGATGGCCCTGGGTTCTATAATGAAGCAGGCTGAGCAAGTCATGTGAAACAAGCCAGTGAGCAGCACCCCTTCATGGCCTCTGCATCAGCTCCTGTCTCCAGGTTTCTACTATGCTTGAGTTCTTATCCCAACTTCCTTTGATGAAGAACTGTTATACAGAACAGTGAGTGAAATAAACAGTCTCCTCCCCAAGTCGCTTTGGTCATGGTGTTTCATCACAGCAATAATAATACTAAGACACATTTGGTACATAAATGTTCATAACAGTTTTATTCTTAATAGACACCTAAACACTAGTTGAAAATGATTAAGTAATAATAAATAGTAATAATAAATAATAAATACAGTGGATTACTATTTGTTAATAAAAGGAATATAGAGGTAGTTACATGGGACAAGATAATGAACCTCATTTTGTTTTAGGCAGGGTCTCATGTAACCCAGGCTGGCCTTGAACTCACGATGTAGCTGATGATGGCCTTCAACTCCCAATTTTCTTGCCTCTAACTCCTGAGTGCTATGATTACAGGAATTGACCACTAGAATGGACCACTGCCTCTAAAAACTATACATGGTATGATTACACCATAGATTGTATGATAAAAACAGAGAAATCTATAAAAATAGAAAATAGAGTAGTTACTGGCTGCCAGGAGCTGAGAAATTTAGGAGGCAGTGTGGAGCAACTAATGGTTCTGTAATTGGTTGGCAGGTGATAAAAACATAGGTTGGCTATTATGTGTAAAAGCCACTGAACTGTACCATTTAAATGCATGGCTTTCATGAATATAAAATGATAGAGAAATAAAGTCCCTGGCTTTTTAAAGCATTTATTTTGTACTTCACAAGGAAGAAAAACATTTCATTTGGAAGACCTAAGAGGCCAAGAGAAGGGTGGGACGCATGTGGTTAAGATCCAAACAACGACTGCCTACTCCACGGTCATAACAGCTGCCGAGGGGCTGCCTAATAACAGAGAAGGGAAGTGCTGGGCAAGAGTGGCACTTGTGTTAGAAGCAGAATGGGTGGAAAGAAAGGCCAGGAGCCCTTCACGCTGTTTAGCAGACGAGTAAAGTGAGGTTGACCTCAACCTGTTGAGTAAGAATAGAGAGATATTAAAGACAGCAACGGAAAGGCAGTGCAGAAAAAATAAAACTGTGAGTCATTAGGAGTGAAAGAAATTGAGCACATGCAAACTCTGACCTTGTCTTATACTGGCCATCCAAGCCTACAACGAGCCCCATGGGGCAGGTGCATCTCAGTCCAGGTGGCCATGTCTGCTGCTAGATCACTGAGCATACCGGTCAACATGGCCCCATACTCTGCTGGCTGTGCATTCCTTTAGTGTGCTTTTTAGACAGGATAAATTCATTCAGTACAATCACTCAGCCCTAAGCTAGTTTGTTTGTTTCATCATCATTATTATTTTTTAACATGGGGTCTCACCATGTGTCCCCAGTTGGCCTGGAAGTTGTTATATGGACCAGGGTGGACTGGAAATCACAGTAATCCATCTACCTGTGCCTCTTCAGTGCAGAGTTTAAAAGAGTGCACCACCATTCCTAGCCAGCTAGTTTGGTTTGATCTTTGAGCCCTCAAGCTTGTCTTGTCTACCTGTTTCTTTTTTTAATAACAGATTTTAAATTTATATTGTATTTATTTAATATTTACGTGTGTGTGTGTGAGTGTGTATACATATGTACACACTCATTCATGCCACAGTATACATTTGGAGATCAGAAGACAAAATTTCTGGAGTCAGTTCTCTTCTCTCACCAAGCCTGACCACCTGAGTTTATGCCTCAGAATAAACTTGGTAGTTGAGAACAGACCTTCATGGATTTTTCTTTGACTTTTACACACATGCCATGGCACAAGTACATATGTCTATACATGAACGCACACACACAAATATAGAAAATACTAAATAACGAGACAAAGGGTTATATTGAATAAGTTCAACAAATAAGATAAACACGATCCAAAAAGACAGAAAAGCAAGAGAATAAAAACATAGGACAGAAGATATTCAGAAAATAAAGACGATACTGTTTAAACCTTATTGTGATGGCTACTTTGGCTGTCAATCTCATGTATTTCTAAATTCTCTGTGAGGGTATTTCCAGACAAGACATACGGGTATGTGAACTGAGTGAGAAACACCCATCCTGACTGTGAGCCCCTGAATCAGAAGGGAAAACGCTCACAGGAACACAGAATCTCTGCTTGGGCAGGAACGGTTTCTACTGACGGTCATGAGCATCAGGACCTTCAGCCTTTGGAAAATGTGTGTACTGTGGCTCTGCAGGAGGATTTCAGCCAAGATGGGGTGTATCACACACCTCATTCTGATCCTGAGGCTCCCAGCTTCTTGGCCTCAGTAACTACTGACAGATGGATGTTACCGTAGGCTATTAAGCTTCTGATCTTGTAAGCTAATCTGGTAAATCCTTCAGTAAGTGATGAACAGAGCCAGAGATGGAGATGGATAGACAGACAGACAGACAGACAGATGCCAGACAGATAGTTCTGTTGCCTTTGTTTTTCTGGAGAACTCTAATATACACAGCAATAATCACATTGAATGTAAATGGCTTAAACATCCTGTCTGTAGAGGGTGGTTCTGATGTCTTGATAGGGAATCTGTGTTTACCGACACTGAAGGTTCTTGCCCCCAGTTGGATTTTGATCTGTCACTAGCCAATAAGGATGCCACTAGCCAATGACTGAGCATGGGGTGGGACACTGAGAGGTGGGTGGGTAGGAAGCAGAGAGAATGAGGGGTAGGTGAGGGTGAGGATGGGGTAAGACTGGCTACTTCCTCGACTTGGCCTGGGATAGCAGGGGAAGATTTAGAAGTTCCCAGTCATTGAGTTAGCAAAGGCGTGTGTGTGTGTGTGTGTGTGTGTGTTTTCTATTCACAGATCCAAGATAGCTCCTGGGCAGGTGCTTGCATGCAACCAGCCAGGAACACAGAGCGGGCAGCCAAAGACTCCTGCAACAACATCCCAGTTAAAAGGAATGAAGACATCAAGGGACTGGAGATGCAATCAAGACCCAATAATACATTGCCTATAAATGTAAATATACAATAAATTTAAAGTATGGGAAAGCTAGTTAGTATTAATTAAAAGAAAATTAGAGTGAATATACTAATTTAAAGCATATTTCAGAACAAAGACCACACATGAGTCTTGTGTAACATTGTAATTTTATGACGATAAAGTAGTCAATTGATAAAAAAAAGGTAATCCAAAATGCTCATGAATTTATAATGAGAAATCAGGTTCGAGGGTAGGCTGTTGTAGCTTAGATGGTAGAGTGTTTACCTAACATGCATGAAGTCCTGGGTAAAATCCCCAGAACTGCTGTACTGGCTGGTTTGTGTGTCAACTTAACACAAACTGGAGTTATCAGAGAGAAAGGAGCCTCCCTTGAGGAAATGCCTCCTTGAGATCCAACTATAAAGCATTTTTTTCAATTAGTGATCAAGGGTGGGAGGGCCCATTGTGGGTGGTGCCATTCCTAGGCTGGTAGTCCTCGGTTCTATAAGAAAGCAAGCTGAGCAAACCAGGGGAGGCAAACCAGTAAATAACATCCCTCCATGTCCTCTGCATCAGCTCCTGCTTCCTGACCTGCTTGAGTTCCAGTCCTGACTTCCTTTGCTGATGAACAGCACTGTGGAAAGTGTAAGATGAATAAACTCTTTCCTCCCCAATTTGCTTCTTGGTCATGATGTTTTGTGCAGGAATAGAAACCCTGACTAAGACAGCCGCATAAACCACGTATAGCGGCACATGCCTGAAATACCAGTACTCAAGAGCTGGAAGCAAGAGAATCAGAAGCTCAAGGCTATCTTCAGGTACATAGCATGTTCAAGGCCAGCCTGGACTCTGTACAACCCTTTCTCAAAAAGGGAGGATAGAGGATGGAGAGATGGCTCAGTGGTTAAGGACACCAACTGCTCTTCTAAAGGACTTCACTCTCAGTACCCATAACAGTTCAAAGCTGCCTGTAATTTCAACTCCAAGGGATATGACATCCTCTCCTGGCCTCGGCATGTACCTGTACTCATGCATATAACCCTCACAGATGCACATACTTTCACATAATTTAAAAAGTAAAATAGGCATTTTTTTAAAAAAGAGGACTAGAAATTACTTTGAATTGAATAAATATTTAAATAAGACAATAAATATTTTATGATACATGCAATACAGAAACCAGAGCCATTGTTGATGCTATTAAGTACATAGATGAGGTAAAATGAGTCTGACATAAATTACCTCTGTTTTTACCCAAAGAAAGTTGAAACAGAAAGGAAATTAAATTCAATGTAAAAGAAATGAGGGAAAGGTGATAACAATTAAAAATAAAAAAAGCATGTGTGAAGAGTGAAATCAAAGCTGAGTCAGGGAGAAGATGAATCAATAACCTTCCACCCAGGGAGAGGGAACAAACTGCCAGGATCAGGAACCAGAGAAGACGCACCGCTTTAAGCGCCTCAGCTACCAACATAACACGAGAACATTATAAACCTTACACCAGTATGTTTGGCAACTTTAATTAAATGGATATCCCTTCAAAGACACAAACTATCAAAGCTCACTCAAGAAAAAAAATGACTTGAGTAACTCAAATTCTAACAACAACAACAACAACAAAAAGAATGCATATTTAAAATGTTCTATAAGGAAGATGCCAAGTTCAGATAGCTTCACAGGGGAATTCTATTAAAACTTTAAAGAAAAAAAAATTATGAATAATACACAAACTCTCTCTCTCTCTCTCTCTCTCTCTCTGTCTGTCTGTCTGTCTCTCTCTCTCTGTCTCTCTCTCTCTCTCACACACATACACATACACACACACACAAATGAGCTCAACTCATTCTGGTGGGTTGGTATTATTACACTGAGGTTATTGGAAGCCAAAGACATAAGAGAATCAGATTACAGCTGGGATACAGGCAGATGTCCTCATGAACACAGGTACAAAAGCCTTACCGCAGGATCGATGGTGCCTCGTGACCAAGTGACTCTCTCACAGAATGTAAAGTTAGCTCGCCACACAAAATCCATCAAAAGAATCCACCATACTAACAGATTAAAAATAGATGCCATTGGATCATCCGAACAAGTATAGAAAAAGTGTTTGTCAAATCCAGCATTCATTCTGTAGAAAAGGCCTCAGGGTAGAATAAGATAACAGGATAGATTAGAACAGAAGGAGAAACTAGGCTGGCCCGACACAAAGAGTTGTGTGAATATATTTTATGAAAGTCTGGAAAATGCAAGCCAAGGGAAAGGGTTGACGGCTAGAGGCATGATCGGAAGTGACCTGGAGAAGACCAGGAGGCAGGGAAATACAAGGGAGCATGGGGTATTTTGTTTGAGCTGTTAAAATAATCCAGACTTTAATAACTTTATCCAAACATGCTTTTAAAAGTATGTGACAATCATGAATTTTTAGACATATGAAACTTACGACTAGCAGCATGGCTCAGTGGGTAGTGCACCTGCCACTAAGCCAATGACCTGAGTTCAATTCCCAGGACCCACATGGTGAAAGGAGAGGGGATGACTCTTAACAGTTACCTTCAAATCTCCACACACTTGCTAGGGCATGCACACCCCCAAATACCATTTAATTAAAAATTTTAAAAAGATTCTAGAAAGATGGTTCAGTAGTTAAGAGCATTTCTGCTCTCAGAGGACCCAGGTTCAGTTCCAAGCATCTTCATGATGGCTGACAACTGTTTGTAACTCCAGTTCCAGGGAATCTAATACCTCCTTCTTGCCTCCTTAGGCACCAGGCAAATATATGATACACAGACTTACATGTAGGTAAACATTTTTGCACATAAAAAATTAATTGCTGGGTGTGGTGGCGCACATCTTTAATCCCAGCACTCAGTAGTCAGAAGCAGGCAGATCTCTGAGTTCGAGACCAGCACCAAAATAATTAATAATAATAATAATAATAATTTCAATTAAACATTTAAAAATAATTGTAAAACTTAAGTAATATGATATAAAAGTCTCTCCTAAGGAGGTCCCACCTGGAACCTTGACCCAGTGATCTCAGGTCTTAATCAGAAGTTTCAAAGTTTCCACAGTTGGTAGCCCACTCAGACAGCTTCACAGACAACTTCTGCCCAAGCACTCCAGATGCAGATGACTCCAGTGTTACCCAGCACACTTAGCACATTTAAGAGGTCGAAACAGAAGAGGAGACAAGTAGCACACGCTGTTGAAGTTAATATCACCTTGACACCCAAGCCACAAGCATGGAAAGGACACTTACACCCTTCTTGTTTTCCCAAAGTTGACACAATATTCTGGGCAAGGTGTAGACCAAATGAATCTTGGAATACATGAAAGCCACAACCTCTCATGGCCGAAGTCAACTTGTCCCAGGGGTGCAAGGCTATTTTGACTTCGGGATAAAAACCTGACACCATGCACTCCAGCTCTGATGTTGTAGAATAGTCATGGCAGACTGGAAAGGAAAAATCTGATTTGTAAACATGAACAGTTCAAAGGAATCCAGAGGTGTATGGTTAGGGTTAAGAAAGAATTTAAGAGCCAGGGAGGTGGCGCAGTGGGTAAACATGCTAACTGGTCAAACTTTGACAACACAAGTTCAGGACCCATGTGTAACCTGATACAGGGACGTGCACCTGTAATCCCAGCAATCCTAGAGTGAAATGGGAGGTGAAGACAGAATTATGAGGAAGCTTATAGACCAGCTAGCCCAGCAGAAACAAGAGGAACCCTGCTAAAAAAAAAAAAAAAAGACAGAAGGAAGAACTGACTTTCTTTCATATGTACACACATACACACACACACCACACACAAACACACATACACACACACCTCAAACAAACAAAAAACCCACTAAAAATTTAAGATTAGTTCATTTTGATTTTAATTTTATGTGTATGAATGTTTTACCTGTGTGTATATATGTGTGCACACATGTGCACTGTCCTCAAAGTCCAGAAGAGAATGGCAGGTGTCCCTGACACTGGAGTTACAGCAGTGAGCTGTCATGTGGATGCTAAGAACAGAAAGTGTGTCAACTGCAAGAGCAACCAGTGCCCTTAACTGCTGAGCCATCTCTCCAGCTCCCCTCCCCTGGTTCTCTTTTTAAAGAGTGGAAAGTATAATGGAATTAACCTTAGTTGTAAGCCTTGGTACCAAGCGTGAGAAGCTCAGAGAGCACAGATGCCCATGCTTACCATGGCTGCGTCTCCACAGACTAAATGGCAATGTCTACCTCCAAGGCCATGTGACCATCAAACAGAATAGCAAAGTAAACTGTCCCAAGAGTAGAGTGGCCAGCTTATTAGAGGTCAGTCCTGTGGCTCTGGGTCCAACTCCAAGAGAGACCATCTGACTGGGCTCAGGTGCCTTGGTCCTACAAATTCTAGAAGCATAGGTAGAAGCTTTTCATAGACATCATTACATAAGGCAGACAATGATCCAATGACAACAGAATAGGTCATAGGTGGTGAGCCCTTCACTTGACACTTGTCCCTGGGCCTTTGACAGGTGGTGAGGTTCGAGGCTCTCCATGCAAGTGTGCTGGGTCTACAGCTGGGGCTGAGGGAGAATGCTCAGGGAAGGGAGGGGCTGGTATGCACCACAGCTGAGTGTAATAAAGAGGAATCTCTGCACCAAAGAGATGGCTACAGATGGTGGGATGTACCACACAGGTGAGAGAGCACAGGATGGGAGCCCAGGGCAGCAGCATCCTGTTCTCTTTTGGTTCACACACTCTCTGCTGGCCTCAGAGCTCAGTAGAGACATCCTATCTGTTCCCTGCTCTGATGACCTGGTACCCCCCCCCCTCTGCCACTCCCCACTGGGGTTTTAGTTTTCTGGCCTGTGGGGGCTTAGAGACCTCTTCTGTCTGTAGGAGGAAATCTCTACAAGGTGTTTACTGTAGAGACCACGGGAGCCAGGGTGGCCTTGAGCCAGGCTGGAGTGCTGACTGGGGATTTGGGAAGGAAGAGGGAAGGGGGCCTGGATGTTTGAACAGCTGGGGTGGATTGGCCATTCCTCTCCCCCCTCCCAGCTTCTGTGTTTAGATGCCCATCCTGCCCTGTCCTATGCTGGGGCCCTGGCTGTCTGGGAGTCCGTTGGTGGGGGTTTGTCAGAACAGTAATAATTTGTGCTTTGTGTTTTCTCTTGAGTGCACTTAAGGCTCAGGCTCTTGAATGCACTCTGGCAGGAGAGTGTCACAGACAGAATTGCAGAGCGGGCAGAGCTGTGGTGCAGAGCACAGAGGTGAGCTCAGGACCCAGCCCAGCCCTAAACACAGATACCCAAATCTATTGGAAGTCATGGCTAAGGTAGAGAGTACCAAGAACCCCTTCTGAACAAAGGACACAGGTTCCACCAGACTGGGAGTGTGCAGGCAACTAGGCTACCTGTCTTTGAGCCTCCTCATGAAAACAAGCTAGAGAGAAAAGTAAGGGCCCTGAAGGTTGTGGGATACCTGAATGAGAGTCCCTAAGCCAAACAAGTCACATGAAAACACCAGCACGAATTCCCTTGTGTGGTTACAGAAATGTCCTGACAGTGACATTGTGGCATCTGATATGTTTAGCACCAGCTTTTTCTTGTTCATCTGCTCATGGTAGGATGTGTAACAGGGAAAACATGTCTATGGATGGTCATACTGAGCCTTCCCCCAGTGGACAATAACCAGGGACTCTGGGTTCTAACCGGTAGTTCAAAGCTGAATGCAAGAGTGTCTTGCTTAGGGAGCCTGTGCTGTCCATACACACACACACACACACACACACACACACACACACACACACACACACACACACACAGATTTGTGCAGGCTAATTAGGGGCATGCATTTAAGTACAGGTGTGACCTACCCACCTCAGCTGGGTACTTCTGCCTGAGTCTTGGCATCTGTAAAAGTTGTGGAGGTCTCCCACTCACATGCTACCATAGAGACCTAACAAGACACTCAGTACTTGTCACAAGAAGGGCTTGCTGAAGGCCAGCTCTTTTGTGTCACCAACCTGGGGCAGTCTTCCAAGAGAGGACCTCCTAGAGAAATCCCCATGCTGAGCCCCAATGTTCATCCACGAAGGAGTCAACAGCCTTAAACCAGGACATGTGGGGAAGAGGCACTGCGTGGCGAGGCCAGGGACAGGATTTTGCTGACTGTGCCCTTTTTGCTCCTGACTGAATCAGAGTGAGCAGTGTAGGGCTCTCTTCATTCTCAGGCAGCTTTCTCTCCCTGTCTTTTCTGCTAGTGAGATTCTCAGAGCCTCAAGCTGGAAGAGGTGGAGGCTGGGCTAGCTCCAAAGTTCAGGGGGCAGGGCTCAACTGTGTCTCCATCTCTGTGTCCCACTGTCCCTTGGATGGTTCGCAAAGCTTTCTCCCCACCCTCAGGCAATGGGCACCTGGGCACTTGGGCAGATCCAGAGTGTATGATGTACCAGGCCCCTGAGGAAAGTTGCCTTACAGGCACCAAGGGCAACACATTGCCCACCACCTAGCCTAGGAGGACACAGTGGATTGTTGCTGTCTCTGCCCCTTCCAGCCAACCAGGGACCTCACAAGATGTTACCTTGCAAGGCACACTGGGCTGAAGTCAGATTTACAACTTCATTTGTCCACCCAGCCTGGCTGCCCAGGAGACAGAAGATCAAGGGTTGAGGTCATTGTGATCCTTCTACGTCCCAGCAAGAGCTTAACCATACACTCTCCTCTCAACAAGTGTAAATATCATTACTCCCACCTTACAGTCAGAAACACGGGCAGGGGAGGGAAGTGATGCAATCACTGGCACAATGCTGGCAAAGTCAGGCTCTGCAAACTACATGGGCTCCTTTTTCAAAAAGCCTTTGCCATCTCAGCTGCCACAAACCCCACAACCAGCAGTGATCACCCTATGCCTGGCACCGAGTTCCAGTAGGCCACACCTATCACTTAGGGTTAGGTAGGTTCTTTCAAGAAGAACGTGTGTGGGGTGTGGCTGGCTGCTGCTTGTCCTGAGAATCTCTGGATTCTACTCCTGGCCCTGCACTGGCTAGGGAGTCTTGGGGAATCATCTCATCTTCTGAGACTCCAGTTTCCTTATCTGCTGCATGGGGCTGATATGGGTCAGGTCAGCTCCACATTGAGGGCACCTGACACCTGTTAGACATCAGCTCATAATGTGGTTCCTGGGTTCCCTACACCCTTTTCCAGACTGCTCCAGAGTTTAAATGGAGCTTGGCTAGGGTAAGAAAGGCAAGACAAGGAGGGCTCAGGTCTGAGATGGTCAGATCAAGTTCAGAGCTAGGGCTGTGGCCACCATTGACCTCCCCAGATACGGGAAAAAAAATACCAGCTTCTTCTCCAGGTTCTGGTGATGTATGCTTTCCTGGAGATGTGAAATAGAGATGAAGAAGTGATTTCACCTAAGCCTAGCTCAGTGAACCAGTGAATTTATTGGGGTTACTTATAGGCATGTATGTGAAGGTTATTTGCAGATGTTGGCATGAGTGGTTGCTAATCAGAACGTGGGTGAGAGGTTATTCACAGGAGGTGAAGGGTTACTAACAGGAACATAGGAGACTCAAAGACAGATGCATCACTCTCTCACACCCATTAGGAATTGGTTCTAATGCTTTGAAATCATCTGGCCTCCAAAATCTGGAATTTGTGTGTCCAAACGCTGAAGGTCCTTATCCCCAATTGGTTTTTGATCAATCAATAAAGAGTCAATAGCCAACAGCTGGGCAGATAGACTGAGGCAGGACATTTAGATTTGCACGGGCTAGGAACTGGAAAGAGAGGAAGGAGAAAGAGTCACCATGACTCAGGGGAGAAGGATGGGACATAAGAGATGCAGGAGAGAAAGCCAACCAGCCATGTAAGAATTCAGGGAAGTGGCCACTGGTCACTGGCCACTTCCCCGATTAGGCCTGGGGTAGCAAGGGAAGGTTTAATAGTGCCCAACCTTTGAGCTAGTCATAGCATGTCAAAAATTAAATGGTGTGTGTGTGTGTGTGTGTGTGTGTGTGTGTCTGTCTGTCTGTCTGTCTGTCAGTCTGTCTGTCTTTCGTTCAAGAATCCAAGGAGCTCCTGGGTGGGTGGGTGGGAGCCAACGTGGTAGAGCTAATTTGTCACTACACACCCAAGCATAGAGACTCACAAAGCTGCAAACTTGGATCTCCTGGATGACTTTCAGCAGCTCCTCAGAGGCCCCTCCCCAGCAGCCCTTACTGCTCATTATAACCTTGAGGAGGGGGTCTTGGGAATCTTAGAAGTTTTAGGAGTTTCTGAAGACTGAAGTTTGGTTTATTTCCTGAGCCTTAATGGAATTTCAGAGGAAATTATCTAAACAGTGGGCAGGTGTCAGGTCATGAGGGGCTGGGAGCAAGCTTGGTGCACTTTGAGAATTGCAGACAGGGTCTATGGCCATATTGCCCTGAACAAGCCTGATCTTGTCTGATCTCAGAAGCTAAGCAAGCTTTTTTTTTTTTTTTTTTTTTTTGGATGAGAGACTTGCAGTCAGGGACACTGCCCATCTGGCCCTTACTGTTCTCCTGGTCCATGCTTTGCTGGTTGATAGACATAGTACCCTCCCAGCTATAAATCTGGCTCACTGTTATTTATCATTGTTTTGTCAACTGAGTACCTTCTGGCTCTAGACTGCATATGTGAGAGGACTGGTGACTGACAGAGAAGCCACACCCTGTTGGTGTTGCTCAGAGAGAGAAGATATATCTTCTCTCAATGCATCTTCAGGCAAGACCGAGAAGAGCCAAGTATGAGGGAAGGTAAACACACTGTGTGAGTTCTCAAAATAAGGGGCCCTTTCTGGAGTTGACACGAACAGGCAATCCAAGGAGAACTTGGGGGCATGGGTCCCTGGAGAGGTGTGCTGGAGGAGTCCCTGGGGTACTCCAGGTTGGAGGAGGTGATGGGAGGCATACGTGCAGGCAGGGCTGTTTGCTGGAGGAGAGGTCAAAGGTGAAGCTGGCAACTTCATCTGCTAGAGCCCTCTACACTTTGAGTTTAAACAGTCCCATGTTTAAACACTTGGTCTGTGCTATACTGGGAGGTACTGGGAGGCTATGAAACCCTTGGCATAGGAAGCTTGGCTGTGGATGTAGTCCACTAGGGTGCAACTTGGGAGGTTCCAATGTAGCTCACTGCTTCCTTGTCTATTCACCATGTGAGAAGCCCTGCCACAGGCTTCCATGGCAAAGGTGGAGAACCAGCCTCTCATTTGTTCTCCATCATGATGTACAAAGCCTTCAGAAACTCAGAGGCCATGTAAGTGCCCTTGTAAGGATGTCAAGTATATTGTCTGAGACACTAGCAAAATAACTGACAAAAATCTACTGTGAGTGGGGCTGTGGGAGGGCAGAAGCACAGTCACATCTCCTACAGTGCCAGGGTGGAGGCACACTCACACCCCCACCAGGCCAAGTCAGAGACACACTTACACCCCCACCAGGCCAGGGCCTCTGTTCTTGTACTTCACTGACTAAATGGAACAAACAGAGTTTCCTTATAGTTTCACAGGGAAGGGCACAGACAGAGCTGGGTGAGACACCTGGCTCCTTGTATGTGCTCACAATAGCTGGCTCTGTGCCACGGTGTTTCTCTGCTGTCCAGCTGCTCCCCAAGCACAGGCCTCATTCTAACTGCAGACCCTCTGACACTGAACTTGCCAGGAGGCTGAACTCTCCGGGCTGCAGAAGCTCTGGGAGGCAGCAGCACCCTGAGGTCCAATCAGAGACACATGATGACACACCACTCACTCTGTGAAGCCTGCTGCTCCAAAAAGAAACAATGCTGAGCCCAGGCCAGGAAGAACTCAGTCATTAAGTGGACAGAGACATGGGGCTGGGGAGGTGGATGGGTGAGAAGGTTATTCCTGCCTCTGGTTATGGTCTAGCTCTCTGCTTTCTAGCCTGGTCACTATTTGAGGAGCCCAGCCATGTGTTTCTGAAGCACACACGGAGAGCCATTCCACCTGTCCTTACCTGCCATGTTGGACTGAAATCATCTGAAACCATGAGCCCCAACAGACCTTTCCTCCCTTAAATTGCTTCTGTTAGATAAGAGAGATGGGGGGGATGAGACACAGGGGTGATGGAGATACAGGTTGTTTGCTGTGTGAAAGATAAAGGGATGGAAAGAGAGGTGGAAGAAAAATGGAAGGTAAGGAAAGAGGAGGGGAGGGTGGAACAAGAGAGATGAATGAAGAGAGGGAAGGGTAGAAGTTGGGTGGGGCAATAGAAGGATAGAGAGGTTCAGGGAGAGATGAAGCTATGGAGTGTTCATGGATAAATGGTTAAGTGGGTGGCTGGTTGATTGCAGGTTGTAATATGGGATGGTGGAGGGAAAGCTTGTTGGTTAGATAATGGTTATGGTAATGGGTAGAGACTTGAGGAAGCAATGGTTGGAAGGGCAGAAAGACAGATTGAGAAAGATGGACAGATTAAGATATTGAAAGGCAGATAGAGGGAGCAGAATGAGGTCTGTTTCATGCTGCTGTAAGAAATGGCTGAAGATTGGTCATTTAGAATGAGTAAATATGTATTTGACTCAATATGGAGAAGATGTCTGGGCAGGGCCTTCCTGATTGTGTCCTAACAGGGAAGCGGGGTTCACAAGGCAAGAGAGAACAAGAGACACTGGTTCACCCTTTGCAGTGAGTTCTCATCAACCCATCCATGACAGCTCTTTGGAGCCCACATCTCACCATCTCCCAATACTAACAACCCTGGGGATAGAGTCCCCAAACCAGGAACTTGATGTCAGAGGGCACAATCAAACATAGCCAATTGAGAACCTGGGGAAGATGGAGAGGCAGAGAGAGGAGGCAGGATCAGGGGAAAGGTGGAGGGAGAAATCTGTGAAGTAGGGCTAACAGTGAAAGATGGTTAGGTGGGGATAGCCTGGAGAGAGAAGGCTGCACAGCCCCACCCCTCCCAGCAGCTTTCTCTGGCCTACCAGTTCTGACTGGAGGTGCCTGAATACTTAGCTTGATTCCTGGGCACTGCTATTGACTTGAAACTAGTGCTGGCCAGCACAGCATGCGCCATGACCCAATCCCACATCGTGTCTCCTGCTTGGTCAGAGTAGAAGGTCCCTTGGGAAAGACAAAGAGAAGAGTAGGGGGGGTCTCCATCTGGGAAGGAGGAGAAGAGGCCATCTCTGCTGTTTGGTCCAAACCTTCTATCCCAGTGGCATATGGGGAACATGTGGCCCTCTCTTTCTGGCATTAAAGAATTGTCATGCCGGAGATGCTGGCAGCCGAGGGCACAGAGCGTTCCCGGAGGGAACTGGCAGGCAGGCAGGCAGGCAGGAGGCAGCACTGAAGTGACAGTCTGGAGCCTGGCTGTGGGGTGGGCCATGCAGGAAGCTGAGCTGAGAAGAAATGGGGTCGAGGCTTGTCTGTCCACAGGGCTGTAGGCTAGGCCAAACATCATTAGGATGCCTTCAGCCCATCACCAAAGCTTCTGCTGGGGAATGACAGAGTCCTGGGGCCACCAGTAAGGACAGGCTCCTATCACTTACAGGGTCCTCTTTGCCACTAGCTCCCCCATCAAGCCCAAGAAAAAGAGTGATGATTTGGGGTTCAGAGATCTGACCCTCAGTCCTAGTTACCACGGCTATACAATGGAACCTCTCCCCAGGCCTTCCGCAGTTTCCATATTGTGCTGATACTATGCTGCCTGGAAGAGCTGATGGTAGTGAGGTTCTCAGCAGCACAACACAAAGCATGGAGCATTAGACAGTCCAGAAACCCAAGGTGCTCAATGTGGACCACTGCTCATCAAGGGGGAGTCAGGCCCACCTTCCTCTTGCAAGTCTGATGCTCAAGTCAGCCAATGCTCTGTGCTTCTGTGAAAAAGGGCTGGCTGGGAAATGGTTCTGCTTGTGTGCGTGTGTGTGCGTGTGTGTGTGTGTGTGTGTGTGTGTGTGTGTATACATGTTAATGTGTGTGATTATGCACATATGCACACATGCATATTGAAGTCAGAGGTCAAGTTCAGACATCTTCATCAATTGTTCTCCATCTTATTTTTTAAACATTTAGTTATTGATTATGGTGGTGGGCACACTGTACCATAATATAAAGGTCAGGGGTCAGCTTTGGGAAATCAATTCTCTATCTCTCTGATGAGTGGGTTCCAGGAATTGAACTCAGGTTTTCAATGGAACTTGGGTAAGCAAGCTTTGTTACATGCTGAGCCATCTTATCAAATCTTCAATCATTACCACCACCACCACCATCATCATTTGAGACTAAGTCTCTCAGTGAACCTGAAGCTTCCTGATTTGGCTGTTGGCTGTCTGGCAAGCCTCTGGGATCCTCCTATCTCTGCCTTCCTAGTGATTACAGATCCACACTACCATGTCTAGCTTTTGACATGGATGCTACAGATCCTTAGGCTTGTGTGGCAAGCATGCTGCCCACTGAGCTCGCTGGTACAAAGGACCTAAGATTACGAAGTACTATACAAGCCCATTCTAAAAGGCCTTTCAGAGAGAGGTAGAATCCCTGTCTTAGGCAGAGCCCAGAATGCTTTCCCTCCCCACATCTCTGATAGAAACCTGATGGCTACTGTGTCCTTCTTGAGTTTACTCACTGACCCTAGAGGTATTTGTATCCTATGGGTGTGGGTGCAGGCAGAGTCCTCTTAGGCCCAGCATGGTCCCTTGCCCCCACACGCAGAGTCTCAACCTGCATTTGATGATCTGTCCTTCTTCTGTCCACAGCTCAATTAACAATGTCCACTCTCTCAGGAATCTTGCAACCAGCCATACAAGGATACCCCAGGACAGCTCCATACAAGACAGCATGGGCTGCCAATTCCTCCCTGGGAGCATTCTGTCTGGAGAGCCTCAAGCTTTGAACTTAAGTTCAGTCTCCACTGGGCTGGGTGGGTCAGGCCACACAAGACAAGACTAAAGACTGAGAATGTTCACACATGTGGACGACTGATTGGGAACACCCTTCCACCTACTGAGGCCCTGCAGGCCCAAAAGACAGATAAAGGGCCCCTTGGAGGTGGTGGTATGTGGGGCAGAGGCTTCCCAGGCCAGGCTGGATCATCACCTGGGAGCTTCCCTCGGTGTCTTCCCTTCTAGCCCCCCTTCTCTAAGACCAGCCATTCTCAACCACTTGCAGAGAAACACCCACACCCCACGGGAGACGGGCCAGCTCAGCAGTTTCCCCGTTCCAGCTGGACTCAGCTGCCCTCCTGCTTGGGGCCGACAGTAGGCAGCCTGGGCAGCAGGGCTGCTGCAGACAGACAGAACCCAGCCCTGCGCTCTGCTTTCCTGGATATGAGAGTTTACATTCATTTATTATTTAGCAAATATGTCCTAATCACTGGCTAAGGGATTCGTAAAGTGCCCCAGAGGATGAGGGTGTGTGCGCACTTGGCTGGGAATTCCTGTGTGTGTCCATCTCTCTGTGTATACACACATGTGTGATTGTGTGCATATGTCTGTCTGTGTATCAATGGTTGGATGAAGGCTCTCTGAATGAATCCAGAGGAGTCCTCTATGTTCCACAGGGCCTGCTGGAAGCAGGTTGGGGGAACATTCACAGGAGTGTACTCCAGGCCCTGAGTCCTTGTCACCACTGTGACAGGCTCCAGATCAAGTGAGGCACCTCAGACTTACTAAGAAGATTCTGTTTATGGACGGAAAGGAAGTGTGGAAGGACTTAGATTTAAAACTTCCTTTATCTAGTGTGTGTGTGTGTGTGTGTGTGTGTGTGTGTGTGTGTGTGTGTGGTGTAAGTCAGAGGACAGCCTTAGAAGAGCTTCCCCTTTGCTGTTCTGCCTTCCAGGAGAAGCATTATCATCTGCTGTCCCCAAGACATCCCATGTTGACGGGGACATTATGCTATAAAGGCTCTGTGGCTATGGGGATCGACCCACAGTTCAGGAGGGTAAGAGGCAAAGAGGTGACCATCAGCATCTTCAACTAATCACTTGGGCAGGGTGGAGCTCAGAGTCCCACCTTTTGGTCACCATGCAGTGTCTTCTCTCTTGAGCACACAGCAAGAAGCCTGGAACACGGGCGATCTTAGAGCCCTCCTAAGACAAGGCTTCAATCAGCAAGGGTCAGAACTGAGGCAGGAACCCATGGGTGGCTCCTAAACAGGAAGTTCCTGGTGGACCTCTTTCCTCGGTAGGTGCAAACCGAGCTTTGGCTATACCTCAACTGGCTTGTCATTGTTGGCATCTATGGCACCTCTTTAGATGGCCTCTCTGTTGTCATTTACAGAGCTGGAGGGACCATGGAGCCAGCTTAAGGTGACTAAGTGGGGGTGAACCTGTGGAAGGCTGGCAGCTGGTGCACCACTCAATAAGGTTTAGTGCAAGTGAGACTGCTGAGACTGTCCCCCCAGCTTCCCCCAGCCTCCCTCGTCCCAACAGCCTGTTAGTGTAGGGCACTGTGAGTTTCATATTCAAGGATGGCATCAAACCTAGCATGTAGCCCAGGATGACCTTGAACTTCTGATCTTCCTGCCTCCACCTCTAGGGTGCTAGGCTTATGTTCTGTTTCTACAGTGCTGGAGATCAAACCCACAGCCTCCTGCATGCCAGGCAAGCAGTCTGCCAACGGAGCCACATCAGACCTTGAGCCCTTTCCCCAACTCTCTGTGCACATTCCTTGCTCAGAATAATTCCCCAGCATCTGGCGCAGTAGCTAGCACGGTGTCCAACACAGGAGAAGCTGTGAGAGTTTGTTGAATGAATAAAAGAAGCAACCAGTGAGGGAGGGATTGTAGCCATTCTGCCTTGACCTTAGAGCTGGCCTACAGGGCTCATGAAGGGCTGTGGATTGAATGAAAGGAGAGGATGAATGGGTGTTTTCTTCAAGTTTATCTAGCTCTGGCTGCTTATGATGAAGGTCCCCACTTCTACCAAGGGTGACAAGAACCCCTGAACCAGACTCAGGAAAAGACAGAGGATCCGGGAGCAGAGTTCCATGTGTCTGAACAGCTGAGCTGTGCATTGTTCCCTGGGAAGGGAGTAGGCTGCTTGATCATTGCTCACCCAGCTCGTTGGGTAGCTAGGATTCAGGGCCCTTGTAGATTAAAGAGTAAAGGGTCAACTGGGTAAAGGGTTAGGAAGACAATGTGGGTGGATAGATGAACAAATGAGTGAATGAATGAACAAATGAATGAATACATGAGTGAGTCAGTGAATACATGCATGAACAAGAGAATAGGCCATCTGGCCACGTGGGTAGATGCAAGCATTGTGTATGTATGTACTGGGGTGTTGGCCCTGGTTCTCCGGCAACCTATGCGGCCGTGGTCCCCTGCCACCACATTTTTGGATGACTGCCTCAGTACCAAGCCTGTGTCTTCTACATCCTGGTCTTGACTACTTCTCACTGGCAATCGTAATCCTAACGGGTGGGCACAGACCTCTGTCATCATAGTATCCTTCATACCTGACCACCCACTCCCATGCCTCAACCCCTCCTCCCCCTACCCCTCCTCACTTCTCACTAAAATAAACATCCATTTTGTAGGACTTCCTCTGCCTCCAGCTCCCAGGGCTGCCCTGGTCTGGCTTGTAAAACTGCCTCCCCTGGATTTCCTCTTAATTGTCCTCTTCCTTTTCCTTGCTGGGGTGGGGGTGGGGCAGAGAGAAAGGAGGAAAACAGAGCTGGGCCTGCCCAGCTGTTTCCCCAGAAGCCTAGAAAGGTTGGTCAGGAAAGGGAAATGGGAGACTAGGTGACAGGCCAGCCCCCATCCTGGTGAGGATTAAATTTAAGGCTGCCAAATGTTCCCGGGCATTTCCCTGCCCCACCCACCCACAGGACCCACCCCCAGCAGGAACTGGGTAGAGGGTTTCCTCCTAGCCGGTCCCTTTTCTTTCCCTTGATCTTTCTGAAGTTGCAGTCCCTAGGATTGATCTGTTGTGTGGCCCTGGGCCGGGCTTCTGATCTCTCTGGCCTCTTAGTTTCCCTTGTGGTGGGCTAGGCAGAAATGACCAGGCTGGGAGGGTGGAGGACATAGCTTTACACTCTGAGACCTACCCACCCACCCATCCACTAATCCCTTCATCTTTCCTCTGTCCAGCATCTACAGGTTAGTTCATTCTGTCTCAGAATGGCCTGGCCAGGTGTTGGGGACATAGCCAGATGGCCAAAGAGTGAACACGTGCATGCGTGCATGTGTGTGTCTTTGTGTGCGTGTGTGGTGGCAGGAAGGGGACAATAGGGCAGACATGGAAAAGACAAGAGAATTGAGCCACAAGGTTCTTGGCATGTGGTATGGGGGTGGGGTAGGGGTGGGACACCAACGAAGGTTGAGACAGTCAGCCCTTCTGTTACAGGGGATGTCCTCACAACTTAAGTGGGCCCTGCCCACTGGTGTCAACAAGGCCCACCTCTCAGCCACCATCTGGCTGCTGGCACCTTGTAACCAGGACAGCTTCCCTGGGCTCCAAGTGCCCTTTGTAAGGCAGGGGTGGGGGTGGGGGTCACTTGTCCTCCCCCTGGTGTGTCACCTCTACTTTCCTGAGTTCCTCTCTTCCCTCCTTTGCACTTGCCTTTTAGATTCCAGTCCTAAATGTTTGAGTTCTCTCTACCCACACCAGGAAGGCAGAAGTAAAATACCTTTCAGGGACCATCACCCTGTAGGGCTTGCAGGAGCCAAGTCAAGCATGGTGGTATATAGATAGTGAGGCAGGGGGATCACACAGTAAGTTACTGAGAAACATCTGTTAAAATTCTCCACCCAAGACAAATAATGATAAAAATAATTGAACCCCAACATGGTGGAGAACATGCCTAGCATGTTTAAGGCCCTAGATTCAATGCCCAGTATTTCACTGAAAGAAACAACCCATTTTAGCTGCTGCCCTCACCTTCTTCCTGCACAGCCAACCTCCCCCACCCCCCACAACTACTTAGCTCTGGTTTGCTCAGTGCCCTCTGAGGTCTCAAAGCCCCAGTGTTTTCTGGGGGCTTGGTAGAAAAGCAACAAACTGAAACGTTTGGAACAGGTTCTGAGTGATTCCCAGACTTCTGAGAAGGCTGAGGTGGAGGGAAATGAGATGCTGTGTGGGATCCTAGGTAGTCAGGAGGCTGAGGCAGGAGGACTGCAAGTTCAAGGCTGGGTCCCATAAGTTTGTGAGGCCTTGTCTCAAAAGAAAGAGGGAGGAGGAGAGGGAGGAGGAGAGGGAGAGGGAGAGGGGGAGGGGGAGGGGGAGGGGGAGGGGGAGGGAGAGGGAGAGGGAGAGGGAGAGGGAGAGGGAGAGGGAGAGGGAGAGGGAGAGGGAGAGGGAGAGGGAGAGGGAGAGGGAGAGGGAGAGGGAGAGGGACAGAGAGAGAGAGAGAGAGAGAGGACTCAGCTTGTAAAGTGCTTGTAAAGTGCTTGCCTTGCAACCATGCAGACCTGAGTTCAAATCTCTTCAGAACCCTCATAAAAAGCAGGGTGTGTGTGGCATTTTCCATCTGCAGTCTCAGCACCAGAGGAGCAGAGACAGAAGCATCCCCAGGGCAGGCTGGCCAGTCTAGCCAAATCAGTGTGTTTGAGGTTCAGAGAGACCCTTTCTATTGACGGACACTCGGTGCTGATTTCTGCCCTCCACAGGTACACGTCTGTGTCCTCCACACATAAAGTAAAATGAGGATAAAGGCTATAGCTCTGTGATGGAGAGCATGCCTGTTTAAGGCTCTAGATTAAATGCCCAGTATTTCATTAAAAGAAAAAAAAAAAAGACAAAATGCTATGGCCCCTGGGAAGGTGCCCACCCTAGCCACTGTCCTTAAGGGGACAGTCTGGCTCCATCAGGCTCCAAAGATGACCCTTCCCTCACTCAGTCCAGTAGGAGCACCCCCCCCCAGCAGTCTCCCACCTGCCGGCCACTTCCTCTCTTTCTGCAGAGAACAATCACAGTATTGTTTTCTGTAAAAATATACATTTGTTATCAAAATGAATGATAATCTATGGACTTGCACAATGTAAGTTACCAAAGTTCATCATCTAAGGGAACTACAGTTAATGTTTAATTGACGCATTTCTAAATATAGCCTTAGGCAGATGTACAGAAAGAAAGGCAGACAGACAGTGGGAACAATAGAGGGTTGAGCCACAATATTATGGGCTAACAATAGCCTGTGGAAAGTTGAGATAATTGCATTGAACTTCATGGATTTTTAATTTTTTGCCTTGTGTGTGTAAGTGTAAGCAGACCCGTTCAGGCTATACTGTCTACATGTGGATGTCAGAAGCTAATCTGTGGGTGTCAGTTCTCTCCTTCTATCCTGTGGGTCCCTGAGATCAAACCCAGGTAGTCAAACTTGGCAGCAAGCACTTTTTCCTGCTGTGCCATCTTGCCAGCCCTTTACCATCTTTCTAAACTGCATTAAAACCAAGTTTGGGGGGAAAAAAAAGAGAGCTGAAGTAAGTAACTCTGAAAACCAGTCGACAGCGTTGCTTGGATACAGCAAAAGCTGAAGAAGAAGAGAGCTAGGCACGAACACTGAGCTCCTTCATCCATTTCTCAGCCGGCCCAGGTTAGGAATCTTAAAATGACTTTATTTGTCTGCTAGGTTGAACAAATAAGTCCCCATATGGTGGGTAACGTGAGCCAGGCTTCTCTCAGCAAGAAGCTATCGGCAAGTAAGTGCGGAGCTGCAGTGAATTCTGCAGCACTAGATGAACACACGATGAAGTCATGTCTGTTTTAATGCACTCTTATCCCTTGGGAGAGCAGTCCAAGGACCTGCCACGGACACAAAACTCTTCAGCTTCCAAAATCCACAGATGCTCCACTCAAGCTCCTTGTAAAAACCACCTGACATCTGCATGTAACCTGCACACCAGCCACACCTTCCTGCAGGGATTATCCCTAGGATGCTTCTAATGCCTAATGCAATGCAAAAGCCTCATAAATCCTGGTTAGATCATTGTGCTTAGGAAACACTGAGAGGGCCAGTGAGATAGCTCAGCAGGCAAAGGTACCTGCTGCAAAGCCTCACTACCTGAGTTCAATCCCCAGGACCACTGGTAGAAGGAGGGAAGCAGCTAGGTATCCTCTGACTGCCGCATATGTGCAGTAGCATGTGCACACACATATAAGACATAGATGTAATTAAAAATGTAAATGTATGAATTTATTTCCAATTGTCTGTGCACTACTTTTATGCTTGCTGACTGTAGAAACCAGAAGAGGGCATCAGAGTCCCTGGAACTGGAGTTACAGAGAGTTATGAGCTGCTGTGTAGGGCTGGAAATCAAACCTAGGTCCTCTGGAAAAGTAGTCAGTGCTCTTAGCCACCGATCCATCTCTCCAGTGTCCTAAAAAAAAGAGGGGCCAGAAAAATGACTTAGTGGGTAAAGGGCCTGCTGAAAAAGCCTAAAAACCTGAGTTTGGATCCCTAGTACCCAGATAAAAAGCTGGGTGTCGTGTAATCCCAGTACTGGGGAGACAGAGATGAGCAGACAGTGTTACTGGATTAGTGAGCTACAGTTTCAGTGAGACCCTGTCTCAGAAAGATGGAGGACAACGGAGGAAGACACCTGGTGCCAACCTCTGGCCTACACACACACACACATACAGAGAGACACAGAGAGAGCGAGAGAGTGAGAGAGAGAGAGAGAGAGAGAGAGAGAGAGAGAGAGAGAGAGAGAGAGAATATGGAAAAAAGTTGTGGGGGGAATAAAGGTGTTTTCCCAACCCAAGTCTCTACCCTACTCTGTGTCCCTCCAGGTCCTGAGGTCTCTGCCTTCCTCCCTTAGGCCCTGGCTGGTCCCTGGCTTCTAGATGAGAGTGGAACATTGTCTGGGTTGCTCAACTTACCTTGTCTCTGCCCTGGCTGAGTTAGGTTGCACAGTGGGAGGCCAAGGTTGGGTCACCATCCAGCCCAGTTGTCCCCCAGCCAGGCCATCCATCTCTGCTAGTCACTGTCTAACCATGATGCTTTAACATTTGGAATGTGTACTAGGAACTTGGCTAACTCTTAGCTCTCCTGTCTTTGTCTTGTCTCCTATATACAGACAAATTTCTTCTTTCTGAATATCTCTTACCCAAGTTTTGTTAAGTCTATGAGTGTAGAACCCACAGATATGCAGGGCTGACTGAACAGACATGTAGCTAAAGAATGTGGTTTGTGTTGAGGGAAAAAAAAAAGTAGTGATCTTACAGGAGATGTTCTTGACCAAGTGAGCAGGGTATAATGGCATCTGCAGCAGGTCACATGGGCATCATATCTCTCCTGATAAGATACAAGAAGGGCTCTTCTGCCTTTGTGCTATTTTCCTCCCTACCCACCTCAGTCAAGTCAATAGAGAACATCAGGATAGTCTGCAGGATATCTGCACAGGAATCCTCAAGAGGTCCAAGGTCATCAAAAGATGAGGAAACACCAAAAGACTGTCTTAGATTGGAAGAGATCTAGGAAACTTGACCTCAGAGGTACTGAGGTGTTAGGGTCCATTGTGTGAAGGTGTGTCTCTGTATTGTCAGTTGTTAATTTCTCTACCAGCAGAGAGCTAAGTACTAGCCAGATCTTGGTATTGTTATTCCTATGGCCCATTACCTGCCTCAGATCTTGTAAACATGCATCCTTCCTTACCTGCTGATTGGCTATAATAAAAATCTGATGGCCAATAGCTGGAGCAGGAAGGGAGGACAGAACTTGCAGGCAGAGAGTGGGACTCTGGAGAAGAATTGAGAAGTGGAATTTGCCAGTGGGATGTAGAGGTGGTTGGGCCTAAGCTATAATAACTATTAATAAGTCTCTGTGTCTTTATTTAACTACTGATGGGTCCAGAAAGTCCCACTTATTGTGACATCCCAGATTCAACACTCACACTGAAGGAATCAGGGAAGAACTGGGGAGATCTGAATTAAGATGGTGATTTCATCAATAATATCACATAAAACCAGCCTCTTCATCTAGACAGTGGGTTGGCTAAGGAAGCCAAGCTAAGAGTATATTTTCAGTGTTTATTTTTAAACTGGCTTTTATTATTACATTATAGTAACTGTATGCCACAGCGTGTGTCTAGAGGTCAGAGGACAACTTGAGGGAATAGGTTCTCTATGTCCACCATGTGGGTCCCAGGGACTGAACACATGTCATAAGGCAAGTGACTTAACTCACAGAGACATCTCTTCAGCTCTTCAATAATAAAACTATTTCAGAATCAAAAGCTTAAGAAAAAATAAATGGAAGAAATTGCTAAATTTCACATAAATTTCACATAAATGATTGACATGAAAAAAATATTTCACCACAAGCAACATGACCTCCTACCTAGGTCCTTTAAAGCTAAGAAATATAGGACTTAAAATGGGAATTAGGAGATTATAATAATTGTGTTATTTTCAACATGACATTTCCCCAATTTGACATCATATTGCATGACTGTCACCGTGAGGAACAAAGAAATAAGCATGTTCACAGTGTTCCTTGCCATCTCTCATCTGTCTCCTGGGTCGTACTCACCACATTTCTACAACTTTTAGTGTTGATGTTTATAACATTAATGGTGTGTTATATACACCAAATTCACAGTCTCACTTCTGTATTTGATGGAATTGACCTTATGACTGGTGTGTTACCCAGCTCTCCCATGCTCTACCACTTGTGCTGACAAATCCCATTGCCAACTGAATTTTCTTGCCCAATAGTATGTTTCTTTGTGGAAAGACAAAGTGCCACTTCTTCCCCACAATTTTCGTTCAAGGGCATGTCTGCGTGTGATGGTCTCGGCTTTAATTGTCAACTTGACACAAACTAGACTCACCCATGAAGAGTCTCGATGAGGAATTGCTTACATTGAGTTGGCCCATGGACATGTCTACAGGATGTTATCTTAAGATGATTGACATGGGAAGACCCAGCCCACTGTGAAGGGAACCATCCCCTAGGCAAGGGGTCATGAACTGTAGATGAGTGGAGAAATTGAGCTGAGTATAAATAAGCAAGTAAGCATGTATACATTCATTTCATTGGCTTTTGACAGAATGTATGTATGTATGTATGTATGTATGTGTGTATGTATGTATGTATGTATGTGTGTATGTATGTATGTATGTATGTATGTATGAATGACTGTATGCATGATGTGACTGTTTAAAATTCCTGCCTTGCTGGGCAGTGGTGGCACACGCCTTTAATCCCAGCACTTGGGAGGCAGAGGCAGGCGAATTTATGAGTTCGAGGCCAGCCTGGTCTATAGAGTGAGTTCCAGGACAGCCAGGGCTACAAAGAGAAACCCTGTCTTGAAAAACCATAATAATAATAATAATAATAATAATAATAATAATAATAATAATTCCTGCCTTGACTTCTCCCACAATGATAGACTGACCTGGAATTGTGAGCTGAAATATACCTTTGTCCTCTGAGTTGCTTTTCGTCAAGGTATTTGATCACAGCAACAGAAACAAAACTAGAACATTGCCTGTTGCCTGTCTCTTTGAAAGAAACACATCTGGTCGATTTCTTTGTTCATATATTTTTTATCCTTTGGGACCTTGTGTAGCCCATCACTCCAAGACCATAGACTTCTAGAAAAAAAACCCACACAGCCCCCGAGTCCCCAGTCCTGGGACTTGAGTTTCAGCATAGTGCTCTCACTAATTTCTCCCTTTGTCTCAAACTCACATTCATTAGAATGTGGTGCTTAATACTGATGGTCTAGTGCCCGTGTCTTACTGTCACACTCATCTCTATTTCAGAAGCCAAGAGATGGCTAAGTCAATAAAGCACTTGATGCAGAAGTCTGAGTACCCAAGTTTAGCCCCTAGAGCTCACATGAACATGCCAGGTGTAGTGGTGTGCATGGGAATCCCAGCACTGGGTGCCAGTGGGATGGAACCAGAAGATCTCTGCTACTTGCTGGTCTTTTTTTTTTTTTTTTTTTTTGATTTATTTATTTTTATGTGCATTGATGTTTGCCTGCATGTATGTCTGTGTCTGTGTGAGGGTACCAGATCCCCTAAAACTGGAGTTACAGACAGTGAGCTGCCATGTGGGTGCTGAGAATTGAACCTGGATCCTTTGGAAGAGCAACCAGAGCTCTTAATCACAGAGTCATCTCTCCAGCCCTACAGCTCCTCTTTTTATTGTTTTATTACTTTTAGTTTTCATTGTGTGCGTGTGTATGTGTGTGCGCGCACACGCGCGTGCACGTGTGTGCACGACATGGCACATATGTGGCAGTCAGAGGACAGCTTGTGGGATCTGGCTCTCTCCTTCCACTTTTTGGATTGCCAAGTTCAAACTTGGGTCCTCAGGCCTGGTTTGGTGGCAAGCATAATACCCCTTTGAACCATCCTCTCCTTACAATTTTCTATTTTCAATGTGTCATTTATTTCAAAACATCTCTTTCTACTTCCATTTGTTTCTAGAGTGCTGTTGACAGGCTTTCCCTCCCATGTCATCTTAGCTGCACCTTATGGATTCCACACATCTTTGCATCTTTGTGTCCTGTCCATGGGGGTACCTTGTTCCGTACTTTAACTACCATCTCTCTGCTTTTCTTCAAGTCCCTGATGTGTGTGTGTGTGTGTGTGTGTGTGTGTGTGTGTGGTGTGTGTGTGTGTGTGTGTGTGTGTGGTGTGCGTGTGCGTGTGCGTGTGCGTGTGTTGAGAGGAACGAGAGAGGAGAGAGAGAGAGAGAGAGAGAGAGAGAGAGAGAGAGAGAGAGAGAGAGAGAGAATTACTCATCTTGGAACAAGGCCAGCCATTGCTGTGGGGTGACCACGAAGGAGACAGTGTGAGAATTCAGAGGGCAATGGGGTTGGTGCCCTCCAACATGCTGATTCTAAACCTCTTCTTTCTTTCCCTCAGAGTCCCCCCAGCTCCAGAACTGCAGCCTGGAGTGCTGACCTAAAGGTCACTGTCTAGGTTGCTGAGCTCCTGAATGAATTTGCTGCCTGCCTCTTCTGCTTCACTTTCCTAATCTCTGGAGCCAGGGAGGGAGAAATGACATCAGCCAGGCTCCTCCAAACCTGGGTTCTCTTGGGTGTGGAACTGTCTCTGCACTGTCTCAGATATCTGTGTGGCTGAAACCCAAGCAGACACTGTTCTCCACATAGGAGGCCCCCAGCAGTGCTTTATGAAACCTAAGGATCTTACTGTGTTTCCCTTCCCTCCAGACTGATTCTTGTGTTCATGGATCTTCAGAGGAAGGTACAAAGACATGACCTCAGGTAGACCCTGCATACTGAGAATCCTGTTCCCATTCTCCTGGGATGCAGATCGTTCCAGTCTCCACTTGGTCTTCCTTCTCCAGCTTCCCTGCTCCCGTTCTTTCTTTGAGTCATGAGACGGCAGGAAGGAAGCAACTTTGCATAGTTTGATGCTGTGCACACCAGAGGAGTGTGATATCCTCAGCTTTGTCATGAATCTCCACTAGGCATTTTGTGACTGTAGCCTTGAAGGAGCACACTGCCATCTTGTTCCCTCCGTAGGCCAGCGACTCTGGAATAATAACCAGGGCCTCAAAGATAGAGGAGACTTGGCCAGATTTTCTTCCATCAGCCACAGGGCCTGAGGCTGGAAATGGAGGTCTGCGGTGGCTCTCAATGTCTTGGGTACTTCCCTGGACTCTTGTGTGGGTGTCATAAATGGCATGGCAGTTTCACCAGGTTCCTGAAGTCCCCTTGTGGATCTGCCCAGCAGCCACTGAACAGAAAACAGGGCCTGGGCGATGAGAGTCTACCCATGTGAACGATTCTCAAGTATACTGTTATCTACCAACCCATTAATACCTCATCCATCTATCTATGCATCCATCCATTTACCTATATATCCACTCACATCTGTGCACACAAACACTTATATATCCAATATCTGTTATCCACCTACATATCCATCTACCCAACCACTTGATGTGGGGAGCAGATGACACCTTAGAGTATGAAGTCCTGAGTGGGTGAATATTGTTGACGTGAGCTAGATGTATCAAAGACCAAAGCTTCAGACCCATAGGAAATTGGTGAAACTTTCTCCCCGGTTGAGGCTAAGAGAGTTAGCAAAACCTTTTTCTTCTAGTCCATTGATAGAGTGTACAGAAGATGTCCACCTTAGCTTTCTCTTCCCAGATGCTTACATTTGGAAGACTGCTCCATATGAGCTTAGTAGAAGAGACTGTCCCTACTGAGATGAACTACACCTGCCTTCTTGTTCAGCTCTATTTTGTAAACCCTTTCTCCTTGATTTAATATTATGAAATAATGCCATCTGCTATTCAGTTGTATATAATAAACATGTCTGATGTTCTGCAGTGCTGCGGCTTCTCCATCAGAGAGTCCGGTCCATCCATTTCCAGTCTCTTTGTATGTTTACTTTTTCCTCATTTCCTCACTGCCCCAGTCAAGCCAATTCCTAGAGCCATTCAAGGATGCAGCACACTTATCCATCTACCATCCACCCATGTGTGCACCTCATCCATCCACCCACCCACCTATTCATCTATCCATCCATCATCCATCCATCCATCATCCATCCATCCATCCATCCATCCATCCATCCATCATCCATTCATCTATCCATAACCCATCCATCCATCTATCCATCATCCATTATCCATCCATCCATCCATCCATCCATCCATCCCCCATCCATCATCCATCCGTCTTCATCTATGTACTTACCTGTCCATCCACCACCCTCTCATTCATTCACTTGCCCATCTATTAATCTATCCATCCATCCATGCAACCTCACACCCATCTTCTTATCCACTCATCTATAATTCATCCATCATTCATACATACATAAATGTGCCGTGTATTCATACATTCACTCACTCTCTCACCTACTTACTCACTTATCTACCATCCACCCTTCATGTACCCATTCCTCTACTTATCCATTCATGCATCCACCTATCCTGAGATTGTCCACTCATCCTTAAGTCATCACTCCCCTCTTATCACCATTTATATTTTTAGCCTTCCATTCATCATCCATCATCTGTCCATATGCTCATCACCCATTCATCCATCATCCATTCATTCAGTCAACCTCCCATCACTCTATACATCCCTTCTTCAAAGCCCACAAGCTGAATAACCACTACAGTGATAATCTGAGTACAAACCATAGCCGGTATTTGCTGAAAGTTTGTGCAGATTGTTTGCATAATCTCACTAGGTGTGTGTCTATCCAAAACATACCATGTCACACAGATGAGGACATTGAGATAAAGTACCATCAAAACACTTCCCTAGGGGAGAAAATATGTAGCTGGCATAATTTCTCTGGCTTTCTGTGTTCACTGAGGAGAGGGAGAGAGAACGTGTACTTTCTGTGCTTGCTGATCTGTGAAAATGCACAGCATTCATCTCATGAGAAGCACAGAGAGCAGCATAAAAGTAATAAACACATATGATGCATTGAGCATATCCTGGACAGCATTATGTGTATTTGCTTGCATTTCTAGACTTTCTTAAAAAGATACTCTATGCAGTAGATATGCACGATTACAAGATCCACCCCCATGATCATCTACAAAATTTAGCCAAAGCACTTCGGGGAAAGGGGACAAAGTACAGAGTGTGATGCTGGGATACCTGTATGGGAAGGCTTGGCTACAGACATGCCACTGGGGTTGAGTAGTCAGTTGCTAGGCAGAGAAGGGCTTGAAAAGCAGAAGTCACAGCAGAGACAATGGCATAAAGGTATAAAGGTGTGGACTGAGAGGTCAAATCCTTTCTGCTGCTCAATGGAGGCATCATGGAAATCTCTTTCAAGGAAACAGTCTTCAGCCAGTGGGGTTACTGGAATGTTAGCCAGGGCTGTGTTCCTGCGGTGCTATTCTTGAAAAAGGTGAAAAGGGTGCTAGATTACCAAACTATTTGCCATTATGTATGTTTATAGACGGGGACTGGAACAGTATTCTAAAGCCATAGAGCTTTCTGGGTAGTGGAATTTGAAGTAATTTTTCCTTTGTCCTGCTGATTTCTCTTCAGTGATCTGAGGCGAAGGGAGCCAGGCTGGAAGACAGGAACCTGAGTTCTGATCTTGCCTGAGTCCCTGACTTGCCAGCAGCCCTTGGCAAGGCCCTTCATGTGTCTGGCTCCAAACTTCCTCATCTGCAGAACAGCAGATGGCCAGCGTTCCCCCAGGGTCCCAACTGGCCTTGCGGCTCTAGGCTGGGGTTTCTCAGGGTATGCGTGGCAGTATATTCTTAAGGGCTCTTGCATTCTATGAAAATTGCCCCCAAATGCTTACATGCATGCATCTTGATAAAATTTGAAGAATGAATGTATCCATGTAAGCATTCAGATCATATCTGGCAGCTGCAGCCCACACATACATGTGGGGTTTTTTATTTCTTTTTCTTAAGAAAGAAAAGCTGGGGGCTGGGTAAATGGCTTAACGGTTAAAAGCATTGGCTATTTTTTTTTTCCAGGACCCAGGTTCAATTCCTAGTATGCACATTGTGGCTCACAACCATCTGTAATTTCAGTTCCCAGGGAATCCGAGGCTCTCTTCTGACTTCCAGGGGCACCAGACACACAAAGAGTGCACAGACATAAACGCAGGTCAACACCCATGCTCAAAAATAAAATAAGAATTAAATTTTAATACTAGAGAAAGAGAAGCTGTGGACATCTGAAAAAACAATGACTCTGCTTTGCCACTTTAGAAACACAGTTGTCTAGGGTAAGATTTTTGCTCACTTCTTGGGCTACTGTTTTTCATACTGGGGCTTTCTGACATCAGGAGTCCCCAAGACACACTATCAGCTATAAGGGGGTGTGGCCTGCTGTTCTGGTTTGAGTGGGAAACAAAAGTCTAGGGCCTCTGAAGGGGTGTGAATGCACCTCATGGGTTCTCATTCAGCCCAGTGGCTGCCTCTTGCCTGGGATTGAAGGTAACTTTGGAAACACAGGCACCTTTCCCAGGAAAAAAGAGTCTCCAAGGAGCCTTCCTGCTGCAGGCTCACTCCAGCACCTGTGTTCTGTAACGCAGCCCTAATTGAAATCACATTAACATTATGATTCCATTAGGAGGAACAAGAGGCTGGCTGCAGGAACGCACCCCGAGGGGCCTCATCAGCTGGACCGGATCATTTCTAAAGGGCTGCGCATCTGCTCAGACCTTCAGTGTTAAGTAAGGCAGACAGGGCCTATTCATTATTAACAAGCCTTTATGCATTTGGCCAGGCAGGAGTACAAAGCTGGCCTCAAGGAGAGTCTGGGGAAGAGAGGCATTAAGGCACTGGCTGCAAATGTCCCGTTCCCTTGTCCATTGGTGGAGTCCAAGATGGAGACGCTTATGCCCTGGTGGAGGAGACCTGCTGTCAGCAAAGCCCTGGCTGTGGCTCCCTGTCATGCTGACGACAGTGGCTTGAATGTCACTAATTTGTACCAGGACAGATGCGTCCTTAAGCTGTTGCTTGACCAAGTTCACCCGTGACTAGCCATGCTTCTTGTGATCTGTGTTCCATCTGCCAGTTCTCTTTGAAACCGTGATACAGAGAAAAACACCGGAAATCCAAGAAGGTAATGAGCAAAGTAGACAGAGTCTTGGTTCTCCCATTCATTAATCACTTTCATAGCTCTGACTCCATCAACAATCCCGTGGGATTGCTATGCTACAAGTTACTATCACAGTGATGCTACCAAACATGGGTTCTCCAGAAGGCCAAGAGTCCCCAGAGCCCCTGCTCTGCTGGACCTATGCATCAGGTCCTAGCTATGTGTGGTCTCTTTGGATCCTTAACTATAATGGATGAGCTGTGGCTATGTTATGTGTAAGTACCATGAATAGAAAATGCTACTTTCTATTCCATATAAAAATTCCTCTGTCAGATTGAATCCTATGGATTTACATCTAAAGGCTGCTTCAAGACAGCTGAGAGCAGGGCCTCTAGAACATGACAGACCCAAGTTCCAGTGTCACTGTTATGTGATGTCACCTCCCTGTGTCCACCCTTTCCTGTTCCTTCTGCCTGGTTTTGTCCTGGGGAAGGAGAAAGGGATGGAGGAGACAACAGGGAAAGTGATGTTGGTTTCTTGGAAGAGGATGGGTTCATGGTCCTAAATTCAGCTTTGGAGTAGGAAAGAGCCTGCTGGGAGGTAGAGTGTGGCCTGGAAGTGGAAGCTCTGAAGGGGGAGAAGCAGTCACTGCGGTCACAGCTCTCTGTTCTAGTGACTCTGTGGCCAGGAGTGGGTATCTGCATCAGGGCTGTGTGCTGCACCTGTCCAGAGAGTCACACTTTAAAGCTGCCCCCAGGAGACCCCTGGCATGGTGGCTCATGCATTTAAATCTCACCACTTGGGTGGCAGAGACAGGTGGATTCCTGTGAGTTTGAGCCTGTTCTGTAGAGTGGGTTCAGGCCAGCCAGCTTTGGGGACTGGGTGAAATTTTGGTGACAAGGTCCACATACATGGCACAGGTTCCCCAAATAAAGGCAAGAACAACAACAACAACAAAGCCCTTAGAGTAAATGTCACACAACCTCCTCATCATCACAGAGGGACATCTGGAAGTCAAGGCATGGTGGAGTGTGCATAGCTTGTCCTAGCTGTGAGTCTGGGGACAGCTTTTTTTTGTGACTGTGATATTTGGATATGATGTAAGGAGGTGGGAGCAGTCCTGGCCTGAGTGTGTCTTGCAGGAGTGGCCATGTTTGAAGGCAGACCAACTAAATGTATATGTGTAGCTCCATAGCTGGGCTAAGGTAGGGGAGGGGAGAGCAACTCAATACTCCACCCCAGGAGAGTCCAAAGGGGAGTGGCATCAAACATCCAGAGGCCCCTTGTGGGTGATGTCTACCAGAAAGTGCTGCATAAGGAAGCAGAAGGTAGGCAGTTCTGGTCCCTCCCTGTCCCTGTATCTATGTCTGTTTCACTGGGTCTATCAGATGTCTATGTCTTAGCCTTCACTGAAGTGGAACTGTTCAGTTCCCTTCCTCCAGGGTACCAGGGACCTTGATCCTGTCCAAAGAATCAGTTCTATATGAACAACCATCCTTTATCAAGAGTAAGATGATCCACATCCTCTGCTGCTGTTGTGTGGGGAAGCAGAATGAGACACCCAGGGTCAGAGAGGTGACTTAAGGGACCACTCTGCATGATGCCCACTGGACAGTGTCTGTATTTAGTGATTCAGGGGGCATCTTCCTATTCCACTCTTTATTCCACCACAGACAAGAGACTGGGATGGCAGAGGTCTAGCTCAAGGTTGCACTGTGGTAGTAACCTCGTGTTATTTGTTCTTTCCTCCCAATCTTCTTGTGGGAAAAAAAATTAATAGTAACCACACCGCTTCCCCCTGTTTGGTGTGCCCGGTAGCTAATGCTACAAGAGTGACATTTCTCTGGATCACATTCGCTGTGGTGGCGGGCATGGTCAATACATTTTGCCCACAAGGCCATCGACTTTTAGAGAGGTAGAGAGGCATGCAGATCTGAGTGTCTGGCTTCCTGCCCTAGAATTTCAGCTTGGCTTCCTCACTCTCCTGGCAGAAGCTGGAGCTAAGAACTGCTGGTCATCAGTACCCACTGGGGGTGGGGCTTGCTGGTACGCCATCTCACAGGTGAGATAACAGGTTCATAGACATCCTGCAACTGCTTCCCATATGCCCAAGACAGCTGGGACCAGAACCTGGAGCCTCATCTCCTCTGCCTCCTAGCAGGGGCTCCTGGTGACCTTTCTCATGCTGGGGCTGAAGTGTGGTCCCCAGGACAAGGTAAAGCAACTCAGCAAGGGGACAGGAGGCAGGATCTCCTTTCAAAGCTACTGAAGACCCTGGTTGTTTTCACCCAACTGGCCTTGATTAAAAATAGAGCTTGTGTGCCCCGCTGCCCAGCAGCCAGGCTGAGATCAGAAGCCCTTCCCAGCAAGCCTGGTCTTTAAAGTTATTTATCTGTCTGCATTTTGCATCTTTTGCCATTGATTCGCATGGGCTCTTCTTGTGAACCCCTCTGGAGCCCGTCTGGCATGCAGAAGCTCCAAGCTCCCTTCGCCTTGCAGTGCCTTTTCCCATTGTCAGCTGCTCCTTTGTGACTTCTGTATTGTTATCAGAGCTGCTATGGTATAGACCAAGGGACCCACCCTCTTCTTACTTTGCTCTCTTTGCCCCAAGAGGTTGACCTGTAGGGATTATACCCCAGCATCACATACACTCTTGACTAAGATTAGGTTTGGGGGCTGGGAGGTACCTGCTGGACCCCAGAGAGGAGATGGGGACAAAGGGTCAGGCCTTTCTAGTTCAGCTGACTGCTCCCTTAGTGCTTGCAGACCTGGGAGCTTTGTGGCTTCCCACTATTGTGCTGGTGCTTGTATACTGTGCCTCAGTTTCCCCTGTCTGTAGCCCTTTCACTGTGCTATGCTCAAGATCTGGGGTGAAGGGCTTCTGCTTCCTGACCAGACCCTAAACTGACCCAGGGGAGCCTTGGTCTCTAGGGCATGCAGACATGTAGGCACAGGCAGAAACAGAAGCCCAAGTTAGGGAGGTCAGAGATCCCAAGATACACTACAGACCTTCTATTTAGACAGAGCTGAACCTGGACTTGCAGCTTGATTGAAGGACCCTCACAAGAAAACAAGGGACCCATCTACAGAGCTCTCCACAGAACCATAGTGTTCCACTGTCTTTCCCTGCTGGGTGATGTCAGGCAATTTGTCCATGAGGCTGATAGCAAACTTCAGTTGGCTTCCTTGTCTGTAGGTGCTAGAAAACCAGCGAGAAAACCCTGATGAAGGAGAAAGGCATCATTCTGTGTAGCTTGTTCTGAATGTGGGTTGTCCCCAAAGGCTCAAGTCAATACTTAGTGCCTGCTTGGGGACGTTATACAACTTTCAGGGGTGCAGCCTTGCTGGAAGTATGCCACTCAGAGTGGACTTTAAGAATTTATAGCATTGGGGGGGGGGTGGGAAATGGGGAAAGGGGATGGCATCTGAAGTGTAAATAAAATATCTAATAAAAAATGAAAAAAAAAAAAAGAATTTATAGCCTTGTCCCAATTCCAGAGCCTTCAGTTCACTTTCTGCTTCATTTTTGCAGCTGAAGATTGGATCTCTCAGCTTCTTGCTTCATCCTCCTGCTGCTGGGCCTCCTCCGCTATTATGGACCTCCTTCTTGGAACTGTAAGCTAAAATAAATTCTTTCTTCCAAAAGTTGCTTATAGTTGTGGTGTTTGTTTTATCACAGCAACACAAAGTGACTGATAACATAACAATGGATCCCGAGTTGGCAAATTCAGGAGCACAATGAAGGAGGACTCTTAGTTGGATTTTCAGCTTGCCTCTTGGCTTCCCCTTCACAATCACAAGATGGATGCTACAGCTCCTTCCATAGTAATGTCTAAAGAGGAAAGATAAAAGTCTCTGCATTAAACTCTGACATAGCCATTGTTACAGTAACCAAAACAGTAGTGGGATTGATAAATACTGACATTTATTTTCCTCTCTTTTTCCATCCCAAGACCAGTTGGCTGTTAATGGGGGAGCTCAGTGGTGTTTGGACAATGTTTCTCTATCTTGCTATCTTCGCTCACAATGAAGTAGCTGACAAATCATTGTGAGTGTACCAGTCATCCAGAGGAGAGAGAAAGGGGAAGACATACTCCTCCCTTCATGAGTACAACCACAGAGGATGCATGGACCACCCACATCATAGAGTAGAACTTGGTTACATGACCACACCTAGCTGCAAGGGATGCTGGCAGATGTCACTGTTGGTCTGGACCAAGCTACAAGCTCCCTTGTTTTACAAACCGGAGAAACAGGTGTGTGTGTGTGTGTGTGTGTGGGTAATACAGCATTCTTCTCTTTCCAATGGAAAACAAGACCACACAATTGAATATATATATATATATATATATATATATATATATATATATATATATATATGGCAGGGAATTGTGGGTCTCAATGTGCAACTTCTCACAGGTCATGACTCACATGCCCTTTGAACATGAGGATCCTTTCCCAGGCACCCCACTAAGTCCCACAGAACCTCTGCCATCCTTCATTCTATGCCAAATCAGTGAAGGCTGGCTGGCCACCTCAGCCTCTGCCAAGAGAAAGAAGAAAAGAAGGCCTGGCTGGTGTATGACCCACTAAGAATGTGCAGGAGACAATTGGTCAAGTAGCTTTATTCTTCTCTGATTGATTGACCGATTGATTGACTGGTTGATTTTTCTCCTCTTCTGGAGAACAACTGAAATGAGCATGCCTTAGCCAGGCCAACAACACCAAGAGTCAACAGCCGAGCTTGGGAAAGCCTGAGGATATGAACACAGGTCTCTCTGTTCTTCATGCAGGCCATCTTTACTTCCCTTCCTCAACACTAGTGAGAGACTGATTGCCTGTGCTCCTGCCATTTCTCACCACCACTAGGTAGAGACCCTTCCTCCTTTCCATCTTGAGAAACCTGACAAAGAAGCCAATTAACCATCTAGGATCAGTTGCCCTCCAAACAAATTAACAGTGACCTTAGAGTGGAGCCAAGGTCCTGGAAGCCACAGGTAGAGACAGCTCGGGGGAGGGTGGGATCACCAGAAAACCCTGGGACAGCCCAAGCCAGTCAAGGCTAGGTGGGCTCAGTTCTTGAGTAGAACTACAGGGTGAGCTGGGGAGACAACTTTGGGGTAAGAGGAGATGGTCAGTTCTAGAAAGCTTCAGGCCAGGCAGAACTGTCCTTGGCTAAACAGTGTGACTCAGAGTCTTCATGTTTCCTGGTTTGGGTGCAAATATGGTGTTTAGTGGTCAGTGCCTTGGTCTTCAAACTGTGCTCTAGGTAACCTCTGGAGCCAGAGCCAGGCAGCAGCATTTTGGTCATTCATTGTGCTATAGTTTTACACCTTTAAAATAATGATAATATTGTGATAAGAGTTATTCATAGGATTATTTTCTGGTTTAGAGTAGATGATCCAAGTGAGGTGTTTGTCTTCTAGAAAGTGTTCAGATGTATTATTATTATTATTATTATTATTATTATTATTATTGTAGTAGTATTTGTAGTATATTCTTCACATGATATTATTTGGAACAGGTGTTCGATGGACCAGTACTACTACTACTTGGTGAGATGCTATGTGATTTTAGGCAAATGACCTCCCTGGACCCATGGAGACACAATGAAGACAGCATACTGTCTCCATCAGCGTGCCCCTGTGAAGTCTGAGGCCATCAGGCTAGTGACATTATCAGATAGCAGTGAACACTCTGGCTCTTGGGACTATCAGTATCCCAGGCACCGCTGCTGCCCCAGGATACTGGGTGGCTTGAGTGACAGGGATGGAGGCCCATGTGGCCCATGGACCAACATCTAGTCCCATATGTTTCCTCCTTGGGCCCCAGAGTAAGAGCTTACCCTGTCTACCTCGGGGCCTGCTAATGCCATTAACTCTGCTGGCCACACCTCACACTCAGCACCTTCCTCCCCAGAGTCCTATCAGTTGAGTCTGCTTCCCCCATCAAGACCACCGCTCATGCTGCCTCCGGGTGAGAGAAAAGCAGGTTCTACCTCAGTGATTGAGGGACTGAAGGAGGTGGGACTGCAGAAGCCCAGGGTAGAGAGGGAGGTTCCCACAGGCTGGCTAACAGCTCAGGGAATGCCCTCTGTGCTGGGACAGCAAGCAGTGAATACCAAGTCACCCCTGGATGAGGTGGCCCAAGAGGAGAACAGACAAGCCCGGCCCCACTGGCTGCCTCCTTCCCTCTCCAGCCAAGGGCCTGGGGTTGCCAGATGCAGACAGCAGACATCCTCATGGATGCTGCAGTGTGTACCAAGGCTGCTGAGATGATGCTCTAGCACCCCAGCTCTCACACAAGCCAGGAGCAGAGCATGTCCAGCCCTGCTACTCAAGCACACCCCACCTCACTGGACCCCAGCTTCCCTATGCGCAACATGGGCTCTTATAAAAGCCCATATTCCTGGTTCTGGAAGCATGCATTGTCAGACCGGGTGACGCACTCATGGCTATTCATTCCCTCCCTTCCTCCCTGGAAGCCTTTCTGATAGCTGTACCTAGTGAGCATGGTAATAGAAAACAAAACAGGCTGAGGAGAAAGCAGAGCAGGCAAAGTGTTCTGTGCAAACGCGAGGACCTGAGTTCTATTCCCGGGCCCCACATGGTCACAGGAGAGAGCTGACTGACTCCTGAAAGTTGTCCTCTGACCTCCACATGCTCACTACGGAGTGTAACACCACCACCACCCCCATACACCTCATACACATAGACACAATAAATGAGTATAAAAGAAGAAAAGAAAGACCACAACATTGACTAGTGGTCTCCATACCTGCTAGTGCACACATGTGCAAAGCATGCACATGTACAGACACCACCCACATATGGCAAATCTAAAAACAATCAAAGGCCTCTCATAAACTACCTGGAGGAATGAGTTAATGCCCACCAAGAGCTTCTAGTGCCATGATCCAGTGACTGACCCGGGGCTGGTTTGGCTACCAAAGACTGCACAGCTCTCTGTGGTCAGCCTGGCCATCCCCCTGCCTCTGGTCTGGACAAAGTTCCCTGACACCAGCTGGGAAAAGCCCATGCATGTGCATGCCCTCTTCAGAGTCAGCACGAGGGGTTCATTGCACCACACAAGGATCTTGCTTGTTCAGGCACTGACCTTGACCCAAGCCTCAGGATTGTACTGTCTGCTTTTCTTCTGAAGGGCTTTTGTTCTTGTTTTGTGTGGCCACCCTCAGATGGTGAGGAGAGTCCCATATGTGGAACCTGCAGCCTTGGGCACAGACTCCTGGACTCCCAGGTAGAGTCTACTTATGCAGGGAGATGAGTCCCCCAATTCTCACCTCTATGGCTCTCTACCTCCACACAGTCATACCTGCTTCCAGGGAATCTGCAGGAAGTCCCCCATGACTAGCCTGTTGCTGCTTTCTGCCTCAGCAGCATTCCTGCCTCTGAATGCCCTATTCCACCCGCATGCACTGACTAGTATATCCTGATCCTTCCACACACTCAGCCCAGGCTGCCTCTGAGCTAGACGTCTGTCGTGGATGCTCTGCAAATAGACACACCCACTGTTCTGCAACAAACACAAATACAACTTTATAACACATGCACTGAAACCTGATGGCCCAATGGAAATGTCAGCATGTCAGGCTTCAGGTACAGCTGGGTCCAGGAGATCTGGGACTCAGCTCTGGCCATCTCTCTGTTTAGTTCCTCAGGAGATCAGGAGTATTTGACTTCACTGTAGCTCAGACACTACAACTTCCCTTCCCCCAGAGTCTCAGCAGGGGCCAGAGTTAATTTCTTTCTCTCTAGATTGGTCCTTAGTGTCCATCATGACCCTTGTTCATGATATCTTCTCACTAGAGGCTCATGAGTGAGGGTTTCCTCTCTGTATAATTGTAAGAGCTAACACCTAGGAACACAAGGGCCATGTATTTAGTTAACTCCTCTGAGCCTCTTCCCCATCTGAGGGTCAGCTCCCCAAACCAAATCTGCTCTCCTCTCTGCTCCTCCCTTCCTGCTCCTCCCCTCTACTCCCCCGCTCTTCCCTAGCACTTCTTCCTGCTCCTCACCACCTTCAGTTTTTTTTTTTTGGGGGGGGGTGTTTCGAGACAGGGTTTCTCTGTGTAGCCCTGGCTGTCCTGGAACTCACTCTGTAGACCAGGCCAGCCTTGAACTCAGAAATCTGCCTGCCTCTGCCTCCCAAGTGCTGGGATTAAAGGCGTGCGCCACCACCGCCCGGCACCACCTTCACTCTTAACCAGACCCACGGGATTCATTGCATCTTCCCCTGTCTCTGCATGGGAGGGGCAACAGTATCCCTCTTTTGCAGCTAGTGCAGCAGAGGTTCAGAGAAGCAAAGGGAATGGCCTGAAGTCACACAGTAAAATGAATCTGGCAGAGACAGGAGTCCTGGAACAAAGGCACAATTAACGTGTTGACAGTCTTCAGAGAGACCTAGAGGAGAGAGGAAAAGAATGGGTTATGAAGCAGTGACCCAGCTTAGTCCAGCCCAGCCCAACCCAGGCTGCCCAGCCCAGGCACTTTTCTGTTGTGATACTCAGGCTCTGGGCAGAGGAGAGCCGGGGAGAGAGAAGCAGTTCAGTCCTCAGCCTCACAATGAGGGCTGTCATGAGGTTGTAAGGTAGGCCTGGGGGCTTCCCATGGTGACACACACAGGAGGGATGCTCCTAGGATCCCACAGGACAAGTCATGGAGCTAGTCCTGGGTAGTGGTTCAGAGCCATGGGACCAGCCAGACTCCAGTCCCCACCACACCACATATTAGCTAAGCTTTCTCCTATAAACACCTTTGCTCTCTCTTTTAAAAGAAGATTTATTTATTTATTTATTTAATATGAGTACACTGTAGCTGTCTTCAGACACACCAGGAGAGGGCATTGCAGAAGATCTCATTACAGATGGTTGTGAGCCACCATGTCCAGAACTCAGAACCTCTGGAATCAGTGCTCTTAACCGCCGAGCCATCTCTTCAGCCCTTGCTTTTTTCTTTGTTTTTTGGATTACATCTTGTCGCAGGGGCTCATGCATGTGCCATGCTGTGTATGTGTGGTTCAGGGGCCTGAACTCAGGCCGCCAGGCTTGGTGGTCGACAGCTTCACCCACTGAGCCATGGCACTACCTTACTCCTCTCCTTTTCTGTGACTCAGTTTCCTGGTGTGTGAAACAGGACAACCATTGCTGACTCTTTCTAGAATCATTCTGAGGACTAAGCAAGACACTGTCTACGTCTCCTGGTATGTGTGGAGTTGTGAGCTATGCTGAGGTGTGGTGTGGTCTGTCATCCACTTTCCCTCTTTTTTTTTTTTTTTTTTTTTTTTAAGTTTTTTTGAGACAGGGTTTCTCTGTGTAGTCCTGGCTGTCCTGGAACTCACTCTGTAGACCAGGCTGGCCTCAAACTCAGAAATCCGCCTGCCTCTGCCTCCCAAGTGCTGGGATTAAAGGCGAGCGCCACCACCGCCCGGCTACTTTCCCTCTTTTTCTTTTCTCTTTTCTTTTATTTTTTTCTTCCCCTAGACAGGGTTTTTCCGTGTATCCCTGGCTGTCCTGGAACTTGCTCTGTAGAGCAGGCTGGCCTTGAACTCATCGATACCTGTCTGTTTCTGTCTCTTGAGTGTTAGCCAGTTACAGTCACAGCAATACAGTGAAATGCAGCTGCTCTCAAGTTTTGCTCTATAAAGTCAAAATCACCTATGCAACAAACATGGGGGACTGCCCAGAGCTCTCCTCTTCTGAGAACTCCCCAGCAGACACTGGCTCAAGTGCACAAACAGAAACACGGGAAGGTTTTTTTGTTTGTTTTGTTTTCTAACTTTCATTTGGAAAAATAAGAAAGGAACATGGGCCATATGAGCAGCTAGAGAGAAATTAGCATCTTATTAAGTCTTCACCATATGCATGTGTTCACTCTATGAGAAAAAAAAATCAGTTTAATGAAACCATTTAAAGACAAATTAACAAAGGTGCGTGCACAGAGAAAGCACCGTTAAAAGAGCCTACTTGCTGGCAGGCGGCCTCCGAGCCCCACGCACCGTCAAAACAGACTTTGCAGTTAACAGACACAGTGTGTTCTGGATTTTGTAAAGAGAGAGAGGAAAAAAAAATATTTAAAGTGAGTGGGCTCAGGGTTGAGCAAAAACACGGAGCCAGCCACAGTCAAAGTCATTAACAATGCTATCCTGCCTCCGGATTGTAAAACAGGGGAAAGGAACGGAAAATTCCCAGCTCCAGTGCATACGCAGCTCTTTTGACAACAATCATGACTTACTTAAAAGAGGAAAGCTATTAAGGCAAGAGAGAAGATGTGAATCTGAAGCAGAGGCCTACCCCGTCCACCATTCTGTCTTTCCTCCTGCCTGTCGGGCCTGGTTGGCACTGAGGACAACAAGGCCTTGCACTCATCTCCATACATCAAGGACCCAGGTGGAGAAGTGGACAGAGTGCTGGGGACATGGTGGAGGGTTGACTGTAGCATCATAGTCATTGTGTAGGGCCATGATCAAGGGGACCGGGCTCAGGGAAGGGGACTGCATGAGCAAGTGTGCAGAGGACAGGCAGGTGATGTGCTTAGAGCCACAGGAGACCTCAGCTATGTGGTTTGCCATTGGCAGGTCATGGGAAGCCATGGGAGGATTTTTGAGCCACCACTCATCCCAGTTATCAGAAAATTCAAAGGTAGATACTCAGTAGTTAAGTGTTTGCTGTTCTTGTAGAGGATCCGAGTTCTGTTTCTCGGCATAGAGGGTGAGTAGCTCACAATCACCTATGACTCCAGCTTCAAGGGAATCTGGTCCTGAGGGCACACACACACACACACACACACGCATGCGCACACATGCTATCATGCACAGATGTGTACAGCTGAAAATACTAAAAGTAAATCTTTTATGGAAATGTAAGGACGGTGCTCCCAGGCAATAGTTCCCTGGAAAGAGCTTGCCTGGTCCCTTGCCCAGAGGAGTCTTTCATCCTTCCCATCCCAGAGCTGTGTGGCCTCCATCACAAACAGTAACTGCAATTAATCTTGTCCAGCTGGTTTTATTATTTCTAATAGTAAGGGATCTTCCTACCTATAGTCCCCTCTCAAGCTGTATTTGTCACACATTGGTGCTTGAAAACTGTTCATTGAATGAATAAATAAAATATCATATGCATCAAGGAAATGTCCCATGAGTACTCAGAAAGGCCCCCTTGACACCACCCCTTCCTTCTTGATGTCATTCCTGCTGGTTCACTTTAAAGTCACAGGAAGAGACATTAGCATGTCTCACTGAGACCTAGTTAGGAAGGGATTCGGGCTTCTAAAAGCCTTGGACAGAGACTTTGAGGTTTCTGTGGCTTTCTCCACAGAAGTTCCCTTGACCCTGGATATTCAGGGGGATTTAAGCTCAGAACCCAGAGCCCAGATCCTTCTGGAAGTTCAAGGCATCAGGATGCCAGCAACAAATTTCCCAAGAAATCCTGGTGTGGTAGCCAACACAAGCTCAGTAGAGGGTGGCCCCTCCATGCCTTCATACGTTGCTCACCCCCGATCCATCGCTCTTGGTTCAGCTATGACTTCCACTGTCCCTGGGTGATGTGACTGTGATGACTATTCATGGTTGTCGACTAAGATTGGCCCTCCTTTTGGTAGACAGCCATTGCTGAACTAGCTGGACCACAGCCTGTATGCCATTCTAATAAATCCCCTGTCTCTCTGTCTCTCTCTGGCTTCTGGCTTCTCCCCTCCCCCAACACACACACACACACACACACACACACACACACACACACACACACACAGAGCATATCATCTGCAAAAGTAGTTATCTATCTATCTATCTATCTATCTATCTATCTATCTATCTATCATCTATCGTCAGTTCAGTTGTCATAGGTGGAGGCTGGGTAAGAGCTATAGAGCTAGGCACATCTTCACATCACCGCATCTGCTCAGCCCCATGCCTGGACACTCCACAGTGGCAGACGGAGTAAGTCTCCAGTGCCTCTTTCCCCACCCCCATCCGCAGGGCCCACCTTCTCTCCCTATCTCCCTAAACAGGAAACACAGCAGGAGAGAGATAAGGGAGCTGGGAGGCTGGGGCAGCTTCTCTGAGCCTCCAGCCTCACCACAGCTGCCCTGTGGACAGGCCAGAAGAATGGAAGGAAGCAGGAAGAGGCCAGAGTTTGCACCTGTGAGTAGGAGGCTGTGGGCGCTAAATAACTCTGTCTCCAGGCCAATCTCTCTTGGAGACAGGGAGGCCTGAGGCCAGAGGTCTTTCTGTGAGGCTGGGGTGCGCAGCCGTCATGGGATCTCATGCTCTGGGTTGTAGTTGACCAAGCAGGTCATGTCTCTCCATCCACAGATCCTTGAACACCTCAACCATGGTCATCTTCATTCCATCACTCCCAAATCCACCTCCTTGGTGCCTCTCTGCCTCTGGTGACTACCTGCCTCCCCAAAAGGCCACTCCTGCCACCCACACGGATAGTTTTGGTCATGGAGAGCAACTGTCGCTGCCTCTAGCAGTTGTTCCTGCCCACGGTGGTTGTACTCTGCTTCCACGGGGGCTGTTCCTTCTGTCCACTGTGTCTGTTCCTGCCCGTGTTTTAACAGGGACTTTCCCTACAGCCACGGTGTCTGCTGCCCACGGAGGTTTCTGCCCAAGTATGTGATCCTGCAGCTCACAGCAACAGTTCTTGCCTACCGTGATGTTTCCTGTGATGCTGACTGTTCCTGCCTAGGACTGTTCTTGAGCCCACAGTGATCTCAGGGACTAATTCTAATACAGCCACTGTTCTTGCCTACAGTGCCCACCCCTGCCCAGAGTGCCCACCCCACCCACCCACAGTGCCCGCCCCTGCCTATGACAGCTGTTTTTGATTACTTCCACTGTTTTCCTCACAGTGCCTGTTCCTTGTCAGAAACTGTTCCTGCTCACAGTCACTGTTTCTGCTGATGTGACAATTCCTGTTCATCCTTCCACACTGACTGTTCCTGCCCACAGTGACTGTAACTGCCCACACTGACTGTAACTGCCCACACTGACTGTTCCTGCCCACTGCAACTGTTCCTGCCCATAGTGACTGTAACTGCCCACACTGTCTGTTCCTGCCCACTGTGACTGTTCCTGTCCACTGTGACTGTTCCTGCCCACAGTGACTGTTCCTGTCCACTGTGACTGTTCCTGCCCACAGTGACTGTAACTGCCCACACTGACTGTTCCTGCCCACTGTGACTGTTCCTGTCCACTGTGACTGTAACTGCCCACACTGACTGTTCCTGCCCACTGTGACTGTTCCTGTCCACTGTGACTGTTCCTTCCACTGTGACTGTAACTGCCCACACTGACTGTTCCTGCCCACTGTGACTGTTCCTGCCCACTGTGACTGTTCCAGCCCACACTGACTGTTCCTGCCCACTGTGACTGTTCCTGCCCACACTGACTGTTCCAGCCCACACTGACTGTTCCTGTCCACTGTGACTGTTCCTGCCCACAGTGACTGTTCCTGTCCACTGTGACTGTTCCTGTCCACTGTGACTGTAACTGCCCACACTGACTGTTCCTGCCCACTGTGACTGTTCCTGCCCACTGTGACTGTTCCAGCCCACACTGACTGTTCCTGCCCACTGTGACTGTTCCTGCCCACACTGACAGTTCCAGCCCACACTGACTGTTCCTGTCCACTGTGACTGTTCCAGCCCACACTGACTGTTCCTGCCCACTGTGACTGTTCCTGCCCACAGTGACTGTAACTGCCCACACTGACTGTTCCTGCCCACTGTGACTGTTCCTGTCCACTGTGACTGTAACTGCCCACACTGACTGTTCCTGTCCACTGTGACTGTTCCTGCCCACTGTGACTGCTCCTGCCCACTGTGACTGTTCCTGCCCACAGTGACTGTTCCTGTCCACTGTGACTGTTCCTGCCCACTGTGACTGTTCCTGCCCACTGTGACTGCTCCTGCCCATTGTGACTGTTCCTGCTCACTGTGACTGTTCCTATCCATTGTGACTATTCCTGTCCATTGTGACTGTTCCAGCCCACACTGACTGTTCGTGCCCACTGTGACTGCTCCTGCCCACTGTGACTGTTTCTGCCCACTGTGACTGTTCATGTTCACTGTGACTGTTCCTGCCCACTGTGACTGTTCATGTTCACTGTGACTGTTTCTGCCCACAGTGACTGTTCCTGTCCACAGTGACTGTTCCTGTCCACTGTGACTGTTCCTGTCCACTGTGACTGCTCCTGCCCACGATGACTGCCCGTGCCCACTATATCTGTTCCTGCTCTACACAGCCACGGCCCTTTCTCACTGCCACTGTTCTTGCCTCCCACACCACATTTTTCCCTGTCTTCTCGCTGCTTTCCCCCAGGTCTTTAGGCAGAGCCAACACTCCCAGGAGCTGTTGTTTGACTCTCAGATTCAGTGTCAGGAGGGCACAGCCCTTGTCTGTCTATAATGTTGGCCATAGAGACCACTTCATATTCTCATGCCCTCCCTTGCCCTAGGAAATTGATGCTGCAGATCCAGGCCTGGCCCACAGTATGTGCTCAGTGACCTCATCTGGAAATGGTTTTCTCCTCTGATCTGCTTTGTATCTCTGCCCTCCCTATCACCCCATCCAACACCTGCCAGAGCTAGGCCTGCAGCCTGCCACTACCTGTGAGGGGAGCAGAGGCTGTGTAGGAACACACAGGCTGAGAATCTTCTGGAATGCTAGAGTGCAGGCTTTCAGCTTGGAGGGATGGGTGGTTAGAGGTGCTTGGGGCAACCACACAGCAGGAAAGCTGAGAAGTGGGAGAAGCCCATGTCCTAGGAACCGTGGGAGTCAGTACAGAGAGAACTGAGGCCAGGAGAAAGCATAACCAGATAGCAGAGAGAGAGACCAGGTGTCACAGACAGAGGGCAAGATACTCTGTCCCCATATATACCCCGGATGCATTTGGGGAGGCACATCCTGCCTCTGAGGCAATGAGTGGACAGATCTAAGGGGGGCAGCTGACTGCTGGCCTCCTCCAAAGCACTAACTATAGTCACAGGCTTCTGTGAAGGGTGACTCACAGCTGGTGTGGGGATGGGGTCAAACAGGCGAGGCTCTGGACACAGATCTGGCTCCAAGGATTAGACATCCACAGCCAGCATGGGCACCTCAGCACAGACAGGCAGTGCATAGGAGTGGTCCAGCCAGCTCCAAGCCTTCCCAGCCTTGAATGAGGGAGGGTAGCCTAGAGGGGTAAACTTCTGAAGTGACCAGGAAGAGGGGAAGTCAAGGATGAACCTTGCAAGATCCCTTTGTGTGTGCAGTTGGTGTGTAACTGGCTCAGGGTCATTCCTGTGCTTAACTGAAGGCTCTAAAATCCATGAGTTCAAAACTTAGCCCGCAAATTCGGCAGCCTTAAGAGGTGGTGAAAAGGGTAAGAGGGGTCCCGTTGGTCATCCTGGTTGACAGAAGCAGCAAGAGGGTTTCCAACAGCAATCTGACAGGCAATGAGACCCTCAGAGCAAGAGCAGGGTAGCAGCAGCAGGCACACTTAGCCTACTGCAGGATAGCCACAATGTCAGTCCTTGCAGCCAAAACCAAGCCCACACTCCCTGGCACAGCAGACTACTTTGTCCAATGGCTATCAGAGCTGGAACACAGGGAAATGTGGGGTTCCTCCCACTTTCCTCTCTTCTGCTGAGAGGTCAGAAACAGGAATAGAAAGCACAGGTTGGGGTGGGGGAGGGGCTGCTGAGATGGCTTAGTGGTTCAGAGTGTCTGCTCTTCTAGAGGGCCTGAGTTCTGTTCCCAGGTCCCATGTCAGGAACCTCACAACTGTCTATAATTCCAGCTTTAGGAAATTTAGACCCTTTAGCTTCCTGTGGTGCCTGCATACATGTGTACAGACCTAATGTGCTTACACATATACACTTACACACACAGAAAACCCTACACATAAATTAAAAGATAATTGTATATTCAAAATAAGAAAAGAAAAGGAAAGGAAAGGAAAGGAAAGAAAAGAAACGAAACATGGGTTTTGGGAGGCTTTCCCTTACCCAGTGTTAACATCTCTCATGTAATTCGTCCTGTTCTACTTATTTGCATGCACACATGCCCAGCCAATCACAGCCCACTGGGCTGTATATACTGTGGGTCCCCACAGCATTTTTGTCAGTCTGGATCCTGGCTAGGGTCCAGCTCTCAGCCAGCTCTGTCCATTAGAGAAAACTGCTCCCGAGACTCACCAGACTCCCTTCCTCAGCTCCTGCTGCTCCTGCCCTGAGAGTTATCGCTCCATTTCTGAGATCCGCCATTCCAGCCTCGGCCTTCCAGACTTGCTACTCTCTGTCACCCTCATTGGTGACCTGCTTTCTGAATCCTTACTCTGCAGGCGACTGCAGCATTTGTTCTACCCTGAAACCTGTGGAGTACATGGGGCTGTACTAGGAACTTCTGTTAGGTGGCCATTCTGCTGCAACTGGGGGCTTCAGACTCTCCCTCTTCCCTACTGGACTGTCAGGAGTTCGCCTTGGCTTGTGGGCCCTTTGCTGTCTGCAAGCTCAGTTCTCAGAGAGAGGAGAAGTAACTTGAGTGGGACTTTTGTGGAGCTGGGTGTGACAAAATGCCCAAGAAAGCAGCTCCAGGCTGAGGGCTCACAGGTTCAGAGTTCAGGCTGTGGTCTCCTGGTGCTCTGACCTAACAGAGAAGCACAATGGAAGAGGGCTGAAGAGTTTCTTCATATGGTGGACAGGAAGCAGAGAGTGGGGACAGCCCTGGGGACCTGACATCACCTGCAAAGGGCAAGTAGCAGTGACTACTTCCCATTGTGAGATCTGGAAACTAGCCTGCCAGGAGTGAAGATATTCTAAAGGGGGACTTGTTTCCCTGAAAGAGACAGGCCGTCTTACAAAATGAGACTGAAGCTCAGATAAGGGTGGGTCAGTGGTGGGCCAAATTACGTCTTAACTAAGACCACCTGGATGTGCAAACTCTGAGTCCTTTATTTAAACGTTGATTTAACCTCAGAACCCTGGAGATGGACTTGAGCAGGTCACTGGATCTCTTTGTCCTTCTTCCCAATGTGTCCGAACTGCATACATCTCCTTGTTGTGCTTTCCGCTTTGAATCTGGTTCTTTTCATTGGCTTATTGCGGACAGGTAGTCAGACCCAACTCGGGGAACAGATTGTGACCCCCAAGTTGGGTAACAGTCTTATCTAACCAAGTCCTCACCATCTCCAAAAGTAATTCCACCCTCGGGGGACAAAATGTTCAACACATGAGCTTGTGGGGACATGGCATTTCTGAAACATGGTGGGATGATCAGGTACAATGGGTCTGTGGATCGATACAGGAACTGTGGGAGTGGGTTAGAGGTCAGAGGCATGGATAAGGTCTGCCTGTGTACTTGTGCCAGCCCGCCCTTCCCCATCTCTCACATCTCTCTCAGTCTCTGTCTTTATCCTCTTCCTCATGGAGGTCCCCATCACATGGGAGCCTCTTGACTTTGGACCCCCAGCCTAAGAAATCAATCTCTGATCTCATGACCCAACTTCAGGCATTCTATTATAACAACATAAAGTGGACAAAACATCACACAGTGGGACATGGAGTGAGCGGGAAGCCCTGGGGGACAGTTTCCCTCAGAACCAAGTGCTCAGCCTGGCCTTTTAAAACTTGGGGTCTTAACAAACACCCAGCCTCACCCAGGCCAAGATCAAGAAGTCTAGATTCTCCTCCACCCAAGAGAGGGACTGATTAATGAGGAAGCATTCTATCAAGAAACCACTGTGTGGGCTGGGTATAGGATTCTGTGGTGTAGATTTTTTGCTTAGCATACGTCAAGACTTGGACCCAGTCTAGATGGGCATGGGGGAGAGAGAGAGAGGAAGAGGGAGAAGGAGAGGAAGAAAGGGAGAGAGGGAGGGGGAGGGGTGGAAGAGAGGGGGACTCACTTGAGAGAGAGAGAGAGAGAGAGAGAGAGAGAGAGAGAGAGAGAGTCATTTTCTCTCACTCAGACATATGTCTCAACCTCTAAACAGTAGTCAGTACTAAACACAGCACCCTGTATGAGCTGCTACTGATGGGTGGCAAGTGACTCTAAAGCCTAGTGTCTTAAGAGACCCTACATGCATTAGCTCATAGCTTCTGTGGGTAAGAACCCCAGTCACTCCCACCTATGCCCTCTGCTTCCAAGTGTCCTCATAACAAGGCTGCAGTGGACTTCAGCTGAAGGCTTGCCTGGGAAAGGGCTCATTGCTTAGATCATCCTGGGACTGGAGGAAGAAGCCCTAGGCAGCAGTGACCAAGGCCATGTCCAATGGTCTTCCCAGTCCTTAACCCCCAGGCTTCTCCAACATGGCTGTCAGCTTCCCCAGGCTGCCAGCCAATAGGAACCATGGACCTCTCCCAGGGCTAGGTGCCCTTCCTATCCTGGTGCAGCCCTGTTCAGAGGCACTATCTTGGGCTCCCAGGTGAAGTGTGACTCTACTCTCATTTTCCACCCACCCCTGCCCTGTCAGAACACGGTCAGAGAAACACTCCATGGTGGAGAACTCCTTGGGGCAACTGTGAGAGAAGCTCCAGGAGAAAAGGCAGAGGCCTTTGACCACAGGTGCGTGTTGAACCCTGCATTGTTATTGGATGTGGTTTTGTGCCTCCTGTGACAAACACTTACGTTTAATTTATAAGACATGTTTATTTTTGTTGGATGTCAGGACGTAGCTATAGCGTCGAATCTGGTGAAAGGATGTTCTGAGTGCCGGATGCTGTCCTCACTGCACCCCAGATCTGGCCATGGCCTTCTGCCTTGCTTTTGTGCTTTCCCAGATACAATCTACATTACATGCCAGGCTATTGTGTTAATGTTGTTCTGTCCTGAGACAGTTTTGGGAAAGGGCTGCTCTGTTAGTATTTAGTGTGTGCCTACTGATGTTTATTTACATGTTTTTCTGATCGTGTTTGTTTTTCTGAACTCAAAGAACCTTCCTTGGATCATTGCTCTCTTTGTTACATCCGAGTACAAAAGTACGTTGAGACTAAAATGAAGCGACTGTAGTCTGCTCCATTCTTCAGGTCCTTGGATCTCAGGTCCCACAGACACGGATCTGACATTTGTGTCAGGATGGGCTTTTATTTAAATCTGGCTGGAAGGACCCTTGCTTCCCACTCCAAGACTCAGGGCCCTGGCTTCCTCTCCAGTGTGACAGCGGAGCTCACTATAGCCGCTGTCCGCAGGCACCCCATAGACATCCATTCAAGGAGTAAATGAGAGACTGAAAGAATGAATGAAGGTTTTGCATCACTGAGGGGTCAGTCAGGGGAGGTGTCTCAGATCCTTCCTCCACTTCTGGCTCATTTCTCCATTCTTTTACCTTCTGTTTCTAAAAGAGCAGGGTAAAAAGGAATTTTCTGGAAACAGCTGTAAGAAAAGCTCCCCTGTTGTGACTCAAAATAGGATAGAAAATGGCTGGAGGGAAAGCGTTACTCTAGAACCATCTTCCAGCAGCCCTGGCTGCCACTAGCCATGGTGCTTCAGTGCTTGCCCCCAAGGCGAGCCCATCTTACCACTTCTGGTGTCCTTACCACCAAGTAACTCTGCTCAGGCTCAGCTGTGACTATTCTAGCTTAGATGTCACCTGGCTGGCCAGAGTAGACCATTTTCTCAAACAGTGATCCATGGGAAAAGGCCAAGCCCACAGTGAGTGGTGCTATCCCTGAGCTGGTGGTCCTAGGTTCTATAACAACTTTCCCAGTTCTTAGCAAAGCAGGTGGCTGCTGAGAACACCTTCCCTGTCCTCTGGCCTTTGGGGGAATCTTGTCTTTCCCACCTCCTTTTACTTCAAACAGTTCCTGGATAGAGATGAGGCCTTGTGTTCCATTCACAGTTAAAGAAAGCCTTAGTAGGAAACCACAGAGCAGCTCATGTTTGGTGAAGTTGTATCAGGTGTCACAGCTAACCTCTCAAAACTCACACTGAGGCCTTAACTGCCCATTCCTCAGATTGTGACTGTGCATATCTGACCTTGGGGATCTGGGCCTTTAGAGAGAGGGTAAAGCTAAAGTGAGGCATTGGGTCGTGAACTTACACCATCGGAGGAGAGTTGAGGAAGCAGACTTCAGAAGCTGGGCACAACACTGTCATCCTGGAGTGGGGGTGGGGGCGGAGGCAGAAGGGTCAGAAACTCAAGGCTTTTCATAGCTATGAATTAAGTTTAAGGTCATGCTGGAAACATGAGACCCTGTTTCAAAAGATAAGAGGAAAGAGGAGAGGGGACAGGAAGGAAGAGAGGTGAGGAAAGAGAAAATGAAGTCAAGCACAGGCGCACCCAGAGGAAGAGCCTGTAAAGATGCAGGGAGAAGACACTAACAGTAAACCAAGGAGATCCTCCTCCTGCTGCATGGAGAGCAGTGAAGCCTGACATTGCGATCATCAAAGGGGGGCTCTAGGAGAAAGGGGATCACTCTCTTTGGGCCCATGGGAAATGCCTGGGCATGTTAAGCTTAGGCCTGCTGCAGCCATTTTGTTATCATGAGGCAAAGAAGAGAGATGGATACACAGAAAGTTAGAGAGAACCTTGTTCTTGATATCACTGAGTCTTATACCTCATTTTAATTCTGCACTTCTATTTATACAAGAAAAAACTACAGGTGGGGAATGCATAGGTTCTACTGGGGAAGCCACTGGCTTTTTTTTCCCAACTGGGTATGATGTGCCTGTGAAATTGCCCGTAGACTAGTGCTCCCCCAGCTTTGGTGAGAGAAGTTTGCTGTCTCAGTGGAGCATCAGTTGCCAGAAAGACCCATGACTGGCCAAAATGTTAAGAATTGGACTGAGCAGGGGTCCCCAATGGAGGAGTTAGAGAAAGGACTGAAGGAGCTGAAAAAAGAACAACAATACAACCAACCAGATCCCTCTGAGCTCCCAGGAACTAAACCGCCACCCAAAGAGTACACATGGAGGGACCCATGGCTCCAGCCGCATATGTAGCAAAGGATGGCCTTGTCTGGCATCAATAGGAGGAGAGGCCCATGGTTCTGTGAAGGCTCAATGCCCCAGTGTAGAGGAATGCCAGGGTGGGATGGTAGGAGTGGGTGGGTGGTTGGGGGAGCACCCTCATAGAAGCAGGGGGAGGAGGGATGGGATAGGGGGTTTCCGGAGGGGAAACTGGGAAAGGGGATAACATTTGAAACGTAAGTAAAGAAAATATCTAATAAAAAAAGAGAATTAAGTGACTATCAAATACTCAGTCCAAGATATGACATCTTAATTGCCCCTTCCCCAAGGCCCAAGGAACTTAATGGAAAAGAGGGTTGGAAGAATGCAGGCTCTGGGGATGAGGTGGCATATGGAGGAACACTGTCTTCTGGGTAGGGCATGGCTGTCAAACTCTGGAACTCACAGCAGCTGTGATTATCAGCACAAGCCCCTCACAAGGCAGGACCAGTCAACCTTTTGTCATGGAGGGGGAGGGGCTCCTGCGGCCTCACTCCTCCCTGAGGATCCATAGGCAGATAGTGGCTGGGATGAGGGTCAGGTATTTTCTTTAGTAGCGTGGCCACTGGAAATCTGCTCATGCTTCTGTGAATAGCGTCTCCTGCAGATGCATGTATGCAGCTCTAATTAAACTCACTGGTCACACACAAAGAAGATACAAAAGTCAAAAAGGACGAGGAGAGAGGTCAGCGTGTAGGGGAGGGCATGAGAGACGGTCACCATGGTCGAGTGTGATCAAAATGCATTAAGTACATGTAATGGAAATGTCACCATGAAACCCACTATTATGTAGATTAATATACACTAATAAAATCCTGTTTAAAAGTTTCATTCGGGGTTGAGAACAGCTCAGTGGACAAGTATCTAGTCCACTCCCACTCCCATCCCCTTCAAAGAAAACAGAACATCTTGTCTGTTTGGGCCTCTTGGAATCAGGACTTTTCTTTGCATTGCACCCAGAGATGGAGGCAGGCTGGGGAAGCCCCTCTTCCACGCTCAAGGAAGCATCCTGAGTCTAACCAGACAATGAGTGAGTGAGTTTGCTCTTGGCCTCAGGCCTCCTCCTCCTAAGGCAGGAAGTCTCAGCTCTCTGGACTGGGTCAGGCTCCCATTGACATTTTTGGATGGTACCTAAGTCCAATCTTCTGAAACTCTGTGAACCTAGTCTGTCACAGGAAGCAAGGACTTGGGGAAGGGGACTGAGCAAAGAAGACAGCATCTGAGACCTGGATTTAGGGGATCCAGAACTTGATCAGAGCTGGAACCTCAGCGGCATCTCAAGAGACCCAAGGCATGGAGATAAGTCTCAGTTACCATGGCGATACAGCAGGATCGAGGATGGCCCTTCCGCTCAGTCTGTGCTGAGGATTGACAGGACTATGAAGTGCTGAGTGCTGCCTCCAGCCCATCATAAGCTACAACAGATCTCATCTCTCCCTGTCACCAGCAGCACATCAGTCCTGACTACAGCTCTGCCCAGTCTCTGTCCACTAGGAGCAGAAGCATGAAACAGCAGCAGAGTTTGGAAAATTATCTAGGAATTTGATGCGGCTAGAGGAATAGTGGCTGGGTATTGTGAATTGAAATTCAGGAGTCTGAATGGCAGTTTCTGGGAGGGCAAGAGTTTGACTTCGGTGGTGCTCAGGGGACAGGCTCAAGTTACCATTGTGTCTGCCACTGGGGACGATGTATTTGTTTGTTCTTTTGTTTGAGACATGGTCCCAGGCTGGCCCTTAACTCTACCTATATAGCTAAGGGTGACCTTAAACTTCTGATCCTCTTGCCTCTACATAGCACCTGCTAGTACTAAGCTTATAGGCGTGTGCCACCATGCCTGGTATATAAGGTGCTGGGGATGAAATCCAGGCTAAGCTGGTGACGTGGAGGTGGAGATTCCAGAGACTGACTGACATTTGAAAGGTAGCTACAACACTAAGACTGGAAGCCCTCAATCTACCTGGGTGTGTTTCAATCAAGGATGCATGCCCCCAAAGAGCCAGAATTAGGAACTTGGGTGAGGTTAGTTTTGTGTAAATGACCCATAAATGGTGCAGCCAGCCTCTGCTCTTTTACTCTCTTGAAGCCAGGTCACAGTTGAGGTCTAGCAAACCTCTGAGCTCCTCTGGAGCTCCTGAATCCCATCTCCCCATGAGTCTCCATTTATACAGAGGCACATGTGCCCTCGAGCTCCAGTGACTGTCCTCCAGACTCAAGCTAGAGTCTCTAACACAAACACTCTACCAACGGAAGCATCATCCCCAGCCACCCAGCCACCCAGTGTTCTTCAAGGAACAAGCCACCAGATCAAATAACAAACAGAAAACCCTGGGTGGCCAAGCCATAATGTCCCAATGCTTTTCTCTTAAGCTGAGAGTCTTTTGGAAACCTGCCTGCTGGGACTTGGAGTACCTCAAAGTTCCTGTGACATGGTCTCTCTCTAGCCCAGGCTTGTCTGAAATTCTCCATCATCCTGGGTCTGCCTCCTCGATGCTGGGACCACAGTGTGCTTCCACACATTCTGCCGGTCAGAACCTCGGTCCCAGAAGAGCAGCTCTAGAATAGGGGGCTCATGAAACACATTAGGTGGTGAAGGTCCATCCCCAGGAGTGATGGAAAGATGTTACTACAAAAGACCCTATCCAAGCCCAAGAAATGCCAACCTCATGTTCTGATTAGTGTGGACTACATTGGGTTTCAGATAACTATGTCATTTAAAGGTCTGAAACAGAGCTGGTCTCCTGTTTACTCCAACTCCTCTTGCTCCACTCCTTTCCAGTATAGATGACACACCACGAAAGCCAGACACCAGCACCAGATATTTGAACTTCAGAACAGTGACCCTAACACATTTTCATGCATATAAGTTACCATCTCAGACATTGTGTAATTATAGGTTATCCTCCTCGTCCAGCTTTTCTTGCACAGCCATTATTGTCCTTATCTCTGGCCTGCATGGGACCTTCAGCATGAATTCATTCATTCATCATTCATTCATTCATCCATTCATCCATTCATTCATTCATTCATTCATTCATTCATTCATCATTCATTCATTCATTCATCATTCATTCATTCATTCATCCATTCATTCATCATTTGTTCATCCATTCATTCACAGAGCATATGTTTAATATCTGTATGCCAGATGATGAAGAAGTCACTAGGGCTACAACTTCCAAAGTGTTAGCAATCTCCACATCACATCCTTCTCCACCCAGGACCTTTGCATAAACTGTCTCCTTACCTTAAATGCCAGTTGTATCTTCCCTGTCCCTATGTACCCCTTAAGTTCCCTGTTAGCTAGAAGCCTTCCAGATGTCCATCACACAGGAGGTCATTATGTCCAGAGTCCTCTGCACTGTTACCTGAGATTCTCAAGTCAGGGTAATGTCACATGCATTGAATGACTATCAATGAGAGACCAGCACTTGGTCCCAGGCCACTCCTACACTTGACTAATTTCATCCAGGTTAAGGACCCAAGAGGTTGAGCTTGCAATGGATCTAACATCTTTTCAAAGAAGCAACCAGCCAAGTCCCTTGGAAAGTTGGGTGTCCCTCTCCAGTTTATGTCAGGAGATGAGGTCTGTTTAGAGTTCCAGGTCCCAGAATCCCCAGAGATGCTTTGTGTCTTGACTGGGACTGGTTCATACCATCAGCTCTAGACTTCCCCTGTGGTCTCTGGGAACCTCCATAGTTATGGCAATTGTCCTCCATCCTGTCGGCTGCATGGAGAACAGAACCAAGTCCACAGCCACATTGGATGGGAGGCAGGGAACAGGATCTCAGAGACCAGGGGACTGGTATGGTAAAGGGTATCATTCATGTGGCAGACTATGTCTCAATGGCCTTGTGCTTTATGCAATATGAGGTCTCCAGGCCTCAACCCTTTCCTAAAAACCAGGAAAGAAAGGAGAGTGAAATTAGGAGAAAGACATGACTAATGGGAGAGGAACAGGAGAAAAAAAAAAACCAGGGATGGAGAGAGTAGAGGCAGACAGATATAGACACAGAGAGACAACGACAGACACCAAAACACAGAGAGAGACACAAGGAGAGACAGTCAGAAAGACAGACAGAAACTCAAAAGAGAGATACACAGAGAGACATAGGAAGATAGAGCCAGACAGGAACAAAGAAATCCATCACCCATCTATCTATCCACCTACTCACCATCTATCTACCCATTTATTTTCCTCCTATCCATCCACCTACTTATCCATCTATTTATTACCCACCAATCCAAGTGTAGACTTGCCCACAACTTATCTATTATTCATCCATCTATCCATTTTTCTGTCCATCCATCCACCCACTTATCCATCCATCCAGTTCATCTACCCATACATTCATCTACTTATCCATTTATCCATCTACCCATCCATTCATCCACCCATTTATCCATCCATCCATCCATCCATCCATCCATCCATCCATCCACCTATCCACCCAGTCCATCTACCCATACATTCATCCATTCTTCCATCAGTTTATCACCAAAATATCCATGCACACCATCCACCTATTCACCTACCCACCTGCCACTCATCCCTTAATCTATATTTACATTCTTCAATATAATCCACCCATTTATCCACCTATCTAACCATCCACATAGCCACCCACCCACTTATCCACTCATCCATCCATCCATCCATGCATCCATCCATCTACCCACCCATCTACCCACACAACCATTTTTTAAAATTTTAATAAAGGAGATTAAACCCAGGGCCTTATGAACGTTAGGCAAGAGTTCTACCACCAAGCTGCACCCACAAGGCCACTCCAATGCCATTTAATCTTAAGTTAGAGCCCTACAATGTAGCCTGTTGGCTTTGATTTCAGGTCCTTGTAGATTGTGTGTGTGTGTGTGTGTGTGTGTGTGTGTGTGTGTGTTTGTGTGTGTGTGTGAAGAGAATATGCTATTTGGTGTCCCCCACCCCAAAGGTTGTAACCTCTTAATTCCATTACGTTAATGCTAATATTTATTGGTTATTTGCTTTGTTTATTATTTTCTTTTTTGATTCAGGGTCTCATGTAGCTCAGGCTGGCCTCCAACTCCCTATGTAGTTCACAACTGGTACTTCTGACCTCCCTGCTTCTACCTCCTGAGTGCTGGGATTAAGGCTGTACCACCATGCCTGACATGCTGGGGCTAAACTCCAGAGCCTCCTGCATACTAGGCAAGCACTCTTCCAACTCTCCAGCCACGCTTGGTTCATATTTTGATTCACTAAATATTCTTTTTGAGTCCCTTTTATGAGTCAGGCACTGTGAATGGACCTTGGGATAAGGCTGTTGCCAAGCAGCTGGCTCACGCATGCGCAGACCTGAGCTGTGGTGCGCTGTGCTGTAACGGAAGAGTCTCGGGGTCTTACAGCAAAGGCTGGATTCTTAAAAACCAAGCCACTAAGCAAACATTCTGGGGAGCTTTATGGAGCTCAGCTGTTTGTACTGGGCCAGGCCGGCATCTGTAAGGAGATCTCCTGGGGATGCTTATGTACCTTGTAATTGGCTCCTGCTCCTCTGTCTCCAGGGAGTGGTCAGACAGAAGCGTGTCTCTAGTTTATTAGAGCTTTACATGCTTGGGATAAAAGTAAGGAATCAGTGGACAGTTGCAGATCTGGAGAAAACCCAGAAAGAGAGGAAAGCTAGCATTAAGATGAGTATTTGCAGCCATGGGTGCGGCCATTGGCATGTTGCCTGGCAGAGCAAACTTGGCCAAGGCACGTTCCCATTCTGACCTGGGATGCTCCTTTTCTGATCAGAATCATGGTTTGCCCGTTATCAACAATGTCTGTTTGCTCTTTCTGCCTGGAGCCTCATCCCTTGCCTTTCTTCCTGCATAGGACTCCTCTGTCCTATTTGGCAGACCACAGTGGGGTGGTAAGCAGGCTATGCGGTGACAAACACACCCTGGCAAAGCAAAGCTGGCTGCCGGCCAAGAATAAGATGCAGGTGTTCTAGGAAAAAGGCTTTGGAGGGTCAGTCTGCAGTCGGGCCTGTAAGCCCGCTCTTCCCACTGAGTCAGGCAAGATCAGAGTGTTCACTTAGTAAGAGAACCAGCCTCCCTCTGGAAAACAAAGATGTCATTAGGCAGGATGGATGACTCCCATACACAAGCTTACACCATCATACCGGACACAGATGTGTCTAGACTTCTCCATCCAGAGGATCTGTGAACGCCACAGTGGGATTCAGTGGCACAGAAGAGCAGCAGGTGTCTCCTAGGTAGGGACTCTTGTTGTCCTCAAACTTGCTTTCTAGACAACTTAGCCACAGAGCACAACAAGAAACTGGATGATGGCCCCTCCCAGTAGAGGCTCCAGACCCCTGCCCCTTTTCTGTAAAGTGTGTGTGTTTGTGCGTGCATGTGCCTAGGCACATTCAATTAGCCCCTATTTCTAGTAGCATCCCAGGTGGGAGGAGGCAGTGGTCCCTGGAGGGTTTGTGCTAAAATCTCAAAGACTTGGCTGGGCTGTGGGCTGGAGGAGTGCATTGGAAAAAACGGGAGCAGGACTAGGGTTGACAACTGTTTTAAGACCTGGAAATGCAAAAAAAAAAAAAAAAAAAAAAAAAAAAAAAAAAAAAAAGAAGCATCCCTCCAAACTCAGGGGGTGTCCTTGGGACCTGGGAATTCATTTCAGTGAGAGGCTTTGGGAAGATAAACAAATGCAATCACTCTTGAGTGTATATTTAATGAACTGTCAATGTTTTGGGAAATGATTGCAAATTACACATAAAAGGAGACAATTCAGAAAAAAAATCAAGGAGGCAGTGATTAAAATGTTCAAGTGCCTCAGGGAAGCTAGATTAGATTGGGAGGTCAACCACCTGGGGGTGGGAGTGGGGGTGGGGAGAGCTGTGCTGGCAGGTGTCCTTCAGGAGTAGCTTTACCTAGTAGGGAATGTGTGCCAGAGATTCCCCCCCCAGTACCTCACCACCCACAGTGCCAGGAGGATAACCACTATGGGGCTTTAGGAAAATTTGGTGGCTTGGGCCGGCAAGAATAAGATGTTAGTGAAGGAAGCCTTACCACTTGAGTTCAGTCCCTGGAACCACATGAAGGTAGGAGAGAACCATCTCCACAAAGTTGTCCTCTGAGACGTGTGTGTTGGGGCGTGTGTACTGCTGTCCCATACACACACACACACCACATACACAGGCAACACATACATACACACACACACACCATATACACACACACCACATACACATACACCACATACATACACACACCACACAAACAACGCATACATACACACCACACACACACCACATAATGCACACAACATATACATACACACACACCACATACACACACACCACATACATACACACACCACATACACACACACACCACACACACACACCACACACACACACCACACACACACACCACATACATACACACACCACATACACACACACCACACACACACCACATACATATACACACACCACATACACACCATACACCACACACACACAACACATACACACACACCACATACACACATACCACATACACACACACCACATACATACACACACACACCACATACACACACAACACATACATACATGCACACCACACACACACAACACATACATACACACATACACACACACACCACATACATACACACAACCCACACATACAACGCATACATACATAACACACACCACATACACACACACACACACACATTCACAGAGAGAGAGAGAGAGACAGGGAGAGAGAGGAGAAAGGAAGCAAGGGAAGCAAGGAAGGAAAGAAGGAAGAAAGAAGACCAGAGCTTTTAAGTGGCCTACTGCAGTCAGCAGGGTTGGAATTCCCCATGCAAATGCCCGAGGGTAACCTTCACTTGGGGTGCTGGAAGCAAGGCAGCACTCCAGTCCTAAGAAGCTCAGTCTAATGGCCTTAACATTACTAAGCTGGAGTCCCCTGCCATTCTTCCCTATGCTTTCAACCCTTTCTTTGTAAAGACACTTGCTCTTTTAAATCTTAAGTAGTTTGCCATGGCACAGGGACCACCACAAAGGCCTTGGTGGAGCTGGGGAGAGGAGATGGTGTTTCTGTCCTTTTTCATAATTCTCAGGGTCTGATGGTCCAGCCGGAACCCACGTTCACATCTGGGGCCTCATGTTCCAGTAGGGAGCACTGAGGCTGGGTGAGGGCGGAGCTCCAGGCTGCAGGCTCCTGGCTCCTGGCTCAGGGCTCTTTGTGCAGGATGTCATTGCCCCATGTCCCTTGTTCGGGGGCTGAGTTCCAGCACCTGACTTGTCCAGGCCAAACTCTGATCCTAACAGACTTGAGACTTTTAGGCCAATGGGACATTTGGAGCTTTTTCTTCTTGTAGATGCCAGAGAAAAGAACTCCAAAAGAACTCCTTGAGGGGAGAGGTAAGCATTTTCAAAATCCATGTCTTCCGCTGTTCCTGTATTACTTTCCTGTTGCCATGGCAAAATGCCTGTGGGCAGCCGTTTACAGAAACAAGGGTTTGTTTTGGCTCACAGTTTGAAGGGACAGTCCGTCACCAGGAAGACATGGTGGGGAAGGCAGGACAGCTGGTCACATTCATCTGCCATCGAGGCTCAGAGAGATGAGATGTGACGCTCAGCCCCCTTTCTTCTTACTCAGGCCGGAACCCCACCCCCACTCTCCAGCCCCTGCTAGTGCTGCCCAGGCTCCTCCCACTTCCATTAGCCCAATTTAGAAACTCCCTCATAGACATAACAGATCCATCTTCTAGATGAGTCTAGATCCTGTCAAATTGGCAATATTAACTATCAAAATCCTCCCTAAGGCAGGGAGTTAGGAGGCCTTGACCTAGGTAGGATTCAGGAGGCCCAGGTCACGGCTGAGCTTCTCATTGGTCAAGACTGCTACTATTTCTCAGCATCCCCATCTAGACAGTGAAGTAGCTGGACTACAGTGAATTCTCCACAAGGTTTCTTTGGAGTGGGCAAATGAAGAATCTACAACTTTCTGAGCCAGGTTGCTCCTGGGTCCATGCTAACCTGAACTCTCCTTGGTCAGGGCTGGCCAGCCCTTCTTTTTCACCCCTGGGCTGTCTCTCTCCCATCCCCACTCTCTCCCCTTGGAATATTCCATTGTCTGCCTGCAAACCTGTGATAAGCCACCATTTGGGGAACTTTCTTGCTCTCCTGACAGAACAGTTGAAGGGATCCTACAGGTTGTTTGCTCAATTTTGCATGTGGAATCACTAAGACTAAGATTGGTCTGTGAATAGGAGACTAGCTCTCCCAGAAACAAAATGTGGTCTCATTTGGGACTAAACTTCCAGGGTCCCCATTCTGGGGGAGAAAAGGGCACTTTTCTGTCTCTGATATACAGGTATCATGTTTCCTCATGGTGTCCCGAGTTGGTTGCTAGTGTGACTTTAGTAACCTTTCTGGAGCTCACTAAACTCCAGGAGGGAGTGAGCCAGGAGGGAGCAAGTGATGTTCAGCCCTGCTTAGCCAAAGCAGCCAGTGGGATCTTGTTACACTTTCTTTTATTATGACTGAAGATCCTGTTGGAGTTTAATGACACCATTTTATTCGAACTGTGTTTGTTTTATGCTACCCTTCTATTTATAGCAATCCGACACTGCTTTTCCATTTATGGCCGTGGTAGAACATATCACTGTTTAAAAACAAACTCATTTAAGTAAAACAAAATATAAAATAAGTGCTGATTTAAAGAAAGCACTTAAGCAGGCAGCCCTCATCCTGGGGCTGTGTCACGCTCACGTTCTCAAGGAGGCAGAAGGAGACTGAGGCCAGGAGCCAGAATCACTGTCCCAGCAGGATGGGAGATGTGCAGCCATCCCAGTCTTTTCTTCATCTTCTTAGTTGGTTCTGGGGTGGAATTCAGGTGTCAGGCCTGGTGGCAAGCACCTGTAAGCAGTGGGCCATCTTGCTGGCCCCAGCTTGTGCTGTCTCCCCTAAACTACTCTGTGCTTGCCTTTACCAAAGCTAATCTTTAAAGGCCCCTCCTGTCTGCCAAGCCCGAGCCCGCTTGATTCTCCTTATGTTCCAGTGATGCTTCTCCCTGCTCCCAGGAGGTCCATGCAGCCGTCTTTTACAGCCCTGCCTTGTAGTAAGGAGCCTGTGGGGGTTCTCAGCCAGAGGGTTGGGCCTTCCCTTGACTCTGTTTGGAAAGATGAAGAGGTGTCTATGTATCGACAGACTTCCATACCTATGCCACTGGTCCACTGGTCTAGCAACTGCAGGCCACTCTGGCAAATCCCCTCCTTGGCCTCTCTCTTGACTCTGTGAAGTGGTTCAAAGGAATAGCCCTGAGACCTTAGACATTTTACTTCTTGGACTGTGGGCTTGAAAAGACCAAGTCTGTTTTTCTGTTCACCCTTCAAAACTCTGTCTAACATGCGGACCTCACCAACTTCCACACCGAAGTCAGAGTGTCTGTCCTGGGTGACATCAGTGGGGTAAGCAGTCTCCTGTAGAGTGTAGTTTGGGGTGTGTGTGTGTGTGTGTGTTGCCTCACAGGACTTTTCAAAGCTGTGACACTGATAATTGCTGCCAACGAGAGAACAGGAGTGCAATTTGAGTCCTCTCATGACAGTTTCCCTTAGGTAGTGGCTCTTGTGAATTTTGTATGGGCCCTGTATAGCATAGTGAACCCCAGTGCCCAGGTGGGGGAAGAGGATGAGGTGAGAGCCTCAGGTCTGGTCCTTAGTAGTGCTACAGTTTACAGCTGATGGGGTTGGGAGGCTCACCAGGCTAGAAGCGGTCCCCAACAATGAACCCAAATAGAGCTTGCTGCACAGGCTCCTATCCCGTACTCCCCTGGCAGTAAAAGGGAAACCAAGAGGCGGCATCGCAATGGAGAGTACCACATCCCAGCCCTGCAGTCCCACACAGGGTGTGATGACAGCGAGAGACCTTCCAGGGAATAAATGTCCCAGTCCAGCGTGCCACCCTCGTCCTCCTCCAGCAATCTCCTAAATTCAGACGCTGAGGCTAGGAGTGCAGAGGACGTCGGGAGAGCACAGCCTCAGAAATCACGCGCTAGGACCGGGTGAGAGAGCGGCCGTGGACCATGAGGGCCGTGTCCGCCCCGGAGACGCGCCAGCACCGCGGGCGGCAGTAGTGGCGACAGGAGACCGAGGGGCGGAGGCTGGGGCGGAGGGAGCGGGAGGGCGGGCCGGAGGGTGGCGGGAGGTGTGGCCGGCGGCGGTGGCGGGTGAGCCTCTGCAGCTGCCGCCGGCGTCTCAGGGGCTGCAGGCTGCGGGCGGACGCAACGCTGTACGGTTCTGAAGCCCTGCCACGCCAGGCCATCCGGCCCTGGCCCCCAGCGGGCGTCGCCGCTCCTCGTCGCCTTGACGCCTGGCCCAGCGCTGCGGCGCAGGACTACCAGTACTCCGCAAGTTGCGAGCGCACTCTGCGCCTGGGGAAACTTTACCCCGCGGCCGAGTCTCTGCCAGGTAGGATTCAATCACTAAGCCCCCTCTGTGCGTACTGGCCCCGGGACACCGCGCGCTTCAGGGGAGATCCCGGATCAATTCGGGTCTCAAGACGCTCGGGGAAGCGGCCCCCAAGTTCTGCTGCGACTCCCCTGGGAGCGGGGACAGCGCTGCACTGAGTGACCCCAAGCATGCTCGGGTCTCGGACTTCACCCTGGTCAGGTGCAGCCATTCTGCGCCCGGCGATCTTCCGGGGCTCAGGCGACAGTAAGGCGGCAGGTGGGACTCCCAGGGCCGGTGTGTTGGTCGGGGCTGTACCGAGAGTGAAAAGGTGAGCCCAGGTGACCCTGGGCAGGGGTAGGTCACGACGGGGGACTGGGAGCCAAGCTTGGGTGCGGCGGATCGCCGATCGGGTTGGGGCACAGAGCGCTCGTCGCCTTCATGGGACCCTGGTAGCGGGCCAGGAGAACGCTCCTAGATTTGCTCTCGCACTCAGGTTATCATTCCCTGATCCGGAAGGTGTCCAGCTCCGTGGATGTGGAAACCCAGGAGGCTCACGGGCGGGTCCGGAGCTCCTTGCGGCCGGATGTGGGGTGTGGTGGCCGCGGGTTCTCAGCGTGGCTGGCCGAGGTGGGCGCGCGCGGGCTCCGGGTCCTGCTTGCGCTAGGGGAGTTGTCCCGCCAGGGGGCGCCCTTCTCCGGCCCGATCGGCTTCCCAGACCAACCTAGGCGCTTCTCAGACCGAGAAGGCAAAGATTGTGGGGTCTGTCTGGAGGAGCTCCCCACCTTGTCCCAGAGAATAGGGCGGAAGGCCCCACTATGGGACTGGTGTGCAACGATCAGAGGGATCATAAGTTGGTCTGCTGGCAAGTATGAGTGAACAATTTACACCCAGCACAACAAAAGAAACTTTACGTGAACAGCAAGCCAGCATGGAGACAATGGGATAGAACATTAGTTGGGATTTACTTGAAGTTACTGAAACCCAGACCTTTTTTTTTTTTTTTTTTTTTTTTTTTTTTTTTTTTTTTTTTTTTTTTTTTTTTTTTTTGTAAAAGTAGCATCTTTTGTCCTGGTCCTAGCCAGATCTCTGGGCATGGTGGGCAGGATTTGTCCTCTTTCTGGACATAGGTACATTAGGGGTATAGGAATTTCTGTTGTTTCATCAAAAGGGTTACACTCCCCAGCCGTCATTGACAGCTCCCCATGTCCTGGCCCTGAAGTCCCACATGCATCTATTTGATCACGTCCAAATATGCTGGTGAAAACTCATCTTCCTTCCTGTGCTCTTAGACTCCTGTATTGTGTCAGTGGAAAGAGACATGCTGACTGCCATAGTCTGTGGAAGTGTCATCTCTGTTGTGTGAAGGGCTGTTCATATGGAGGGGACTCTGGAGGGACTGGTGTTTCCTCTTCTGTCTAAACTCTGTTCCCCCAAGAGAGTACAGATGAGCTCACCAGAGACCATGGTTTCACACTGACTGGAAGTTTTTATGTGTCCTTGCTAGGAATTTGTGTTCACTATATAAACTACCCCACCACACACCCCAATACACACACACACACACACTAAGGTGTTGGGAATGGGTTCTAAAGATACACATGGGGTTCTTCCTTTAGCTTGGGTAGAAGCCACATGTGTTTATTGGATGCAGCTTAGTGCCCTGGTCCAGGACAAAGTTTCCATCAGACAGATCATCCTATCAGGATGGCTTCTGTTTGGAATGGCAGAGCCAACGAAGAGAGGCAAAGGGGGGGGGGGGGCTTGTCTCTGGGTTTGTCTTTAAGATATGCCAGAAAACAAAAGGAGTGTGTTGTTTGTTTTGGTTTTAATGATTGTGTGTGTGTGTGTGTGTGTGTGTGTGTGTGTATGTGTGAAGCCTAATAGGACAGCCCCGCCCACCCCTAGGACTTGGGTATTAGCATGTTCCCAACCCTAAGACCTGCATATTCTTCTCTTTCTGTCTCTTCTCTTTAATCATTACTCATTCCAACAACCACACTGAAGAGAACACAGGCTCTTCACCTTCTAAAGTTGCTCGTGCCTCTGGTCCTGCCTCTTGAGCTCCAAGTAGATTCCCCAGTGTCTGACTTACCTGTAATCCAAGCCCAGGCTCATTTCTTTGTCTCCTCTGTCCCCAAGTCCAAAATGCCAGCCAGTCATTGAATCTCCAGGGAGCTTTGAGGAAACAAATCTCTGGACTTGCACCTAGGACAGACTGATCTGAATCCAGAAAAGACCCCTCCCCTAATCTTTTAGTAACTTCCACACCAGCCTGGGAATAGTTCCCTACCATGTAAATGACACTTAGCCCAAGCTTTGGGCTCGGGGCTGGCTGGGTTTGGAGTCAAGGTATTAGGGGGATTTGTGGGAAGGGGGCTGGTAGAGGAGAAAGGGCAGATTTGACATCTAGCCAGTTAGCTTCTCATTGAGGCCTTGGGTGAGCTCCTTCCCCAGTGGCTCTGCTTCCCTCTCTGTAAACAGCTCTGGGGATGGGAGTCCTTGTGACTTAAATCTAGGGAAGCCTTTTGGGGTTCTGGACAGCCAGGCTGGATGCTGCCTCTGGTCTAGCTGAAGCAAATGCTGCTTCTTCTCCAGGGAGCTTGGCCTCCTCTCGCTTAGCCTCGGGTTCTAGAACCCAGTGGGTTCACACCCAGTGGTAGTCATTCAGCTTGTGTGGATCAGTTCAGCAACTTGGGGTAGAGAGAAGAAAATGGTGTGACCTATTCCTGCTAGGAGTGTCACAGCAGCTGGTGCAGGTGTCTTTGTCTGAATGGCTATCTAGCCCCCATTCCCTGGGAAGAGCCAGGGCCTATGGCTGGACCACACATTTTAGTAATTCCTCCCTGTTGAGAGAGGTGCTCTTCTGGCCTATGTAATCAGCCACTGCAAAGGGGAAACAGGAACGTTTGTCTGAACTCAGCTGGGACTCCATAGAGAGCGCGCAGAACCCAGCACTCAGTCCCAGGGGACAGGTGACGGCAAGTGATTGGCATCCCTGCAACCTGATGTTCTTGGGCAAGCACGCCAGCTTGGGTTCCTCCTGCCACCAGGACTGGCACCTTGGACTAGTGTTGGTGCTCTATGTGACGGTGTGGGGCAGATCATGAGGGTTTTTTACAAAGAGAGATGGAATGACATGGTGAACCCTGGGTCTGCAGCTGACACAGGCTCTCAGTAGGTCCCTGACTTCTGGGTTGAACATAAGCAGAACAGGCTCATGAGTGCCGTGACTAGACACAACAGAGTAGACAACCCAGAGAACCAGGAATTAGGAGGCTTGATCTGCCATAGATGTGTGACCTCAACTAAGTCACTGTCCTTTCTGAGCCTCGGGCTCTCTGTTTATGATACTCTAATCATGGTGATTAGAGTAACTGGGTTTAAGTTCTCTCTATCAATTGTCAATTATGTGACCTTAGGTCACCCACCTTCTGGTGCCTTCCATGTTCTATAGAATTTGCAGTCTCTCCCTTCAGCCTGCAGTGGCCCCTCAGTGAGATGATCCTTGTGAAATACTCGGCACAGCAGACATTGTTATCTTCCCATTGTTGGTGTTTAGGGGTGGTATATTGTCAATAAGTTGGTCTCCTGGTTGTTTTCTTCCTCTCCTACCTCAGTGGGCAGCCCCGTCCCTGTTGCAGGAGAGCAAGTGTTATGTCTAGTCCCTCCGCCATTGTCTGCCAGTCCTTCCTTTCCTCTCTGCTCTGTTTCCCACCTTAACTGGGTACCAAGCCCGCCTATGCTGATGAGAAGCTGGCCCGATAAACAGCTTCCAAAATTACCCCAGCCATGGGCTCTTCTAAAGCACTTTGGACTTTCAGATAAATGCTCTTGTGATCTGTGGGCTGCATTTCCCCAGCTGATCCAGATTCCCTCTTCGGATGTGGGCGGGGCCAGGTCTGAGGTCTGTGAAGTGGGACTGTGTCCATTGTCTGGGCTGGGGCAGCTTCCTCAAACTGCTTGGGAGGGGGCAGTTCAGACTGCACCTGCCTCTTACCTAGGAAGGCTGTTCGAGTCCATCGTGACCATGATGTGTGCACGCTATTGACACTTGAGACTGTTCCTATGAGTCAGGGCTGGACTACACACTGTCCTCATCTCCTGTTTCTGGGGGCTTTAGTTATTGTTCCCATTTTATAGGTAGGAGACCAAGGCTCTGAGATAGTGGAGTCAACAGTGGGGCTTGGGTTTGAGGTTAGCCCATCTTGGCTCTTCATCTTGTGTGCTCAGCCACTGTGTTGTGCTTCTTCCTCTGAACCCCAGAACCCCAATAAGACTCTTTGAAATTGGGCCACCCCCTCAACACACACACACACACTTTTGACCATTCTTTCTCAGGGCACCGTCCTGAGAATCTTTCCTTTTACTTGCAGATATCACTCAGCCATCTCTGGGGACAGGTGTGTTAGGAAGTTTGAAGACATAGTTGCTCACAGGAGGGGCTCAATCTTAGGAAGCCACAACAGGCTGTAACAGGAAGAGGTGGGTTGCTGCTCTGGATCTGCAATTAGTATGCTGTGGCGTGGCCTCCGATTCCTTGTCTGTGGAAATCAGAATGATGGCCTCTGCGCTCTGTTGGGCTGAGTGACGGTGAACCTCCACGACTGAGCACGTTAGGTTCCCTGCTTGCTCACCTGCTTGGCTTGGCCTCCGTCTCTGCTTTTTGTGGTGCTTTGCATGGTGACCCTGGAATGTCTACGGCTGCGCTTCTAAACCACGTAGATGACACTGAAGTCACTACAGGAGGAGATGATGGGAATGCCAGCAGGCACTCCATGCTTCAGCAGGAGGTGGTACAAATCACTCAGCTCTGGTATGTTGGCCAGATCTGTTACCTGGTCCTAACCAGCCACAGGGCAGCTGGGACCACGAGAAACCCCAGCTTGTTGTTGGCATTTGCAGCAGCGTCCTGAGAGGAACATTCAAGGCTCCTTTGGAATGACTGGGTCACCAGCCCTTCAAACATTAGGCTTATCCCTAACTGACCCCGCTGGGACACAGTATGCACGTGGGGGCATTATTTTAGATGATCGTATTAGGCATGTGACACACTGCAGGTGGGCTGACAAGTGGCACTTGGCAAACACACTCAGCCATTTCTTGACTTTCCACCCAGTACTCTGTGGCCTCCTTTGGCTTGCTGAAGCTTATTGCTTTGAGAACTTTCCAGAACTTTCTCCAAGTTGTTCCAGTAATCACTTCTGGCCCTATCTCCTTCCATTTCCTCATAAGGTGACTCTTCTCTGTTCATCTCTGTGGGAGTGGGGATTCAGAGAGCCAAGGGCGCTGGACTCAACTGGAAGTCGGGAGAGAAGGGTGAGGGTGTGGAAGGAGACTCTAGTTTGTGATATACAGTGTGAACACTTCAGTGTGAAGCCATGTGCCCTGGCAGAACAGCTAGATACTGTCCAGCACAGGGACAGGTTCTGGCTATTGGTGAAAGGTTCCAATTTCTGTCCATTCTGATCCCCCTATGAGCTCAGGACTGATCTCTCTCTCTCTCTCTCTCTCTCTCTCTCTCTCTCTCTCTCTCTCTCTCTTAACAGAGCTTCTGTTGAGAGATAGATTTGGAGTGAACTAGCCCTTTCATGGGTCCTGAGCCCAGAGATACTGCTAGGAATGGCTTCCTGCCACCCACCCCACCCCAACATGGCCATCTCTACTGCTGAGACAGATTGCTCTCAGGCTGGCCAAGTGTGTACAGCCTCCTGGGGAGCAGGCTGGGCCACCTGCTTCCTGACATTCAGGGACCCTGCGAGTGGAGCAGGCTCTCTCTGCTCGTGGCTGTGGCTTCAAGCAGGTTTAGCAGGCACACATGGGAATGACGGGAGTAAGGCGCTGGCTCCGGCTCAGTCAGAATGGCCCTGTGGACCCCACATGGAATGACTGAGGGCTGGATGTAAGCAGCAGAGGAAAGGCCATCCCTGGCCCCAACCCAGGGAAGCTAAAGGGTTCATATACCCAGGTCCTCTCCCTGACGTAAGAATACAGAGGAGGCAACTTGTCCTAGGGCATAGGGACAGGCATGTCTAAGCACAACCACCTGGCTGTGTTCAAGTCCCCAGCCAAGCTGGAAGCTATGACAGATAATTGGCCTTTACTGAATCCCTTCACTTGTTATGGCTTCCTCCACACTGTTCCACACTTGGCGTTCACTCGCTCACCCTGTATTGGCCTGCCTTGCTTTAGTAGGGTATTTCCAACAACAGATCTCCAGCCGTGGATTTGAGGGCCAATCCTTTATGCATGAGAAAGATGTGAGTTGCCCTCTCTGGGCTGCTGGGCCCAGTCCTTTGAGGACTCTCTAAGCAACTGTATAAAACACACTTCAGTCTTTCCACCAGGCGGGAGAAGCTCGCGTGTTACTCTCCAATTTTAGTGTCGCTAATAAAAGGATGCTCTCAGAGGTTCCAGCTCCTGGATACTTCCAGCCTGCCTTCTGGCCAAGAGGCACTGCTGAGTACTCAAGGGAGGGATGACCAGAGAGAGCAACACCTTTTAGCAAAGCCTCAGGAGCTCTTGCTGGACCACCGGCACATGCAGGGTTGGGAGCAGGGCTGGATTGGAAACACAACTCACCTGCCGGAGGCAGAGGCATGGATTTGTGATAGATTCAGTTATCTGTGTGGATGGCCACATGCTCATTCTTTCCCTGCCAAGAGACTGAAGCGTCACATACACCTCAGCAGATAACCAACATCACATACACCTCAGCAGATGATAACCAACATCACATACACCTCAGCAGATAACCAACATCACATATACCTCAGCAGATAACCAACATTACATATACCTCAGCAGATAACCAACATCACATACACCTCAGCAGATGATAACCAACATCACATATACCTCAGCAGATAACCAACATCACATATACCTCAGCAGATAACCAACATCACATATACCTCAGCAGATAACCAACATCACATACACCTCAGCAGATAACCAACTCATGCGACTTCTGCCTCTCATGGTGTTCTGCCCTTCTCTGAGCTCTACCTGTTCTCTATCCATCTCGACTGGGTTCTCACAAAAATTGTATTTGCGTTTGCATCTCCTGGGGTCCAGGGGCCTGGGCTTGGCAGGGTCAGGAGGACCATCTGCTCCCTGCCAGGCCTTGTGAACTTTGACTCAACAGGTGAAAATGGAGGGCCATTTTCACTCTCTCCCAGACTCCTCCAGATTGTGTTGTTGGTCTTCAAAGGGCTTTTTGTTGTTGTTTGATGATTTTTTTTTTTTCTGGAGGTGTCTTGCTGAGAAAGCCAGCTGCTGAGCCAAGGCAAGCAGTAGCCTCTGAGGCCCTGCCTACTTATGCTGTGAGGGAGCAGGGCCTGGTTGCTTGGTGCTGCTGATGCGTCAGATCTGTAGCACGAGCTGAGAGCTTCCTGAGGGACTGCAGACCTGGGGGCCTTTCCTCCTTTGTGTCTAAAGACTCATAACATGAAGGGGCCAGGCTCTGCGCCTGGGTCCCTAGCAGGCTTGGGAATATATCATCTTCACAAAGTGAATGAAGAATTGGACTAGACTGTCTCTCATACTTAGCCTGCAAGTGGCTGTTGGTCACCTTTCATTATAGAGTGCTTGGGACTAGGAGTCCAGAGCTGCCACGCCTTGGGTTCTGTGTTCTATTTAGCTCTGGCAAACTCTGTATAGTCGGTGGGCTTCTGAGTGTGTGTGTGCGTACATGCATATATAGGTGTATGTGTATATATGTGCATTGAGGTCAGAGGTCAGTGTTAGGTATCTTCCTCCATTGATCTCCATTTTATTTTTGAGACAGGGTTTCAAAAGAGACTGAACCAGGTGCTCATAGATTTGACTAGACTATGAGGCCATTGAGACTCAGTGGATGCTACAATCTCCCCTCTGTCCCAGGATAAAGATACATGCCACACATCCAGCTTCTTTGTGGGTACTAGAGATCTGAACTCGGGTCCTCAGGCTGGAACAGCAGGCACAGTACTGGCTAGACAATCTTCCAGTCCTACTGTGAGCTTCTGATGTCTCATCCTCATAGGAGAAATGAATTCTGGTGAGTTTTGGGGTCTCTTCCAACACCAGAGTCCCTGGGTTCATCTCAGAGTCTTGAAAAGGGGAAGAAAGGGTTGAAGCCGAGCATCTCTCAGGAACACACTCAGGAAGGCCACCATGGTAAGCAGGGTGTGATCTAAATAAAGAGGGATAGGTTTCTTTTCAATTGCTGAGAATATATATATATATATATATATATATATATATATATGTATATGTATATGTATATGTATATGTATATACATATATATACATATATATATTATTATTCTTGTTTGATAATCTTTTCTTTTTAAGATGGTTTGAAGAATACAAGCAACAGATGATTGCCACATAATAAGCTCAAATAAAAATAATCTTTTAAGAAAGTGGTTGCTATGTAATTGAATTTAAATAATGAGTATTTTTGTTTCCCAGTAGCACAACTACTGGTAAAGATCCATTCAAACCTGTGTGTGTGTGTGTGTGTGTGTGTGTGTCTGTGTGTGTGTGAAGTCCTTGGTGCTGAGAGCTCCTCTCTAGAAAATAGTAATAGCAGTAACAATATCGTCAGAGTTGTATGTGTGTTCACACATGTCTTTGGGTGATCAACATATGGATCCCTATGAAGCACTTTTAGAAGGAAGTGTTCTGAAAGCTTCTAGAATGTTCCCCTGTGTTCCAATGGGGCCGTGAGCAACTGAGGCCGGCTTCAGCTTTGTAGTCCCACAGGTTGGGATCAAACTCTAACCCTGGTCAGCTGTGTGGCTGTGGATGACTTATATAGTTTATCGAAGCCTCAGTTCAGGGGTGGGGACAGTAAGGCAAAATCAAGTGCTCCGGCCCTTCCTCACGCACCTGCACAGAAACAGGGCTCTTGCTGAGGACCAGCTGGGCCCACACACGGTGTCCTGTAGTGCCCAGCAGTCTTGTTACAATGGGTTTTATACATGTTTTGCAGAATGGAGACCTAAGGTGCATACGTTATGTGTTTGGTAGATAGCCAAGGAAGGGGAAAGAGGTGTGAGGTTTGTCTGAACCCCTCCAAACTCGGGCATGGTCCACATTAAGTTATGACAGCTTCATCTGAAATATCTCCCACAAGTTGTTGGGAACATTTGCCAAGTGGCACTACTTTTGGACACTGTGGAGCCTTTAAGGGCTGGGGACTGGCTTGTGGAAGAGGGTTGTTAGGGGTGGGATTTCGGAAGCAATACCCATCTCTAGTTCTTGCTGCATTCTTTCTGGCTGCCACTACACACTACAGCATCGTTGAACTGAGCCGCTCTTCCGTGCTCATCCTCACCGCCATGACTGCCCAAAAAGTCACAAGTCAGAGTAAACTCACCTTCCCGAAGGTTGTCTCTGTTACATATGTTGGACATTGTGACACAAAGGCCCTGATGTGTAAGGGGACGCCTGCCTGGGTTTGTTGATATGCAGTAGCTGCTCCCTCATCCACTGTGTACTGAGGACTTTGAGTCTGAGGGTGGGGACCCCTGACCAGCTGCCTGGGCACAGAGTCCTTCCCACCCTCACATACACTTCAGCCTGCCCTAGGTCCTTGTCTCCAACTGGGGGAGGGGCCCTACCTAAGCTTATCTCCAGTTGAGGTCCCCAGACCCTATCTTCAGTGCCACTCGAAGGACCTAGAGGGCTTTTTACCATGTGAGTAACTGGGACTGGGCATTGTTAATCTGGCAGGCCCCCCGCCCAACACTGATCTCCACCCCCTTCCTGCCTTTATAAACCCTTGTGTTGCTGTGGCTCTCTCTCAGGTGCCCTGACCCAGGACATGGTTAGGCAAAGCAGGCTTACCTGGTGAGCTCCCCCCGCCACCCTCCACCCCCCACCCCTGTTCCCTGGCAGAGAGTTGCTTCTCCCTGTGCTTTCTTCCCAGCACTGCCTGGTCCCTGTTGACTAAGTTACCACTGGCTACCTGGAGGGGGTTCGTACAAAACAGTCTCTCTCCATCACTGGCCATCTGCCTTATGCACATCTGGAGTCTCCCCTCTTGTTGGTTACCAGGCTGTCAGCGGCAGCAGCCTGACCCCCTCCAAGACCCAGGAACTGGTGATGCATGTCTAAGTACTGTGTGTATGGAGTAGGTATGCTTTCTATCGCTGTGATGGACACCATGACCCAAAGCAAGCCACAGGAAGAAAGGGTTTATTCTCTTACACTTCCACCTCACAGTCCATCTTCAAGGGAAGTCAGGCTAGGAACTCAATACAGGAACTGAAGTATAGACCATAGAGGAAGAAGGCTGTTCACCGACCAGGCTCATGTGTAGCTACCTTTCTTATACCTCCTCAGACCACCTACCCAGGGGAAGCATTGCCCATCACCTACGTTAGTCACTGATCAAGAAAATGCCCCACAGACTTGTCCACAGGCCATAATGAGGGAGGCTTTTTCTTGAGTCGAGGCTCCTCTTTCCTAGTTTGTGCAAAGTTAACAAAAGGCTAACCAGCAGTGGTTGTGCCATAGATAAAGGCGCTTGGAGGCAGAGGGTGATGGTTAGAACAGTGGTGGTAATCACGCCTTCCCTGCTGGCTTGTGGTCATTGAAAGAGCCTTGTGGTGCAGTGGCTACACTTAGCCCCGCTGTTTCTGACTGGGGTGATCTCTTGCTTTAGTGACAGTGACAAGACAGATGTGGTGGATGGGAAGACAGAGTGGCTGAGTATGGGACACACTGAGCCCAGCATGACAGCAAGGACTCCTGTGAGCATCTCCTCTGACATCTGAGGCCCAGTGAGACAATCCGACCAGAGCTGGGCCTCTCTTACAGCAGGAGCTGCCCCAGTACTGTACATGTTCTCTCAGAGTAGGGGCAACAGAAAAGTCCTACAAGGATGGCTTCTCAGGGGTCCTGCCTCACTTGCTGACGCTACACACAGGTCAGCACTTCCTCTCTGGCCTACAACCCAGTAGAAGACTTTGGGTGGGAGCACCCAGCAGCTCTGAAGAGAGTATGTTCCATTGTAACTCAATCCCAAGGCTCAGGACCAGCCTCAGAAAGGCAGGCTGCAGATGCTGGGAAGGATTCAGGTTGGGTTTTGTTGTTTGTTTTCCTTGTTTGATCTCTTCTATGGACGGAGGAGGGGTCAATGTGAGAAGGAGCCAGCGTCTGGCCTGGCTGAGGGGAGAAAATGAGATAGCTTGGGTTTCATTTGCAGCCAGGCGCACTGTGAGCTTGTCTGCAAAGCTTAATAAAGACAGGAAGCCTGAGACAACAGAGGTCTCCTGAGCTGTGCAGAAACACCTCCCACAGCCTCCTCCAGTGGGCTGCCTCCTCCTCAGGCTTGTGTATATTAGTGCCTCGCAAAAGGGCAATTTTCGGCTATGTTGGATTTCCAATCTCAGCTGCATTAGTGAAAATCTCTTTCTTAAAGCCCAGGATCAGCTGGAGAAGGAGGCGGGTCTGCTCTGTGCCTGGCCCCATCAGCTTGGAGAGCCCAGTCACCAGCCAGCCTGGGCTGACACTTGCTGTTTATTGTTTAGCAGGGAAGAAGTAAGCTGTGGGATTAGGTGGACTGAAATGGGGCTACCAGCCTAGCTGTGACTCTTCCAGGGGCTCCCAGTTGACCAGGAGAAACTCTGTGGGGTGGAAGACACAGCCCTTGATTAAAAATTAGTGCAATATCAAGTTCTAGCTTTACCACAGCCTCTCTGGGTGACCTAAGGCAAGGCTCTAGATTTCTCTGGACCTGTTTGCCATCTGTAAAACCTGGGGATGTGATAAGGAACCCAAACCAACTAACCAACCAGCCAACCAGCCAACCAGCCAACCAGCCAACCAGCCAACCAGCCAACCAGCCAACCAGCCAACCAGCCAACCAACCAACCAACCAACCAACCAACCAACCAACCAACCAACCAACCAACCGACAATGAAACTATACCACAGCAGAGACAAATAATGAGGTCAGGTTTGGTTTGTTCTTTCTTTTTTTCTCTGCTAGTCACTCTGGGTTCAAGAAGGCTGATCTACTAAGGGAGAAACCAGGCTTTGGGGACCAAAGCTGACCAGCAGGACCAGCATGCTGTAACAGTACCTGGCAGGCATGCGTATGTTTGATCTCAAATGTCAGTGCTGATCGATTAATAGGGTCTGCCTTGAGCCCCATGATGGGTGGATGGGTCTGTTTGATCCAGGCACAGCAGGATGGATTGCCAAGATCAATTATTGATGTCTGGCAAGATTAGAAAAAGAAAACAGAATGACAGGACCATGAGGCTCTGGGTACAGCCTAGGGACTGAGAAAGCTGTTGCCAGTCATGTGGTCATGTGACCTAAGGACTGAATTCAGTTAAGCGTCACACATAATCTCCCATGGATGTCTTCCTTGCCCAGCCATCTGAGGCTGGACATTAGAATGTAGAAGAGTCTGCTCGGGTGATCTGAATGCAGTTCACCTGAGCAGAGCAATGCTAGACACAGTAGTCAGCATCTGCCTAGGCTCCACTCACTCATCGGGACTTAGGGTACTTACTTCGCTATATGAATATGTGAGGCACCCGTGAACTCACAAAGAGGATATTTGGTCCAGTAGAAAAAGTAAATGAAGCCCACTGGCAAAGGATGAGGAACTGTGGCCTACAGTCAAGGTGCCTGGATATTTAGAAGAAGAAGCTCACTTGACATTAATGTGGTGACTTTGGATGAGACTAGCCCCAATAGGTCCGTATGTTTGAATACTTGCTCCCTAGTTAGTGGAACTGTTTAGGAAGGCTTAGAAGGTTTAGAAGGATTAGATGCTCGTTCTTGATGGAGGTGTGTCACTTGGGGTAGGCTTAAGGCTTCAAAAGATTTCAAAAGCATGTCTCTCCCACTCTGCTTTACTTCTTGTTTGTGGATCAGAATGTGAGTTGTCAGCTGCTGCTCCAGCACCATGCCAGGCTGCCTGCCTGCTGCCATGCTCCCCACCATCATGGTCATGGCTTCCCATCCCTCTGGAAACTGTACGCCCCAAAGAAATCCTTCCTTCTGTGAGTGGTGTTTTATTACATGTTAGAAAAGTAGCTAAGATAAGGGACCGTTAACTGAAATTCAGTTACAGGTGCCCTGTGAGCGAGTACACACGCTCTTTGAAGGACAGCTGTGAAAGGGGCTTGCTGTGTAGCTTCAGGAACTCGGGAACTCAGCCAGGAGTCCCGGCAGGAGCATCTTCTCAGGTCACTCTCATTAGTCGTGACTGTTTGCGGTGGCCTCTCAAGTGTCTTTAGACCAGTGGTCTTAATCACCTAGAGACACATCTTTTGGTATTTCAGCTGATCTTTTTCCTTTCTTCCTTGTGGATAAAGAGGAAGACTGGTTGGGTGTCCACTGAGATGTGAAGAAGTGGAGAGAAAGGAGCCCTTCTTTTTGAGACACGGTGTTTACCCAAATAATTTTGCCTGATCCCACAAGGGTCTGGAAACCAACGAAAATATATTTGAATAAATAAATAAATATTAATGTTAGGTGCGATGCCACCGATTCTTGTGATAGCTTCGTTTTGGCGAGACATGTATCCTCCCTCTCCCCCTCCTCTCCTTGTTTTGCAGACCCCCCCTGCCCCCAGTTTGGTTTGCTGCATCTCATAACTTGCTTCCCTTAAAACCTCATTCTGCATGTATCCAGCCAGCAATGACCCAGCACATGAGGCACTTTTGTAAGAATTTATATATTAGGAGAGTCTCCTGTGACTGTAAAGCACCCTGTGAGGCTGGGGAGTCGGTGAAGAAAGGCTGAAGCTAGGGCTCAGAGCCCCTTTATTTTAAAGACAAGGGGATATGGTTCAGAGAGGCGTGGTGACTTGGCCAAGGCCAGTGAGTTAGAGACACAGCCATGTCCCCTGGCGTTCCTAGGCTGGAGGCTTCCCAGCACGCTGAGACATTTGTTGGCTGAAGAAGACAAGCCCCTTGCTTTGTGATGCAGTAATCAACTACTCCTGCATTGTGTTTGGAGGTGATGATACAGTTGGGGCAGGTTGGGGGTCACCTCTGTGTGTCCACTGTCCCCAGATGATGGGAAGAGCAGAAATGGAGACTCAGTGCCTGCCCACGGATGGTGAGGCTACACATGTGAGTTCAATTCCAGGCTGGCGCAACTCGGGCTTGGCTCTCAACACACTGTGTGTTCTGGGAGTGGGTGGGGACACTGTCTTCTGCAAGCCTGCCCCTGGCAGCTCAGCAGATGTGTTTATTTCTTCCTTCTCCACTTAGGAGGCAGGCAGCAGGCCTCTGTCAGGACAGGGAGAGGGAGGCTCTGGGGCTGATGCCTGGGGCTCTGATGTGGCAGTTCAGTGTCCGCACCTAGGACCTCAGGCTACCTGCTGTGCTCATTTGCAGTGTGGGGGCTAAAGTCATCCTTTCTCATGGAAGGTCAGGGGCCTCAATGCATTAGTCAATTCCTGAGGGCTTAGGAAAGTCCCTGATTGGGGAGCAAGCTGCCTGCCTTAGCTCTTAGCTTGAGAACTCTCAGAAAGGAGCATGTGTGACTCTGGAGTTAAAAAAAAAAATCCTGCTTGCCCTTCTTTTTTTGATTATCAGAATCAAAGATACATATGCCAACAACCTAGAGGTAGCATTCTGCTCATGTTTCTTGCTGTATTTATTTCCCCTGTGCAGTGTGTGTGTGTGTGTGTTTGTGTGTGTGTGTGTGCGTGCTGTTAATTACAGTTTATGAGAGGCCATTGTTTTGGATTGAGCTCTACAAGGCCCCAGCAGGCCACCCAAAATGGAAACAGGCAAGCTAAAAAGTTCCAAATAACTAAATTAAAACCTGAGGGCTGGGTAAATGGCTCAGTGGGAAAGGGTACTTGCTATTAATCCCGACAACCCAGCATGATTCCCAGAATCCACATGGTAGAAGGAGAGAATTGACTCTCTAAAGTTGAAGATCATAAATGCCATGCTCACACGTGGGCATACACACATATAAACACACACATACACATCACATATCACACACGCATGCACAAGCACACATATACCATAAATAAATATAATACAAACATTGAAATCTCAGCAGTTTAAGAGCCGACCTGAGGAGCCAGGTTAAAGACAATAACTACCTCACAAGTAGGCCATCACTGACTAAAGTGGTAAGAAGTCCCCTGTGCCTTAACTCAGATCAAGAAAGTGAGTTTAGAGGCTGGGGAGATGGCTTAACAGTTAAGAGCACTGACTGCTCTTCCAGAGTGAACCAGGTTCAAATCCCAGCTCCCACATGGCAGCTCACAATTGTCTGTAACTCCAAGGTCTGATGCCCTCACACTGATGTACATGCAGGGAAAACACCAGTGCACATAAAATGAGAATAAATAAATTTTTTGAAAAGACAAAAATTTTCCCATCTGACTTTTGATCCTTATTTTTGCTTTGCCAATCTTTATTTTTTAGATTTCAAAAATTACTTTAAATTGTGTGTGTGTGTGTGTGCGCGCGCGCACCTGTGTCTGTGTGAGGATATGTACATGTGGGACTAGTGCCCAGAGAGGCCAGAAGGAGGCACTAGAGACTCTGGAGGTAGAGTTGCAGGAGCGTAAGAGCTACCTGATTCCAGTGCTGAAACCTGAACTTGATTCCTCAGGCCCTTAACCAACAAGCCATCTCTCCAGTCTCTGCTGCCTAGGAAGCCCCTCATCAGTGCTCACCTCAGTGAGTGCCCAGCCAGACTCAGCCCCATTCATGAACCACTGATGAAGCCATGAACTCTGCTCACCACTATGAAAAATACCTGACAGAGGCAACTTGAGAGGAGAAAGGTGTACTCTTAGCTCTTGATCTAAGAGAGCACATCATAATTGTCAAGTCCTAGCATTAGGAGCTCAAGGAAGATGGCCACAGTCACAACTGCTCAGGACAGATGGACACTGTGGTTCACAACCACTCAGGAATCAGAGAGTCACAGGCTCTGGTTCAGCTCTATTTTCTTTCTTATTCAATTCTAGTCCCCTCCCTGCAGGATAGTACCACCCACAGCTGAACCTCCCTCAGCTGACCTCCCTCAGCTGAACAGTCTCTGGAAACACTCTCACAGACATTCCCAGGGGCACGTCTTCTGGATGATTCCGAGTCCAGTATGCCATGAAGATGGACCATTGCAAGCCAGTTTGATTTCTGATACTCAACTTGCACAGATTTTGTTGACAATTTGTGTATGTGTGCATGTATATAAAAGTACATGTCCCTATTCAGACACACTACACATATAATTGAGCATGTATTATCAGTATAATTGAGAAAAAATTGAAACCAGGCCCACGTACAAATCTAGCATGAACGCAGTCCAAGGCTGATGTGACTCTGTCTGGAGGAGCCAGCAGGATGTTGGAGGGCGTTCTGAGAAGAACCAGAGACGGAGATGGTACAGGCATCAGGGGAGGATATGAAACCGGTTAGTGTCCTATGTAGGGCGATAAAAACATAACCTTGGGAGTGATCTTTTTACACGGCGGGGAAAAAAGTCTGCAATATACTCTTATGTAGCCCCACAAAGTTCATTCCTCTGGAACCCCGAAGAGAGTCCTCCACACTCTGGGTGGGCTGCTAGGTGGTGGGAGGCCAGGCTTCTCCCCATCTTTCCCCATGATGCTTAGTAGTGTCTGAGTGTGCTGGCCACCAAGACACAAAATAGCTTCACCTTCCACACAACAGTGATGTGTATGTGTGTGTGTTGCCATCTTGGACTTCAGTTTTTGGGGTACTGAAGAGTGAGAGGAATTTGCATTTATCAGCCTGGTTGGAGAAGGAGCCAGGAAGCCTCCAAATGTGTGAGCGGCTCACAGGCACACCTGTGCCTCACTCATTCACTCTGCTTCCTTGAGCTGGTCACGTTCCCTGTCTCCTTCAGCTGAACTGAGTCTCTAGGTTTCAGAGGTTTGTGGAGCTGACGTTCCCTCCTGAGCCTCTCATCTAGGGGGGCTAATATTCTGGTGCACAGAGATTCAGGCAGAGATGCTAAGGTTAAAAGGCCAGCCTTTGTCCATGACAAACTGATGAGCCAAGCTGTGGGGACGGGCAAGGGTTCCTCGCAGGAACTTGGCCTTGTTGCCTATGAGTACAGACATTTCCGGCTCTCTTTTTTGATTCTGCCATTTACAGTTCAGAGAGTTGGACACATTCCACATAGAAAACGGCCTTGGCTCTGCTCTTTTAGGATAGGACCAGGCTTCTAAGTTTGTTTCACAGTCAAGGCCCTGAAAAGGGGTAAAAGTTGCTGGCTATCTCCAACTGAGAAGGGGAGCTGCAAAGGGCTGTTTTAATCTGCACTATGAATTTTAAAGCCCTGTAGCTTCATGTGTTGGGAGACCCCATCAAAATGCTAATAGCTCTGTGTTCCTACCTCCTGCAGCCCCTTCTGCATTCGGGAATATTTATGTGGGAGCAGGGAAGAATTACAAAGAGTCGAGGTGCCGTTTGCCTGGACTCTACCGCAGCCCTGTAGGTTATAAAGTCTGAATTAATAACCCCAGCTGCGCAGGAAAGCTGCGGTTGGCCACAGGCTGGGCACTTCCCTCAGCGGCAGGTTCAAGTTCTCAGCTTTCGGCTTCCTTTCTAGCGGCAGGGTGGCCACGTTTAAATATCTCTATTACCGCCATGTGGCTTTTAAAATACTGTGTCTCCGGGAGGCAAAGTAGCCGAGGACATGTAGTTCACAGGGGTACGGCTGCATATTGCAGCCACATGGCATTCAAGGTCTAGAACGCATGGAGACAACTGGCACCAAAGCCCACACCAGCACGGAGACTGGCGTTCTAGATTCCTGTGCCAGAGCATGGGAGGGTCCAGAAGCCTTTGAAACACTAGATGTCTAGACTTAGGCAGTCTAGTGACATGGGAGCATGACAGTTTGGGTGTCTCTATGGAAGGATACACATCATGGTGCTGCTCACCAGATGCCTGGTGTTGTACCTTGGGTGGCTTTGACTGCAGTCATTGGGTTTTGATGTTCCCTCTTCCAGGTTTGGCTCTGTGGCTTAGACAGAGCCTTTGTCTCCCTTGATCCTCACCATCTTGTGTAGGAGACACCTGCCTCTGTCTGGAAGCTCTGTAAAGCCCACACCTTCCACAGGCTTCTTCAAGCAGATGGCTCCCCAGGAAGGCTATGGGACTTAGGAGTCTAGGTTCCACCCCTATGGACAAGTCCCTTAAGCCACCAAGGCTTGTAGGTTTCTCTGTTGCAAAATACCCAGTAAGTCTGCCAGCATGGGTGAGCGGCAGCCAGTAGGATTAGGAATCAGGATCCGGTCCTTCCTCTATGAGTCCTCATCAGGATTTAATTGTACATATGTGCTCTGGATCCCATCCCCTCTGCCTATAGAATGGGCATACTGCTCATGATTCCCTTGCAGCTGGGGCCAGGGAGCAGGATGAGAGTAGGGTTCAAATGTGAAGTGAGGTTCTGGGGTGCTCTTAGCCATATTCTTCCCCAGACCAGGAGCAGGGGACTCCATATGGGCTGAAATGGACACAGAAGCAGTTTCATACCAGCTGATGACAGGAGGGATCCAGGGCCATACACTCTCCCTCCTGCCTGTGTGTCTAGGGCAGATCTGCACAGGAAATCACAGTGAGACTCTGGCTAGCATGTGCATTTGTCACAGACAGTCCCCAAGCCCCTGAGCAGATGGGAGGCGGGATGGGAGGGTTATTAACAGTGGGTACCAGGAGTCCACAACTTCTGTGCTGATTCATGGGGTCAGTACGTTGGTGCTTGTTTTCTCTGACTCCCCGGGTCCTTGACAGCTGACCACTGGGAGTCTTATATGGCCCTGGAGCTCTTTTGTCATCAACTGCTGACAGGCTGCATTTGTGCCCATTTCATCCTATCTCGATCCACCTGCTTCTGGCCTGGAGCAGGTTTATGGTCAAGAACACCTCAGGACCTCACTTTATATTTGAACCCTACTCTCATTCCTCTCCAGCTGCAAAGAAAAATGAGCAACATGCCCATTGTCTAGACACAGGTGATGGGAACCACAGCAGGCATGAGCAATTGAATGCTGGTGAGGCTTCATAGAGAAAGAGCCGGTATCATGACATCCTATAAGACCCTTCCTTGGAGGACCCTTGCTGTGATGTCTAACAGACCCTGTGCTGTTGGGGTGGTCCTCCATTCATCCTTTATGATCTGAGCATGCTGTGATCCCAACACCACCCTATTGAGACCCTGGAGCACAGTTAGAAGGCTGACTTGGGATTTATTACTAGGTCTGGTGAGGCTGTTTGACAGGACTGGTGCAGAAGCCCCACCCCTATTTACAGGACAAGTGCGGATGGAGAGCCTTGCTGAGCCTTGGATGGGCCCAACACCCCAGCAGCTTCATTAAGGGACCCATGACATACAGGACACAGCAGGAATGCATCCCAGCATGCCTGAGTTCTGCTCACCCTCCACTCCCAAGCTAACCACCCCCTCCCCTGTAGCTCATTTAAAACAAAGCAAAACAAAGCCATGACTTGGTTTGGAGCCATGAACTGTGGAGCTTTTATCTGTCTGCAATAACGCCTCAGGTTGGCAGAGGGCCAGCCTGGGTTCTGGGTCTTAGCATGAATGCCCTGCAAGGTGTTCAGGGACCGCTCCGTCTGGACTCCACAGCCTCTTCCAGGGAACCGAGACCCCGAGTCCTGGTCTCAGGACTCACCAGCAGCTAGGAGGTATTATAGTGGCTGCAATAGAGCAAGGAGCCAGGGTAAAGAAGGGGGTGCAGACAGGGAGAGAAATAGAGTGAGGGGCTTCAGGCAGGAGCTGGTTTAGGAAAAGATGGGCTGTCTTCATCCTGGAACAGCCTGCTGACTTGGGTCCCACCACATGGAGAGACTAAACCCATGTTCTTCAACATTATCTGGGAACAATGTAAGGAATAGTCCAGAGTCCAGCTGTTGCTGATTAAATGCTGGCTTGTGAATGGGGAGGAGACATATCTGTTCTCTGGGCAGAAGCCTCAGAAAAAGAGGAGGTGGCCTTCTAGGAGTATAACTAGGGCACACTCGTTTTGGCCACTCTCAATTTTGTTATTGTAGTAAATAAATACACATAACACATTCACCATTTTGAGTGTGGTGTGTGTGTGTGTGTGTGTGTGTGTGTGTGTGTGTGTGTGTGTGTCTGCTGAAAGCCAGAAGCCATCACTAGGTGTCTTCCTCAATTACCCTCTACCTTATTTTTTGAGATAGAGGCTTTCATTGAATCAGCTTGCTGGTTTGGCTGGACTGCTCAGCCAGCGATCCAGTCTGAGCCTCCACAGAGCTGATGGGTGCTGGGGATCCAAACTTAGGTCCTCTTTTTTTCACTCCTAACTAATGATCTTATCTTAGAGACCCATTTGTCCTTCACCTGTTCTTGTATTATCCACCCACCCATCCATCCGATCAGTCACCCACCCTCCCACCTATACATTATCTAACTGTCTTTATGCCTACCTACTTACCCCATATCTTTAAGTTTCCATACCTACACCCATCCACACATTCAGCCACCATCCATTTATACAACCACCCATCATTTATTCATTTACACCCTGCAACCATTTACCCATCCACACACCCCCACATCTGCCCACCCTCTATCTCCCCATCCTGGCAGTCAACTCTGACTCTACTCCTTTCAGCCATACAAGTTTTCACATGTCATTCTCCACCTGCCCACCACCCACCTCATAACGGCCCTCCATCCATTCAACAATTATCTTCTACTAAGCCTGGGACTGAGGTTCACAAAAGGGCAAAGAATAGGGTAAGATTCTGTCCCTATCTTGGCAGAGGCTATAGTCAGGTAGGTGGAAAAGAAATCACAAAACCCAAACAATATATATCCTGTTATCCCCACACCCAGACACACATTATTAGGATAACATAAGAGAACCATGTTTTATCATGTCTGCCATGATACTGGGAACACTCATCAGAAAAGATCATTGAAGCGAGGTTTTGAAGGTAGTTAGGAATTTTGTTAAGTGTTGGCAGGACTAAAGTTTGGAGCTGGAAAAGGAAAAGGGGGAATTCCAGGAGGAGGGAACATTAGTTAGGTAGAGCCAAGCATGCTGGCAGGGTCACTCAGGTGAGTTTAGTCTGACAGGCATGTGTTCCTACCATGTCGGCCTGAGTGGGCCTGGGGGCCAGTGGAGGATCAGATGACAAAAGATCTGTGTACCAGCAGCAGGAGGCCATGAAACCCTCTGCAGCAAGACAGAGACAGCACTTGCTGTACACTTAGCGGCTCACTGTGACATCAGAGATGGCAGGCTGGTGGGAAGAGAGGCTGGAAACTGGCAGTCAAGCCTCAATCTCCTCTGAAGCCAGTGGACAGGCAATCATGAACTTGAGCCTTGGTGGACATGGATAGAAGCCATGACAATGGAGGATTTAGAAAAGAGGAAGGCTACCTGGAGAACCACACGGCAGTGTATGGCATGTTGGTTTTATCAGTGCTATAGGACTCAACAGACACCACTGTAATGGCAGAGGGCATTATCAAGGGGGTACCCATGCTGTGTTAGCTTGCTGTGTTTATTGACTTATGTTTGTGTGTGTGTATATATATACATATATATGTATATATATGTATATATACACACATACATGTATATACATGTATATATATACATATATGTGTATATACATATACACATATACATCATATACATACACACACATATATACATACATAGACATAGACAGACAGACAGACAGACAGACAGATAGATGTTTTATCTGCATGGATGGATACACTTCACATGCACACCTGGTACCCAAGGAGGCCAGAAGAGGCCATCAGATCCTCTGAATCAGTGTTACAGATGCTTATGAGCTGTCAGTAGGTATAAGAGCAGCCAGTGCTCCTAACTGCTGAGCCATCTCGCCACCCCCAACCTGCTGTATTTAAATCAAAAGGTAGGGGGATGGAAAGAGAGATGCCCATGAGTCCCTCCAACTCGGGCTTTGACTGTGAGAGATTTTTAAGATGTCACTTTTTTCAAAATTAATTTTTAGTATCTCAGAAACCAGGCTGAATCACATAAAAAGTGAGGTCATAATTAATTAAATTAACTGGTGCTATTAGGTGTAATTAAAACTACAGTGATTGTGATCTTGGAACTTGGTGTCAGGCTCTCTGCTGCCTCCATCTTTGCCTTTCTTAGGGAGTCACCCATCAGCCCCCTAGTTACCAAACTTGGCTGTCTCCCAGATGTGGTTTTGGGCTCTGTGTAGGTAGATCTCTTGTACTCAAGCCACTTTCTGTTTCATTCAAGGCTACCTCAGACATCAGGGAGAGCTTTATCCAAGATAAATCTGGCCTACAGGAGTGGCAGTCGGGTGGGAGTTGAGTCCCTTCTGCTCTGCCCCGGCCTTTCCTTTCATTAGGTCAAGGGTCACTGCCAACTTCATCTGGCTACCATCTTTCCACAATTGCTTCCTCAGATCCCTTTCTTGTCTCCCGGGGGTCTCTGGCTGGAACATGGGGGACCCCCTCTCCCCAGGGGCAGAAGAAGTGGGAAGGAGATCCCAGCAGAGTGGCCTCTCTGGGAAAAGGCTTGGCAGGAGGTTTGTCTGTCCCGGCTATGTGGTCACAGCTCATCCTTTAGGCTGCAGGATGGAGGGATCTGTCTGCCCTACAGATGCTCCAGTGGGAGCGGCTGACACGGAAAGTGATTTTGTCAGAGCTGGGCCCTGTTCAACCTCCTGACACGAAGCCTGCAGCTGCTTCTGGCTGGAGCCTTTAATTTCGTTAATGTGTGACATTCACCCAAGCTGCGTAGCTGACGGGCATGCTTGACATTAATACGTGTTCTGAGTGTTCCCTTGAGCTCATAAAAACTCATTATCAGTTCTGAGCCAGTAAATGTAGTTCCCGATCCTCAGAGGTGCCCCGGGCAGTAGAACCCTGGACATCTGTCTTCACCAGCCGTCAGACTCCTCCCTTTGTCCTGGGACTCAGTGTCTCAGCTCCGGGGTGGGAGGAACCAAAACAGACATCCCCAAAGCAGAAACCTTGTTTCAGGTTTACAACCAAGACAAGAGGCACCTTCTGCTTGTACTTGCTCTGTATCTATCTGATGAAGACATGCTGACGTGGACACCAAAGCATGGTGGTAGAAAGGTTCTTGTGTCCTGAAATAGATATGGCCATGGTATCTGATAGGCAGATGGTAAAGAAGTTTGCCCCACAAGCAGTATGGGATAAGTTAAAAGCCAGGAGTATAGCCATTCTTACATTCAAAGGGGTACAGTGCCTCAGACTCATGAGGTGTCCATTCTCTGTGTCAAGACTCCGTTTGTTGTCTGTGTATCATGGATGCGTGTGCCGCACGGTCAGATAGTCATAGATGTGGGTCACAGTCTACAGCTGTACCAAAGTTCTATCGAGTATTTTGGGTTGATGAGGATGGCCACTTCTGTGTCTAAAATGAAAAATATAACCAGGAATGGTGGCTCACAGCATTAGGGACTTGGAGGCAGAAGGATCAGGAGTTCAAGGTCAGCCTTACCTACAGAGTGAGTTGAAGGTCTTCATGAGGCTAGGTGAGATTCTGTCTCCAAAATATAACAACAACAACAAGAAACAAATAATAACAATAAAACCTTCCAAAATGAAAATTCTGTATGTTCATATGTATGCACATGTGTATGAGATAGAGAAAATACTTTTCTCTGTGTGCATGCATATCATATGTGCACGTGTGTGTTTGTGCGTATGTCCAAGTGTGAACATAGCATATGTGGTATGTATATGTGCATGTGTATATTGTTGTGTGTTTGCTTGGATTTCTTCAACTGAAGCTGTCTTCTGGCCCATGATGTATGAGGTTTCCAGGGCTCTGACTGATAGCACTACAGAGATAGCCAGGTAAGGCCAAGCCTTGCCCCCATCTGTACCGCTCCCCATTGGTTAATATACTGAGAGTCTGACTCATTAGGGGACCTTACACTCACCCACACCCTACTGGGAACTCCCTCATGTGGAAGCTGTACCCATGTCAGTCTGGGCTCCCCAGGTCTAAGTTCTGATCACCTTGCCAAAACTTTCTTTTTAGACTTTGAGAAGTTTGCTTACCTCCTTTGTGCTCAAGGTCTTCAAAGCTGAAGCAGACAGGCTTTCTTGTGGTGGTGTCCTGGCTCCTGTCTGAAGTGGCATGAAATGGCAGGGCCTCCACTGATCAGTTTGGCTCAATTTTTGTGGTCCCAGGGTCACAACTGAAACCTTGCTCCTGCCTACTTGCCATGGTGGCTGTAAGCCTTGCTTACATTGTTCCTCTGTACTGTGACAAGCCAGTTCCTAGGACTAGCCTAAGCCTTGGCTAGCGAATACGTCACTAGGATGTGGTGAATTTTACCCTTCCTCTGAAACAATTCCTCCTCCTCCTCTTCCTCCTCTTCTTCCTCTTCCTCCTCCTTTTCAAAGTGACAGGAGAGGCTGAGCTTCTGGGCCACACTGTGAAGCTGAGATGTCACTTCCAAAGCCTCTCTTCTGGTTGCTCATCTCTTTGTGCACAGTACTTGAAATTATAGGTCTGCCCAAAGAGCCAGCATTCGTGAGGTGATGCTGGACTCCCCTTTTTCAGTTATCAGAAAGGCCTTTGCAGCTCAGAGCAAAGATGTACATGCTGGCATTGGGATCCACAGCTCATTGTCTTGGGCACATGAGTCCCAGTGGTCCAGGGCTGGCGTGGGAAGACTAACAAGATGGAAGATGCGTTTCTTGCTGGCTTGGGCTCTCTGCCCTGCTCTGGGAGTCCTGGTCTGGTTCAGATTCCAGGGGAAGGGGAGCCTGGAGTGAGAGTGTATGCCATGTATGGGCAGAAGTGCTCTGGAGGCCACATGTCATGCCCCACTAACCCGCGCTTTCCCTCTTCCCCATCTAGAGTTGCCCTGACGCTGTCATCAGGAGACTTCAAAAGCATCTCTCAGTTCCTTCCCAAAAGGAAAAGGACAGCTGGAAGAGGTAGGGTTTCCTGACAAGGTGGCAGTGGCCTGGCTTGTTCAATCATATAACTAAACTCTCATCTGTCTCCTGCCCTCCAGGACCAGCTTTCTGAGGGAGGGAGAGTCTTTGGGCTCCTGCCCTAGGGATAGAGGGCAGGGGAGGGCAGCTTTACATCGGTCTCTGTCTCCTGATGTTAATTCAGGGATGACAGAATCAGCTGGGGGACCATCCAGAAGGGAGAACTAGCTCTTGGAGGAGGGCACACAGCTCCCAGGAGCCCTTTCTGGTCTTCCTCAGCATCCATCTCAGTCATGGACTGTGAAGAAGAAGCAGATCCCTTGGGTACTCACCACCCTGGGGGTGACACTTAACATTTAACATCACAGAACTAGTGTCTGTCCCCTTGTCCATGATAATACTGGGCATGACAAGACTGACTTCCACCTCTGGGGCTCTGGGACCCCAGAAATGCTGGGTGGCCTTGTGGAAGATTCCTGAGTGAGGAGTTAAGGCCTACTGTCTCCTGGCCAGCTGTAGCCACTTCAAGGTGTGATCTTGGCATTATATCTACCTCTGTTTTAAAAGAGAAAAGAAACTTGGTCTTAGAGGTGAAGAGACTTTCTTGGGGGGTCACGAAGCACTGAGTGGTGGTGGTTGGGGGTTGAATCCCTGACTGAACAGCACCAGAGTTCTGGGTCCTTTACTCATTCGATGACTTGATGGTCAAGATTAAACTAAACCTATGAACTAAGTTGCCTGTGTGAAATTCTGGTTCTTGAAAAAACATGAAAGCCGTTTGTTCTTTTGTCTGGAGTTTGTTCTTTCACACTGAACTTTTTATAAAATAGCCATGGGTCTTCTTTTTCCTGTTCTTGTTTTTCTTCCTGTTTTTTTTTTTTTTTTTTTTTTTTTTTTCTGTTCCTAAAACTAGAAAGAGAGTAAGTAACATCTTCTCACATCATCTGGGGAGAGCTGAGATGAGGAAGATTCTAGAAGTATCCTACACAGTTCCTTGTGTGAGCCCTTCTGATGCTTTCCCCATGCCAGAGGTTGTCTTCGGCAGGACATGGTGCATGCGCACAGATTCGCTTTAACAGTGGGCTGGTGGTACTTTCTTTCTAGCTGCCCTGCTGCCTGTGGCTGGCCTGCACTCGGCCGCCTTCCTCATTCCCAATTCAGTTCCTCAGCTGTTTTTTTTTTTGCACTGTGCAGAAGGCTGCCTGTGGTTTGTTCTGGCTGTGATCTAAGACTGAGGGGCTAGCAAATGCTGAGATGGGCTGAGGTTCAAGTGGATGTTGGTCTTTTGGGCATCTGTAGCCTGCAGTTCTCTAGCTTTGCATCCTCCAGCAGTAGCTTCAGCCTTGATCTCCACAGGAGGCATGTATATACACAGAGCCTGGATCTTCCTTTGTCAGAGGCCTCCTGCTACTGGGAGTAAGCTTGCCTCCCCAGCACAGTCTTTCTCCCATACACATCTTTGAACACCACAAACATCAGGAGTCATCACTGGGTGGCCTTCTGGAGAAGTCAGAAAGCCTGACAGTTGAGCCTGGGCCCTCCTGTAAACAGACAAATGCTTGTCACAGAAAACAACATAAAATCGCCTCAGATTAACAGGCAGAGGCCAGGGCTGCATGGCCCTACTTGTGCTGGGGCCTAGCTATATCCAGCAAGTGAAGGACAGCTCATCTGTGAAGAAGACCAATAGCATGCATCTCTTTGGGCCCGGGTTATGTACACTTCCCAGGTCATCTGTTCTATCCTCTCAGTCTCTAACCACCCTGTAACCACAGCACTCTTATCCCATGTCCTGAGGGAAGGTGATGGCCAGAGGGAGTCACCTACTCTACTTGCTTAGAACAATGACAGCTCTCTTGGGGTCCTGTGGCTTCTCAGAGGACCTTCCTAAAAATACCCAGGCTTCAAGGCATGAGCGTGGGTGTTTATCACCGAAGAGTGATGCTACCCAGGAGACGCATACCTTTTCCTGAGCCTGGTCTAAAAATGGCTGGGAAAGGGGTCTGGCTTGTGTCAGTGAGCACTCAGTTCTCAAGTCCTGGGGCTCAAGGCCATCGGGGTGTGAGCTGCCTTTCCCAGCTTCTACTCCCAAGTTGACGTAGTTCTCCCAGTCACTCTTCCTGGGCCCTTTCAGCAGGAAACTACTGTTGATTGCAACAACATCCAAAAGCCAACTTCATGAGTTTCTTATGGGTGGGGTCATTTGAGCTTCAGAGAAATGATGCTCCAGGGTACATGTTTACCAAGAAGTTAGGGGAGAACTCACGACGACAGGCTTCCTGACCCTGAAACTGTCTGCTGAACATGCAAAGGCCACATCTTCCATGCATGGCGACAACCTTCCCTAATTCTCTACTCAGCTTTGTACAGTGTGCACAGGACAGGACAAAGGGTGTTCCCGGTCAGGCACCTGTAATCCCAACACTTGGGGAGACTGAGGCAAGATCAAGAGAGGCCAGAGGGCTACACAATAAGATATTGTATGTGGAGATTATACATACATACACATATACATATACACATATGTGTGTATACGTGTGTGTGCGTGTGCGTGTGCGTGTGCGTGTGCGTGTGCGTGTGCGTGTGTGTGTGTGTGTGTCATTCCTTCTTACACACATAGGGTTGGGAGGGCACCAGCGGGTCAGGATACAAAGAGTTGGAGTAGCTGAAAAGTGACTGAACAGATTGAATCTCTATCTTGGGGTTCTTCACTCTCAGGAATTTATACTCCCACTGCTAGGAACTGGCTCTGATGGATAAGAACATCTCCTTGGGCTGAGCAAAACCCTGTGTGCCCTGTCTGCCTGCCCCGAATATGCTCCCTGGGGCTGCAGAGATGAGTGTGGCTACTTTTCTTCTCACACTCACCCAACCCTGCTCATCTACTGGCTGAGGATCCCCAGCCACCTTGGCCTCCTTGGCAGCAAAGGTAGGTGTTGCTCCTCTCCACCCTTCTCTGAGCAGACTCAGCCTGCATCAAGTCCCTCCTCAGCCTCAGAGCCCAGCCTGACTCTAGCTGGGTTCTGACCCCAGCCAGGAAAAGAAGCCAGCTGTCTGTCCTCAATGCTGGGTGTGATACTGAGATACAATGATTCTCATATCCTGTTGGGATTCCAACTTCTGCTCTGTGTATTTTCAAGGTGTAAAAGGAGTCTGCTGTGGTGGCGGACACATTTGCCCGTGGTTCATCCCTAAGCATGAGGGTACCATGTGATGGAGAGAACTTCAGCCCCTCTCCTTGCTTGCTATCAGCCTAGGCGATGTCCTCAGTCCATTCTCTAGCCCATGAAGATGTCCGTGAGCATCTCTGCTTTCAGGGCAATGACTGTGATGTTGGAGAACCAGTGTCCCCAAAAGATGACATCATTGTCTTCTGCCAACTCCATACAGCCTGACCTGAGGCCTCCAGCCAGAACATAACTTCATGAGCCATCATCCTGCCCACGCCTTCTATAGATTTCTCCTGGCTCTGTGCCTGAGATACTTGTACTGAGGGGCCTCTTCCTCACTCATCTCAGTCAGTATCTTCCAGAACTTTCTAGCTTCAGGCTGGTCCTGTGTGTACCTGTAACTCACAACAGCCCCTACCATTTCCGCCCCTTTTGAAGGCTTCCAGCCACATCTGTGCCTTCTTCCCTTTACAGGTTCAGGGTTGCTGTTTTGTTTTATGTATTTTTAGATTTATTTTACTTTGAGTGTATTAGTGTTTTCTTCTTGCATGTATGCGTTACATGTGTGCCTAGTGCCTATAGAGGGCTTCAGGTCCCCTGAGTATAAGTCACCAAGTGAATGCTAGAAACTAAGCCGTCATCCTCTGTGAAACCAACAGGTGTCCTTAACCACGGCCTATCTCTCCAGCCCCTCAAGTTTAGTTTTAAGTCTACACAGAAAATGTTCACTAGCAGGGGTGGGGGAGGAGCACACACTTGTAGTCCCTACAGGAAGCAGGGCCAGTGGACCTTCTTCTGGGAGCCTGCAGATCTCTGGCATGGTTGTCATGGAGCCAGGCAGACAGATCTGCTTGCTCACCGGGGTCTCCATTCTAGGACATTTTGGAGATATAATGATGTGTTCATTTCCCCCGGCGAGCAAATTGATTGTCTGTGTCACACAGCAGTGATGAGCTGACACTGCCCAGAAGCTGCCACTGTTTAATAATGATGCAAATCCAAGCTGTGAATCACAGCTGGAGAAGGACTTCAGCTGCAGACTGAGTCGGATGACGACTGCATCATCAAGGGCCCTCTCAGCATCAGAGAAGGGTAGTGACAGGCCCAGGGTCACACAGCAAGTAGAACTGGACCTCACTATATATTTTCTGACCTGCTCTGTACCCAGCTGCCTCTTTTCTTGGTGAAAAGATAAAATAGAATATCATCTTAAACAGCCTGCAAACAAAGGAAGAAGCCTGGCCCCCTAATCTTTATCATTTGTCCCCTGCCCCAAGAGCTGCTGACTACAGGACAAGGGAGTGACCCACCCCATGTGTGAAGGAAGGAGACTGTGGGATTAAGTAAGAGACTTTCTCTGGAACCTGAAGCTTTCTTTCTTTCTTTCATTTGTTTTCTTAAACAGATATTACTTGCCAGAGAATTTTCATGTTCATAGCAATTGAAGGAAGGAGGGGGCATTCTAATACACCCCCATCACCACAGACACAGCTGCCCACTAAAAACATGCCTCACTGAGACTGTGCCACATAGTCAGTGAACACATACTGACATGTCACTGCCACAGTCTGAAGCCTATATAGGGGATCATTCGTGTCTGCTCCGTGTGTTCTGATAAATGAGAACATGTCACGTGTCTCCTATCAACATGTCCACAAGAAAATTTCACTTTCCCAGAGGTGTCTAAGCACCACCTGGTCATTCCTCTGTTCTCCCTAGTCCCAGCACCCACATATGTTTTTGTGTCTCCACAGAGCTGCCTTTTCCAGGGCCTCTCATGACTCGGTAGACGACTGAGTCCCAAGCCTGCCATTGAATCTGCATCTTCTCATGACTAGAGGGCTCACCTCTTTCCCCCACTATCTCCCTCCCTCATTCCCTTTCTTTCTAAAACCAAGTCTCACTCACCATGTAGATTTAGCTGGCTTCCACCTTGCAATTCCCCTGCCTTGGCTTCCTAAGCACTGGAGGTACAGGTGTGACCACAGTGTTGGGAAAGGTTATCTACTTTTTTTTGTTTTGTTTTCGTTTTCTTTAACAAATTATATAGTTTCACATTTTACATTTTGGTCTGTGTTCCATAATTTTTGTAAATGATGGCAAGCCTTTGTCTAGATGATGATGGTCGTGGTGATGGTTATGATGGTGGTGATGATGGCTGTGGTGGTGATGGCTATCGTGGTGATGGTTATGATGGTGGTGATGATGGCTATGGTGGTGATGGTTATCATGGTGGTGGTGGTGGCTATGGTGGTGATGGTTATGATGGTGGTGGTGGTGGTGGCTATGGTGGTGATGGTTATGATGATGGTGATGATGGCTGTGGTGATGATGGCTATGGTGGTGATGGTTATGATGGTGGTGGTGATGATGGCTGGGATGATGGTGATGGTGATGATGGTGGTGGTGGTGGCTATGGTGGTGATGGTTATGATGGTGGTGATGATGGCTATGGTGGTGATGGTTATGATGGTGGTGGTGGTGGTGGCTATGGTGGTGATGGTTATGATGGTGGTGGTGGTGGTGGCTATGGTGGTGATGGTTATGATGGTGGTGATGATGGCTATGGTTGTGATGGTTATGATGGTGGTGGTGGCTATGGTGGTGATGGTTATGATGATGGTGGTGGTGATGGCTATGGTGGTGATGGTTATGATGGTGGTGGTGGCTATGGTGGTGATGGTTATGATGATGGTGGTGGTGATGGCTATGGTGGTGATGGTTATGATGATGGTGGTGGTGATGGCTGGGATGATGGTGATGGTGATGATGGTGGTGGTGGAAGTCATGGTAACAATGGTGATGATGACTTACGTGTAGTGTCTAGTTTCCCCAGCACTACTTATTGGATAGACTCTTCTTTATCATGTCACCTTTGCTTCTCTGTCACAGATCAACTTTATGAGGTCTGTGTCTGTGCTCAAGTCTGTTCCATGAACAAGTTTGCCAGTTCCTCTTGGTCATGATTACTCTAGCAGTGCAGTATGTCCTCACCTCAGTAGCTCCTGTCTCCCCATCTCCGTTCTTTCACACTGGATGGCTGTCCTGATTAACTGGGTTTTGGTTTTGACCATCTATATAAACCTTAGAATCAGTTTGTTATTATCCACAGATGTTTTGAGAGATTTTGAGCAGATTCTGCTGAATCTGGAGCTCCAGTTGGGAATCCCTGACGAGTGGGTGGTAGTGAGCCCTCCCACCCACGAACACGGACTGCCCTTTGTTTTGGCTTTCCTTTGATTCTTTTCATCCAAGTTTTGTGTTTTTCCAAGTTGGTCTTGTACAAATCTAAAGTCTTCCTTTTGTTTGGGTCTTAGTAGAAATGGTTGCATGCTTTTTAAAAACTTACTTTATTTTTAAAGTATATGAATGTGTCTAGTTCTGTGCACACCAGTGAGAGTGCCCATGGAGGCCAGAGGCACTGGGTCTTCTGGAGGTGGAGTGAGAGGCAGTTGTGAGCTGCCCCACATGGGTGCTGGGAACCTAACTGAGATCTTCCACAAAAGCAGTGTGCTCCCTCAACTGCTGATCCATCTCCCCAGCTCTGTTTTTTTTTTTTTTTATTTCAAATGTCATATGCTTATTGATATGTGAGAAGGCAGTTGGTTCAGTAGAACTATACCTAGGTGTGTTAGACAGGGTTTCCCACAAGAATAGAAACAAGAATCAACAGTGTGTGTGTGTGTGTGTGTGTGTGTGTGTGTGTGTGTGTGTGTTATAAGAAATGGGCTTCTGCAAAGATGGAGGCTGAAGAGAACCAAGGCCAGCACTTGGAAAGTTGGAGATCCAGCAAAACCAGTGGCGTAAGTCTGAGGGCAGGGGAGGAAGGAAGGACAGCCAGTGTCCCAGGTCATGAAGTCCTACAGTCTTTTCTCACTTAGAGTCTTAGTCCATTTTATGCTACCCAAAGTGCGAGAAGAGGCACTTGCCACCAAGCATGGTGGTCTAAGTCTGACTCCTGGGACCCTCATGGTGGAAGGAAAGAAATGGCTTCTCAAGTTGTCCTTTGTCCTCCATGTGTGTATTGTGTTTGCATGGTCCTATGTGCGCACACACACAAACAAAATGAAAGAAATAAATGTGATTTTTAAAGGGGAAGGACAAAGCCATGAAAACCAGTGAATTGATACTGTTTTGTTTTGTGAGACAGTGCCTCCTTGTGTAGCCCAGGCTGGTCTTGAACTCACAACCTACTGCCTCAGCATCCTGGGAGTTGCATTTGCAGGCATGTACAACCATATCTTGTTTGATTAATACTTTAACATTTGTATTTGTATTTTATTTTAACATTTTTACATGCAAGGACCCTTTGCCTGCATGTAGTGCACCATAGGCATGCAATGCCCATAGATGCCACAAGAGGTCATAGCATCCCCTGGGACCTGGAGCTACACATGTGACCTGTCATGTGGGTGCTAAGAACTGAACTCAGGTCCTCTGAAAGAACAGACAGTGCTCACACCCACTAAGCCATCTCTCCAGTTCCTGTATTAACACTTTTTCATTACACTTACAGATATTTTCACACAGAGAAAAATGTACTTGAATAAATCCCTGGAAGTGACACCCACAAGGTTCAGTGATTAGTGCAGATGGGACAGTAGTGTTGACAGCAGCCCAGTGTGCATGTCCTCTTCCCCATTGCCACTGTGCTACTGTTTATTTGAAAACTGTCGTCTAACTGCAGGGTAGCCAACACCATGGGGGTCTCCGACGACTGTGGCTGCTTGCTCTGGAAAGGAGCACATGACTCTGAATCCACAGCTGTTTGCTCTCTCTGAATTATGGGTATACTCTACCCAGTCATCCACACAAGCATCATGCTCTTCAAAGGCTAAAGGGCCAGGCAGGGGTAGAACACACCTGTAGTCCCAGCCCTTGGGAGGCTACGGCAGGCAGGTGGATAAAGCAAGCTCTAGTTTAGCCTATGCTACATGAAAAGACCTTCATATATATATATATATGTATGTATATATATATATGTATATATACACATATATATAATTTACTGTCCATGTATGTATACATACATACATATATACATTCATTTTTTCTTTTGTTTTCTCAATACAAGCTTTCGCTATGTAGTTCTGGCTGTCATGGATGCTCTCTGTAGACCAGGCTGGCTTTGAACTCAAGGATCTACCTGCCTTTGCCTCCAAAAGTATGTGCTATCATGCCCTGCGACATACATGCATGTGTATGTGCACATATGCATTATGAATACACGAAGCATGTGTACATGAGTGTGCCAGGGCTTGCGGGGAAGGGGTCAGAAGGCAACTTTCTAGAACTGAGTCTCATCTTCTACTCTGGGTGCCAGGGATTGAACTCAAGTCATCAGGCTTGAGTTGTAAGCCTTTTACAAGCTGAGCCATCTCACTGGCCCATAAGACCTTCAAGGAAAGAAAGAATGAAGAAAGGCAGCTACACAGACATATTCTTTGGAAGTATTCATCATATTATTAAAACCTGCTAGAGACTGCAGCATTTTCTCAAACCCTATGAGATTGCAGTGGTCACTTAGACCTTGTGAGATTGCAGCAATCGCTCAGACCCTAGCTCTCCACAAGGTCATTCTCAAGGCAATGTTTTATTCCTGACCCTGCTCAGAACTGTTTGCTCTTAGTTGGTCTCAGGTTTGGTTTTGGTTTTACTTTGATTTGTGTGTGTGTGTGTGTGTGTGTGTGTGTGTGTGTGTGTGTGTGTGTGTGTGTCTGTCTGTCTGTCTGTCTGTCTGTCTGTCTGTGTATGTGTGTATATGTGCACTATGTGTGTGCAGTGGCCTTTGGAGGTCAGAGGAGGCATTGGAGCCCCTTAGGGCTGGGGTTACTGACAGCTTTGAGGCACCATGTAAGTGCTGGGAACTGAACCAAGATCCTCTGCAAGACTAGTAAGCAGTTCTTGATGGCTGAGCCATTTCTCTATCCCCTGATTTGAGGTTAGTTTCAAAATCCCATATATGCAAGTCTTACGCCTGTCACTTGTCCCCTGGAAGGATAGCCTATTGCCCTGTTCCCTCACTACTAATGTGGAGATGGCTCCCAGGGGTCCTTGCAGGAGGATGGGCTGGAACTAGGTGAGGACAGGAAAGGGACCTCTGACGGAGCCCTGCCATATGACTCTGGAACTTCAGGTGGCCTGTCCTGGAGATCAGCCCTAACTTGGTATTGTTCAGATGTAGCTTCCTATGGACAGAGTTGTGGGTACCATCTTTGTGTCTGGCCTGGTGTTTGAGGAACTGAACACAAAGCTTGGTCCTCAGAGTGGCAGCTTACTCTGCTGGCCTCTGGGAAGTCAGTCCCACTTGCTTTTAGCTCAGTGATACTCCTATTTTTGCCCAAGCCTCTCCCTCTCTCTTCACCCCTTTCCCTTTCAGTACAGCTCTGTGTGGAGGCAGCTGTTTTAATTAAAAAATTGCATAAACACCAAGAGATAAAGATCCAGGGGTTTTTGTCTTGTATTTCTGCCAAGACTCCCCAGACAGTCCTTTCAGTAGGAAAGGTCCCTCAGGATCTAAGATCAACTTCAAAGAGAAGGCTTCTTAGGAACCGTGGAGCCATAAGGCAAGCGTGTTCCGCAGGAGACCCTGAGGCTGGAGCATGAAGTGCCGAGCCTGTCTGCTGTCTTGCTATCCAAGTCCTCTGGCTTGTTCTGCATCCTACAGTGGCAGTCTGGATGATGATTGGGAAAGGCAGAGGACATCTGTCATCACAGATTGGGGTTCAGGCCAGAGACTGGAATTGGGATTTCCCACTGTCCAAGTAGCATCCATCCCATGCATGACCTTGAAGCCTCTGGAGGCAGTGAGGAGAGCCAGGACAGCACTGTCCACTTCCTTTAGAGAAGTCCCTGTGGCCTTTAGGAGGTCCTTAGCACATGGACTGGCCAGCCCTGGCATTCGCGTCTAAGCAGTCTCTGTTGCTCATTCTCCTCCCCGTCTCCTCTCACAGGCATTCCTAGCATCTCTTGGTGTAGACATTCCAAACCTCAATCTCTGGCCTCAAAGTGCTTGCTATAGGTTAGACCACCAGAGCATTCTCCAAAGATAACAAGGTTGCGTGAGCGTGTCTGTTATTGTTCAGGCGGAAAAACAGCAGTCGGGAGCTAAGGAGAAGCAGCAAAGCCGTGCTCCCTCTCAGGATGAGAGGCCCCTTCCTTTCCTGCCTTTGTTCATGCCTGCCCAGACATGGAATCCTGGCGAAAAAAAGCCTCTCTGTTAGCTTCCTGCTTTTCTTTACTCCCGTCTCTCACGGCAGGACAGTGTGTGTGGCTGCATCCCAGCAGAGGGCAGAGGCCTCTGCTGCTCACAGAACCACTGACTTCCAGCAGACATCATTGTCTGATTGCCTCTTGAGAGCCTTTCCAGGTCTCATGAGCAAAAATCACAGATGCTCCATTACAAGTGAACTCCATACAGACAGGGAAGACATTTGTGCATGTGTAAATATGTGCATGTTCAAGCATGTGTGCACACATCTGCATGTGTGTGTGGAGGCCAGGGGACACCTTCAGGCGTTATTCCTCCTTAGGACCATACAGTTTGGCTTTTGAGGCAGACTCTCTTGCTAGGATCCGGAGCTCAGCAGGGATTTTTCCAGCTTCCACATCCCTAGTGCTGAGATGACAACTGTGCTGCCATGTCTGGCTTTTTACAGAGTGTGGGGACGAAATGTAGGCTCTTCTTGCATGATGTGCTGGCTAGTTTTACATGGAGGAGTGCTGCTTACTGGCTTGCTCCTCATGGGTTGCTCAGCCTGCTTTCTTATAGAACCCAGAACCACCAGGTCAGAGGTGGCCCCACCCACAACAGGATTACAGGCTTGCCTACTGTCAGATCTTAGAGATATATTGTCTCGACTGAGGCTCCCTTTCTCCAGTGACTAGCTATGTCACCACAACCTGAGGAACTGTATTAAAGGGCCACAGCACTGGGAAGGTTGAGAGCCACTGCTCATCTAGAGGTTGGTGGCTTCCTTCCACCCATCAGTGATTTCATTTTAATTCTGACAGCTTTGGGGTGTTAAAGATTTAAGCTAAGTGTCAGACTGCTAAAAAGCAAAAGCATAGAGGGAAAACCTTGGGAAGAAAGGGTGCTGCCTTGTGGCTAAGTGGATTTTCTGTTTAACTGAGGGTTAAGTAGGACACTTGTTCTGATTCCACCGCCGTTGTTGCCAATCTTTCGAAAATGTATTACCCCGCTCCCTGGTTTTCCTAAGTGCACCATAATGACCATAATTGAATCTCTGTGCTGGCAGAGGATCCTTTGGGGTGGTGGGAGCACCACGGGAAATGTCAATCTTCATGGAGTGGCCCAGGCCTGACTAGAGGAGCCTGCAGGCATGAGTGATACGCCCTGTGTGCTTGCACTCTATGTCCCTCCATACCCTGCACCGAAAGCTCAAGGAAGCTTTTCAGACTACAGCGTGGACACGGAAAGTCAGGTCCACCTGGTGTTTGACTTGCAGTCACATCTGGCTGGTGAAAGAGCAGAGTCTAAAACCAGCAACAGTGGCCATGGTGTTGGCACCGAGAGAAGCCCTGAAAGAATCCAGGAGCGCCACAAGCACCTGACCCTCAGTTTCCTCCTTTGTGAGGCAGGCCCATCCTTACACAGGGTTGGTATGCTAAGATGATGTGAATGTGCTGGGAACTAGGGTTTTTGTATATTTAAGGTGATAAAGCACACCCTTCCTGGTCCATCAGGATCACACTTGTCCTGGGATTCTGTGTGTCCACCCACTTGTCATTTGCCTTCCTTTCTTCCTTCTCTGTGTCCTGGTGGGGAAAAAACCTGCAGCTAGGATAGCCACTTTAAATTTGGATTCTGTCCCCTTCTCCCTGTGTGACTACAGTTCTGGGTCCCAGTGTGACCTGAGCTGCCTTCCACAGCCACCAAGGGGATTCAGTGAAGGGCTCTTGACTCCCAGGTACTACCATGGCTTTGGTGCCATCACCCCAGGACTTGGTGAAGCAAATTCAAGTCCCCAAGCTTCCATGAGTTTGGCTCATGGTGAAGATACGATAGGACTGGGCTCTGGTTCTCCACCCTCAGCCTGGAGAGGAGGGAGACATTAAGCTCCTGACCAGCTCACTTACTGCCAGATCTCCCCAATCCCACCTGGTTTCAAGGAATGGTCTCTCTTCAAAGGGACTGTGGGTAACCTGTGATAGGTCCCAGGACCCAGAAGATTTCTCTCTAACAAGGATCAACTGTAAGCCCCTCCCAGGGCTGTTCTGGCCCTCTGATAGCCCCTCTGCTAGGGACCTTCCATGTATTTCTCCTTGGGCTATAAACGTGGAACATTTAACAGACTCCCCCTCCTCCTTATCAAAGGATTTAAGGAAAGCAGAAGTGTATCTGTGAGTGACCTCTGACCCTGTTGAAGGGGAGGGGTATTTTGCTGAGACAAAGTCAACCAGGTGAGTCCACTTGATGTGGTCTCTTAGGGTGCTGGGTCAAACACTCCTGGGTCCTGTGAGACAGTCTGCTTCCACTCCCTGGGAAACAATACCTATTCCTGATGGCCTTGGTCACACATCCCCCTGGATAGTTAGTCCCAGGACTATGTATGGCTGGGGGTAATTGCATCAAACCAGCTAGTCACTCTGGGGATGTAGCTTAGTTGTTGAGTACTTGCCTAGCATGTACAAAGCCCAGGCTTCCCCCTCCAGCACTGGATACTAGGTGGTTTCTAAACCTGTATGTTAAGATGACCCTGTGTGTGTGCTGGGCACCAGGGTCATTGTATATTTAAAGGGATAAAACACACCCTCCTGGTTCATCAGCTCTGGGAAGGTGAAGGCTGGAGAATCAGGAATTCAAGACCATCCGTGGCTATAAAGTGAGCTCAAAGTCAGGGTGAAATACTGGAGACTGCTTTAAAACAAACACACCAACACAGTCACTGTCATGTTTTAAGCGCTGCCTGGGTACAGAGCACCTACGCTGGCTTCTTTATTTATGCATTTATCTTTAATGGGAAGGCTGAGAGAAATTGCATGGTTTGTGAATATTTACAGGCAAATTACAGGGAGGAAATGAATTCACTCTTCTCTCCCACTGTTACTAGATCATGCTGGTCCCTGCCTCCCACATCCCTCCCTTTTCTTTCTTGCAGTTTCTTGTAGTCTTTCTGCCAGCCAGCTGGGTAGATGTGAGGGTTTGATGTATTGTTGCCTATGGAGTATCTGCTGTATGTGGACATACAGCCTGGAATACATTCGTATGTGCAGGATACTGGCTGGCCTAGTGATCCTGTGGCTGCTACCTTGCTGGAGGCCGCTGTCACCTGTGTACTGAGTCACTGTCACCCAGGTTCTAGGCAGAGTCCCTGGCTCCTCACTGCTTTGGTAGAAGAAGAGGCAGGGCTTTTTTCCCCCCATGAAAGTCCAGATGATGTAGGCTTTAGGGAAAGGAAAGACAAGGCTGAGTGGGTTTTCTTAATTTTGAGAGAAGAGGGGAGGGGGTGTTTCATAAAGCTCAAACTGGCGTTGAGCTCACTATGTAGTGGAAGATGACCTTGAACTCATAATCTTCCTGTGTTTTCTGCCTAACCCTAAGGCTGAGGTTACAGATGTGTGTTACGATGCTGGTGATCAATCCCAGAACTCTGTGCAAGCACTCTATCAGCTGAGCTACCGCTACAACTCTGCGTAGCTTTAAAAGAATGTTTTAACACCTTTAATCGGATATTAAAACATCTAATCTCTGTGATGCTTTGGCACATACCTCTGTGTACACACAAGCATGCAGGTGTCCACTAAGCTTTCTTGGTGGATGATGGACACTGTGGTGCCACCTTCTGTTCTGGGGGTTGTAAAAGCACACAGTAGGTCAACAAATCTTTGTTGGCTAATGGTGGAATCTTCCAGCAAAACATCATATATTTACAATGTTCTGTAACAATACAGGGCTTTACAGGTTCTAAAACTGACCTAGAACTCCCACGAACCTCCATCCAACCACATTTTGTTCCCTCACCCCAGAGAACTGCAGGTCTTGAATGACCCAGTGACAGCTCAATCCCTTTGACCTTGCACAGCACAGTCCCGTCACGATATCGGAGTTTCCGTCAGCCCAGAAGTCTCTCCTGTCCAGCTGGCAAGATGACTCAGTGGGTAAAAGCACTTGCTGCCAAGTCTGGTGACCTGATTTCAGTTCCCAGAACCCACACGACGGAAGGAGGGAACTAACTCCTGCAAACTGTCCTATGTCATCCATGCACATGCGTGGCACGGTTGGGAGTGCAAGCTCACACCTATGCATACCCATAGATAAGTACATTTAAGTTTTTTAAATAAAGTTTTCTTCCGTCTGTTTCTAATCTCTCATTGACCCCCTCCCCGGGGACAACAGTGATTTCTATTTCTACACTCTAGCTTTATCTGTTCTAGAACATCCTAAACATGGAATCCTACAGCAGGGGTTTCCTACCTCCAGTTTCCAGGACTGAGCTTGATGTGTTAAGACTCATCCTGGCCATTGCCAGCATCAGTAGCTGATTGCTTCGAAGTGCTGAGTAGAGCTTTTCTCTCTGTGTCGGTAACAACTTGCTTAGCCACGAGTGTTGATGACCTTTCTATTGTTTCCATTTGAGGCTATGATGTAATTAAACCTCAATGAAAACGGAGTCCAAGTCTGCACTTGGAGACAGACTCCCCCCCACCCTTGGCAAACGTCTTGGAGTCATAGTAATTGTATCAAAGATCAAACATAGGCTTAAGGTATTACGAGACACCCCTGAGGTGTATTCTAAAGAGCAGATGGCATTCCAGGCTCCTACCTGTGGTTTTTGAAGCCTGCTCCTTCCTCCACTGTTCGGTGTTTTTGAGGCTCACCTTTCTACTTTCTCTCTTCTATGCCTTCCACTGTTGGAGCTCTCTGTGTCTTGATATTGTTAGCTGCGTTGTAGACAGAGTCTTGCTATGTAGCCCAGGCTGGGATCTTTCTTCCTGCCTCAGCCTCCTGAGTTCTAGGATTATAGGTCTGTGCCACCATGTCCCCCCCCCCCCCCGTGTGTGTTTGTGTGTGTGTGTGTGTGTGTGTATGTGTGTGTGTATGTGTGTGTGTGTATTTTCACATGTGCACAAGTACATATGATATGTGTAGATGCCAGAGATCAAGGCTGGGGTGCCTTTCTCTATTGTTCTCTATCTTATTTTTGAGGCAGGGTCTCTCCCTGAATCTAGAACCCACTGACTAGATAGACTAGCTGGCCAGAAGGCCCAGAGCTCTTCCTGCCTCTGCTTCCTCAGCGCTGGGATTAAAGCACATGCTACCACAGCTTTTTAAGTGGGTGCTGTACTCATGCTTACTCAGAAAGCACCGCTGGAACGAAGCCCTCCTTGTCTTCGGCTGCACTCTGTTGAGCCGGTGGTAGTGAGCATGTTTTGCTGCGAACTTTCCGTCATTTGAATATTTTCTTGCCTGAAATTATCTGTCTACTTGTCTCCTCTGTCGGGTTTTTTTTTTTTTTTTTTTTTTAATTTGTGTTGTTGTTTTATTGTTAAGGGAAAATTTTCAATTTCTCACAGAAAATATAGGGAACCCTCTTTAAGACCTTGTAAGTAGGCAAAGATTTCTTGGGCCATTAAAAATAGTAACCATAAAAGGAAGATTCAATAGATTGGCCTTCATTAAAATGAAAAACCTCTGCACAGTGTTAGGAAATGAACAGGAAAGCCACAGACTGGGAAACAATAACCACAGCGTGTGTATCTGGATGCCTTGGCACTGGTTCTGAGCTAACGCACACAGGAACCATACCCAGTTCTCTATGCACCTACGATTTAACTCCCTGCACATGCTAGAGAGCTCTGCAGGACCCTGTCTATCGTGGATGGCCCCATGGAATTCCCTAGCTCTCTGGATTGTTCCCAACACCTTTGCCATGGCCATAGGTTTTGTCTCTCTCCTTTGCACCATCTGCACCAGTATTTTGTGTCCTGCCTCCCAGACCCCACAGCATCATGGGAGCTGTCCTCTCATAAGCTGTTCTCCGGAACACACAGTCTCTGGCTGTTCATGCAGCTTCTTCAACTCACCCAAGAGGCTTTCATCAGGCAAGCCTCCAGGGATCCCAGGAGCACATGAGAGGAGAGAGGCACAGCCTCTGTGATTGGCTTGAGAGAAACTGAGGCACGTCTTAGAAGCAGATCATCTGATACAGGCACCATCCATAAATGGTTCGTAGCAAAGTAGGGTGTGGGTACTGATGGGTTTAGGGCACAATGGCCATCATGCTACTGTCAGAGGCTCCTCCTGGGACAACCCCCACCTTAACTGTCAGGCCTGGGGAGAGACTGGAGCAACAGTTGATCACCAAACAGCTGTTTATTTAGCATCTTTACAGTAGCCATGTCAACCCATTATCTTCTCCCAAAGCCAGTGCTCCCAGCTCTGCCCTCAAACTGGGCTGGACTTCTTGCCATTGTAAACTCTCCAGAAACTGTTGCTGTGATGAGACACCTACCAAAAAAACTTGAGGAAGGAAAAGGAATACCTTTCCCTCGAAGTTTAAGGGTGCAGTCCATCAGGGAGGGGACGGCACAGCAGCAGGAGTTTGATTCAGCTGGTCACACTGCATCCGCAGTCAGGAAGCAGGAAGAAATACATGCTGGTCCTCCTCTCACTTTCTCCTTTTTATTCAGTCCAGGGACCCCTAGACTATGGGATGATGCTACTCAAATTCAGGGCACATCTTCCCTCTTCAGGTAGACATCCCTGGAAGCACCCTAACAAAAACACCCAGTGATGTGCCAACCAAGCTAACACGTTTAACCATCACAGGGAGTCATCAGGGACCCGAGCTCCCGCCTCTCATGTTTATTTCAGCATAAGAAGGTGCCATTGTGACATTCTTTGTCCACTGTCTGCTTTTCTTCCTGGACAGTGGACTCTCAAGGTAGCCAGTCCCTTAATCTTGCTCTCTGCTTATGTCTCAGAGCTCTGAGCTATGCCCAGAGCATAGAAAGGGCTCAGATATCTCAGGCTGATCCAATGCCAGCACATAGCCATCTGCAAGCTGTATGGAGTGAGAATCTTCTTCCTGTTGGGAAACTGAGGCTGGGGGGGAGTGGGGGGGAGGGGTTTCACAGCAGGTTCAGGGAGGGTTAGGAAGTGGGAAGCAGATGTAGTTTTGAGAATTTCTATGGAAGGCTGATTTTACTCCTTATTCTAAATTATTCACCGATCATGCCTGCAGCGAATGCTATAAAAATGCAAGGTACTATATAAATAAAATGTATCATTAAAAATCTTGGTGGTGATTTTAATCGCCCTAAACATGGTAACAAGACGAAGTGTTGGGGCTAAATCTGAATAGGGCAGGCTCTGAAGTCAGGTGTTGCTCAGGGTTTGAGAGACTCCATGTCTGCAGAGGCTTTTGCTAACAACAATAAAAGGACACTTGTGGAGTAAAAACAAGAGATACACACAGCCATTCCTGGGCCCCAAGGCCAGGAATTCAGGAGTGACAGCTTGCTTTCTCCAGTCAGAGTTCACTTGCAAAGTAGATGGCCTCTGACTGCTTCTGTAATCTCTCTGGGTTGGCGTGTTAACAGCAGGTCCAGCTGAGTCTCCTGTAAATAGTTGCAGTTTTCAGATGCCAGTCTTGAAGTTGGGAACTTTAACTCTGACGACAAATTTTCCTGTATTTATGCATCCCACCACCCCCTAACACCATCCTTCTCTCTTCAAACACCCCCTTTGTCTTTCAGCTATTGCACCCCTGGGGGTGTTTTCAACTTTCCACAGACCGTGTGCAGCTTTGGCACAGTGGGTTTCTAGCGTTCACAATATCCTCTTTGTTTGGAGGTTTCCCCCTTTCTTTTTTATGGTGTAGACATTGGGGTATTGACTGGATTTAGCAGGACTAGATATAACATCCTGTTTGTTTGGAGCAGGGTCTTATGTAGCTCAGACTGGCTTTGAGCTCACTATGTACCTGAAGATGACCTTGAACATCTGACTCTTCCTGTCTCTCCTTCCCCAGTGCTGGGGTGACAGGTGTGTGTTGCCATGTCCAGTTTATTTAGTGCTGGGACTCAAAGTCAGGTCTTTGAGCATGATAGACAAGCCCTCTATCACTGAGCCACACCTCCAGTCACTCACTGTACGTCTATGGGAGAATGACAATGGGTTTAGTGGGCCACAAACTCCTCATCTTTTGATGAAAAGGTCACAAATTTAGAGCTTGGAAATAGGAGCTGGCTGGTAAGTGTTGTTCCTTTCTTTCAAGGGCCACATGAGAGTTCAGAGGGCAGAGTTCAGTAAACATTTGACAGGTGGAAACTTCAGAGAGCAGGGGCCCCAGGCAACAGCCTTTCTTCCTAGGATGGTTGCTCCCAGGACACTATGATTTATCAGCAAGGTCATCTCTACAGCTCTCATTGTATGGAGTTACAATAGAATGCTCCAGATGTGTGCTGTCCAAACTGAGATCCGTAAGGATTTTCTTTTAGGAAGTCATGGAAGATAAACCTTGAGGAAGCTTGAGAGCTTTGAGGTCAGCTATGATGCATAGAAGGCTGGCTGACCTTGAGTCATTTTATCATTTGGGGGAGGCATGCTCTGGAGGAGGCATCAGTTTTGAGGATGCTGATCTGGAAGCCATTCAGGGGTGGGGTGCATGCTGAATACCAGGGATTATGGTATTTGGGGAATGAGAAGAAAAATATCCCCAGAAGCAGCAGGAAATGTCTTTATTTTTGCAGTCTGCTGGTGAGGCACACTGGGAAGGAGGAAAGCAATGATGTGTGCTTAATTAAGTTCTAGGGGCTCTGGAGGCAAGTACCCGGACATTCTCTTCACCTCGTATCTATTAGGAACATGCAGGGCATCAAGGACCCTGAAGTCCTCTCAGATCCTCAACCTATAGCAAGGTACTTGGGTGCTTATTTGGGGACCTAAGGGTGGAGGGACACACAGCTCATGCTCAGGGGAGTTAGCCTATCAGGGTTTTCAGGGTAGTCAGGTGGACACCGTCATGTATGTGTTTCCACCCTGGCCCTGAATGTGGGACTTCAGATATCACGGACTCGGTGCCCTTGGTCGGTCACTGAAGCAGGAGCTTTGTGGCTGAACTATAAGGGCCCACGAAGAGTGGAGTGGCTATAAGTGTGGATGAGAGTGGTGTGCTTAGCCTGCAAATGCCCCCTTACTCTGAAACAGGAAAGCAGACAGACAGACAGACAGACAGACAGACAGACAGACAGAGGGAAGGAGGGAGAGAGAGAGAGAGAGAGAGAGAGAGAGAGAGAGAGAGAATATTAGAGAGTCTATGGATATATCTGGTAGTTTTGAATAGGAATGGCCCCCATAGTATCACATGTTTGAATGCTTGGCCCATAGTGTGTGTCACTATTAGGAGGTGTGGCCTTGTCAGAGGAAGTGTGTCACTGTTCAGGTGGGCTTTGAGGCTCCATATGCTCAAGCTAGCCCTAGTGTGTCTGTCTCCTGCTGCTGCCTGCAGATCAAGACATAGAACTCTCAGCTCCTTCTCCATGTCTATCTGCACGCCATGTTTCCACACCATCACAATAATGAACCAAATCTCTGCAACTGTAAGCCAGCCCCAATTAAATGTTTTCTTTTATAAGTGTTGCTGTGGTCATGGAGTCTCTTCACAGTGATAGAAACCCTAAGACAGTGTCTTAGCCTGGCACTGAGCCAGAGTAAGACAAGCCAGACAGACATTGTAAAGTTTCCAAGTGGACCTTCCTGTCTGGGGCATAGCCATCTCACCCTGGATGACAGCTGGAGGGGACATTGGCAGCTGATGGTTGCAGTGGCCACTGGAGGCTATCTCCCACGCTGAAGAACAGCTCAGTTTCTGTCCTGTTACACAAATGAGTGCTGTATTTGTTAGTTTTCTAATTGCCATGATAAAAAGACCCAATAAAAGCAACTTAAGGAAGAAAAGGTTTATTTTGTCTTATGGTTTGAGGGTGTCGTCCATCAGGTCAGAGAAAGAGCCTGAGGCAGGTGGTCACATGGCCTCCACAGTCAGGAGGCAGAGAGAGATGGACGCTGGTGCTCAGCTTGCTTCTCCTTCTTCTTCAGTCCAGAACCCTGCCCATGGGATGATGTCACCACCTTGAGTTCTGGGCTGCAGTGAGTCGTTTAACCCAGGCAGCTTCCGTATTTCACGGCTCTTATAGCAAAGACTGTCGCAGTGGTGCTAGCCTTAGATTATCCACGGGAAAACATTTATTGAGCACCTTAAGTATAGTGCTGGCCGTTTTCTGAATCCTAGAGTTATAACACTGGACAAGAACAACCCCCTCCATGGAGTTTCCACTCTCCTTGGAATGCCGACAGCCCAGCGTGGATTCGGTGTGAATGAATTCATAGATGACAACTACTTCCCCATATGTTATGTGATATGATGTATTCATAAATCTATGCACACACAATTAAATATCTATTCTTGGCTCATCTTGATTATGTATAAATATATTGAAATATATACACATATGCAGCCTGGAGACTGATGAAGGATGGTGGTGAAGGCTAGTTGTCTTTCTGTGGGCTGACATCTGAACAGAGACAGCCTGATCATATTCTGTGGCATGGCCGTGGGCAGAGGCATGGCTGTGAGCTCTTAGGGCTGAAGATAGTGACTGGAGCAGAGAGTGACTTAGGCAGAAGCAGGTGAGGAGGAAGTAACCAAAGGCAGCCATGTAGGGCCTTGCAAGTGCTTATGGGACTGTGGTGTTTATCTTGCTGTTTGGCACACAGTAGGTGCTTCATACATACAGCTTCACTCCTTCTGCTTCCTTGATACTTTCTCAGTGGCACACCATAGGTAGGCAGTAAGAACTTGGTGATGAAGACAAGTAATACCCTTGTGGTTCATGGCAGCCCCAAGCAGCAGGAAGGAAGCTGGTAGTTTACTATAGGACTGCAGTAAGCTGGGTGTGAGTGACATCATGGCTCCCTGGCCATGGTGGGATGAGGGCCAGGAGGCCCTGCATGGAAGATACCTTGGTTGGTGTGGAAGGTCAGTAGACCTCATTCTGGGCAAAACCAGGAAAAACTCCAGCAGAGTGGACGGACAATGCATGCCAAGGGCCAGCTTGGGGGGAAAGGATAGATCTCAGAGCAGCAGAAATCCCAGGGTGTGTGGCCTGTGGAGACACAGGAGATGCAGCTGGGCCAGGCTTCTAACTAGCGATGTATCTTAGAAGTGGATCCAGAGGCAGGAATTGAAAAAAAAAAAAAAAAAAAAAAAAAAAAAAAAAAAAGGAGCTCTAAGGGTGAAGGCTTGGGCATAGCTTCACTGCTGGAAGTGAGTAGCCTAAAGTCCTTCTCATTTTCTGTTCTGAGTGAGCAGCTCAGGCCCCGGGGTCCTCCTGTTCACCAGTGACAGGTAGGAGTGTAGACTTGGTCCAGAGACCTTCTTGGCTTCAGGTACCCAGCTGGGACTCTATAACTAGTCATATCTACTATGATGATTTAATCTGTTAACCCTCATTTTCCTCCTCTGTAAATGGGCATCACTGAGTCAGCTTCTAGGAAGAACTGGTAGGGAACACTAGGAATTACCTGGGCAGTGTACAGGCAGCTGGTGACTCCATGCTCTCAAGTGATGATGGCAGGCTTATCCAGAGCTGGGTCCGCCTGGTTCTTCCTCTCCTACCCTGCCTTCCCCCAGTCATTTGACTGCTGCCCCATGGCTGAAGGCCAGGGAGGAAGCTGTGTCTTTAAGTGTTCCAAACCACACTGAAGTGTTATGACAGCATCTCACAAGGGATGCTGTTTCCATGGCAACATCACACTAAGATAAGCAGTCTGCCTGTATTTTTTTTCCTCCCTGAAAGGTTGAGGAGCAGGGAGATGAGGGAATCAGGCGGGCTGTCAGCGGGTGGGACTTAAAGACAAGAGCCATGTCCATTAATGCACAAGCTCTGATTGCTCCATCCCAGAATAAATGCAAGACATTTGAGATGGGAGAAACAGGGGCCTCTTTCCAGCACCCCATGTCGTGGACCCAAGCTGGGGCCACCTCTAGATATATGGCAAGAGGAACAAAGAGAAAGACACACTGCACTTTAGTTTGAGAAAACACAGCCCTGTAGGCTTCATTACTCCTATCAAGAGCTCCCCAGTACCTGAGAGTGTCTGGCCTGCAGTGTCGTGTGTGTGCGGGTGCGTGTGCGCGCGCACGCGCGCTCACGCGCGTGCATGCACGCACATCTGTGTCAGTGTGCTGTTTATTTGGGGACAGGTATTAAGGACTCAGGCTCTGCTACTGACAGAGAATTAGATGAACCACCCAGGCTGCCAATATATGGGGAAGTTGAGACTTAAGAAAATTCAGCTGATTCAGGACTCTCTGGCTAGGGAGTGAGCCCTTATGTCTGAATCCTGTTTCTTCATCTATACAGTGGACAATAATGGAAGCATCTTCTCCTACAGCAAGCATGAGGATTGACTGAGAGGTAGAGTATGTGTGGCAGTGCTTGGCCCACAGTAGGTGCTCAATAAATGCTCATGACTAACCTTATTGTAATGAACTGGACCCAGGAGGACAGTGGTGCCATTTGGTACAGTGTTGTTTGGCATACTCCGTGGCTCTGGGGGAAGTGACATCACAGCCTGTCCCCAGAAGATACTTCCCTTTCTCCCCTCCTCCACCCTGCCCAGGTCTTCTCATGGCTCCCTGGATCAGACCTGTGAGCTAGCTCCTGCCTTCACTCTCTTTACTTCAGCAACTGGCCTCCCCAGCTCCTTCCACCAGCTTCTGTGCTGGGGTTTTCCTCTCTGACGGAGAAGAGTTTTGACATCACCTCAGGGATGCTGCTGCCATAGACTACTCCCCAGTCCTGATTCTTCAATGTCCACCCTAGAGCTGCTCTGCCTAGGATTAGATGCAAGAGCTCACTAGCCACCGAATAAAAAGCCAAATAACAACAGTTTCTCTCAAGTACTTTGGGGTTTTCCATGTGGGGTATTCTGCACCCTGAGATCTATGAATTTGGTCCCAGGGCCTTAAGCCTTCAGGATAATGTGAGCCCATCACACATGCAGCCAGACACTGCCTGCCCAAGTCCTCGGGGTGTACCCCAGCTGTATGTGTTTAGCCTGGTCCCACTTCGGTCCTACACAGCCCTGGAAGGTGTTCCTGGCTCTTCCTGTGTCCGGAATTCATCACACTCAATTGCTCTGTGTCCAGGAGACCCCATGCCCACAGTCAGCTTTCAGAGAAGAGCTGAACTCACAGCATGGCAAGGCCCCTGGTTCCCTGCTAATTTATTTTGACAACTGTAATTTCATTTTAATTATTTATGGTCCGGCTTTGGAGTCAGTGGCAGTGACCCAGGGCATGTGTTCTGTGTGGTAGAGCGGATGTAGCAATGAGAAATTGCAGCTTTCATGTTTTTAATATTCAGTTGACTCAGTGAAGGGGGAATGAGGGTCCTCTGCCCCAGGCTACCCCACCTTTGGGGATTCTCCTCCACCAGTCTGGAAACTTGTTCTATTTCATGTCCTGGAGTTACAAGATGAGAACATGGTGCCCAGGGCCATGTGGGCTGGCTTGAGTCACTGACCTCATTCCTAGCTGGTCTCCTTGGATTTTATGGTCAGCTGGCCTGTAAAGTATGACAGACTACAGGATGGAACCCAGACGACAAAGGAGAAAGCTCCTTATTCCTGCTCACACTCCTCGAGTCTGAGCACCGGAGAGGCTCCAGACCAGAAAAAGGAATATTCTTTATCACACAGCAACAAACCCAGGTCAGCCTAAGCTGAGCCCACCTCCCTGCAGGTTCCCCTTCATTCCTGCCCTGACTGTCAGAGCTTATGAATGGGCTTGTTTCCTATCCGAGTCTGCAGGGCTGTCTCAGGCTGTAGGCTGGTCCCCCAAAGTGTGCTCAGTTTGGTGGCTGGTGAGGTCTCATGGTGCTGGCTTTGAGGGTGCTAAGAATGTGCCCCTCCCCCAGGATGTTTCAGGTGTGTACCTTTGAAGTCTTCCTTGGGGTGAACATTGCTCTCTCATTCTAGATGTCCTAAGAGAAAAGACTCCTGAGGCCCTCAGGAATCCCTATGAACGCCTCCCCTGTTGTCTCTTGAGCCTGCTGTACCATCTCTGCCTTTCCACAACAACCCAAGAGGTAGACAGGGAGAGACTGACTGAGGCCATTTCACAGATGGTCACAAGAGACCCCAAAAAATCTGCACCTTTGAAGGCACATGAGAGCAGAGCAGACCTAGGACAGCCGGAAGAGCTGCTTACAGGGCTGGGAGGAGCCTCGAAAACTGGTGAGACCTCCCATTGTTCCCCTGTTATTTTGGCATCTGGAAAAGTGATCTGAGGTAGGGGCTTGAAGGGAGAGAGGACCTCCACGTTTACCACAGCGGGGCTTTCCTCTCCAGTGTACAGACATGAATCCTGGGTGAGTCACACCCCATCCTTTGTCCACCATTTTTCATATGCAGGTGTCAGGCTCTGAGCTGGTCACAGGGTGAGTCCCCACAGGGAGGCAATGATACAGGGTATTGGCCCCCAACACTAAAGGACTTGTAGCAGAACAATCTAGAATCTGGTATGTAGTCTGCCTCCATTTCTGGAAGCTCAGAGTGTACTTGAGGTGGAATAAAAGCTCTGAGAAGAGGCCTTTTTAGCTCAGGGTATTCCTGCAGTCCCCAGACCTGTTGCATGCTTTTTCTGTGTCACTACTCATAACAGAGGTCCCTTCATCTACTCAGTGTTTGGCTGCTCTTGAAGAGGTATGGAGGGCACAGTGACCCTTGCTCTTTGGAAGTCTCTGTCTGCTGTTGAGGGCATGCTGGAGATATGCCACCATCAGCCTTGTGGCCAAGAACTATGTTCAATCCAGCAATTCACAAAAAGCTCCGTGTGACAGAGACCCTGTCATCCCCAACCTTACTGTAAGGAGGGAAGCACAGCTGGCAAGGATGGGGCCACTCACTCAGAGTCACCCCAGAGCTGGGATGTAGGCCTAGGAAGCCTGCACACAGCACCCCCACCCCTCCCCCACCCCGCACGACCAGCCACTCTGTCCACTGCCCTATCCATCCCAAGCCTCGGCCAAGCCACATAACCCACATCCAGAGTCTGCTGCTAGCTCGGGTCTGGACTCTGTCCAGGAATATCCCACCCCACCCTCCCTTAGCCCTGCTGGAGCTGAGGCAGAACATACCAGAAGCCCAGGGAACTGGAAGGTTTTCAGCAGGAAGCTGGTATAACTTTGGTCAGGAGCTGGAGTAGGGGTGAGGAGGCTCTGCCAGACAGGGCCACATCCAAGAGAAATAGAGAGGGTTTAGTGTTTCAGGTTGTCCGTTCAAGGGATGGTAAGACCAATAAGGGAGTTTTATTCAACCCAGTCCAGGCCTGACCGGCATTCGCTGTTCCAGTTCCCACATTCCTGCTTATTGAATTGAGCAGGACAGGGCCCTTCAGGGGAACACAGATCACTAACTAGCTTTATCTCCTTGCACTCACCCTGCCCCCTCCAACACCATTGTTACTTGTGTAGCCCTCTCCTCCATCCTCTCTCAGATTCTGTCCCTAAGGGGCCTCCCTCCCCATCACCCCTGCCCTCCCTAAGCTGTGTTCCTCTGGGAGCTCTCAAGAGTATGGCCACTGAGGGGCCCTCAGTTGGCTGGGACACAATGGGAAGCTTGTAAGGCTGCAAACCCCCTGCCCCCTCTCCAGGGTCCTGTGAACATTCCTCACCCTTGCCCAAGACCTTCCTGAACCCTTGTCTATTTGGAAAACCAGATTAAACTGGCTTGGTGAGGAGGGGATTTTTCCCCACCCTAGAACCCTTCCAGTCCCTCCCTGAGACCTTCAGAGCTTCATATTCCCCTGGGGGGGACTCTAAACCCGTGGTCTAAGGTCACAATCCCCAAACAGCTCTGGCCTCAGATTTCTTTGATTCCTCATGCACTGGTCAGCTCATTCTTTCCAAGGGTCCCTCCCCCCACCCCCCAGTACATTTCAGTTCTGCAGACATCCATCTGCCCCTGCAGGGGTGGGCTTGATGGAGCCAGACAGACTCAGAAGCAGAGGCCATCCCTTGTCCTGCTCAATTTAATAAGCAGGGATGTGGGAGATGGAAAGGCAAATGCCGTTCAGGCCTGGATGCGTTGAATAAACCCCTTATCGGGTGCTCACTCCCAGGAATGTTGCACAGAGTTGCATTTATTGAGCATTGACTGTGTGGAAGCCCTGGCTGAGATGGGTAGGTCGGATGAGGAGATAGGTACTACTGTACCCTCTTTCTGCAAAGTGTCACACGGAGGCATGGAGAGCAAGGTCCTTGCTTAGGTTATGAGTAAGAGGAAGCTTCCCTGAACAGCACCCAGCCCTTGGTTGAACATTTGGGAATACTGCTGACAGAGCATTCTCCCTCCCTCTGGCAGGCTCAGCTCGGCTGAAGCTCTGAGACCACAGTGTGTTCTCGGCTTTCTCTTGAAGCTGACAGAGGCCCGCGTTTTGTTCATGTCGGTGACTGCTGTCTCCCCAATGCTTCCTGGGCAGGATGCTGGGCAGCAGTTTCCTGCAGAGATTTCTAGACCAGGGTTCTCCTAGGTCCATGTGGCTCCTTCCCTGGAAGGAGTTGGTAGGCATTGGGTGAAGACATGAAGACAGGAGCAACTGTCCAGGTTTCCCTTCAGCAGCTACTTGTCTGTCTCCTGGGAAAGGCCAAGGGGACACAATGACTTCTATGAAGGTCCCAGCTGGGCTGAGGGGCTGTGATTTGATGACAGCCCAGAATCACATGTCTGGTGAGGCCAGACCTGGGCCTCACACCTCATGCCTCCTGGCCACACCACATTTACAGATGTCTCTGTAAAAAGCATGGTAAGTATTGCCAGGGCTGAGCCACTGGGTCATGGGTCCCTTGCAGTACTTTGAGGGTGTGCTTGTGAGTATTTGTAAATTAGTCAAATGATCAGTTACGCTGATGAATGAAGGGCCAGTTCTTTTCTCAGAAGGGCCTGAGCCAAACTAGAATATTCTACCGCCCCTTTCCGCAGCCTTGGCTTTCCATCCTTCACTGGCTGCGTTGCAGCTGAGCAAGCAGTGCCATCTGCCTTGTTCGTGTCTCTCACTCATCACTGAGATCTTGTTCTAGACTCGCCTCAGCTTCTCAGCCCTTGTGATCTCCACCGGGAGAATTCAAATGAGACAAAGAGTAGTGTAGAAGACAGGCAGCATGTAGTGTCGACTGGAGAACACACTAGGTGTGAGCGTGGGTGGTGGCCACAGGACCCCTGCAGAGCAGACAGTGTGAGAGTGGAGAGTGGCCACAGGGACTGTTGATAGACCCTGAATTTTACACAGGATTTATGCTGTCTCTAAAGCCCCCAGAACAAGCCGCTTACTAGTGGGACATGTTCTTGCTCAGGTGATTGACAGGACAATGTTATTTACTCTTATCAAAAGGGCCAACAACATACGTTTGTTCTTTATCAGAAAGCCTCATGCTAAACAGTACTCTATTTTGAAAAATTCACACTACATTTGTTTGCTTTGTTCATGCCATAGCACACATGTAGAGGTCAGAGGACAACTTCCAGGAGTCAGTTCTCTCCCATCATGTGGGTCTCAGGGACAGAACCCAGGTCATCAGGTTTGGCAGTAAGAGCCTTTGCCCACTGAGGCCTCTTGCCTGACCTCCTGCTGGGCGATCATCTTATAAGGGTTAGAACACTTTCAAGTGGTGACCTTCCAAGTTGTTCAGGAGGTCACAAAGTCACTCTTCCCAGGCCAGAGTTAGAGCTCAAGTCACTCAAATCTTGACTCTGACTTCTAGTCAGAAATTAAAGATGTGTGTGTGTGTGTGTGTGTGTGTGTGTGTGTGTGTGTGTGTGTGTGGTGTGTGTGGTGTGTGTGGTGCGTGTGGTGTGTGGTATGTGTGTGTCGTGTGTTGTATGTGTGTGTGTTGTATGTGGTATATGGTCTATGTGTGTGTTGTGTGTGTTGTGTGTGTGTTGTGTGTGTTGTGTGTGGTATGTGGTGTGTGGTATATGTGGTGTGTGTGGTGTGTGATATTTGGTGTGTGTGTTGTATATGTGTGTTGTATGTGGTATGTGTTGTGTCTGTGGTGTGTGTGGTGTATGTGGTGTGTGGTATGTGGTGTGTGTGGTGTATGTGGTGTGTGGTATGTGGTGTGTGTGGTGTATGTGGTGTGTGTGGTGTATGTGGTGTGTGGTATGTGGTGTGTGTGGTGTGTGTGTGTGGTATGTGGTGTATGTGTGTATGGTGTGTGTGTGTGGTGTGTACATGTGTGCCTTATACAAATATGAAGGTCAGAGGATACATTTTCATGAGCCAGTTCTCTTCTTCCACCTCGTTTTGAAGTGGGGGGTCTCTCTTGTTTCTGCCACTGTACTGTGTGCTCTCCTGTCAGGCTAGCTGACAGCTCTCCTGTCTCTGCCTCCCGTCTAGGGCTGTTAGTGTTACGGATGTGTGCCACCGCATGTGGTTTCTTATATGTGGCCTGCAGCTCACACTTCCGTCCACTGAGCCACCCCTCAGCCCCACCTGACTCGTACTTGAGAGTCCTAAAGCTCTAGGCCTGAGTTTTATAAGCTGCTGTCTGAACTCCAGCCCAAATGCCCTTGAATCCTGCTAACGTGTAACATGCCGCCTAGCCACTCAGCTAGCTGACTTTGCCAGGTGCGTCTGTGTCTGTGGGCTCAGAGTTGGCCATGCAGGAGGTTCCCACTCAATACCCAAGGGAGAAATGAATGTCTGATAGGAACCTGGAGACCCCTCCGAATTTGCAGACAGGGTGAGGGAAGTGGGTGTAAGTAGGATCCCACCCATCAGAGCGTGGTTGAGAGTCAACCTGGAAGGAAGCTGCTGGGTTCAAGCCCTGGCTGTGTCCTGCTTCCCCAGGAGAGGGCCTGTCCTGCTCCAAGTCTGACCACTGATCTTGTCGAATGGTGACAGCCATTGTCTGTCATTGTCAGAGATTGTCAACTGTACACTTCCAACTTGGTTAGAGGTGCATACCCCAAGGGTGAAGAGGCCACAGTGGCTGGTGTTGGGGAACGTTGGTGGTGGAGTTGAGGCTGTCCTCAGATTTGGATGGATTGTGAATCCTGTGAAAAAGGGGACTGGCTCACACAAAGGATCTGCACTGATTATTCTGTACTGGGGACCCAGCTGAGGCTGTGAAAGGGAGGTGGCTAGCTGGGGTTTACATCTTATTCTAAGCACATGGAGAAACCTTTCCAGGGTCTGAAAGAAGCACTCCAGGGTCTAATTTGCATTTTAAATAAATCCCTCTGGCCGCTTCGAGGAGAATGAATTAGAGAGACTGATGGGGGCTGAGACCTTATAAGGGGGAGGCAGCAGTCCCTAGCAGCCCCAGTGTCCACTGGGAGCAGGCAAAGTGCTGTACTCAGGGCACACAAGCTCACATCCACTCACTGGTGTGCCCTGCCTGTAGAGCTGGGGAGAGGTGGCTGGACATTAAATGGTAGAAGCTATGGGGTAGGAGCTCCAGGACATGAAATCTGGTGGGAAGGAGCCTCAGTGTGCCCGCCGCCCCATGCTGGAAAGAAAGGGGAAAATAATGAAAAAGAATAGCCCAGTCCTACTCCACCCCATCCTGCTTACAACCTCTTCAATACTACCATGCTGTTCAGAGCGTTGTTGTGAGCCATGACATGAGCTCATTTGGACAGTGGAGGGATAAGTGTATGAAGGAGGTGTGGTAGATATATGCAGTTCAAAGGAGGGTTGCACACCCACCCATCACTTGAGTGCCATATTTTTCCTAGGCCACCGACCAGTTAGCACTGGATGTTTGCTAGGTGTGGAAACTTGTACAGCTTCTATGACCGAGTTTCCACCACAGAGGATGTCAGCTTAGCAGGAAACTAATAAGAACCGTAGATCATGGTGTCACAGGTGAGATGTGATGGCACAGGGACAGTCTGGGCTTTTCAGAGGACACGAATTGAAAGAGAGGTCAAGAACACCTTTACTGAGGTCTCTATAAAGGACTGAGGCTGAGAAGATGGCCTTCCCTGGACATGGGACAGCCCGTGGTCATGCTTGGATGTGGGAAACATTGGTGTGTTCCAGCCAAGGGATGTTCCTTTCCTATGACAGTTCTGCAACATGTTGAGACTCTGGGACAGTAGAATCATAAAGGCAGGCCAGGACCAGGCTGCAGAAGTCCTTAGGAGTCCCAAATTGGGCCAATGGCCTGGGGGTCTGGCTCTGATAGGAACAGAGCAGAGACTGAAGAGATGAAGAGACAAGAAGGCACAGTCTGACCACAAAACAGAGTCCCTGGCGTGGACATCGGGAGCAATGCAACCAGTAACAGGAGGACTTGGTGAAGGCCGAAAGCACAAGGTTAGAAATGTCCTAAATGTCTTAAGTTCTGCACTTAGAGATGTTAGGAACAACAGCAGAAAGTTGAACAGCCAAGCACTGTAGCATGGACCTTTAATCCCAGCACTCAGGAGGCAGAGACAAGTGGTTCACTGTGAGTTAGAGGCCAACCTGGTCTACATAGTGAGTTCCAGGATGGTCAGGGATTTGTAGTGAGACTCTGTCGCAAAGCACCAAAAGAAAAAAAGGAAAGTTAGGGAATGTCAAAAGAGCCAGAGGCAGGCTGGATGACAACCAGGCTTTGGGCAAAAAAAGTAAAAATTCCTTCTCGTCCCCTGCCTACAGCTGAATCCCCTCTCTTCAAGATTCTCTGTCCAACAGAGAGGGGGAGAGAAACGTTATTCTTCTCTATTCTATAGAGCTGCCTCCCAGAAGCCCCTTCCTCGGCTGATAGTAAGGAAGCAGTGGGCAGGGTGAGTGATTCATCGTGGGCTTGGGTCTGGGGCTCTTTGGCTCCTGCGGTAGCTCAGTGCTTGTGCTTACAGCGGGGTGTGTTTATCCCTAAGGTCTGGATCGACATTTTTCTTTTAAGTCCAAAGGCCTTTTACAAATCCCAGCCTAAAACAACAACTGGATTGCATTTCTGAGGAGGAAGGGGGTGGGGGAGAAAGCAGAGAAGAAACCGAGAGAACCTTTCCACTCCCCTGCCCGCCCTCCAGCCCTCCACCCTGGCCACTAATGATCTGGGATGGAGTTTGAGCAATAAAAACACAACGGGGTGTTTAAGTGGGGTGATCTGCAAGGCCCAGCCCCCAGAGGGCCTGGGAAAAGGAGAAGAATCAGTTTATGGAGAAATAACAGACCTTTCTTTGTGGGCTGTATTTAGTAGTAGGAATCCAGCTGCCCTGGGGAAGGGGATTGGGAGGAACACCCTGTGGCACCACGTGGGATGTGCCCTGGCCTTTCTGATGGGAGCCATGCTCCTTCCCAGGGGATGCATCTCCAGGGATAGATGCCATCAAGAGAGGTTGTCATGGTTGGGCACACTGCTGTGTGAGGCTGCCTGGTAGAATGGAGGCAGCCCATAGGAGGAGCCCTAGATACTGGTGTCTTTGCAGAGTCACAGAGAACGCTGAGGCACTTGGCTGGGAGCAAGGGCACCTATCTGGCTACTTGCATAACTTTTTATGAGGTGGACATTGTAGTAGGACATTGGTTCCTACTAAAGGCATCCGGCCGGGCAGCTTCTGAGGTCTGTTGGGAAGGGAAGCCTGAGGAAGGCTCTTCAGATCCCTCTCTGCCCCACGTGCTGGCCTGGCTTTGGGAGTCCAGGAAGTGGTAGGTTCTCTTCAGATGAGCTCCTGCTGTAGACTGGGAAGCTGACTCCTAGCCCCAGTTCTAAAGGGAACTAGTTTTGGGGTCTGTACTCCATCCTTCAGGTCTCTGGATGTTTTTATCTACCTCTTCTGTCAGTTTCCTCCTGTGCCAATTGCATGCTAACTGAGAAGCTTAAAGCAACGCAATTGCAACCTCAAACTCATGAGGCCCAAAGTTGCCTACAAGGTGGGAGGGACAAAGTCTCTCTGAGACCTCAGGAGAGAGGTCTCCCTGCCTGCCCCAGCTGCTGACGGGTTACTGGCCACTCTGGACATCGGTTCCTCAGGCTGAGGCTGCTTTGTCTAATCTGACAGCCCTTCCCCTGTGCGCTCTCATCTGTCTTTAAGGACACAGACGTGGGACCTGGCATGACCTCATCCTGCTAGCTACATCAGCAGATGTTTTCCAAATAAGGCCACTTTCGGAGTTTGTGGATGACAAGAATTTCCAGGGGATGGTATTTAATCTCGAGGACCTTCCTTCTACACACCGCTGCTTGTACTTTACACAGCTGAACATTTGTAGTTCACTAACCATTAGTAAGTGTCTGTTGGATACCGAGTTCAGGGATGAGCTCCACCACAGGGAAAGAGATTCTCTCCTGGGCTTTCAACCTTCACTCATAATTAGCCACTGATTGCTATATGTGTGTGCAGCCTGTCAGAAACAAGCAAGGATTCTTCCCAAGATTCATCTCTTTTGCACAGCAACACCTGTGGCCTTTGCCGTGACAACTTCAAATCTGCTCAGATGTCTTAAACAGTGAAAGCGCTCTCTCATGCTCTCCCTTCCCATCTCTGACTCTGTCTCTCTCTGTGTGTCTGTCCTTCAATCTCCTCTCCCTCCCTCTTCCTCTCTCCCTCTTTCTCTCTATCTCTCTTTGTCTTTCTTTGTGTGTATGTGTCTGTCCTCTCTTTCTCCCTTCCTCTCTGTCTCTCTCTCTCTCTGTCTCTCTCTCTCTGTCTCTCTCTCTTTGTCTCTCTCTCTTTGTCTCTCTCTCTCTGTCTGTCTCTCTCTCTCTCTCTCTTCCTGTCCTTCCCCCATCTCTGTGTTTGTCTGTCTGTGCTATTTCTCTCCCTTTCCCCTCTGTCTCTGTGTGTGTGCCCATGTGTATGTAAACACACACCAATAAGAGTATGCCTACTATCATAGTTTGTATGTGCTTGGCTCAGGAACTGGCACTCTTAGAAGGTGTGGCCCTGTTGGAGTAGGTGTGGTCTTGTTGGAGTATGTGTGTCACTGTGGGTATGGGCTATAAAACCTTCATCCTAGCTGCCTGGAAGCCAGAATTCTGCTAGCAGCCTTGAGATGAAGATGTAGAACTCTCAGGTCTTCCTGCACCATGCCTGCCTGGATGCTGTCATATTCCTGTCTTGATGATAATGGACTGAACCTCTGAACCTGTAAGCCAGCCCCAATTAAATGTTGTCCTTGTAAGAGTTGCCTTGGTCATAGTGTCTGTTCACAGCAGTAAAACCCTATCTCAGACACCTATTCATGCTGAAGAACACTAAAGGTTCTCATGAGTGCAGCTCATCGTGTCTGAAGCAAGAATGTTATTGGCAATGTCATTAGGCCATGCTTATTGGCCAGAGAACCACAAGGCTCCTTCTCTGTCTGCCTCTTCAGCACTGGATGACAAGCACAGGCCATCAAACCTGCCAGCTTTAAATGGGTGCTGAAGCTCAAACGCAGGTCCTTGATCTTGCAAAGCAAAGCACTTTACTGACTGAGCCCCTTCCCCAGCACCCCAATTTTACTTTTAATGTCACCCATCTCCATATAATAATCTAACTCACCATGGGGCTGAATGCCTCTGATTCCAGCAACCCTCTTCAACAGTTGTGGGGACTCTGGCCAATAATCTAAGAAGTCCTTGGCGGAACTGAGTCAAGTATGACGTGAGGCTGGCAATGGTGCCGTGTGATTTGTCTGACTCATGTGACTCAAACCCTGTTCATTCATATGGTCCTGGAGTTGCCTGAATGAGTTGTTGGTAGAGTATATTTAGCTGGTGGATTCTTGGGTAGTGTGCCGAAATAAGGGTGTGCTTAAAATATGAGTTTGTTTTGAAGTCATTTGAAAGAAAAACATTTAGTAAAGAATAGTGTGCTGGGAGGACGCTGGAAATGGAGTAAGCTGGGTGCATGCAGGATGCAGATTGGGTGCAGGTGGGATGCAGATTGGATGCAGGTGGGATGTAGCTGGATACAGGTGGGATGCAGATTGGGTGCAGGTGGAATGCAGCTGGGTATAGGTGGGCTGCAGCTGGGTGCAGGTGGGATGTAGCTGGGTGCATGTGGGATGCAAATTGGGTGCAGATGGGATGTAGCTGGGTGCAGGTGGGATGCAGATTGGGTGCAGGTGGGATGCAGATTGGGTGCATGTGGGATGTAGCTGGGTGCATGTGGGATGTAGCTGGGTGCATGTGGGATGTAGCTGGGTGCATGTGGGATGCAGATTGGGTGCAGATGAGATATAGCTGGGTGCAAGTGGGATGCAGATTGGGTGCAGGTGGGATGTAGCTGGGTGCAGGTGGGATGTAGCTGGGTGCAGGTGGGATGCAGATTGGGTGCAGGTGGGATGCAGCTGGGTGCAGGTGGGATACAGCTGGGTGCAGGTGAGATGCAGATTGGGTACAGGTGGGATGCAGCTGGGTGCAGGTGGGATACAGCTGGTTGCAGGTGGGATACAGATTGGGTGCAGGTGGGATGCAGCTGGGTGCAGGTGGGATACAAAGGTGTGGCTTCTGCAAACAGGAAGATGAAGGGCAGCTGAAAGCTGGGTCCTCTACTCCTGATACTGGCTATCAGGGAGCAGTTTCCACAACTTTCAGTGTCAGAGCTTGGGTCCTGGCAACCCTAATGAGCTAAGTCACCAAGCTCCAATAGACAAATTAAACAGACATATAACTAGTGCAAGTCAGGGAAGATTTATTTAATGGGACCACATTGGGAAGCGGACCAATGACTCTCCTAGGTGCATTCTCAGGATCCTAACATGAACTTTGGGCTTTCAACGAAGGCAAGATGTGCACATACCTTGCTTCACCCAGCTCTGTCTCTGACCCATCATGGTCTCAATGCCAGTGGTCTAACAAGTTCTCAGATGTGTGAAGTCTCTTCCTGGGAAACCGGCTCACCCATCAGCTGGCACCAAGTTTCAGCACTTTCCTTCTCCCATCATGATAGTCCTCGGAAATTTTAGTTTCTTGGGGTCCATTGTTTCAATATCTAACAGCCAAGGGATGGACCCAACTTCCTCACCAGAATCTTCTTATCCCTGCAGGACAGTTACAGATTTAAAATTTACTCCTGGGCTTGAGTCTCTGCTGTGTTGCTTATAGGCCTGGTGACCACAGGTCTGTCACTTGTTGAGCACCTGCTTCTCATCTTCCAATGGTGTGGGAAACACCCTATGGTGTGGGAGACCTCTGACATTGTTGGATGTTGACACCAAATCCCAGGTGGCTCCTGTGGGATGTGGGGGCAGACATAAACCCCAGTACTTAAGGGAGGGGCCATGTGGGGCTGGCCTGGTTCCAGGACCAGAGAGGTTCCCTTGAATGCTGTATGTTAGGGTATAGCTCTTGGAGACAACCACATGTGATCCTAAGATGGGAGCACGTCCTGGAGAAGACACTGTTCTAATTGTCCAGGGAGATGTATTTGATTTCTCCCATGAGCGTGTGTGTGTGTGTGTGTGTGTGTGTGTGTGTGTGTGTGTGTATGAATGTATGTTTATCAGTGTAGGCAGAAGGATACCATAGTATGGTATGAGGGTCAGAAGACAGTTTCCAGTTTGGGGTTTGCCCTTTACCTTGGTTGACCAGGCTGGCTGACCTATATGAGTTCCTGGAGAGTCTATCTCTGTCTTTGTGAGTACAGAGATAATAGCTGCACAGTGCCGTTCCTAGCTTTACTGGGGAACTAGTTTTCTGGAGAACCTTCTCAGGCTCTTGTGGTCACACATCTTATATACACAATAATCAGTGTCTGGGGAGATTGCGGTCTCTCCCACCCTGAGCATCTCCCCAGCCATTAACTCTGCTTTTTTCAGGCTCCAGGTATACATCGGGTGCTTCACATGAATGGTTCTTTCTCTTGTACCATCCCTCTGAGGAAAGTGATATTACTGCTATTTTATAACCTAAGGCATTGGGGCTCAGAGAGGCAAAGTAAGCGGACTAGGTCAATACAGCTAGAAGAAGAAGCAGGGGACAGATCAGAAACCTGTGCCGTCTTCCTCTAGCATGTGCCCTAGTGGGCATTCACAGACAGCTGTGGCATTGGACAAGAGTCAGGAGACCGACAGAAAGCGTCTAGCCCTATGTAAAGAAAGCTCTCCCCCAAGAAGAGAGCTCCAGGGAAGGGTGCCCCTGGCATCTCAATCACCCCCTATTCTTGTGAGTTGGTGTAGAGATACCATGGAACCTCACTGTTCAGTTCCATCAAGGCACAGAGTGAGTGTTGATATTCAAATTCATCCCCCTGAAGCCCCAAGGATAGGGGGCTGCAATCTTGTAGGATTAGAAGGCAATTTGAACATGAAATTACCCCCTGGGGTCTTCTCTCTCTGGGGAAGGAGTGGGATTTGACATTTCTTGGAACTGATATCCCTGCTCCCCAGTGGCTCTATGGATTTGCAAGCAGCCTCCGGTCCCATCTCCTCTCCACGGTGTGTGTTAACTGCCAGCCTCCCTGTTTATATGAGACTTGTGATTCCTCCCAGACTTTAGAAAACAGGCTTTTCTGGTTGGACAGTTTTATATTTTACAGTTTATCAGGTAACTGCCTTCTCCTTAGGCATGCTGGGTCTCACACATACTAGAAACGCCCTGTTGCTCAGTTGTCTCCCTTTCATTTTAAGACATCATTTATGTGCATGGGTGTTTTGCGTGCTTGTATGTCTATCTACTCTATGTGTGTAGTGCTCAGAGATCTCAGAAGAGGCCATCCCCTAGAACTAGACTTACAGATGGTGGTGAGCCACCATGTGGGTACTGAGAGATGAACCTGGGTCCTCTATAAGAGTGGACAGTGCTCTTAACCTCTGAGATATGTCTCCAACACCACTTTCATCTTGTCTTATTAATTTTTTTATTATTCTGCATGCAAGATGTGTGTCTGTGTGTGTGTGTGCGTGCGTGTGTTTGTACCTGGGTCAGGACATGGGTGTGGAGGTCAGAGGATAGCTTTGTGGAATTGGCTCTCTTCTTCCACCTTTTTGTGGGCTCTGAGGTCTGAATTCAGGCTGTCAGGCTTATGTGGTAAATGCCTCTACTGGCTGAGCTGTCTCGGTAGCCCAACCTTCATTTTGAAAGAACAGGCAGATGTGTGCCCCATTGTCGTTTCTTAATACTACCCAGCAGGCATTTATAATTAAAGAATTTGGCTAATATCTGTCTCATCCCAAATAATAATAGGCTTCCTGTTGTACAAACGAAGCTGGAGCTCTTTCATCGGCTTCTTCCATAATTAGAATTTTAAATGTGTGCGTGTACCTCACCCTGCACCCCACCCCCACTGCTGTTCATCCCTAGCCATGATCTGATGTTTTGATTTTTTTCCCCTTCTGCCTCTCTGAGGCCCCTGGAGCCATTCAAAGTCTGTGAGAAGAAAGAGGGGAAGAAAGGTGTTCTCTGCACTGAGCCTTAAGGGCTCCACACAGTGACCTTCCTGGTAGTGAACTCTGCAGCCTGTGTTATGTCTCTGCCCTTTCAGAACATCTAAACTACTTGTGCAGTGGACAGTCACAGGAGTGGTTGCTTGGGTCTCCAGCCATCAGTGTCACTGACGATGCTGCCCTGGCGAAACCCAAAGTCTCAGTAAGAGAATTAAAGAGACAGCTGAGATGACACCTGTCCTGGTCTCAGAGGCCCTGTCCTTCTCTCCCCCTAGCACACATAGGCTTAGATGCCAGCCTTGGGTTGCTCTGGGTTGGAGGGAGAAATGTCATCAAAGCAAGTCTCACCAGGGAAGCCTCCAAGCTAGGAGCATCTGCTGTCCCCCACACCCACCCCAAAGCCAGGTGGGTCATAAGGCTAGGATAAAGAACATATGCTTTGCACACTGTAGACCTAGGTTCAAATCTAGGCCTGGCTACTTCCTGAGTGTGTGATCTTGGTTCCCTGCTAGAGTTACCGAGATGACTACATGAGCCTGAGCTGCTGTGTTCAGCGAGCTCCCAGCAACATGACAGGATGGTCTACTGCTCTCCTCCATGGTTTGGGTATTTCCCATATTCAATGCACAGTAGTCTCTGTAGTTGATTAACTAATGGGCTTCTCTGCTCTCTAGTCACTGGTGCATAAACAGTCTCAAAGGGGGTCCACGGGCACCTGGAATGCAGGGTGAGATGGGAGAGCTTCCGTGACAGTGGGACCCATCATCATTGGGCACCACCACCTCTAGGGTAGCCTTAATGACAGCTTCTTCCTCAGGCCTGGGGGAGAGCTGAATCAAGGTTAAAAGGTAGGGCCTGCCTTTAGAAGAGGTGGAGGGATAGTTTGGTCTAATCCCAAATCTTTTTAAGGCGGTCGCAGGAGGGTAATGTTTAAGACAGGGTTTCTCTGTGTAGCTCTGGCTGCCTGGAACTCACTCTATAAACTGGGCTGAACAATCTGGTCACCCCCCACACTCCCCCCAGAGCTATCACTGCATGGTGAGGCTGCTGAGCCTCAGAAGCCACAGGAGCACCGAGGGAGACACAGGCAGCCTCACCCCGTGTAGCTGCCGTGTTCAGTAGAGCCTTAGGGTTTCCGAGAATGTTGCTATGTCAGTGTGTGACAGGGGTGGGTTGGGGAGAATTTATTTTGCCCTGAGACAGAGACTAGCACTCGGAGAGCAGCCTAGTCTGCTAGTATGGCTTCAACTCAGGTTTCTCTCTATGTGTCTGTGCTCCTCACCTCTCGGCATCTGCTGAGTGCACAGTGCTCAGGATTCCCCTAGGGGACAGGGATTAGACATGATGCTCCATAGCTGTGATGATCCCACCTGTTACCAGCATCTTGTCACATCCTCCTCCAAGAAAGATGTCAGGTTAAGCTGTTTGCAGAGGTGACCCCGAGCAGGTGACCCCGAGCAGAAACGGTCAGTTGGACAGCTTTGGGCAAGGACTCACAGATGGTGGTACAGGGCCAGATCAAAGGCCAGAGTGTTCTATGAGTGGATATGAATCCTGTTAGTTGATTACTGTGTGTTCTTAGACAGGTCACAGAACCTCTCTGAGCCTTAGTTTAAATGGGGAAATCATAATACAAGCTTGCCTTTGTATAGTTGGAACAATATATGTAAAGTACCCGGCATAGCCCATAAGTTCTCCATATGGATGTTATAAGAACGGAGTGTGTACGTTGTAACATGCTTGCGGTTTCTCAAACCAGAGAGCAGCTCTATGGTATTTTTGATGTTTCCAGTTAGCCAGCAGTACTGGGGGAGACCTCTAGGTACTAACCTTTGCCTTCCCTTGCTGTGTGACCTTGACCAGAATGCTTGTCATCTCTGAATGAGTCTGAAAATGGGGTTTTGCGCAGCAGTGCCAGCTACCAGAACCTAGCTGCACGAATAGTGGAAATGTGGCTCTGAAGGTGTCACCAGGTACTCAAAGCCTGGCACAGACAGGGCCAGCATGGAATGCTTGAGCAGGAGGTCTGTGACCCCATCTGGTCATTATAAAGACCAAGCTGAGTGGGAGCAGATCTCGCTCCACCCCTGCTGGCCCTCTGTGTGCGGGGATCCATTCACATCGACAAGTGGAGAAAAGAACAAGATGCTAAGACATGAAAATAAAAATCAGGGGCCAGAGACCCTGGGAACGGGACCTTGTAGACAGAGCCTTCAGAATCACCAAACTGCACAAAGCAGCAGAAGTGTTTTTCAAAGGAGACCCAAAATAGAAAGCAGACAGAAGTCAGAAGGGCCTCCACAGTGGTTTGATTCTTCATTGTTTGCTGGGGAGTCAGCGTTGTTGGGCCATCTCTCAGAGTGCCGGGATTCTCAGAGTGCCGGCGGAGGCCCCAGGATTCATTTCCTTTACCAGTAAAACTGCTCTGAAGTTGGGATCTACATCTACAGCCACTGCCAGCTTCTCGAGTGGATGTTTCCCAAAGCAAGCCAGTGTCAGCTCCCGCCGCACTGTGGGTCTGCTTTTGCATGCACTGTGCCTTGATTCGGGCTGTGGCTTTCAGAGAAGGGCCAGCTAGGAGGACCAATCCCATTGTCCTCATACAGATGTGGAGGAATCACTCGTTCATTTTTCTGCTCAGTTATTCATTTGTGCATCTATTCATCATTCATTTTCACTTGTGCATTCACTAATTCATCCATGTGCCCATTCATTCATGGGTGTCATTTATTCATCCTTTCATTCATATGCCCATTCATTCAACTGTGAACCCATTCACTCATTCATGTTCTCATCCATCCATGTACACACCTGATAATCTATGCACTCATTCATTAATTCATGTGCCCTTTCATTTGTGCGCCTGTTCATTCATGCGTTCACTCATTTGCGAGCCCATTCACTCACTCATGTGCCCGTTCATTCACATGTGTACCCACTCATCTGTGCAGTTGCTCATTCATCCGTGTGGGCATTCATCCATCCGTCAGTAACTCCTCGATTTGCTGTAGCATACATGTCAGCTACAAGGACAAGCCATAAACAGATTTACACGGTCCAACTTTCTAAGAGGATCTCTGGTTAGGAAGGAAGTCTGTACCCTAAGGGCAATGAGTCAGCAATAAGTCACCACTGCCAGGATACCTCTGTCTCCCCTTACTCTTGCCAGTCTCTCTGCCTTTGGTGGTGGATTCTGCTAGCAGGTCTAGAGCTGAGTGGTCCCAGTGGCTGTCCTCCTAGGTGTGGGGGCAAGAGCCTGGCAGCATGGCCACCCAACAACTAGCTGCTACTTCTTCTTTACACCATTTTAGCTCAGTCTTGCCTTGAACAAAAGAGTGCTGGATCAGCGGTGGGTCTAGGCTGGATTACTGTTAAAGACAAGAAGCCTATATATGGTCTGGTGCCAGGCCTGTGAGAGCCCTTCAGGAGGGTTTCTGGGGTAAAACTTCCCCCGAGAAAGCATGAGCCTAGAGTGGGTATCCCAAGACTGGCTTGGCTTCTGTTATCTCCAGATCAGCCTGTATGAGAAGCTACCTGGGTGTGCCCAAGGGTCATACTGGGTCTCAGCGTAAGCCTTACTGTCTGTTAACACTGTGAGTTTGAGTGAGTCCCTTGGTCTGTCTTTCTCAGAGTGAAGTGGGAACTATAATAGTCACCAACAAAATCATTCCACTTAACAAAAGCCTCCAGAGCCCAGTAGCTCTGCATAGCTTTGGTTCTCAGGGTCAACGGCTGCAGGCCAGCTGCCACCTGGCAGGGCTGGTATAGAGTCCAGGCCTTCTTCAGGTCTCGTGTGCAACTTTGGTTTGAGTCTAAGTTTTCTGGGACCTGTGATCTTGATCTCTTGTAAATATTCATCCGAGGCTCAGGCTGAAGTGGCTTTCACTACTGAGACCTGTCCTTTGGGCTGTTGGCCAGCAGACAAGGGGCCTTGGCATTCCTGACATTGGATTCATCCTGCCTCAGCTGTGGTATCCCATTGGCCAAAGTGAGTCATGTGGTAAAGTCAAGGTTGGGGAAGTGGACAGTCTACAGGGGAGCTAGGAGGTAGCAGATCCATGAAGGGAAGCAGACAGGGCCTGGCATCTTAACTGGGCAAGAAAGATGGCAGACTTCTAAGACAGTGGCTTCCTTCTCACAAAGTCTGGTATGTGAGGTTATTCTTGTATTTTAATGCTTTATCTGCCAGAGAAGTCAAACCTAATCAAGACTCCTAAACAGAAGCTCTATGAGGCTAAAGCAGGAGTGTGGAGACAGTAGATTCAGGAACTGTAGCTGTGGTGGAAAAGAACTTTGGACAGATGCTGACCCAGGCTTGTACTCCTGAGCACACACTGTATTCCACGAGCAGTGAAAGGCCTCCTTCCGGTGTACATCACAGAGGGCGAAAAGTCCCTGGAGCTGAAGTCCCACCCAGCTCCTGACCCTGGCTCAGCCAGTCACCATGGTCCAGGTAATTTTCTCAGTATGGTTTCTCTGAACATCTGCCCAACAGGGTCCACAGAGGGTCACCATGGCTGTCTCTGCGGAACCTGGGAACACCGAGGACGCCAAAGAGAAGCTTAAAGCCAAGTTAAGATCAGCTGACCTGGGAGGGGGAAGTGAGAGTTGATAGGGGCAAGCAGATGTTGAATCCTTTCCAGGCTGTGTGCTGACATCTGTGCCCTTTATCCTGAAACACGTTCTAGGTTAGGAAAGCAGGGTGCACCTGCCTTCAAGTCAGGAGATCCCGTTTTGCAGGCAGCTGGATGGTGATGTGGCTGAGTCCTGTTGTTTAACTTGGCCAGGGTAGAAGTGTCTGAATGACAGGAAAGGCCCTTTTTCTGAAGGAGCACTGTCCTCACAGCCCTCCTGGGCCAGGCATTGCTATTTCCATACATCCTTCAGGATAAGACCCTCCCAGACCTCTGACCCTTGCCTTCCTCTCTCCTCAGCTCTGCAGCCAGAGAGAGCCAGGGCCAGGGGCTGCAGGATTTCCTGGCCCTGCCCACTAGCTGCTAAGCATTGGCAGAGCCCTACCACTGTTCTCCATGTTTCCCACTGGTCAGCGTGGGTGGTTGCCCCAGTGTCCTACATCTGCCTGAGACCTGAGTCCCTAGTGTTCTCTTCTGGGAAGCAAGAGGGCAGGCCATCCCACAGGCCGGAAGAAGGAGGAAGAACTGGAGCACCCTAGTTTCCCTTACTCCTTCTCCCTAGCAGCTCTCCAGAGCCACCAGTGTCTGCTTCTTATCCTTGAATAGCAAAGAAGAGGGCTGCTATTGACCTTCCCTTTCTGGACCAGATATTGTGTAGCAAATTACTCCATTGAAATAATGCCAGATGATACAAGCTATCTGAGATTAGTTTATGGCATCTTTGGAAGAGAACCTCAGGCCTAGAGAAAGTACTGGGGTTGATTTTTAGGAACCTCCAAGTAGCCCAGATGACCTCGCCCATCTGTCCTGACCATGCTGTTGCAGAGGTAGACTGGACAGGCCCCTGAGGAGAACAAGGCATCTTCTTACTCCAGATGTGAGAATCATCTGGAAGCCTTCCTCATCCTTAAGCCATCAGTGCAGGCTTACATCTAGATGCCTTTAGATGTGAGGGCATTCTCTCCCTCTGGGGCCCCTTCCTTGGAGGGTGTGGGGCTTCACAGGCCTGGGCTGTCTCTCCTGGCTGATCTGGAACAGTTTACCTGAGTCAAGACAGGCGTAAGTCTTCACTGTATCTTTGAGCTTCTAGCCTAAGTCTGAACTTCAGTGCAGGAATTTACTGAGATGAGATTCTTGTGGTGCTAATTAGAGAGAAAGGTGGGGCTGGTGATTGCAGGGACTCTGGGGAGTGGGGACTAGGAACAGAAAAAATTGCGACACATCATGCCATTTCTGGGGCCTGGCTCCACATGTATGTGCATATGTGTGTGAGTGTGTGTGTGTTATGTTCTTTAAAACTGCTAATTGCCAGGGTGAAAATATTTTCACACATCAGCTCTTGGGGAGAATGTCATTAAGGAACACACTGGCAGCCTGGTGGAAGTCAAACGGTTGCAGCCAACATGGAAGTCCTAATTAATAGCTGTTCCCGCAGCTCTTGGGCACGGCAGCGGAAGTAATTATCATGATTTAATTGACTTTTCTCCCCTCTGTTATGCACTCTGCTTTTCCCATTTTCTTGAGCTGGAAAGGTTTTATTTCCCCCTCCCTCTCTGTTTTTCCCATCATGCATAGTTCCTTACACCTGCACTCTGTCAACTCTTATTAGACTGAGTACCGTGACAGCTCAAATCTTTATGTCACAGAGAAGTCTGTAACATAAGGTCTGATCGATGACTCAATTTTTACAAACATTGGTTTTGTAGAGGTGTGTTGTGACCCAGCAACAGTGTAATCCATGGATAAGAGAATCGTTTCCCTCACAGGTTAGTTCCTAGGGACTACGGGGGGCGGGGGGGGGTAGGGCCACTTGTCATTCCACCAACCAAGAAAGGTGGCTCTTGTGCCATCACAAGGGTTCCAGGGATTCCTAGAGAAAAAATGTGGCACCTCTGAGCTCCTGGAGTCAAAAGGTAGGACCTACCTTTACTGTGGCTTGGTACCTTCTCTGCTTGGGCTGGCTTGGCCCCTGTTGACCTTCACGCTGTCCCACCTGGTGATGGAGCCCTGAGTCCTCATGGTTTGACTTCTGCCTCTTAGGTCAGCCTGAATGCCTCTTCAGGGCGGGCTGACACACCAGGCTGAACTTTATGCTTCCTGGGTCAAGGATGAGCTCCCTGGGGCCAGCTCTGCTTCTTGGTCTCAGCCATGGTGCTTGGGTCCCGTTTCCTGGCGCACCTTCTGCTTCTCAGAAGCACAGACAGGTCATTTAAAGATTTGTGAGAGGCCAGCATAGCACATACTACTTAGATGGCTTGGGTCTACATCCCGATCTGGCCACCTACATGCTGTTCAAGTTACTGGACAAGTTATTTAAACTTTCTGGGCCCAAGAACTTAATGTTATATCTGTAACATCACCTGCTTTCTAATATTGTTATGCAGGACAGATGATTATATCTTAGGGCACACACACATGCAGTGGAGCTTTAGCTTTTAAGGTGCAGGGGAATAGGTAAGGCAGCTCCTGGTGTCTAATAAAGCAAATGAGAATACTGTGGAACCACAGAAACTGAAGCCAGAGAGGTCTGCCTCTGCCCACTGGGGCAAACACAAGGACGTGAAGTACAGGAGACAGCAGGTAACCTTTTAGAAGGTCAGATAATATTGGCTGATACTATACTGGACTATTTCTCATGGAGCTAAAATCGAGACCAAGACATTTTCTTGGGTCTCACTGGGGATTATTGAGCGTGCTTGACTTTTAATTAGAACATTATAGGTAATAATAAAATCAGCAGAAGAGATGATGAGTAGGAATTTCTCTCCCTCCTTTGTCCCTGCTTGGGAATTGAGCCAGGCTTATGTAAGTACACACACACACACACACACACACACACACACACACACACACACAGAGAGAGAGAGAGAGAGAGAGAGAGACACACACACACTCAGAGTCCATAGTCTTTTTCACACATTCCATGTTGGGTCTTCAAGCAACAGGATGCTTGCTAATTAGCCATGCCATTTTAGATACTGGGTTTCTCTGAGCCTCAGTTTCCTCATCTGACAGACAGAGCTATCTCCTCTGCCCACCTGGACTCAAAGCTTCTCCAGGCTAGAAATGGTTTCCTCATCTTCTCTGACAAAAACATTGCCTAGCATGTGCTAGGTTGCCGCTATGTGGGCAGGCTCACTATGTGGGCAGGCTTTTGAGCTCTGAGGCCATTCTAGTAAGCTGAGGTTTGAATGTCACTTCCAAAATCCAGTTGAAATGAGCTATGCTATGATGGGATGACGAGATGGCCTTTATGATGTGATGGGGGACAGGGATGTGATCACAGACAGAGTGCATAGCCAGCAGGTACAAGCACCAGTGTCCAATTCCCAGAACCACAGACACCTGATGTAGTAGTGTACATCTGAAATCCTGGTGCTTACATGTGGAGCAAGAAGATCAGGGTCATTCTTAAAGGTATTCTTAAGGCATTGTTAAACAGCAGCCTGAGCTAAAACAACAACAGACCAAATAAACAAATAAAGACCAAGAAGAGAAAGAGAAAAGAAAGAAAAGAAGGAAGGAAGGAAAAAAGAAAAGAAAAGGAAAGAAAGGAAGGAAGGAAGAAGTGGTCAGTTGGTAAGGATTCTGTCTCCATAGATTGGCCAGTGCTATTGTGGAGAGAGTGAGGTGGTCACCAGAGGCTGTGGGCACAGCACAGTCTGCACCTTGTGAGCTCTCTTGCCTCTATGCCTTTCTCTATGGGATGGTGCATCATGAAGATGCACCACTTCTTCCTTCCTTCCTCCTTTCCTTTCCTTTCCTTTCCTTTCCTTTCCTTTCCTTTTTTCCTTCCTTCCTTCTTTATTTTCTCTTTCTCTTCTTGGTCTTTATTTGTTTGTTTGGTCTGTTGTTGTTTTAGCCCAGGCTGTTTAACAATGCCTTAAGAATACCTTTAAGAATGACCCTGATCTTCTTGCTCCACATGTAAGCACCAGGATTTCACTCACTAGATGAAAAGTAAATTCCTTTATAAATACCAAGTCTGCAGTCATTTGTTAACAGCAGAGACAGTATTACGACAACAGAACTATGGTTATCCCCACAGACTTGTGTGAGACTCCGATTTTCACAGTTGAGGTTACCTGTGATCTCAGTTACCTGTGGTTAAAGATATAAAATAGAACATTCTAGAGATAAACATTTCACAAGCTTTATATTGTGTGCCATTCTGAACATTGAGATAAAGTCTTGCACCATCCCCAGTCCATCCAATCCAGAGTACAGGAATTATTCTGTTGTCCAGTGTATCACAGTGGGTACACTACCCTTCCGTAGACACTTAGTAACTATCCTGGGTTTCAAATGAACTGTTGCACCTCAGAGTTTATTTTTTAAGCAGTTCTTACTTCTTAGTAAAACCACCAAAGCACTGTCCCTGCTGCTAACTCAGATTCACAAAAGAAAAACATTGAAGTGTTTCCTTTAAGTATCAGGGTTATAACAGGAAGAGCAAACTAACCTTGCAAAATGAGATGCTGAGAGAAGCCATGTTCACATACTTTTATTAAGTATATTGCTTTGACTGCTCTATTTCATTTTCAGTTGTTTTGCCAATCTCTGTACCAAGTACACACACACACACACACAATATATATATATATATATATACACATATATACATATATATGTATACACACATATATATGTATGTATACATATATATGTATATATATGTATGTATGTATATGTAAAAGAAATACAAAGAACTGAGCACCTGGGGAGTCAAAATCCTCCTTACCATGACCATAATGTACGCGGGAGGCCAGCCAGCAGAAGTGAGGAAGAGAGTGCACTGGGCGGGAAGCAAATTCCTCTTGGAAGTGAGTATAAAGGACAAGAAGCAGGTGTGCAGGTCCTGTTTTAAAAGAGTTCCCACCTGAGGTCTCTGGATTGCTGGGCTTCCTCAGCTTTCTGGAACATGTGGATGAGGTAACTGTAAATGGTGCAGTTCTCAAGAGTGTCTATGGTTTAGCCCACTGCTAGTATCTCAGTCAGCAACGGGGCTGTGGAAGGCTGGTGGCGTTTCCCATATCGTTTAGAGCCCAGATTCCTGACCCCACTCCTTCCACCTACCCACATTTGCCTTCACATGGTTCCCAAGGTCACCACAGAGGAAGCAAGAGTCCTAGAGAGGGCCCTTCTGCTCCCTAATAAAACAAAGCTTAAGAACACTTCCATCAGTGAAAACAAGTTACAGACACATGTGTGCAAAGCATCCTGGGTAACCCCTTTCTTTAAAAAGGACACAGTAGTGTTGTGTTGGGAGTGGGTCAGTTGGCCTTCTAGGCTTTGAACCTCTTTCTGCAGTGCTTCCCGAGAGTCTCAAGAGAGGACCTGTCTTAGGGTTCTCATCAGAGGCAAAACCAAGTTGGGGTACTTTGAGCACCCCCTTCAGTAGCATCCTTCCTTATCTCTGCTGTGGGACACTGGGGCCCCTGCCTCACCCCACACCACAAAGGGCTTCACATAGGACAATTGCCAGAACTAGCAGAATGCCTTCAACATTCGATGACCACAAACTCATGTGTCGAGTATTGCTGAAGGGGGTGCAGAACAAGAGGGAGTGGGTTGCCCTGCCCAGAGCTGTTGCTTCTAGAAGTGGAAGAACTGTGAGCCTCGGCTTGTGTGTTTTAGGACCTTATGCTGGAATTGTCTCAGCCTTCCTCTAGGTATCAGTTCAGACAGAGTCCTTAAGTCTTGACACTGCCCCACCCCCTCAAGCCTAGATCTTATTCCCACTCTACACCCAGCCAGGCTAACGCCAGTGAGGGCTTGGCTTTCCAGCTGAGTGACCCCAGGGTCTCAGACCTCCTGCATTCTTCTGTCAGAAGGGGGAGAGTTTGTCACTGCCCCCACCTGCGGTCATTGTTTAAGGTCCGAACTTATTGACCCTGGTTATTTATTTGGCGGGGTGATTTGTAGCTCTCACCTCCCCCATCCTTGGTTAATCAGTGGGACTCTTTGCAGACCTCTGACCAAATCAAACTGTAACAGGAGCGAGCTGGGCAAGGTCCAAAGGAACATCAAAGAAGGGAACTAGCCTCTCTGCTCCTTCCTTCCTGTACAGTCAGGGCCCCCTGTGACCTCTGCATACAGACATACAGTGCCCTTGGTCTGGGTCTCATGACACCAGGGAGGACAATGGGAGGAAGGAGAAAGGTCAGCAGTAAAAAAAAAAAAAAAAAAAAAAAAAAAAAAGGCCTGTGCCTGGAATGTCTCTCAGCTTGGCCCCACCAGGAAAGAAGAGGAGGAAAGGGCCTTTGGAGACATGGGGCCAGGCTTCCACCCTCTGTGGCTAGGACCAGATTTCTCCTGCTGTTATCGATCCCAAGAGATGACTGAATCAGGGTAGGCTGGACACCTAGTGCTTCACAGAGACCCTGTTATCATTTATCCATTTCTTTCTTCATTTGTGCCATGGACATTAATTGGCACCAGCTGGATACCAAAAGTTTTGCCAGTGTTTGGAAAAAAATTATCAACCCTCCCTGTTCCCTGTCTGTTTCCCTAGAATGTTTCCACAATCATCCTTGTGGTCACAGACTAGAGGCCCTGCCCTTGATGGCTCCTGAATGTTTAACTGGGTGGCCCCCAAACCCTAAAAAGTAGGGAGACCAGTGGGCCCTTAACCAATGCATTCCTTGTTCCTGGTTGTAGGAACAACCAGGACACCCTCAAGCCAGAACTGGCTTCTGTTTCCCTTCACAAGCAGGGCAAGGCCTGGCCCTCTGGGCAGCCTGAGTCTGGGGCCCTCTAGTATGCTGATGCTTCTGCCCCTCCCCCACCCTCCTTTGCTCCTTGCATTTCCTAATTCTCAGCAGCATCGGGTGGAAGCAAGGCCAGGCAAGCTGTCATGCTGACCTGAGGTGGTTGGGCAATCAGGAGCCTCCTGCCAGTTAATGGCCTCGTGGAAGTTCATCTGGTGATCATATGGTCCCTCTGTCACCTGCAGCCTGTGTTCTCAGCCAAGGCTGTCATTGGTTTGACAGTAAGCCTTGTGTTACAGGCCTGGTCACTGTACTACTTCACAGTCAGGACTGCCCTGTCTCTTTCCTCCACAAACTTGCCAATACCTAAAAAGGATGGATTCCTGTATGCTGGTTCTGATAACAGCCCCATTTGGACCCTCCAATCAGCCTGTCACCTACAGTACTTCAGCCTGTTCCAGCTTCTGCCCCCTGCTCCTTGGGATTCAGCCTTACGTTCTCCTTTGGTTCTTCGGAGCCTTAGAGCCTGAATGTCTATGTAGGCCAGAAGGGCAACATCCCAGGATCAGGTCCTAAAGATTCTACAAGGAGCCTGCACAAGTTGAGGTGTGTGGGGGGGGCGGGGGGGGATGGAGAACGAAGCCTGACATCAAAGGGATGGTGGGCGTGTCCAGGCTGCTGGTGTCTCACAGGATGATGGTGGATCCAGGGCTTGGCTGCAGTAGAGATGGCTGATTCTTGTCCCCAGTCTGAGTACAGGTCATACTACCCTCCTGGCTCACTTGGGAGTTTCTTTCCTTCTTCCCATCCTTCCTTCCTTCCTTCCTTCCTTCCTTCCTTCCTTCCTTCCTTCTTCCTCTTCCTCTTCTTCTCCTTCCTCCTCTCCTTCTTTTTCTGTTCCTCCTTCTCCTCCTTCTCCTCTTTCTCCTTTTCTTTGTTTTTTTTTGTTTGTTTGTTTTGTTTTGGTTTTTTTTGAGGCAGGGTCTCACTATGTAGCCCTGACTGTCATAGAACTCACTACATAGACCAATCTGGCCTTGAACTCACAGAGATCTATTTGTCTCTGCCTTCCCAAGCCTTGGGATGAAAGGCATGTGTCACCACACCAGCCCATTTGGGATTTCCAACCCCTCTCAAGACACTCACTTCTGCACACCATGCTTTTCTGTCCGGGACACTCACCTTCCTTTGATGGAAGGCAATACTGAGAGATAGAGATCAGGTCATTTGTGTGAGGTGGCACAATAGGTGCCCTGCTCACTCTGTCATGTAGACGGCAGGATTTGTGGCAGTTCTCCCTGTTTCAACAGGACTCAGTTCCCTAACATGCAGAGAGGGCCCCCAAGACCTCTTCAGGTTAATGCCATTAAAGGAATCCGCAGTGTGATCAGCTCCATGGCAGAGCCGGGGGGGGGGGGGTGTGGAGCAAGGGGGCCTGATAGAAGTTGTCTTTGCAAGCTCTTGTGTGTTCAACAGCCCCTGTGTGCTGAAGCCTCCAGGAGGCTTAGCTGGATGACTACCTTCCTTCCCTCCTGATCTGCATCAGCCTATATCCTGTTCCCCTGTGACCCCACTCTGTAGCCTGTGTGAGCAGGAGTCCTCCCAGTGACTTCACTCTGTCCTCCTCCCTCCCCATCAGCTCACCAAGGGGTTCTGGTTCTTAAACAGGGAAGAATTAAGTCCACCCTTCCTTTCTACCATCAACCTCACCAACGTTACCACCCTCTCTAGACATTGTCTGGACAGTGGTCTAGACACTGGCCAGCCACCCTGACTTCTGCCTTTCCACCTACCCTGTATCATATGCTGTAACTCAGACAGGCCCTTTAAAATCTGTTGGGTTTTTTTTTTTTTAATTGACTTTTTAAAAACAGAGTTTTAGGTTTACAATAACAAAAACAAAAACAAAAAAGCAGTCAGAAAACAGTATTTCTCCAACCTCTGAACTGAGATAGCCACACCTTTATTCCCATTTTGTGCTCTTTGGTGTGTTTGTTGATACATTGTTGTTAACTGGAGGTCATAGTTCACATTAGGGACCCTTGTCCCCCTTTGAAATGTAGCTTTCACAGGTTGTGAGGAATTCCAGGTGGCCACCATGGCTGTATCACTGTCTTTGCCTTCAAATTCTTCCCTGAGTTGTCTTTTATTTCTCTCTGCTTCATCCAAACCCCATTTTCTGTGTCTTCCTAGTCCCCTTCAGGAATATTGTGCAGCTGTAACCATACATTGTATAGGCCTTTCAGACCAGCTCCCCTGCCCGGAAGGATGCATTTAGGTTTCTCCGTGTCTTTCTGCGAGTGGTAGCTCACTTACTTTTATCTCTGGGTAGTATTTTACCATATAAGCACGGGGTAGCTTAGTTGTCAACTCCCCTATCAATGGAGCTTTTGAGAGTTTGGGCAATTATGAATAAAGCTATGGTAGGGACATGAGTGTTTGACAGCTTGAGTCAGTATTATGGAGGGAAGTTGTTAGGTGGCATGGCAAGGTCCTTGTATTTGTGGAAGAAGCCACTAAACTCTCTTCCAAAATAGCTGTGCCAGTTTCCTTGCTGGCAGCCATCAGTGAGAGTTCTAGTTGCTCCATGTTCTTGCTGGCATTTGGTATCATCCTTTAAAAAATAGTCATTTTAATAGGTGAGTTGTGCTGTCCTATTGTATAACCCCAGATGACTGCATGTTCGCAGTTGGGGCATGAGTTTGGATAAGCCATGTGTGTGAGCATTCTCTGGTTCCCACTGCACTGAGATGAACCCTCACTTCTTTGATGGTACTGGGAATGCTGTGAGATCCCACCCTGCCCACTCAGCACCTCTCTGCCTAGCTTTCCCCTCCCCCACCCCATGCATCCACACCAGCCTTCTCCACTTGAACCCTAGAACACTACCTGTCCTTTCTTACCTGGAAGCCTCACACAGGCTACTCCCTCTGCCTGGAGCTTGTCCAGCCCTTCCCCAAGGGAGCCCCTCACTTCCTCAGTGCTTAGCAGATCACCCCTCTCAGAGGAAACTACCTGGGTTCTCATTCTCCTCTCAGCATTGCTGTGAATGACTTCCCACTGGAGTCATGGACGCATTTGCTCAGTTATTTATGACATAACTGTTTGTAGGGCTGGGGAACAGAGCTTAGGAGGTAGTGTTTGCCTAGCACGCATAAACTCTATGTTCAATCCCCAACATTAAATAAACCAGTTATGGTGGTCTGCATCTGTAATCTCAGGTTTCAAGAGGTCAAAAAGGAAGGTCAGAAATAGAAGTTCAAGGTCATCCTCAGCTACATAATGAGCTAGACACACTTTCTTAAGACACGGTGGTAATGATGGTGGTAGTGATAATGATATTTTGCAAGGCCCCCAAGGACAGGGACTTTGCTGGTTGGCTCATAAGCCCTCCCAGTGCCTTGGCTGACCCTTTACCAAGATGTTGCTTTATGTTATCAGCTACTCAGGGAATGAATACCTGTATAGAAATAGGCATGGACACCCAGGAAGCTATGAGACAGTGGGCAGCTTGAATAGAAACCAAACACACAAGCAGACCAGTAGCTAAGAACATTTAAAACCTGGTCCCAGCAAGTGTGAGTCACCAGGACACAGAGGGGACTGTGGTCCACTCCAGCACATGCTCGATGTTCTTGGAGGGATTATTTCCGGAATCCAGCAGCTGGGGGGCACCTGGGCCTGAAGGGGACTGTAGTTCAGCACAGGCTCTGTATCCTGGAAGGGGATAATCTTTGGTCCTCAGACTTTCGAGAATGGCTTTCGCTATTGTTCAACACTGCGGATCTACTTCACAAGGCTTTAAGTGCCCCTGTACCCCTGATGTGTTGTGCCAAGTAAGCAGGGGGCCCAGTAGATGCAGGGAAACAGATGTGAGAGGAGTCTCCTGGGAATCTCTGCCTGTCCCACCTCACCAAACCTGTTAAAAGGCATTTTTCTGCGTTTTCAGAAACTAATGAAAACACCCTGTGTGTCCAAAGCTTGGCATTCAGACCAAAGATGTGGCCCAAAGATGTCAGGAGCACACTCATCTGGACCTGTTGTTGTATTTCCTTATCTCCAGTTCTCAATGCGAGGGAAACCTAGAACTTGGCATTGAATAAATGTGTTGAGAGACCAGATCCCATAACATGGTCCTCAAGTGCTCCCAGCCCACCGGAGAAGACTGGGTGGCCAGTGTTTGGGTTAGCTGTGACTCAAAACAGGGGTTTCAGAAGTGGTAGTGCAGAAGAGGAGGGGAAGAAGGGAGGGAGCCATAGCTTCCTATTTGAATGTGAACCAGATACTGCCTGGGCACCTGGCTTGTCACAGGCATCTCCTGCCTTGTGGCTCAGCATCCCTGGTCTCCATCAGATAAAGGCAGGCAGGTAGAGACCACGCACCTCTGCCAAGGCTGGCACCTGGCCTCAGGCAAAGAGTGCGTGGGAGGGCCCAGGCAGGCTGCCTTGTGGTGCCTTTTTCTGTCCACCCACCCATATAGTTCTGGTTCCCTGCACAACGCCTGGCGCAGCCCATGCTGTAAGGGATGGATGACCTTGCCACACTCTTCTGGACAGAAGCAAACCTCTTTTCTGTGCTCAGCTGCCTCCCTCCTGCCCTCATCTCCTCTGTTATTCCACTGTTATCCATCCAGATCCCGATGCTCCCACTCCACTCCTGCCAAAGCGTCTTCCCTGATCTGCCTCTCTCCATGACAACTGAAACATGGGCCTAGAGCAAAACAGTCATATTCCCCCTGAGCCAGCCCGTCCTAACCCAGAGAGACCCATTCCTCCTTCTGGCACCGTCTCGCACTCAGAGAGGGGCCTCCTGGCTTTCCTCTTCTGATCTCTCAGCCTGAGCTGCTGACCTGTCTCCTATCCACTCTATTGCCCCATGGCCCTTTGCCTCTGCTCTTGGGAGCTTGGGCCACTCTGGAGACACCCATGGAACAGTCTTCATGATCTTGGGACAGGAAAAGCTAGGTGTCCTTAGTGTTCCCGGCACTGCTGTTTCCACTGATGCCCCTTGGGAGCCTGCCAGGTGAGGCTGTTCACTGCCTCCACTCCACCTTCCCTCTCTGGGCCCTTCCCTCACAGCCTCCTCCTCAGCACTGCACCTCTGCTCTTCTCTGCCTGCCTGGGTAAAACTTCTGTGTTTGGAAGGCACCTCTTCCAGGAGGTGCCATCTACAACAGAAACACTCTTCAACTTGAGCTCCAAAGCCCATTTATTTAATGTTCATTTATTCATTGATTTATGTGTATATGGGTGCTTTGCCTGCATATATATGTGTATATGTTTATGTATATGTATATATGTGTACACACACACACCACTTGCACACAATGCCCATGGCGGTCAGCACAGTGACTCGGGCCCTCTGAGAGAGTTTCAGATGGCTGTGGGCCACCCTGTAGGTGCTGGGAACAAAATCCGGTCCTCTGGAAGAGCAGCCAAGTCTCCAGGGCTCAGTCTTGTTCCTAATTCTAGCTCCAGGCAGGGGATAGTGAGGTTACTGGGGACCAGGAAGAAGTTATATTCCCCTTTTCTCCATTTCCAAATGCTGTAGTAGTGGGGGCATTGGGGAGCATGGTGGTTTCTGTATTTCCCAACATGGACCTGAAACAGGCCTGACAGGGAGACCTACGAACCCTTTGGGCCCCTGGAGTCTAGTCTCTAACTTAGGAAGTAAGTCCTGACCTGAGCTTCAAAAGGCTGCATGTGGAGGGAGCTAGTCCAGGGGATAAATGCCAGCCTGTGTCCCAGGGCTCACTGTGTCTGGCTCCTAAGATGGCAAATGAGACCACAAGACCCCATGAGGCATTTTTACTGCCATTCATTCCTGCGTGTATCTCCCCAACTCCCGCTTTCTGTTCTTTTGGGTCTGTAGGGACTTGGGCAAGGCACTGAGGTGATGAGGCACAGGTCTGGTGTCAGGTAAGTACGAGTTCAAATCTCAAAGCTGGTAGCTGGTTCTGTAACATGGGCTTGTCACCTGATTTCCTCCTCCGAAGTTACAACAGTGGCTGTACTGCCCACAGGACCATCAGCAAAGGAAATAATACCTGCAGCCTCTAAGGCAAGGGTCTGCGGACAGGGAAGCAGAAGAGGCCATTCAGGGGCCATGCCATGCCCACCGGCTGCTGCACTCTGGGATTTGTGCCACCCCCACATTTAGTTTGTATCAACCTGGGATAAAAGAGCTAGGTCTTCATCCCACCACTCAGTGACATTGCCCTGAGGGCCACCTGATGGGGAAGGGCTGGGAGCTTCCTGGCACTTCTGACTTCTATAGGAGACTCCACTAAGTCTAGGGCAGCCCTCCCTGCTGAGTGTCTAGAGCTGCTTTCTGAGACACACAGATATAGAGGAGTCTGGAGGGGGCCCTGTACCTGGAGCCAGGGATCAGAATCAGAGAGGTTAGGCTGTTGGCCTGGAGTTGCAGAGCACAAGATTGTTATTGTTAGAGCTGGCATAGACTTGAGTCAGAGTTCAAGGCTTGGTCTTATTCCTGATTTTTCTCAACCCCCTTCAGGGCATCTGAGATGCTCTCTGGGAAGGAGGCAAGCTTGGGTGAAGCCTGTAGCCCAGCTCTGAACCAGCTACTCTGGCATCCAGTCTCTGGGTCCACTGTGTTTCCTGGTTGATGGTGGCACATGGATGGACCCAGTCCACAGTTGATGAGCTTCTGGGTGGTATGGTGGACAAGATGACACTCCCCTAAGATGTCATGTCCCGGTGTCTAGGGATGGTGAGTGTAGAGACAGCCCTCTGCTTATGATGGCTCAGCACATGATTTTTTTTAATTTATGGAATTGTGATAATAATATGTATTTAATAAAAATGGCTCTTTGGGGATATAGAGGTGGCTCAGGAGCTAAATACACTTGCCACCAAGTCTGGCCACTTGAGCTCCATCCTCAGAGCCCACACAGTAGGAGAGAATCAGCTCCCACAAGTTGTCCTCTGGCTTCTCACACATGTGCTGCAGTGGTGCTCCCCACCCTCCACACATGTGCTGCGGTGGTGCTCCCCACCCTCCACACAAAACAAATAAATAAATGCCTAAAAACATTTTAATGCAGAAATTCTATCTGTAACTCAAATCTCCTATAGTCTATATGCTGCCTCTCAGGGTGTGGCTAGGCGAAGATCAGTAGGTTAGAAAAGTTTCCAGTGTTTTCCACATAAGGTGTTTTCAATTTACGATGGACTTGCAGGGCACACTCCGAGTCCAAGTGTGCTTAGGTATTCTACCATGGCTAAGGTGACTTTGTAGATGCAATGGAGTTAACAAACATTGGGGGACAGTGGCTATTCTGGACGATCCATGTGAGGCAACCTACTCACACAGGATCTCCAGACAGGTCAGGGGAGGTCAGAGGGACCCATGCTCTGGGAATGATGCTCCCAGCATGTCCTGGGATGACAAATTGTTAAAGAAGCTATAAACAGCAAGGAGATGTCTCAAACACTAATCCCAGCCTCTGGGAGGAATATAGTCCAGCTGATGCCTTAACCCCGTGAGAACCACACAGAAGGCCATGCACAGGATGAGATGTGATTGAGTGTAGGAACCTTTGCTAGTCTATGGGATAGTTTTACTTCACTGCAGCCTCCACCAGGCTACAGGGCCCAGATAGTCTTCACAGGCTGCCATTGGGGTTGTGGCGAAAGTATGCCGATGTGGCTGGTGGCTGACATCCTGAGCCAGGAGGATATAGGTCCTCTGAGAGTTAACTGTTTCACTGAGAGGCCTTGAGAGCTAAGATGAAGGTTCTCTGAAGAGCCATGGTTCTGCCTCAGACCTCAGCTGCAGCTCCTGTTCTGGTTTTCAGCCATTACCTGCCCGGCAAGCTGGCTCCAGCTGATCCCATGAAACACTGTAGCACAAGGATTAGTGGCTGGGATGCTGCTCAGACCTCTCCTGTCTTGTTCTCTTTAAGGCTGACTCCTTTGCCGTTTGCCTCCAGGGACTGTTTCTCAGACACACTGAGATTAGATCAACAGCCCCCCGCCCCCAACCCCTGTCTGCCATCCCATAAGGAGCTCCTCCACTTCTTCCCAGACCTTTTCCTGGGACTCCACATCACCTCTTTCCCTCCCAGCAGGTCTCTGGTAGCCTTTACCACTCTCTTTCTTCCTCTGCACAGCCCCTGAGTCTAAGTACCTCTCATCCAGCCTCCCTGTCTTCTTGCTTCTCTCTCCCACAAAGGTTCTGTACCCCAAGACTGTATGTGGACAATTCCCTACTACTAATAACCTCCTCTCTGCCCCACTCACCTTCTCTGATTGCTTTCTGGAGTCAAGATGTTCAAATGAGTGTGGGGGTGGGGGCAGAAATTTCAGAAGCGTAAGGGGTACAGCAACCAAGACAGCCTCAGGTCCATGAACGACCAAACAGCAGGAACAACCTCAGCTGGCTGTCAGTCTAGGTGGTCAGGCCCTATCCCCCCAAGCATACTACCTATTCTGTGTGCAATCCAAGTGCCATACTCAGCATTGGTGGTCATCCACGGTCCCCTGACAGAACCATGACAGGAGAAAATGTCTTTGGTTGACCTGGGCATGACTCTGCAAGGAGCAAACACAATACCTCCACCAAGTCCTCCAGGGAGACTCTTCAGAGGCCTCATTGCTAATGAGGGAACCAGTAGTCTATTTACCAATCTGTAGAATGGGCTGGTGAGGCTACCTGCTGAGCAGGTGCTACTTGAGGTGCCTCCCTTGCACCCTGATGTGAGACAGGGACTGGAGACTCCCAACAGTATTGTGGTAGAGAGGCAGCCCCCTGCATTCTCCCCCACCTCCCTCACCTATCCCTCCTTGTCTGTCTTTCCAGAGAGCCAATATAATTATAACTAGATGTGTAAGACATCAAACGATAACATTTGCATTGCACTTTAGAAAAAATGCAAAGTGCTTTTGGTAAGCGATCTCCTGTTGGCTCAGCAGCCCCGGGGTGGAGAATTATTCTTTTTATTTTGCAAATGAGAGAACTGAAGTTCAAAGGACTTCAGTCGTGGGTGCCCAGGGGCACCTGAGTCTGGGCTGGGCAGGAGCCTGATTCTAGATTCTTCAAGTAGGGCAGAGTAGCTCCAGGAGGCACTCCTGGGCTGTCGCCAGAAGGGACCTGAAACAGACTCTGGTGGACAAGGCAAAGCAGGCTTCCAGATTTCCTTTCAGCCCTGGCCCAGCTGCCTGCTGCTTGGCACACGGTGTTAATCACTCTGCTTATTCATGTTCCAGCCTGCTACCTGGCTGTCCCACTTCGCAGACAGGAAAGCACGGTGTGGAGAGCCGGACTCACACATCTGTGTTCCTCAGCCAGCAGGAGGCACAGGGCCTCTGGTTACCATGGATGACCGTGGGCAGGCCTTTAACTCTCAGTTTGCCTTCCTCATTGACATCCCCTCCAGAGTTACCAAAGCTGAAGCTGACACCTTCACCTGGTGGGCCTCCACACACAACTTCTTTCTCTCTCTGGGAAACTCCTACACTGGCCTCCGATGGCAGCTCTGCGGTAGCACCTGGGAAGCTCAACAAATAGACACTTTACTTTTTGGTAGGCCAGCAACCTGTAGCCTACAGAACCCGTGTACCCCGGGATAGCCATGAAGGCGGCCTAACACAAAATCTTAAACTTACTTAAAACTCAAATCTTACTATAAATTCAAAGTTGCATATAAAGATGTAGATAAAGCTTTGAACAGGAAGGGTTAGGATGTGATTTAAACTTTGGAAATAAAGCAGTTGGAAGCTGATGACACAGCTGAGTTGGTAGTGTACCTGCTTAGCATTCACTAGGCCCTGTTCTCAAACCTCAGCCCTGCCTAGACTGGATGGTGGCAGTGTCTGTAATACCAGCACTTAGGAAATAGAAGCAGGGGGATCAGAAGTTCAAGATCACCCTTGACTCATAGTGATGCTGAGGCCATCCTGGGCTACAAGATTCTGTGCCCATAAAAAGGGAGGAAGGAAAGGTGAGATGACTCCGTGGGAAATAGCACTTTCTGCCAAGCCTGATAACCTGAGTTCTATTTTCCAGGACCAGTTGGTGGAAGATAGAAGTTGGAGAGAGCCAACTCCCACCAATTGTTCTCTGACCTCCACGTGTGGGGTGGCACCATACTGGATTGTTTTCCGTTTTGTGTGCTTGTGGTAGAAGCTTCAGTGAACATTCTGCTCCACGTCTTTCTGTGGTCAGGTGCAGACATTCCTCTTGGGTATATGACTAGGAGTAGGATGCCGAGTGGGGCTTGGCTTTCATAGCTGTCAAATTGAGTAGGCGTGGCATCTGCCTGCAGTGTGCGAGCCCTATACTTGGCTTCATCCCTCTGCTCAGTTTCAGCCTTCTGTCGGAGCTGTAGTGATGTCTCACTGTGGATTTTAATTACCATTATCCAAGCAATGATGATACAGGGAACAGACATTTATTCCATAGATGGCAGGGAGCTGGGCTGGTCCAGAAGTCACCTTTCTCTGCTTTGGGTTTCACCTGGAGAAAAGATGATCCCTCCCCTTATCGTGTCCCAGCGTCTGCAGAATTGCAGAGAGCTGTAACCAGGGAAACTGTCGCTGCACTCTGGAGTCGGGAGAATTTCTTGGCATCTTCCCCTAGTTCACATTCTGGTGCAGATTATGAAGTTTCCCACAGGGTATTGGAAGGGCTGCTTCTTGGTGTTTGGGATTATTCTCCATGCCAACCCTTCAATGTATGATCTCTTTGGTGTGTAAAGTGCTTCTGTGTTTGTGTGGCTTTACATCCATTAGTTTCAGTCAGTGAGGGAGGCGTGGCATCTAATGAGAGATCTCAGCCACTAGATATTTTTACTGAAGACTTGCCTGCAGCCAAAGGCACAGCTGAGAGCAATGGAGTCTAGTGAGTAGCATGCAGAATAACGTACCATGAATAATATATCACAGAGACTCCCTAATCGCTCAGGAATATAACTGTGCAGTGTGTGCCAGATGCCATGCTTTTTGCTTAGGGAGACACGCACACAGGAGGAAGCATGAGTTGGGCCTTGAAAGATGGGCCATAGTTTCATCAGATGTGTGATGTTAGAGACCAGCAAAATCACAACCCTGTTATCCTTATCCACAGTTACCTGTGGCAGGACATAGGTGGGTGGTGTCTTCTAACCCAGCTATAGGTACTGAGCTGAGACTCTATGGGTGTACTCTATATGATGTATTACTCAACTCCTCCTCCTCCTCCTCCTCTTCCTCCTCTTCCTCCTCCTCCTCCTCCTCCTCCTCCTCCTCCTCCTCCTCCTCCTCCTCCTCCTCCTCCTCTTCCTTTCTAGATTTATTTTATATATGTGAGTACACTGTAGCTGTCTTCAGATATACCAGAAGAGGGCATCCGAATCCATTACAGATGGTTGTGAGCCATCATGTGGTTGCTGGGAATTGAACTCAGGACCTCTTGAAGAACAGTCAGTGCTCTTAACCACTGAGCCGTCTCACCAGCCCCTCCTCCTGCCTTCTTGTCATCTCTCTTTCTGCCTGCCTCCCATCTTCCTTCCTTCTTCCTTCCTGTCCTCCTTCCTTTCCTCCCTCACATTCTATTACATCGTCCCTCACATTGTACGATCCAGCAGCTGCAGGCACATCCACAACATTGTATGGCCATCACCTCTGTCTGTTTCCAGACCTTTTTCTCACCTGGAAAAAGGAAAGCACTACCAACCCTCTTCTGATGGAGCCAGAGTTGGAGACTGAGAGGAAGGGGGAGGCTGTGACAGTGAGATCACCCAGAGGGGATCTTTGTCCTTTCCTATCTCAACCCCAGGCACTCAAGTGCTGTCTGTCCATAAGGATCTTCCAAGGGTGGGATTTTCACAGAATGAATCCTGGATGTTTGTAATCTGGCCTTGGCGGAAGCTGCTTCTCCTCCACTGATACAGGAGCTTCCTCCACACTCCTGGTGTCAGGCTCTGTTGTCTGATGGCAAGATTCTGCCATCTGGAGACAGGGCCAGGACCAGAGTTGCTTCCCCTTGGATGCTATGAAAATAGGGATGCACACCCCACGTGCAGTCTTCTTGAATCTGGTGTTGGGTTCCTTCTGGTACAGATCCAGGAGTGAACTTGGTGTGAAATGTGGTGATTCTGTGTTGGAACTCTTGCGAGCATGGATGCCTCTTTGCGCACTACAATGATAGCCATCAAATGAAAGACAGAACAGGCAGTTAAGAAATGATGCAAGGCAGCAAGGCAGCAAGGCCTCGGAGTGTCCGGGCAGGCTACACTAATGAGGCTGAAAGGCTGGGCAAGCAGAGAGAGACAGGAGGCTGCATGCTCCATTGACTGCTTCTGTCCCTGGGCCAGCAAGCTCTTAGGGGATTTCCCCATAGGATGGGAAGGAGGAAGCAGGTGCCTGGTACCCTGTGAGCCCTGAAGCCTGGGGTGGGCCTGGAGGCTGCGCCTCAGTACATCCTCTCTCAAGGAACAGGCTCTTATGGATTCCTGTGCTAAGGAGCCCCAGCCTGCTGCCTGGGTGGGTTCTTTCATCCGCCAGATACCCCTCACTCAACTTTGGTGTTGTTCAGGCTTGGCCAGCAGCCCAGCCTCTCTTTGTGCCTCATGCTGTCCCTGATACCTGCTCTCCTCTGATGGAGCCAGAGGTGGAGACTGAGAGGAAGGTGGGGGGGGGGGGGGGAGGCTGTGACAGTGAGGTCACCTGGAGGGGATCTTTGTACTTTCTGCAGGGTCACAGCATCCTGGTGACTCCTACTCTTGCCTTCCTCTCTCCCAAGTTTCTTCCCCAGAGGGGCTGGACATGGTGGTGCATTCCAGTAATCACAGATTGGGGTGTAAGGCAAGAAAATCATCTGTGAGTTTAAGGCCAGCCTGACTACAGAGTGCGACCCTGTCTGAAACAAACCAAAACAAAAATTTTAAACTGACAGAATGCCAGGCCACTGGGGAGGAGGCTGCAAGCCACCTGAGCCCTGAATGATTGGGACATCAGCCCAGAAGAGTCATGGTAGGGAAGGGAGGGAAAAGAGAAAGGAGAATGCTCGCTGCCCACCAAATGCCCTGTGATTAGCAAACCCAGTAATAAAATATTTCTTTCCCGTGTAATTGCAAGGTAATTATGCAGTGGGGTTTGTGTATTAATCGTGTTGATTAATTACACTCAGGTACTAATTAAACATCTGCTTCATAATCACACACAGCTTGAAGCATGGCATACACATGCACACACACATGCACATGTGTGTGTGTACTTGCCACTCACTGTAATCCTCATGCTCATGTGTGTGTGCACGTGTGTGTGTGTGTGTGTGTGTGTGTGTGTGTATGTGTCTGTTAGAGCCCACTGAGTTTAGAGACAACTATTCAACCCAAACACAAATGCATACAATAAGCCTCATCTGGGACCCAGAGAGCTACTGACCCAGATTGGAGATTGGTGTCATCTACAGCCCCTTGGTCCAGAGCACAAGGTCCCCAGAGTGCGGTTCCTTCCTGGTCTGGCACATGGGCTCCACCCCTGCACAGGCAACTTGGACATTAACATGTGCCCCTTTGCTGTGTAGCTTAAGGGTCTCTCTCTCTCTCTCTCTCTCTCTCTCTCTCTCTCTCTCTCTCTCTCTCTCTCTCTCTCTCTGGCTGCTGGTCTGTAAAACAAAGAAATCTGTAAGCAGAGGCTCCCCAGCCCTTCCCAATTCTCTCATACATGGATTCTAATTTCATCCTTACTAATTAGGAACGAGAGACAGTTTAAATTCAGCACCTAGCATCCTTGTGCGTGAACAATGGGAAATAACTCCTTCCTTTATGACTTCCTGGAGACCCCATGAGTGAGGAGAAGCCACTGGGATCCGTGGCTGCTCCCCTGCAGCCTCCCCCATATTCGTTCTTGCGCTTTAAATTTTCATGCTGATGTTTATGGGCCACCGTGAGGTGACGAGATCCTTCCTGAAGGTTGTTTTTTTCATTAGCTTAACTCATTTCACTTATTAGCTGGAGTTTAACAAACAGGCTGTTCAGAGTAACACAACAGTCTTTTTAATAATATTTTAAGATCAGACTTCTGAGAGTCATCATGGTTTATGTGCTTGTAACTTGCTACTCCTGCGATACAGGGCCTGATGAGGCCTAGAGAGGCCAACCCTCACTGGCTGTTTGACCTAGAGCATCAGGGTCCTTCTTTGCAACAGGAAAGGCATGCTGAGAATACAAATCAATAGCACGTCACCTAGCACCCAGCACCCAGCACCCAGCACCCAACACTCTGCACCCAGCACTCACTTACTGTATTTAAAGTGCTTGATTGAACTCTCTAGCTCTATGAGATGGTTTAATTTTTTTCCATTTTATGAGTAGTGGGTTGGGAAAGTGAGTCAAATGACTTGCTTGAGGTTACAGTTGGTGGCAGTGACAGACAGGCTGTGAATACCACAGTTCACTGTCTTGCAGGGTCTCTGCCTCATCTTGGCTTGCCTTACAGTTCCTTCACAGCACCTATCTCCCAGGACCCCTCTATGCTCAGCCTTCTAGGCCCTACCCATCTCCTGTCCACCCTGCCATCCCTTTTCCACTTACCTGGGCTCCCTGCTGTCTCCGGTGTGTCTGACGGAGACCTCAGCTCTGTATCCCTCAACAGTTCCTCATGGCCTGTGGCCTCAGCGTCCTCAGCCTGACATTCGAGGACCTAAACCACCACCTCTGCCTCCCTTCCTTGCCTGTGTCATCCCAAGCTGGTCACCTTGGCACATGGCCTTGAGTCATGTCTATCCCACACTTGGGCACCGGCTTTCCTCAACCTCTCAACCTCATCTCTGCAACAGTGCCCTCTCTAATCCTCAGATATTCAAATATGCCCTTTGCTCTGAGAAACCTTCCTGGGACCCATCTCCCCTCTGAAGTCAGCCACATAATTGTTAACTCTTCCCTCCTTCCCACACTTGGGCACTCCAGGTCCCCTCTAATTCCAGCAGTGTGGTCACCCTCCCTTCTTCCATCTCTCTCTCCCTCCAGCTCTCCCTCCCTCTCTCCCTCCTTCCATCTCTCCCTCAACTCATCCACCCTCCCTCAACTCATCCACCCCTCCCTCCTGCCACCCCTTTATTGATTCCATCCCCCCATCTGTTTTACTCCCCTCCCAAGGTGGCCCCTGTCCTTCCTGGTCAATGGCTCAGACACAAGTCACTTTTTTTTTCTCCCCTTGTCCAAACTTTCCTGCCCATGACTATTTGTCCAGCTCCTGCTGCTTGAAGGATCTCTGGTCTCTGACAGGTTGTTCCAGTGAGGGCCTGAGAAGTATGAGGCAGTGAACACAGGACATGGAGTTGAGGGACTGTGTGCCCCGCTGCAGTGAATGTTCCTTTTTGCTTTAATCATGCTGGCACCAGGGCCTGGCACATACTAGGGGAGTTCTCTTCCACTGAGTAGGTAGCACTTCAGCTGATTTCTCAGTTTTATAGAGGGGAAAACTGAGACCCAGGAGGGAGATGGGATTTTACATAAAGGCATGGGTGGGTCCTTGGTCAAGGCCTACTGGGAACTTGGGAACTCTGGACTGTTTCTTTGGCCTGTGCTGGCCTCTAGGACAGGGACTAGAGCCCTTCATAGTAAATCCACTCTGCCACATACGTGTCTGCAGCACAGGTTCAGATACTGTCCTGCCTGCTGTGATCATGCAGGCAATAGAAGCTAGCGTAAGAATGCAGGCTTGAGGCTCCACTGGACCCCTCTTCCTCCAAGTACTTGAGAACTTCCCTACACATGCAGCAGGCCCAGGATACACTAGCCTCCATTTGCAGGACCAGTTTCCCCAGGCTGGATGGGCCACCCATCGATGGAGATACTGAGCCAAGGACAATGTGAGGCTGACCCTCTGAGAAGGTCCATGTGGACAGATCCAGCTCACTCAGGCTGGGTGCCTGTGGGGTGATCTTGAGCCTGTGGCTGTCACACCCACTGGGCCATGCCCTCTCCAGCTGGCCCTTCTAAAGTCAGGCACTTCATTCTGTGACAGAGATGACACACATGTACCACATGTCCTGCTCAACTTGGAACTGGAAATCCCCACTGCCCTATGTCCTGCTGCACACATGTGTGTGACACCTGTGGTGTTCTAGACGTGGCCTGTTTCAACACACGCAATGGCACCATTTCATGGTGACCAAATCCTGAAACCATGTACAACTCTGTCTGATGATTTGATCTTTCTGAGCTTCAGTTTCTCATCCATAAAATGGGAATGACAGTGCCATGAGGCTTAAATGAGAAACCTGTGGATTGTGGATCAGAGGATTTTCCCCACCTGTTCAGCTGTGGGCCTTTGCACTGTCCTGAGAGACGGCAGAAGTGGATAAAAATCACAAGTTACTTTTCCCAGATGGGGAAATCAAGGCACTACAGGGCAGGCAGGATCTGTGGAAGCTAGCCTGGCCTTGTGGCCAGAACTCTGATTCCTTGCTGCCCATCCCTGGAGGATCTGCTGCCACTTCTGAGAGGAAGACTTCACTCTAGGTCACCTCCCTGTCCATGATTGATGCCTCTGGTGGCTTGAGGGGTATGGGTGCAGGTAGCCAAGGGCCCCCAAAATAAATCTCTTCAAGGGCGTGGGGGATACAGAGAGAAGAGGAACTCTGGGAAGGGACTCCCCAGGGAGGCTGAAAGACTTCAGCCTTGGTAGCTGAAGTGGGGACAGGAATAATGAGCGCCATCCAGGAGCACATGGCTTGCCCTGCTTCAGAGATAGGCTTGCACTATACTGTTGCAACTATACTGTTGCAGCTGTTTGCTCTTTATAAGGTCCCTTTGAGAACTCGGAACGATCCCCCTAGATGCTCCCCAGTGTCCCCCAGTTCTCAGCTCTGGTTGCCTTCTGGTGCAACAGTAGCATTCAACAGCTTGTGGCGTGCTAATGACATTTGTGTTTCTCTGGCTGGCAAAAGGTGGTGCTTGGTGGTTGGGACAGAGGACATCACTGGCAGGTGGGGGATTGGAAGCCCAGAGAGAGGGCCAGGAAAGCCAGGTGGGGGCCTAGATGGGCTGTGAGAGGAACACTTGGTGTGGGAGGGGGGTGGGGGGAGGAGCGACTGCAGAAGTTTATAGTTATTGTGTGTCTAAACATTTGCCAGGACACCAATGCATGCTCACCACCCTTTCATATGTGGTCTACACACATGCACACGCACCTGCACATGCACACGAATGCATACTCATTCCATTACCTGCCTATGTGCATTGAGCAGCTGCTCTGTGCCAAGACTCTCCCACTTCCTCAACTGGTGAACACCTGCTGGACAGCTTCAAGCCTGCAGGAGCCAGCCCTCCAGACACTGCTATCTCTGCAGGTGAACTCCTGGAGAGTTCACCTTTCTAAAACACAGCTTCCTAAAACACAGCGACACAATCCTATGCAGGCTACTCAACTCGGCTACTACGCAAGGGAGTGGGTCGCTTTTTAGGGAAAAAAAAAAGATGGTCTTGTTGTCACTGAGACCATCGGCAGGTCACCCTGTCTTGCACCGCACTATCCGATCCTGATAGGTCAGCACAAGGACTCAGTGATCAAGCATCTAAGAGGCCAGAGGTTCCCACTGTGCAGCCCATGTCTGCCCGATCCACAGGTGGCATCAGGCTTACCTGTGAGCTCCCTTCTGCCTCCTGAATGGCCACCCTGCTGTCTGAGCACCCCAGAGCCTGGATTGAGTTCTGTTCGCCGGAAAGAGCTCCTCCTTACCCCTTCATGGTGGAGGAACTGGATTTAGCCTCAGAAGACCCAGGTCTAGGATGGGCCCTTCCCAAGGACCAACTCAGCCTGGCCAAGGAGGGAGGGAAGCGGGGGACACAGTCTCAGGGGAACAGGCCAGCCTGGTAGCTCCCACTGGGGAACCTGAAAGCAACAGTTCTGCTCTGTATTTAGGGTGTGATATAGAATTTGATGGTGGTGATGGGGTGACCAACAAGAAAGATTGCTCGGCAAAAAAAAAAAAAGGAAACGATTGAAAATCACAGCTTAGCACGCTGCTGCCAGGCGGCTGTGGTCAAGGGCTGCTTAAAGTCTGCCCTGTGCCTGGTGCTGGTCAACCACAACCCTTCAAACCTTTTGGCCCTCCACCAGAATACATTCTCTCTCTCTCTCTCTCTCTCTCTCTCTCTCTCTCTCTCTCTCTCTCTCTCTCTCTCTCTCCCCCTCCCCTACTCTCCCTCCCCCCCCCCCCCCAAACTCTGAGTCACCACACAGACCTGGCCTTATATGGTGTGCTTACTCCTCATGGTCAAAACCTGCTCACTCCCTGGTCTAGCCTCTGGGTTCTGAGTGGCTGCTATGTGCTGTGTGGTTGGGCACTGGGGACTGGGCACGAAGGCCTTTGCCCTTCTGCTCTGTTCTCCATGAGATCCTTTGAGGATAGGATTCTCCTAGGCGGTTTTATCTTCCCCCTACCACTCCTAAGGATCTCCCTCTGTGTTCAACTCTAGTCAGGCATGGGGAGTGTTTGCAGGGCCTGTTAGCTTTCATAATTCTTTAAAGGCCTCCTCATGTGGGTCTGATACACCAATGACTTTGTCTGTGCCTTCCAAGGCTCAGAGTTCCAGATGGCCTAGATATGGAAAAAGCCCTACTAGAGATTTCCGTGCAGACCTCTTGGATTCCAAGCCATTCTGCAACCTAACAGCCAGAGCCTCTTGTACTATTATTCCAAGCTTCTGGGGTTCCTGGGTCACTCTGCAGGAGACCTCAGGCTCCAAACCAAAGGGAAGAGATGCTTCTTTGCTGGACAGTAAACTGGGGTCTCAGCGTCTAGGAACTGGGTTTGAAAACTGGCTTGGATACTGGCTAGAAGAAGACACTTGGGATGTCATGCGGGAAGCAAGAGTACATGTCAGAGAACACGAGTCCTCAGAGGAGGCCAACCTGGTGCACACTGAGACTGGCTGAAGGCCTGGGACAGCATCCCTGCAAAGCCACTTCAGCTGGAGCCAACTAGATCTTCTCTCAGTTTCTCTTTTGCTCCTGGGAAAGCCTGTAGGAGACTTTCTGAGGAGCTTGGCCACTAACTTCATTCCCTAACTGCTTTCAGGATTTCTCTGGCTTGTTCTGGCTTGTTTCTTGTCTCACCATCTAGTCTGGGCCAGCCTCGAGGTCACCATCCTCCTGCCCTCACCTTCCTGGTGCTTACATTTCAGGAACACACCTCTGAAAGCCTCATGGAAGACCCTGATTAGATTTGGCTATATTTGTTTTGTTTTTGACATAAGAGTTCATGATGGCCTCGAACCCCTGTCCTTTTGCCTATAGCTCCCATGTTCTGGGATTGCAAAGCCCATGCCTAGCCACTGTTTGTTTGTTCGTTTGTTAATTCATCCATTTATTCTAGTTTTTGCAGGTGATGACCCCATCTTCCCTGTACTCCAGTTTGTCATCTGTGAAGTGAGAGCAAGCCCCCCCCCAGCTTTAACTAAGTTACCCCCAGTCAGTAGCCATCCACACACTCCTCTCAGTGTTCCTCTGCCACTCTCAAGGGCCTCCCTCCATGCTGGGAAGCACACATAATCCACTTTTTTCAGAACTCATGTGCCGATCTGATGTGCTTCCAGAGTACGCACTGATGAGGCATGCCAATGCCTTTATTATTTAGATTTCAACTTGCATTTTAGTCTTGGTTATGGTGCATATGTGTCTGCACACGTGTGTGTGTGTGTGTGTGTGTGTGTGTGTGTGTGCACGTGCGCGTGTGCGTGTGTGTGTGTGTGTGTGTGTGTGTGTGTGTGTGTGTGCATGTGTGAGCGTGTGCTAACCAATGCACATGTAGGTCAGAGGACTATCTTTATAATTGTCTTCTTCCTCTACCATGTAGGTCTTGGGTATTGAATTGGGTCCTTGGGTTTCCTGCTGTGGTGGTTTGAATGAGAATGGCCTCCTTAGGCTCTGGGATTTGAACACTTGGTTCCCAGTTGGTGGTGCTGTTCCAGGAGGTCTAAGAAATGTGGTCTTTCTGGAAGAAGTTTGTCTCTGGAGGAGGTCTTTGAGGTTTCAAAGCCACACACCATTCTCAGCTCCTGCTTGCATTTTAAGATGTGAGCTCTCAGCTGCTGCATCTCCTGCCTGTGATGGCCATGGCCTCTTCTCCCTCTGAAAGCATAAGCTCAAAGAAACTCTTCCTTCCATAAGTTGCCACAGTCTTGGTGTTTTATCACAGAAACAAAACAGTAACCAGGACAGGTGGCAATCATCTTTATCTGGTCAGACGTCTTGTCAACCATTAGATTCCAACTTGAACATTTTAAGCGGGATTTGGCGCACGGGTTATTCATCTAAGCACCCAAACTCTGGTGTTGGGCTGGGAACCACACCCCTAATTACAGCTTTCTTCTCCCTCTACACTCATTAGCTGATATGTAGCCTGAGATGCTACCCTGAGCCCTTAGCATCCCCTTGAACAGGACACCATGTGACCCGCTCACATGGCTCATTGGGCCTGCAGACCAAAACCTTGGGCATAATCCCACTGCCCTAGCAGCTCCTAGAACTTTCATTAACCCCTTCTTGCCTTCCTAGACCAAAGTCTGAGTGAAATTCCGGGGCCTAAAGTAAGGGTTGAATTGCCAAGGGAAAGCTCTGCCCTCTGCCTATGGAAGTGTCCCAGGGAGGCCAGAGGGTCTGCTTGTTGGCAGACATGGTAGCCTGACACTTTATTCTCGATGCTTGGATCCTGAATTAGAAGGGGCTGGGGTATTTGTAGACAGCACAAATGTAGAGGCTGCAGAGGTTCCTTCTTGGCCAGCATCCTCCTTGCCCCTTCCTAAGGACTGTGGGCATCTCTCTGCTCCTGACTCTAACAGTGTGCGGAGCCTGGTATGTGCAGCATCTGGGGCTGGCGGATGGGTGGGACCAATGGACAGATTACAATGACTCTCTGCAGTCTGTGTTTCCCCAGTTTCAGGCCATGTGTAGAGATTCTAGTCTCCAGCTTTGTGTCCCTGTGATAATTTGATTTTGCTCCTGGAGAATGTCATATGTTTTCCAGTAATGCAGTGGACAAAGAACAAATGGCTTTGAGTTCCTCGGTTTCTACATCAGTGGCAGGAGGCAGCCTGTGGTGTTGGCTGTTGAAACTGAGAATTTAGGCCCAGCTTCCAAGCAGGACGACCTTGAACTAATTCTCATGATGTCCAACTATAGAAGGCTGTGACAAGCATTAAATTGAACCCTGTGTACAAACCACCTCATAGCACATGGGATAAAGTTTAGGAAGGATGCTGGGAGGGGGTGTGCATGGACCCACTTAAACTGTTCATTGTGTAAAGCCTTCTTCCCAGTAGAGTTCAGCTCAGTGCTTTGCTTAAGACAAGACAATTTTATGAAAATTGTTTTAAGGAGAAGCTGAAGGGATGCTTCAGTGGTTAAGAGCACTTGCTGCTTTTGCAGACGACCTGGCTTGGGTTCCAGCACCTACATGGAGTGGATCGAAACCATCTCCAGTTCTAGGGGACCAGACACCTTCTTCTGGCCTCCACAGGCACTCCATGGTTGTGGTGCATGCACATACACTCATGCATGGCCACGTTCACATAAAATAAATGAAATAAATGAATGCATCTCTTTTAAAAGTCATTAATAGGACAATACATTTTTTTTTAATTCCAAAAAGGAATTGGAGTTGTTGGCACATACCTTTAATCCCAGCCCTCAAGAGGCTGAGGTAGGCAGATCTCTGTGAGTTTGAAGCAAGCCTGGACTATATAGAGAGTTCCAGGATAGCCAGAGCTACATGATATAGAGATCCTGTCTCCAAAAAACAAAGAGGGCAAGGGTTGATAACCGAGTGGGTAACATGCTTACTGTGAAGGCATGGAAACTTGAATTTGACTCTCAGACCCCATGTAAAGAAGCACAGGAACATGTTCATAATCCCAGCACTTCATGAAGCAGAGACAGGAGGATCCCCGCGGCTCTGTGGCCAGTGAGCATAGTCTTCTTGGGAAGCTCCAGGCCAGTGAGAGACTCCATCTCTAATAAAGGTAGACTGGCCTGAGAAATGGCATCTGAGATTGGCTTTCTGCCTCTACATGTATGCACGCATGTGCCTGTATACTGGCTCACACATGTCACATACACATGAACAAAATAAAACAAAACAAATTCAAACCATTCAGAAGGCTTAACCTAAGAAGCAAGAACCCCCTGCCACCTCGCAGCTCCTCCATGCCCACTCCACAGTCGTGTTCTCTCTCAACATGGAGTTTCCCCAGACTACAGTGTGTCTCCATGGCTTTTCCTGCTAAGAACAGTAACAGGAGCGTAGTCAAGAGGGGGCAGTCAGCCAATGGCTGCCATGGGTCATGCTGTCCGTGCCATAAGGTTATAGAGATGTCAGTGCAGAACCATCCCATGGGAGTGGGGCACCCCAGCTTCCCTGCACTTTCAGGCTATGACCCAAGTCTCTGAAGCCTCAGAGACTTGGGGAGGGCAGAGCGTAAGCCCAGCCACATTCTGCCCAGGCTGGAAGAGCCAAGTAAGCAGATGTGGCCACGTGCTAGGTCTTTCTCTCTCATCACATGTTCTAGGTCTTAGTGAAGCCCAGCTTCCTACAGCCTGATGGGACAGCTGCTGGCTGCTCTCCACCTGTGGAGGGTCTGTGCCACACTCAGTGTCTTCCACTGCCTTTCTGGGGAAGAGGCTGAGGCTGAGAGAAGACAGTTGGTGCTAAAGGGATAACACATTTGACCCTGACACTGCCATCTTCCCTTTCCTAAGTGGTGGGCGAGAGGAGGGAGTGGGAGAGCAGGAAACCTCTATGTGGGGTCCAGGCTTTCTCCTAGGGACACTAAGGAGCCATGCATGGCAAGGTTTATAGAGAGAACAGCTGATCTGTGCCCTTGGACAGGTGGTAGGAGAGCAGTGTCCAAGGGCAGTGGTCACGAACGAGTCATGGAGGGCCCATCAAGGGTGAAGGAATTTCTGGTATCCAGAAGCTGTCACTGCAAGGCCCCCAGCCAGTGCCAGCTTCTTTGGAACATGGTGAGCCTTCAGGTAGATGGGGAAGAAGACAGGGCGGATCTCAGATGCCCTTCATCAAGGAGGAGCCCTGCGCTAGAGCTAGAAAGTTCTTTCGTGAATAAAGCCTGGAGTCTTTCTGCTGTTCCTCCTTGTCTGAGGACTCTGAGCTCTTGGAAGGGAACGGGCTGGGTGGAGGGACCCTGAAAGAACAGGCTCTTCTTGAGTAGTGCATTAGGGCTCCTCCTGTGGGAGCCCACCTCAGGGAGGAGGGACATCTGTAAAGGGCGGTTCAAGCCTGCCCCTAAGGGCATTAGCAGAACAGAGGGAGGGTGGAGCTCCCAAAGGTCCAGAGTAGGCAGGGATTACAGGGTCAGCCAAGTGGAGTCCCGAGCAGGCCCTGCTGTACTGGGGTGGCAGTAAGAAGGGTTACGCAGTCTCTCGTTCACATGTGGCCATAGCCCAGGCCAATCTAGGCTAAGGTGAGTTGGCTCAGAGCCCATTAAAGGTTACTCTGGTCCTGATCTGTGTGTGTTCAAATGTCACATCGGCTTCATCTAACTTTTCACAGAGCTGTGACTCGGGCTAGAAGGTGCCATTCAGGTCCTACCCTCCAGTCAGGTGCCACCCTCCAGTCCCCTCCCTTGGGTGCCTCCAAGCCTTCTCCTTACTTGACCTAGAATGTGTAACTCTCTAGGGAAAAAGGTCTGGGAGGATTTGTCCCTCTGAAGGCCAGTGACTGGGAAAATGACTCTCTGAAGGGTGGCCACTGAGTCTCTGTTTACATACCTCTAGCAATGGCCAGCTCAGTGCCAACCAAAAAAGCTGAGTTCAGACTGTTTTGAAAGTTACCCGTCCCTGCTTTCCACAGGCACCTGCTACTTGCTGTGTGCCTCCACCAGGAACTTACCTCCTGGCACTCGGCACCTTCTTACCTGAAGTGGCCTTGGTAAATGTCACCCTCACCTATAATCAGATCCCTGCTGTGTCAGCGGACACAGAGGAGCATTGAGCAGGGGGTCCATTCTTGCCCTGGCTGCAGTTGACCCTGGGACAACCTAATAAACATGTATGTTATTTAACGATAGCAGACATGATACGTGTCATGCTGTGTGCCTTCAGCCCCACAGTAGCCTGGTGAGAGGCATGCTCATTGTATGTATCTTCATCGTGCAGGTTAAAAGAAAGAAAGAAAGACCACTAAAGCACAGAGAAGTGAAGTGACCTGCCTAAGACCACACAGTAGTCAGTTAATTATTCAAGGCATATTTTCCAAACAGAGTCTGTCTGGGCTGGCCACCTGGCTTTGCCCTCCAGAGAGTCAGTCTTGTAGGTGAAACAGAGCTGTGAGGATGCTTCCTGGAGGAAATTTTTGTTTGTTTGTTTGTTTGTTTCTTTTCTTTTCTTTCTTTTTTTTTTTTTTTTTCCAAGACAGAGTTTCTCTATATAGCCCTTGCTGTCCTGGAACTCACTCTGTAGACCAGGCTGGCCTCAAACTCAGAAATCCGCCTGCCTCTGCCTCCCAAGTGCTGGGATCAAAGGCGTGCACCACCACTGCCTGGCAAAATGTTTCATTTGAAATCAGAAACAAGATGGGAAGTGGACTTAGATTGGGACCAGAGGTGGGAGAGTCCATGGTTGAGGTTCTTGAAGGCGAGCTGATGACTGCAGTCCTGTGGCAGTGTGAGACCCCACATGGCCCAGAAACCTCAGAGCCTCGTGTGTGGCAGCGAGGATTTCAGGTCATTTCTAGGACTGTTTGGCAGGAGTTTGTCCAGTGCATAAAGAACCCAGGAGCAGGCTGGTAAAATGACTCAGCAGGTAAGAGCACTGGCTGCTTTTCCCGAGGTCCTGAGTTCAATCCCCAGCACTCACATGGAGGCTCACAACCATCTGTAATGGGATCTGATGCCCTCTTTTGACATGCAGATGTATATGCTTCAGAGCATTCATACATTAAATAAATAAAATTGAAGAAGGAGGAGGAGGAAGAGGAGGAAGAGAAGAAAAAGAGGAAGAGGAGGAAGAAGAAGAGGAGGAAGAAGAGGAAGAGGCAGAGGCAGAGGCAGAGGCAGAGGCAGAGGCAGAGGCAGAGGCAGAGGCAGAGGCAGAGGCAGAGGCAGAGGCAGAGGCAGAGGCAGAGGCAGCAGAAACAGAAGCAGAAGCAGAAGCAGAAGCAGAAGCAGAAGCAGAAGCAGAAGCAGAAGCAGAAGCAGCAGCAGCAGCAGCAGCAGCAACCAGGAGCTCTTGCCATACTTCAATGGCCCATAGATCTTTGATAGTCTCTGATAGATCTCTGATAGACACTACTATAGTCAGCGGGCACAAGACAATGGCAGGATGTCAAGGCAGCTTCAGGGTCCTGTAACCTCTGTGGGTGTGCCTGGGGAAAGAGGAGTGTATAAATACAGGGTGGGTGACCTGGTTACTTTCCCATTGCTTTCCCATTCCCAACACCATAACCAAGACAACTTATAACAGAAAGAGTTTAATTGAGCTTCTGGTTTCAGAGGGTTAGAGTCCACAGTGGCAGAGCTGTGCCACTGTGCACTGCTGTGCACTGATGGATGACACCTAGAGACTGCACTGGGGATGATTGGGAGAATTTTGAAGCCCCAAAGCTTGCCTTCAACAAGGCCGCACCTCCTAATCCTTCCCAAACAGTTCAGCCAACTGGGGACCAAGTATTCAAACCAATGAGCTGCTCCTGCTGTGCACAGCCAATGAGACCTCTGCTGTCTCTGGAGCTCAGACAGGAAATGAGTTGCCCAAGTTCACATAGCATCCACAAGCAAGTTGCTCCTCTCCCCCTGGCACCCAGCAGAAGTTCAGCCATGTTCCTGTGGTCCCTGGGAACACCACAGGCATTCAGAGCCTGTGGGGTTTTTCTGTCCCCTAATCACCTGACATCCCTCACATCTTTCCACTCCCAATGGGGAGGCTCTGAGGCCCACTAATCTTAGCAGGTCCCTGTTCTCCTCAGGCCACCTTAGCAAGTGGCTTTGCATAGTGATGCCTCTCCTTTCTCTGGGGGGTCACACCCCCAGGACAAGGCTAAAGGACTGATGTACAGGCCCCACACAAGGCTTCTGTAAGAGATGTGGTTCTCTCTCTCTCTCTCTCTCTCTCTCTCTCTCTCTCTCTCTCTCTCTCTCTTTCTCTGTGTGTGTGTGTTTGTGTGTGTGTGTGTGTGTGTGTGTACATGTGTGTACTTGTATGCATACACATGTTTATATAGAAGAGAGAAGGAAGGCCAACAGGGACTCAGAGATAAAATTCACATGGGTCTCAAGGCCAAGAGAGTAGAGCCTGGCAATGCCCCAGAGGCAGCTGGCTGGCCTCGGAGTCCACAGTTGACTCCCTTTATCTTTATAAGCTTAGGGACTGAGAGAAAGTTCCTATTTTGACTATTTTGGAGCAAAGCATGGTGCACCTGGGGCCATCCATCGGCACCTGGCAGGGGCTCACAAGGGGCACACTCCTGGAGACCAAGGTTATTGCTGCCATGTACAAGCATGTAAACATGTGTGTAACCTTCCCTACCCAGCTACGATGTGCGTAACACACACACACACACACACACACACACACACACACACACACACACACACACACACCATGTGGCCCTGTGTACCAGTAGTAGAGAGATTGAACACTCACAACAGATGGACTTCTCTGTGCTCTAGTACGACTAACTCTTAAACCCTGACCCTGCTGAGTAGGACCAGGGTTTGGGCTAGCCTCACATTTAAGGGACGAGGTCTGTTCACTGCCTGTGCAGCTCACATGTCCATTTCCAGAAGGACCATTCTAAGGCCTGCTGGCCCTGTAGAATGCCCTTGGGGAACTGAGACCTGAGGCTGAGCCCCAGGGGCATGGACTAAAGCTCTTCTTAAGAACTGGATGCTACAGTCTCTTCTGGAGGACTACCCTGCTTCCTCCTGTGTGGATCCTGTGAATGTTCTTATGACCAGCAGGACTGCAGGAGCACCTGGGCTCAGAACAGCCAAGGTCATACAAGGTGACGAGCCAGGAAGAAGATCCCACTTGATCTTTGTTCTGCTCTCGTTTGGTTTGGTCTACTACAGCAGTCCTGCCCAAAGCACCTTACAGATGAAGGGCTTTGCTTAGTTTACAATTCCAGGGTACCATCCAGCACTGCAGAGAACTCACAGAGGTGAAGAGCTTGAGACAGCTGGCCACACCACATCCACAGTCAAGAGCAAGGAAAGCCAATGCACCTGTGCTGCCTGATTACTTCCATTCATCTGGCTTTCTTCACTTTCCGCAGTTCTCAGCCCAGCCTAGGGGATGATACTGCCCACAGTAGACTGGGTCTCTCCACATCCATTAACATTCAAGACAGTTCTCCAGTTAAGGCTCTCTCTCCTTACAGATTGTGGCAAGTCCCTGGGTATCCAGATTGCCACCACACCATGGACTTTGTAGTGGGTTTTCAAATTTTGGACAGCTCCCTGTATTTCTCCACCAGCTTTGAGATACCACAAACACTGCTCCAGCCTAGATGCCAGACAGAACCACAGTGCTAGGGTTCAAATGATGGCCTAAGAGCTGTGCTACTCAGAGGACATCACTTCACCTCTCTGATCTGTAAAAGAAACATAATAATTATATCTACCTCATGGGTTGCCACAGGAATTAAATGAACTACTAGATGCAATGTTGACATCGTGCCTTTAGTAAGTATGTATGTCCCCTTCTCTCACTGTTGACACTACCATTACTACCTCAGTCCCCTTTCCTATACTCATGTCTAATCCTTTTGTTCAAGCTGAGTCTCTGTTGTTTCTTAAAATTAGGAGACCACTGGTACAGCCCCAACTCCTGCTCAGTCTTTCTCTGAGGCTAGACTGTCACAGAGCCAGGCCCACCTTGCTCAACTCCAGCCCTCTGTGATGGCGTTCTCTGGCAGGGCTGATAGGCTATGGCTCAAACCAGATAGCAGCAGAGCTCAAGTGTGTCTTGCCAGTGTGGGACGTCATCACCTCACAAGCTTTGACCCCACCTCTCTTGTCCCCTTCAAGTACCCCCTGTCCATTCCCTTAGCTCCTTCCGACTGCTGACTGCCGACTGCAGGCTATACAAGGTGGAGCTAGGTAGGGACCTCTGTCAGTTCTCCAAATGCACAGACCAAGAACCCAAGGAAATGGTGGCGGTGGTAGCAGTCACTGTCTCTGGGCCCTACTTTGACATCTGAAAATCTGAAGCATGAAACTCCTGAAGAGTTCATGAGATACTCATGAATTTGGGGTTAGGGATATTCAAATAATCCAAACCCTGAATAACTCAGAAATCTGGACTGTCTCTGGTCCCAGGCATGTTGGATAAAAGCCAGGATGAAGTAGGAGACCCAGCTAGAGCTCTGTCTGGAAGGGCCAGCATCTTCCCTATCTCTGAGTGGTGTGGAAATGGTAACCAGCCCGTCTGTCTCCTTCACACCCTCACCCATCCATCCATGCCACACATTTCTTGAAGACTCCAGGAAGTAGCTGAGCTGTTCCTTTTAATTTTTAAATTTATTTTATTAATTATTATTGTTATTATTATTATGTGCTGGGGGTGTACATGCTGTAGCCGTCACGTGGAGTTAGAGAGCAATGTTGTGGAGTTCTGTCTACCTTGACGTAGTTTCCAGGGAGCTAACTTGGGTATTAGGCTTGCATTGTCGGGTGGCAGGCACCTTCACCCACTGAGCCCCTTGGGTCATGTGAGAATGGATGTAGCTGCACTGGAGGCCCCCACCTTCTGCATTTACCATCCTGTGAGCCCTCGGGCCTGAGTTCTGCTTCTGCTACTAAGGTGTTCCTGGCCCTGGCCTGTGGGAAGCCAGCTATGGAGAGATCCATCCCCAGCCCTGGAATCTGAGTTTCCCAGCAGTTCAGGTAAGAGGAGGTGAAACTCAGTACCGAGAGAGGAAGACAGTGAAGACGACAGAACAGTGATAGGTCCAGGATGAAGGAACCAAGACATCATAGTGGCAGGAAAACTGAAGGCCAAGGGCCTGAACTAAAGCAAGCAAGTACAGATGTAGCTGTGCCACTTAAGGGGGGATCCTTAACCTCTCTGGTCCCCTCGCCCCATAAAACAATCACCTCTTCCTGCCTGGGTATCGTAAGAATCAAGTGAGAGCATAAAATGAAGGGCTCAGGGGTTGTCAGGCAAACGGATTGGTGCAGGGTTGGGCTGTGATTGAGCTAAAGCAGGTGTGAATATGGTTAGATACCAGAAAGAACTTCCCCACCTGAAGAGGCATGAGAGTGAAGCTATCCTCTCGGAAGGTCTTTAACATCCATTGGCTGTTTAGAGATCGTGGTAATTGATACCTCAATTTCCCCATCTGTGAAATGGAGTTAGGACCTGTAAGGTCTGTGAGCATGTTTGCTGCTGTGAGTAACTAGCTGGCACCGCATTTCCTGACATGGTTTCTGACAGGCAGGCTGGGTACAGAGAGCACTGGCTTGCAGTCTACTGCTTGGCAGCTGTGTGGCTTTGGGCAGGTTACTTCACCTCTCTGATCCGCTCCTCAGCTGTCAGGGATGACGATAAACCTGCTCTGTGGGGTTATGGTGAGACTCGGATGAAACACATCCAGGGAAATGCAGTGTCCGTTTCCTACCTGTGAAGGGAGAAATTCCTTCAGGACACCCCCTTAGCTCACCCCACCATGTTTCAGGACACCCCCTTAGCTCACCCCACCATGTTTTCTCAGGACACCCTCTTGGCCCACCCCACCATGTTCTCTCAGCTAGCACATTGCTCATCTCTCCCTCTGCCCGACTGACCCATGTCACCTGTTTAAGCCTGTCAGACACATCACAGCAATGGCGACCAAGATCCTTTTCCTGTGGGGGTTGGGAGACAGCTCCATGAGGAATTCCTAGGGTCCCCTATGCCCCCTCTCCCCAGTCAGACCTGTGCCCCTGCCATCCCAGTTCCCAGGCCCCCTTAATACCCGTGAACCCATTCACCATTTCAATTGTGGCTGTTTGATAGGCCAGGTTGCCCCAGCAACAGCACTAAGTATTTTGGGATGGATCACTAAGCCTTTCAAAGGGTCTTGTTCCAACTCAGGCTCTGAGAGATGAAAGACAGAAAGGGAGAGCAGATGAGGGTGAGAGGAAGCTTCCATGAGGCAGAGGGCCTGCTGAGCAAGGCCTGAGACCAGGGCTTCTGCAGCTGAATTGCATCCCAGCACTCAGAGCTACCGGGAGTTAGTTCAGCAGGCTGGCTGTCCCTGGATGACTTCATCTGGGGGAAAGAACTTTTGTCTCGGGAGCTCCTCCAACCTGTAGTGTGTTTGATCTAATGACACCATGTCTTTATCTGAGACACAGGGATGCCACCTCCCTGTGTAGACAACCCAGCAAGGTCAAGTGTGCCAAGTGCTTTTGCTAGTCAACCGAAGGCAGAGAACATTCTGAGGATCACAGGATAAAGGGTCAGCAGCACGGGCTGTCGGAGCTTGTGGTTCTGGACATGTGTGTGGCTTGTGAAATGAGGAGTTAGAGACAGTCCCCACCTCGTTGCTGTCTTTGAGGATTCTCTGGTGGGAGGAACCCTGGGAAGTGTCTGAATGCAACAGGGGGACCATGGCAGAGCTAGAGCCCCAAACCTGGCTGGCTCACAAACTTGAATTGAGGCCTCCCAGATGCTGCCTTGCCCCGCAGCCCTGGATATTCATGGCTCAGTGAGCACCCGGCAGGGGAGGCTGTCCTTTGAATTCAGTTTCACTACAGTGGCCCTCCCCTCAGGCACTGCCCCTCTGGAGCCTAATTAGGCTTTCGTCCCCTCCCCTTTCACTGGGTCTGCCCTGTGCCGTGGGCAGACTCCCCAGGATTTCAAGCCAATTGCTTGTTTACGAGCCCAGCCCGTCTGTCTTGGGAAGAGGCCCAGAGGCACAGCCAGTGAGCCAAAGAGCCCTCTCCACCCCCTATCCAGAACTCAACGGCCTGAACTGGTGCTATGCTCACAAGTGCCTTACACGTTAGTGCAGGTTTAAGTCTCCATCTCAGCCAGGTATCATTTTATCCATTTCTGGGACTTTCTAGCCATTTGCAGCCTGTGTGGCTTCATCCTGCCTACCGTAGTGATAGCATCATGAACTTTTACTGAGCCTTTGGAAGATCAAGTGAGCTTACAGGCCCTGGCATCATCAGCAGTTCACATTAAAAAAAAAGTCAGTCCCTGCCCCTCCCCCCCCCCACCACAACTCAAGACCTCCAGGCCCCTCCAGATATGCTGGGTTGGTGCACTTTATCCTGTGTCCTGCCTGGCATGCCCAGGCGGGCTGAGGGTGTAGCTGTTAATACTTGGAACTGGGTTATTGGTCTTCACTAGTACTGGTGGCAGTGGAGAGAGGATACAGCCTCTAGCCTCTGCTGGACCAAACCCAGGCTTGGTTCTGTAGATACTGGGAGAAGAGTGACAAGGGAACTACTGTAAATCTTAGCAGCTCTTCCATCCAGGCAGTGACCAAGGGCAGGGGGTGGGGAGTTGGAGCCGAGCATGCTCATGTTCCAGGTGAGAGGTGCAGACTCCCCCAGAGGAGAGGAGACAGGAGACACAACCATCCTCAGCTTGTTGGAGTAGAATCCAAATACTAGTTGCACTGGGACCCAGTGGAGGCTCCACCCAGGACCACAGCACCCTCTGCTGGCACCAGTGTGTGCAAGACAAGCTGGGCCTGGATGTGATTCCTCAGACCACCTTTCCATCCTGCTCTGGGGGCACTGAAGGCAGAAGGAGTGATTTATGAACCCAGCTATTCTTCTTACACAGGGCACCCCTCCTAGCCCCACATCCCTGCAGATGGGCTGAGCTGCCATCTGGGACCATGAGAGGGGCAAGATTAATAAAGCTGTCTGGCCCAGGCGGGAGCCTGCTGAGGAAAGCCCCAGGGCGCCGCCTAACCTCAGCCCCATCCCTGCCCTCTCTGGGTCCAGGGGCTCCCATCTGTCAGGGGATGGCAGGGCTAGGTCCTGCCCCTACAGTCTCCAGCTGACTCAGGGGAGGATTTGAGCAGCTTTCCCAGGCTCTGTGCTCAGCTACTTAGCTCAGGTCAGAGATATTGGGGACCAAGGCATGGCTCTTCTTCTCTCAGGGGCTGCCTCTGCCTCTGTTCCATGGACACTGTCTTTCCGGGAACTCTGGTTTTCAGTTAAATTACCTGCATCTGGATCAGAAATACCTTACTAAGCAGGAAACCCTGACATCATCTCTAAGCCTCTGCTTCCTCAGCTCTGAGGGGGTCCACTCTTGATTCCAGTTCTGTAGGCAAAATACAGATCTTCTCCTGGGTCTGTAAACATGTCTGGGCTATAGAAATCCTCACAGATGTGACCAACACAAGCCTCCACAAAGTAAGCCCGGCTTCCTTTGCCCTGCTGGGATCTGGCTCTCTCAAGAAACCTTATAGGGAATCTTAATGCAGAACCAAGAAAGGCTCTCTGCATCAAATTTCTCCCTAAGGGGAGCCTGCATTGCTGGGAAAGACTTGGTGGCATGACCCTGCTGCAGAGATGTCCTAGCAGATGTCCAGATGGCATCAGACGGGTAGCCACCGAAGCCTGCCACTTCCTCTTACTCTAAGGTCAGCATGTTAGTCTCAGAGTAGCATTGATGATGACACAGCTCCCATGCAGCCAGCAGGGTACAGGGGACTTCTGTGTGGTCAGGAGATAACCAGTGCAGCCCCCCCCCCACAGGTAGCATGGAAGTCTCAGCAGCTTTTCCTTAGTGCCATGGGCCAGTTAGCAAGCCATTGCCTGGGTGCACATCAGGAGCCCTGCCTGGGTGCACATCAGGAGTCCTGCACTCATTGTGTCCTGATGCCCAACATTCTGTCATGGTAAACTTTCTCTTCTAGGACAAGCTGGGCTGCTGAGAGACATACCTGAGCCCCTCTAACTTGGAGACTTCATCCTGTCAACTCCTGGAGAGCTGCCCAGGTGAGGCTTCTGTCTCCTGTCACTGTCCCCCACTCTGACTCTGTCCAGTCTGTGTCCTTTCCTGCAGCCTTCCTTGCTCACTCTCTTATCATCCGTCCCCTCCCGTTTCTCTCCTGAGTCCCCATTTCTGAGTTGCTTACTCTCACCGTTTTGTTGTCTCTTGTCTCGTTCCCACCATGCATTCCTTCAGTCATTCATGAAGTTGTATCAACTACTGCCACTGTGTTGGTCTGTATACTCTGGTCATGGCCTGGTGCTTCTGAATAACCACACAGCCCCTATAGTGGGCGGTGTATGTACAGCGATATGCTCCCCCAGGCAGGGCCCATCACTGCCTGGTTATACAGCGTGGTCACTGGCCACATTAGTACTTCTCAACTCTTCAGAACGAGTGATGACTTTCACTGATGCGCTAGTGATGTAAAGCATCCCAGGCCAATCCTAAATCAGCTTAGAATTGTTAGCTGTGTCCGACATAAGCACCCCTCAAAGCCCCAAGGTTTTAATCTACTTAAAGCAGTAATTTGGATGACATGCATCTGTAAGCATAGGACTCTCCGAGGCTTGGCTGAGGGATCTCTGGGATAAGCATCCAAGCCCTGGACAACAGGTCCAGGCTGTCACTCCTGTCTCCCTGGGTTGTCTTATGGAAGGGTCATGTGGAAGCAACTCCCAGCCTGCTCTCCACTGCCCTCCGCCTGCCCCACAACCCCAGTGAGAGAACTGGGTTCACACAAGGTCAGGTTGGCCCTGGACGCTGGCCTTGCTTCTATCCTTCCAGGCCAAGACTGAAGGACTTTATCTATGTCCTGTCTTTATCAAACATCCATCATTCTCATGGGCCTTTGTTCTGCAGAGTCACGCAGGCCAGAGAACTCCTGAGCAATCTGAAAACCACGGTCTCCTCAGGGGACTTTTCTTCTCCCAGTCCAAGACACTGGCCCCTAAACCTGCTGGAGAGAAAGGCTGAGTTCTGGGCTGTGTGGGATGTGGGGGATTCTGAAGATAATTAGGGTTAGGCTGGCCTCAGAGAACCCAATCAGAACAACTGACTACAGCCATGCTTCCCAGTGAAAACCCCCAGCCTTCTCCAAACCTGGCTTGCTGCAGCCAGGTCCCTGGTGTTCAGGAAGCATCTGGGCAAGAGGGAGGAGATGGCAGGATGGAGCCTCCAGCCAGATATAGAGAAATGAACCCTCTAAGTTGGGTTTTTAATCCTCCATCTCTGCAAGTCCTCAGGGAGCCCAGCATTTATTTCCGAGGAATAAATAAATAAATAAATAAATAGACCCTAAAACAAACCCTGCGGATACCCTAGGGTGGTAGGGCTGGTCTGTCCTCACAGCCTTTATCCTCATGTCCTGTGGGCTCTGGGCCTGACACTCCATGAACTGTCTCTTCCTTGGTATTTATTTGTGTGTGATATAGTATATGGAATGTAATGTATCTGAGTGTGGTGTGTGGCATGCACCTCAGAGGAGGGTGACAGACCAGAGCCAGGGAACTAGACGGTGAGAGTTAGGGTCCCAGATTAAAGCTCCAGCTGGTCTTGTCCAGTTGCAGATCTTAAAAGAGAATTGTTACTGGGTCTCCTGGCTGGGGCTTGGGCTGGGCTCTAACTGAGAAATCTGAGTGTCTCCAAAAGGATTGAGTGACCCTGTGTTTTCTAGGTGAAGAACCATGGAGGGCGACTGTCTGAGCTGCATGAAGTATCTGATGTTTGTTTTCAATTTCTTCGTATTTGTAAGTGCCCCTCGCTCTTACTGGCTCTCCGCTGGCCCTCTCCCGAGTCTCCCTGGCTCTCCTCAGCTCTCATCCCTGGCTCTCCCCTGGGTCCCTAGCCTCTGCTGACAAGGATAGCCTTCTTCCTGAAATGCCCACAGGAGGCTGAGTACCCACAGGCAGAAGTGCCTGACCAGTAGGCTTCCTGGGAGTCCTGGCACTGACTGCCCTACTCCTGAGTCCCCGCCCCCAGTCCCATCACAGTAGACATTTCAGCCAGAGCTTGAGATGGGACAGCCTCTGGCAAAGGATATGCTAGAAAAGGAACTAGGGAGATGGGCTCATTTACAACCCAAGTTCAGTCCCCAGAACCCACATTAAAAGCCAACAGACACTTGTTCATAACTCTAGCTCCGAGGGACATCCCAGAGGCTTTGCCTAACCTAACACTGTCTCAAAAAGAGTGTGTATGGCTCCTGAGGAAGAACATGTGGGATTGAAATCTGGCTTCCACATGCACACTCTTGCACACTCACACACATGCACATGCACACACATGCATATGCACCTGCTCACCCCCCACCCCCCAACCCCTACCCACAATCAAGCAGTGACCTCAGAACTGTTCAGGCCAGCCTTGTAGTTGGAAGCTTCTCAGAGGAGGCTCTCTTGGCACCCCAGCTCTGCAGCCTGGAAGCACATTTCACCACTCTGAACCTCAACATTGTCCTGTCTTCATGAATCACCAAAGTGGACTTTTGAAAATTTAGCAAGATCCATGAACAAGGTGACTCGAATGTGGCCAGTATAGTTCTCCCCTCTCCCTCCAAACTCTGGTATGAAGGAACAGAGGCTCTGGCATCAGGCAGCCTGCCCCATGCTAACAGGCCATCCAAGACCCTGATCAGGCCTACTACCCCTTTCTATAGCCAAGCCCCCTCCCCTTAGGCCCCCATGGCTTCCCTGACCAACCCAGGCCTCCATCTCAGGCACCACTGCTGAACTCTCAGGACAGTCCTGGAAGAAGAATGCCTTTGTTGGCAGTGCAGGCTGCCATTTTCATGTCCCTTTTCATACCTTTTTGTGTCTCCCTGAGATCCACGTCCTGGACCTTGGGGCTAGGCAGCCTACAGATGTGAAAATGGCATTCTCCTAGCTGGGGACTCCAGCCCATTTCAGCTATGCCTGGACCTTCCTTGTCAGCCCTTGTCAGCAGATGACTATTGAACCCCAAAACCACCCACAGTAATGGGAAGAGCAGACTTTACTGAAGAATTTGTGGGGAAACTGAGGCAAAAGTTAGGGCACAGCAGACAGCAATCAGTGTGGGCCTCTCCTCTCCAGTCTCTCTACTCGCTCCACCCCATGCACCAACCAATCAATGGCTCTCACCTCTACCCACAGCTCACAGACCCGCTGAACTAGCCAGAGCTGGCAGGGCACCCCCAGCCTACCAGCTGTCCCTCACCTGTGCTACCAGGAACATCACGCCCTGTTAGTCCCTATAGTCAATGTCAAACCAGTTCTGCACACAGCAGACCCCCTTCCAATACTGTCCATAATCAGGATAAACGGTGTGTCTTGCTCACTGAAATCTGCCGTGACTGCTCTGCTGAGGCTGCTGTGTGAGACAGGAATTCAAGCGGCTGGTTAAACAAGAAGGTGGTAAGGCTCGGAAAGAGTCAGCCACTTAAAGCCACACCAGCTAATAAACAGCAGACATGGCCCCTGCTCTGGCCTAAGTAGTTTCTTATCCAAGATAAGCAAGGCATAAAGAGAGATGGGCCACACAGAGACATCAGTGAGAGGCTTTGGGGCACATATTTAAGAATGGGAGCTCACTGAGCAAATCCTGCCCTTAGCATGGCCACTGTGAGCTCAATATCACCTTCAGAGCTTGTCCATGGAGGAGTCAGACAGGCCTAGGCTGCAGCATTGACTCTGCCATGAACTTGAGAGGTGACCTTTGAGAGTCATTGGTCTCCCCTGGGCCACAATGTGGAAACCTCATAAGCTTGGGTCTGTGACATTTAAGAAATGTATGAAAGTCACAAATAAACCCCGTGGGGCACAGTCTTTCACAGCCTGAGGTGGCAAATGGGTCAGAGATTAGATTGAGAGGGTGTGAGCTACGCTGAAGGCCAAGGAACTCCACAGAGACTCAAAACAGCCAGTGGGCCTTAGAGATCTGGGTTCAGCATGAGATCCTGCCCAACTCTGCAGACCCCAGCACCTCAGCCCCATGCTTCACTCAGGTGACAGTGTAGAAGGAGCATCTGACTTCACTGTCTCTCTGTCTTCTCTTCATGCCTGCCGATGGACAGCTGGGAGGCGCTTGCCTGCTGGGCGTTGGCATCTGGGTCCTTGTGGATCCCACCGGCTTCCGAGAGATCGTGGCTACCAACCCCCTGCTGACCACCGGCGCCTACATTGTACTGGCCATGGGTGGTCTGCTGTTTCTTCTGGGCTTCCTGGGCTGCTGCGGGGCTGTCCGAGAGAACAGGTGTCTGCTGCTATTTGTGAGTGACCCATCCCCCACCCCACTTTACTTATGGTTGCTATGGGAGGGATATATAGAGGGCTGTTGACTCCCAAACCCAACCTGGCTTCAGAAATCAAAATGTTCTTCCCACCAGGATGGTTGTCAGCATTAAGGCCATTGGGTCCTGGGATCGGGGATGTAGCTCAGTGGTCAAGTATCTATATGCCACACACAAGGTTGGGTTGAATCTCCATCCTACTGACTGTTGTCAGTGGTCCTGAAGCCCTGAGGTGTCCAGCTACTTACCCACAGCCCTGCAGGAGGTTGATGCAGAGGCCACCTGTCATTGGTGCACTGAATTGTCAGGCCATCTGTTACTCAAGAACTAGACAGTTATCCCACCCTGGGTGAGGATGCCTAAGGTCAAGGACCCTGTCCCAGGGCATCTTTCCAGAAACATGAAACAGAGACAAAAAGAAAGGTTGAGAGAGCTTTGAATTTGGCAGAAGTAGGAAGACATGCTTTTGGGAAGGAGGTCAAGATGAACATGTGTGAGGGAGTAAAGAACCGGGTCCATCAAGTCTTGGTCGAGTGAGGCTTTTGAGGTGGGTGTGAAAACTGAGTTCGGCCCAGGATGACATTAAACTTTTTAGTAAGAAACTGGCTCTCCACTTCTGTAGACCAATCATAGAAAAAATAACTAACTACATTCTATTACCATTGGTTTAACTTTGGATCTGCTCAGGTCTGCTTTGAGTAGCCCCAAACTCAAGGTGGCTATTTAAAGATAGCTAACCACATGGTCACAAGCTTACCTTTTAGCTTCTGGCCAGGAGGGAGTCGGTAACTGTATTTACTGTCACCAGGAAGGAGTCAGTAACTGTGTCACCAGGAAAGAGTCAGTGACTGTATTTACTGTCACCAGGAAGGAGAGTCAGTCAGTAACTATGTTTGCTGTCACCAGGAAAGAGTCAGTAACTGTGTCACCAGGGCACAGTAACTATATTTACTAACACCACAATGTAGATGTAGTTATTGTCATCAGTTTGCATTTTGGCTTTGTGACCAGTTGAAAGGCCTGGGCTGTTCTGGTTTATTCATGGCTCAGCAGTGACAAGCAGTTTGAGGCTGCTTGGTGGAACATTAGTGTTGGAAGATTCTTAGCTGCCTCTTAAGACCATCTCCCTCCTGTCTCCGGGTCTAACTCCTTGCCACCCCAATATTTAGAATGGCTTTGTGCTGCCTTGGGGTGTCCCACTGTGTCTCTGGGAGTTCTCCTGGCTCCCCTATCTCCCCGCCTCAGAAGGTCAAGCCATTGTCTTTGGCTGTGCTCATGCTAGGGAGCACCTCTGGGCTCTGAGATGAGTGTACTGCCCTCTGGGAACAAGGCAGCTTCCAGGCTTTGCTGCCTCGCTCCTGAGCGTGCTGGTTTGCATGGAGCCTCTGCCCAAAGTTCTTGGGAGTGGCCTTGGCCTCTGAGTTTAAACAGCCTGGCTTCTCGGGATACAGTCCACTGAGACATTAGCATTGGCTATGATGTCCTCCTTCCTTCATGAGCCCTGATCTATAAATCCAGAGTAGTGAAGCCAAGCTGGCTCTTGGCCAGATCACTCACCCCGCAAGTCTCCGTTTCTGGAGTAGAGACGATGGAACTCTTTCCAAAGAAGCTGATTCTTAATTCTTTGCATCTGTCACTTTTCTCATGGCTATGACAAAATGCTGGGCACAGGCAACTTAGGGAAGGAAAGGTTTCTTCAATGTGGAGGTATACTGTATCTGGGAGGGAAAGGCATGGTGGTGGCAGGAGCTTGAGGCAGCTCGTCACAGCATCAGGAAGCAGAGAGAGATGCATGCTGATGCTTTGCTCACTCTCTCCTCTTCAGTCTGTGGGATGGCGATGTGTACATATAGGGCACCTCTTTCCTTCTCAGTGAACCCAGCCTAGAAATCCCGCACAGCCATGGCCACAGGTAATTCTAGACCTTCTCAAGGTGACAGTCCACATTAGCCATCACAACCTTCTACTCCTGCTTAGGGGTTCACCCTTGCAATTCCTTCCATGTTAGAGATGTGTCAGGGCCCTGGAGTAACTGTCTCCTCCCTCATGCCCAAGCTGTGAGAGGTGACCTCACCACAGAGGTTGTAATAGGCAGGATGCAAGCCTGGGTGTGAGTGTGCACCTTGCTCCTTGCTCCGTGCTTCCCCTCTGGGTTCTTAATCTCTTGGCCATGGCATCTTTGCCTGTCAAGGAGCCGACTAGCTCTGCTGGAGGCTGAAGCTAAGCAGATCAAATGGCAGCAGAGGATCTTTTTCTAGATGACCCTGGACTGTAGAGAGGTAGGCCACTGCTTTCTGTCCTGGTCTTGGTAGGTGGGTTTCTCACCCAGGAGTATCGGTGGGCCTGTCAATGTTGAAACATGACCTGCTGCAGGGTTCCTGCTTAGAGGTGCATGCATACTCAACTTGCAAACGTTCCTTGTGTGTAGATGGCATGCAATTCAGTGACAGGGCCACCTGGGCTTGTGGGCTGAAGGACTTTCTTGTGGGGAGCTACTTCACAAACTATGGGCAGAGGCCCAGAGAAAACAGCAGGCTCAGAGCTGGGGCAGGAAAGGCTGGCCAGTGCCTCACTCCTGGAGAGTAGGCCACTGAGTTCAGACCCCATGGGGATTCCCTGAGCATGGACACAGCCAAGAGTTCAGAGATCAAAGGCACTGCCTTGCAAGCACTGCCTTTCCTACAGTCAGTGGCACCAGGCATGCTAGAGGAAGACATCTGGCCTGGGGCTTCTCCCAGATTAAGACATCCCCAAGTGGCTCATTCCTATCATAGCTGTGTGCTCCACCTCCCAGAGAGGAAGTGCAATGGCCTGTGACACGAGCTGCCGGGGAGTTGTAGGTCCCTTTATTTCTCATAGCATAACATGGCCAACTTTACTGGGAGAGACAAAGAAGCCTGCGGGTGCCCCCTGGTGGACCGTCCCCTTCCCTGACAGCTCCTGCATGTAGCAGCTCTGGCTGGGGAGTCAGAGGCTTTAAGAAAGACCTGGTCTCTGTGTGTTGACCGGCTGTACTGCTCCCAGGCATGTACCCAAAGGGCTCCGTATCCTCCTACGGAGATGCTTGCTCATCCCTGTCCACGGTTGCCCTGCTCACGATAGCCAGGGGACAGATGGATGGATGGGTGGATGGATGGGTAATGAGAATGTGGTGCATATACACAAAGGAATTTTATCAAGCCATAAAGAAAAATGAAATTTATTAAATTTGCAGGCAACATGAGTGGAACTGGAAAATATTGCATTAAGTGAGGTAACTCGGGCTCGGGAAGACAAAGAGCTCCTGTTCTCTCTCATGCAGATCTGAGCTTCTAATTTTTATTTATGTGTATTTATGTGGGAGTAAGTATTGGGTAGAGGCCAGAAAACTAGCAAGGGGCCTAAGAGAGGAAAAAATGAGGCCTTAAGGGAGGGGATGGGAAGATACCAGAATGTATATGATATGAAAGGGGGGCTGGGGAGTCGGGAAGGGAAAGATCGAAGGGATGGGGTATCAAGGGAGCACATGGGGGGATGAACCAAAGCTCAGGTGTTGTGAAAGTGGCATAAGAAAACAGGCTGCTGTGTGTGTTAGCTGAACATATGCATGTATGCGTGAAAAGAGAGTTTGTGGGCCCTGCATGGTGGTGTGCGCCTGTAATCCCAGCATTAAATTAAGGGGGCTAATGAAGGACCACTGTGAGACCAAGGCCAGCCTGGGCTACAGAGTTAAAGTCTGGAGAGAGAGAGAGAGAGAGAGAGAGAGAGAGAGAGAGAGAGAGAGAAAGAGAGAAGGGATCCAGAAAGCAGGTTGTGCCTTCCCCTCCTCACCCCCCCCCCCCCAGGGATGCATCACTGTTAATGGGCCCATCTCTGCAGCCAAGCCCGGAAGGCAGCCTGTGCTCTTGGCTGAGAGCAGGCTGTGCTCGGCTGCTTTGCCAGCCTCGGCTAAGTGTACCCTGATCCCTGCCAGCCGGAGAGAAAAATGGGACATTTGTTTTGCATGAAGTTTAAGAAGGTTGAGGGCTGGGGACAGGCTAAATTAGTCCGAGAGCTGGCTACCAGTCAGGTCCTCTCTGACCCTCCGTTTCCACTTGAGCCTGCTCACCTCTACCTCGGCCCCTCCTCTCCCCTTTATCTTCTTCCATTTCTCAGTCTCTCTTCCTGCTATCCCCCCGCCTCTCCATGATCCCTGCTCACCCCTCTCCCAATCCCAGTCCACACAAGGCTAAAGTCAGTGTGGGTCAGAGGCAGGGCGTAATGCTAGTTCTCAGACTGCTGCCATCGAAACCAGGCCCCGGCCCAGAATACATCTGGACAAGCTAAAATCATGTGCAGGAGGGATACACTGGGGATGTAGGCATGTATGTGTGTTCTAAGTGAGTATATACACGTGTGTGTGGTGTGTGCGTGTGCAGTATGTGGCACCCTATGTAGTTGTATATAGTTTGCTATAGTGCATGTGTGCATATATGTTTGCCCGGTGTATATGATGTGTGTACCTCTGTTGTGGGTTTTGTGGATTATATAATAGTGTGTGGCTTGTGTGCAAACACATGTGCAGGTGGCATGTGTGCGGTAGAGTGGAGTTGCCGGGGCACAGAAGCTTTGAGAAGCTTTTCTATTTTTCTAAAACAGGATCTCATGTTAGCCCAGGCTTCTATGGGGGCAAGGATAACAATCTTGAACTTCTGGTGCTCCTGTACCCCTCAAGCGCTGGGGTTATAGGTGTGTCCCGTGTCCAGTTTATGCAGTTCTGTAAGCCAGCCCAGAACTCCCTATATGCTAGGCAAGAACTCTGCCTGCCGAGCCCTTCTAGAAGGTAGTTTCTAAAAGGTCCAGAACCTAAAAAAAAGTTCTCCTTTCCAGCCTAAAGCTGGTTGTGTAGTTACTCCAGTAGAAAATGGCCACTGAGTCAGAGTTTAGTAGCATCTGGGGGCTTCCTGAAGACTTTTGACTTCCCCCATAGCCAGTCTACCTAGAAAGGGCAAACAGCGGCTCCAGTCATCCTAGGATCCTGGCCTCAAGATCTGCGTAGATATGGAGCAACCCCTGCTTGCTTCTGGGACTGAGAACCCCAATTCTGAGGACAATCGGCCCTGTGACCAGTCACCTAATGACTGGCTTAGCCAGTGACAAGAGCGCATGTGTAGGTCAGTGTCCCCCCCCCCCCCCCATTTCCTGTGTGTCTCCTCTGAATGTCCCAAACACTCCTGTGGCCAACTTACCTAAAGACTTTAATTTTAACAAGGGCAGTGGGGTGGGATAGAGAAAGGAGGAGGGTAAGGAGGAGAGAGGAAAGGAGGGGGAGGGGAAGAGAATACATGAGCTATACTTGTGGAACTTGAGGACTGCTTACCAAAAAGGAGAACCCGGCCCCTCCCCATGAGTAAGGGCACCAAGGCCCTGCTAACCTCACAGCTTAACAGAGGTCAGAGGATGGGAATTCCCTGGGAGGGCAGCATGTGGCCCCTGGGGAAAGTCCCTAAGCAGCCGGAAGCTGTGGGAACAGGAGGAAGCCACTGGGCTGAAGGGGCAGGGACAGGGTGTAGCATTGTCTCTGTTGTGTGTACTGCAACCTGTGCTTTCCTCTTGAAATTCACACCCTGCTGAGATGGCTCAATGGTTAAGAGTACTGGCTGCTCTTCCAGAGGTATTGAGCTCAATTCCCAGAACTCACACAATGGCTCACAGCCATCTATGAAGGGGTCTAATGCCTTCTTCTGGTATGTAGGTGTACATGCAGACAGAATGCTCATACAATTTAAAAGGAATATAATTTTTTAAAAAATATTTATTTTTAAAAAAGGAGCGGAGCTTGATGTTTTGGCTGTGTGTCCTAGGGATGGCTGTTTAACCTCTCTGAACCTAAGTTTCTTCGTATGCAAAATGGGGACAACCAGATCTTCCCAGCTATCATTCTATGGTCACAATCCCCTGGGAAAATGTGCATCTTGCTTAGCTCGGCTCCTGACTTCACTTGATACATGGGAAATAAAAATACTTAGTCCTGGCTAGTCACAACTCTGCTGGCCATCAATAACTCTTAAAAACTAGAAGCTCTTGCAGTCACTCCTAAACTGCAGTAAACTCCTCTTAGAGCCACAGCCCAGAAGTAAAATGGAGGGTTGCTGCCCAGGGTCTTGCCCCTCCCCCATGCTGCAAAAATCAGACCACCATGAGTGGCCTGTAACCCTGAGCTGGCAGCATGCCAGTTGCTGTTCTATGGCGCACAGGCTTTTGTTGGTGCTCTGTGGCCTTCCAAGAGACCAGCACGGGTTGCTGTCACACAAAGCTCATCACCTACAATCTCATGCAGGGTACAAAGTGACTGTCCATGTGTCATCCATAATTTGTGACTCTTGGCCACAGCAGGCAATGCTGGTGTCACTGTGAGGCCAACAGCCTGAGGACCTGCCAACAGTCGAGGAGGACACAGAGCAGGGAGAGGGCCATGCTGAGTAAAGCTGATGACCAGCCAAATGGAAATGCCAGAACTCTGGGGTGTTGGGGGGAATGGCCTGAAAAGAGACACTCTCTCAGTGGCTGCACCACACAGAGCTCTCAAAAGCATCCACCATGGCCCAGGGCACCCAAGAGGTCAGGACTGAGTGGCTGAGTTCTTAGCAAGAGGAAGTTTCTACAGCTTGTCCAAGTGGCCCAAGACCTACATTTTCACAGCGTAAGGACACCGTCCATTCCCTTCCATTATATCACCAACCCCTCTTTACTGGGAAAGTGGGACCCGAGATATCCTCAGGCTGAACCCAACACTGCCCTCTCTTCTCACTCAGTTCAGCCAATACAGGCTGACCATCCCGAGTGTGGTTTCTACTTGGCCAGGATAAGACATAGGGACCAGGATTGGACATAGGGATCAGCCTCTGTGTGTGTTCCCGGTGAGTCCCTCTGCTGTTGGCTCCAGCTGGGATGAGACCAGAGTTTGCAAGTGTACTGAGGAAGGCAGGCCAAACTGCTTCTCTCTCTCTCTCTCTCTCTCTCTCTCTCTCTCTCTCTCTCTCTCTGTCTCTCTCTCTCTGTGTGTGTGTCTCTCTCTCTGTCTCTCTCTCTCTGTCTCTCTCTGTCTCTCTCTCTGTCTGTCTGTCTCTCTCTCTCTCTCTCTCTCTCTTTTCATCCAACTCCAAAATAGTGCCGAGACACTGAGACACACAGCATGCCACAGGGTCACAGTGACAATCTGTTCTCAGACCTCTCAGGTGCTGGAGGCAGCAGCCTGTAGTGGCTGGGTGCCTCTGTTCGATGCTATGATGTGGACATGGGCCCCTCTGCTGGGACAAGTCAGGACAGCCTCTAAGGGGTGGGGCTGGAGCTTAATTTGGGCACAGGGAAGCACCCAGCATGGGAGGGCCCCACATCAGAGCATCCTGGGTAATCTGTGGAACACAGGGATTTACTGAGTGAAGACAGGGCTGTGTGTGAGACATCAAACACCCCTCCCCGAGTCTCACTACCTTTCTGCTCATCTTGTGTCTCTGTTTCAGCTGAAGATAGCATGATCTCCCTACTGCCACTCAAGATAGCATGGCCTCCTATTTCCACAGCAACCGGAGACATGGGGACAGGGAAAAGTGGCCTTGAGGTTGCCAGGGTAGGAAACTCAGCCTGGGATCCCCAATAATTTGGGATCCCACAGCTTGGACAATTCACGAAAGGAAATGTCCCCAAAGGGAGCCTCCTCCCAGGGCCACCAGGTAGGGCTGCTCAGGTCGTGCAGGGCCCAGAGCAGTGTCTCTCAGCCACCATGTGCTCAGGAGACAGATTTATTTGTCTGCATCGCTCATACTTTCTGTCACAACTGTGCGGCTCCAAGGGTGGATCGTCGATGTGTTTGTTATGAACGCGGTGATTTATGGGAGTGAAGGTCTGTCTGTCTAACAAGATGAGTGCACTCCATCCATCACATGAGGATGTGCAGTAAGACTGCACCTGCGTGGGCCTCACCGCTGCCCCCTCTCTCTCTGCAGTTTTTCCTGTTCATCCTGATCATCTTCCTGGTAGAGCTCTCAGCAGCCATCCTGGCCTTCATCTTCAGGGAACACGTATGTACCACTCAGCTTCCCATCCTGCTACATTGGGGGGGGTTACTGAGTGACCCCTGCCAATTCAAAGACACCCTTAGAACTAGCTGTCTCATCCAGTGCCTCGAGCCTAAACATGACCTCAGGGAGGTTTTGGGGTCCAGAGAAACCCAGCCAAGCGAGGTCTCCTCCTATAGGGGTAGTTAATTTCAAAAGGCCTCCAGCAGGGGTGCCTAAGGGTCCTCACTCCTGGAGCACCTGGTATAGGCCCCAGCCTGGTTCTAGAGTCTCCATTTGATCTAGGACAGTGTGATGATGGGAGTCACATGGTCATGTGGTTGGAGACGGCAACCCCAGTCTGGGCATGCTGTGTAGCATGCTAGGCCACCAGCCTCTCCCTGCTTAGCCTACACCACAGGCTGTTCAGTCCAAAGGCTTCAGCCAGCTCCTCACCCTGAGCCTAGTGAGCCTGGTACCACAGATAGAAGGGCTCCAGATCGAGGGACTGAAGGACAATGAAGGAAGCTGTTGAGAACAGTGACTTTGAGGACATAGCGGGCAGCTATGGGTGATTGAAGTCTCCCTCTTTACCCACACCTTGGCTTCCTGTAGGTTGGGCCTCACACCTGCTGATTCTGAAGGATAGAATGGCAATCATCTCCCCTATCCCCAGCACATCCCCATACTCATCTTCTGAGGAGAGCTGCAAGGATGAGCAGGGGTCCCAGTGTCTTCCATCCTGGAGTTAGATGAGGCCCATAAATGCAGATATGCTTGTCTCAGCTCATAATGACACATCAAGGTCCCAAGCCTTGGGAATTAGGTGCCTGCTCAAAATGGACAGCTTAATATCACTCGGAGAAGACAGGCTGGGAGGACTCAGTGCCCTCTCCTCTGTCCCCAGCTCACCCGAGAGTTCTTCACCAAGGAGCTTACCAAGCACTACCAAGGCGATAATGACACGGACGTTTTCTCTGCCACCTGGAATTCGGTCATGATCACAGTGAGTGCCCCTCCCCATGTCATCCTGGGATGGCATGAACACTCAAAGCCACAATGTTGACATGAGAAGGCCTGTCCTCTAGAGCCCTCCTAGTCCCTTGCCTGGGCCAGGCATCAACAATCCATCAAGAATTACTGATCCCACTCTTGGCCTGTGAATCATCATTTGCACAGCTCTCCAAGCTGTTACGGCTAGTGGATCCCAGTCCACGGGCCCTGACTTAGGTCCTCAGTCAGTACCATTGTGAGTGATGTCAGTGATAATCAGTACAGAGGCTAAGGGGATGGGTGAGTCAGTAAAGTGCTTTGCTGTGCAATCAGGAGGAAATGAGTTTGATCCCCACCACCCATGTAAAAAACCAGGCGTGATGATGTATGCCTACAATCCTAACACTGGAGAAGTGGAGACAGGTAGGTTCCTGGGACACCCTGGCCACCTAGCCGAGCCTCGTCTATGAACTTTGGGTCCCAATAAGAGCTCCTGTCTGAAATATAAGATGAACAGATTATTTATGAAGAATAACATCCAAGATTGACTTCTGGCCTCCACGCATATGTACACATGCTCCCACAACACACATTCACACACACACACAGTTGCACATGAACAAATGTACACCATCCAAAGCAAAGATAATAATTAGCATAATATAACATCATGACAACTATATGTGTACTGCCTACCAAGTGCTGGTGAGGTACGGAACATTAGCCATGCCCCTCTTACAGAAAACCCAGAAGCTCAGGGACACAGGTCATCACCACAGTCACATGCAGGGCAGAGGGATCTTGACCCTGGCAGAGGCTGGCATCCCCTCCAGTCCCACACTAGCTCCCACACTGGCTTGGCTCTCTCCTAGTTTGGCTGCTGTGGGGTCAACGGACCTGAAGATTTCAAGCTGGCCTCGGTGTTTCGGCTGCTGACGTTGGACACTGAGGAGGTGCCCAAGGCCTGCTGTCGGAGGGAACCCCAGACTCGAGATGGCGTGGTGCTGAGCAGGGAGGAGTGCCAGCTGGGGAGGAATCCGTTCATAAACAAGCAGGTAGGTTCCCCAGGCGGGGAGACACTCCACACATATGGGCAAAGCTGGGGGAAGCAATGTCTGCCCAGAGGGTCTGATGGTGGTCCGGAGCTTTGTAAACCATTCTGGCTGCGGCACAGGCTACCCTTGCCTCTAAGAACCAGAGAAGTGGGCAGAAGATCACACTGACAGAGGAGATAAGCTGGGTTCAGGCTCGGGTGAGAATGTCCATGGTTTCAGGGTGAGTTTTCCAAACTTTTGATAATAAAAGAGGAGGGGTAGGGCTCCTTAGGCATGCACTGTATTTATGGGGAAGCTCACTCCAGCCAAGAAAGAGCACTCCTTGATCTTAGAGGAGCAGGTTCTCATTGATCTGGCCCCAGACAACCAGGTTCAGAGTTCTTTCTTTTCTTGTAATCTGAGGCCTTCCTCTCAGCCTTTGCCCCAAGGCAAACAGAGGTCTTAGGTTTGTCCCCCCCCCCCCCCCCCGCAACAGGGAGCACAGCCCACTTCACCCTTGGTCCCTTCCTTCCTGCTGGCCAGAGACCACCCCCTCCATCCCTGTCCATAAAGAGAGGCAGGGAGAGATTGGTCGAGGCAGACGGGGAGGAGGGAAGGGATGAGGAGAGCCACACCTGGCCTTCTCCTTTGGTCAGACTTCTGGGAGAATCCAAAATACTGGGGAGCTGACAGGACACAAGAGACAATGCCGAGCTCCCACGGGAGAGGTGGTAGACGTGAGCCAGTGAATAAAAGCGAGCCTTGCCCACAGGGCTGGTTGTGAGAGTGAAGACGCTTGAATGAAGTGATCTGAGTGTGCATGGCCTGGAGCTTAGGGTTCTCGGAGCCCCAAGGGAGGGCATCGCTGGCCTGAGACCCGATTCCATGATCTCAGCTTGACACCAAGAGCTCAGCTCCTGACCTTATACCTTCCCTAGGGCAGGCAGAGCTCGGTTTGTCTGTTTGTCTGTCATACATCCTGCTTTCCGGGAAAGAGACAGAAATGAAGAGGAAGGGCCCTCCATGTCATGGAGAGAGTAGGCCACTGAAGGTTTCCATTGCAGGGATCTATGGGAAGATCGAATAGAATTTGGGAAGGATTAAAGGATGTGGGGACCCTCATGCTTCCATTGCTGACAGGCCTAGGCTGACACCTGCCTAGTGAAAGCCAAGCCTCCGTGCTCCATTACTCCTCTGCTGGAGAAAAGTCCGCCACAGCTCAGGAGTGTGAAGCAGAAGCCTTGCTTCTCCTGATGTCTCTCAAAGGCCCTGGAACCACACACATTTAACCAAGGGAGAGCACATTCTGGTAACTGAGTCACACCCTCTTGAGAAAGTGTTGTACCCCCCAACTTCATCCAGAATGCAGCCACTCAGGACCTTACTAAGGACAGGGAGCCCTGAGGTGGCAGAAGACATGCAAACAAGGAGCCAGACCACTAGACAAGATGCACAGTTACCTCACAGAAAGACCTACTGGGGCTCCACAAGTGGGTGGAGTTGGGAGAGAGCCCCACAACCAGAGTCCTGCCTTTCAAATGCCTCTAGCCAGCCTCAGAGAAGCTTCTCGGGACCCTCAGTCCTGAGCGTTCACCATAAGATACTTCCCCATGAGAATCCTCCTGCTGTCTCCTGCACTGAGGACCACACAGCCAGATTGATTCTCCATCACAGATCCTCCTCAGGCCCAGGGAGACTAACTCCCAGGACTGGTCCTCCCACGCTCATCCCCTCTGAGCCATATTTTCTGTTAAGAGCCTCCACTGGGAGACCATCTTCAGTTGGGTTATCTCCAGAACTGCCTCCTACAAAGCCCAGGACACATTTGTGACTGGCACAAACCACACTTGTAGAGTATAGAGTTCCCTTGGGGATGAACATGGCTGGGTTGGCACTCAGGCTGCTCTGGGGCTGGGAATTCAAGACAGTTCTGCATGAACAGCAGTCCCAAGGAGGGTGAGGTGAATTACTGGCCTTGTAACAGATGTCATGAGTCCAGGCATGTGACAAAGGTGCTTCTCTGCCTTCTGGGTTGGGGGACATTGTGTGTGAGGTTTGGGGAATGTTGAGAGTAAAGTACCTTTGAAATATCTAGGCAGGGGTCCCAGTGGGAGGTGGGGTACTCATCCTGGAGCCTAGGAATGGCATGCTAGTGATGAGAATGTGGGTGTTGTTGCCCAGGACCAGGTGCTCTCTGTCTAGTTAGTTTTGGGGTGACTATGAGCAAGAGCCGAGGTAGGGAACATTCCTCCCTGAACATTGGAGGTGCTATGACAGGCATCTAGACAGTGATGTTCCATTCCCTGTGCCAGATGGAGATGCCTCATTGTGGGCTGATACCCAGGGCATAGTCATTTCCAGGCTCTGATCAAAGGGCTTGGCTACATAAGGACAGGAATTTAAAAACTATAGTTCCCGTCCCCTCCATATAAAGGGAAAGGAATCCTAGGCCCCCTTTTTTAATTTGGGCTTCCCCACTTGCTGTATGTGGCCTCAAGGGAGCCACTTGCCTGCTCCGTCCCAGTTTGTAAGGAGGTAAACCACAGATAAACTACTTCTCAATAGGGGCTGCACAGAGGACCAAATGATGCAGGGCACATAGAACCTAGTAAGACCCTGGAAGAGGATGCAAGTGTAGGTAGTACTTTCCACTCTGCCCACTTATGCCAAGGGCTTTCCTGTCACCAGGGAATTTCCACCAGCCAATCTTCTCCTCAGCTCAGGTCACTTGTGTTAGGCAGAATATGTCTACCCACTCCATAGGGCTCCAGGGACAATGGGGTCTCCCTTGCCCAGTTCCTAGTCAGTCCTCACTTAGAAAACACTGTGACTCCCATGGTCCTTGGTCAGGTCTTACTGTCTGCGTGCTCAGATTTAGCCTCCCCAAGTCCACATAGCCAAAGATACTGGGAGTCTGGGTAGGAAACAGCAAGACCCCAGTCTCATCAGAACCTAAAATCCAACATGTGCCCCACACAGATGGGCACAATTCCTACCCCTGCTCAACCACCAAGCCGTTCACTTAGACATCCTCTAGTTAGGCCCAAAGAACATTCAGGTAGTCATAAAAGAAAAAAATAACTGTTTTCTTAAAAGAATATGTTTCAAATGGCTGAGGTTATATGGCTCAGCCAGTAGACTTATCCAGCATGCACAGAAACTAGGTTCCATCCCAATACCTCATAAGCCAGATAATGCTAGCACTCAGGTGATAATGACAGGTTTGGAAGTTCAAGGACATCCTCAACTACAAGGAGAGCTCAAGGGTAGCCTGGACTACATAAGATCCCATCTCAAAAAAGTGCATATATCTCATTCAGGGCTGGGGTGAGTATGGCTCAGTGGTTTGATCCCCAACACTGACTGGTGTGTGTGTGTGTGTGTGTGTGTGTGTGTGTGTGTGTGTGTGTGTGTGTGTATGATGTATACGTATATGATGTATATTTATATGATGTACATGATATACAGTATACAGTATATGTATGGGACTTGTGCCTGTGGCCTGCATGGGAGTGGGGAACAGTGGACACAAAGTACAACGTGTTTGGGGCCCAATGGGAGAGGTCTTGGCTCATCCTGCTTTATGTCACCCACAGTGCTAGGGAAACGTCAGGCACACGAGTCATATGAAGGGCTGCTCCTGTGGAGCTGGGCTGCCGGTCTCTCAGCAGTCAGGCAGGACAAGAGAGAGACTGGAGGCACTGTGGACCTCTGTGAGCTACTGTCCCACCTGGGGCGGGGCCACCATTTAGCATTCTGATTGAAGAGATGCAGCCCAGCCTGCTCTGCCCTGGGGGTCTGATCTCCACTTCTGAAGAGCACCAGGAGGCCTGGGCATTTAGACCTATTCTAGGTCTGTGGCTGAGTTAGCCGCTGTAAGTTTTCAGCCTGTCTTGGGGACTGGATGTTGCAGAGGGAGGGATGTTGGTGACATTCTGCCAATGACCGGATGCTTCCCCACATCAATATAAAAATACCAGTCTGCAGCTACTGAGCCCCGGGGCCAAATGCCAGGGACTTCAGAGCTGACAATGGTCCTGACTGCAGGCCATACCTCCCTGCTGTGGTTTCATCTCTGGCCTTTCCTTCCCAGGGCTGTTACACAGTGATCCTCAACACCTTTGAAACTTATGTCTACCTGGCTGGAGCCTTTGCCATTGGGATACTGGCTATTGAGGTGAGTGGGGTCCTGGGGGGAAGCCCCAAGTCTGTACACTCAGCCTACTTCCCAGGTCCACAGCTGCTGCCTGCTGCCAAGGTCTGCTGCTAGAGTCATTCTTGTGGCCTGAAGCTACAGAGCTGTGCCTATCCTGCAACCAGGAGAACAGGCAGGCTCAGAGAGACACCCCACCTCACCCAGCTCAAGTGCCAAGAGGCACCCCACCTCACCCAGTCCAAGTGCAGGAAGGCTTCTCTGAGGTCGTGCCTTTGCAAATGTTCAGGGGTCTTTTTAACTTGGCAATGGAGTACCCTTTAGTACCCTTCATCCCAGGGCCCAGCACACAGCTGAGTGGCTGTCAACTTTTGAGTTACCACTCAGCATCTCCTTCTCACTGCCCCTGCCCAGTTCAGGGATGTACTCTGAGGCAATGAAGCTAGCAGCCTAATGCTCAGCCCTCACCTTCTGCTCTTTGGGGACCCTTTCAAGGAAGCTCTGGTCACCTGGCACCCTGGTGTGCCACTGTTCAGTGTCCCCATGTGCCTTGTCTCTCAGGATAACGGTGCTGTGTAAGTCACAGAGGAAGTACAGGAATCATGCAGTCACTAATTTCACATGCATATATTGAGCCCCTGCTGTTTGTGCCAACACTTCTGGAAGTGAACAAAGCCTCCTGGGAGAGCTAAAAGCAACAAGAAACATGCAGATCTTCCTGAGGAGGGGTAGATTTCAAGAATGTGTCCAGTGCACATGGCCTTGCCTCGCTACAGCCATAGATCAGGGTTAGGGGAACAGCAGCCTCTGCAAACCTCACCAGCTTCCTGTGAGCTAGCTGACAGTGCAGGCAGGGGCTTAGAAGCAAGGGCTCTGGGGGACGGTGTGTCTCTGCTCAAGCTAGGTTACCCCACTGAAGCTGTGTGACCTAAATCAGGTTGTAGGGCATCTTCACACCTCACTTCCCGCTGAGTGGAGAGGCTGCTGATAACAGCATTTAGAAACCTACTTTACAAGGTAAGCACTTGGTACATACGCAGGTGCCCAAGAAGGGTTGTGCTTTGCTTAAAGTCGCTGTCGACCCAAGAAAGGCAGACTGTTTCAAGTAGCCCCTCGAATGCACCCAGTCTGACTCCAGATCACCTTCTTCCTTTCTCCACAGCTCTTCCTCATGGTCTTTGCCATGTGCCTCTTCCGGGGCATCCAGTAGGCCTTGGCCTGAAGACACTCAGCCCACCACTGCCCAGAAGCCAGCCCCCTCCCTTCCCTGTCCTCTAGCCCCAGGGGAGGAAGCAAGGCCAGCCCAAATGGCCAGGAGCATAGAGCTGATTTTTTAAAAAACAAAACCAAGACAGACGTGAACTGAAGGGGCCTCATTTAGGCTCTAAGGCAAGGGACATGGGCTCTACAAGGACCTAGGGCTGTCCTGGGACCAGCTGTTCTAGAGACCAAAGGTTCATCAGCCTCAGAGCCCCTTGGCCCTCCCTGCCAGACTAGAGTGTCCCTTGGCCCGGGTCTCCTCTCTTGGCATTTCCAGGATCTGAGCAACCAGGAGGCAGAAACACATCCCGGAGGAGAAGCCAATGAATGCTCAGGCCCCAAGGAGACCGCTTTTCACAACACAAGGACAGACTCTGCAGTGCCATCTGCTGGAGAGTGAAGCTGTCCCTGCTCCTGACTGCTGGCTGAGGGTGGCTGTGTGTGGGCACTGGACCGGAAGGTGGCTCTTTCATTTCCTCATATTTTGGATCAAAGCCTCTCCATGGCCCAGGAAAAGGCAGTGGCCCATTCAGTCACACAGCATGTGCATGACAAGGTCATCTCCAGGCTGCTGTTTCTCCAGCCAGGACTCCGCCCCAATGTAAACTGGCCAGGAACTGCCCGCACCAAGTTCTACAGCTGAGAAAAGTCCATACTGTGTCCACTCTGCCCTGCTTGTACCTCTGTCAGAGATCCAACTGTGATACATCACCTGTCCCCGTGGGTCACACCCCATCCCTATTCTCCCAGGTGGAAGACACCCCCAACATTGTTCATTTCTCTTTCTACCCAGAGCTGAGGCTTGAATGTGTTCTTTAAGGTCCCTGCCAAGAATTCCCCCTTGCATATCTCCACATATGGAGCTCACTACCTCCCAATGCAGCCCCCTGCCTTCAGATGCTCTGATGTCACCATCACCTCAGCAGACAGAAGGGGTTTCCATTCCCCCTCTGTGTACCCCTTCACTCTCCTTCCTAGAGGTTAAGGTCATGCCTCTTGTCTGCGGACTTAACCCCATAGCATCTCCTACCATGACACTTTCTGACCTTTTGCTGTACATGTATTTTGTTATTCTCTCTGAGCTCAGATTACCCAGACTAATAGGTTTACAACCAACACACACACACACACACACACACACACACACACACACAAACTTGAACTGCAGACTAGGTTAGCAATTGCTTGCAAGATGTCCGATCCTGCCAGGACCGTGTTGAATCCATTAGTGTTGTCTGTCGAGATCTCAAGATTGATTAATTATGCCTGCCGAGGGCACAGCAGGGAGGCAGTGGTGGAAGGACTAAGACAACCCAGGCTGACTCAGAACCTAGTAGTACTGGACTCCAACGGTCTAGGAAGGCAAATGGCTCAGCTGTTGATTGGAAGCTCATGGCCAGGCTGAGGACAGAGTCCAACCCCAGCAGCTGCCACCCAGAACTAGCCCAGGCTTCCAGAGACCGGCAGGGCTCGGACAGAGAGGGCTGAGAAGGCGGATATCAAGCCTAGGCAATTCCAGAGTAGATCAGAGACTCTCACCAGAGCTTTCCACACGTATGCTGAAGCCCTCCAAAGTAGCCCAGATTCAACCCAGCTGCAGATCCAGCTCCTCAGATAGCATCCTCATGGGACCCGCCAGAGATAGTCTTCGCCCTCTGAGGTTGCTAGTAGCCAGCTATAAGGCTGTCTGAGGACATCCTGGTGGGGCTTGGTGAGCTGCTCTGTGTACTCCCAGGGGAGGGGAGAGCCCTTACTTTCACCTCTCACCTCAGGCCCAACACCCTCACCTAGGTGTGAAGACCCTCACCCAGTGGTGAGCAGAACAGCCCTTTCCTGTCCCAGAGCCTAAGAGACAACAGCTGTATCTGACAGGCAAGGAGCTAAGACTGGATCTGTGGCTCATGCTCCTCAGTCCCCTGTCCTAAGACCCTGGCATACCAGGGTTCTGAGCCCAGTACTTTTATCCTTGCCCCCAGGAACTCTGTTAACACACACACACACACACACACACACACACACACACACACACACACGCCATATGCTAAAGTCTATTTTGGAATTTGTAGATGTCCCTTGCAGTAGGAAACAGAGCTAATTTATCATTGTATCTCCCAAGTCCCCCCTTTTTATATTCTATATCAAGAGAAATTTTGTAATATAAAGCAAGACACCAAACAGATTGTTTCTCATTGGTTTTTTTTGTTTTGTTTTTTTGTGACTGTTTCTTACAAAAAGAAAAAGGACCAAGGAATAAATAGTGACCATGACAGAGGCGGTCTTTGGGGCCAGGCAGAAGCACGAGGAGGAGCTGGGGTGGGGAAGGGGCAGTCAGGGCACCCTGAACTCAGATTCAGGGTGGAACCCTATCTCCATTGCTGCCACCTTTCAAGCTGATGTCTCCCGGAGGCCACAGACGTCTATACACCAGCCTTGGTCTGGCCTTGACCCCACCCTATCTAAATGTATCACTGCAGTCATACCAGGCTGACCTAGCCACCACCGCCAGGGCAGGCCCTACCACTTCCTGGTGCTGAGGGGAAGCCTGGCAGACGTTTTCTCAGGCTGTGCATGGCTGGCATCTTTCTTTCTGCGACTACCTCCCTTGGGACTCTATCTGCATTCTTAGAGGATTGAAGAGAATAAATCCTTACCACCTCTGAGAACAGTCAACAAATGTCACCTGGTCTACGGCAGCTGGGACTGTACTAAGAGCTGGCAGTGGCTGAGCCTGTGCTCCGAATCAAGTGGTGGGACTGAGGGACTGGCACAAAGTCAGTGACAAGAGGCAGATATACACAGTGGGCCCTTCCTGAACACGCAGGGACTCACCACTCTGCCAGACCTTGGTTACAGAAAAAGCCCTGGCCAGTGGTGAGCATGTCTTCCGCTGAAACTTCCTGAGTCCCTTCCACTAGGCATAGGCCATTGTCATGGGGCACTTGGCAACAGGAACAACTGAGCCCAGGGAGGCTCTGAGCCCAGGTGTGCTAGAGAAAGATTCCTGGAGCATAGGGGGCTACCCCCGTGCAGAAGGGAGAGGCCTCAGGCCAAACCTCTTACTTGTGTGCTTTGCTGCTAAAGGACAGGAAGGTGCTGGGAGTTAGGACCAAGGGGAGGGGCCACACAGGCTGGTGGCGCCAGGGGCGTGTCTTCAGCTCTAGAGGCCCACTAGAGGTTGCTAAGGGATGGGAGGCTCATTTCTGTCTCTTCCTGTTGTTGCATGTGAGGGGCTGTTGGCTTTAACCAGTAGGCCTTGGGGCAGCCTCAGGCGGGGATCTGAAGGAGGCATTGAGCCAGGTGTAGCCATGCAGGCCTTGGAGGCCATGCCAAGGAAATGTCCCCACTTTGCTTCTCCTCAGAATTCCTCATGCACTAGGAGTCTACAGACAGCCAGGTGCCAGGGACTGTCAGGCCTGTGGTATATTGTCTAACCCTGGCTTGTTGAGAAAGGACTCCAGGGCTCTGGGATGCAGCCAGCCAGCCAGAGAATCAGAACATCTCTTACAGCAGGCCAAAGAGAGGGTCAGATGTGCAGGCTGGGGATAGGGAACTTGGCCCAAGGGAAGCAGTCACTCCCCTTGCTAGAAGACCTCAATTGGATTTGGTCTCTAGAAACGTGTGTGTGTGTGTGTGTGTGTGTGTGTGTGTGTGTGTGTGTGTGTGTGTGTGTGTGTGAGAGAGAGAGAGAGAGAGAGAGAGAGAGAGAGAGAGAGAGAGAGAGAGACTCACACACTGGGTTTCTGGCTGGGGAGAAGCTGAGAGCCGCTGCTGGGGCTGATACAATCTCCTAGAAAGGGCTTCCCGGCAGAGGAACTAACCTTGACTCAGCCCAGACCCCAAAACTCTACTCTAGACTGTGCCTGTTTAAGTCTCGAGGCCGAGAAAGACAGGGCAAGGAGTTGTCCCTGTGCCGGGTGAGGGGTGAGGTGCCGAGGCCACAGTCTGGTTTGTCACTCCTAGAATGCTAGGAGATCCAAGCTGACTCCATGGAGTGCCCGGGAGGGAAGGAAGGTGTGTGCACCCTGCCTGCCTGCAGGCCTGCCTGGGACCCAGGGACAGTGAAGTCCCCAGGCGCTCTGGCCCAGGTTCAGGCCCAGGCAGGTCCCAGCCCGCTACACTTTCTTGGGTTTCCGGCCGACTTGGTAATAGTAGTAGATGCTGACAAGAACAAAGAGGAGGCGGCTGGCCAGGAGCAGCAGGGTCCCCAGGGACATGAGGCCGGTCTCAGCAAGTGTGGCAGTGACCACTGTGAAGGAAGTTGGGGGAGCCAAAGGTCAGGGGCAGACACGTGCTTGAGTCTCTCCCATCATGACGCTATGCTGAACACCCTCCACCATCCCTGTGGGGGTGGGGTGGCTGTGGAAGGGCTGGCTGACCTCCAGAAGTTGAACAGGAGCCTAGGCCAGCTGACATTATCCCTAGTCTGCTGCCCCCAAGTGGCAGGTTCCTAGAAGTGCACCACCCTGAGTGTCAGTGGGTGGTGGACTTAGAGGATACACCTATGAGACGAGACGGGACGGCTGGGATGTGGATTCAGGACACCAGTCTATGTTGCAGGAGTACCTAGTGCTCCACCCTCTTCCTCCTGCACCCTGCTAGCCTTCCCACCTTACACCACTCACCCAAGGACTGCACCCCGAAGTAGCAGGCCTCTGTGAGCAGAGTCCAGCGGATGATGACCTTCTCGGCTGTGTAGAGTGCATTCCACATGATCAGAGAGATGCCTGGTGGGATCAAACAGAGGGGCAGCTTGACCCCTAGCCCAGGAGTCAGAACCCACTTTTTTCACAACACCCACTCCTCAGATCAGACGGCCCCTCTTCCAGTCCCCAGCTCTGCAGATCCAGCTTTCCCCCGAGGCAGCTCACATTGCTTCTAAAGCCCTAATCCAACACAGGCAGGGTGCTCATTCCCCCAAGACTTGGTATCTTTATCTACACAATGGAGCGAGGGCCTCCAGCCCCAAGCTAGCTCTGTCCTTGTGAGTCTATGTAGAGAAGTTTGGAAACTTAATTACCTGGGCCTACAATTTAGTGTCCCTTAAGAGAGGAGCCCCTGGAGACAGGAAACTTGTGTCAAAGAAGAACTTACTCTAAGTAATTCTCCTGGGAGAGAGAGAGCAGGGCAAGCCTTGATTTTAGTGGAAGGACAGCTATCATGGCTAATCCCTCAGTGTCTGATCTCTGGACACCAGAGAAGTGGCCAGAGCGTGTTCATTTGATGACAGCCACCACCACTGCCTCACTCACAGCAAGCTTAGGCCCAACAGTCCTAAGACTGGATGAAGAAGCTGCATGTGAAAGGCCCTGTGGTCTTCTGAAACTGAAGAGTGAGCGTCTTTAGTGCGGCTGCCATTGAGACCCCACATATAACACAGAGGAAGCAGGTATGGGAAGAGAGGCTGGATCCCCTGAAGTACCCAGACACAACACGGGCCTTGAATGACAGACATAAATGCCAGACTTTGGTCTGCACACAATGGTGAGCCATATAAGGTTTAGGGAGTGGAATGATGTCACTTGTGTTGAACTATAATTTGGCTTCCTGTCACCTGTTGTGCCCTCAGATTAGAGAAACCAAAAGGACCAATGCCTTGGGGATAAAGATGGAGTGGGAGAGGAAGTCTGGAGGACACTGTGCTGAGAGTCTGCCCCTCTTCTAGACCATGAGACCCGCCCTGGTAGGCAGGACCTGAGCTTCATTCACCTCTGTACTTCATTGCCAGTGAACCAACTACATACGTTCTAACAATGGCCACATGGTGGCAGCACAGCCACGGATGAAGGCGCCCAGGCTACCAGCCTGCTGGAGAAGGAAGGGAGGCTTTCCCAGGATCCCCAGGAGTCCAGGAGTGGCCTTGAGGCCAACTGGGCCTCCCCACTCTCCCACTGTTGGCCCAGCAATACTTACTAAGGAGGGCACCACCGTAGAGGCGGATGGGGGTCTTGCTCGTGACCTCAGCCCCATCAAAAACTGCATCATAGAGCTGGTCAGGGAGGGCAAGGGCCTGTGGGTAGCAGAGGAACACAGGGTCAGCTATGAGCTGAGACAAATGCTAGGGACATAGGACAGCATCTGATGCTGGGGTTCCCAGAGCCCAGCACATGTGTGCTGGTTGCTTTGGGGCACAGCACCAGTAATAATAGGCAGGATGTCCATCCAGGAGCTGACCGAGACTGGGAAGGATGGGCTTCAGAGTGGAGATAGCAACAGATAGGTATGGCATGAAGGAGCATCTCAGGGAAGGCAAAGTGCCACACCCAACCATCCCCCCCACCCCCCAATCTAGGTCTAACTCTGAGGTGCAACTAGCTGACAAGCACAGGACCTACTTGCAGCCTGGGCAGGGACACACAGGACTCACCATGATGGCCACACTGGAGAACAGCATAGCAGAGAGAAACTGCCAGACCCTGGGGGAGGGTCAGAGAGGACAGTTACAGCCACATTCACCCTGACCCCCACCGTCAACCCAGACCCTGGGAGGAGGCACCCCGTGCAGTCCAAACAGCCAGGCTATGGGAGGAGGCATGAACAGTGTGGATGAGATTCAGAGCAAGGCCCAGAAATGGAGGACCTTACACACACCCGGGACACAAAACTCCATCCAAACAAGACCTGCTGCTCACCTGAGCCCCAGAGGCTCCCGCACAGCAAACTTTATCTCGTTGCCCAAAACCTGGCTGATCTGTGAACACACAAGTCAGAGGTATCAGGGAGGACAACCTTCAGCATCCCAGCCACCCACCTTACTCCAGCTCCTGTGTACGCCTGGGGCCCATCAGAGCATCCCTGATTGAGATGGAGGTTTCTCTAATGCAAGCTCAACCTTTCCTGCCTCCCTTGGCAGCCAGACAAGAGAAGCTGAAAAGAGCTGGTTAGGAAACAAAGCCCAGGGTCTGCCCTCCATGGGCTGGAAGCCGGGTTCTGTGTTACTAATATAACCTTAAGGAAGTTACTTAGCCCTTCTGAGTGAGTCTTAGCTTCCTCATCTGTACAGTGGGTCAATAACCACATGGATAACTTGCAGGGATCTAAGACAGTCTACGTCTGTACCCTAAGAAGCACTGAGTTCTTGCCCAAAAACTTGTGCCACTAGCCATATCATTCCTCCAACACTGCAGGGTCCTAGAAGCACAGGGAAGTCGTAGGCTCACGGCTCCTCTTCCTAGCATGGCTCACCTTTGACCGGTGTACTTCTCCATCATCATCCTCCCCGCCCACGCCCAGGATCTTTCTGGTCTTCAGGCGGCTCACAAGATCTGTCTGGCTGTGCTTCTTCATGAGCGGAGGAGGCTGTTTGGCTGCCATGTTTTCTTCTGCTGAGGAACATGGGGAGACACTGGCCTCAGCCATCGTTCCTGCTGGACTTCCAGACCCCAGGTCCCAGTGTAGGGTGAGAAGGATATGGCCAGGCCCTACTTAGGGCCTAAGAGAAGATGGTGCTGCGGCTGCCTCAGTATCCTCTCCTGTAAAATGGGTTGAGGAGGATGCTTCCAGCCTGGCCTCCGTGGACATGACACAGACCAGGTAACTGGGTCAGACAAGGCCTTACAGCCAGCCCTGGAGCAGTATATGGACTTTATGAAAGGCATTGGGACCAAGATGGAGCTCAATGACAAGATCTCTGGGTCATAGAGATAAAGGAGACTTCAGAAAGGTAAGGACCCTGCCCAAGCTCAGAGTGAGCCTCTTAAGTCCTAGGCTACCTGCCCTGATAATCCCCACTGCCTACAAGCTGGCCTGCTGGTCCTTCTACCTCCCAAACAGCCTTCACTACCCAGAACCTAGAGGAGGAGAGGGTTAGTCATGAGGGAAAGAGACATTAAGCCCAGAAAATGAGGTTTTAAGTATTAGCCACACTGCCCAGACCTAAACCACTCCCTGGCACCAAAATCCATAGCCTCTACCCCCTCTACGCCTACATCTGCCACCATCTTCCACAGCCCAGAATCATGCCACCCCATTCCACAGGCCAGTCCTGGGCACGTACTGAGATGGGCAGTGAGCAGATGCTGAGATGTGCACTGGAATCTGAGACGAGGGTACCTCTCCTGTGTTCGGTCCTCACAACCTAGGAGAGAAGACACGGCATGGAGGGGAACAAAGTGAGGCTTTGGCTGACCCCAGTCAGCTCCAGTCTCTGCATCACAAGGTTTTGAAAGATGGGAGCAAATGAAGACCACTCCACACATGAGGAGAGCTCAGTCAGAATGTACAGGGACCCACTCAACATTAGAACAGCATCCGGGTCTCTGCATCCCCACCAACCTGTACACCCAGCCAGTGCCAAGAGTCCTCTGTACCCCACCATCTCATTTTCACCCCAGCACCCCGCCCCTGGCCCCAAGCAAACTCATTTCAAGACAGATCTTAGAAGTTCCTCCTTCCACCTGCTGTTCAGCCCCATGTCCCCATGTCCCTGAGCAAATGTCTTCCAGCCCCAGGGAATGTCCCCAGATCATCCAGATTCCTTTTCAGACCTCCGGAGTCTTGAAATGAAATAGACCATCCCAACAAATACAACAGCAGAAAGGTGCAGCCAGTGTGGGTACAGGGTGCAGTGGCTACATCCAAAGAGGTCCTGGGGGTTTTGTTCAAAATGATAACACCACAAACCCAGTCACCACCGGGGCTGAAGGGCAAGCGAGACCTGGGCCTGACACACAGCCCTGCTCTTCATGTGTGAAATGAATGGCTGTTTTCCTTCCTGTACCTGATGGGGGTGGGGTGCTGCAGACAGGATGGGACAACAAAGGCTGCCCATGCCCCATAGAGAGATACCTCAGCCCCCCTAAGGGGAAGCAGGGATGTCCTTTCAGTCACACTGTTCCAAGTGGGGCCCAAATCCCCAACCCAGACCACCACTTTCTCCTGACCCCAGACAGACTGGACACCACACAAGGGTGCAGAGCTCAGCCTGGCCAACCCTCCTTGAAGGACAGAGATATCAGTCACCTGGTCACATCCTTCCCATGTCCCTTCTGACCCCTCATATTAACCCACACAGAAATGATGGTGCAGATAATTCATGTCACAACCACCACCAGGTCAGGACACAGTGTCTTCACTTGTCCAGACTGCAGTGTGCTATCCCAGGTATACCCTGATCTCCCACTTCCAGCAGTTACAGGTCTCAGCTCTGTCACTCTAGCTTCGTCTAGATTTTTCTCAAATGTAGCAAAAACAGAGTCATAAAGCATCTGAACATTTGCCCGCCCAGCGTCTCCCACTCAGTGGGATGCCTTTCCCAGCTCGACCAGGCCCAGTGCCCCAGCTGTTCATCCCTTTCTACTGTGCATCAATATTCTGTGTGACACTCGTGCCAAACAGGGACATTCGGTTGTTTGTACCTGTGCTTTGTGTGGTTCTGGTGGGACCACACATGTGCAGGCCTCTGAGGTAAACAGCCCAGGGTGGGCCTGCTGAAGGGTGTAGACAAATGGAACACCAGGGCACCACACATGCCTTCCAAGACATACGAGCTCCTCCACACTGCGGGCAACACTTGCTGTGGGCTATTTCTCCTTTAGCTATACTCTTTGGGAGCTCTGGATTCTTATACTTTCTCATGAAGCCAGATGTGACAAGCCACTTGATTCGATCCTGCTGTGCCCCTTGGGCGAGTCACATCACTAATCCGAGCCTCAGTTTCCTTATCTGTGAAACAGGACTTCAGCTCCAACTTTCTAAGACCTTGAGGTAAATATAAATCACAGTACGAAGAGAGGCGCCTGCACAGAAGACAGCCCATCCACTGAGTCCCTCTGTGTGTCAGGCATGGACAGTGAGACACCAGGGCCCTACTGGTGTCACCAGTAGTCAGAGAAAATTATTTCTTTTAGTGTTCTCATCAGGGATATGGAGACAACCACCCACCCACACACCTACACACAACCCCACCCCAAGCTGATCTAAGGAGAATCAAGACCCTGGAAAGAGAGACTTATTCAGAACATGACTGCTGACCCACAGCTGGAAGGACTGCTCAATCTGCTGCCTGGACTCACATCTGGGATCGCTAGTGTTTTAAGTGGCCTGTAAGCCATCTGCTTTCCTCTGTTCCTCAGCCTCCTCTCTCATAGGGGAAAGAAGGGGCTAACTCTCAGAACGCTGAGAAGCAAGTTGTCTACCTCAACTCAGTGGTCAGCGTCCCGCGTTGGACAGTGTCCAGTGAAAATGGCAGTTATTAGACAGGATGCCGCCACCCTCCCGAGTATTTCCTCTACACTGGGTGGTGGCTCTTGACAGGGCCAAGAAAATGATCTTATTCTCCTTTTCCCCACCACACGGGACCAAGACCCCAGACCTCAGCATCCCGTGCAAGGCTGGTTATATCATGTCCCTCTGTGTTGAGCTGGAAGTGTCCCAGCTAGGGGCAGTTTTCTTCTGCTCCGTGACTCATTCACCAACACACACACACACACACACACACACACACACACACGGCCTTTTGGCCTCTCCTCTCTCACTCTTCCCTACCAAAGCTTTTTGCCAAGGGTTTCAGGCACCTCTCCCACTCCATTCCTGGGAAAGCTGGCTACATGCTGGCTTTGAAACTTGGTTCTACCCACTTAGGAGCTGCAGGCTTTAGGAGAGCCAGTAGGGCACCCCCCCCCCCAGCCTCAGTTTCCCTCTGTGAAAAAGGTGAACAGGGATGCAGAAGTGCCAGGGAATGTAGGCTGGTACCCTCCAGCCATTACCCCTGCCCTGGGCGTGGTCTGTCCTCCCTCCCAATGACCCTTCTTTCCTCACCCTGATTCGGAGAATTGAAAAGGCCCCTTCCACTCAGGCCTGCTTGGTCTCCTGCATGCTGTGCTGAGGGCCTCCACATCCCCACTGTGACTGTGGAAGTGGGAGGAGGGGCTAATCATCCACCTTCATGCTCACAACTGTGGAGACGAAATAGGTGCCTGCAAGACCGAGTCCTGCCTCCTTTCCCTGTCAGAGTCCTTGCGAACATCCCCAGCAACCCTCCATCCTTCTAGGAGTGACAGTCACTCTGAGCACTCGTCCAAGTGGGACAGTCCTCCATGCTCTCCACAGGCCAGCTCTACTCTGCCCTCCTCCTCGGAGTTCGGTTGGTCTCCTGTGTTCATCCCTCGACACCTACAACCTACGCCTCCTCACTTCCCATTCCCTAGTTCCAAAGGTTTACCCAAGAGAAGAGCAGAGAGTCTGCTCCTCAGAGCCTCTTTCCTCTCAGCCCAGGCCTCCCCAACTCTGCAGTCTACAGGGACAGCCAGGGAGAGAGAAGAGGCAGGCTGTAGCTCCTACCACACACTGAACAGGCAGGAACTTCAGGCCCATGGGGCAGGATCTGCCCTCAAATACACTCAAACTATCGGTCCAGGGCGGAGAGGGCTGTGTACCAGGCTGACTTCCAACCTGGTCACTCTCTAAGAGGCGGGGCCTTTGTTCCAGTAGTGTCATCTGAAGCTCCAGTATAATGGCTTAGATGATAATACCTTCCTGGGGTGCTGCAGGCTCCAGGGGAGTGGGTATCTAAACACAGGAAAAGGAGGGTTCCTGGGTGTACAAGGCCAGAGGATGAGAAACGACACCCCCTGCCCTTTTTTGGACACAGAGTTTCCCTGAGTAGCCCTGGCTGTCCTGTAGACCAGGCTGGCCTTTAACTCAAGAGATCTGCCTGCCTCTGCCTCCCCAGTGCTGGGTTTAAAAGCACATGCCACTACACCCAGCAGAGGAACACACTCTTAATGATTAGGAAAACTTGGAGTCAAAGTTCAACTCTTTCTCTTCATTACTCTGTGACCTTAGGAAAATTACTTCCAAGTCCTCATCTAAGAAACTAGACTGAGTCTACTCAGCAAGTTTGTGATTGATACACCATAGAGTGCAGCCGAAGAACCAGGCTCCTGGTCTGTGCTACACAAAGGACAGCAAAATGTCCTGTGTTATTAATGAACTCCTAGCCAGACTCAGCCCTGGGCAGCAGACCTGATGAGGCAGGGGCCCACACCTCCCATGCTGATCCTGGAGGACTTCCCCATCCTTCCCAGGAAGCCTGGTTACCATAGAAACCAATGGACTGCAGAGCTGTCCCGACAGGGAGGCTGTGCCCAGGAGGGCTGGCTTAGGAAACCTGCTGGCCTGGGAGGGGGAGGGGAAGAAGGGACCCAGAACACCCACAGCTGCTCCAGTGACTTCCCCTGAGTAACAACCACAACCCCTCAACCAGGGAGCCACTTCCTCCCCAGTGTGGGCACAGGTGCAGCGGCTGCAAATGCCCTCCCGCCAGTGAGGAGAGAGCTAGCTGCCCACACGTCCTGCCTGAGCTGGGGACAGCAGCCAGCTTGTCAGCACATCCAGCCTGGGAACCCCCTGAAGTCCACATTATTGCCTGTGACAGTTGCCATATTTCCATTCCATTTTTCAGACGAGAGCACTAAGGCCCAAGCGATGACTTACTTAGTTAAGAGTCCCTGGCTTTGGGGGTGTGGCTGAGCTGGAATTCAAGTTCACTGTGAGCTGAGCTTACACTGGACTTCCTGAGAGGATCTGGGGGGGGGGGGAGGCTGGGGGAATGGATGTGTGTGCTTGTCTGTGCACAAGTACCTGGAATACCCCTCCCCCAAAGCATAACTGAGCTTCAAACGGTCTTCTAGAGCATCCTCCCCTGAAAATCTTGGTGTGTCCCCAGTCTGAAGCCTCACCCCTATCCCTGTTGGGGTTCTCTTGGGTTCAGGGCCTGTGCTGTGGGCAGGGCTCAGGAGCCAGTGCCACCAATGGGAGCCCATTGTTCTGTTATCGCTCTGTGTAGAATAGCTGGAAATGGGTCTGAACAGGGCTGCATTCAAGTGAGGACAGAGACGGGCAGAGTTCAGAGTTTGTGGGCTCTAGGCCGTGGAGCCTGTATCATCTGAGGCCTCTTCTAGGGAATCCCACTAATCTGGGACAAGATGGAGGGCTAGCAACCTGCTAGGAACCAACTGCTAGGGCCCTGTGGCAAATTGGCCTACATCTTGAGGTTGTCAAAAGTGACAGAGGGTGAAGGTACCACATTCCCACCCTAGGCTTACATTCCCAGACCTGGACTCAGGCAGACCTGCTGCCCTGCAACACATTCCCTGCAAATGGGGGCCACGCCTCACCCACAAAGCCAAGGGTCATGGGACACAGCCAGTAGGACTGTACGGGTCTCTTCAGAGATCTTCCGGCCCAAACAAAGGGGAAATGGAAGAGACGCTACTGTGCTCCGGGCCTGCTGGCAGACGAGCAGAGCCTCAGTCCCTAGAGAATGGAATTATTCTATAGCATGCTGCCTGGGTGGACAGAGCAGTGCTGGTGGGCTGTCACCTCTCCGCCACCCACCTCTCACCAGCTTGATTGTCACTAAGATGCTGTGAAAGGTGCAGATGACAAAGACCATGCTGTGAAAGCCCTTAGTGTGGCATCCCAGTGACAAAGCTATGGAGTCCATGCCAGATTCCTCGAACCTTCAAGATCCTGACTCTGGGATCTGGAGTCACAGAGTTTGCCCTACCACTGGGAGGTCGGGGTGCCCTGAATCACTATACTTCAAGGAGGACAGCTGAGGTCACAGGCATGACGAGCCAGGGCTTGCTATCAGGAGAGTTTTCTGTGTGGGTGGTGAGTGTGGTCTCAAGGGCCCTCCCCAGGTCTGACTAGGCAACCCTGACTGATCCCAGCTATATAAACACATTTATTTGCATTTCAATGAGGCCCTGTCCAGCTTCAACAGGCCCTCCAGCCTCTCCCACTTCCTTGTGGAGATTTTCTCTTCTCATCTTTCCTCTCTGTGTCTTTGGAAGGTGGCTGATTTCCAAAGGGATGGAAGGAAGCCCCTGAGCTCTGATCTGAAGATATATAACATATATCTTCAGAGCTTAGGGGACAAAAAATAAGCAATCGTAGCTATGTGGGAGAGTGTGGGTGGGGCTCAGGTCTGGGAGGCACACCCCTGCGGGGAGGGGGGTTTGGCTTCACCCAGAGGTCTGAGTCTACTGCCCTATGTAAGCCAAGGCCAGCTTCTCAGGCAGCCTCTCAGAAGTCACTGACAAGGCCTTTCCTGTCCTTCTGTCGCAGCATGGAGAATTCCTGTCCTTTTCAACCCTGAGTGGGCCAGCCTCCCTGGGTCCTGGTGACCGAGTCAGTGCCCTCAAGGGCAGCTGGCTCTGTTGTCCATTAGCTTCTAGTTCTCAGGGGGCCAGGGCTCTTCTGTGAATGGGCAGCAGCTCCCCTCCCCAACTATTGTCATTCCTCCCCAGGCCTCTTCCTTGCTGCTCAACAAAACAGAGGGGCAACTAGGGGCTTCCTTGAAGACATGCTTCATGTTACCCAGTGTCTCCAGACTAGACGGTCTGAAGCCCTGCTTTCCCCTGGGCAGGGATCACAGTCCAAGGCTGAGACTTCCCTCCTCATACTGGTGTTCTGGCTGAGTGGTGAACAGGGCAAGCCACTCCTCCAAAGCTCCACACTCACATCCTCTACCCCATACCCTATGAACTTGCATGGCGTTAGAAGAAAGGCCTGCCTCTCTAGGCCTCAAAGTTCCCCATCTGTCAAATGGGCATAATGACACTTACTTCCCCCTGAAGAGAAGATGCCTGCAAACATCCAGAACAGTTTTGTAGCCAGCGATCAACAATGCTACTGTTCAGACTGATAGACTCAAATACTTGGCCTCAGTTTCCCCCTTTACTAAAGCAGTTTCCGAGCACATCCCCTTCCAGGAATCCAAACCCACACAAACAGGATGTTCCAAGGAGGGTAGTATCAGGAGGAAGTGGAGCAAGCAGAATCAAGGTGACTCTGGGTCATGACCAGCACACTGACCCAGGCAGGCATGAAGAAGCATGAGGGTCTTGAGAGTCAGGGGGTTTCCAGGGCACTCGGCCTGAGCGGCCGTCTTCCTGTCCCTGTCTACTGTGGCTGTGGGAGGGACACAGAGAATGCTACTGGGGATGTGGTCTTCCCACCTGGATTCAGAACAAAATGGCTGCCCTGTGGCTGCCCCTCCTAGCTAGGGGCCTGGGGCATGCTGGCTTATAGATCCTCTCTTACCTATGAGATAGGGAGTCCCCACCCTTTCTCACCAGTGCCTCCTATCTCTTCCCCACCCCACTGCACAGGAACAGCACGGTGCTGCCTCAGGCTCTTTGCACAGGCTATTCTGCAAGACTCAAAATGCAGCACGGACCACTCCTTAAAAATGGCCTCAATACCCCACACTCTGCATGTTCCCCTGACTCTGGCTTTCTTTCTGAGACGGGGTCTTCCTACATAGTCCAGACTGGTCTGTAACTCAGACTCTTCCTGCCTCAGCCTTCTGGGTACTGAGACCACACCGAGGCACGGCACATGGCCCAGCGACATATTTATATTCCTCTTCTTGCTCAAGTCACAGCACTACCTAGAGTCTTGACAGCTTCCACAGGTGTGCAGGGACCTGTGGGCCCCATGCTGGCCAACTGCGACATCACTCTTTTGTAGAGTACTCACAGATACTTGGGGCAGTAAGCGAACATACAGAAAAGCCAAGAATAATTCGTGAAGACCCTGCTCCTAGCCAGCTGCCTCCGTTCTCTCTCCAGCAGAGGGGGCTGTCACAAGTCCAGGCTGTGAGTTGGGATGAGAGGAAGGGCAGAGGTCCTGGACTGGGAAAGGTCAAAGCCAGGGACAGCAAGTGGAGGCAGCCAGACTTGAGAGTCTTGAAGAAGAGAGAAGCGAAGGCAGAGGGCACCTAGGGCACTGAGGCTAGCGGGGACTCTGGGAGAGGGCGCTGTCTGTACGAAGGCGACAACAGAAACCTGAAGAATATTCTGACTTCCCAACGATCCTACAGGAAAATAATATTTTCTTGCCTCGGACTGAGCCAGAGGCTGCCACTAAGAGGCAGGTGGTGTTCCTCCGGATTCTTCCAGGAACCCACCACAGTCTAGCCGGCGGCAGGTGGCGGCCTCTCTCCAGGAGCCTCCAGACGAGAGCCACAGCCGGGTGGGTGTCTCTGCAACCCAGGGACTGCTACACTCTTGCCAGGCCCCATCCAGAAAGTTTGACTAAAAGAAACGAAACAGGAAGTCCGTGCTGGGGGGACTTGAGAAGGCCTTGGTCGTGTGCTTAAGGCTTTGGGTCAAAGTGGGAGTGGGTCCTGGGCCTATCCCTGCTCCTCCACCTCACAAGCGGCAAGAGAAGTACGCTCCATCCAGGATGCAAAAAGGCGGCGAAAGGGGACCCGAAGCGAGCGGCTGGCCTCGAGGTGCCCTGAGGATGGTGCGCGGAGTGTGCACTACACGGGACCCCAATCCATCCTGCGCCAGGCAGTGGCGCTACACCACACAGCTGTCCGAGCGGTTTGGAAGAAAGAGTCGCCTGGGTCCACCTGCAATACACTCCTGACACCACCACCCTAGGCTGGGGTCAGGCCCAACCACTTTTCTGGCCGCTCCACTCCAGCAGGGACTCTGGAATGTCACTGGCTTTGCCCCTTCCCCCTCTGATCTATCCTCATCGCCACGCCGAGGACACTCCCCCACTTTGTGAGGCGGGAGTCCACGACTCCTTCAGCCCCCGGCACCCACACAAAAGGTCCCGCCAGAGCAGTGGACAGCGGGAACCCTTCCACCTTCTCCGCCCGCGCACCCGTGGGGCGAGGACCCGGAAACTCGCAAGTTTACACAGCGCAATCCTCGGGCCAGGAAACAAAGGCGAGAGGGGGAGCGGTGGCGAGAAAGGGGGAGGGGACCGAGAACCAAGCGCGGAAGACAGAGACCCCGGGATAAAAGAAACTGTTTTACTCTCCGCTCTTTCTAGCTCCGAATCAAAGAGATAAAGCCCGGGAGGAGGCCGAGGGTGAAATAAACAGCCCCTGGGGAAGGAGGTGGCGGAGAAGAGAGCTGGGGGAGAAAGGGAAACCGAGTCAGTGCAAGGGGACAAACAAAAAGGACAGAGGATGGTGCAACGAGGAGCTCAGCGGGGGTCCCAGGCGCCTGCCGACCCGCAGGTGCCAAGCTGTCCCGGGGCCGGCTGTCGTGCCTAGGGTGCTCGCTGCCCCCAGCGGTCCCTAAGGCCCCTGGCGTCCCCGGGCTGCGCTGCGTAGTCAGCTGCCGGCGCGGTGGCAGCGGCGGCGAAGTGTGAGGCTAGCGGCTGCAGGCAGCAGACTTACGTTCCTAGCGCGCGGGGTGCTGCGCTCGCGGAGCTGGCGTGCCCTGCGGACGCTCCGGCCCGGGGAGTCTCACATCGCGGCGCCGCGCTGGGCGGGCAGGGCAGGGCAAGCTGGACTCCTGGCGCTGCCGGGCTTGCCCGAGTCTGGCGGCCCGCACTGGTCCCTCCTCTAGTGCCGCGCACAAGCCAATGGCGCGCCGTCCCCTCCCACGCGCTGGGCTGCCTCGCCCCCGAGGTGGCCGGGGCGGGCACAGAGGGGTTGGGGGGGACCCAGAGCTGCAACGAAGGGCCTACCGGGAGCCGCCTGCGGAGGGCGCACCCACGCTTGGCTAGGGGATCCCCGGACGGGGACATCCTGCCGCTGCGCCACCCAGGACTTTCTCGGAAGTTCTGTAGACAGCGCCCCTTTCCCCGGACTGCAAACATAATGTTTAATAATCCCGATGGGTTTATTAAACACCCATTCTCAGACTTAGGCTGGTGTCTAGGATGGAAGGAAGGGACCGGCTTTGGCCGGTAGGGTCCCCCACTTGTGAAACGACACGATTAATAACAATCGTCACCGTTTGCTAAAACATTTTCAAGAATAAAAACTTGCGTTCTCAACAGTCCAAGAGATATTGAGAACTAGTCCCAGTTCACAAAATTTTGAGTCATTCATATTTAGCCTAGGCCTGAAGATATTGAAGAAATGATGTTCTGTCACCCAAGCCACCCTTGTCTCCCAAGTTTGGTGTGAATTCCAAATGACAAGAACTCTCACCCACTGAGACTTCTACCGCAGTCTCTGTGCTATGTGCTGCATGTGGCAGGGTTGGGGGCTTATCAATGGCTTCAGAATATTTGTTGGTGGAACCAAACAGCTCATGCCAAGAGTGGGTTCCAGGTGAGTCTGGAGGGGTCCTGGGTGATCTTCAAGAGTCTTTCAAACTAAAAAGATGGGCACCTACAACCCCCATCCCATGCCTGGCTCTGGACTCCCTGGGAAGTCCACAGCAGGGGAGGGAGGTAGGGGATGGAGAGAAGCAAAGTTGAAGGTAAGGAACTGGGATAGAGATGGAGAGTGGCTGCCCCTCACCACAACCCAACTAGGTGTGCCCCTGGCTCCTGAGTTAAGTTTTGCGTTTCTGCCCCAGGCTACAGAACTACAATATCTGGGTTCAAATCCCGGCTCTGTCTTTAGGCTTAGCCCTGGGCAAGTACGTTGCCTTCTTAACTACAAAGGGGTGCGACCTTATAGCAGGAAGTGCCTTGTGGCTGTTGCTGGGATTTTCAGTTAGAGCAGCAGTCCATGCTAACCAAACCTGACCATGTGTGAGGTGTTAATGTACCAGGCAGGCTCTATGGCCCTCCCAATGGCTGGGGCTGGACAGGAGGAGCTGTGCCCTTTGCAAGGAAGTAAACAGAACAGTGCCTGGTACATATAAGTCAGCTCTCAGTGGCTGTTAGCCTCTGATTACCAAGGCAACTAAACTCCTTTCCCACAGTGCCACCCTCTCTTGCTGAGCACCTGGCTAGTGATGACCAGTAATGAATGAATCACTCAGCCAGTCACGTCTGTGGCTCAGGATTAGGCCTGCCTCGAGGTGTGGGGAGTGAAGTGCACAGCCAAGCCACCTGTCCCTGCCCAAGAGCTTCATCTTGGCCTGGTTCAGAGTCTCACCTCTAGATAGAGATGAGATAATGGATTCATTGTTGCACTATCGGCATGCAGGGCTCTGGGCTGTGTCACTGGAACACAGTGTCATCCCTGAACACCTCCCGGACTTAGAGGCCTCCCAGTGTTCCATCAGAAGCAGGACCTGAAGGCAGAATTCCAGAAGCTGGATGTGATGGTAATGACTCCAACTTCCTCAAAGAAGAGGCTGTGTTAGAAGTAGTGATCTCACTGTCATTAACAGCATGTAAGCAGAGCCAAACAGGGTCACGAGTGTCAGGACTTACACTTTCAATGGTGCTTGGTGTAGACAGAGCCTATAAGCTCTAGGTATCTGTATTCTGGGGTTTCCATGTGTGTTTATCAGGAGGTGAGAGCTCTAGCCCCATAATGCTTTGCAAAGGTGTCTTAGTTAGGGTTTTACTGCTGTGAACAGAGTCTGTGACTAAGGCAACTCTTTATAAGGACAACATTTAATTGAGGCTGGCTTGTAGGTTCAGTCCATTGTCATCAAAGCAGAAACATGGCAGCATCCAGGCAGGCATGGTGCTGGAAGAGCTGAGAGTTCTACATCTTCATCTGAAAGCTGCTAGCAGAATACTAGAATACTGGCTTCCAGGCAGCTAGGTTGAGGGTCTTAAAGCCCATGCCAACAATGACACACCTACTCCAACAAGGCCACACCTCCTAATAGTGCCACTCCCTGAGCCATGCACATACAAACCATCACAGAAGGTATGGCTATCCAGATGGGCCCTGTATGCCAGGTAAAGTGCTGAGTCCTGGGGCCTTGGAGTTGACAGAAGGGCATCCCTGTTCCAGAGGACTCCCACCCTACTGGGAAGGCATATATGTATCCATGATCTCGAACAGAAGAGAAACTGATTGAAGTCACAGCTGATAGACTGGGAGACTGAAAGAACAGAGCTCAGAGGGTATCCATGCCTCCACCACCAAGTACAGACCCCTTTGGTACATCACCCCTCTCTCTCTAGCTTCTGCTAGACACAGAGTGCTCACTCACTATAGCAAAGGAGCCTCTTCCTAATTGGAAAAATAGTGTTGAGGGACAAGAGACTATCCATCCACCTCGACATCCTCTTAGTGTGCCCTCCTCTGTGCAGACACTTCTCCAAAACAGTGTGCACTTGTTTAAGAACATTCTTAACACCACCACTCAGTCCTTGGTATTTTCTTAACCAATAAATGGAGACAGCATGGGGTGTCCTTCCCAGAGTTTTCTGGCAATGTAAGAGAAAATGTGTGTCGAGTCCTTTGTTCAAACATGTTTCTGAGTTACCTCATCTTTTCATCGGCTGCAGGCAAGCTTAACTGGTCAGGCACATAGTAACGTGAAGCAACACGTATATTTAGCATGGACTCTGATGGTAAATGCCTCTCCACACTCCCTGTCCTGGTGACCGGCTGTTGCATCTGGGAGGGAAATGGACACACAGCCATCACTGCTCCTTGGAGCTTGTGAGAAGCCAGTGAGGTGACTGCTTTAAAAGGTTGCCAGGTGGAAACTCGGATTCCTATTGTTCCTGTGGAGGCTGGATTCTGAAAGTGCTAAAATGTTCTTCTGAAGCCTTAGGAGTTGGGCAGGAGTAGAGGCAGCTAACCAGTCAGGGTCACTCCCACGGAGATCCAGCAACTGCTGTTCCATCTGTCCTGTCCTGGGCTCCCTCTGCAGGAAAGCCAGCACCTCTGTGCCCTAGAGGGAGGGAGGATGTTCAAGTATGTGGTAACTGTGCCAGCACTGTGTGCAGGTGGGTGTGAACAATAGGGGAGGGGCATGCAACTCACTTCTGTTCATGGATACATATGGACCCTGAGGGAGAGAGTACGCTTCTATGAGCAGAGCATGGTGACACATGCATGCCTGTGATCCCAGCACTCCAGAAACAGAGGCAGAGGGATCAACAGTTCTAGGACATCCTCAGCTACATAAGGAGTTCAAGACCAACCTAGGCTATCTATGTTATATGAGACACCATATCAAAAGGGAACAAAAAGCCAGATACAGGCAGGAGAGGTGGCTTCGTGGGTAAAGAGCTTGCTGTGCGATCCTAATGAGTTCAATCCCTGGATCCTACATGAAGGTGGGAGGAAAGAACTGGCTTTACAAAAGTTGTTCTCTGAGCCCAGCATGGGTGCCACGGCATGGGTATCTCCATCATACACACAGCGCTATAATGACAGTGACGATAATTTAAAAAGAAGGTGTGTGCAGTTAGAGTGGGGTTAGCGGGGAGTGAAGCAGGCTTATGGAAGTTTCTAGCACTGGACATGATCTTTGGAGCAGGGCTCATGCAGAAAGGTCTCAGCGATGTCACCTCTCTAGACGTGTTAGATGAGGACAGAACTGTCTGAGTTCAGTCGTAGTTCAGCTTAGGAATACTGGACCGGCATAGGTTTAAATCCTAGCTATGGGACCATGGGCCAATAGTGCTACTTCTCTGAGCCTCTGTTTCCTTCTCTGTAAAATAGAATGAAGGACTGGGTGGGCCTCTTTGGAGTCTCAGAAACTTCAGCTTTGACAGTGCATAAGCCACAGAATGCTGCTGCTGCCACCGCCGCTGTCAGGAACAGGGTAAAGCTGCTTCTGACACTGTAAAGGGTGGTTCTGAGGTGACAACTGATGGCCCAGGGTGAGTTACAGCCATGTGGGTACCTCTGAGGCACAAGCAGAAGAGTACGCGGAGTTGGTTCCTTTCCCCTCTCCTCTCACTTCCACGACCCCTGAAGACTTTTGAGGAAGCCTTAGGCTGAACACAGCTTTTGGGGTCTGAAGGAGGTGGGGAAGATCAGGAATTCCCAGGCTGCCCCTCATTCACGCTGCTTGCTCCCCCTCTTCTCCTCCAGTCTATAAACTAGCCATCCCCAACTCACACCCCCGTGGCTGCCCTCCCTAGCTGACTCATCTCCACTGAGACACTTGGCCATGGATGCTGTGGGAAATGGAAATGTCACACAGCTCCTTACCTGGAGAAGGAAGCCATCAGCTGGGGGGAGGGGAATGATGACAGTGGCACTCGGGCCTCTCAGAGAAAGAATGGTGGGGCAGCTTGGGAAACCAACCCATGCCAGCAGTGGCAGGAAGGCTGAGGAGCTGACAGGACCAACCCAGGAAATTCTTCCTGGACCAAGTAAGGTGCAAGGCCCTGGTCCTGTCTAATTATCTTAGTGGCCTTTGACAGGTCCGTTAGCCTCTAGGAGTCCATTCATCTGTTAAACAGAAAGAGAAACCGTGGTGGTGATGTCCAGGGTCCTGAGAGAGACTGAGGAAGCTGCTTGTGTGAATCCTTCACTCAGGGCCAGTTCTTCATAAGACACTCATTGATTTCATGATGAGTGAGCTACAGGTGGCAGGGATAGGGGCAGCAAGAAAGGCATTCTTCACCAGGTCGGGATAGGGTAAGGGCCTGGTAGTCTAGCTCAAGGGTGTATGGTTCACCTGGAGGAGCAGATGACACTCACACAAATCAGATAAGAGCCTCAGGCTGGCTAGAGGCTCTCCTAGTGCTGACCCTGGTATGAAAAGAATTGCTGTAGGAATGAAGGCAGAGGGCTGCAGATTCTAGATCCTCATCTGATTCTTGGTACCTCCCCAGAGCCCTCACAACAGTAGCTCTGGGCCAAGGGCCATGTTCTGGACCCTGGACCTCCATCTTAGCTTATAACTATTCTTTTAACTGCCTCTCAAAAGGATGTTGGGCCCCTTGGGTACCACATTTAGCAGACTTCATATTCTCTCAAAGAAGGACATTCTGACGCCACATGAGGAGCTTTCCTGGTCTGAGTGGGGTCTTATGAGGTTGGTCTCATTAGTCACCCATTTTATAGATAAGGAAACTAAGGCTCAATGAGTCATACATTAGACAGATCAGGATGCAACCCTGGCAGTCTAGCCCAAAATGGCTCTGTTTCTGCTGGTGACCACAGCAGAGATTGCCATGCCTCCCATTGACAGTGTCCCTTAGGGTCCCAACCTCTCTTTCAAACTGTCACCCATTTTTACCAAATGAAGTCTCCTGTTGTCCCAGGAAAACATCTGTCAAACAGAATGCTCAAAAATGTGCATGTATGTGTTTGCACACACGTGTGTGCCTGTGCACATGTGTGCCCACACATGTACAACACGCCCACAAGTTCAAGTAACATCCTCAGGAATGCTACCCTCCTTTGAGACTGGATCTCTATAGCTGACTGCTTTGGCTGTCCAGTGAGCCCTAGACACCAGTGTCTCTGCCTCCTCAGCGCTGGGGTTGCATGTACAAGTCACCATACCAGGGCTTTTTCATGGGTTCTATGGCTTAAACTCAGGCTCTCTTTCCCAGGCTCTGCATTCATAACTGCAAATGGATTTACCAAGCAGTGGTTTTCAGAACATATTGGGAGACAGTCTTAAAAATGTATGCACCCCTCCCCAAGCAAAAGAGTAGAAAGCTGGGGTGGGCAGGGGTTCCCAGGGCAGTAAACTTGCCACAAACCTCTAAGAGATTCCACAGACTGCACTGAGCAGACTTAGGGGAGGCATGAGGCGCCTACATTATTAGCTCATTAAAACTGACTCTTTTCTAGGCAAGATGCAAATTAGTAATCCCACCTCAGGAGGCTGAGCTAGAAAGGTGCTGAGTTTGAGGCTAGCCTCTCAAACAAAACAAACAAAAACACTCTTAACAATTGAAGGCCTGGGGGTGGTGGTAACTGGGTGCTACAGCACTTGCCTAGCACACACAAACCAGTAAGTTTATTCTCCAGTATACAGAGGAGGAGAAGAAAGGAGAGAAAAGGAGGGGAGGGGGATGTCGCTTAGTGGTCCAGCCCTGCTGTAGTATGGGATCTTAATTTTATTAATTCACAGCACCACAGAAGAGAAGAGGGAGAGGGGGAAAGGGAGGAAGGAATGGAGAAGGGGGAGAAGATCAGGAGGAGGCAGAGAAAAAGTGGGAGGAGGGAGGGAAGAAGGCCAGGGAGAGGCAGGGGAATAGAGAGGGGTTGTGAAGACCAGAAAGAAGGGGAAGAAAGGAAGAAAGAAGTCGGGAGAAAGAAGATAGCCGGGCATAGTAGGAGGTGGCAGAGGAGAACAGTGTGTGTGTGTGGGGGGGGGGGGATGTACTTTAATTAACACTTAGGTGATTTTCTGCTGTTTTACAGGTAAGGCCAAGGCCAGATAACATGCATCATGGAAACGGTAGCAAAGCTGCTGGAGCCCACACTGGTGGGTTCTGGATTACTGTTTGCGTTCTTAGCACCTACCTGCGAAGAAGGCAGGTGGGTGGGGAAGGGAAGGGCGCTGGAGAGAAGCTTGGAGGGAGAATCATTCTCCTGCGTGGAGGACGCCGTGGGTGTCGCTCCCTCCCAGAGCTGCAGCCCCAATCGTCCCGCAGCTCGCCCGCCCGCCTGCGTTCCCTGCGTTCCGGGCGATCGGTTTATTAATACTCGGCGCTGCCGAGGCGGATCGCAGCAACAAAGGCGTCTCTCCGGCTCCCAGCGTCCTTATGTAACTGCTGGGAGCTGCGCAGCCCTGAGCGGCCTGCCTCACCCCTGGCTGGGCCATCTACATGGGCACCTGTGTGGCTGCTCACCCTGTGTTCCTCCCTCTGTAGGGCTAAGCACAGCCCTCCATCCTCAGAAGGGGCCTGGCGGATAATCTCCAGTCCCAAGGGACCCCTAGGACTAAACAGGCGCTCCCTTCCCTCAGCCTTCAGCTCACCAGCCACCCACCTCCCTCCATCACAGCGAGGGAGAAAAAAATAATAATAATAAAGCCCAGTATTATATGAGGCTTCAGGGTACAGATCTTATGCATGCATCTCAAACGTAGAAACTTCTGGGAGGTGGCCCATCAGTTAGATGAAAAACTAGGGTCCAGGTCGGCTTTATACACAAAAGAATTGAATCCTTAAATCTGTGGGTGGCAAGGCTGATGTTCCCCCCACCCACAAATCCTGCAGATTTCCAACCACCACAGATCTTACTGCCCCTACTTCTTCAGAGAAGAGCTTCAACCAGCCTCTTCTGACCTTTGCTCAGCCTGAGCTCCCAGCAGCACCCTCACCCAGAGAGGTCCTTCCTGCCAAGAACTGGAAGGGCATCCTCCAGATCAGAGCACACCTGGCCATAGCAGCTGCCACAGCGAATCGCAGAATCCTTTGTCACCTGTCTGTCCTCATAAGTTCACAGTCACTGAGATGGTGGCTCTTTTGGCCTCGGCACAGGCCCCCCCAGACACAGTAGGACTTTCGCAGCACTGGGTAATTTTGAGATCCAACCCTCAGAGAGGCGTCATGTTTGCTGAGCGTCTCAGTCCCTCAGACTGCCAACTCTTAGCTGTGTAGCTGTGACTGGCAAAACAGTGTCATGATTCTGGGATTCTTTGAGATCTCACTACTGTGCCAAACATCACTGTGGTGGGTGACTTTTGGAAGTCTGCACGTGAGCCCTGGGAGGGGGGGACTGCTGATAAAGACAGAACCCTGGTCTCTCCTCTCTCATAGGATTATTTCAATAATTCAATGAAAGATCATGAAGAGCACATAGTAGGTGATCAGTTGCCTTGACAACATTGTTTGGCCCTTTCTCCTGCTCCACTATGCTCCAGCACCAGGGCATTCTGGGAATCTCTCTGCCTGGCTTGAGAAGGGATGCAGGAGAGCTGGCAGAGGCAACGATCTGGTTTCTGGGTATAAATAAGTTACAGCTTTATAGCTTTATGTGAAGGGCACAGGGTGTGCCAGCCAGCCCAGCAGGCGTGTGAACTGCACCATTCCTGGGGTCATTAAAGGCTAACATGTGCTTTCAGCCCCAGCCTGAGCACAGAGGCCTGTGATGCCTGGTGGGCAGGGCACCTACATTCACAGAGATGGAAGAGAGAGTGGGGATGCTGAGACAGGGAGCCATTTTTTTTCAAGTCTCCCCAGAGCCATGAGAAACAAAGTGGTGTTCCCCATATCTGAGCCTGTTGGCTAAGCTTCTAATGGGAGCACAGTCAGTATCTTACTCATTTCCTTGATGGTAAAGCAGGCTTAAATGTGCTTTACCCTCCTGACAGTAAGACGTTGCTTTACCCCCATTCCCACTGGAGTAACCCTTGCATATTTTCCATCCCTCTCTAAGTGGTCAGTTCTGTTTCCTCTTCCCCAGGCCACTGCCAATGCTGACTTGTGCCCAGCACTACACACCGCCTTCGAGCAACCCAACAGAACCTATGCAAAGCAGAGCAGAGACTGGGAGATACAGAGACTGGGAGAAGCCTCTCTTCTCGCCTGTCACTGTGGGCACTGTGTGCCTGTGGGCTCGGTTCCCTGCACACAGCCCCTCCTGGTTAACAACAGGAAACTCACCTTCTCGCCTGGTGCTTGCAGCATCCAGTGACTGTGTTTCCACCCCAGGCTCTTTGCATGCGCCCTTTCTTCAGTGGCAAATGCTCTTCCTATGCCTGCTTTTGGTTCCTTTCCTCCCTCTCTGGCAGGACACCTTGGTAGATCACGTTAGACCGCGCCCCTCAACTGCTTTATCCTATCCAGTCCTTATCACATGCATTTCTCTCTGATCTGTCTCCTACTCCATATTCTTAGCTCTTACTCTCTTCATGTTATATAAACAGAGAGAAAGAGAATGGGTAATTACTAGTAATAAATGGCAGTGCGGAGCAGGGCCACAGGCTGTTACTCTTGAAGCAGATGGAGCTGTTCAGTGCACAGCCTGTACAGTGGTACATTGTGACCGCAGGGTCTAGGCCATCATGGATCTGCCGTTTTCCTTGGTAAGATTTGTGGTAGACTTTAAATGGTGCCATGTAAAACAAATGAAGGAAGGAATGCACACCACACACACACACACACTCACACGCGCGCGCGCACACACACACACAGTATAACCCATCACAGTCCTTCTACTGCAGTGAAGGAGAGAGCAGAGCAGATATCATTGCCAGGACCCCTCTGTGTCTCACTCTGTCCCCATGCTTGCTGTCCTCTGCCCAGCTCATCCCCACTTTTAATTAGCATTCCTTTTTACGCCAGGGTGGATATTATTTTCTCTGAAGAGCCTTCCTGAACCATGACCCTGTAGCCAAGGCCCCCACAGACACCTCAAACTGGCAGCCACTCCCAAGAGGCACTGAACTAGATTTGACAGCTGCGTTCTAAGTGCCCAGGGCTAGCTCTGGGCTCCATGGCCAGGACCATATGTTTCTTTGTTTTGTCTCTTTTCTTCTTTATCCTCTCTTTTTGGCAACCTCGTGTAACCTAGGCTAACCAATAATAAACTCAAACTTCTGATCCTCCTGCCTCCACCTCCCCAGTTCTAGAATTACGTGTGTGTCTGACTCCGCCCAGTTTATGAGATGCTGGGGGATGGAACCCCAGGCATGCATAGTGAGCAAGCCTTCTACCAACTCAGCTACATTCCCAGAGGAGATTCTTGCTTCTGCTCGCCCAATCCAGTGCCAGGCACATAGGAAGAGGCAGGGAACCAAGGGCCACTTGAAAGGGAGGTGGGCTGGGCTGCCCTCCAGTCTCCCATCAGAGCTCCAGAAAGAGCCAGGAGCCAATGGCAACCTCTGACCCCGCCCACACCTGCTGTCGGACCTGCCCCTCCTCCCTCCCTCTCTGGGTGGCCTCCCAGATGGTGAGAAATCCGGCAGCCCAAGCCTCTCTCAGCCTTAGGCCTCCCTCTTCCCCACCCCATGGCATTTTCTTTGTCTTCCTTTTGTTTCTTCCTCAAGCTGAGTCCCCTCCCCCTGTCTGGCGAATGCGAACTGAAAAGAAAATAAAAAGGCCACCTAGCTGCATCAACAGTGCAAAATCACCCATTTAAGGCGTAATTGCTGCTGTGATGTTGTCCAAGCCTGAGTCACCACAGGCAATCAAACTGCGGCCCGGCCCGGGACTCCTAGGCTTCCGGGGCCCGAGTTTAGTGCTTAAACCCAGGACATCATTGTCCCTATAGGCACAGTGGAGGAGATGGTTTCAGCCCCCAGAGACTGCCTCTGGGGCTGGAACTCAGAATGACAGTGGGACACAGCAGTGTCATCAGACTGTCAACCGGGCCCTGCCTTTCCTGCCAAAGGGGACTGAGAAACCCTGTGCCAAGAGCTTCCATTTGGGAGGGTCTTGGGGCAGGTGCCTAGAGATGGTTGGGGTCAGTACGTGGGAGCTATAGAATGCTACAGCGAGAAGTCACCTCTTTTAGGGACCAGGCCATGGTTCTAGCCCCACTTTCCCTTTGTAGATTGTGAGACTGAGGTTCTGAATAGTGATGGGGATTGGCCAGTTTCCCAGACAGTACCAGGCATGCCACACGGGCATCTTGTCTGGACCATTCTTGACTCCAGTGGCCAACTGCTCTAGGGCACACAGGCCTCGTGAATCTTGGCCAGTGGCTCTGTGCTAAGCACTTTCTGAAGGGCATTGCCTTGCTGCCTTCCTTCCTCAGAGTCAAGGCAGACATGCAGTGTAGGCCTTGTGTTACTTCCTAAAGCACAGGGAGGTTAGGGAACGTACTCAGGGGCACACAGCAGGCCTTTGGGTTACTGTAGCCCCTCCAGGCTTCCCCATTTTCCTATTTTCTAAGGTCTCAAGAGACAGTAGGTCTTTGGTAAATTGTGGAGGACTTCCTTACCTTCCAGGGGAGATGATTCAATTGAGGAAGGTGGAGCAGGGGTGGTGGCTGGAGGAAACCAGGGATGTCTTTCCAGGGAAGCTGAGTTGTCAAGGAGATAAGAGTGCAGCCTTCCTGGCCCAGAGGTTGCTCCAGCTGTCCACCTACCCAGATCCCATGCTAAGGGTGGGAGTCCAGTGGGGGTAGGGGTGGGGCAGGGGGTGGAGATGCCAGGAAGAACAAGATGAGAAATTGTCTCCTAGACTCAGGCCCACTAATAAAATAGGAGAGACATTTCAAACAATTTCACTTTTTCCTTTTAAGAGCTGCTTTTTAGAGTGCCTGTGGTGCGGTGGGACTTCCTTACAGTTAATTTGGAGTTTCTGTTATTTTTATTTAGGATTCACTGGGGATGAGGGAGGTAGCATAATCTTTTCAGGACTTGGGGCCTTTCAAGGGAACTGTGTCAAGGAAGGCAGTGTTTCAGGGGATCCCTCCTTTCCCCTGAGGATGTGAGTGTCCAGAAGTCATTAACTAGGGAGCCACCAGCTCTGCAAGAACAGACCTAGTGACATTTGTTTTGGAAGACTGCCTGCCTTTGGGAGGGGTGTGTGTGTCTCAGTTTCTTCCTGGGTTAAGTGGGGATCACAATTATTCCCATGCCCCTAGTCACAGACCTCTGACTGTTACCCAGGCTGGAAATAAACAGAAACGGCCAGAGGGCAGTATTCAAGAGACCTTCATGGACTCTTGTGAGGTCTATTAAAAACACAGCTGGGAATGTGGCTCAGTTGGTAGAGTGCTCTCATAGCATGCATGGGGGGCTGGGTTCTCTCTCACTTAAGCTGGGATTGATGCCCCTCCCCCACGTCACGTGGTCCCAGAATAGCATGGAGGGAGGGGCAGCAGGAGCAGACATTAAAGGTCATTGACAGCTACAGAGGAGGCTGAGGTCAGGGGTAAACCTCCTGCCATAATCAGTCATTCAGTCAGCTGGCCCTGGTGCACCCCTGTAGTCTCAGTATGGGGTGGGGTGAGGCGGTTGAGATGGGGTTGGGGGCTGAGGCCTTCCAGAGCAACTTAGGAAGACCCTGATCAAAAAGTAGAAATAGGGGTTACCTAAGACCATTGGAGAACACAGGTATTCACGTTATGACTCACAACAGTAGCAAAATTACAGTTATGAAGTAGCAATGAAAATAATTTTATGGCGGGGGGGGGTCGCCACAGCATGAGGAACTGTACTAAAGGGTCACAGCATTAGGAAGGGTGAGAAGCACCGCCTTAGAGCATAATTTATGAGACCTAGACTAGGTGACTAGTGTCTCTTGGGGTAATTCAGGGTCCCAGGAGGAGAAAGCAGCCTTAGAATTTAGGATGGGTGTCTTCGAGCTGGGTGTGGCAGGCTGGCTCTGATCGAATCCTAGGACAAAGGAAGATGCCCGCCTATGTAAGTGCAGGACAAACCCACCACCACCCACTGATCCTTAGGGCTCTCAGACTCCTGGATGGCAGCTGGGCCATCTGCTCCTTCCTGGGGTAGGAAGGGGCAGACACAGGCCACGGAGCTCTGAATGGCCTCTCTGTAGGTAGCTAGCTTGAAGGACAGATGGTTAGCCTCTGTCCCCTGCTAAGTCACAAGGCCCTCTTCCTGGGAGAAGAGGCCCCCACAAGTCATCCTGTGTCCTGTGTCTTGTGTCAGAAAGAAGCTGGTGTAGGAGATTGGTAGATTCCAGCAGAACGGTGTGAGGAGGGGAGAGGTTTGCGCAGCTGGGCACAGCCACAGCCCTGACAGGCTATGAAATACAAGTCATCAGCTCCTTCGGGAGGGTGATGGGGGACAGGGAGAGGGGAAGGGGATGGTCAGAGCCACCGTACCAGGGAGCTCAGGTCATTTACTGCATGGCTTATCCAGCACTGAAGCTGAGGCTGGGGCTGGGGCTGGGGCTGGGGCTGGGGCTGGGGCTGGGGCTGGGGCTGGGGCTGGGGCTGGGGCTGGGGCTGGGGCTGGGGCTGGGGCTGGGGCTGGGGCTGGGGCTGAGCATTCTGTTTGAGGAGCCTAGAGTGCTGAGGCTACTTTCTGTCATCCCTCCTTCCTCACCACCCTCGTTCTTGCATCTTTCTTGGGCTGCACCTCTTGCCTTGTGGTATCAGGACAGGGTAGATGGTTGGCCAGGTCTTCAGCTGGAAAGATAGAAGCCAGACTCCCCAGGTTCAAGCTGCGACTGAGGCCATTCAACCTGATTCATTCATTTCCCCAAGCATTATCCATCTGAGCACCTACAGTATAGCAGGTGCTGGGCATAGAACAGGCTAGACCTTCTGATGAGCCTCGAACTTAGCATTTTCTCATAAGGGAGACAACAGAGTCTGTGTCCAGACTGACATAGTACTAAATGTTTCAGAGGTTCTAAAACAGACAGAGGTCCTTTGAGGCCAACATTGCAGCTGAGACCAAGGAGTATGTGTTGAGGGGTGGGGGTAGTCACATCTCCTACAGGGGAAGCATGGCCAGGAGGACTTCATTATTATTATCATGAGATAGAGTCTTAGAGGCCTCAAACTTCCTATATAAACAGCTTCTTGACCTTGATCCCCCTGCCTCTACCTTCCAAGTGCTAGAATTAAGGGGATATGCCATCCAGCTCATGCAGTGCCAGGAATAGAAGGTAGGGCCTCCTGCATGCTCAGCAAGCACTCTACCACTTAGACCACAGCCTGAGTCTCCAGATTTGCCGTTTTCAAGGCCAGAATCCAACTGGGAGGAGAGGGCAGGCTAACATGTGAAGAGCCCAGGCTGGGCCCACTGATGGCTTCCGTAGGAGGTGGCTGTCTAGATGGTGACATACACGGTCTCTGTTTTTTGGCCGGATACTGCTAAGAAACCCTTGATCTGCCTGGCCTTTGCAACCATCTTTCTATTCGCCTGCCTGCCTGCCTGTCTGTCTGTCTGTCTGTCTGCTTTGCTCAAGCCATAATAATCCTGGTAAGCGGCACTCCCCCAGCCGACTTTGATCTGGGGCGGTGCTCTCTCCCTCTCAAATGAACTGAGCTCTATTCCCTTAAAGGGTAAAGATCCTGGCAGAGCCTTGTGGTTATTTATTCACTGCCCAGTAATAGACTGGAACACACACCCTGGCTGGAGGGAAGGGGACTCTGAAGGGATCAGGAGCCCATTGTCCCCCTTATGCTTATGAGGTGTTTGATCTGGAGATACCTCCTCTGACGGCATCCTTATCAGGAGTAGATTCCACAGCTGTGGACTCTGGTGTGGCAGTCCCCTGGCCATATATTTAACATGTGAAATTGCCAGGTCCCTAACAGGCCCTAGGCCTATATCTTCTTTGAGGCTGGGTTTACTCTCTGACTAAGCTTGTAAGGTCCTCTGCAGGGGCATTGTAACAACCTTGAACTCTGATCCTTGCTGCCTGAGGCACAGCAGCTCTTGGAGGAAGTGTGCCCATCTGTCACTGTTTGGGCCAAGCAGGCTTCTATGTTCATTTGGTTGTGGGGTTAAGGCAAGGCTTCCTCCCAAGGAACTTTAATTTTTTTAATCCTATTTTTAATGATGGTTCTTAAGTGCTTTAACCTCCTCATTAGCCCATCACCCACCAGAGATAATGGAAAAGAAAGGATACGGGGGAAGCGAACCTGTTTTAAAAATGGCTCTTTGGAGCAACTCCCGTATGTGTTGTCTGGAAATTGGCAGTTCAATTCACAAGGTAACAGCGATACTCCCCTCTGGTTCCTCCAAGTCCCTGAGGTCCTCAGATGCCTCCCCCCACCCCCCGTGTCTTGCATGGGCCATCCAGTGGCCTGCCTCCTCTCCCCTTGGATCTCTGTCTGTTTCTCCTGTAGCCACAGCTCAGAGAGATGATTCCCCAGAGCATGTTTCTGATGCTGTTCCCAGGCAGCAGTTTCCATGTGCTTGGCATCAGGACACATTTATTAATAAAATGAGCAAAATAACCAAATGCTTTGGCAGCATCAAGGCTTGCCAGGGAAGCCTGAAAGCCCAGAGACTCCAGAACGTAGAGGTGGGAAAATGTCTGTGAGAGCCACAGAGGCTGTGTCCCTGACCAGTGGTGTCATACTTTCTCAATCCACAGACTTGGCCACATCTCCGTAATTTGGCTCTATGGCTTATGGAAAAGGTGCTCCCTATGATGAGGTCAGGGTGGCTTACAAAGGGTCACTTGGGCAACAGTCTCACCCAACTGCCCTTCAGAGTAGGGGCCAGTCCAGAACTCCCAGCCTAGTGTGACAAGGCAGGTTGGTACAGGTGCTAGGGAGGTGCCCTGTGCACTAAGCAAGGCTTAGTGTCACCTACAGGGGTCACCTGACATTCCAGTGTTGCTCCTGCCCCTGTGGTCTTTGCTAGATCACATGATCTGTAGGCTTCTCATCTCTAAGTCTGATCCTGTAGGGTCCCCCCAACCTCATAAACTCCACACCTCCTCCAAATGTCCTGACTTCATTCGGCTTTCCTATTTCTAAAAGCCTCGATCCTACAGCTCCCTTCTGTCAAGTCCCCTGACCCAGAACTTGTTTCCCAGCCTCCAAGTTCCCTGACTTCTAGGATTTCTTTCTCGGATCAGGTCCCCCATCTCCAAGTCCCTGATGCCACAGGCCTCCACTTCTGTCCACACTGCAAACACAGTAGGTTCATCCTCAGCTCTCAAAATCAGCTTCTCCACAAACACAATTTGTTACATGCTTTCCTTGTGTATGCCAGGAGTCTGGCGAGCCCCAGGGAGTCACCCTTTTAACATCAACTGCTTTCCCTTTCTTCAGAGTAAGGAAGGCTGCATCAACAGATGCCCAAAGCCAAACCCCGGATCTAGGTAACATTTGCACTAGTTTATTAGTCATCCAGTCCCCAGCACAGCCCTAAGAGTTGATGCAACTCCAGTTGTTAGGACAATTCACAGAGAGGGAGACTGAGGCTCAGATACAGGAAGTGATGTGCCTCGCCGCACAGATGGTGGTGGCTGGGAGTCATTCAGCCGCTTGGCCCAGTGCCCAGAGCATCATAAATACTCATTAATTTGTGGTCATCTTTTGCATGGGCTCAGTCCATGACTGTCTTTGGAAGAGAGATGTCCCTGCGTCTCTGCACATTCTGCCCCGCCCCATACTACAGGCAGCGCCCAGCTGCCTGATGGATTTCTAGCCAGGCTTGGCATCTGAGCGAACACCCTTAGCTGCCTCTCCAGGCCTCCCCCAGGAGCATTCTGGGAGCTGCATCCAAGCCGGGCTCCTTAGCCCCAGGAACACCCACTAGGCCCACGCACTCATCCGCTTTACCCTGAGTGCTGGAAATTCTCGCCAGGTGGAGAGGGAAATGGAACCGGCGGTCTGTTTCCTCGGCTGGCGCGCCTGAGCGTTCCAGTTCACACGTAGGGCTTTTCTTAGAGCGGGTGTCACTTACTCTAGCAGCAAGCAAAGCTTCTACAGAGGGAGGGTTCCAGACACTAGGACAGGACCTGAGTGCATTGTCTCCTTCGTGTACCCAGCAACCCCACTAAGGAAGGTACGGTCATTCAGCCCATTTTGCATCCTAGAAAATTAAGGCCAGAGACAAAACAACCTGGCAATGCATGGTAGCTGACATTCCTCGAGGGCTTCCTTCTGTTATCCTAACCTGTATATCCATTCCTTTAATCTCCATGTGACAGATGAGTCACTGCCCCAGATCCTACAGGAAAGCTCAGAGAATTCAAAGCTAGGTCTGTGTGCTTTCAAAACATTTCCTTCTGCTCTAAATGTCAGTGTTTGGGAACTGCATGGATTCGCTTAGTCTTTGGAATCCCTCTCCAGGTGTGATCCAAATGTTCCCCTGTGGGATCCCTGAAGTACATGGAATTGGGAACCTCTATTTGCTGTATGAATTTGGGCAACATCCTGTCTGTGCTTCCCCTTAACCAGAACGAAGGAAGGGTGAGCGTAGCTTCCTTTACATTACATACTTGTGAGAAAATGCCTAGAGAGAAATCTCACCTGTGGGTACATCTGCAGGTCCTAGGGAGAATTTGGAGGGTAAGTTGCTCATCTGGCCCCTGTGTTCCTGCTCTGGGTCACTCACTGTTACCATTATTCCAAGTTAAGTCCATGCAACAAACATTGGGAGCATGTATCCTCAGTGTACCAGGGCCCAAGGTGCAGCAAGAAACAAGGTACAAGAAACCAAATGACTGTTCATCCAACAGACACCTGTGGGAGACTCCTATGCTGAAGCTACTTGGACCACACCCCATCTGATCCTACTGGGACCTTTCCAAAGCAGTTCTCCCTCCTACATCTCCCCTATCCTCTAGGACCCAAGTTCACCCCTAAGAAGCCCTCACCCCAGCTTAGACATCTCCGAGCATCTTTCCTTGGGGTCCCCTCCTTGCTTTGGGAGAGGCCTGGAGAAAGGACTAGAGCCTTTCCTGTGCATATAAAGCCAAGCTGCCAGTCAGGGACTCCAGCCCCAGCTCTGTCCTTTGTGCTTTGAGCCTGGAACCCAGGAAGGTCTCTACACGTGACCAAGAACATCAACAATAATTACCAGGGAGGATATGATACAATGAATTTCTTTGGCAGGATCAGCCTTTATCTGAAGAGCAACAGATTTATTAAGACCTAGAACCAACATAATATTTAAAAAAATATTCCTTGCAGGGAAATTTGGAGGGTAGCTTTGTCTCTTCACTGTTGGCCTCTTCACTGTCAGGCTGCTATGTAGCTATGTCTTCCAGTTGAATGTGACTGTCATCATCTTACATCAGAAGAGCTGTGCTGGCCTGCAAGAGAAACTCAGGAGGTCAGAACTGCTGACATTCTCTTATGGAGGGAAAATGAGACTCATGGGGACAGGAGACACTCAAGCCTTTACCTCCTTGAAATGCCAGTTACCACTAAGAGGTGAACAGTGTCTGAGGGGAGTCCCCTGCAGTGCTGTTTAGACAGGAGGTAAGCAACCCTTGGACAGTAAGGTGCCACCCATGGTAGATCATAAGCATGTTAGGTAGCACACTTAACTCCTCCCCTGGATGGACGAGCAACTCTCCATTGGGCTGGGGGGAGCACAAACAAACAAAACAATAATAACAGCAACAACAAAAATGAGTCTCATATGGACTCCTTATTGGCTTGGTTCACAGCATCCTCAAAATGGACCAATCTCAATAAAGATGACTTGATGAAGTTTCCATCTAATTCCTGCTATAAGACCCATAAACATCCCATTGAACAGGGCTGCGACTATATTGATCCCTTGGAGTCCTGGAACTCTGGACTTCTTTCTCACTGTCCCTTGATACATCTGTACTTTCTCTCTCTCTCTCTCTCTCTCTCTCTCTCTCTCTCTCTCTCTCTCTCTTTCTCTCTTCACTCCTGGCCTGCATTATCTTATTCTTCTTGGGCTTGAGATAACTCAAAGCTACTGGTTCAGGATGGCTTTGGTGACCTGTATCTTTCTACCACTTCAGCTCCTTGATGTAACCTGGCCAAGAGCTGAGAAAGACTCTGTCTCATTCTAAGAACCCACATTGGTGAAACTGCCTGAGTCACCCGTATTCCTCTAGGTAACCCCAATAACCCAATGGTTTACCAAGGGGAACTTGGATCTAATTCTTGCTTTGGTCTCCCTATCTGGAATGAGAAGGCATTTATTTATATCTCCCCCATAAAAAGCCACCATTATGCTTTAGATACAATATGCTTGCTTAGATCTATAAGGGCCAGAGCCGTGTCTCCAAGAGTGACCCTAAGCAGAAGTGCTTCAAGTCACCTCAGCAGAAGGACTGTCACATCCACCTGAAGGAGCAGCTCATGGAAGCCAGCCCCTAGGCCTCATGTCAACTTTGTTCAGCATTGTCCAGCTGTTAGCTCTCCCTGCACCCACCCACTGCCTACCACCCCTTCACCTGAGCCACAACTGGAGGTGAGTCTTCACCACTGCCCTGCTCAGCATTCCTGCATTCCCACATTCTACAATCTTGGGGCCCTGTTACCCTTAGGGCAGCTCCAAAATTATCCCTGGTATATGTTGACAGCAGGGAACAGAAGTGTGGGACTGATATGAATGGAAGAAAAGGGAAAGTAGACTTTCCCTCCTGCAAGGCTTTGTCAGGTTTGCATCATGGGAGACTGGGGTTCCAGCCTGGCTTTGAATCTGGCCAACACAAGAGACATCCTCAGGCTTATAGGCCAGAAGGTATCCATTGGCTCAGTGGAATCCAGCTAGTCACTGAGCACATCCCCCCTCTCCCCAAATGAGCCTGAGAGCTGTGAAGCAGTGATCTGAGGCCCACCTGGCACAATTTGCCACCACTGGCTGTATATAGAGATGTGTTCACACGGGAAACCACACAGGGGAAGCCGTGCCATTCCCAAGTGGTGGGGAGAACAGGCTGGGGAGCCAGGCAGGCTTGTTGCCCACCCTGCTGCTCGGTCTCCTTTTCCTCTGCTGAGGATGGAAGCATGCCCTGGGTGGTTCTGAAATGGGTGAGCAAAGCCAGCTGGGTGCTTAGACCTCACAGGCTTCCTTATCCCTGCTGGCTTCCTTATCCCTGCTCGACACAGGAGGAAATGAAAGTCGTTTTCTTAGACCCCAGGAGAAAAGAAAGGAAGAGAGGTTTTATTTAGACTGTGCTCACATCTTCAGAGAAGCCGTGTCTGTACGTCAGAGGAAAGCAGGCGTTTTCCAGCAAGGCCTTCATGCACTATGCCCCACACATCCAGCAAAGGCAGAGAGTAGCTGAGGGAATGGAGCAGGCACTCCATCTTCTAAATGTCTTCATGCTCTCTTGACTCTGCCTTAGGGTCCCTGGGTTTCCTTGTGACATCCAAGCTGGTTGCTATGGGGACCAGGTTACTGAAATGTCCATCAGGAGACAGTGATAAAGAGTCTGGTTCAGTTCAGAGACTAGAAAATGGGGCACCCTATGAAGTCTGCCAAATGTCTCTCCCCCAGACCCTAAGTACACAGATGCTCACAGTGGTGCCCCATGTGAACTCCCAACCTGCCACGCTCAGCTGCGATCTGACAACATGGATTTGAGGACACATGGTAGCACCCTAGCCATCCCTATAGCAATGTGGGACCAGGCTTCCCAGCAGTGGACTCCATCTGAGATCCTGCACAGGGACAAGAGTGAGTTGCCTACTCTCTGCTTCTGACATTGCCATAGAAAGAAATGGAAAAAGAGCTATCTCCAAACAAACAAAATAACAACAATAGAATCCAAAATGAGTCTGTGCTCCCAGTAGCCTGCCTCTGGATGAGGTTGTGCCCTGTTTCCAGCAGCAGGCAAGGCCTGGGTTCTCACAGGGCTCTGGCTTCAGGAAATGGAAGCCAGCAGACAGCCTTTCCATAGAGGTTTCCTGTTACTCTTGTGGCTCCAATGGCTGACACCTATGGAGGGGGAGATACTTAGTGTGAATCTACTGAGGCAGGGTTCTTACTACCGTGGGAGGGAGGCCCTTCCCAAGACAGAGTGGGACCCAGCCACGCCTGCAGCCTGTTCTTGTCCTGAACTAGGCCCCTACTTATTCTCCAACCTTGGCCTTCCACACCTCCTGGCCGGACTGGGACACCTCTGCGGGAGGCTCCCCACCTTTCCTCCAGTGGGCCCTCTGTAGATCTACAGTTGCTGGGTAGAGATGGGTGCTTCCCCCAAGGAGGGTGGGAAAGGCCAGGGACTGTATGAGAACGTTGACAGAGAAAGGGAACCCTCACTCTGGAGTCTGGTTGAAACCTCTCACTACCAGAGATGCAACAACAACAACAACAAAAATGTCAGTGAAATTCACACCTGATCAAGGCCTCTCTCCCTTCCTAGCTGAAGACCTGCAAAAGGACAGGCTCCAACCTCCCTGTGCAACCACAGTGACTCCTGGTTTCTTTTTAGCAGATTATAATCCCAAGGTACCTGCAGAGCACTGAAAACACTCACCAAAAAGAAAAAAAAACAAAAACAAAAACAAAAGCAACCAAAACCACCACTCCTCAAACCAAGTTTTCATAGCAACCTTTGAGATGTAACTTAAGAGCCATGAACATGTTATATATATGGCTGAGGCTAAGATACATATTGCCCCACCCCTTGAGGAGTCTTGTGCCCACACTTGGGCCTGTCTTGTTCTTCCCATGACTGCCTCCTGTTCTTTAACCCCCTGGCTTTGAATCTATGTTAAAAATGTCTTTTAAAGCCAAGTATGGTGGCACACACCTTTAATCCCAGCACTTGGGAGGCAGAGGCAGGCAGATCTCTGAGTTCGAGGCCAGCCTGGTCTCCAGAGTGAGTTCCAGGACAGCCAGGACTACACAGAGAAACCGTGTCCTGAAAAACTGAACAACAGCAATAACGAAAGAAAAGCATCTTTTTAACAAATCCTGCATCTTCTTTGAGAAGCCCATACCCATGTTCTCATGTGTGCCTTCGTCTTCCCCAGAGTTATCTTTCTATTTCCAATAAACCTCAACTTGGCATCAAACTGACTAAGCCTGAAGTTCTTTCCTGTGCCAAAGCCAAGAATTCTGGGCTTGCCTGAGTGGAGATCCTTAAGAGATTAAAGGCACGCCTCAGGATACCTCTGTGCCCTCCCCACTGACAGTCACAGTAGGCTTATCAAAAGGATTAAACTTGGGATAAGTACCTGGCACCAAATAAATACTATAGAAATCATGTTGTGAAATTAAAAATGAGAGAGGAAGGGAAAAAAACCTCACAGCAGCTCTTCAGATAGGTGGGGTATTGCACTCAGAGAGGTGAGTTAATATACCTGAGGTCACACAGCTTGTACACAGCAGGGCTAAGAACTTAGTGAACAGCAGAGGACTGTAGGAACCCTACTGAAATGACAGAGTCCACGTCCAGCCAGAGGCCTGCCTCGGGAGGTTTTTTGGCCTTGTCTAGGTGAGGAAAGGCTGGCTCTAGCTGGGGAAGAAGGAAGACGATTGGACACCTAGCCAAAGCTCACCAAGATCCCAGAATGCCGAATTCCTATCCCAGTTAAGTCCAAGAGAAGAAATGGGCCCATTCTTCTGTCTGTCTGGACTTTGAAACCCTATAAAGCCCTATGTTTAATGTAGCCCAACTAGAGGCCTCAGAGTCCTGGAAGCTACAGTGTTCATTCAATGTCTCCTCTGGACATCTGGGATTGGGGCAGAGGGGAGGGCTGGAAGGAGTTCCCTATATACTCCCTGGCCCACTCAGAGTTCCCATCTCTTTACAACATGGCAGACAGCAGCTGCCCTTGTATTGCAGTTCTGGGAAGGTTCCTAGACTTCACAGACATAATGTGGATTTGCTACCCACTAGGCTCACAGCATGTTCTAGAAATGGGACTGTGTTTCCAACTCTGACCTTAGGCAAGTTTGTCATGAGGTTGTCATGGGGATGAATGAGTGACTGGCCTGCAGTTCTGGGCTTGTTTGGAGCCCAAGCAGGATGACTGGGATATAGCATCTCCCTTTCTGCTTCTGCTTATTGGCCCAGAAGGATGCTTGCTTGTGTCCCCAGGGGCATTCACTCTGTCTTCTAAGGTGGTCTAGGGTGGAGAATCACAGGCCAGCAAGTGTCTGCTGGAGACCAGAGCCTTCCTCCTAAGAAGGAGCTCGAGGCCATCTGGCCAGAGATTGTGCAGTTGGGTCCCCCCTGTGCTTACTGCAGAAGGCTTTAGGAAATGATGACCAACCCTTCTAGATGGAGAAATCACAAGAAAAGTGTTCAGTCCATGCCAGAAGTGGCTGGTGGCTACTGTGACTTCCTGAGGCCACCATAATGGTGATGGTAAGAAAGAGCCACAGAGACCAATCCCCCTCACCCCCAGGGAGAGCTGACAAGGTTCCTTTTCTGTAACCTTCCAAGGTGTCTGGCAACCAGCCCAGGCCAACTGAGACCTCCCTGCTGAAGGCTGAAGGTTTGAGCTACAATCCCAAAATCAGAGAATAAGCTTGCAGGCACATGAGCTCAAGCTTGGCAGGCAGTGTGCTGAGTTCCCAGTACATTATCTCATTTAATTTCATTAGCAAGAACAGCCTTTGAAGCCTGGTGACAGAGCTTTGAAATCCTGGAGCACTTTAGCCTGGCTGCTTTTAATTTGAAAGGAGATTGAAAAGGCTATGATCACAGAAATTCCCTTTAGGGACAGACACCTAGCTGACTTTCTTCAGGGGAGAGGGGCCATGGGACAGTGGTGACAGTAGGAGTGGACAATTCTAGTAACAAAAGCTGCTGTTAACTTGTTTTAAACAAACAAGGAGACTCTGTGTGTGTGTGTGTGTGTGTGTGTGTGTGTGTGTGTGTGTGTGTCTGTGTCTGTGTGTGTGTGTCTGTGTGTATGTATGTCTGTGTGTCTATGTGTCAGTGTGTGTGTACATGCAGGTATGTTTGAGTGCACGTGGATGCACACATCCATAAATGTATGCATTTGCATGTGTTTACACACCCAGTGTGCAATATCTATGAGAGAAAAGACTGAAGCAAATGAAGCTTGCAGCTGCTTCCCGGAAACAGGAAAATGAGGCCCCACATGTCACAGGAGAAGCTAGCCAAACCAAAAATATCAGAGAGGTTCCAGCAAGGAACCGTATGACATGGTTCTCTTAGCAGAAGCCCTGGAATCTTGCAGAAAATGTGGCCTTCCATCCTGCACATGGGTGTCTTGGAGACCCTTCCATCTCTTTCCTGCCAAATGGTGACAGTCTTGTGGGATGGAAGCATGGTTTATTCCCAACCTTGGGTCTAGTCTAGAGCCAGGCTAGAAGGAACCAGAACTTTCAGCATAGCTAGGTTTAGACTCACTTTGTTTTCTGGGTTGGTTTTATTTAACAAGTTATTCTTTTGGAGTGCATATCTAAGTCTTACCTGCCCAGTTTTGGAGTTCCCTGCAAAACATCTTGGGGTCTGCCCAATGATGTTGGCATGGTACCTGGCTGAGTGTCTGGGGTCTATGGAAAAGCCATATATGCTCTGTGCTGGGCATTGGAGCTTAAGGAAGGGAAGGGCCTGAGCTCACAGTGCATGTTAGAGGGGCCAGGAAATAAGACTGAGAAGGACGACTCTTGCTGCTGGGCTGGGTGGGAGGCATTTGCCAGGAATTCTGGGAGCTGCTTTTCTATCTAGGCAGAAATGTACTGGGGTGGACACGCTACCAGGGGAGAAGTAGCACCCACAGAAAATCGTGGGTATCTTGTAAGTCATCTGGACTGGACAACGATTTTCCTGCCCTTTGTATTATCTGTGTGATGGTCTGAATAAAGAATGTCACCAGAAGCCATGTATTTGAATACTTCATCCTGGGCTAGTGGTGTTATTTTGGGGAAGTCTGGAACTTTAAAGACGTAGAGTCTTGATTGAGGAAGCAGGTGACTGGAGGTGAGAGTCGGTAACCTTGACTGACCTCCAGTTCGCTCTCTGCTTCTTGTCTGTGGTTGAAGATGTGATCTCCTAGCTTTCTGCCCTTGAAACCTGCTGCCATGGTTCCCTGCCGTGAGGATCTTGTGCCCTCTGGAGCCACACACCAAACAGACATTTTTGTCTGTAAGTCACTTTGGGAGACAGCAGTTTATCCCAGCAGCTTCTCTTCTCTTGACTGTAACAAACTCCCCATCAGTAGCGACTTGAGAGATGAGGTTGTGTTTTGATTTGTGGTTTTACAGGGATTTTGGTTTGTCAGGGAATAGAGACATGGTGGTCCATCCATCTTCAGCATTTCGGATGGTGTGGCAGTGAGTTTGTTAATTGTGGGTGGCAAGAAACAGGGAACGCTAGACCAGAACCAGGAGAGGCTATGCCTTCAAAAGCCAGCTTCTAGTGACCACCTGTACCAGCCAGGCCCCCTTCCTAAAGGTTCCACAACTTCCTTCAATCAGAGCTACCAGCTGGGGACAAGAATCCAAACACAAGAACCCATGGGGGATATTCCATGTTCAAATCCTACCTAGTTTGAGAAAGCCTCGGTAAGTTCCAGAAAAGGACCCTGAAAAAAAGTTGCTGGGTTTTCATCATGGGTTGCTGGTGTAGGCTCCAAAGCTGGGTGGCAGGCAGACATCTCATTACTTTGCTGAACAGTAAAGTTTACAGGGGATGGTTTTCTTAGGACGGGCTACTTGCTTAAGAAGCCTCTGGGTGAACTCCCTACCTCGAGTCTGTAAAAGGCCTAATGGGTCAGGCTCCAAACATTTGTGGTCTTAAGAATAAAGAATAAGAATTTCGATTTTGTTTTTGGTCACCAAGTAGGTAGCATAATCGGAGGATTATGGGATGCAGGTGTAGACTCCTTTGTGGGTCCCAAGGCAGGGAATGATTGGGGTATCTGGCACCTGAAGCCCTGTCATGATCCCCGGAATTGCTCTGTGGGTTGTTCTCACTTAGGTTCCTGTGGGCTCCACTAAGATCAGACCAAGGTCTCTGCTTCTCTCTCAGTACAGGCAAATGCCTTACTGAGAGCATGCCCACTGCTTCCCTTCCAAAGGAAGTTGGGCCCCCAGGAGGCTGTTCTCCCAGAGAGCCTCCTCAACTCACATGATATTCAAGTGTGAAGGGAGTGACCTTGTTCTACTCAAGGTCACAGGCGTGTCAGAAGCAGCACCAGGACTGGCCCTCCAGCTCTAGGCTGCAGTCTTGGAATGCTCGGCTTCCTAATCAGCTTGCAGCCCACAATGAGGCTGGTGTAAGGCCTGGGAGGGCTCTGGAAACATCAGAGGACAGGTGGCTCTAATTGCTTCCTGGCTCCTCTAATTGCCCACCCTTCTCAGAGGGCCTGGGCTGCTCAGGCAGCCTGCTAGCCTGGAGCTTTTTGCTTTCTCAATCTTTGTTACGGAATTGTGCTTTGAAGAGCCTGCTGGCTGTTTGCTTTGAATTTCCCCTGTGACTCCTCTGCCCCAAATCCTGACAGTTTAGCACTGGAAGGATGAATTCCTCGAAGCTCTATCAAGCTCTATCTCTTGCTAGGGCTGGGAGATGGCTGCCCTTCTAAGCCCGAGACCAATGGTTCTCAACCTGTGGGCTGTCATCTGACCCCCAAAGGGTCAAATGGCCTTTTCACAGAGATTGCCTAGGGCTATCGGAAAACACAGAGCTTTATATCCCGATTTATAACAGTAGCAAAATTACAGTTACAAAGTAACAATGAAGATAATATTATGCTTGGGGGGTCATCACAACATGAAGAACCATAAAAAAGGGTTGCAATGTTAGGAAGGTTGAGAACCACTTCCCTAGACCCTCTCCAGAGACGAGCAAGCCTCAGTATGGGGCAGTCATGGTGAGACAGTGAAGCCCACTGTGTCTCTCCTTTCCTCTCTTCTCTTTCCTGCTCAGGTACACCCTGAAGTCTGGTAGTTACTTGCTCTCTGGTTGGGGCAGGCAGCATGGAGGGGTGAGGCTGCCAACAGTAGGACCCCATAGGATGCAGGAGAGTGTTTCTATTATTCCCTACCCTTAGCCTCCCAGGCTTTAGGAGTCACAGCAGTTTCTCAGACTGTTTTCTGTTACTATAACTGAACACCCACAGCTGGGTGGTTTATAAAGACAAATGTTGTTGAGTCATGGTTCTGGAGACTAGAAAGTTCAGGAGCATAGCACCCACACCTATCTGCATCTGATGAAGTTCTTCCACTGTATCCTGGTGTGATGAGATCATCACATAGAGACAAGGGAAGCATGCCAGCTGGGGTCACCTCTTTTTCCTCTAGGGTGACAAATGCCATTGTGAGGTCCCCTGTCTTCAAACTCCCATGAGATCCTAGTCATCTTCCCAAACTGCACCTACAAAAACATCAGTGTATGAATTTGAGGAGCACATACTCAGACCTCAGCAGTTTCCCAATGGTGATCAGCCCTGGTGCCTGCCACATTTCCCCTTCCCCAACCAAGGCTCCTTTGAGAGCTTATTCAGCAAAAGGGACTCTAGGAAGTGGGAAAAGCAAGGGTCACATTCTTCTCTTGGAACCTCAAAGGAACCAGCCCAGCTGACTTGATTTCCACTGTGTGTGGTGTACTTTGGGACTTCTGATTTCCAGGGAAGAAGCTGGCGTCTTTTTGAGCCACTAAGCATGTGGTCACTTTCACAGTAGAGCTGAGGAACTCTGCACCTTCCTTTTATGAAGACAGGATATCACACTGTAGCTGGGGCTGTCCTCAAACTCACTATGTAGACCAGGCTGACCCCAAACCTATGGGAATCTTCTTGCCTTCATCTCCAGGGCAAGAAGGGATTACAGGCAAGAGTCACCATGGCAGCCAGTAAATGTCCCTTGATTAGATCCTCTGCAGCCACACCTCAAGCCTGCTGCTGTTTCCTGAGCCTGCCTGACTAACAGGATTACTGGCAGGTGTCAGAAGCTGCATCCTACTGTATTACTCACCCTCTGTGATGTGCAGACTGGAGGGACAGTAGGACCGAGGTCATGTGTCCACAGGAGGTACTGAAAGTCAGCCCAGACTCCAGAACTGTGGGCTACTGCTGACAGTTTTTAGAGACTGGGCCAGTGTAGAGGATCTTGGATAGAGGTGGGCAGCCTCCAGGCCTGCAGGCTGCCTCTCTGCAGCATTCTCAGGAACTCACAGGCTGAGGAAGCTTCAATGCTTACTTCTTGTTTCTAAGGATCTGACAACCTCACTGACAGCTTTTCAAGGTTCCACTGAAGCCAAGGGGCCACACTCATGTCCTGTTGGCTTACTGGGTTCCTTTCAAGGCTCAGTTTCCTTTCTCTGTAAAGTGGGAAGTTATCCAGTGGGAAGTTATCCAGGATGGAATTATAAAAATTAAAATGCATGCAAGAAATGACCAGTGTTTTTACATGCTCACCCCCCACACTCAGTCCAGTGTCTGAATAAAGTTTACACTTTTATACCCGTGAGCCTGCTGACTGATCCCTGAGAGGTTCTCAAATCGTCTTTCCTCTTATCCAGCACTCATCTCGTTAGTAACCACGCCCTTCTCCGCAGTGCCTCGAAACAAGCTCCTTTTCTGGTCAAACTGCTTCTTTTCTGGTCAAACTGCATGCCTTTCAAACCTTTCTACTCCCGCCTTTGCTCCCAATTCCCACTGTAGAGCTTCAAAGGCAGCCAGCAATGCTCAGGTCAGAGTCTGAATGCCGGGCTGCCTGCAACGTGCTCTACCTGATCAGCTATCTCATTGCCTTTAAACTCAGCCTTTCCCTAGTCTCAGGGCGTGCACACAACACACACAAATTCTCGTCCAGTTATTAACAGGAACGGCTTCTGCTCCTGTTCCCAGTTGAGTCCTTGTTCTTCTCCTGTCCTGAGCATAACCTTGAGTGTTGACACTCCAGTCATCAACATCTTCATCAGAGTCACTCGTCAGTGTCTCCAGGGTTCTTAGTCTTCTCTCTTCTGCCGCTCTCATGGGTATTTACAGTACTGACTCCATTTTCTGCTACCATGTTGTAACAAAATGCTTGAGATAAAACAACATACACCAAGGAAAGGCTGGAGGCTGGAGAGATGGCCCAGTGGTTAAGAGCATTTGTAGCTCTTTCAGAGGACCCTGGTTCAGTTCCCAACATCCACATGGTGGTTCACATCCATTTCCTGGGGACCCAACAACCTCTTCTGACCTCTGTGGGGACTGCACACACATGGTGCACCTACACAAGATAAATAAATCTAATAAAAATAAAACTTTTAAAGGATATTGGGAGTGAGAAAGAGAGCCTTGCTGGCTTGGTTGGTCACCAGGTCTGACAGTCTGAGGCTGACTGGCCTCTCCTTTGGGGCCTGTCATAAAGCAGCTCATTCTGGCTGAAGGAAACTGCTCACTTGGTGACAACTGGGAAGCAAAGAGAGAGGAAGGAACCAGTGGCCAAATATTCCCATTAAGGGCATGCTCCCACTGACTTAATTTCCTGTAACAAGGCCACATGTAATGTCACAGGCTGGGGCCCAAGCCTTTTCTAAGTGAAGCATTGGCAGACATTTCAGACTGAAACTATAGCACTTTTCAAAGGTCTCACTTCTAAATATCATCACACTTGGGATTGGGGTGAGCATATGCATTCTAGGGGACACAAATGTCCCACCTCAGCTTCCTACCACAGCTGCTTCCTCAACCAGGATAGGAAAGCCTTGGGTAAGTGATGCCATCCATGGTAGTCCTCACTACTAACCACCAGGGGCTTAGACTGCTCTAACAGGAACTTTCCTCGAGCCACTCAGCACTAAGAACTGGCACAGATGAAGACTTCACTCTCCCATCCGTCCAAGTTTTATTTCTGTGATAAATACTTGACAACAAGCAGCCTAGAGGAGAAAGAGTTTACGTTACCTCAGAACTCCAGGTTACAGTCCAGTACCATGAGGAAGCCATGGCAGAAGGAGCACGAGACAGCTGGTCACATCACACCATAGTCAGGAGCCCAGAGATATGAATGTGCCTGTGCTTTTTGCTTGGTTTTTGCTTGGCTGGATTTCTCCACTCCAGCTGCACCAGGGAATGATGCCTCCCACAGCGGGCTGGTCTTCCCATATTCATTAACTTAGTTAAGATAACCCCTCCGCACACAGACACGCCCATAGGCCAACCCAATGTAGACAATCCTGCATTGTTACTGCCTTCCTAGTTGATTCCAGGTTGTGTCAAGTTAACCATTAAAGCTAACCCTCATACCATCCTTCCTCCTCACACTAAGCAGCTCAAGGTTCCAGGTTTCCCAGGTTATTCATTTACAAGCATCCTCGGCACTTGGCCTTAGCTCCCTGTGTCCATGTACCTACCATACTCACCTCAATCCACCTCCAACACCCCCACCTTCCCTCTGCCTCACTTTTACTCACCTTCCTACATCTCATTCCCACCTCACCTCCACATCCTCTCCACCTCACCTCATCTCCAGTTCCCCTTACTACACTTCCTCTCACTTCACCTCAGCCTCGGGTCCTCTCCCCTCCATCTTCCTTCCTCCTTCCCCTCCACTTCACCACACTGTCATCATACTCTCCTTCAACTCATTCCACCTCCCTTCCTCCCCTCCTCCCCTCCCTCCACTCTCCTTACCTCTCTTCACCTCCCCTCTCTTTTGTCTAAGAGTCTTCTCAACACCTTCCTCGAGGCTAAGGCTCCTTTCTCATCATTGGTACTTATTGAGTCTCCTCTACTCTCAGGCCCCTAATTGCCAGCTGCCCAGGGACCCTTGCAGCTTCTTCAGTATGTCTTTCAGGGCATGCTCTTTGTCCTCAGATGAACGTTATAATCACTGGAGTGCTGTAAAGGACAGTAAGACTCTGTTTACTTAATTGGTCTGAGGGCCCCTGGGCTCCAGGGTGACAATCTCCTGCAGCTGATGTAAAATCACTCTCAGGGACCCAGAGGAGCTTTCATCATGGGCCTAATGCCAAGGCCAGCCCTCCACAGAGGGTTCTTAAGAAAGACTGCCTTCCATCATTCTCTCTTCAGCCTTCCCTTTCCTTGTTCACACTCACGGAGAGGTGTCACGTCAGGGCCAAGCGCTGCTGACTGGGGCCAGGCTCTGTGCTGTGTGTAACTTTGCTCACTTCAGCTCAGGACAGCTTCATGTCACGCTGGAAGGAAATCTTGTAGTGCTGATTTGGGGACAATCAATCAAGACTCAAAAGGGGCCATTAAGTTTGCATAGAGGTCAGCAGTGACCCCAGGATTCCAATCCCAGCCTAAGCCCAGAGCCTGTGCAGGCAGCCTCACCTTTGCACGGCTGCACCCAGTAGGTACAGTTTCCCTCTTTCCTGCTGGCCAAATTCTACTAGCTCTCAGATCAAGGTCTGGGGCCTCCTTGACCGCTAACCCACACCCAGAACTTTTAACACTCAAGGCAAACACTCTAACAATTGAGCCAACACCCCAAACCCATTAGACTGCATTTTTTTCTGGCTTATTTACCTCTTTACCTAACACATATTGGCTGCCTAGGAATGGAAGGACCAGTAGAGACAAAAAAGGAAGAAGGGAGCCAGCTTCCTGCCCTGCTACAACAAACCACAAAGCCAGGAGAGTTATCTTTCCTAGTCTAAGCAGCAGCTCCCCCCCACCCCACCCCCAAAAAAGAAAAAGCTGCAGATGCTACTTGGTGTCCTGGCTGTGTGACCTTGGGCAGGTGCTCCACTTCTCTGAGCCTCACAAATGGAGAGGGCAGTGGTTACTTGACAGAGAGGAGTGGTAACCATTAGATGGGGTTATAAACTGGAGCATCTTGCAAGAAGAGCGCTAACCACCAGCCTCCTGAGCCCAGAAGTCTCCCAGGCTCCAGCAGCATCATTGGCTACTCCCAACCAGCACACCAGGTACCTTCTCTGCATTGGTGAGCAGTCCCTGCAGGCTGCAGAGGAGTGATGTGAGGCTGGTTGTGAGCAGACTCCCAGGAGTCTCTTCTTCACAGTGGACCTCTCCAAGGCTTCTCAAAGGATGGTGGGAAGACAGCGAGGAAGCAGGGTGAGTCTGACAGGGAGGTACAGAGAGGAGACAATCAAAAGCCTAGGGTCTTGGGAACTATATCTCCTGTCAACCAAAATCACACTGCTTCCTTCCACAGTGTCTCCCAGGAGCCTTCTTCCAGGCTCTCTTTCCAATCCAGACACCAGAAAAGAGCCCAGTGGAGGCAGGATTTGAAAACCATTTTGGACAGTGATTGGCAGCCAGTAAGCACCCATGGCTGCCAAGATTTCATCTCTGGGCCTTCTCCACTCTGCCAATAGAGAAGCCAAGGATCAGAGAGGTCCACCGGTATCCCAGCTGGATACCTGTCTGTGTGACTTGATACAAAAGAAGTGAGACATCTTTTATGGGGAGGAATGGATAAAACTCTCTAGGGACATGGGATCTGGTTTATGGATGGGAAGATTTGGGATTTGGATGTGGAAGGATTGGGGTGGGACTGGCGTGAGGGTAGAGAAGTATTCCAAGTGCAAGGAGCAGGATGAACAAGTGTAAAGGGAAAACAAGTGGAGAAGATGGCCTTGAATATAAACCAAGGAGAAATGTGATTGGCCAGGATGAGGTGGTCCCAAATTGGAAGGCTAGGGCTTCCTACTGGGGGGGGGGTTGTTTTGTTTTATTTGTTCATTTATTTTTATTCCCCTTCTTTTCTATTATGTGTGTGTGTTTCAAGTTTTGTTTTGTTTCAGACAGGGTCTCACTTTGTAGCCCAGTCTGGAACACAGTATGTAGTCCAGGCTAGCTTTAAACTAATGGCACTCCTGCCTCAGGTTTTGAAGTCCTGGAATCATTGGGTATAAGCCACTAGTGCCCATTTTAGGATTATTTTTATGACAAGTGAGGACCATGGACGTTTCTACTCCTCCACTGTCACATCTGAGACACTTTGGACCAGGGGGCATCTTCAGGTGAATATGGCCCCATTGCCAAAAGCCACACCCATTCCCTCTTTACAAGGCCTGGCAACGGCCTTGGTTCTAGGCTGGGCATGAAGCCATGTAACACAGAATTAGGTCATATCCTACAGCCAGATTTCTGGGAGTAGAGCCTGCCAGGGAGAAAAGCGAAATCCAGCATCCGTGAACCCCAAGGTCAGGTGGTACCTGTGGGGTTGAGGTTTCCAGCCTGGGTCTGATCTCCATGAACTTTCTACCAACAGCCATGTTTTCTTTCTTGGCTGGCTATCGAGGAAAGCCAGCCTTGTCTTCAGCCATTGGCCAATTAGGACAGGTGCCAGCAGGGACTCTGGCACTGCCCAGAAGCCAGCTGGCCCTTAGGAATCAGGGAGCTGGGTTTGCGGGCTGAGATGCAGAGCAGGATACCCTCAGCACCAACACACCCTGCCTGTGGGACTTTATGCAGGTCTCTGCCCCATCCACACTCTGACCTCACCTGTAACATGAGGATGATCTTCCCTCTCCATTGGGCTCTGGGTTTTTCTGCTTGTCATGGTCATGGGTGTCACGTGTGCTTTCCAGGCTCATGCTGGGCTGTGACAATGAGGAGACAAAGGCAGGTGTCACAGCACCTGGTGCATCTGAGGGGTTCGCACAGTTTTTATTTTGATATCTTTTGTTTTGTGTTTTGAGAGAAGGTCTCACATAGCCCAGGCTGGTCTCAGATGTGTTATGCAGTGAGGAGGACCTTGAATTTATGACCCACCTGTCTCTACCTTCCAAAGTACCAGGATTACAAGAGTGTGCAGCCATAACATATTCATGTTGCTGGGGGTGGAATCAGCTTAGTGCATAGCCACTGAGCTACATGCCCAATCCTCAGCACAGATTGGTTTGTTTAACCCTCTTGGTTAATGGAATCACCATGCAAGGACCAACTGAGGTTTGGCTTGTGAAACCCTCCTCCAAAGAGGAAATGCCATGACCCACGCAGCAGCCTGGGGCTTCTATGTCACCATCAGGTTTTGGCTTACCACGGAGCAGCTCCAGGTGGCTACAAGAACAAGAAAACACAAGTCAAAATTATCAACAGTGAAAAGGAAGGAAACATGTTAAGAATGTGCTGACGGGATGATTTTCCGCATTGAAAAATCTGAACAAACGCCCTGGCGGTGAGCATCCAGGAGCGAGTCCAAGCAGCCCTTACAGGGAAGGTTGCTGAAATGACCAGGAGTCGAAATTAAGAAAAATGAGTTCTCTGTGATACTGCTCACGATCATTAATTTCAAACTGCTATTCGAAGGAAGATCTTCTCCCAAGGAGACCAGGAGCTGAGAGGCGCCTATGAAATTTGTAGAATAGAGTCCTGAGAGTTACTGGGAGGACTTAACCCTTTACTGCATGGTTGGGTGTGGGGGATATATCTATAATAAGACAGACATATTTGAGTTTCTAGAAAGGAAGTCCCCAGCGGAAAGATGCGAATGTCTTAATATAAATTAGCAAGCAGAATCTTATTCCAGGAAAGGTAGCAGTGGGGCTATAAAGGGCATTTGCAAGAGAAATTGCTGGAGAGTAGCTAGGGAAATGTGGGCTAGAAAGGAAATGGAACAGCGTCAAGGTGTCCTTCTCTGTCCAGCACCAGGCATGCTATGAAGGGACAGTAGGAGCAGAATGCGTGGCATTGGGAACCCCTGTGTCTGTGACTCAAAGAATTATTACTAAGCATGGTGGTGTTCTGCTGGGTACTGTAGGGTATCAGCTCAGCACCAGGTGACCCCTGTTTTCTTAGGGGTTCTATGCCTTCCACAGGAGCCAAATACCCTACCTGGCTCTTTCTGAGGTGCAGGTCCTACCATAGGAAAAATCAGAAGTGAATGGAGCTGGGGCTTTAGGAGGCCTGTGACAGTGTCTGCTGTCAACAGCAGCATGGAATAGCTGATTATTTTAGTTCCTAAAAATGATTCTAAACAGGCAAGTCTCTCAATGGCTTCAGGACAAAAGGATAGCCAGTTTGTATTCTTTAGTTACTGGCTGGTGGGCTCTGGCTACATAGAGATGCCTGTGGGAACTGAGCAAGTGGAAGGTGGAGCCTTTGAGTATTGAACTTGAACCTAGTTCTTCTGCTCTCAGCTCACCTCTGGATGATGGCCTTTTGTGGTGGCCTTCTGGTCATGGCTGAGAAGGTCAATATCCTTATTAAGGTCAGACTTGTCAATACTGGGACCTGGTAGCTAGCAGCTGCCCAAACTTGCTTGCGTAGGCCTCTGCCCTGTTGTGATATTTTCCTTGGGTCATTCAATATCTGGGATGGGCCCACTTTTCAGGACTGAGTTCCTCACCAGGTAGGAAGTCTCCTCCTCTCTCCACCCACACCCATCTTCTGACACCTGCTGGTTCCCAGCTGTGAGAGAATAATATTTTTCCCCAAACAATCTGTACAGTCTCAGGCAAAGCTCCCAGGGAGTGACCTTGGGATGGCATTGCAAAGAGGAATACACAGAGCATGGTGTGACCTTATGAGCACCGGCAGGTCATGTGGGACTGTCATCCTAGCCATGCTTCAGGTGGGAGGGGGTCAGCAGCTGGAGAATGTGCCCTGAGTGGGCAGGGCATGGACAGAAAGTTAGTGTACTGGCCAGGTGTCAGAGGCCGATGTTAGCCTTGTCACATCTTAGAAGAAGCAGCAGCATTGGTGGGCCTTGCTACCAGATGCTCCCATACTGTAGGACCCAGTAGGGCCCTGCTTCTTAGCTCTCCAAGCCTGTTAGGTACCTTGGAAGCCTTTCAGATGCTCCCAGCATCGAGAGGATGATAGGCAGAGAGACTTGCACCTAAAACGAGTGGCACCCATGTGACCATTGACCATTCAGACATATGCTTCCTAGGGTCCCAGCCCCTGAAGATGTGTCTGATCCATAGTCACTTGGAAACGAAAGCCACAAGTTTCTGCAGGTCAGCAAAACCAGATCTCAGAGACCAGCCAGGACAAAGGTTTGATCTCATTGGGTTCTGTGTCCAGCTAGGCCCATTAAAAATGCTGTTGGCTACCCTGTTGCCTGATGGCTTTCTTCCCTCCTAAGCCACCTGCTCTGGCTCCCACCTGTCTCTCACCTGTACTAATAGTATCAGCACCCCGGCCCCACCCAGGCAACACACACAGGAGCTGCTCTACTTTTCTTTCTGGTCCCTTTCCCCATCCAGTCTATCATCAAACTGGTACAGGTCCCAGAGTCATTGGGATCTCATCCCAGCTGCCAGTGGTTCAGGCCAGTTGTCCCAGCAGGACAGTGTCCAACACTCCAGGCGGGGTCTTCTGTTTGTTTGATTCTGGGGTTGAGATTTAGGAAGATTATTTTCTCAGAAAGGAAAGCAAAATTTCCTATTGTCAGCATTCTCTAATAATGGTAATATTATCTTTTTCTTAGTCTGTCCAGAAGTTAGAGAAGCTGGGAAGAATTTCAGAGACCCCTGAGAAACATCAGCATAAAAGTTTTCTTTATGCTATTTTTTTTTAAATTGAAAGTAGATTTCTTTCTTAGTACAGTATATTTTGATTATATCATCTCAGCTCCTTCTACTTCCCCACTCACCCAAATCCACTCCTTACCCTGACCCCACCTCTCATTTAGATTTTGGATACAAACAGGCATCTAAAAATAAGGATGATGAAAATGAATTACATAAAATTAAAACAAATTAGAATAGTATAAAACAAACAGAAGACAAAGAACCAAAGAAAAAGCTCGAGAAACACATAGACGTTTGTTTATGTCATAGACACATACATTTGAAATCCCATAAAGGCACAAAACCAGAAACTATAAGGACCTATAAAAAAAAAAAAAAGGAAGTGAGGGAGGAAGAGGAGGAGGAGAAGGCCCAAATAAGGCATTATAAGAAAAACCAATCCCAAAATGCCATTGAATTTGTTTTATGTTGCCTATCTACTGCTGGGTGTGGGGGCTGCCCTTTGGTGTGGTTTGTATACCCAGTGAGACTCCATTGGAGAAAACTGATATTTCATTTGTAAGTGGTTATCAACTGGAGATAGCTTCTGAGTTAGGGATGGGGGCTTCTCAGCTTCTCCACAGTGGGTCCAGCATGCCCAGACCCCTGCAGGCCCTGTGCATGCTGCCATAGTCTCTGAGTTCATGTGTGTACTGGTCCTGCTGTGTCTAGAAGGCCTTGTTTTCTTGGTGTTGTCCATCCCCTCTGGCTCTTACATTCTTCTTCAGTTGGGCTCATGGGGCCTTGAGGGGAGGGATTTGATAGAAACACCCCATTTGAAACTGAGTGTTCTGAGGTGTCTCACTCTCTGTGTTAGCTCCCATCCGTTGCAGGAGGAAGCTTCTCTGAGGGAGGCTGAGTGAGACGCTGATCTATGGGTTTAGCAGAATGTCTTTAGGAGTCATTTTATTGCTATGTTCCTTTAGCAGAAAAGTAGCATTTGGTTTTCCCCTAGTCCTTGATCTATCCTGGTCTATCTAGTCTCAAGTTCTTGGCCACATGAGCAGTGTCGTGCATCTCATGGAATGGGCCTTAAACCCAACCCCATATTGGTTGGTTATGCCCACCAGCTTTGTGACACTCTTGCATGTCTTGCAGGCAGGTCACCATTATAGATTGAAGAGTTTGTAGCTGGGTTGATGGTTACCTTTCTCCTTTGGTAGCATGCAGAGTACCCACCCCTTCAGTACCATAAACACTAGTCAGTAGGGGTAAAGGCTCTAGGTAGACACCAGCTCAAGTTCTCCATATTCAATGAGTTATGTAGGTGTTGTCTCTAGCAACGGGGCCTTACCATGAGTTTGTGGAGAGCAACCAGTAGCCTTGGCAACAGTCTGGGTTGTTTTGGGGTTCCCATGGAGCCCGTTTAAGCCAACAATTCCATTCCCAGAACTGGAGCCTTGATTTGGTAATGAGAGAGGTCCAGTCAGGGCTCTGTTTCCCCATGATTTGGTCACTTTCATATATGTATCTTTTAAGAAGCTTCTACTCTATTAGCTTTCCATATGACCCCTCATGTGGCCCTCAGCGTTAGCTGTCCCTTATCTCCTTTTCCCTTCTCCCTGCTTGATCTTCCCATGCCAAGCCTCCCCCATCTCCCATCCACGATACTCACTATTCTGTTTCCCTTCCCTAGGGTGATCTAACTTGCCCACTAATCCCTTACTCTATGCCTAATCCATGTGGTTATATGAATAGCAGTCTGCTTATGAAGACTTAACAACATTGACATTAGATTTCAGTGTCACTTTGTATATCAAAGACCTGTGTGTGTGTGTGTGTGTGTGTGTGTGTGTGTGTGCGTGTGTGCATGTGCATGAACGCAGGTGCATGCACCCATGTATGCGTGAGTACCCTTGAATGGGGGCCAAAGGAAATAGTGTCCTATTCTATCATTTTCTATCTTTTCCCCTTGAGTCAAGGTCTCTCACTGACCATGGAGCTAGGCTTGCAGCCAAGAAGCCCCAGAGTGCTTCCTGCATCTCTTCTTCACAGTGCTAGGGTTAGATGTGTTCAAAAGGCCATGCCTGCCTGTTCACATGGGTCCTGGGCATCAGAACTCAAACCTTCATGCTGTTCAGCAATTGCTTTAGTCACCGAGCCATCTCCACAGCCCCTGAGCTCAGTTCTTACCAACACCATGAGGGAGGAAGGGGATGGGCCAAGTGGTGCACCTCCACCGTGCAGCTCCACCCATGCCAGGCTTGGGACAGACAACACAAAGCAATGGCAGTTTTTCCTGGTGGGGGACTGATTGTGAGGCTGAATGGAGTAATGGGAAATGTCCTACTTCTTGATTGGAGTGGTCCTTATACCAGTATATAAAGTCCCAAACCTGAGCTTTAGGATTTGTTTCTTTTATTACCTAGAGTGTGATCTTGAGGACGGTGCGACTGGGTGTCATTGGGCAACAAGTTAACTCTGTCTCAGTTTCTTCAGTTGTAGAATGAGGAAAGCAACAGCCCTTACATCATGGATGTTTGTGAGAATTAGAGGTGCTAAGAACACCCAAGACACCCTGCCTGCTTCATTTACCGTGGCTTCTGCTAGGGTTCCTGCTATATTTAGAATAGTTCTTTTGGATTCCAAGGGCTGACACATGTCCCCATGGACACTCTGAGCTGGATGAACATGACCTCTTCTTCCAGCACAGCTGAGACCCAGAAAACAAGTCTTCCGGAAAGATCCAGGGAAACAAACAAACACACTTGCTCTTCAGGACAAAGGTGCATCCATAGACCAAGCTCTGCCCCAAATCCAGTCCCTAGGCCCTTGCTGTCTTCTAGCTGGCTCTGGGCTCATCCCTGCATGGAGGCCATTTTAATGCTCAGTCAGTGCTCACACCCCAGGATCTTCAAGGTATGAAGTTAGGAATGGCAGAGATAAGTTGGAAGAATGCCCCACTCTTACCCCTAACATGTAAGGAGGATTGGCCACCTGCAGGGTGTAAACACCTACTTCCCACCTGAGGAGAGAACAATCAATAAACCTGTTATCTTCAACCAAGGGTGTTAGGAGATTATTTGTTCCAACTCTTGGTATTTCCTTAAAAACACACCCTGAAGAGGAGGGAGGTTTCTCAGAGGGAAGCACAGTGAGCATGCACCCGAAGGAAAGAGAGGCAGGGAGGGAGCTGCTGGGGCATGTTGGGAGATAGACTGAGGACAGCTAAGGGGCTCTATCCTAAGTAACGGGTCTAACCAGGATAGATGTACAGGGATGAGTCTGTGGAGAATATAGGTGCTTTGATTACAAGGTCAGTGAACAGCAGAGCTGGACTCACCCTGGGTCTTGCTGCCTTTCTGTTGAAAGTACAAGTCACAAGATGCCATACGGTGTAGGAACTAGAGCTGAGAGTCTAGAGACAAGGGCCCCTTAGGTGTTTTTCTGGGACTGGCCCCTGCCAAGAATGCTGTTTTTTAATAGCCCCCAAACAGGAGCCACAGGTAATTCCCACATGGACGGAGGCTCTGCTTGCCCTAGGAGAACCACATGGATATCTTGCTTGGTCTGATCCCTCCCACCTTCTTGGGGAACCTAAAGAAGTTCACCAAGAGCTGAGGCTGGCCACTTCTGCCAGCTTCCTGGACTCTAGTGGACGTCAGAGGTGCCTGAGTCACCTGCTCCTCTCTGCAGCACCCTGGGCTGAGTAAGCAATAGAGCCAAGTTGCAGATAGGGCTCAGCTCACCACCTGGCCACTCTCAGGGAGCTAAGGCCACACTGCCCTGGGCCCCTTGCCTGCACCATAAACAGCCAAATGATGGAGGAATATGTGGGGCTTGGCTAAGACCTCCCACTTCCCTTCTTTCCTCAAAACGTTTGCTCCTAAAAGTGAACACAGAATGTTCCAGAGCATCTTAGTCCACAGCCTTCCTTGACTTTGTAGATCTGTCTGGTTCTGCTGCAGACAATGAGGACTTGGTTGTAGCCAGAGCATCTAATACCCCTGCCTACGTCCTCCCTTGATGCTGTTTGGAACATTTCCTCTCCCACCATGACCCTTGTCATCCATACCAGGCAGCATCTGAAGAGAGGTTTTTTACCACTCAGCAAGTGATGTCCAAACTTCAGCCCTGCATGGAGACTGTGAGGGTCAGAAAGCCAGGAAGCTCCCTTGAAAACACAAGTGCCCATGTTAGAGAAAACTGTGTCTGTTTATAATCAGCTACCTACTCATCTGTGCATCTGTTCATTCATCCACACTCCCATCCATTCATTTATCTACCCATCAGTCCACTCATCCACCATTCACCTACCTTCCTGTATACCCTCCATCCATCTACCCATCCGTCCCCATCTCCCCAGCCAATCCCTCTACCCACCAACTCATCCACCCATCTGTTCACTCACCTATATATCTATTTATTGTCTATCTCTCCATCCATGTGTCTCCACCCAACACCCCTCTGCTCAACCATCTATGTATTCATTTACACATTCATCTATCCATCCGCCCACCCATCTGTCCATCTACCCACCCATTCACTCACTTATTCATCTGTTCATCAATTCCTTCATTTATGTATTTACCCACGTACGCATGTCTCCACTTACCCATCTATCTGTGCATTCACTCATCCACCCACTCAAACACACATCCATCCATCCATAGATTCATGCATGCCATACATACATACATACATACATGCATGCATGCATACATACATACATGCATGCATGCATACATACATACATACATACATACATACGTACATACATACAACTGGTACCCCAAGCTCCCCTGTTCTACTCTTATGTTTTAACCTAGGTAACTTCACTGACTACTCTCAGCTTTCTTAGCACCACTATAAGGAAGGCATCTGAGTTCTGCACAGATCGAGATTTGAGTTCCTTGTCTGCTAGCTCCCAGCTATGAGTTTAGTGTCAATTTTTTTAACTAGAAAATAGAATCAGTGTTTTCTAGATCAGGATTACTGCAGGGATTTAACAAGCAGAGAACACTAGCCCTGAGGAGCATCTAGACTACAGTGTGGCCTCTGTGGGCTAGAGTAAGAACTCTGTGCTTGGGGTGTATAGAGAGTCCCTGCAGCTGCCTCACCCAGAAGAGCTCAAGGCCACTAGCCAAGGACAACTCTGCTTTTTTTCACAGGAAGCCTGACCCTGGTTCTCCCTGTACTGTGACCTAATTTTGGTCTGTCCAGATCTATCGTCTTCCTTTTCCCCTCATTGTCTCAGAGATCTCAAGAGCGTTTGACCTGGGCCATTTCTGCAGAAATAACACGTGCAGCTTGCAGACCACAATGTCTCCTGCCCTCCACATTGTTGCATGCCTTTCTCAAGCAGTTCTGCAGTGCAACCCGACCCCCAGAACTCACCCAGGCACACGTCCTGCAAGCCTCGCTTCAGCTATCACATCACAGAGGTTACCAGTGTTCTCTCTGCCACTGTGGTGGGAAATAACTCAGCTCTCAGGGTGGCGCGCGTTACCACGTTCCTTGCCTGCCTCATCCCACCAGAGCAGGCGCTTCGGGATTTTGTTATTACTGAGTCTCCAGCCTCTTCACTTTAAAAGACATATCTCCTCTCAGAGATTACATAGACTCCTGGGGACAGGAGGGGTCTCAGGCAGGGGAGAGGAGGAGGACGGGGTGAGGTCAAGCTTGCCTGTCTACATGAGGGGCTTGTGTGGGTCACATCTGTTCTTCAACAGGGCACATTGGAAGCTGGAGAGGCCAGAGCCAAGTTCAGGTCCTGGTTTTACTACTTTCTCCAGACTCAGGGTCCCAGTTCCTTTAGGGGACAGCGCTGATTATTCTAACTGTGGGACTGTTTATAACAAAAGCTAAGCTCTGAGTGCCTGACAGAGCAGAGGAGCACACCAGACCCAAACCCTGCCCTTGGGTGCACCAGGCTGTGACCTTGAGCATTTTGTAGCCACTCTTGGTGCCTCTGCTTCCTCATTTGTGTGACTGTGATGCTTCTATGACTTCATACATGTTAAATATGAGGTCCATGAAGGTTCCGGTATCGCTTAAGTTTTGTGTTATTTCACCACAGTGAGAGACTCTAGCCCAAGGCCTTTGTGCATGCTCCACAAGCCCCCCATAACTGAGCTGCAGGGCAGTATGGGTTTTTGAAACAGTGTCTCCCTGTGTAGCCAAGGTTTGTTTGAAATCTGCTAGCCTCAGGCTTCTCACTTCTCAGATTATAGTTTGAGGCACTCCTGCAAGAATTTTATATAGGTATATAGTTTACATTGCATATGTATACATCATATTTATACATGTGTATATTATGTTTGCATATATGTATATATTCACACTATTTATATATATTGTATGCATATATATACACATATACAGTATATAACCACATACATAAATACATAGTACATATCTGTATGCATATCATATGTTATCCATGATGCACATGCATATACCCTAAGTAAATATGTTTGTCTTGAATGTGTATACCATGAATGTGCATGTATATATAACAGATGGTTCTAGCAAGACTTTCAGCGCCCTGCAGGGCAGCAGCTGTCTCCCCTCCTGACACCATGGTCTGCCACCAGCTGCTGTTTCTTGCAGCAGCCCAACACTGTAAGCATCTACAGAGCCCACTGTCACTAACCCAGGAAGAGATCCAAATTCAGAAACAGAAGTGTGGTTTTCATAGTGTATGTGGCTTTCATGCTATCAGAATGTTGGAAACCTGTAGGTTGAACCCTTGCCATTAGGAGGCTATCTATAGTCTGTGTGCCCCATACTGATGAAAATAGGCTGTCCTCAGCACTCTAGAGAGTTCCAGGGCATATCTTGACCCCTCAGACCAACTGCTGCCATCTTTTCTCCAAGAAGCAATAACTTTTCTGATGCCTATCTGTGCCAGTAAGCTTTCCATTACTGTGATATAATACCCAGGAGAAATCAACCTAAGGGATGATGGGTTTGTTTGAACTTACACTTTCAGACACTTCCGGCCACGGCCACTTACTCTGCTGCTCCTGGGCCCATGTGGTACATCATTTGAGGAGTGTGTAGCAGAATAAAGTGGCCTGCCTCATGGTTGGGACAAGATATGTTCTTCAAAAGCACACACCTAGTGACATTTGTCCTCCATCCAAACCCACCTTTTGGTAGAGCATTTGGCTATGAATTTGCTCATCCGTGACGTCAGCACCAGCATGACCACATCAGCCCCTTAGAGTCCCAGTGGGGAGCCAGGCCTTCAGCAACCTGGAAAACCGTGATCCTAGCACTACAGATAAATGTCACCTGTGTGTGGAATTCAAAACAATGGAATCATACTGTGCATATTATGTGCCTGAATTCCTTTGTTTGGCTTGGTGTTTATGGATTTTGCTCTGTGTATGTCCACAGTAATATCTCATTGTGTTGATACATCACATTTACCTGTCTCTCCTTCTCATCTTCCTCTTCCTCCTCTTCTTCCTCCTCCTCTTCCTCTTCCTCCTCTTCCTCCTCCTCCTCCTCTTTCTCCTCCTTCTCTTTCTTACTTTTGATTTTTGGGGGTTTGTTTGCTTGTTTGTTTTTGAGACAAGGTTTCTCTGTGTGGACCTGACCGTCCTAGAATTCACTCTGTAGACCAGGCTGGCCTTGAACTCACAGAGATCTGCCTGTCTCTGCCTCACCTCTGCTAAAGTTAAAGGTGTGAGCCACCACCCCACAGCTTTCCTATCTGCCTCATTGACTGGCATGTGGTCATTCACCCTCTGGGTTAATTGTAAAAGAGGCAGAACATTCACATCTGTTACTCTTTGTGCAGATGTTTTGTTTCTCTGGGGCACGAAGGAAAAGGAACTGCTCACATACGAGATAAATGCATGTTTAACTTTGTAGGAAATGACTACAGTCCTTTGAACTTCGGGGAAATTTGTTCTTTTTTAATATATAATCTTGAATCAAGATTCTGATGACTGTTCCACACACTTAAAAAAGGTTATTCTGCTGCAATTAAATGCAGCTCTGTTGGTTGTGTTTTTGAAATTCACGGTTCTTCTTTTTTTGTCCCTTCTTTAGGAGAGACTGTCATTTTTTCCAACAGCGTGGTTCTTTGACTCTCTCTTACACGTTTTCAGTGCTGCCAGTGGGCACATGCACATCAGGACTCCAGAGTCTGGTTGACAGCTGACTGTTTAATCAGTAAAAAACACTAGCCGGTGCTGCTCACCTTGTATTTTCGGCCTGGTCTTCATGCTGTTGTTCAGCTTTCTTCTGCTAAGTGTTTGCAAGGTTTATCATGGAACTTCTACTTTTATGCGTCTTTATATCCAAAGTAGGTTCTTTGTGGATAGCATATGGCAGACCTTGCTTTTTTGTACAATCCAATAACCTTCACTTTAACATGTGGTGTTATGAATATATATTTAATGTAATAGTGACATTTGGGAAGTTGGGGTTGAGTCAGGCACCTGTGGTTTGTTTATTCTTCCCTGCTCCTTCTTAAGTACTCAGACACATCTTGTAGGATTCCACTGTAGGCGCATGCGCGCTCGCTCTCTCTCTTTCTCTCTCTCCTTCTTCTCCCTCTGTTCTTCACTTTCCTTCCCTCTATCTCTTTCATTTGATGATCCTGGGATCAAACCTAGGGCCTCATATATGCTAGGCAAGTGCTCTTCCGTTGAGCCACATCACCACCCTTTGTTCTAGAACATTCTGTTTGGAAACAGTGTCTTGATAAGTTGTCCAGGCTGGCTTTGAACTTGTGGTCCTCTTTCCTCAGTAGCTGGAATTACAGGCCTGTGCCACTGGACCTGGCTCACCTTAAGTTCTCTAATGATCTTTAAGTTATCCTTTTGCTGTGTTTACTTTGAAGGACAAATCTAGGGATAAAAGTAAGAGTAACATGACAAACCTCATATGCGCCCAGAGTAAGAAAGCAGGAATTAGGGGCTGGAGGAATTAGGCTCTTGCAGAGAATCCAAGTTTGGTTCCCAAAACCTGTATCAGGTGGATTATAACCTTCTGTAACTCTACCTTCAGGGGGCCTGATGCTTCTGGCTTCCACAGGCACCCAAATACATACATGCATGTATGCTGCATAGTACATACAAACACACGCGCGCGCGCACACACACACACACACACACACACACACACACACTGAAAACCCCAAATTTTTGAAAAAGAAAGCTAGAAAGGTTAGTATGTTTTGCTTGCCCACTCTTCATTGGTCTTGATGGTTTTCAGCTCCTTTCTGTTTTTTGGATATTGATTGGATAATTGATTTGGATATTGATTTTTGGATTATGGATAATGTTGCTGCTAAGGACATTCCTTCTAAACCCGTGTGTTTGAGGATGTGTTTGTATCTCTCTTGAGTAACTACCCCTAGCAACGCAATCATTGGGTTCTGCAGTAAGATTGTGTTTAATATTTAAAAACTAACTAACTTATCAATCTGCTCTCAGTGAGGCTTGGCCAGTGGTGTTCTCATTTACAAAGAACAACAAACTTTAAAGTAGTTACAGAGGAGGGAGACAGTCTTTCCCGTTATTCACAGATATTTTTGGTGCTCTCCATTTCTCCCTGGAGACCAACATCTTTTCTTCTTCATCCTGAACACCTCATTCTGCAATCTTGCTGCTTCCGACTGGGATCATTTTAGAGTGTCTTTATTTCAGATTGATTAATCACTGAGTGGAGTGTGTATGTGTGCACATGCTGGTCATATGCGGAGGTGAAAGGTACCTCATTCTGCAATCTTGCTGCTTCCGACTGGGATCATTTTAGAGTGTCTTTATTTCAGATTGATTAATCACTGAGTGGAGTGTGTATGTGTGCACATGCTGGTCATATGCGGAGGTGAAAGGTCAAGGTGCTGGTTTGAATAGAAACAGCCCCCATAGGCTCAGACAGTTGAATACTTGCTCGTTAGGGAGTAGCAGTTATTTGACGGGGATTAGGTGGTATATCATTGTTGGTGTAGGTGTAGCCTTGTTGGAGAAAGTTTGTCACTAGGGGTGGGCTTTGGGGCTTCAAATTCTTAAGCCAGGCCAAGTGTCTTTCTCTTCTTACTGCCTGCGTGTCCAGATGTAGAATTCTAGCTCCTTCTCCAACATCATGTCTGCCTGGATGCTGCCATGCTTCCTACCATAATGATAATGGACTAAACTTCTGAACCTGTAAGACAGCCCCACATAAATGTTTTTCCTTTATAAAAGTTGCTATAGTCATGATGTCTTTTCACAGCAATAGAAGCCCTAAGACACTTGAATCAGGTATGATAGCTATTCTTGGTTATCACCTTGACTACATCTGGAATTAACTAAAGGTCAAACAGTTGGGCATACCTATGAGAAGTTTTTTTCCTTGATTGGATCATACAAGGCCACAAGATCACCCTAAACCTGGGATGCACCTTCTGGTGGTAACCTATATAGGACGTGGAAAAAAGAAGAATTTGCCTTTTGCCTGCTTGTCCTCACTCGTGCTGGAAAGTTCTTTCCTTTACTGGTATTAGATCCTACTTCTTTAGGATTCTGATATATACTGAAGACCAGCTGAGACATCCAATCTTGTGACTGAAACAACTATAGGACTTTCCATTAGGAGACATTGTTAGACTAACCAGACTGGAGATACAGATCATACATATACATGGACATCATATACGTACACACACACATATATATGTATATTCATTTCTATTTCTCTAAAGAATTCTGACTAACATATCGTGCTTTGTCAATCATTTTCCACATTTTTTTTTTTTGAGGCAGGGTCTCACGCTGATTTTGGAGCATGTCAAATTAGCTAGACTGACTCCAGGGCACTGCCTAGCTCTGTCCCTCTAGCACTGCAGCTCCAGGTACACCAAAAAAACACCCATCTTTTTAACATGGCTGTTGTGGCTCCAGAGTCAGGTCCTCGTGCTCTATGGCAACCATTCTACCTACTGAGTATCTCCCTGGTAACCCACTTTTATTTTAAAACTGGATCTAAAATCCTAGGTGAGTAGTTTTGATTTCTATCAGCATTTAAAAGCTACCCTCCAGATGGGCCTGCTGGCATACACCTGTAATCCCAGCACTCTGGATGCTGAAGCAGGGGGATTGCAAGCTCCAGGCTAGACTATATTACATGAAGATCCTGTCTCAAAACAAAGTGCTTGCCTGGCAAGCTCAAGCCTGAGTCAATGCTCTGCCTCCCGGCTCCCCACAAAGCTACTTTCAATTGCTCATTGACTTTTATAGTTTCCAACTATCAATCAGCAGTCATTCTTACTACCTCATTCCTGTATGGCTTCTTAAATACACATTAAAGATGCAGCTACTTATTGTTGCTTTAAAAAAAATGTTAGTATAATGTGCCTTACTGTGGGTTTCATTGTGCCTATATGGTATTCTTCCTTCTGGGATTCCAAACTAGATGCTTGAAAACTGGCTAATGTCAAAACCAGGTGGCTAATGCTCACCCTGTACCCTACCCACCTCAGGCCCTGTCCTGGGCCGATCCCCGTCTTCCATCCGACCCATTCCCTTTATCCCAAGCTGAATTTGCTGCTCACCTGTCGTGTTTTCAGTTCCTGGACTTCAATTTTTATTTCTAGAATTGTCATTTTGTTATTTTTCAAGGTTTCCCTTGATAACCCTGAAAGACCACTTCCACACACCCACCATCTATTTTTGTCCTCAAAGTCTCCTCGTAAATATTCATATACAGAGAAGGCTTCATGTCTGCTCTCATTATCTGCATTTGCTCTTAGTCATGAGTCACATTTTCTAAGTTGGCTTCTGGGGTCTTCTCCTGTCTCCTTCCATTATATTTTTGAGAGTGTGTATGAAAAAATGCAATGGAAATAACACAGCTTCCCCTTTATTTTGTGCTCTGTTTGCTGTAGAGTCTGACCCTCCCACTGCCTGGTGGGCGGATGGAGAAGCTGGGTGCTGTGTTTCTCTTCATGTGTAGTTCAGCTGGAATTGAGAGCTGGAATGACCTGTAATCAGCTCCCCAGGCAGCCTCTGTCTCCTCTTGTCGGTATTGAGCTCCAGTTTCAGATGGGTTCTATTATTATATAAGGTCAGCCACTTCAGCAAGACAGTCAATATGAGAATGTGTGGGACCACCATGGCCTTCTTCATTTCCATCCATTTCTTCCATCTCTGCTTTCTAGGAGACTGTACGTAGGGTGGGTGGGAAGTTGAAGGACAGAACAACACTTCCTCCTGCATCAGAATATCTCTACTCTGCTGGCTTCATTGACTTCCTGTCTTCCAAACTCTAAATGTCCTGCCCACCGCACTCCACTCAAGGCTAAAGTGATTTCCGGTTGACCTTGCAAGGCAGCCCCTTCCTAGACCAGACACCTTTCCAACTCTGGCTTCCTTTTAGAACTTTGTTCACTGAGGCCTTTTGATTCTACTGCTTTGGATTAGTACATTGAAAGTATAGTTTGGGGACAAGATGACTCAGTATGTGAAAGTGCCCGCCATCAAGCCTGACAATTTTGGGTTCTATCCCTGGGACCCTGTGGGGCAGTGGGCTGTGAGAAGCAGCTGGGTGCTTGGTTGAGCACGAGCTTGGAACCCCAGACCATTATTGGACCGCAGGAGTTCGGCTTTGCTCCAGGACCCTGGTTCTTTTCATTAAGCTTCAGCCCTCCACAACCACTCCCACAGAGAGGTCTATGGCCATCAGTCATGAGGAACAGGCTTTAGGCCCTAGAGAGATTTACATACTAATGAGGTACCTGAAGGCCAGAAGGTGAAGCCACTTAAACATTCTTCCCCAGCCCCTCCCCCTCCCTCCCTCCCTCCCTATTTAACTCAGGTCTGCCTTGGGTTTCAGGGCGGTGCACATCCAGATTCAACCACCATCCGCCATGACATTAAACCCTGTAAAAACCCATGGACTTTTTCGTGTTATTGGGGCTGTGCTGTGAGGAACTGTGGAGCCACAACAGCCGTGTCTAACTTCTGCCTGGAGGAACCCTCAGAGTTTCCAGCCATGCTACAACGTTCCCGGAGACCCTACCTACAGCTGGTGTGCCATCATGGGGCTCAATCACCCACACAACCAAGCAAGTACAGTAACCTCTCTCCTGCGGGGTGCTGCCAGGGCCTCTTTCTTCTCCCCTCCCCCTCATTTCTCTTGGCTGTGGGCTAGCCAGTCGTGCTCCCACGTGCCCCCAGTCTCTGTCCTTCCGTGCGGCCTCTCTGCGGTCTGAGAGCCCGAGGGCTAGGGACCGACTGGTGGACAGAACTAGAAAGGTGGACAGGGCACACTCGTGATAACCATATGATCGATTGGTCATAATTCCCCATACCCTACAAAGAAAGCTCATAATAGATAAGGATGCTATGAAAAACGATGGGGAATGTGGGGAAGAAATGTCAGTAAAATACTCAAGGAGAACTTCTCAAGGAAAGATGTGGCTCTTAAGGCTGATAGGACCTGAGAAAGGTTTGTCAAAGGCAGTGAAGGCAGGTTCCCACCACGGCACATCAGTGGAGACGCTAGGGACTAGATGTAGGAAGGCTGTGAACCTCCAAAGAGTTAAAGATAGCCTCAGGGCATCTTCAAGCTTCTCAGCAGCAGCCTTAGGAGTGACGACATGACTGAAAAAAAAATAGCTGTAGACATTTAAAATATCAAAAAAATTTACCTCCAGTTGCCTTTTTAAAACAAACAAACAAAAAACCACAAAACAAAAAAACTACTGGAGAATGCCCCCCAACTCCAGTGAGAGAGTGAACCATAAAAATATATATGGATCAAGGAAATAGGACATGCAGCTAAGGGCTGGCAAAGCCTCCTCATACCATGAGACCATCTGCTTACAAGTCCAGGCTGGCAGGTCTCAAGAAGATGTCTTTTAAGATGGCGACCTAGGGAAAGGCTGATGTGAATGGAAATACCAAGACTGGTTTGGGCAAACCGGGAAAGTTTGAGGCTAGAAAATGAGAGGTCCACGAGCAGAGAAGTACCGCCAACAAAAATAAAATAAACAGTGGTCACCACAGCAAAGGCCGATCATCATTCCCAAGTCATGGAAGAGAGGACAGAAGAAGGGGGGTCAGAGGGAAGCGAAGGAGAGGTCCCTAACTGAGACCTGCAGCTCCTGCAGGCACAGCCTGAAATGGAAACTGTCATCATCTGAGCATGCGTGACAACGAACCCGGGGTCAGAGTAGACAGCACCGGCGCAGGCTGGAAACTGGAGTACTATGTCAGCACTGGGGGAGATGATAAAAACTGAAAATTAAAAAACGGGTTGCAAGAGTTGGAGAAGCCAGAATAAAGCTTGAATCTCAAGTTTTCCTAGGGCAGATATGATTCCAACAGGGTCATTGAAGGCATCTGTGTGGGGCAGCTGGGTGAGGGTGTCTGTGTAGGGATTCTCAGGGCTGTTTTGCAACTGTTAAATCATTGAAACCAAGTCTGCAGCCATTTCACATTTAAAAGTTACATAAAGAGCACTTGCCTAGCAGGCAGGGGCCCTTGTTTTGAGCTTCAGTACTGCCCAAATGTATCAGCGACTATTCAGGGCCAGGAAGCAGCCCAGCACGAGCATGAAGACTCAGACTGAATCCCAGCACCCATGTTAAAAGCTGGGTGTGGCTGTGGGAATGGAGACAGGAGGATGGCTGGAATTTACTGGTTGTCTGCCTTGTTCCAGGTTCAGTCTTAAGGGAATAATAGATATTATTATATTATTGGAGCATGGTAAAGTGAGACACTCTATCCTCCTCTGGATCCACATATGTATGGATGGGAGCTGACACTTGTGTACACACACACACCATAAACAACACAACAAACAAATCATAGTAAGAGAATATACCATCCCCAAAGCTACACCTTGCACAAGGAAGCATTATAATGGTCACCTGTACCCAGGTCCTGAGCACAGTGTCTAGAGTTTTGGTTTGGTTAAACCTCCTGGGACAGTTAACACAGCCATTAGTTCATCTTCAGTAAGAATCTGAGTCAAGGAGCACACAGTAGGCTTTCCCAGGCAGCCCTGCCCTGGGAACCTCTGCAAAGGTTCAGGCTGCTGCCCCTGAGACAGGGTCATCTCCAGGGCTGAGGGAGCAGGTGCCCAGGCAGAACTGTGCTTCTCTACACCTGCATAACTGTGGTAGAGAACACAAAAGATAAACCATAAACACACCACAGCTGTTAGCTTCTTAAAAGGAAATAAACGCCTGCCAATCACTGTCAGCAGAGGAAGCCAGCCTTCATCATGTCCTGGCAGAGCGGCATCTGGGCAGAGCCCAACCCACTCTGTTGGCAGCCACCCCAGAGGCTCGCAGGACTCATCAGCTCTCAGCTCTGGCCTGGCCCTCGGGAAGAAGAGCAGGAAGCACACCAGGGTCATGAAGCTGAGCTGAGCCTGCCAGATCTTCCCCTTCAGTTGGAGTAGAGCTGGTGAACAAATGGGGAAAGGAAGAAAGAAAAAAGGAGAAGATAGTGAATTCGGGATCACACTAATCTGAACTTAAATACTAGTGACCCCAGACTGACTTCAAATTGTGTGGCTTGGAGCGGGGAACACCCTCGAATTTCCCAGGCCTCATTGTCTTCCTGTCAGCACAGATGTTCAATCTGTGGGTTGAAAGTCAAACACCTCAGCTGAGTGCGGTGTCCCATGCCTTTAAATCCTAGCACCCAGGAGACAGAAACAGGCAGATCCCTGAGTTCAAGCCCAGCCTGGTTTATAGAACAACTTCCAGGTCAACTAGAGAGACACAGAGAAATCCTGTCTCAAAATAAGGAAAAACAAAAACAAAGAAAGAGAGAGAAAAAAAAGAAAAGAAAGAGAAAAAAGGAAAGAGAGGAAGGAAGGAAGGAAGGAAGGAAGGAAGGAAGGAAGGAAGGATGGAAGGAAGGAGAAAGACAGGCAGGTGAAAACCTCCACACAAAATGGTCCCTTGCCATTTTGTATAATGATAGTAATGGCCCAGAGAGGTTAAGAAGTTTGTCTCAGATGCTGACAGGCAGCAGCCAGGATAAAAACGCCTTAGTGTGGGTTTGAACCATGACTGGAGAGCCACTTGGCCAATGTTACATGGCTCTATAGCTCAGGAGGGGATAGATGGGAGATGGTCCACAGAGCCCTACACGAATGGGCACAAGAGGAGGAAGGAGATAGCGTTGTATTCCTGACACTGGGGAAACCTCGTGGAAGCAGGTGTCAAGCCTGCAGCTGCAGGAAGCCATCCAGCCATGGAGTCATCACTGAGACATGGTTGCCTTTCTTCACTGTGTGACGTCGAACTTCTCTCAGAGCCAAAACTTCCAGGCAGAGCTTTAGAAGGGACGTTTGAACTTGGATGTCTGTGAAAAACATTGTGAATTATGTAAGTCCCAGCGGTGGATGGAGTAGGAGAGAGCAGAGCCTGCTAGCTGGAAATCTCAGGCCTAGCTTTCTGACACACTGAAGGCTGACCAGCAGGCTAGGGAAACAACCCAGCGGGGAGAGTGCTTGTGTAGTATAGGAAGCCCTGGGTCGCATCCCCAACAAACATAGCATAAACTGGTGCAAACCTTTAATCCCAGCACTTGGGAGGTGACTTGGGACACCCAAGATTTCAAGGCGACCTTCCACCACCTAGAGAGTCTGAGTCCCAGTGGGTTTTCTTTGAAGCATCTCCTGTATCTTTCAACCAGATGTTTGATATGCCCTAGGGGAAAGGTGGCTTTTGTGAATGGCTCATATTGTGACCCTTCAGTGAATACTCTCCCACCTGCCCCCAATTCCTTATATTCCAGAGCTATAATATCCTGTAAGATAGAGACCTGTTGTGGTCATGGATTAACCCTACTTATCAGGAAAGGGATGACCAAGTCCAATTTCAAGGGGAGTTGACAACAGATTCAAACTCCAAAATTCTTCCCCAACACCTCTCCCCCCCTCTCTCCTTCTCCCTCTCCCTCTCTCCCTCTCCCTCTCCCTCTCCCTCTCCCTCTCCCTCTCCCTCTCCCTCTCCCTCTCCCTCTCCCTCTCCCTCTCCCTCTCCCTCTCCCTCTCCCTCTCCCTCCCCCTCTCCCTCTCGGCCTGCCTCTGTCTCCTGAGTGCTGGGACTAAAGGCATGACTACCACCATCTGGCTCCTAACACATATTTTAAGCCTAAGAAATCAGTGAGAATATGTGAGGCCACAGAGGAAGGAGATTCAGAGTGGGCAGTGATGTCCGTAACACCAGGGAAGGATGGTGACTATGCCAAGAAGGAATGCACAGAGTTGCTTGGCTCTGAGGTCGGGGTTTGCTGTCTACAATGTCCCTGCATGAACTCAGGAGGGGACTGCATTGCTTTTTTGTTGCTGGAAAAAAAAAAAAAAAAAACACTATAACCCAACTTGTAGAAAAAAAGAGTTTTCGTTGGCTTACAGTTTCAAAGGATTAAAATCCATAATGTTAGGGCAGAGGCAGAAGGCAGCAGGCAGCAGGGAGCAAGCAGTAGCTCACAACTTGAACCACAGCATGAAGGGGGGAGGAAGGGAGGGAGGGAGGGGGAGAGATGAGATGAGATGAGATGAGATGAGATGAGAGAGAGAGAGAGAGAGAGAGAGAGAGAGAGAGATAGAACAGAGAACAAAGGTAGCTTACACTAGGTTACCTAGAAGTGGGGAACTCTAGTTTAGGCTGGTTAAGTCTGATTCCCTGTGGTATTCTCTCCAGTGGTTACTTGAAGGTAACCACTGGCTCAACAGGAGGCCACTGACACAGGACTTCCTCCTTCACTGGTTTTGCACCCACTCACATGCTTGTTCCTTCAGAGACCTTCCTCATAGCTGTCTGCTTAGATGCAAACAGGCAAACAGGCAGATGGCACAGCATCAAGAAAACAATGACTCTTGAGTCCCATAGGCTGGTAAAGAGAGGGCAGGAGGATTGGTCTTTGATCAAGGACTTAGAGGTCTTGAGTCTTTTCTCTGCTGTGGCCTCCAGGGCAGTGTTCTTCTCAGGGGAGGAATGGGAAGAGGAGGAGGAAGAAGAAAGTTATCCTTGAGATCAGGTCTCTGGTTTTCTTCAGTATATGCTCTACCCTGAGGCTGAGATCGCATCCTGATCTAGGACTTCTTCAGACCTGACCCTTACCTGGTTCCTGCAGGAGTCCTCCAGGGAACCCAGAGCCACTCAATTTATCAAGTTTCCCTGTCTGTAAAGTGATGACACAAAGGACCTTCTCAGAGGACAAGCCAAGAGGTATCTGCCACCAGCCCTGCATGCCTCCTCTGTGAAGGAGGAGGATGTGGAGAAAGGGTCTGTCCCCAGGATACCTTATAGAGCTGTGTACAGAGCTGTGAATTCTAGTGCCAAATGTCAGGGAGGCTGTGGGTCTATCTGAGGGGTGACTGCACATACCAGTTGTGGTTACAGTTGCTGGAGACCTGTGGATTAAGTATGACCTCTCTGAAGTCTCCTACCCAGAGGGTATCTCTTCAGGGACCTCTTGATCTGGGTTTTGGAAGTCTTGGAACTTAGCCAATGGGCTATGATAGATATGATATTGAACAATTGTCTTCTCCGCAGCTGTTGGGTCCAGATCCAATAGTCACATGGAGAAGTTGAAGCAAACACTCTGGAAATGATACCTTGGGTCTCAGAGGCAAACTGAGACCCAAGCCAGCTGCCAGACTTATCAGTGGGGCAGCCTGGGAGCAGACAGCAACAGCTCTCCCAACAAGGGTCCTTTCCTCTTATGTCCACTGAGTCTACCATGACCATGGGAAGCAGAATGAGTCATGCTAGCCAAACCCTGCCAAGTTGCCAAACCCTGGAAGCAAGTATCCAAATTTACTATTTTAAAAAACCTCTACCCCCAAACTTTTTAAAATTTGTTTTTATGTTACATGTATGTGTGCTCTGCTTGTATGTCTATGTACCATGTGCATATGGTCCCTGCAGAGGCAAGAAGAGGGTTTCCAATCCCCTGACATTGGAGTTTTAGACTGTTGTGAACTGCCATGTGTGTGTTGGGAACTGAACTTGGGTCCTCTGTTGATCCAGTCCTCCAGCTCTGACACGTGGCTATTTTAAGCCACTAAATCTCAGTGCTTTGTTTCAGAGCGGTAGATGACAGGTAACTGTCACTTGCCTGTCATCAACTGAGTCAGATTTTTCTAATTCTAATTGCCTCCTGACCCCTGGGAAATAGTAAGACCATGAAGGTATGCTAGACAAACCTGAGACAATCTAGACTCTCATGCTGGCCACTGTGTCATCTCAGATAGGTCCCTCAATGTCCCTAGACACCATCTTCCCTCATCAGCAAGAGAGCTTATAAGAACATGTGCATTTGGTGTAAGGGTTATCATGAATTTGGAATACAACCCAGTTTCTGATGCATTGCTTCATGCTCCATGGATGCATTAAGCCATCGTGATTCATTACACATATACTCCATGCGGACCCTGATCATATCATGAGGAGACTGAACAAGACTTACAGAGATTATCTGCACGGGGATTATATTCTAGGGAAGACAGAGAAATTTAGGAAAACAAGACAAGAGTCTACAGAGCATGTGACAGAGACGTGGGGTAAGAGGGTGCAATAGTCAGGGTTCTCTAGAGTAACAGACTTACAAGGCCGGAGCAAGCAGGATCTTTCATATCCTATATAAGATTCCAACAGAAGGTGTGGCCCAGATTAGAGGTGGGTCTTCTCCCCTCAAGAATCCAGATTAGCAATGGATCTTACAACTTCAAGTTAAGCAAAAAATTCCCTCACAGATGTACCTCTCAATCTTAGAGTTTTAATTAATTCCAGATGTAGTCAACTTGACAATCAAGAATAGCCATCACAGAGGGTTAGCAGGTCAGGAGACATCTAAGGCAGCAGACGGCTAGAAAGAGCTGCCACCCTCAGGAAAAGCAGACTTCCAAGAAGGGAAACCAGTGTGTGCAAAGGTCCTGGGGTGGAGCTCCAAAACTCAGAGAAATCTAGTGCTACCTCTACACAGTGGAGAGAGGTGAGTGGGAGGAGCCAGTCCTGACAGATGACAGCAGGGTTATTACAGCAAGGGTAACTGACACAAGCCCAGGTTAGGAACTGACTCAGAGCAACGGCCAGTGTGTGAAGGCCTCAGAGTAACTGGAAATCCCTTACCACTCCAGTCTGTCATTCGAGCAGTCTGCGTTCTTACACCTCCTAATCCTGCTTGGGAGCACTCCCCTCAGCCCTCTGTGGTGGGGCCTTTCTTCCTCTTCCTCCAACTTAGGGCCCTAGCTGTTTGGGAAGACATCCAGACAGTGACCTGTAGTTCTTCCCAGTGCTCCCTCCACACAAGGAGCCCAGCAGGCCAGATGGCCTGGAGCCAAGCCTTGCTGTGTGTTGATCCATGTCAGCTCAAGCCACAGGATGCAGCTGGCCACCTGAGGCTCTGCAGCAGGAAGGGTCAGCTGGCTGGCTGCCCTGGACAAAGAAGCTGTTGTTCCAAAATACATCCCTCTTGAGACTAAGCCACCATGTTGGGACAACGTCTGCCCAGTGAGCAAGGGCTGTGTGGTCCAGAACCAAGACCGACAGCTCACTCAGCCAAAGATCCAGGTATGGAAGGTAGAACCTGCTTGGAGAGCCTGCAGCTGGTTACACATGAGCACATAGGTGCACACATGTACAAACACAAACCTGAACATCACATGCACAGCCCTGTATGCTTACAATGGACACACACACACACACACACACACACACACAGAGAGAGAGAGAGAGAGAGAGAGAGAGAGAGAGAGAGAGAGAGAGGCCCGACTAGTCAGCCAGCAGAGCGGATATGCTCTCTCCTGAGGCCGAGTCACTATGCAGAAAGACACAGACACATCCCTGAGTCCCTGACGTTTCTGCTTTTGCCTCCTAGATAATTGTGCCAGAAAATAGAAACACCTGCGCCCACCCAGCCCACACCACAGCAGAACGGTAATTAAGCCCTAGCAGGAGGTACCATTTTCTTGATAGCTTGCTGCCTCTCCCTGCCAGCCAGCCAACCTTCCCCAAGGTCTTTGTGATGGGTTCCAGGGGCACAGTTGGCCTCTCTTGGTCAATCTCCTCTTACAGTGGTCGTTGTGATGGTTCCCACTTCACTGTCCCCTGGGCCCTTTCTCAGTCAGTGACCTGTCCGTGAGACTAAGTACTCCCTCAGGGGCCATCCTTATGTCTTCTGACTCAAGGACATTTGAAGGACTTATGTCAGCTGTGAGCAAAAGGTGGGGTATTCTCTAGGGTTGCCAAGGACTAACTTAGTCCTTCTGGCCAGAGGGATATGCAGTTTCCTATTCTTGCCCTCCTGGGGCTTGGGCCTTTAGCTGGTTATAAATATACACCTTTCTCCCACCCCAGGTTACCTGCTGCTTTTCTCACATACCAAATATATGCCCCAGGACCTTGGCACCAACTCTCTTCTCTGTTTGAACATCACTGCCATCAATTCCTGCCTAACACCAGGACCTCAGTTCAGACATCCCCTCCTCTTGAAGGCCCGGCCTGCTTAGCTAGAATACATCTCTAACTTGTCTAACTCATGGCCCTCGGGCCTGGCCTGGCTGCTTGTTAGTATTTCCTGGGCATTTAAAAATCTCATTGGATGCCATGTCTCCTGTAGACCAATGAAGGATGTGGAAGTGGGCATTGGACAAGGACCCCATGCTGTGCCAGGACAGTCAGGACTGAGAGTTCTTGGCCTGGAGTCTTCACAAGTGCAGATCCTCCTCCTGGCGGCTGCTGTTTCATGCCCAGCTTGTCATGGATGCTGCTCTTCTTCAGCAGCTCGGCACGTGTTGCCATCACCACACGTATCAACACTGCCTACAGCTGAACCTGCTTCTTGGTGGCAGCTCATCTCACCCCAGATAGTTCTGTGCATACAGATGAAGTGAAGCTCAGAGAGGGACAGCACCTACCCAAAGCTGCATCTGGGACTTTAACTCAAGCTGCATGGCTGCAGAGCCTGGGTCCCCGGAATGACACTAAACGTTCATTTTGTGTAATCTTCACAACCCTACCAAGCCACCACTTTCAAGATGAGTTCTGAGGGTTCTGAGTCAGGGGACCTGACGAAGGTCACCGTGAAGAAATTTCAAACCCAGGCCAGGCTGGTCATGGTGGATAAAACGTTGGCTGTGCAAGCAAAGTTCAGGTGCCCAGGACCCACATAAAACTGGGCATCGTAGTTCACCTAATCTCTGCTTTTCACAGTGAGGTGGAGTGCGAGGCGGAGATCAAGGAACCTGTGAGTGCTCTTGGGCAAGCTAACAAACAACACAGAAACTCTGCCTCACACAGAATGGATGACCAGGGCGACCCCTGAGATTGTCATCTGACCTCCACACCACCACCACCTCTGGCTTTTTCCTTTTAAACCTGGATTCTGAGGATTAAACTTGGGTTCTCCAGCTTGCACAAGTGTTGATCCACTGAGCCGTCTCCCCAGCCTCTTAATTTTTTTAAACAGGGTCACACTCAGTTCTCAGGCCACCTTTGAACATTCTAGCTCAGTCAGGCCTTCACTGAATGTTCCTTCTACTTCTTCTTCCAGAGTAGCTGGGCTCCAGGCAGCATCAGGACCAGCTAGAAGCAGGCACTGGCTGTAGAGTGTACCAGCTCAGACCCATGTCATACCCCAAGTTCTGGTCCCTTGGCAGTTCGAAGCTGGCTTTTTTGGACTATAAAAATGGGAGGGAATTATTTGCAAAGACTGGGTGGTAGCAGGGAAGGCAATCTGTAAGATTCCTATGAAGTTGCAGAAGGCTCATAACAGCCAAAGCAATTTCCAGCAGCCAATGATGCTTTGAAATGGGTACAGTGGTCCTTTCTTGGTGTGGACAATATAGGAAGAAGGAGGAAAAGCCCCCGTGAGGGACCCTTTCTACAGGCGATGGCTGAGTAGGATCCTGGCACAGCAATGACATCATTCCTTCAGGGCCCCAAGGAACCATGCCCACAAGTTGTGTGTGTGTGTGTATGTGTGTGTATACGTGTCAGCTGTAGCACAGCATGGACGCAGGTGGTAACATTTGTAGGCCTCCGGCCTCCTCCACTTTCTAAGAAGGATTCTTCATTCAGCCGGCACCTTGGATGCCTGGAGACGGCTCGGCGTCAGCATCATTCCCATTAGCCAGTAATTGCTGTGCTCTCTGGGGTCAGATCTGCACTGAGCAAGAAATTGTCAGCTAAGGGCTGCGGAGGAGATCGAGAGGGGGAGAAATCAGGAGTGATGACATCTGCAGGAGAGAAGCTGGAACCTTGGGAGCTATGTGCGGAGCCGAGTTTAAACCAGGCTTCCTCATCACATGGGACATGGCTGGCCCCAGCCTCCCAGCCATCCGGTTGGCAGTGCAGAACAGGGCTGCAGACTCTGGATGAGTCTACATCTCTCCTTGTGTGTGTATTTCCACCAAGATTCCCTGACTTTGAGGGGAGTAGGCCTTTTAAATTTGAGGCCCATTACCTCTCTCGAGGCTGCTACGACCCTAGTACTAAGCCCTTAGCTCATGACACTGGCTCTTCTAGAGTCTCCAGATGTGTAAAGCAAGTTCTCCCTCTGTTCTGCTCTACTCTGTCAAGTAACCCCAGGGTGCAGGAAGACAGATCTGTGAGGGAGGAAACTATGGAACTCTGCTTTCTCCTGCTATTCACCTTTCAGCCAACCCCCCTAGCCCTGTGCTATGAGCATTCTCAGAGGGGTTAGCCTGGCAAATTCCTGGGTTCCTTCCCAGCTCAGCTGAAATAACATTGCTCTGGGGGGAGGCTGGCATCTCCACTCCCCCAGTTCTGGTCACCCCACAGGAAGCCTGGCCAGCGCTCTTCCAGCCATCTTCCTGAGTGTGTCAGTTCCAAGGTCAACTGTGCATCCCTGAGAGGCCCCCAGCATGGGACGCCTCAGCCTAGGAACCTACTGAGCAAGGCAAACCCTCCTTGGCCCATACCCAGCGGTATCCTTAGACAAGTCTGGAGGTGAACACTGACTTATGTTCAAATTTGGGAAGAGCTGTGGTAGGGGAAATCAAGTTCACGGCTGTCTGATCCAGAACAAATGTGAATACAGACAAGCAACCGCAGAAAGCATAGCTGAGGAAGAGCTGTTGGTGTCTGGGACAGGACCCAGGACCTCACAAGCCAAGGCAAGTGCTGGACACTGAGCTACATTCCCAGCCCCTCGACTCCAGCAGCTCTTTAAAGGAACAGCATATCCTAGGCTTGGGGAGGGCTCAGTTAAACAGTCCGTGCCTAGCAAGCCTGAGTTCCATCCCCAGAAGCCCTGCAAAAAAAGACCAGAGATAGTGCCACACACCTGTAATCCCAGTGCTGGGCTGAGAGGATCAGGTCAGCCAACAATCAGCCCTTCTCCACTAGTGAACCCCAGGTCCCCTGATGACATCCTGTCTCTAGGGCTTGGCTACTCAAGGCTTGTCTGGCTCTTACGTCTTTGGTTTTAGACCCTTGCATTGACCTCTGTTGGACAGGAAATTTTGCTTTGTATATCCTCTGCACGAAGACCAGTAGAAGGCTCTACTGAGGAGGTCCACCACTCCACAGAGAGACCTCCAGGAAATTCCCCCAGCTCCTTGCCTCTGGGGACTAGAGACTCCAGCATCATCAGTTAAATCCGTATTCCAGCGCAGGTGTGCTCAGATTTCTGGCTTTTTAAAGAAGAAAATTTTACTTTTTGGCCTTCTTTAACTTACAAAAATTTAGGAAAAGTCTAGGAAAGATACAGTCTAGAAAAGATTAAAAAACATCTGTAATGATCAAAGGCCCAGGCTGTGTCTACCTTGTTTTCTACTAGTAACCCAAGGCTTCCGACTCATGGTTCAAAATGGCTGGCTGCTTGAGCTCCAGCCATCTTGCTTACATCGTAGTCACTGGCAGAGAATTCTCAGTCCTTATAAGGACACTTTGGATAATTGTGCTTTCAGGCTGATAATCCTAAACTCGGTCACACCCCGGGTGTGCAAACCTTGTCTTGCTGAGAATACGTTGTGGCTCCCCGGTGCCTTCTTCCTCTTGCCTGAGTTTGTTTTGCTCTGGGTACCTTCTGCTCCTTCCACTGCAGGGTTCTGTTGACAATGACCGCTGAGAGCACCCAGGCTGAGGGGAGCATGCTATCCTCAAGTGAAATGGCAGCTCTCTGGAGAACCTTCCTGGTCCCCAGGCAGGGGCTTCTAATGGTCTCAATGTCTTTGGGTGGTCTTCCTCCTGGCATCTGTTGCCATGGTAACTTGCCACTGACTTGAATTGTGCTTCATCCATCATCCTCTCTGTTGCTGATGCTGAACTCCCAGACACAGTGCTACACTACAGGGCCATCTGAAGCCTATCTGTGGCAACAGAGGATGTCTCTTTCCTCAGGGCATCCTCCATATGTGATCAGTGGGAAGCCTAGTCTGGCTGGCAGAAGCAGTCCTGGTCTCCATTAGAGAAGAGCATAACCAAACCTGGCCCCTCCTGTTTCTGCTCTGCTTCCTGTCCCCTGGGAATTGAACTGTTCTATGTCCCATGCTACAGCCACCAAGATGTCCTGCTTCACTGTGTGTCTAGAACCAAGAGAGCCCAGGAGTGCAAACTGACGCCTCTGAAAGCCTGAGACAAAACAAGTCATTTTAAAGCTGTCCCCTGGGCACACGTGGACGGCTGGCAAACACAGGGAGCATGTCCTAGCTCTCTCTTAAACTGGGAAGCAAGGCTCATACTGTGGCTCTGGGCTTTCCACATGTGACCTCAGCCTTTTTGTCCCCATCGGATGCTCTCTGATCTACCTTCCCATGCTGCAAATGTGTGCATACATGCGTGTGTGCGTGCAAGTGTGTGTGTGCATGTGTGTGCTTGTGTGTATCCCATGCTACAAGTGCGTGTGTGCGTGTGTGTGTGTGTGCACATGTGTGTGTGTGTGTGCGCGCGCGCATGCGCGCGCGCTGAACTGTACTCAACATACTTCTCTCCTTGGGGCAAGGATTCCAGTTCCTGGGGTTTTGTTTTCCATTTAGAGATCAAAGGAGCAGAAATTCGGGGACTCTGGGCCCACAGGCAAAGCAAAACAGGAGAGGTGTGGAGTGGAGGTACTCTTATTAACCTAACAGCTGGCATGAGGGTTCCTGTCACAGGAACAAGATAATGTTTGGAAAAAAAAATATTTTGACAAGTGCTGGGGAAGGAGGGAGAACCTGTGAGCCTTGTGTCAATGTCTCAGAGCATGGGAGGACCGTGCTAAAAGCATGGGAGGATGGTGATCAGAGCACAGGAGGACAGTGCTCTGGACAAAGGTGTTTACAACTAGCCAAAGAGCAGTAGCGATATCTATTGATAGCCTGCACTGCTTCAAGCACCATGAACTTTCAGTACCTAACATCCCAGGACAATAAGTGCACTTGACTACAGAGGAAGGGACACACTAGACAACCACCCCTGTCAGCCAACAGAGGAGGAACCCCGCTGCCAGGCCTATCAGCAAGACCAAAGGCGCATGTCTCGTGAACAGCCATTGCTTCAGTTCTTAAAGATTTCTCTTTCTCATGTGTCATCAAAACGTTGGGTGGATAAAGGCTGAGACGCAGCTCAGCTGACAGTGCTTTTCACAGCATTTGTGAAGCCTTGGGTTTGATCTCGGCTGCATAACCACGTGGTGGCACACAACAAATCCAGGCATGCGGGTGGTGGAGACAGAAAGATCAAGGGTTCAAAGTCATCCTTTGGTACTTGGGGAGTCTGCGGCCAGCCTGGGGTATGTGAGATCCTCCTTCAAAAAGCAAATCACAATGAAGTGCAGCCAAACTTGTAAGTGCTAGGCTGAGCTTCTTGGCCTATTTAAGTAACTATAACAAAGTGCTTTACACAGGGGTCATTTGTAAGCAGGAGACGTTGGTTGTTTGCTTGTTTTTCCTCCCAGTTCTGGAAGTTGAAACTTCAGAATTATGGATCCAGCAACTCAGTGTCTAAAATGGCACGGTAGCTGTGTCCCCACAGTGTGCGAAGGCAGAGGGGTAAAAGAGGCCAGACTGACTCCCTCAGAGGTTCTAGTGAGCTTCCTAACAAGTACATAAAATGCCCCAGCCTTCCCTGTGGATATCTGGCTGAGAACATCGAGCTGTTAAATACTGAGGCAGTGTTAACACCTAACCACATACCTTTATTGTGGCCACCATTTTAACTTTTTACTTCTCCCTTAAATAGCTAAGCTGCAGGGGTGCTAGGGCCTTTTGACTCCCTGATTGACAGCTCTGAGACCCTCTCCTGGGTCCCACTGCCTGGTGTAGCTGCTGTAAACAGTTTGCACTGGGCTTTTTGTCAGGGACAAGTGCAAGGCCTTTATGAACTCTAGCAGCCAGTGTCACCTAGAGTCCAATCCCCTGCCTCTAGCTGCTGCAAACACTTTTTTTTTTGTTGTTTTGTTTTGTTTTTGTTTTTGTTTTTTTTTCACTTTTGTGACCTTGAACTTCTGATCCTCCTGCCTCTATCTCTGAGCGTTTGGATCACGGGCACGCACCACCACACCCTACTCAAGTAATGCATGAGATCAAGCCGAGGGCTGCTAGGCAGATGCTACCGACTGAGCTGCATCCTCAGTCCCCGATAGAATGTTTAATGGCAGCAAATCCCTCCCTTTACCTGTTGGCAATGTGGCTCTGTCAAGGCTCCCATTTACCCACGATCTAGTTTTCTGTCTCTTTTAATCTCAGCTGGCCTGAGACTCATTCCATCAGTCAAAACTTGAAAATGTAATATTATATGAGTTTTGGAAATTAGGTTCCAAGAGACCTTTCAATCAACCCTCGCTCTCTTAGAATATACATGAGGTCTGGAACGGTAGCAGCCATCCTGTGGCCATGACAACAACAACACAAAGTCAAGCCATCTTGGGAAAGAATCTGCAGCTCCAAGGAACTACTGACATTTTTGAGGGCTATATAACCATCTCATCACATACTGTAAGATGAAAAAAAATCTATTTTTTTAAGAGTTTATATATCAGACCAGTGGTTCCCTGTGTGGGTCTCAGCTTAGACCACAGTTTCTGCTCCATGTAGGAACGTATGGGGAAGCAGGTGTCTGGGCCTCACTGAGCTATGCAGGCTCACCATCTCTAAGCCCTCTGAATGACGTGTACACACAACACACATTGGGGGTTGGGGGGTCGTGTTGTAAAGATGCTTGCTCGGGTACCTGCGAGACCTGGTACATGTCTGCTCGCCTCTGAGCTCGCATCTGTTGATGCCATGTCTCGCTAGGCTCCTGCTCAGATCCGTCCCCTGCCCAGCATGCCCATTTTCCCTCTTCAGTGCCAGATCTTCATGTAGCGAATTAATTTACATCGCCGGAGCCCAGCACGGCAGGAAGGTCAGCGGTGGCAATTTGGTGAGGGAAATGACTGTTTTCTAGCTCTGGCCTCAGCAGTGCCAGTGGGTTGGACATCAACAAAGTGCTGTGAAATAGTCCTGTTTGCAAGTGTGTGCCTCCAGTGGAAAACCCCGAGTGGGTGTTTGTCGCTGACCCTCCATGTCAGTTCAGAAGACTGGCCTGTGGGCTTCAGGTCCTCCTGCCCCTGTATTTATGGACTCCCCAGGACTCCCCTCTTCCTCAGTCCCTAGCTGAGCCTGCAAATGGGGAGTGGGTGGGAAGGAGACTAGGAGGTGATGTAGGATTGTGCAGAGGTCACTGCACACCGAAACAGCCCAACTCTTGGTAGCTTAAAACATCAAAGATTTACTGTGAATTCAGCAGGTGGTTAGCAGAGCCCCCAGGAGTCTGTCCTGTGTATATAACAGGAGCCACAGGAGATGGGGTAGACCTGATGCTGGGCCATTCTCTCTTCACATAGCCTGTCAGTCCAGCCAAGGTCCTGTCAGAACACTGAAGAAAAGACAGTGGATAGCCCATGAAGAGGGGAGTCTGAACTCTGCCTGGAAGGACCACTTCATTGCCCATTCTGCCTTCTCCAGCCCTTCACATTAGCAGGCACACACTGTAGTGGTGGGAGCCAAGAGACAGGCTGGCTAATGCAGGGCCCAGTGTTTCCACTGGGAGAGGCAGACAGAACAAAGGGACCACCGTAGTGGGTGCAAAGGTCCCTGGCTTGGGAAAGTTTAGGGCCCAAGTGTCTGGAGCCCAGGCTTGCTGACATCAAGTCAGGACCTACTGTGTTCTCAGTAAGTGTTTTATGAATGCATGTCAGAGGGTATGAGAAGAATCAAAGGACCGGAACTCCCACAGGCGTGATCTTGGGTATACATGTTTACTGTCCTCTTGTCTCAGTCTCTCCCTCGGTTTCCTTTCTTCCTTTCTTCCTTCCTTTCTTCTTTCCTTTTCTTCCTCCTGCCTGCCTGTCTTCTGCCCCTCTCCTTCCCTCTTTTCCTCCTTCTTTTTCAGGTAGCCCAGGCTAGCCTTAAGCTTGCTATGTAACTGGCTCAGCATAGCCAGATTGGGAACTCCATCTTCAAAGGTCCCACTAGTGGAAGCCAGTTCCAGTCAGCCTTAGCCAGACTGTGGCTCCCAGCAGGAGAGGAATTGAAGAACCCACTTGGCCCCAGAGTCCACATAAGCAGGCAGCAGGCTGAGGTCTAGCAAGGCAGGAACAGCGAGGGGGTGATTTGGCTGTGGATAGGAACAGTTCCCGGATGAGAGGGATGCTTAGAAAGAGTGAGTCAGGAGCTGACACCAGCAAAACCTCTCTAAGATGAGGTCACTAGCCAAGGTCACCCCCTGACAGACAGGACAAGCAAGGCTGGGGTTCAAAAAGAGAGGAGAGACCTTCCCCAATGTGGTCCACAGCAGTGAGAGGTACAGACCTTCTCTCTTTCCCTCCCTCCCTCCTTCCCTCCTTTTCCCTCCCTCTCCCCTTCTCTCTCATATTGATTTACTTATCTTTTATGTGTATGGGTGTTTTGTTTGCCTGTGTAAATATGCCCTGTGTCCAAGCAGTGCTTGTGGAGGCCAGAAGAGGGCGTTGGTTTCCTGGAAGTGGGTGGTTGTGAGCTGCCTTGTGAGTGCTGCAAACAGAACCAGGATCCTCTGCAAACAACAAGCACTCCCCATGGTTGAGCCTGTTGGGGAATGGTTCTAATATTTTGATTTAATTGGGAATCTGCATGTCCAAATGCTGAAGGCCTTTGTTAGTTTTTGATTGAACAACAAAGATGCCAGCAGCCAATGATTGGGCGAAGGGAGACAGGGTGGGACCTTTAGATTTACGTGGGCAGGGAACTGGGAAAAAGGAGACAGAAGATCACCATGATGTGGTGGGAGACAGATCAGATTTAAAGCTGCAGGGGCAGAGTCAACAAGCCATGTAAGGATTCGGGTAAGTGGCCACTGGCCACTTCCCTGATTGGGCCTGGGGTAGCAGGCAGACGATTAGAACTGCCCAGCCATTGAGCTAGACGGCATATTAAAATAATCTTGTGTGTGTGTGTGTGTGTGTGTGTGTGTGTGTGCGCGCGCGCGCGCATTTCATTCCAGGATCCAGGGAACTGCTGGGCAGGTGGCTGGAGGAGATCAACCTGCAGGGAGAATAAAGCAGAGTAGCCAGACTCCGAGCTACAGGAGTGTCTCTCCAGCCCCACCTTTTCTCTTCTTCCCTATCTCTGTTCCTCTTTCATAAGCTCAGCTTTGTGACCACTCAGGACATACTGGATCTTCTGTGGGTCAGTGGCAGCTGGGACAAAGGCAGAGAGCCATGCTGTAGCCTGCAGCAGCCTGAGGCACTCTCTAATCTTTTAGGGACCTTGACTCAGATCTGTCCCATTCTTGGTCACACTGAGGAAAGGCATAGCAGAGAGCATGACTGTGGACTTGGCCAAGAGCAGTTGCTCGGGCATACCTTAGCGTGCCTTAGCATGCCTGTTTATCAGCCCTGTGTATCAGCCCTGTGCATACTGTTTGGCGCCTCTGAAGCGACATCTCAAAGCTGTGCTCCTCTGTATCAATAAGTTGAGAGTATAGAATGGCTCTGGAGATACCTTTGTCAGGGCTCTGTTCTGATAAGATAAAACCAGGAGCTGCAGAAGAGAGGCTAGGCATGCCTGTTTACTGTAAGGGCGATTTCTGGTGAGATTTTGGGGAAATTGCAGGTTTCCAACCGGATAGGGGGAAAGGTCATACATTCTCAGACCTTAAGCACCTGTTGGTGTATTCTTAATAGAAATAGAGCTATAGAAAAGGAATCTCATCTCTCTGTTGGCATCTTCCAGACCTTGGCTGTGTTAAAATTCTTGACTGTCACCTGGCAAAGGCTTCAATCAGACTCTGAGATGAGTGGCTTCTTTTCCTCTCATGTCCCCACAATTTGTCTGTCTTTCAATCTCACCTCAGGGTCAGTAATGGTTGTAGAAACACTTTGCAGCCTCAACTGGCTCTACAGGAGAATTGTAGGGTGTGCATGTGTGTGCATGTGTGTGTGTGTGTGTGTGTGTGTGTGTGTGTGTGTGTGTGCACAGAAGCCAGAGGTCAGCATTGGGTGACTTCTTCGGTTCCACTCCATCTTGTTATTCTGGGCAGGGTCTCTCACTGAACCCAGAGTTCAACCTTTATCTACGCTGTCTGGCCAGTCATTCCCAGGGATCTCTCTTTCTTTACAGGAATGGGATTACAGGAACCAAACGACGTTACCTTTTTGTGTAGATGTTGGGATCCAAACTCAGGTCCTCTTTTTTGCATAGCAAACATTTTACTGACTGGGCCAGCACTACCCCACACCCAGCCCCACATCCCAGCTTTAACAACCAGTACTGACCTTCTGCAAATGCTTCACCGCTTCACCGTAATTGGCTCTGCTCCTGGAGCTGGCAGTCACTGTCTAAGCTAGGAAAGCTACAGCGACCTCTTGCCACTCACAACCTCCTTATCCTGGAGCTGGCATCTCAAAACACTGACTGCTTTCTCCTCAGTGCAGGCAAGGGAGTGAACGGAGTCCCTAGGCAGTGAGGTGAGACTCAGGGACACTCCCATCTGTCAGAGGCAATCTGTCCATCTGGGACAGGATGAGGCCTACCAAACTCCATATCAGCTGGGCCCAATGTAAGTGTCCAAGCCCTCAAAGATGACCCTTTTCTGATCGGGAGTTCCCCAAGCAAGCAAATTCAGGAAATGTCTCTTGGAAGAGGCAAGCCTGGAACTGCAGAGTGAGGGCTGCATGCTTCCCCAGTGTCCTCTGTATGACAATCGGGGCCACCTTGGGAAGGACTGTTACGTATGAGACCCTTGCTTCCTGCGAGCAAGCTGGACAGGGGATCTGCAAAGTGGTGCTGGGAAGGACCCTGGAGGCCTCAGGAGAGCTCACCTGCCATTATGGATGCTATCCCTCTGTGAAACCATCAGAGCCAGTCCCAGGCTAGATTGGAGCCTTCCTCCAGTCTGAAGGAAGGTGTGGAGCCATGGCTCATCCCATGAGCACTGGACATGATTCTGCTCTAGACTGCAGGTCACACCCTCACTCACACCTGGAAGCCCCACATTTAATGTGTTGACAATAGGGGGTGGGGCTGTAGGGAGGAGATGGGTTTGGATGAAGTTATTAGGGTGGGGGTAGGGTGGGAGTGGGGGGGGGATGGTGGGATTGGTGTTCCTGTAAGAAGAGGAAGGAAGCCCAGAATTACTCTCTCCCTCTGCCTCTGTGTGTGTCTCTTTTATTTGTTTGTGTTTTCACATATGTGCATTATATGTGCATATGGGGGTGGGGCAAAGGTCAATGTCTAGTGTCCCCCTTAGTCACTCTAACTTCTCACTGAACCTAGAGCTCTACCGCTCAAGAGTGGGAGTGTAACTGAGCTTGACCCAGGTCTAGTCATGTGTGTTAAAGATGGGGCTGAGACTGACAGGACAGGGACAGGAGCAGCTACCAAGGAAAACCCAGGAGAAGGCAGAAGAGGCATTCATTCCAGGCTCCACCCACCAGCCTGGTTTCCTCCAGGGTAGAAACTCCTCACACATTCCTGAGTCATAAATGTGACTGGAGGTGGCCAGGCAGGTGTCCAGCAAGGCGGGTGAATACAGTCCAAACCTCTGTGGAAAATGGAAAAGACAGTCAGTCCGCTCGGAGTCACCCTGGCTGAGGCTGAGGCTGAGGCTGGAGGATGTGCTGTGACAAATAGGGTTTTAGGTGGGACCAAGGCTACCTGGCCCTCTGGAAGCTACTGCAGGCTTTATGCTCAGTATAGACTGAAAACCATGCAGCCTGGAGGATGTACAGGGGATGCTGGGGGTCCTGGGTTCTCCAACTTTAGAAAGACTGTGCTCATCTCCAGAGTGATGAATGTTCATTTTATGGGCACCAGTCTCCTCGCCCATCACAAGCCGGAGTGTGCACAGTCTGGAGTTGTCTTTGACACCGCCCTGGTGAGAACCGTCTGGCTTAGCATCCTCCTGGCCTTGCCTCCTGCCAGCATCGAGATGATCCTCTTAACCTGAAAATTATATCCTTCCCTCTGCAGATTGATTCCCGTCTGTGATTTTTTTTTCCTGTCACACCCAAAGTCTTCCTCATGCTGCTCAAGGCACCAAACATCCCGATCAGTTTCATGCTGAGTCTGCAGGTCAGCCCACTCTCTCGATTCAGTCTCTTCTCTGGTACAGCAGCACCTCAGGGCCTTCACGTGTGCTAGCTTGCTGTTCCAGGAGTCGTCTCTCCGCATGTTCCTTCCAGAGACACATCTTGACATACAGCCTTGCTGCGCTTCTTCCTGAACAGCATCCCTGCCTCTCTCAGGCTCCCAGCCCCTTTCCGTCTCCACTGACTGCAAAGTGTCCACCTGTTGCTACCTATTGGCCTCCAGCAGTGCTGTCCTGATATGCTCTGTGACCACAATCACCAGCCACCTACAGCCAATGAGCCCTTGAAATGTGGTCAGTGTGACACAGAACCTGGGTTTTAACTTTTCTTTCGTTTTATAGGTTTGATGTATGATTCTCCATACGTAGCTGCAGTTCCTCATGGTGATGACGCAGGGGTTGTAGTTTCTCCCGCAAAGGACGCCGCTGTTGTTAGGAGTTTCTAGAAAGAGATTCCACTGTGTCCGTGACTATACCACACAGCTGAAAGTGTTTCCTGATACACACAGTAGGTGCTGAAAAAGGACTCATGATGAGGAACTATTATTACACAATTATATCCATATCTCCGCCCCCCCCCTTCATCTTTCTCAGCAAGTTCCCATTAAAGAAGCTTCCTCTGGCCCATTCCCACTGTGCTTCCTGGTGACCAACAGCAGGGACTTGGGCTGGAGAATCTGGCCCCTGTGACTTGAGCAGCAGAGGTGAGAGAGGAGCTGCAGTCTCGGCTGGAGACAATGGGATCCCAGGGGCCCTTGAGCTCCAGGCTGAGCCTCCCAAGGTGCTCTGTGGTGATAAATGGGAAAAAAAAATCCAGGAGCCTGCAGGCCACTAGGGTTTAAACAAGGATGTTTCCTGGTGTTCCATGGGCTTGCCTTGGGAAAATGAGGTCTAAGGAGGTCCAACTGGAGGCTTGGTGGGAAGCAGTCACTGATTCCTGGTGCTGGTCAGAGACAGTGAACAGGAGGCAGGCGTTCATTATCTCTGAAGACAGAAGGTAAGAAGGGGCCCTGAGGCAGCCACTTCAGCAAACAGCAAACATAGTGAACCAGGATGCCAGGTCAAAGAAGAATTCCAAATAGGCTGTAGTTTCTCAGCTGAAGTGTCCAGAGGCCAGGACACACTTATTTTTTAAGTGACTAGTGGAGCTTGAGGGATGGGGGATTGATGGAGCACTTGTCTGCCATACACAGACGCTGGGTTTAATCCTTGGTACTCTGGAACCTGGATGCCCTGGTACACAACTATAATTGCAGCTCTTGAGAGATAGAGGCAGGGGATCTGGATCTGAGGGTTGTCCTTGGATACACAGGGAGTCTGAGTTCAGCTTGGGCTACATGAGATGCTGTCTCAAAACAAACAAATCAGCAAAATGTGACCATCGTATCTGGAAAGTAAAGGTGGCTGGCCAGTGGGTTCACAGTGTCAATCAGACCCAGGCAGCTATGACAACTTAGGTCAGACCAGACACCGCACCCAGAATCTCTCGAATTACGTCCTTTGCTTCTTGATGGAGTTCAAGCCACCTTCCAGATTCCCTAGCATTCTGCTGCTCCAGACACCACCCAGACTCCTTCACCCTCACTATGCCTCTGACTGGAGCACATCTCCTCGATGGCATCCTTAGCAGGACGCTCACTCTCCTGAGAGGCAGTTCCTTTATACTGTAGAGTTTCTCCTCCATCGTATGCAGACCTTGTTCTACATCACCCTCTGACCCCAAAGTCTGTGTTGTCATCACTATGCAGAGTCCAGCACCAGCCCCACCCTGGTAGGTGTTGTATAAACTGTATGAATGATCGAGAGTTAGCCCAGAAGAGGCAACGCTGGAAGCATCCTGCAGTCACTCCCAAGACAGCCTGTTACTCTGCCTAGGAACAGCCTGAGCCTGAAGATAGCACAGGAGCCCACTGGCCTGGTGCAGAGACCTGGAGGCTAACAGCAGGATCCTGGAGTGACCCCAGCAGCTCGCTATGGGCAATGCCCTCTTGCTCACCTAGCTAACCTTAGTGTCCCTCCAGTTCTACCCTTGTGTAAGACAGCTGTTCCTGCACCCTCCCTACTCCAATTGGCTGCCACCGTGTATAGCCATGGCAGCCATGCTACCTCAGATGGCCTAGAATGTGGTAGGCAGGAGGTGAAAGCAAGAGAAAACCAGTAACCAAAGGCAAGCACCCAGCCTAACAGTTCCCGCTAACTCCTATAGCACAGCCGGAGAGGGGTGGGGGTGTCAGCTGGCAGGTGTAGCACCACCAGAATGTGTCTCTGGCACCTGAGCAGGACCAGATTTCACCCAGCATCCTGGGCGGTTGGCACATGTGTGAAGAGGAACCAGGAGGTGGGATTTTAGTGCATTTTGTGGAACAGGATGGAAGCTGGGAAGGGAGGGAGCCAGACTGGGTGCATCTTGTGGAGCAGAATGGAGGCTGAGGAGGGAAGAAGCCAGACTGGGAGCAGCTGTGATCTGGAGAAGAGCTATCTATGGCCCTTGCTCTGGCCACCTGGAGGATGCCTGGTGTTCCCACTTCCCAGAAACCCATTCCCCATCCGAGACACCATCCTGGACTCCTTTTAGCATCTACTTGACTCCACTCTCAAGTTCCCAGCCACAGCCTAGACCACTCTCTGAGTGCAGAGCCTGGTTCAGTGCTAGGTGGTCACCCTGAGAGTCCTGAGCCTTTGGCTGGGATCCCTGAGAAAGAGAGAGGCCCTCTCAATGTGGGAAAGAAAGCCTGGCGAACAGATTCTATTTTAGGAAAAGGCTAGAGCCAGGACAGAGCTGAGTGTGGTGGTTCACACCCGGAATACTGGCACCTGGGAGGCTAAGGCAGGAGTGTGGTTACAAGTTCAAGCCCAGCCTGAGCTACTTAATGAACTCCATATCTGCTGGGCTGTAGGGTTGTCTGTCTGTCTCAAACTAGGACAAGGAGAGAAGGAGGAGAGAGAGAGGGAGAGAGAGAGAGAGAGAGAGAGAGAGAGAGAGAGAGAGAGAGAGACAGAGACAGAGACAGAGACAGAGAGACAGACAGAGACAGACAGACAGAGACAGACAGACAGAGACAGAGAGAGACAGACAGAGAGAGAAGAGGAGGAGGAGAGAGGGAGGGAGGAGGAAAAAGAAGAGGAGGAACAGAAGAAGAAGGAGGAGAGGAGATAGACAACAAATGAAAGACCAGAACAGAGTAAGGAAAGCAGAATTCAGAACTAGGTGTACACCTGCTTGGTAGTCCTAGCACTCAGGAGGTATAAACAAGTGGGGTCCAGGAGTTTGAGGCTAGCCTCATTTATATAGTGATTTTGAGAGCAGAATGGGCTATGAGACCTAGTTTCAAATCTAAACAAGGGGGGGGGGGCGGTGGGTAGAAGCCAGAACAAGAAAGACGAGGAAGAAAAGAATGGACCCAAATGACACAGGCTGAGTTCCTGGACCCACAGCACCTGGAGCTGATACACTGGATAACATGAGCAAAACAAGGAGCTGAAACACAAAGAACCAATTAATCCTCTTTAGTCCCACTCAGTCATACAAGCCTGGTGCGAGCCCTCAGGACGCGTGACATGTCCCACTATAGATTGCTAAAGCAGCAACCTTACTCAAGAAAGACACCCCATCCCCAGTCTCCCATTCATCTCTCCCTCTACCCTGTAATTAGAACTGATGCGTCAGAGCACCCCAAGATGGAGCCGACTGGCTCCCTCCTGCTTCCCACTGTAGCTACTGGGCTTTTGTGTGCATTTAACCTCCATTTTTCTATGTATTTAACCCCTCTTTGTTTAACCTGCACCCAGGGCATGCTGGGGGTGGGGGAGCGTCTTTTATGGCATCAGGATCTCTTCCACTCATATCCACCAGGAGCCAGCTCCAGGTGGAGTGTGTTTCTGGTCCAGAGGAATTTCCAGCTGCTAAGCAGCTGCCAGCTTTGCTAACCTACCATGATCTCTCTCCATCTTTCGCTGCAGTGGCTCATGGGAAAACAGTAAGGAGAAAGCAGGTGCATCCCTTAGTCACCCTTTGTGGCTTCCATTTCAGCACCCCCACCTCCCGGCAGCTGTTACCTTCAGGTGAATTCCCCCCTCTGAGATCTTTTTCACTGCGATAAAGCCACTTACTGTGAAATCTGTCACTTTAAGCATCCATAAGTGACCAGCTCTGTGGCAGTAAGTGCACTTGCCTTGCTCTGCAGCCTGCAGTGCCATCCATCTCCAGAGCTCTTGTCATCTCACAGAACAGAAACTCAGCCCCCTGTTCTCCTCCCTCAGTCCCAGACCCTTCCACCTTCCAGTCTCTGTCTCACATTCTTCACAGAAGAGGAATCTCTCCCTCAGCAGTTGCTCTCTGTGATTTCACATAAAGTAGTGTCCTCAAGACCTCAAGATTTTTTGGTGTCATCCCACATGTCACAATCTCTTCCTTTTCAAGACTGAGTAATATTCCACTGCCCACTTCTTTATCCGCTACACAAAGGTTGGAGCTGACTTCCACAGCAACTTGAGCCACTGGCATCTGGGTCCTGTGCAACCCAAGCCTCTTGCATGGGGTGTTTTACAGTGAGAGGGAGGGTAAAGTCCAGCATCTATCCTCTCCCCTTCCCAAACAACTGCCTACCAGGGAGAAGAAAAGGAAGGACAGGGATGGCTCCGTGGTTAAAGCGATCGCTGTATTGATGACTGGAGTTTGCACCCCTGGGACCTGTATAAACATTGAGTGGGATGGAGGTCTGCCTGTGATGCTAGCCTTCAAAAGTGAAAACAAGATTCCCCAGAGTAAGCTGGCAAGGAAGATTAACCACACCACCGAGCTCTGGAATCGATTGAGAGACCTAGTCTCCCTGAATAGGGTGGATGAGCCATCAAGGGTGACTCCTGGCCTTAACCTCAAGCCTCCACATCCACATCCACCTGCTGGGGATTGGTTCTAATGCTTTGTCTTAGTTTGGCTCCCAAAATCACGTGGGAATCTACATGACCAGAAGCTGAGGGTCCCTGTCTCCTGAGGGTTTTTGATTTATCAATAAAGTGACTAACAGCCAATGGCTGGGCAGGGAGATGGAGGTGGGACTTTTAGATTTCCTGGGCAAGGGATGAAAGGAAGGAGGAACAGAATCACCATGATGGGAAGCAGAGAGATGAGACTTAAGAGCTGCAGGAGAGAAATCATCCTGTAAGAGTCAGGGGAGCTGCCCCAGGGGTCACTCCCCCAATTGGGTCTGGGGTGGCAGAGATGAAACGTAGATTTAGCAAGTGTTAACTCAGGAATATTGGAGGGGAGTGTGTTAGGCACATGGAAGTTCAGGAGTGGCCCAGCCATTGAGCTAGTTAAGGCATATCAAACGATAAAGGTTGCGTGTGTGTGTGTGTGTGTGTGTGTGTGTGTGTGTGTGTTTTCATTCATGAATCCAGAGAACTCTGATGAGTGTTAAGAAGCTGAATTACCCGTTGGGAGCTCAGAGCAGTTTAACAAATTACTGCTACATGTACTCCCCACCATGAAAGCACACATGTACAGTACACTTTGAACATGTGTGCCCTCTTACACATACACATGCAGAAACAGGTGCACACACATGCAGAAACATGCTCACACAGACACACACAGACACACACACACACACACAGAGAGAGAGAGAGAGAGAGAGAGAGAGAGAGAGAGAGAGAGAGAGAGAGAAGGGGATGGTAAGAGGGCAGGCTAGCCTCTGTAGTGTTGAGTCCTGATTGCTTCTCCATGTAGATCACTACCTGCTAAAAGCCAGGAACCTGGAGTCCACACATAAGTGCCCAACTGTCCTCCTCATTGCCTGGGTGATGTTCACAGGGGGAATGACAAGGTGAGGACAGGCAAAAAGTGACCTAGGTGACAAATTGCACCTTCTGGGGATTTGCAGTGTCACCTCTGCAGGGAATGAAATTAAACACCTGCTTCATTTCTGGAAGCAGCTTCCTGGGTCTGAGATTGCAGGGGGTAGAGAAGTGGCTTAGGGCTCCCTGTATTCTGTATCCCTCCTCCTGGGACTCCAGGCTCTCTGGCAGTTGTGGAAATGGAGCAGGCACCTGTCTGGGCAAAGGGAAGAGGGAGTTTTCCATCACCAATTTCCTTGTTCTTGAATGGAGAGAGGTGAGTTTAGCAGGTGCAGACATCTGCAAGCTTCTGCAAACCCAAGGACCACCCCAAACACTCATGCTCATGCCATCCTCAGACAGATTCTAAAACCTTCCACTCCTGGAACCCAGCTGGCTTGAGGCGCTGCTAGGACTGGTGGCTGTGGGTACTTCTACCAACAGTGAGGGACAGGGAAGAAGTGGCACAGTTCTCCCAGGCTACCCTCAGAGATGAGCAACCTCCTGCTGCGGGAACTGGGCTGTGTCCACCTCCCCACAACTACCTCCTTGGATAGCATCCCATCCAGGCGCTCAGCCCACTGACCCGGGGCTGTACTCAAGTGACCTGCTTGGACTGATGCCTCCCTCCCCCCACTCCCCTTCCCTCAGCATCAGTTTCTCTTCCTAACAGCATATGAACAGGTTGTGGTTTCTCTACCTTAACTAGAACCCACAGAATCTCCACCCCCGCTTAGTCCCTGCACACCTGTGTCCTCTGCTGCCCTTTACAGTGGAGGCCTTGAAGGGCAGCCAGGCTGTCTGAGAGCATCCCGTTCTAACCCCACTTTCATCAAGTTTATCATCTTAACCCCACCCAAAGCACCTTGTCAGGAGCACTGATGGCCTCCCACCTCCTCCTTCCCATCCTCCTCCTCCTCTTCCTCTTCCACCTCTTCCTCTTCCACCTCTTCCTCTTCTTCTTCCTTTTCTTCCTCTTCCTCCTCCTCCTCCTTCTCCAGCCCCTCATTTCTGTTTTCCTCCCAACCTTCAACTGCCATCATGGGCTTCTAACACCTCATCTAGCAGCCTCAGGGCCCTGCAGCTTCTCTCTGTCTACTCCTTAGAAGCTTAGGCTGGGCACTCAGCTTACTGTTGTGCCTCTGGTATGTGGTCCCTCCACCCCTATATGGGCCTCTGTAGCCCCTCCTCTAACTATTCCAGTCTCTACCCCACTGTGCTCTTTCTCAGTTTCTTTCTAATCCACCCACCTCTCCTTCCAGGGTCATCTTTGCATGTCATCCCTCTGTCCCCAAAGACTACACCCCAGCCCAGGCACAAGCCTTCTCGTTTAGTTAGGGTTTTCATTGCTGTGCACAGACACTATGACCAAGAACTCTTCTTATAAAGACAACATTTAATTGGTACTGGATTACAGGTTCAGAGGTTCAGTCCATTATCATCAAATTGGGAGCACTGAAGCATCCAGGCAGGCAAGGTGCAGGCAGAGCTGAGACTTCTATATCTTCATCTAGAGGCTGCTAGGAAAATACTGGCTTCCAGGCAGCTAGGATGAGAGTCTTAAAGCCCAAGCCCACACCCACAGTGACATACCTACTCTAACAAGGCCACACCAACTCTAACAGGGCCACACCTTCTAATAGTGCCACTTCCTAGGGCGAGCATATACAAACCATCACACCTTCTAGGCTCGGGATCACTCATCATTTTCTCTGTGCATTGCCAATTTCTATTGCAATCTCTAGTACTTCATCCGACTCACTCTTATCCCCACAAGGGGTGCCCTGCTTCCCACAAAAGCAATCCTTGGGACTGTCTGTTTAGCTCTACTGCGGTCTCCTGACCTGTGTACCAATATCCTCCTGGTAGGAGGATCCCCACACTCTCCACCCTTATCCCCAGGGTACAGCTTCTGGTTCACGAGAACTCTGGTCAGACACTGAGTCGGAGCATGCAGTCCAGAGACTGGTGACTGAGGACTGCTGCCACCACCTCCTCTGTCACCTGTGCACAATGGGAGGAAGTAAGCACCCGGGGACACAAGACCTGGTGACCAACCACAGATCCACACATTTGGATGGGTCCTGCTCTGTGACCAATGGACGCCCCCTACTGTAAGACCCCATACTGCAAGGAAAACTAGTGGCCAGGATGGAGCCATTGTGGCTCTGTTTAGTTAGTCAGACTTCTTTCCTTTTGCTGCCAGGATCCTGGACAAATGTAAGCCGGTCAGAGGAAGCTGCTTCACTAGAAGGAAAACAGACCCTTCTAGAAAAGGGTCAGCACTCCAGCCCATACCCCGTGGCTTTGCTAACTACCATTTGAAGACTAGACAATCCTCTTGCTCTTTCCACCCCACAGAGAGACTGAAGCTCTGTCCCTGGGTGACAATGAAGGACAGTTCTAACAGGGCCACTCACACCTTCATTTCCACCCGTTCCACGTCCCATGCCTCCACATGTCTCCCTCCACCCAGCCCACTTAATTGAAGCCAATTATTTTCTACAAAGGGACAGAGAAGGATGCGTCTTTGTTCATGTCTTTGTCCCAGCTGAACAGGAACCGCCGTCTTTGTTTCCAGAGGTGCTCATTAGAGAGCAGCTGAGATGAGTCTGGGGTGAGACAGTACAGGACTGTCACCATGGTGTGTCCAGAGTTAGCTGTTAGAGATGCTGGTGGCGTGGTCTGGAGGTGAGCATAGAATTTTTGACATGAGACAGAGGACCTGGGACATTAGCAAGCTGTGAGGTGTAAGAAAATAGATAGCTGGCATCTTGGGAAAGCCCCAGTGTCCTGGCGTAAATGTCAGTGGCAAAAATGGAATGTGTAGGTTGACATCTGCAGAGTGCTTGTAGCACAGTATCTGTACTTGGTATGTGCTAACAGTTCCTGTAATTCACTGGTGATGGACACTCCATTGTCAACATGAAAACACAGTGTGGTTAGCCCTGAGGACAGCAGATAAGGGTTTGAACCTGGCCTTGCCCTGTCCAGGCTGGGTGGCCTCTCAGAATCTCCTTCCTCACTGTAGAACAGTATCAGGCTGGGTACAAAGGCTTGCTTAGGAAAGGAGCTAAAACAGGTCTGTATGAGCTTTGCAGGAGGGAGTTAGGTAGAGGATGGACCAGGCAAGATCCTGCATCCATATTCATCCACCAGGGAATACTGCAGCCCTGCTTCTTGGGCAGGTAACTGGGCGATGCTCACATTCTTTGGGTTTCAGTCCTTGTTGTAGAAGCTGGTCCTTTGAGGGGGAAAAAAAACCACATCTTTTTCCAGACTCAATTTGTAGACCAGGCTGGCCTCGAACTCACAGAGATCCTCATGCCTCTGGGATTAAAGGGGTACATTACCACACCTAGCCTAAAGCCACCATTTTTTTTTTTTATCGTGCAGTTATTCCTGCTTACAAGAGACCATTACTAGCAGGCCTGTTGACTGGATGTTCCCTCAGAGAAGAAGACTATCAGGAAGGGTCATTGGACCCTCATCTGAGAGTCAGGCTCTCTCCTGTAACTCCTAGTCATGTGTATGTAATTCTGCCTTAATGTCATGTGGTTTTAAGGCCTTTGGAAGGTTCTGGAAGAGTGTGGGAGGTTGATGGATAGGTGGAAAGAACCCCAACTATGTAGCCATAGGGAAGCCATTGTCCATGCTGGATGAAAATGCTCCATGTGGCTGCTTTTGGTCCTCCATGCCCCTGTAAGCAACCCATCACCAATGCTCTATAAGCCCAACAAACCCACTGGTTCCCCAGTTTTGAAGAAACTGTGGTTTGGTTTGTCTTTGGGGTCTTATAAGGAGGGAGTGAAGTCACTTACATCTATCTCTCCAGGAGCAAATTCTCTAAATAGCCCTTCGTCTGGAAGGTGGGAACAGTGTTGATATCCAAGGAAGAAAGCATGGACCCAGACATGTTTATAAACGCTTCAGAGATCTGGACCCAGACATGTTTATAAACGCTCGGCATGGTTTCCATTTGACTGACAGCCCACAGCCATCCACCCTGTGCTGAGCTTAGCAGACAAATTATAAGCATTGAATCTTCTGGTTGCATTTCAGATACAGAAACATTGTGTTCCCCAGGAGGCAATGGAGCTTATCCCAGGCTAGTATAGTCCAAAAGGCACAGTTATAGGATGGCAGCTTGTTTCGTCAGGAGACAGGGACTGCTCAACCAGTGAGTCTTCTCCACACCACCCTAATGCTGATCCAGTCAGTAGGCCATTTCCAGCCTGGACCAATGGAGAAAAAGAGTTTATCCACACTGAAATAGGAGGAGGAAGAAATCAAAGCAGGCTTTCTGCAGGAAGCAGGACTTAAGTCTTTAAAGATGGGCCCCCTCATAGCAAGTAGAAAAGAACTGAGGGAAAGGGAAGACAGGGCACGGGATGCAGAAAGCACAGAGGACAGGAGAGTGGAGTGTGCATACAGGTTAGTTTGTAGTCTCTGTGACCTGGTTGGGTGGATTAACAGTGGGACAGGGGTTCACCCCAAACCAAGATATTCTAGTGAGCCTTGGCCTCCAAAGCCTTAAATAGAATTGGCTTAGAAGGAACTTTTCCAGCTGCCTCCCTGCTCAGTGTCAGCTGTCACCAACAGCACCAGCGTGGGAGATGGGCTGTTTCCTTATCAAGGCCTTCACTACTGTCCAAGCCCCCATGGGACTTCAAGTAGCCTTCTTGACCTCTCCTTACTAGATGCTAGGAGGACCCTTCCCCAGTCTTGACAGCTGATCTTGTCCAGATATATCCACATGTCCCTCCAGAATGCTGAAATCGACCCCAGTTCAGAGGCAGCATTCCAGGGCTTCCTGGACTTATGGTGTGCAAAATCACTCCTTCACCTGCTCTGTGGCAGTCCCCTCTACTCTCCATGGCTCCATACGGAAACAGCTGAGCTTGCACCCTGAGCCTCTTCTGCCTGGCTACAAATGGTCTGTAATTGCCTCACTGCAGGGTACCCTGCTAAGGCTGCCAAGCTTCCCCCGAGGTTCCAAACACCCTCTTCTGCAGCGCTGCAGAACACATGCATTGTGGGACCTGTGGCACCAATTTTGATAATGACGATAAATATGGTAATTTTCCAGAGGGTCAGCAGGCCCTGGGCAGAGAGGCAACTTTAGCTGTTAAACTCTGATATGTCATTTCTGTCACTGTGCCGGAGGAACAAAGCTTTTTTTCTTTTTCTGTCATAAAGGCAGCAAAATTACAACAAGTTTGGGAAGACAAGGGGGTTTTGCACCACCCTGTCACTGGCTCTAATTCTTCAGCAAGAGACTTAATGTTTATTCTATGTCGTCCAGAGCCTCATTCTGCATAGCTCTGATTGTACTTCTGCATATTTGACAGGGCACAGACGGATTCTCCTGTAATTACAGACACAAGGCATGCATAATATGGTATTCTGCCTTACATTTTATTTAAAATTTATATAATAATACCTCTGTATGCTACCAGACAAGCCCCGACACGCTGGAGCTACAGTGTTGACACAAAGGGCATCCCAGGCTAACAGAACCATCAGCCGGCATGAGCCCCTTGCAAATCTGTGGCCTTAGAGACATAGGGTGGTGTCTCATACAAAAACAAGTTTTCCATGTGATAAAATCCTTGGGTGGAGCTTGAAACTCTGCTATGCCCTACTGAGAGAATGTTGTTGTTCTAAAAGAAGAATTCAGAGGCAGCAAAGGTGGTAATTTCCTTTGGGCACATCCTTTATAAAACTATGCAGAATATTTAGGTGTGTGCTTCAAAATTTAAGAAAATTAAGTTTTATGACAAGGAGTTGTGTTTTGCTATTGTTTATAGCTTTGTTTTATTCAAGGCTGGACCCCTGCTGCTGTGGATACCTGAGATATCAGGAAATCCTGATGTGAGTCTGGTCTGGTGGTTCACACCTGTCATCCCAGTTAAACAGGAGGCTGAAGAAGGAAGATCAAAAGGTCAAAGCCATCCGGTACTGCAGAGTGAGTTCAAGATCAACATGGGCTAGGACTCTAGCTCGGTGGTAGAGTACTTGTCCAGTGTGAGCAATGGCCTGAGTTCAATCTCTAGTCACACACACATGCAGGTGCACACACAATCACTCCTGCTAAAAACGCACCTCTCTTAGCCACCAGAAGGAACTGTAAAAAAATGTGTGGACACCCCACCCTGGAAGCAGGAGGATCACCTGTGTAAGGGAGGCTCCGTGCTGGGTACAGTCGGGTAGGAGCAGACAGCAAATGCTCTACTTTTGTTGAGGCCTTCTCACCAGATCTGCTTCCTCCTACTCCTCCTCCTGCAGACCCCTCCTCCTGCAGACTCCTCCTTCTGCAGACTCCTCCTCCTGGAGACCCCTCCTCTCGCAGACCCCTCCTCCTGTAGGCCCCACCTCCTAAAGACTCTTCCTCCTCCTGCAGACTCCTCCTTTCAAGGGGTCAAAGAAGTCACTTTCAACAGGCTCTCTGGCCACAGGCTGCACAGATCTATCAGTCAGTCTGGATTGAACTTGTTTGGGACCAGATGCTGAGCCAGACCACAGAGCCCACAGGTGAGTGGAGCCAACACCTTTAAGCCCTTGGAGAGGTCACTGCCTAAGGAAAGTGCAACTAAGCCATAAGGAATCCTGCAACATGACATGCACAAACCAGGAATGTGGTCTTAGAAACCTGTCTGCCCACTGCAGTGGGCCAGGGCACATCCGCCTTCCTGTTTCTCTATAAGCATGCATTTTTTGACAGGCATCCTTTCTGAAGGATATTTAGTGTCCTATTTTCCAGATGTTTCTGCTTTGAGCTAGTGATTTCCCTGTGTAAAGTAGGGCTGCAGGGTCGCTGAGTGTCCTAGCCAGCCTTATGTTTTGGTGCTGCTGGCAATGAGGTCACTGTTAACAATGTGATTTCACAAAAGTGTCTCTGTATGAAGTGTACGAGCTACACACAGAGAGACTGGGAACACTGTGAGCAGCGTTCACAGGTACCTATTTCACTGTAGCACCCATAGGTCGGTATAGGCCGAGTCATTGTGTAACAGAGCTGAGTGAACCTGGACTAGATGTAAGGTGTGCTTTGGCCAGTACATTGCAATAGAAGAGAGCTGTACCAGGGTTGGGGAGTTGGTTCAGTCAAGAGAACATTTGTCCTGCAAACCTAAAGATCTGATTTTGGCTATCCATCATCCTGTGTGAAACCAAGGTGGCCATGGTGGCCCACTTGTAATCTCGGTGTTCAGAAAGCAGAGGCGGGAGATACTAGGACAAGCTGGCTGGCTAGGCAAGCCAAACTGGAGAGCCTCAGGTTCAGTTGGAGACTGTCTCAGTAAAGGAAGCAGAGAGAGATGAAGGAAGACACCAAATGTCAACATTGGGTCTCCATACCCATGTGTAACCACACAGGTGTGAACACACATGCATCACATACACATGCAACAAAAATTTAAAAAGAGGAAATCTGTGCCTTGTCTGAGTTTTTGTTCTTTCTTTTGAGCTCTGCCAACTATCATGTAGGTAGCTGGAGTTATTCATGTGAATAGCCAGAGCTAACCCAGTCCAACATAAGAGACTATGAGGAGCATCTAGCAATCAGAGCCAAGTCAGCTTTGTCACACTAGAGAATATCACCTGTGAGTAGCCAGACTGTCCTCTAACTGCCCATCACTGAGCAAGTCCTGTAAAACTCAGCCAGGCAGACTCCAGAGCAGCTGAATTACCTGGCCAGACAACAGACTTATGAGTTGACATTCTTTGCTTTAAGTGACTATGTTTGGGGCTGCTTGTTATACAGCAGAAGCTAGCTGATACAATTGAAATTTTAAAGCTCAGAGCTGGGCCAGTGTCTGCCAGGTTTGATTCCTAAATTGAGGCTCTTAGCCATTATGCTCTCTCATTCCCTGCTTTACTACAATGACACCCAGAGCTCTGAGCTGAGATGTGGAGAACTAGGCTTAATGATGAGGGAAACGTCACCTCCCCTGCCAGCAGTATGAATGGCTGTCCCATGCTGAGTGCCTTCAAACGGACCACCATCTGAGCTGTCAGTGCTGGGATGAAACATTCATGATGGAGCTTGGCAGTGCCTTCCTCATTAGTGCTAATGGCCTTCTTGCCTGCGTCTGTCTGAGGTCCTGGGGAGGAACTGCATGTGGCTCCTTCTCACATGGATCTTCCTCATTCCCCTGCTCACCAGCAAGTCAGATATGCAAACAGTCTGCTACCTGTCCATCAACTAGATCATTAGATTGGCTCTGGGGATGATGCTGAGAGCCACCCTGATGACATCACCATGTGCATATGGCCACTTTGCACTTAGCAGCGTCTGCCCACATCTCTCCTTGCATCCCTATGAGCCAAGTGGGTGGGAGGCGCCAGGCTGAGAAAGGCCAGGCGTGGCAACTCTCCCACCGCTCCACAAACGAGCCCCACTCAAAGAGGTTAGCTTGCCCACTGCCACCTGGAGATCTCACTGTGGACACAGGCCAACTCTTTTGTGGTTCTACATGTGGCCATGTCTGCTCTAGGCTCTATTGAGCACTTTTTTTCCCAGCTGTGACAGAATACCTGACACAAACATCTTAAAAGAGGAAGGACTTATTTTGGCTCACAGTTCCAAAGGGTTTGACCCTCGGTTGCCTGGCCTCATGACCTGGAGCAGAACACCTTGGTGGTGGGAGTGTGGGGCTGTAATGGCTCTTCTCAGTTGTCAACCTGACTGTTTCTGGAAGAAACTACAATCCAGAAGTGGAGATCACACCTGTGCTCAAGATCTTGAGTCTGGAAGACACAGGCTTTTGATCAGGATCTTGAGGTATAGTGGCCACGAAAAGCTTAGGCCCAGGCAAAGGTGGTACACACCTTTAATTCCAGGAAACAGAGGCAAGCAGATCTCTGAGTTCAAGGCCAGCCTGGGACAGAGCAAGTTCCAAGTAAAGAACAGCTTAGACCCACGTGTGGTGGTCATACCTTTAGTCTGGGAAATACTTTCTACTGGAGGCCTATATAAGGGCAATGGAAGACGGAAGCTTCCTTCTTCTCCACCTGCTTGCACTTACTTTCTAGCACATCTCTTAGAACCTGTTCTTTAGGATGCCAGCTTATACAGAAGCCGAAACACCCAGCCTCATGGACTGAGTGACTACTAGACTCAGACTTCCCACTTACAGATGCCCATTGTTGGGTCAATTGGACTGCAAACTCTAAGTCATTCCAATAATTTCCCTTAGTATATAGAGACATTCCATAAGTTCTGTGACTCTAGAGAACCCTAACTAACACAGAAGTAGAGGTTGCACACTCTCCCCAGTAGCGCCACCAACTAGCACCAAGCCTTCTACCTGTGACCCTGTGGGGGACATTCCATATTCATACTGTGGCATTTCTCACTAACCATAGTCATGGAGGTGACCAGGTCTGCAGTCTTGAAGGTTGGGGCAGAGTTGTCCCTTTAGCTCTAGGCTTGAGGCCACAGTTTCCTTGTCGCTTGTGGGGGGCACTTTTAGCTCCTTGAAGCTGCCCACCACATGACAATTTCCATATGCACGTCATATAGCTTGGTGACTTGCTCACCTACTTCTGCAAAATGAAAAGAGAGCTACTCTTTAAAAAAAAAACTTTTAAAAATTGCATTTATCTATTGCATGTGCATGCAGGTATGCGTGTGTATAAGTACATGTGTGTATGTGTGTGTGTGTATGAACATGTGCGCACCCCTGTACCTGTGTGTGTGTATACATGTGCATGCCACAGCACACATGCAGATGTTAGAGGACAACTTGCAGGAGTTGATTCTCCCTGTCCATCACATGGGTCCCAAGAATTGAATTCTGGTTGTCAGATCTTTGCACAGTGATCTATCTTGTTTGTGTTCTCTCCCTTGTCTTCTCTTTCCCCCTCCACACACCCCCACCCTCACCTCCACCCATCAAGCAAAGTGTTTGTTAGTGCAGACAACAGAACATATGGAGTCCCAGGGAAACATTGAGTCCAGGCAGGGAGAACAAAAGGTGCTCTTGTAAGGTCCCCTTGGAGAAGTAAGGAGGTCTGATATTGTGCCAGAAGGAAGCGGGTGCAAGCTCAGTGGGCATCACCATGTTGACCTTAGCACCATGTTCTTATGGATGGGCTAAGGCTGGATTGGAAACCCTAGGGACATATCTGATTATGTGGAACAATGGGTCTGGTTCCTGTCCACAATTAGGGAAGTGAGGGCAGGCAGGCTGGGGTGTCCCTACACCACCTTAGTCTTTCCTGTTTTGGGCCTTGCCACCTGGAAGGCCTGTTTCCAAGAGGGATAGGCTTCCCACTTACTTGGTCTGTGGACCATCACTGACTCTGTTGCCCTGCTGCTTTTTCTGGCCTCTGCCAGAAAAACCCCATGCCTACTCTCTGCTCAAGTATTTGACCAAATCAGGCACAAGGCAAATCCAGCCAGACACGGATCTGTTGTGTCTACTTGAAGAAAAGCTCAGCTTGGACCTGATGGGTGTATGGGTGGAGGAGATGCAGGGATGAGGACACAGGAAGCTGAAGGTGGCTTGTGATACCCCAAGTAGACCAGGATGGATTTAGATATAGCCAGCTCAAAGGCCTTTAGCTGTATCTTGTGAGGCTTAGAGTGGAGGGATTTGAGGGTAACCAAAAGTCTCAGGAAAAACAAACAACAAACAAAAAGATATCAATGCAATGTCCTACTGGAGGCCACGGTGCAGAAGTCAGGAGACAGACATGTGGCACCCCGGGCACAGGCTATTGTTCCTGGAACACCAGGAGGGCACAGAACCAAGAGAGCTGAAGACAGGCAGCCCTCACTGGAAGAGGGAAAGGCACAGTGTTGGGAGGGTCAGCCTGCAGCTGCTACAGCCCAAGCAAGTGCTTAAATCAGGCTGAAGGCTAGAGCAGGCAGGAAGGAAAACTGAGCCCAGTCCTGGACACAGAGAGGGTCTGTGCCATGGGAGGGGTGCAGAAGGGAGAAGGAAGGGGAGGAGGGGAAAGGAGGGTCTGGCTATACTTATCCTTTGAAGTCTAGCTCAAGCTTCTGCTGAGGAGTCCTTGGTAACTCCAGCAGTCAGAGCCTCCTCCTCCTGCTGTTCTCATTCACTAACTCTTTCATGGGAATTGAATGTTCTGTCCTCCGGGGAAGGCTCCTGAGACTGAGGAAGTTAAGGAAACTTACCAGGCTCAGGAAGATCAGGAAGTTAACAGGATTCACAAGGTCCCTCCTTAAGGTTATAAATCAGTAACCAGGAAGGAAGGACTCCACAGGGGAGCTGCCATGCACAAGTAGAAAGGTCTGGGGATGCAGCCTTTGTGCTCCACGTGCAAGGATGGGCTCGTCTGTGGTGCAGTACTCACATTTCCTGTAAGAAATCCCAGTGAACTGACTTACTGCTTCACCAAGCTGGTCAAGAATGCTGGTCATCAATTCGTTGGGCTGTGGTCAGTTCCCTATCTAGAGAGAACTGAAGACTCACACCATAGTTCCTGAAGCCCTTCAGTCACTGGGGGCTTGCCTGACAAGGAGGGCTCTGGGCTCTGTTGTCCTCTGTCCTTTTTTCTGGCCAGGCTGGTCCAGCTAGGCCCCTTTCTGTGTCCCTGGAATTGGGAACATCTCCCTCACTTTTGAGCACAGGTAGGCACCGGCAGAGCTCAGAGCATGCTGACTGGCTGGATGACAGGCCTACTGGACCTACAGTCCTAACTGGCTCAGGAGCCTGGCTCACTGCTAGGTATGAGAAGCTCAGAAAGCTCTCATTGTCTATTCAAGACCAGAGCAGGCTCCAGATCTGCCTGCATGCCTCTCTCTTCTTCGGACTCCAACTCCAGTCCTGCTGACCTGGCTGAAAGCAATCTTGATTAGGAAGCCCAGCTCCCTTCCTAGCCAGGATGAGAGCAAGCTGGAACTTACAGCTCAGAACCAGGGTGATCCAGTGGTGTCTGGTTCCAGGCCGAGCTATGATTTCCGCAGCACATAAAGCAGAGGTGAGAGGATGCTGTCCAGGGTTTATGCAGGAGGCTGTTGCCCCTGTGTTTGCGGTGGGGCTGTGGAGAGTGGGCACTGGGGACAGCATGTAGTCAGCAGTCTGAGGCACGGAGTGGCTAATAGCACATAATCACAGCGACACCCCATCTGGGGCCAGAGGGTGATTACAGCCCAATTATGCACAGAACAACTAATGACAGCTTGGCTCACAGGATGACAGCCCCCAGTGGGATTCTCAACGCCCCAGGCCCCAGGCCCAGGACCATGCCAGTCAAGCTGTGCCCCCACAGTGGGGCCTGGAGGCTCCATGGCCCACTGTTCTCTGGGGCCAGAGCTGCTGCAGCTGTGGAAACACTGGGAGTTGATGGTTGGTGGAGACTCAAGCTGGGACCTCATCCACTGCTATGCTCCACCAAGTGGCCACTGCAGAGCCAGCCAGCCAGGTTCCCTGTGCCTGCAGAACCTCTTCTCATACACAAGAGGGGAGGGTAAAAGGACTGCCCTGTTTCAAGCTCAAAAATACATCAGGGAACTTGTTTGGTCTGTGAACACAACAACCCCCAGAACAACTTGACCAGTCTTATTTAGAATAGAAGACGGGAGACAAGAGGTCACGTGACGTGCCCAAAGTCACACAGAAAATTGACAGAACCAGATTCAAACCCAGGCCTTTCTGAGCCCAAACTTAAATTTTCTTCAGAGTCCCAGATGATTAGTGTTTTTGAAGACTCTGGAGCCCCCTGGAAACCTAGAGGGGAACAAGGTCCAAGTGAAGAGCCCAGCCCTTCCTGCGGGTCTGGTCTCAACCAGCTATGGGGAGGTGTGAGTGCTGTGGCCAGCCCAGCGTGGCCTCTGGCCTTGGCACAGAGTGAGAGGCCAGATGTGGAGCTCTTCCATTCTTTCCTCCCAGGAGAGGGCCAGACTCTCTGTGTGAGGGGGAGCAGGGAAGGCATGAAGAAGCCCTGCTCCTTCAGTTAAGAGGCCTTTTCTACCTTCCTACTGCTGGGCTCGGTGGGCAGGACTCAGGTTGTTGACAGGTCCCATTCTGCCCATCCCCCACCCACCCCAGCCATCTTTCCCACATTGCAAGGCTGGGTGCTCTTGGGAGCCATGCCAGGCTCAAAGGCTGCTGGTTTGTCTGAGATCTCAGAAGACATGAACGTTTATGAAGACAGTGTATCCACCCTCCCTGCTGTTGGGGCAGCTGGGTTGGAGAGAGGGAAGCCATGTGCTGGACAGAGCCATCATCCTTCAGTAGGATTGTCAAAGAACAGCCACTTTTGCTACTGCCTGGACCATTCTAGGAACTCCAGAAGAGCAACTGGGGGTTCAAGTAGAGACACTGGGCCAGAAGAAGACATCTTCTGCAGGGCCCCAGGCTCAGCTGTTCTGCCAGGGAGGAGAGGAGAGAACAGAGAGAGAGACAAGTCGCTAAAGCTGAGGAAAGGTTCAGGGGACCGAGCTACTGACCACCTGCATGATTGGGCTGAGATAGAAGAGAAAGAAGGTGGGAGGAAGAGAAGTGGGGGGCTCTCTGGTTTTGAAAGAAGGCCTTCCTTCCTTCCTTCTTTCCTTCCTTCCTTCCTTCCTTCCTTCCTGTTTGTCTTTTCTTTCTCTCTTTTCTTTCTTTTCTTTTCCTTTTTCTTTTTTTCTGATACAGGGTTTCTCTCTGTAGCTCAGGCTCTCCTACAACTTACTCTGTAGACCAGGCTGGCCTCAAACTCAGAATTCTGCCTGTCTCTGCCTCCTGAATTCTGGGAGTAAAGGTATTGGCCACAATGCCTGGCTGGAAGAAGTCATTTTAAAAGGACCTCAAAAGGAGGCCCAGTCTTCACCAGTCACTGGATGCTGCTGAGATGCACATCTGCAGGCAGCCATGGCTACAGAATGCTGTTAGAACCTTGAACAAAACAAACCTCCTTAGCATTAAAAGATGGAGCAAAATGACCCCCTGCCACTCTCTAATAGCAAGCTATCTCTCCCTGTTCCAAATATCCTACTCCAGCCTGCCAGGTCCAACAAGCAATAGGAGTAGCCAGGAGTGTGTCCCAGAGCCCCTGAGCAAGCAGCTCATCCCCAAAGGGCTGGGAGCTGGGACCGAAGATGCACTTTCCAGAGCTGAGCCAGTAAAATAGGCAATTTCTTCAGGCAAGGAGACCACTGCAGCTAAGCAGTGCTTGTAGCATCTCCAGCCAATGGGTACATTGTTTACACAACTAGGTGCATCAATGTAAAAGCATTCTGTCCCCGTTATGCAAATGACCAAATGCTGATTGGAGCTAAAACCACCACAACCCTCCTAGTTATCCCTGGGAAGCCTGGGATTATTAGTTTGAAAATGCCCACTACTCGCGCCTGAAATCCAGGATTCTTGGCCCGTAACTGGTTATTCTAGAGTGCTGATTCAAAGTAACACACAGGATTGCTACAGCGCCCTGACCTGAGGTTTCCCAAGTACCTGTCAGCAGTTTCACTCCTTTCAAAGAAAAGAGCAAACTGGGTGTGGTGGTACATATCTGTAATCACAGCACTCAAGAGGCAGAGCCAGAAAGATCATGGCAAGTTCAACACCAGCCTGGCCTGTAGAGTGAAACTTTGTCTCAATACAAAAACAGAAAAAGAAAAGGGGGGAAGGGGAAGGAGGAGGAGGAAGAAGAGGAGGAAGGAAGGAAGGAAGGAAGGAAGGAAGGAAGGAAGGAAGGAAGGAGAGGGAGTAGCTCATGGTCTACGAAATCATGAGGGCTAGAGTTCAGCATCCATATAACAAACCAGCATCCCACTCATATCTGAAGCCCCAGCTCCAAGGAGTCCAGAGATCAAAGACTGGGAGCTTGCTGGCTTCCAGGGTAGCTGAGAGCACGAGAGCTCTAGGTTTAGGGAGAAAACCTGCCTCAAAGGAATGGGCAGAGGGGCATAGAGGATGATCAGTGACAGCTGGCACCTTCTTCTGGCCTCCGTAGGTGCAGCACACACGTGCACATACACTTACACAGACACATACACCCCACACTCAGACAGACACATTTAACACACACAGAAACAAAAAAATCTTAAGAAGGAAAAAGAGCAAAGGTTGGCAAAGCCTATGGCTTTGAACATGACTTTGGTGTAGGGAGACTATGTGAGAGGTCATTTAAGAATCTCCTTTGGGACTTTGGACCTTGACTCTGAACCAGATTTGCATGTTCATTTCATGCAAATTTATGCCATTTTATTAGTGGTTTCCATGTCCCAAAAGATGTTGCAAAAATTTGAGTTTAAGCAACTTTAACTCTTTTTTTTTTTTTTAAAGATGGGTTTTCTTAATTACTGTTATTGCTGTGAAGTGACACCATGACCAACTTAGAAATGCAACTTAGAAAGCATTTAATTGGAACTTGCTTACAGCTTCGGGGGTTGGTTCATGTCAGGCAGCACGACAGCAAGCAGGCAAGGCACAGGAGCAATGGCTGAAAGCTTACATCTGGTCCACAAGTTATAGACAGAGATTGGGCCTGGCATGGGCTTTTGAAACTTCAAAGCCCACCCCTAGTGACACACCTCCTCAAACAAGTCCTCCTAATCCTTCCCAAACCGTCCACCAATGGGGAACCAAACATTCAAATAAATGAGCCATTTGTAGTCAAATCACTACACGGAGTCTCACGGAGTGCAGTCTGGTCTGCACCTCAACATGTAGCCACGGATAACTTTGAACTTCTGATTCTCCTGCCTCTACCTCCAGAGTGCATACTCCACCACCAAGCCTGGGTATAGAACTCAGTGTGCTTCACATATGCTGGGCAGGCGTTCTACCAACTGAGCTGCATTCCAAGCTTCTGGAGTTCATGTCATTAAGTAAAACTGCAACCTTGGTTCTAGCTCCAGTTTCAAGGTCACTTACAAATCTTCTTCTGTTTATAGTAAGCTTGTTCCAAGCAACCTCTTCAAGGAGGCCTTGGACAGAAATGTAGTTCCATCTACAAACATAATGAATTAAACCTGCCTCCGACAATTCAGCTGGAGTTCTTCACGTCAGATGTTTTGAGGCAGGGAGCCTCAGGAGTTTCCAGTTACTGGCATGGCTCTTGGGTTCTGGGGGTTATGACAGACCCCTGGACTTTTCTGGGTGTGCAGCTGACCTTGGTATAAATGTAAAAGCCTTCTGATACACCTTTTCGCCTCATTTGGATGTTTTAAATAAAATTCCCTTCCATCTAGTAAGTGAACCATCCATGCACAGTAAAACTAACCTCCTCCCAGCTACTTGGTTAGTAAGCGTGAGCCTCGTAGGATTTCAGCGGAAACTCACACATCTAAGTTAATTACTCAATTGTGTTTTACATCAGAATAATTAGGTCTTCTCTGTAATAGGATAAACTATCTCTGCATTACCGGTGAGCACATAATGAAAAAGTAAGATCCTCTCATTTCAACTCCTACACACCCAACTACACAGAGCTCAGAATTTTCCTAAAGCGAGGATGCACACATCACTAGAAAAACCTTGCACTTGGGAACTAGGGTCGACTGGCTGTCCAAGGGGAAACTACAAGATGTGGTGTCGTGTTTCAGGCCATCCAGAACAGTGTGGGTGTGTGTTGGTGACCTGAGGAGCCTCCCTAGATCCTGTTTGATGGTTTTGACTCTTACGCTTCAAATGAAAGCATCTCCCGGAAGCTGGCTCAGCCTCTGGGTGCTAATGAAAAGCAGGGCCCTTCATTCCTTCATTCACCTACCCTGCCCCAAGAACTCTGACCACAGGAACTTGTGTTTGCTTTGGTTTTATATCCCTGGGGGTCAACCCCCTGTACTTACACAGGTCAAACCTGAACTCTACTACTGAACCATACGCCCCAGCCTGAGTTTTCACCTCTTAGTGATTTTTATGATTTTGAAAGCAGGCCTTGCTATGATGTCCTGGCTGGTCTGGAACTCATGAACATAACTGACCTTCCTCTCTCAATCCCTCATGTACTAGCTGGTCAGAAGACCAACTACACAAGGGCTTTGGATGTGAACGGAAGCCTGAACTCTCAGGAACTTGCAACACTTGCAGGCTTGTAGGATCTGCTCTAAGTTCACAGGGCACCACTTGGTTCAACCAGATGGTGTCAATGAACTGAAAAGCCCAGTAGAGAAGCAGAAGGCTCAATTAACAAGGAGGCATTGAAGACCACGGACTCCCCTTTCCACCCACCTAGCTTCCTTCTGGCCAGAAAGAGGTCTTTCATATGATTTCTTCAAGGGAGGCTTTGTGGACTCTCAGACAGGTGGGCACTTCAGCTCTTCGGTGTTTTTTAATAGGCAGAGGCAGGAGGATCTTGAGTTTGAGGCTAGCTTCAGCTATATAGAGAATTCTGGCCTAGCCTGAACTGCAAAGAAAGAGACCTTCTCAAAAATAAATCAAGAGTCAACAATGAAAATGAGGAGGAGGGAGGAAGAGTAGGACCTCAGGTAATCTGGAACTGGGGAGTGTTCAGGAAGGAGGACGTTTGAATTCCCAGCTAACTTCACTGCGAGGTGAATCTGTGAACAGCCACTCCTTAAACAATGGTACTTGAGAGCAAGTGGAAATCTCTAGAATTGGGTCTGGGGGAACGGAGACTGTGGTTAGATTGCATTTTCTCCAGTTCAGCCAGGATAGAGAGAAATCTAAACCTTTTAAGTCCTGGATTTGTTTCTTCTGCTCACCCCCTGTCGGCCAGTGTCTACCTGGAGTGCCCCGTAATGGAGACCTCAACCTGGAGTGTCCCTGATGGAGACCTGTTCCTTCCAAGGAGGCTTCCCTGCTGAGCCCCACTCCCATTGTCACCCCACCCCCATGCCCAACTTGTTCACTGCAACAGGCTCCTGAAGCCTCAGAGTCTCCCCACACAGAAGATGGCTCAGCCAGCATAGGCAAGTGGCCAAGTCCGTGACAACCTGTGGGCCCAGCACAGCTGAGTACACCCAGGCAGGCTCTCCCTGGCAGCCTTCTCTCTCGCCTTTCCACTGCAGGCAAGCCATGTCTGTTTGGAAGGCACACTCCCAAGACTCCTCATCATTTACTCCCACGGTTTCCAGAGAGACTGGCCCATGAATCTGGCAGTCCTGCCAAGGCAGGGAGACAGAAGGCAGGGGGACTTCCAGCCGGCCTGGTTTTCACTCAAACAGCAGCAGAATGCTGAGCACTCACTGTGGGCTCAGAGTTTCCCAGGCATTTGCTCATTTCATCCTGACAGGAGTCCCGGGAAAGGAGAGGAGCCTTTTCTAAAGAGGAGGAAGCGGAAGCACAGAGAGGTGAGGTAGCTTGCAAGATCACACAGCCAGTGAGGAGAGCAGCATGCCGAGGTTGGTGCACAGGAATCTAGATGCTGTCTTCTTGACTCTCTGGCCCCAACTGGCATCCCCTACACCATCAGTCTGCAGCCCAGCATAGTGCAGTTGTGCAGGAGGAGCCCAGGCACTAAATGGAATCGAAAACCTTCAAGCTCCAGGCTCATTTTCATTTATTCTGCTGAGCCTTTCTCTTAATTGAAAAGGATAAAAACAGAAAGAGAACCAATGCTGCCACCTTATAAACAAGGACTTAACATCTCATGAGTACCAGGAACCCAGATTCTTCTCCTCAGGGCCTTCTCTGCCAACCTGCTTCCTGTGCCAGGCTCGGCAAACAACATGCCACTCCATGGTGGGCTATGGAGCCAACACATCTGTAGGATCTCCTCAGAACACAGCCTCGTGCCTGGGATCCCCCATAGGGAGGAAGGGTCTGGGTGGTCCTGCCCAAACTGCTCGAGGACTCTCTCCAGAGGTGGTGGTTCTTCCTTCCCTAGAAGGTTCTCTTGCAGAAGGGACTTTGTTGGAGAAGGTGGCAAAAGCTATGGGGATGGGGGACAGTAAAGAAGGGTGTTTGAACAGCAGGCTAAGCCACATCTGGACTTCCCTGCATGGAGCTCTCAGGGATTAGAGATGATCGTCACAGGCTGCACCAGCCGAGAGCCTAACCTGGTCATCAGGTACCATGGACAGATGGGGGATGGGTTCATGAATGGAGCTGGAGCCCGGAGGTGGGAGCTGGAGGGTGTAGATTCCCCACCCTCCTGGAATATCTTGAGCTCCCGCTCTTTGCACTTGGCATTTGATAATCCCAAGTTGTGTCTTTTCTTTCTTCTCCTCCTACTTCATCTTCCAACCTAGCATGGCACAACACTACTCCCCCACATACACACACACACACAGACACAACACCCACGTGTACCATGAACATCCAGACAACTGCACGCTCTCAGACCACATCAGCCTCCAGGCATACGACACTGACTTACACCACAGCTCACAACCCACTAGCACACACAGACACAGAACTTACATCTTTTGTCCTTGCATGGTACAATCTCTCAAGCATTACTTATAAACACATGCTTATGGACATATAGGCATCCTGCCACCGCAAGAAGCAATCGGCAAGCCTCTTGCTTACCTCTTTCACCTTGTCCAGAAGGCTTCGTTTCTTCCTTCCCCTTGTTCTTTACAACCAGTGATGTGCTTACTTTTGTATACCTGTAAATTTTCATTTCCTTTTTTGGAACAAAGTCTCATGCAGCTCAAGCCAGAATTGAACTTGATATGTTATCAAAGATGACCTTGAACTTCTGATCTTCCAGCTCCACGTACTGGGTGTGTGGATTGCAGGTTTGCACCACCATGCCTGTTTTATATAGTGTTGGAATAGAACTTAGGGTTTTATGCATGCTAGGCAAACACTGAGCCATATGCCCAGGTCCCTACCTAAGCATGTTGAACATATCTCCTGAACTAGGTTACACTTATCAAGATGAAGAGGCCGCAGACCTGATAGCAGAGGCTCTTAATCTATTAGAGGAACCATAGAAAATGACCAGCAGTGTCCAGTACTCACAGAACTCAAAAGCTGTGTCAGTCGCCAGTGCTGCTGGGTTTAGGGACACAGAGATTAGTAGAGGCTGCTCTCCCTGGCTTCTGGGAACTTTCAGACATCAATGGAAAGAGAGGTGAAGGTGTAAGCATCATATTTACTGAATGTCAACACAACAGCAGGGTGTCCTAATGATGGGCCTGAGACAAATTGGGCTGTGCCTGGGAGGGATGTGCCCTTCGGAAAAAAATAGGGAGCTGGCCAAACAAAACAGCTGGCCAGGTTTGTCCCTGAGGAGGTTCTAGTGTGAGCTCCATGATCCCCCAACCCACCTCTATTTCCCAGGAGAAGACTGCATACAGATTATTATACTGATATGTGTTGTCTGAGGGAGGAGACAAGCTGACAAGAAAGTTTGGGGAAAACTGTGGCTCAGAAATAAAAGTCACTGTCTATGACCCCTGCTGGCCATTCTCAGGCTCTAGAGGTGGCAGCACATTCCAGGGAATTTCTTGTCTAGGGCCAGGCTGCTGCCTCCCAACTGAGAAGGTCAGAGACCTATGGGTGAGAGAGAGGGTGTCATGGCAGCCTGGCTGTACTTTGAAGGCTATCTCATCAGAGCCTCTTGTTTGGGGCTCAGCCAAGGGAATTTGAGCCTTTTAGGCTGAGCCTTCCCACCCTGCAGCTGCCTGGCAGGCCTTCTCTGGCAAAGCCTTGCCTTGCTTCGATTCCACAGGCCGCACCCCAGATGCTTCCTTGGCTATTCCTCCTCTGCCATCAATTAGCTGTCCTAAGACAAGGAGTGGCTGGCTCCCGGTCTCCAAGCTTTTCCCTAATCTGAGTTAATTTCCGAAAAGGAGCCCCCTCATAGGAAGCAATGGCGTGAACTTGGTCTCACCACTGTTTCCCTAATGTTCTCAGGAACATGGGTTCACAGGCCTGTGTGGGTTGGGCTACTCTCTTCTGCACCTCCCTTTCTTTCCCTGAAAAATGGACTAGAGGCTGAGACCACAGGCCTCACACCAGCAGTTGCTGGGGACAGACCTGTTCAGCTGTACTGCTTGACCAACATCCTGTTTTCTGAAGGACCTGCCCCTTCCAGTCACACGCCAGTTTGTCTCAGACCTCACTGCCCCCTGCTGTCTATCCCCAGCTCCCCTATCTGTCATCTGAAGCATGCAAGTCCTTGAGCCCTGAACCAACTGAGTGAAAAGCTTCTTCAAAGTCTCTCACCAGGGCTCTGTGGCTGGGGATAATGGGACAGGCCAGGGAGGCATCAAAAATGGCACATGCACACCACTGACCCTTTCCTCAGTCACTGTTCCAGCCTGTCATTCAGCTGTGCAGCGATGTTCTCTGGAAGCATTGGGTTGGGTAGAACTGAGCTTTCTCTGGCATTGAGGACATCCCAGAGGCCAGGATCCAAGCTGGGGCAGCAGCCCTGACCATGTCACTGTTCACCCTCAGAGACCAGAGAGGAGTCTATGCAAGTGTATGCACACTGTGCGCACACACGCGCGCACACACACAGAGATGCTCACATGTACAAATGATTGCACACACATACGTGCTCACATATACCCATGCTCACACACACACACACACACACACACACACACACACACTTATACATACACACATACAATCACATTCACTCACTCATGTACACACAAACACACCTACTCACACACATGCTCTCATATAAATACATATGCACACAATACACTCACACACGCACACACACTTCGATGAAAATGCAGAGAAACAGAGATCTCAGCCTCCCCCAAGACCCTGGCCCCACAGCCACAGGGCAGGGGGGGCCACCTCCCTCCCTACAGGACACATCTCTCTGCTTCCCTCACGTTACCCAAGAAGAGTGAGCTGTCTGTCTACTTCTCTCACTCCCTTTGCTTTCCTCTCCATCATCTTCCATTCTCCACGTCTTTTTCTGCTCAGATCTCCGTCCACTCGGTCTCTGTCTCAAGCGTCTGTGGGCAGTGACACATGCTGAGGATGGGATGTACTTGCTGAAAATGGGCCAATTAAAGCCACAAGGCTGCTCAAGCAACTGAACAAGAAGAAAGTAAAAGTAGCTGCAGGGGAGGTTCCCAGGGGAGAGGAAAAGCCAGGAAGGCCAGCCATTCCAGAGTGTAGAGGTTGAAGCTGCAGGCTTCCTGGCCAAGTGCCTGCTAGGCACAGCCCTCTTGGTTGGTCTGTCGGCCACTTGGCAGAGTGTACCTGCTTTCTCCTCTAAGCCATTGGAACCAGTCTCATGGGGCAGACCTGCCAGGAGTCCTGGAAGTCTTGAGCTCCTGGAGAGCTGCTAAGTACACAGGAGTCTCCCCACTATAGAGCGTACGGTAAGGGCACCCCACTCCACTAGGGCCAGCCGTCATCCACCCCTTGTTCTCACATGAGCTGGGGACACAAAGGCAGCATCATGGTGGGCTGTGCCGACAACATGCTGATGAGCTCCCAGCCCTGAGTGATCTACAGAACAGGAGGCAACAGCCTGAGTCATTTAAAGAGGACACTTGACAGAGACAGGGTGTGCTGGCTAGTTTTATGTTAATTTGACACAAGCTTAAGTCATTTTAGTTCAGGGAACATAAACTGAGAAAATACCCCCACCAGACTGATCTGCAGGCAAGATTGTGATAAATTTTCTTGATTGGCAGTTGATATGAGAGGGCCCAGTTCACTGTGGGTGGTGTCACCTCTGGGCTGGCCTGGCTGTTCTGATAAAATAGGTCTAGAAAGCCTTGAGGAGCAAGCCAATAAACAACATTTCTCCACGGCCTCTGCAACAGCTCCTGCCTTCAGGTTCTTGTCATGACTTCCCTGGGTGGTGGACTACAAGCTGTAAGATGAAATAAATTCTTTCCTTGCCAAGTTGCTTCTGATTGTGGTGTTTTATCGCAGTAAAGAAACCCAAGTAAGACACTGAAGTTCCCAGAAAGTGTCACCGGGAGCTAAAATTTATCCTTAATAAGTACTTAGGGTGAGCCTGCTTAGAATTGGCCAAACGAAACAAAACAAAATAAAACTCAGGACCCTTTAAGGACTTGGAAGACCTGCCCTGTGAGGCTTTGGGGAGGAAATACATATAATTGAGGAGCAGAAGTTTGGAGTCTATGCCCTGAGCCCTGGGGAACCATGGAGGGTTTTATGCAAAGAAAGGGCCTCACAATGCACTTCCTTCTGGTGATTCCACTGCCCTTTGGGAGAGCAGGGAAGCTGAGGACAGTGGTAGGAGAGCAGGTTGGGTGCTATCGTGGATCTTCATGGAAAAGGACACAGGCCCAAGGCAGAAGAAGTAGCTGTGGGGACCGAGGGGGCTCTGTATATACAGATTGAGTTACAGAACCCAGCCCATGCAACTAGGCCCCTCCTCAGCCCAAACCCCTGTAGTGACTCTTGCACAGGAGTGATGGCAGACAGTGTCTTCCTCCTCCAGCACCCTGTCTAGAGCTGGGAACCTGGGAACCAGATCTTTGCTGAGTGACTAAATGCTGCTCCTCCCCCCACCTTACTCACTCTCTCCATCTCTTCCTTCTACCTCCTCTGCCCTGCAGCTGGACTCACCCACATTCACGCTGTCCTGTGTCTTTAATCCTTTGATGACTTTCTTCTAGAATGTTCTCCCCTCATGCTACATATCCAAACCCCACCCAGCCCTCAAGTTCAACCGTCCCTTCCTCCCTGCAGTCTTCCTGCTTCTTTCTCAGGGAATCAGAGCACATTGTCAGAGCCTCTCTGCTGAAATTCCTGTTTGCCTTCTGGATTATTCTCTGTACCAGTCCCAGAGCCCTATAAGCAAGTAGGGTCTGTAGAGCAGATGTCCTCAGGAGAGGCTGGGCCTGAGGGAAGGTTATGAGAAGACTCCATAGAAGACCAGTGTTGGGGGAGGGGAAGTGAGAGGAGACACCGTGGGCTGCAGCTTGAAGGGGAGGCTCAAAATGCCTCAGCTCCTGCGGATGACTCATCCCCACCCTCAGCTCCACTCCCTGCCTCAGTGCCCACACATGGCTCTGACTCTGGAGATTGATCTATCCCCTCACATCAGATTTGACATTCACACCAAAAATCCTGCCTTCCTTCCTTCCTTCTTCCTAAAACTGTGAGTAACTGCAAGCTCAATCTCACTGTTTCCTTCATGCCGAAGAATTGGATGGACAGATGGACACACATGCATACATGATGCTTGGAGAATGAATGGATGGATGAGTGGGAGGATGGATAGATAAATGGATTGATGGATGGAATAGGCAAATGACTGGGGATGGATAGGTGGATGCATGTGTGGATATGTGGGAGGGTGGGTGATGGATGGAGAAACAGGTGGGCTGATGGAGAGATAAATGAATGGATTGGTGACTGGATGGATGGGTGGATGGGTGAATGGATGGATATATGGATGAATAGATTGATGTATGAATGGATAGATAGATGGGTGGGTGGATGGATGGATGAATAGATTGATAGGTGAATGAATGGATGATGGATGAATGGATGGATGGACAAATGGGTGGATGGATGGGTAGCTTGACAGGTGGATGGATATATGGATGGATGGATGGATGGGTGGGTGGATGGATGAATAGATTGATAGGTGAATGAATGGATGATGGATGAATAGATGGATGGATGGATCGATGGGTGGGTGGATGAATAGATTGATGGGTGGATGGATGGATAGATTGGTGGGTGTATGGATGGATAGATTGATGGGTGGATGGATGGATAGATTGATGGGTGGATGGATGTATGGAAGGATGGGTGGATGGATAGATGGATGGATGACTGATGGGTGGATGAATAGATATAAGGATGTGAGTGAACAGGTAGAGAGATGGATTGAGAAATAGGTGTGTTAGTGGATAGATGGCTGCATGTAGTAACCAGGTGGATGAATGAGTAATGGATGGATGGATTGGTTGTAGACATGCAGTTGAATGGGAGGATCACTGGAAAGATAAATGGGTGGGTAAATTGGTGAGTAGGTGGGTAGATGGATTGATAAATGAGTAGATGAAAGATGTGTGGACAGGTAGATAGATATGTAGGTAGGTAGATAGGGAATAGATGGCCGACTGAATGGCTGGATAGATGGATGGATGGATGGATGGATAAATGTGTGGGTAGAGAGATTGGTGGATGGGTGGATGGATGAGTAAATAGGTAGATAGATGGTAGATAGGAGGGTGGGTGAATGGGCAGATGGATGGAGAGTAGGAAGAATGAAGGAACAGATGTATAAGATGATGGATGGACAGATGGGTGAGTGTGTGGATGGACAGATAACCGTGTAAGCATATGAATGGAGTGACTGAACAAGATAATGACTAAGAGGAACAGGTGCTAGAAGTGGCAGTGACAGACCATGAATGATAGACTGAATACTTTGCCATCAGACTGTCAGACCTCAGCTATAGTCAACCCATGTGTTCTTTTGCTCCCCTGGCACAAGCTGTGCACTTACCAGCCCTCTGACCTATATTGGCCACATGGACCCAGCATCAAGGAAGCACACAATCTCAGTCTCTCCAAGCAGACAATGCCTCAAGAAGACGGACAGAAATCAGGTTCCCAACTTCCGACCATGCACCAAGTATTCTGATAGGCAAAGATGTCGAGAAGCTTCCAAGCAAGATGGAACTTGGCTCTTCCTTCTGGAGCACAAGAGAAGGGTTTCTGTAGAAATCACATCACAACAGCAAGTCAGTGGAGATGCAGAATGAGCCTAGTATAGATAGGGTTGGTACGGGAAGCAAATGGTAGCATTGGGGTGGGAAACAGGAACCACTGATGGTCCCAGGAGCTTTGAACATAAGAGTAGGCAGCAGACAGACTGGGCAGGAGGCAGGAGCTTGGCATTAGAGGACTTAGACTCCTGCCTCTTTCAAGGTCCAGGCTTGGCTTCAGAGGCAAGAATTTTGAGCAGAGAGAAGGCTGATTGCAATCCCAGGGAACCTTTTAACTGAGTAACAACTGTGCACATTTCTTCTGGGAATACAGAAAGATTTTTTTCCCCTGACATCTTGTAAATAATGCCTTGCTAAATCCATGTCACCACAGACATTAAAAGGCACGACGGAGTGAGGGAAGTCTTAAGCCACTTTTCCTAGTGATAGCAAAACTAAGAAAGTGGCCAGCATGGTAAGTTCTTACCTCACCCCGCACGTTCACAGTGGTCAAGCTGAGGTGCGTCAACTTCCACGTCGTCCAAAAGTGACTCCAGTTTTATTTATAAGCCCAAAGGTTACAGGGCCAGAAATCAAAGCTCATGACTGTCAAACTATTCCCAAGCTTCACTGAGGGAAAGTAAGCAGAGTGTTGAAACTTAGTCTCCTGGGTAAATAGTACATTCTCTAGAGAAAGTCCTTGAGTACTCAAGGGGTTGCTGTGGACCTGATAAAGGACGGGTGGTTTACATACTATATAAATGACAGTGGTGAGCGACAACTCAGGAGTCAGGGCTGCATTTCCTGATGTAGCCATAAAAGGAAACAGAAAGAATCTCCCTGTAAAAGGATGATGGTGTGTCCCAGAGTGTGAGCTATGCTGCTGCTCTGAGAGTGACCTGGACAGCAAGCGGGTGTGCACACTATAGGTGTATTCCTTACTCCAAGGTTAGGGAAAGGCTGGCTGAGAAGGTGAGGTTTTCTCCAGGAAAATACAGGCTTCTGTTCACCAGAGGAACAAGGAAGGGTGTTCCTGCCAGACGTGGTAGCGCGTGCCTTTAATTCCAGTGCTTAGGAGGCAGAAGCAGGAGGCCCTCTGAGTGTGAGGCCAGTCTGGTCTACATGGCATGTTCCAGAGGAGCCAGGGCTACATCGTGAGACTGTGTCTCAAACAAAACAACTATGTCCACAGTGCCCGGCTCACTCTGGGAATGCTGCCTTGCCACATAACTCTTTGTGTTCTGTCTATGTTCGCATTGCAACATGCACAGAGTACAGAGATCCCAGGCTGTTGGAGATCTGCCCTTCCCAACTCCTCCTGGCCAGCCTGCCCACTTGCAGCTGTTGGCTCTGGATGCTGGGAGCCTGAGGATTGCCCAAAGCAAATATGTTTTTTAAAGCCAGCCATTTAAGGAGATCTTGTCCCTAAACAAGCACTCAAAGCCACCGCCTTTGTCCCCAGGGATGGGAACACAGAGCTACGGCCAGAGGCACCCAAAAGGAGAGATGGGCAGAGTGTCTATCCAGTCTATGGACTCTCCAAGGTCTGGATACTCTGGGGTCTATCCCCAGACCCCAAGTCCCACTCACCCAGGCCATCAGGCTTGGGGCTGGTCCTTGGCTGTATGCCAAGTTGTAAAGGAAGAAGACCAGAGAGCTTCCTTGACTAGTCAGCAGGAATGTGGCTTCTATTTTCCGTCTTGGGCTTCACTTTGCTATTTTTACTTTTTATTAAGAAGAAGAATGTGCCAACATAGGCACATTTTAAAGAATATGTTGATTCCTGAAATAACAGATGGAGGCTTGCACCACCCTCCACTCAGCATGAGAAACATCACAAGCACCTTCTAAACCCTATGGGAAGAGTCAGCTGCCCAAACACCGAGGCATGCCACTCCCGTGGGAAAAGGAAGCTGGTAACACCCGTGCATGGCTGCCACTAGGAGGCGCTAGAGTCCCCAGGAAGGCCTTGTGAACACAGAGGCCAGCACATTCACCAAGCTCCAAGGACCCAAGAAGCCTGTTTTCTGCATGCTGTCCCAAGTGGGTGCTCCAGATTGGTCTAGTGTGGCAGTGAGAAGCAGCGTCTGCTGGTAAAGGGAGTGGATATGGGCATTCAGTCAGGGATGGGGGTGGAGGCTGCAGGGTGGCAGGCCTTTGCCTAGTTGGAGGCTGTTTGTCAGCTGGTCTCATCTTGCTCAGTGTTAGTAGTGATATTTCTTACAGCTTTCCTGTGATATCTATGTCAGCTGTGTCTACACTGTGGGACAATATGTTGGGAATCACCACCACTTCCACCACCACATCTCCGGGGCTGTGTCCAGACCACATCTCTGCCGTCTCCACCGCCTCTACTCCACAACAACATGGTTGTCCATGTCTCCACTCCCCCACAGCCTTGTGGGAGGTCACGTGTGCTCTGGGTGCTCCACTGTGGGCGAGCATCTGTGGGTGCAGGGCTGTGGTTGGGGAGCAACAGGAGGCTATTTAAAGTGTGCAGGCCTAGCAGCCCAAGAGCTGAGAAGCTGCAAAGCTGGGCTACAGGAGAGCGGGCTGAAGCCTGCCTGCTAAGCCCTGCAGAAAGTCCTAGCCTGAGCCACCTAGCAGGTGGGGCTACCTGAGACCCAAGGGTCCAGGATCTCAGAGCCAGAGCAGGTCAAGGACAGACAGGAGGACAGCCAGAGGCTGGTCCTCCTGACCATCTCTCCCAGTCAATTTTAGACAATTCTGACATGATGATAAGCAGTAGATGACGCTGATCAGGGAGAAGACTCAGTCCATATAAAGACAGATGGCCATGTGCAAATGGAGCTTGGAAGCCCCAGATCCTTATTCTCATCTGGGGAGTACTGGGGTCACAGGTTAGCAGGTGCAGATGTCAAGAGGTAGGTGCTCACCACTCAAAAGGTGTGCTGTGACCTCACCTGACCCTTAACACTGGACATGAAGTCAGAGAGGCCAAGACCCAGGTGACCTGCCCAAGCTGTTCTCCATTATCCTCTGTCCCAGCGAGGTTCCCAGAGAGGTCTGGGCTGTGGGGGGACTAGAGGATTGAGGGGGCGGAGTTCTTCAGGAAAGGAGAGGGAAATGGCAAAGGAACTGATATTCAGGAAGGGGAGAGGAAGAGGAAGGACCAGGAGGAAGGAGGAGAGGGCAGGAAAGATAGGCCATTTGAAGGATTTGAAAGACTGAGACAGAGGGACAGAGGAACAGAGGAAAGGATGGAGAGGAGATGAGGAGAAGGATGAGAAGAGGACCTCCCTGCTCAGTACCGTTTAGAAGAGAGAGTGACCAAGTCAGACCCACCAGAAACACTGTCCTTGTCTAACTGACAGTGCAGAGCTGGGGGAAACCTTGGGATTGAGACTGGACAGGACTCTCCGGCGGCTGGCAGTCTTTCCACTGGGAACAGTAGGGAGTCATTCAGAGCTAGTTCACTATTCCTTGCCCCAGAGGGAGGTAGCAGTGATGTGTCCCTGACCCAGGCTCAGGACCAGGACCCTTCTTGTTCCCTTCCCCTCTCTGTTCCCTCTAGTACTCAATACTTTTGGGCCCTCTCTCCAGAGCCACCCCACATTGGTTCTTTCTACTCCCTGCCAGTTGCTGATCACACTGGGGACAGACAGACAGACTGAACAGTGAAAAGACAAGTGGATTTCAGCCCATCTCCATGGTGGGCATGGCCATCTGTCCCTTATTGCCTCTTCTCTTCTTCTTGATGAATGCCACTCCTGACTTTGGGTAAGGTATATGGCTTCTCAGATTAAAACTACATTTCCCAGCCTCCTTTGCAGCTAAGTATAACCATATGACTAAATTCAACCAACACGGTATAATTACAACTCTTGGGGCATGTCTCTTCCCAAAGGACAGGCTTGATAGCTGCAGCTGAGGCAGTCATGAGGTTGATAGTAAGCAAATTAGAAGGAATTAGGGTCCCTAGTGATGATGGTACTGCCCCACTACCCCAGGATGACACTGTCTTCAGTGCTTTCCATCACTTAGATACAGACATCATCTTACATGGCAGCATTTTGAGCTTCTAGTATGATTTTGTCCTTGTCACTCTCTGTCTCTAGACTCCAGTTGACCTCTCAACAGTGGAAATTTCTCACTTCCAGGCACCTCCGAGGACCCTGCCTGTTCTGATGTATTAGGGTTGGTGGCTCAAGCTGACTTCACAGATAAACAAGACAATGGAAAGACCTTAAACAAATGTACCTCACAGGAGCCCGGCAGCCTGAGGAGGCCTGCTCCCCTCTGCCACCCATGCAGCTCCCTCCTTATTCCAACCTCTCTGACTTCCTTCCCAGGGCACCAGGCTCCTGCCCAGCACAGGATTTCACACCCACTTTGCTCAACTTGACCTCTCCTCCCTAGCTGTACCTAGGCTTACACTCATTGTCAGCTCCTTAGGAAGGTCCCCCAACTCTCCTTGAAACTTAACTCCTTTTCCCTTCCCAACCATAAAGCTGGGAGTTGTTTTGCAACAGCATCTTGTATTTCAGACTGGTCTTGAACTCACTTGTTAGGTGGGGATGATGCTGAACTTCAGATCCTCTTGCCTCTACCAATCAAGTTCTGGGATTACAGACATGTGCCACTATGCTCAGATTTATGCATTGCTGGAGATCAAACCTGGGGCTTTGTAGGTAGTAGGCGAGTACACTACCAACCGAGATGCATCCCCAACCCCAGAAGTTTGCTTTTGTTTCTGTTTTATACTACTTGCTGATAACAAAATTTCCCCCTGTCTGTTCATTGGTTCTTTTTTTTTCTGACTCTCCAGTAAAATGAGTCTGGGTACAGTGACTTCCCACCAAGTCTTAAGAACTTGGTGCACACCAAGTCCACAGACAAAGACTTGGCCAGTGATACAGGTAGACCAGAAGGACTAGATAGGGCCACGAGCTGATTAAGCCACTGCTGACATGGAAGGGGACTCACCCCAGCTCCCTTTATGTCCTCAGACCTCAGTGCTCTCAGTTCTCAGATGCAGAGTCCTGGGGTCAGATCACCACCACCACCATCACCAAGCCCACTGAGCAGTGGGGCTGAGACCTGAATTCAAGGGCCCAGGATGGAATCCAAAGGACCTCAATGTTCTAGCCAGATCTGAAGATACTTTCAGATAGCCAAGTGCCCCTCAGATCCCTAGTATCCCTACTCAGCCTTTTCTCTCTCCACTACATCCCTAAAACCTCACACTCCTGCACAGTTCTTCTCTCCTCTCATACCCTATGGCCCTGCTTTCCTCCCACACCCACTCTTATCTCCCATACCCCTGCTCTCTCTACACATCCCCAGTAGGCCTTTCTCTCTCCCTCCCCACCCTGACCTTCCCACTGGCTGGAACATCCCTTCACCTCTTAAGCAACCAATTTTCTCATTTTGATATTCAGAATCCCTCATCTTCTCTCTTAGAAATGTTGCTTGAAGTCTGTCTGAATCAGAGGAGTCATGGGCAAATGACTTCCTCAAGACAGATAAGGGGATGCTGCCACTTCCCAGTATGCCCTTGAGAAGCAGGTTTCTGAGCTATCATCTCCTCTTTCATGGATCTACCAAGCCCACAGGGAGACTCTGGGGACCATGCACCAAGCTCCAAGGTCTTTTGAGCCTCAATGTCTCATACAGAAAGTAAAGTACTGGGGATAGCAACCTAGCAAGGTGCTTGAGAGAGGAGCAAGAGGAGGAGAGATGGGAACTTTTGGTGGGCTCCAATCAACGGCATGTCTCTCAACAAAATGGAAAAGATTGTGTCCTCCATGCTGTGGGCAGCTCCATGTTCCAACCACATCAGATATCTTGAACATAGCCATATCTTCTTGATTCTGAGGTTCCTCTCTTGATCCATGCTTGGGTTATGTGGCAGTAAACAGGTTCCTTCTACTAGGTGGCCTCAGTTTCCCTGAACACAAACTTGGGGGTGTACAGTAAATTCTCTCAATGTCTGAAGTTCTTCAGCTTTTATTTTTGGAAAAAAAAAAAATCAGTGGTTCTTCACTGGGCTTTTGTCTTGAGCCAAGCAGACGCTCCAACACCTATGCGATGAAGACTTTGCCATTAATTCCATTTACCAGATGAGAAAACTGAGGTTCAAATGGAAAAAGTCACATGGGGATGATGGAACTCGAATTCAGGTAAGAGCTTGAGCCAGTTACCTCCTATGAATGCAGAGGGCCACAGTTTCTATTCTCCCTACCCACGGTTGGCATTCTGCTTGGCCTGAGATGGGTCCATGAGATGAGGCTTCCAGGGCTTCTTGCAAAGACTGTGGAGAGGGCTAGCAGGCAGTGGGAATCCTGGCCTGTGGTACGGTCCGTTCCATCCACAGCTCTGGGGGGAAGCATCCATAAGTTGGGGGAACACCTGCTGATGTGGAGGGGTAAGGGACAGTAGAATGGTTGTCCAAGGGATTGGACAGGCAGGGAAAAGAGCTGTGCCACCAACGTCACATCACCGGCAGAGGGCCAGGTAAGTGACAGAACAAAATGTGCTGGCTGAGGCTGAAAATGAAAATTTGTTCCTGGCTGCCCCCAAGCAAATCTCTTCACTTCCTAGCGGCCAGCTCAGTCAGAGGGATTAGTCACCGAGAGCGCACTTCAGCACCGCGGACAGCACCGCCTCCCTTCCCAATGCCCACAGCTTCTGGCAGTACAGGCACCTCAACAAACACAAGGCAGAGCTGTGCACTGCTCCCCCGACTCAGCCTGTAGTTCAACGGGTCAGGGAACCTCGCTCGGGTGTAAGAGTTGTTCTAGCCAGCATAGAATTTGACACACATTTATACCCTGGGGTGAGACTGAGGTGACCACTGTGTGTCTTCTCCTCCCAGACACCGCGGAAGGAAGGATGCAGACACATCAAGGTCTCTTTTGAAAAGCTCTGGTTAATGTTGGAGGCTGGAAAGCAAAGATTGACAAATAGCCTGTACTACCTGCTTAGCAGACGCCAGATACTACATGCCAGTTAACGGGTCCTTGACCTGACCATGGTCCTGAATCCAAGAAGCCGAATAGCTGGGCACTGTGCCTTGTAGCTGGAGTCAGGATTTCTGACTGTAACCACTGCTAAGATGAGGAGGTCAGGGTGGGGAAGAGAGAGGAAAGGGGGAAAGGGAGGGGGTAGGGAGAGAGGGAGAGAGAAAGAAAGAGAGAGAGAGAGAGAACGAGAGCCCTGAGCCCACCTCAGTTCTGTGAAGTGAAAAGAAAGAGAATTGGAAAGAACAGAGAGAACTGAAGTCTATGGAACTTGGCACCCCATGGTAGGTGTGGGAGAGGATTACAGGGAGGGTGATAAGGACAAAGTTGGCAAAGATGAGGCCAAGTGTCTTGAAAAGTGGTCCCTTGGGTGTGCCGTGTGAAGCTAGGGATTTTGATCTCGAATCTCCTGCTCTAAGGAGAAGCCCTGAAGTCTGTGTTGTGTGATGCTTAGGGCTGTGTGTTGAGAGGTAGATGACAGTGGAAGGGACCACAGTGGGTGGTGAGTCCAGCAGGGGTCCAGTGAAGGAAGGTCTGTGATGAGATGATGTGGTGGTGGTAAGGGATGCCATAGCACTCGACAAGCTCATGTTCCAGGGTCAGGGTCCCTGCTTTGTCCTGGTCTCACAACAGAGTGGAAAGCCAGGCACCGTGTGTGTGTGTGTGTGTGTGTGTGTGTGTGTGTGTGTGTGTGTGTGCTGGCTTCCACAGTGCTCAGACTCTTACTTTACATATGACTCCTACAAACGATCCCTGGCAGGCAGAGGCAGCAGCTGCAGCAGTGCGGGCTTGCTATAGGGAGCGGACACTGAGAGTCCAGGACCCTCTTTAGAAAAGAAAACCCAGTGAGATGGCCTCAGTTGGCAGATTTTCGGACACAGCTTACAGAGTTACTGTGCTTTAAGTAGAGTAAGGGAATTGGCCATCTTTAAAAGTTATTTCTATCCAAAGTACAAATGAAGAAGACGGGGTGCTGGGCCCAGTCAGTAAAGTGCTGGCATCACAAGCACAAGAACCTGAGTTTGGGTCACCAGAACCCATGTAAAAAGCCAGGCATGGCAGTATGCACCTGTGATCACAGCAATGCTGAATGAAATGAGAGCAGACAGGCTGACCACTGAAAGCTTGTGGAGCAGTGAGCTTGGCCTTTGTGGCAAAGCCCCAGGCTAAGAGCTGCTATGGTCCTTGAGATCCAGCTTGGCTCACGGGACCCAACAAACCTACTCCATGAGAGGAAGTTGGAGAGAACTTCCTGACAAGGAGGGGTGAAGGCAGGCTGGACAGCAGAGATTTGCAATCTTTCAGAGCCTGAAGGGTCTCCTGTGGGGTCTTCTGGAGCATGGGCTGCGCTGTAGGCTGGGTTGAGAGTCACTCTGGTCTGACTGGATGTGAGCCATGGTCCCAGGGGTCTCTTCCTATCTTAGCTCTATGCTAGTGATGGTAGCAGCTGCAGGCTGACAGAGATGGGAGAATTTTCCAGCCCTGTCTTACTGCACTTTCCATGGGCTGAGCCAGGGTGAAGCACCATAGTTGGTTGGGGGGGGCGTCCATCCAACCACTCTTAGAAGCCCCACTGTCTGTTGAGCAGGCTCCCCTCTCTGAGTCAGGTCACCAGCTCCTGACCCATTCCATTGGTTCATTAGATCTCAGTAGTCTGTTTCATACACATGAGGACACAGATGCATGCTGGGAGTCTCGGCAGACACCCAAAGTGCAAAGTGAGCTTTTCCCATAGGAAGCTGGTCCTGATCCAGAGGAGAGTCTAGGAAATGGTCTGAACTCAGACAGTCAGGAAAGGTTTCCTGGTGATGACTGAGCTCAGTGTGTCACTGGGGCTGATAGGAAGGTGACTTTAGAGAGTGTGGCAGGCTTAACTTCTAGCACAGGCCTCTGCTCCCCAGCTCAGGGTCCATCAGTGTTTGAGTCATAGCCTGTGTATCTAGCCTCATTTCCTACCTGGACAGATCTTGAGACAGGGTAACTACCTATATTTGCTGGACCAGATCCAGAATGACCATCCGCTGCTATCCTCTGCCTGCCAGCCACCCCGAAAGCCCAGAAGCTGGGCAGAATGTGGATTCCAGGGCCTGTATTCTACACTTGGCCCTTTGCCACCATCTGGTGGTTGAACTGTGAAATGACAACTGGCCCAGAAAAGGAGTTTGTGAATGAGGGCTGCACAGGAGAAGGAAAAACAAAAACTGGTTGCTTCTGTGGATTGCTTTGTGCTGTGAGAGAGGTCAAGTGTCTGGGTCCAGGCCTTAGAAGACATCTGACTGTGAGGTCATCACCACTTCTGAGCTGAACAGTGGATAATGAAATTCAATCAAGCATCAGCTCTAGGAGTAGCTGGGGATAGTTATGTCCATATCAAACATGTACAGACCTTTTGTCCTCAATATCCACAGCCCAGCCCAGCCCAGCCCAGCCCAGCCCAGCCCAGCCCAGCCCGGCCCGGCCCGGCCCGGCCCGGCCCAGCCCAGCCCAACACAGGACAGCACAGAGGGACAATTATTTTCTTTTTTTCTTTTGTTTTGTTTTTGTTTTTTTGTTTTCGAGACAGGGTTTCTCTGTATAGCCCTGGCTGTCCTGGAACTCACTCTGTAGTCCAGGCTGGCCTCAAACTCAGAAATCTGCCTGCCTCTGCCTCCCAAGTGCTGGGATTAAAGGCGTGCACTACCACAGCCCATCGTGGGACAATTATTTTCAAAGCACAGGATTTTTGTTATTTTGTTTTGTTTAGGGATGGTGTGTGTGTGTGTGTGTGAGAGAGAGAGAGAGAGAGAGAGAGAGAGAGAGAGAGAGAGAGAGATGCTCTCATGTAGCCTAGGCTGGCCCAGAACTTCCTGGGTATTAGAGGAAGACAGTGGCCTCCTCATCCTTGCCTCCAGGCGTGTGCTATCATGCCCAGCCTGGTGTGTTGAGACAAAGTCTCAGTCTGTAGCCCAGGCTTTTCTGGGACTCACTCTGTGTCCCACGCTGGCTTTGAATAGGCATATCTCCAACCTTAGCCTCATAATTTCAGACTTTCACATAGCCCGACTTGGCTTTGAACTTCTGATTCTCCTACCCCAACCGTCCATGTGCCGAGTCTATAGCCATTTGATACAAAATCAGCTTGGCACTTTGAGACAGAATTTCACTTGGTAGCTCAGAGTGACCTGGGACTTATTATGTAGCCCAGGATGGACTTGAACCGCATCTCTCCTGCCTGCACATCCTGAGCGATGGGATCACAGGAGTGCACACTTCCAGCTCATACTAGTTATTATAAACAATCCACGGATTAAAGTCTACGAAGTGAAGCACTGAGCATGTGCAGACTTTAGCACCCCAGGGAGATTACCAAAGACTCCTCCATTCTGTCACCTACTGAGGGTTATAAACAACTCGGAAAAGTAGCCCATGGCCATGTGCTATGGCAGGTTTGGGGAGCCGTGAGATCTTCAAGGCAGGGTTTTAGCTCAGAACCTCGTACAAAACCATGACAGAGGGAGGGCCGTGGTTACCCTAAGATTGTCCAGCATGTTTAAATACAACCGCAGAGTCTGTAAGCTGGCTGACTTTGACAGCAGAGGAACTAGGAGTCAGTGAGACCATGCCCCTCTTGTCCCTTCCAGAACCAAGAATTTTCCACCGGCCCTTGCTCTCTGGGTCTCGAACTGAGCCAGATTCAAGGTAGCAAGGCGCAAGAGCCATGCTAGTGGAGGGCAGCATAGGAGTAAATGGGAGGAAAGAAAAACCAGAGCTGTGTAAGCCCAGGCTCCTCTGTGTGACCTGGGCCAAATGCTTCTCATGTGTGTATCGGTCACACAGGGCAGGATGTGTTCCTCCTGCCATTCAGGGTTTCCTTAGAGATGAGCAGGGTATGAGGTGAAGACCCTCCATCTGTCTTCTGACCTTTCAAGGGGACAAGGCCCTCTCCATTTTACAGACAAGTAAACTGAGTCTCAGATATCACAGGCTAGCTCCAATCTACTTCCCACCCAAGACCTCAGCCCAGAGAGAGAATAAACATAGCCCAGAAAAGAAGGGACTTTGATAAGAAGGGACCCTACAGCTAGACCAGAAACTTAGGGATACAGAGTAAACAAGACAGTGGGTGTGGCCAAAGACACTCATGGGTCAGGGTTATTGTTGCCATCCCGAGGCGGACTCAGACCAGGTTCTGGGTTGGGTCCTTGGGACAGTGACAAGTAAGCCACTCTTTAAGCAGTCTTCCTCCTGGGAACCTCAGGCCTAGCTCCTCACCTGTACTGTCATCCTTCACAGCTCCAAGCGCCATGTCCGGGTCTGTGCAGGTATTACAGTGAAGCTCAAATGGAGGCTTACAGTTGAGCATTTATTTCCCATTGCTCTGGGGACTAGAAGGCCAAGGTCAAGGCAATGGTTTGATGTCTGAACTGACCTTGTTCTCTTGCAACGTCCTCATGAGCTATGATGGGAACGGCTCTCTGGGCATGTTTCAGATTAACAAACATTAAGTTCAGGCCTCTTGTCTCACCATCTAACTCACCCCGGAAGCTCCACCTCCTGACCCCATTACATCAGTGAGTAGGATCCAATGTATTAGCCAGACTACATTAGCCATCCCATGGCTTCCTGAGGCCACACAGCCACCGCACACTACAACTACCTCAGGGCCCAATTAGTGCCAACTTGTTTTTCAGAAAAGGAGAGGGGCTCCTTTTGAGGCCACCCAGAATCACCTATAGGGACACCAGCCCTCAGAGGTGGGAACTGTGGGTGCCTCTGACCCTACCATCTGTCTCTCTAGCTAGGACAGCCTCAGGGCTGGAGAAAACTGGCTCTCCTGATCCAGATTCCCTGAAGGATGGCCCTTCTAGACAACCAGACATGGCCTAGCCTGCCATTTAAGGGCCATGCTGAGAATTGTCGGGACAAAGCACCCTTCTCTGGTATCCCACTCCCTGGGCAGACAAACTTGGGGTGGAGTTGGGGGAGCAGGAGTTCACAGCTTTCCCCAGAAAGCCCTTTATTCTGGTATAGAGAGTCTCTGAACCCCCTCCAAAGTGCCTGGCACTAAATCCCCAGAGCTTAGGGTGAACTCGACAAGGCCTCTCCCAAAGTCAAATCTATATGGAATTATCCCCTTCCACAGGTCCTTCTAAGCTCTCTTGAAGGTGTCCTGGGTGGCCTCATCTGGAACTGCACAAACTAGAGAATGTGCCTGTGCCCCATAGGCCTCAGGCTCACTGTAATCCTGCTGATCTCGACCCAAGGTTGGCTGTGTCCACAGCCGTGTGGGACTCTCTCTCAGTGTGTCACTTTTAGGTAGCCATCCACCTTGGAGACCTCCAGCGAGCTAAGGGCTCTCACTTGGGGAGGCTCACCAGGGTCTCAGAAGTCCCTAGTCACGGTGTGACGTCTAAATATCACCATGGTGGCACTGCACACAGAGGAGTGTATCTGGAAAGAATGGGTACACTAGCCCAGGAGATGCCAGAGTGGCAGATGCCAGGTCCTGGCTCAGAAGCCCCCAGACTTGGGGGTGGCCATTACCACCTCATCTGCATGACCATGACTGTGAACAGGTACTAACTAGCCTGCATGCTACTTTCTGCAACGGAGGATAGTTTTAGCTGAGAGAGTCCATCTATTTCAGATGTAAAGGGAAACTTGCTACAGACAAAACTGTTCTTGAAACTTGAAGGCATGTGTCATCATGCTGGGTCCTAAGCAGGATGTTGAGGATTTTCTTCTACCCATCTTCCGAGAGACTAGGTTGCAAAAAGACCCTAAAGACACACACACACACACACACACACACACACACACACACACACACACACACACAGGTCCCAGGCATCTGACTAGATGTCCCCTGGTCTGTTGGCCACAGTGTCCAGGAGGATAGACTATGCTGCACTGGACATAGGCATAGCTTCCTCACCTGAAGTATACATTGGATACCTTGGGTTTGAGGGTTGCTGTCCTTGTAGTTGTAATAGTGTTACATTTGCCCAGCAGAGGGCAGCAAAGCATCCAAACAAGCAGTTTGCATAGACCTTTTTTATTCATTCATTCATCCATCCATCATTCATTCACTCATTTTGCACGTGTACGTGTGTGTGTGCATGCAAGTTTGTATCAATGTCTCTGTGTGTATGCCTACCACTGAATTTGTGTGGCGATTAGAGAACAATTTACAGTAATTGATTCTCTCTACCACGGAGATTCCAGGAATCAAATGCAGAGGCTTAGTCCCAAGCACCTTTACCCACTGAGTCATCATGGCAACTCAGTGCTTTATACTTTGAGATGGGCTCTCACTAAGTCTCCCTGGATTGCCTTGAATTCATTCTGCAACTCAGACAGGCCTTGGGCGTGAGATCCTCCCCCTTCAGCCTTCCGAGTAGCTGAAATCTGCAATCAAAAATTGGAGTGGTGTTGAGCAGAGGACTGAGGGAGCAGAGCTATTTCAGAAGCACATCATGGACACAGGTCTCTGGCCTGTGCAGGGCGGGGGAGGGTGGGGTGACCACTGAGGTAGAACGCTCAAGGAACCACAGCATAGAACACGGAGAGCAAATAGACTGTGAGGGAAAATTCCAACAAGGATGGAACCATGAAAATAGAATCTAAACTACAAAATCTGCAGCTGACCTCAGGCAGAGGTGGATAGAGGGCAAGCATTGAGAGCTGGAGAGGGAAAGACAGAGAAAGATTTCAGTGGCCACCCATCAAGAGGAGACAGCTTGGGGCTGGAGTCAGGCTGAATTCATTGATTGCTATAACAAATGTCAACACTTCATCAGAAGAGAAGAGGCCAGAGAAAATAATGACATAGTAACCAGGCTGAGTGACAAAGACCATAGAATCAGCACCAAGCTTACAGAAGATATTGCGCATGCGCTCAAAGACTTAGAGGAAAAGAGTTCACAACGAATGAGCAGACAAAAACAGCAGAAAAGTGAGAACCCCAAAGAATAGTTTTTTAAAAATCTAGACAAGTACACCACCATATAAAACAAAAGGCTCATGGCTGTACACGACAGTGGACAGGGTTTGGCCAAGAGGTAAACCTGAAGCTCGGAACATGGGGTGAGAGCGGGACGATCTGAAGGCGGGGAAATTGGAAATAACTGGAACACAGCTGCTCGAACATCTGTGGGACAAGATCAATTGGCCTAACATATATATTATAGTTAGATTAAAGAGAAAATGGACACTAGAGAAGAAAAGCGATTTTTGGAAAACTACTAACTAAACGTGCTTTAAAAATAATGTGTAGGCCTAACACATTCCCTGAACACTAAGAAGTATTCTCCAAGGGAACAGCTGGGCTGGGTACAATGCACACAGGAACACAATGGAGTGAGAAATCTTAAAAGCAGCCAGTGAAAGGCAGATGAACAGCAAATGGCAAGAGTGTCCCCAGCACGTGTAGCACAGGAGGACTACTCTCATATAGACAGCTGGCAAATTCCCAGCAGAGAGGACAAAGAACAGACTTCAAACGTGGAGAAACAAAGACATTTCAAGTTAATGATACCTGAGGTGGTTCTGTGCCAGAAGATCTGTTGAAAAAAAAAAAAAAAAAAAAAAAAAAAAAGGCCCTAGACAGATGGCTCAGTAGTTAAGAAGAGCACTGGACGATTTTCCAGAGGTCCTGAGTTCATTTCCCAGCACCCACATGGCATTTTCAGAACTGCTGCCAATTTTTGGTCTCCTTGGACATGAATCATGCATGTGGTGCATTAACATACATGCAGGCAAAATACCCAAGCACAAAAAATAATAATAAATTGAAAAAATTAAAAATAAAGCTAATTTTTAAAACAGGGAATAAAAAAGAAGTCCTTCAAATCTAAGGGAAATTTAGATCAGAAATAAATTCAAATTACAGGAAAGAGTGTAGAATACTAAAAATACTAAACATGTAAGTAGTTATTCAAATGCATCATGGGAAAAGAGAAGGAAGGCTTCACAGTGAGGAGGAACCTGGTAGATCCTTTCTGTCAGATGTCTAGGGTCTGCACCAACAGTCCTAAACTGTACTGACAAGACAGATTCCTGGTACAGTGTGACAGAAATGGAACTTCATCTCTGCTTCCTTCCATTCAATAGTCCATGACCTCAACCAGATCGGGGAATGTGGAATACTGAATTTATTGCTGTGTAGCCAAGGCTATCCTCAAATGGGTGATCTTTCTGCCTAAGCCTCCCAAGAGCTGGGGTTAGAAGGTATTTGCTACTGCACCTGGTGCATATACTATTTTCAATTGATGATACGACAGAATTAACTAGTGGCATCTGTTCACTGTCATACTGAATAACTCAGAAGGTCTATCAGCTTGTTGTTCTGTGACACAGATATAAAACAGACTAGATTGGCAAGTAGCATAGTCCGTATTAGCACAGTAGCTAAGGAACATTTCAAAGGCTGGGAAGTCTGTGGACTATGCTCCCTCACTGGAGTGGCATGAAGCGGGGAGGATAATGAAAAGGGCACAGTGAGATCTCCAATGCTTGCAGATTAACAGGCGCATTGCTATATAGTGTGTGGGTTCAAGAAGAAACCACGTCAAAGTCATTGGGAAGGACTTTGAATGAGAAGATAGTGAGAATCATGTGCTGTGTATAAGGGTAAAATGAAATTGGAAAGTTGGAATCATTAAAAAAAACAAACCGTCAGCTATGTGGACTGTCTTAGCTGATTGTGAGATCCCTGCCACTGACATTATCCAGTCATGCGTCAGGACACCAGCCTGTCATATGCCATGGATCTGCTAGGACCTTCCTGCATGCCATCTAGTTTAATCTGCAACAACTTAAGTTAAATGAACACATCCATTGAAAATATAACTTAACCATATGAAAGGAAGTTAAAATGTGACAGTGTGGGTCTGGTGAGATGGCTCAGGTTAAGAGCTGCTTTTCCAGAGGTCCTGAGTTCAGTTCCCAGAAACCACATGGTGGCTCACAACCATCTATAATGGGATCTGATGCCCTCTTCTGGCATGTGTATGCGGAGCACACATACATTAAATAAATAAATAAATAATGTGACAATGTGGTGTGAGCTGCAAAATGCACTCTGTATTTTAAATTAAACCGTCCTCCACAGAGATGACAGGATTAAGCAGTTTTATCCGGTTGGCATATGTTTTGAATAACTACAGAAGGGATATCTGCTTGTCTTCCCCTAGTACATATATAAAACAGACTAGATTGTTTCAGGGCCAGATAGCTGTGCTGGGAGATTTCAGTGCTAATCTTGCATAAATTCTTTCAGAAAATAGAGAAAGAGGAAACAACTCAGAACTTGTTCTGCAAGGCCAGCTACTCCTTGTAACAAAATATGACATTTCATTATTATATTTTACAGGACAGGAAAATTACAGACCCATATTTCTCATAAATATAAACAGAAAAGTTGTATGTAAAATATTTCCAAATCAAACCTAAAAAGAACCAGGTTAACATGTCATGATTAAAAAGTGTGTGTGTGTGTGTGTGTGTGTGTGTGTGTGTGTATGTGTGTGTGTGTGTGTGTGCTTACCTGCATATACAGTATATACATGCAAGTGTCCAAGGCTATGAGAGGGCATCAGTTACAGGTTACAGAGATGCCCAATGTGATTGCTGGGAACCTGACCCAGGTCCTTGGCAACACCGTAACTTCTGAGCATCTGTTCAGCCCCATCAATTTTTTTCTAAGGATTGTTTTTAAGAATCTTTCAATGTAATTCACCACATTAACCCAACAGGGGAGAAAAAATACAAAATCAACTCAAGACACAGAATCATCATGAAGACAAAAATTCAGCACTTTTTCATAGCAGAAAGGAACGTCCCCCATCTAGTCTCAAGTGTCTAGACAAACCCTTAGAGATCTTCGTATTTTAATGTTCGAATAAATGTGATCCCTCTCCCTTCCCCCTCCCCCTCCCTCCCTCCCCCATCTCTAGAGTTAAGGAATACAAAGTTACTGTCAGTGTTTCTGTTGCAGCATTGTGCTGAGGACTGTAGCCAGTGTAATAGGGAAGAAAAAGCAAATGATTTAAAAGAAAAGCATAAATGCACTATCATTTCACACATGCAGGATGATGTATGCAGGAAATCCTAAAGGATCTAACAACAAACTGTTAGAATTGAAAAAAAAAAAAAAGCAAACCTTAAGGTGTTGTTTTTAAAAAGGTGATGGGTTGTTTAAACACGGTGACTTCCAAATTAGTTTTATTTCTATAAACAAGTAAAATAAATTGGAAGAATTTTCATTTGCAAAGGAACTGTTAAAATCAAATGCTTAAGAGTAAGTGGTACTGTATACACACTGGATACTATGAGTACTGCTAGGTGGAAGTAAAAGTAAAGATTTGATACTTTGTGAGCAAACCAAAGAGTTAATGCTAAATAAAACAGGCACAGAAATTCAGAGAAGCTAGACCACCGAGCCTCACCAGATAGTAACAATGAATTTAAAGCTACAGTGATGAGGTTCGTGCAGCTTTGGTTAGGAGAATGGAGTCTTAGTTAGGTTTCTTTTGCTGGGATAAAACTTGAGGACTAAAAGAAACTTGGGGAGGAAGGAGTTTATTTCATCTTACAGGTTCCAGACCATCAACCCAGGGAAGTCAGGACAGGAACCTGGAGGCAGGAACTGATACAGAGGCCGTGAAGAAACACTGCTTACTGGCTTGTTCTATGTGGTTTGCTCTATTTCCTTTTATCACCCAGAATCACCAGACCAGGGGTGGCACCACCCACAGACTGGTCTCTTCTACATCAGACATCAATCAAGAAAATCCACCACAGACTTGTCTACAAGCCAATCACATGAAGACATTTTCTTAATGGAAAGTCTCGCTTCCTGAATGACTCCGGCTTGTTTCAGGTTGACATAGAACGAGCCAGCACAAATGGAGTAGGATAGACTCCAAATAGACTCACAATACATAGTTAGTTGATACTTATGGGAGGGGCACATATATGTAGCGGGCTGATAGCATGGGAGCAGAGTGGCAGACTCGTGTATAGAGGTCAGAGGACAGCTTTCAGGAGCTCGCTCTCAATTCCTACCTTCTTTTAAGATGAGACTGTTGAGGTGTGGCCCTGGCTGGGTTGGACACAGAGATCCTCTGCCTGGATTAAAGGTATGCACCTCTTGACAATGTAGAGTCTCTGCACTCTCTGTTGCTGTCTGCTGCAGGCTGACTAGCCTGCAAGCTTCAGGCTGCTTCTCCTGCCTCTGATTTCCTTTTAGCCATAGAAGTGCTGGGTTTACAAATGCCTTGGTATGCAGGCTTCATGAATCAAAAAGTATATTTACATGCTGAGCCATCTTCCTTGATTGATTTTTGGCAAAAGAAAATTAGTGAGGACAGGATAGCCTTTAAATACGTGTTCTGAAACTCTTCTTTGATGGGGGTCAACGAATACCAACTATTTTAGAAAGCTGTTTATAACTTTCAAAAATGAAATTAACCATACATCCACCCATCACCGAGTAATCTGAATCCTAGGCTACAATAGGAGAAAGCTAATATACACATGTCCATCAAAAACCATGTGCCAAATGCTTATGGTGTCTGTTTAAAGGAGCCAGGAGTTAGGTACAACCCAAATGTCTTCAAGCAGTAAAAGGGATCACTGTGTGTTCAGACAATGGAATATTACACCGCAATGAGATGAACATGTCTGCTATTCTCAGTCTGGTGTCTAAATCACACGCATACACAATGGGCAGAAGGAGCAAACCTTGAAGTTTATGGACTATATGATTTCCCTATATGAAGTTCAAGATTGGCTGCAGCAAAGGCTGCCACTGAGGTATTAGCTGTATAAAGTGCAAGTCCTGAGCCTGCAACTGCTTTGCTCCATAATTCAGTGTTGACCACATGGAGGTGTTCAGGATTTGAGAATGAAACTTTATTGTTTTAGTTACTATAGACCAAATTCCTGTTAAGAATGAATAGAGGGGAGGATTTGTGTAGGCTTGCAGTTTGAGGGGATACAGTTATTGTGGATGGGAAGGTTGGAAGTTGAGGGTTCGGTCCTGTTTGTGGCGGTGGGAATGTGAAACTGCTCATTCACATCTCAGTAGATCAGGAAATGGAAGGAACATCCTGCGTAGATGCCACCATCCTTTTCTATTTTTTTATTTTTTATTTTTTTATTTTTATTTTTTTATTTCTATTTTTTATTCAGTCCAGGACCCCAGCCCACTGGATTTGTCATCCCCATTCATTAATCCTCTCTGGAAACCCAAATGTGTGCCCCTGAATTATTCTAAGTATTTCTTAATCCAATCAAGGTAACGAAGTTTACCATTCCATCGTTACAGATGGCATGCTCACTAAGCAAGTTGATGGAAGTAACAGGAGTATGTGTGGGCTCAGACTCTGCTCAGACATCATTATAGGTCAATGGAAAATTCTGGGGGAAACTTAAGGAAAATCTTAACAAGGTATCATGGTTTGAATATGCTTGGCCCAGGGAGTGGTACTATTTGGAGGTGTGGCCTTGTTGGAGTAGGTGTGTCACTGTGGGCGTGAGCTTTAAGACTCTCATCTAGCTGCCTGGAAGTGAATCTTCCACTAGCAGCCTTCAGATGAAGATGTAGAACTCTCAGCTCTGCCTGCACCATGCCTGCCTGGATGCACTATCAACCTACCTTGATGATAATGGACTGAACCTCTAAACCTGTAAGCCAACCTCAATTAACTGTTGTCCTCTATAAGTCTTGCCTTAGTCATGGTGTCTATTCACAGCAGTAAAACCCTAAGACACAAGGCATTGATGATTTCCCCAGTAACTTCATTCCTAGAAAAATTTCCCTCAGACCAAATGAAGCTATTATCAGGCCATTATTTACAACAGCAGAAATTGGCAACACCCAAACATGTCACAACATGCTGTGCTCACTGCAGCCATTTAAAATCATCTTAGAGAGAAAACATGCTTGTGAAAAAAAAAAAAATGACTTGTACACTTTACAGGAAGTCCCAGTAGGCAGACAGGAGTGACTCTCCAATCACAGGGTCCTAAGCCCAGGCCAGTCCTGCCCAGTTATCCAACCTGCTTCAGTAGCTTTATCCAAGGCTCCGGCAGTTCTTTCCAGCTATCACCAGGCTTGGCGGAGGCAGTGGAGCTATCAACAGGCCAGGCTGAGGGGCAGAAAGAGAACTGTAAGCGGAATAAATCTTTTCTCTCTTAAGCTGCTTTTGTCAGAGTGTTTTAAACACAGCAACAGGAAAAGATAGCAAGACAGAAATTGGTACTGGGAACTGGGCCATCACTTGAGAAACCTGCTCATGCGTTTCTTAGGCCACTGGAACTGGTCTGAGGCTGGAACTTAGGAAGAATTGGAATTTTGGAACCTTGGGCTAGAAAAGCACTTGAATGCTGGATGCATAACTTAATGGGAAATTCTGGTGGGAACTAGAAAGACAAGAAATGTGGACTTCGGGGGCAGCTCGAGGGGCTTCAAAGGACAAGACCTCTGTCAGGAATAAGAGAATATTTGTGTGACGTTTTGTCTACAAAATCTGGTTTCATTCTGCCCCAGCCCACAGCATCCAGAACCTGAATGAAGTTGAATTTAAAGGTACCAGACCAACTTGTTTACCAGAAGAATTTCAAGCCAGGAGAGCTTTCAGACATGTGTTGGGGAAGCAGCTGTGAGTGCTAAGGATATCAGCACTGTTGGAGAGAACCTCTTGACTCTACTGGGAAGTATCCCAAGAGCAAAACGCGTCAGAGGCTCCCTTTTGTGAAGATCCACTGACTGGATTCCCTTCTTCTGGAAAATTGTTTCCCTGGGATCAGCACACAGGTGTCTATGAGCTGTTGGCCCAAAGTAGGCAGGCAGGCTTCATCTCAAGGAGGCAGCAGAACTCAGCAGCAGCAGCAGCAGCTATATAATGCTGGCTTTACACATATGGAAAACACAGGCCTGAGGAGCTCATGGAGTCTTGCTGAATGTTTTCAGAGAGCTGCTAAGGCCAGGCAATGTATATGGGGTTAGAGTCCCTGCAAGGAGGCCATGAGAGGCTATTACAAACGGGAAGCTGGGAGCACAGGATACTGAAGATGCCAGAACTATGAGACACACATGGAGAGAGCTGTGAACATGGATTGGAGCCAGCCCCGGAGAAAACCTGTGTGTGAGAGGGCAGTATAGCTGAATGGCTGGTGCAATCCTAGTCTTTTGGAGCCCAGCTGATTTTATCACAAGTTCCAGATGCCAGACATGGAGCTCAGGATTTGATGTTTTCCATGTTTAATTTTGATTTCGATTCTGTGTGCTTTTCACTTGTTATGTCCTCTTTCTTCAATTTTGGGATGGGAAGTTTTACTCTATGCTATTATATGTTACACGTATTTTACTTTTCAGAGTAGTGCACAGTAAGAGACTGTGAGGTAAAATATTTATTTATTTATTTATTTATTTATCTATTTATTTATTTTGTGTGTATAAATATTTGCTGGCAAATATACACATGCACCACATGTATGTTTGGTGCTCACAGAGGCCAGGAGGGGAGAGTACTAGGTCCTCTGGAAGTAGAATTATGGGTGGTTATGAGTCATTGGATAGGGCTGCTCGGAACCCAGGTCAGATTCTCTACAAAAGCAGCAAGTGCTCATAACTGTTCCACCCTCTCTCCAGCTCTCAGACTCCAGGCTTTTGTTGTGTTTTAAGTTCTACAACTTTGTCAGTCAGCACTTTAGTTTTCAGCCTCATGTACTGTCTGTAAGTTTGTGACATGGTAACAGCCATGTAACTACCAGTGTGTAGAGTTTGTTTGGCGAGTCCTCATCCTCACTACATTTTTTTTTTTGTACAAATGTAGGCAGATATGATGTGGGACATTCCTTATCCCCTTGGTCCATATGTTTTTATTGAGCCTGGTATCAGTGTGCATATCTGGAGTCTGCATCCTCCTGGCAAATTTCTGGATTTGAGTACCCAGGGAGCACACCTCTTGAAGCCCATTTCATGGGTGCACTTGTGGATTTTGATGCTATATCTTTGGGTCACCACCTCGTTGATGGCAGAATGGCCCTTCTCCTTTTTGCCACCATTCCTTGTGGGAGCCATTCTGCCAAGTTCAAGTTGGAAAAAAGGGTGAGACTCTGTACTTTTAAAGTGTTGGAATTGTTCAAGACTATGGAAATTTTTTAAGTTAGACTGGAGAGGAGGTGCTAGAGAGATGGCTCAGAGCTTAAGGGCACTGATTGCTCTTCCAGAGGACCTGGTTTCAAATCCCAGCACCCACATGATAGCTCAGAGCTGTCTGTAACTCCAAGATCTGACACTTTCACATAGACATCCATGCAGACACAACACCAATGCACATAAAATAAAGGTCAATACATTTTTTAAAAGATCTCTTGAAGTTGGACTGGATGCAATTTAAAGTATAACAATGTCATAAGACTTCGAGGTAAGGGGTAGAAGGTTATGGTGTGAACACATGTTTGGGGATCAGGTTGACAAAGCGTGGAGCTACAATATGTTCATTGTTAGCCTGACAGAATCTAGACTCACCTGGAAGATGGACGTCAGGCATGCTTGTGGGCTATTCTTTTGCTTATATTAATTGGTGTGGGAAACCCACCTTGATTATTGCTGAGGCCGTTCCTGGTCTGTAAGACAGAGAAGGCAAGCTGAGTGCTAGCATGTCGCCATCCCTCTCCTCCTCCTGTGGCTTCGGTGTGACCCACTCCTCACCGCCTTCTAGCCACTGTGGATTGTGGCTTAAACCTCAAGCTAAAACAAGCCCTTTCTCCCTGAAGTCACTTCTTTACAGAATATTTTCTTGTGCCAACAAAAAAGAAGCTATGATCCCATGGCAGCGGGGCGAGCTTGTGCAAACACAAACCAGAGCCTGTGTCTCCCAGCTCTGAGGCTCAGTGGCTTCTGCTCTTCACACAGACCTCACTGGGGAGGCTGGGCTTGGCCTCCTCTGCTGCCTTCTTCATCTTCGACACTTCCACCCATATTGTGTCCTCCTTCCTGCTTCAGTGTCTTCACAGGGGCTGTGTCCTCTGCAGAGACTCTGCTATTCCTCTCTTGGCAAGACTGACTTGTCCACCTAGCACATCCCCCATCCCTGAAGTGCCATTTCCTCAGAGAGGTTGTCCCTGTCTAAAGATAGCCGCCAATGCCTTGGGCCTCCCACCCTAGTCTCCCACCTGAATCCTGTTGCCTCTCCTTGCTTGGCATTCAATAGAAATCCATTAAATGGCCATGGCTTCTCCAGAGGGAAGGGGCTGTCTTCTGCCATAGCTCAGTGGGATGGATCCTTAGGGGACACTTGGGGCGTCGAGATGGGGATGGTGGTTTGGCTAGCAGGAGAGAGGCAAGCTGCCTGTCAGTAGCTTACAGAAGAGCACGAGGACCTGACCCTGGCCCTTTGATCTTAGCCTTTGCCAGTAGCTGTGTGAGCAATCCCTTGGTCTTAAGCCAGTCCCTCTTTCCTTCCAAGAGACAGATCCCTCAGCTGTTGGGCAAGTGGGCACGACCAGAATGGAACCATGCCTGGCCAAGAACACGGCCCATGGGATCCAGGTCACTTCAGCAGCTCTTCCAAATGCAGACTCATTTGAAAGATTTATGTCTTGCCATTAACAGAGGGAAACATTTTTAATGAAAGGCAGAGAAAACAAGGCTCGGCTAGTAGGATTAGACATGGAGAAACAGAAATGAGAAGGAAGCAACTGCCAATGCTGTTGGGAATGAGGATGGAATTTGGCTCTGAGCTTCCTGGCAGCCCAAGTGAAAAGGGAAGCCTGATCGGTCACAGAGTTCCTCTCATTAGCAAGGAAGACGCCTGCTGGTTCCTCGGGGGAGATGTAATTTGTTCCAGTTTTAGTTTTTCCAGGCAATAAATCCTGAGTCAAATGTCTCCCTTGAGGTTGTAAAAGATACCGTCAATTGATGGGATAAATAATATGTTTGTCCTATGGTAAGTATCGAAAACTCTCCAGGGACCTGGGGGCACCCAGCAGCTCAGTGGGTATGGGTTTTGTTTGGGTATTCTTGTTTTTAAAATGTATTAGCATTGATTTATTTTCAAGGCAGGGTCTCTCTCTGTAGCACTGGCTGTCCTGGATGAATGTCTTTACTATTAATGGATCTCACACGGAGTTTTCCTCCTGAAGAGCTAAGACTATTCATAAATCACATCTCCATGACGTCGTGGGGACAATTTTGCAAGGAGAGGCAAGGGAGGAACCTGGCTTCCTCTCACAACACTGGTAAACTCCGTGTGTGTGGTATTTGTGGAAGAAAGCAACAAAATCCTTAGTTGCCTCATGGGAAAGAGCAGCTACCTTGAAGTGACAGCGAAAACACTGTCTGATGGCGATGGAGGGAGGCAGTCCAGCTGAGTCTCCCGTGTCTCCAAGTAGCTGTGTGATTTCAGGCATGTTGAACCTCTCTGAGCATGTTGCCTCTTGGGGAAAAAAAAGATACTTGCTTTGGAAGACAGAGAGGGAAAAGGGTCAGCGGCAAAGCACCGTGGGATGTGTGCGTGTACGCCATGCACTCTCGTGATTTCAGCTCCCATCCTGAGGACCTCGGGGAATTCCAGGCAGCATCTTCCACCCACAGTTCTGGGATTCTGCCCCAACTTAGCCAGAGGCAAGCTTGAGACATATACTGACCTTGCCTTCACCACGTCTCTAAGGGGTCCCACAAGCCCGGTCAAATGGTTCAGACCAGAGAAAACCAGTCTCCAAGGTCTGCTCATCTTTCTGACCATGGCCATATCCCCCCACCCCCCTTTTTTCCCTGTGCCTCTTTCTGGTCTATCTCAGCCTCTTCATCCCACCCACTCTCTGCAGCAGGCACAAGTCACTGCAGGCCATGTGTCAAACTCCTGGGCACTTTGACACCTCCAGGTCTTCACTGCTTGCCTTCCTGGCATGTGGTCCTGTGGATTCCTGGCCCACCTTTGATGTTGTTTTACTTAAAGTCTCTTCTCCTCAGAAGAGACAAGTGGTTAATTCCTCAGCCTCTCTTCATGGGCCTGACTTCTCCCATGTGTTAGTTAGAACTTGAGGTAGTCTTACAGACTTCTGACTGGGCTGGAGCCACACTGGTATACACAGATCCAGATCTTCATCTATATTACCCACAATACCCGGTGCTTCAGAAAGCTACAGTTGTGGACACAAAGCATCTAGCCGTTTCCATAGCTTTACAGCTGCTTCTGGGCTCTTCACACACACCCTCAGGGCTCACCCTAGAGCTGGCAGCTGGACCTTACAGCTTTGCAAGATGAGGAAACAGGGTCAGAGCTACAGACACTCAAGGTCATACTGCAAGTGACAGACAAGGGATCTGAAGAAGTGTTTGTGTTATCAAGGTCAAGAGAAATAAGCCGAGAAGTTGCCTCCTCTCCCAGCCCCCATCGGGTCTCCAGGAGCTACAGCATCCTCAGGATGCTTGACCTTGGAGAGCCCTCTGGGATCGCCCTGGTGGAAGCTCCTTTCCCTTGGTATTCGGCTCCCCTGAGGTGACACCTTCCTGGACTACCTGGACCCTCCTGGAGTACCTGGCACTGGGCAGGCCTTCCATCTTACTGGGGTGGAATCATTTTTGGCAACTTCCAGTCTAAGGTGAGGCCCTCCTACAGCCAGGGAACCCACTCTGCAGCAGCCTCCTCTTGGGGTCATTACAAAGAAGGGGTTGCTTGGGTTATGGTGGTTCTGGTTTCCATCTGACCACTCACACTTTCTTTAAACACCCCAGCTTAATCACATCCCTTCAATATCTTTCTTGCTGAGTGCCATTTCACAGATGGATACAATAAGGCACCAGGCAAGGAAAGTTAGAGAGCAGTCGGTCCCAGTTTTGTATTGATTTGGTACTGTACTGTGACCTGAGCAGCAAGTGACACCCACCCTTTAAGCCCAGGTAAATAGTTAATTTTTCTCAAAGCCCCAAGGGCCCTTCCCCTTGGTGTTCCATGGGGACACATGTTACCCAACTTCAGTTGATACTTCCAAACTGCCGAGCACCCAAAGGGTTAAAGGGGCCCGGAAGGGAACCCAGTAAGGGTTAAAATTATAAACGCATTTATCGCCCTCTGACTATTATTGGCCTGTAGACCGACGGCGTTGAAGCCGGGCAGAGCCAGGGGGCACCCTCGGATGGACTTGCGCAAACGCCACAACTTTCCAGCACGACCCCCCGAAAGTATCCCGGGCGCAAAGTTGGCGCAGCCCGCTCCTCCTCCGCAGCGTCGCCCTTCCCGTGGGGCGCGCGGCGGGGACGCGCGAGCTCCCGCGCGGGGCCGGCTCGGGGGACGCGGGGCTCAACGAGGCCCGGCTCCGGCCCCCTGAATTGGGGGGTCCGCGTCTGCCCCAAACGCCGCTTTCTTCCGTTTTCCATGTCATTTCCTGTACTAATAAGATGGTGGTCAAAGCAGGGGAGGAGAGCAGCAGCGAGTCGCCGCCGCGCTGCCGCTGGCGCTGAAACTTTACCCGGCCGGGGACCCTGCGCGCGGCCGCCCCGTCCCGCCGCGTCCCGCCGCCCCGGCCCCGGCCCGGCCCGCCGCCCCGCGTGGGAGCCCGCGAAGGTGAGTGGGCCCGGTGGCCACCGTGGCCATGAACGTGAACATGGCTTCGGAAGACGCTGGGCGGCTCGCCAACCGGCGCAGGGGCCGCGGCGACGAGCGCTCGGGGACACTGGGGAGCGGGGCGCAGGCGGGCGACGGGGCACGGGCCGGAGCACCGGGAACGGGGCGGGTCCCAAGGTGGTCCGGGCCCGCAGGTCGCCGCCGCCGCCGCCCGACGCGGGCCTCGGGCGGCCCAGCCTCCGCCTCCTTCCTCCGCGCACTCGCCCGCCTTGTTCCACTGTAGCCTTTTCCACGGCTCCGCCGCGCGCTGACGGACGCGGACGCCGGCCAATGGGAGCGGCTGCCCGGGCCCGGCGTTCGCAAAGAGAACGCGTAGACGGGGGCAGGGCGGGGCGAGGGCGGGATGCAGCCGCTGGCCTAGTTGCAAGGACCCGGTCGCCGGTGCTCCGGGGCCAGGCTGGGGGGCTTAGGGACCGCACGCCTCTCTGTGACCTGCCGCGGGCCTGGGGCGGCGGAGGGAGGGTGTGCCTTTTATCTATTTTAAGTCTTGGTTGCAGCGTGTACTCTTCGGGAATTCGCCCCCGAGTGTCGTCTCCACCCCCCACCTCCTCATTCCCGGTCCCCAAGGTACTATGTGATGCAGAAACTGCAGAAACTTGGTGGCCAATGACCTTCCTCCGTCAAGGCCAGCGTGCCCTAGGCAAGTCGCTGCAGGGACTACTGAGCAGCTTTGGGCTAATACCGGAAAAAGTTGCTGGTGTCTTGAGCCCATCAGAGTAAGAGCTCAGACCCTTAGAATGAGTTGATGACCTAGAGAAGAAAAGTCTGTCTTTTGTTTTTTGACCATGGCTTCGTGTGGAGGACGGCTGTGGTCTATGATTTAGAGTGATCCAGAAGAAGCACGCCCTGTCCTTTGTGTGTGGGAACTTCGATCGATCGATGAAGGGAGCCTGCTCTTATCTTGGGAACCCTATAAACTTTGGGAGTTTTGTCTGTCAGAAGCAGAATAATTTTTCATGAACTATGATGCCCGTGGCACCCCAGCTTACTTTGCCCACTTGTCCCCTGCAGAGGAAGACAGGGACTTTCCTGGGTCTTGGTTGGCGGTGTAGGGTGTATGGGTCAGAAGTCCCATATCCTCTCATCCCTGGGGAGTGGGACATGGTGTCTGCTGGGAACCTTCTGGGCACACGGCCCAGGCCCCTTGGTTTATTTAGTTTCATGGAAAAGGGCATCTTCAGGATCCTTCCCACGGGGCTTTAGATTTTTCAGGGCTGTAGTTGATCTTTTCAAGGGGGTTCTCCTTCCCTGCAGTGGGTTCAGTACAGACTGTCTGGGAGTCGGCTGGGAGAGAGCATTGAGATAGGATCAATCAAGAACCTGACTCAGGGTCAGGCTCCTGGTTTCTTCGGAAGCTAGAGCTTTGATCCTGGGCGATGCTCTGTGAACCATCTTGGATATCACAATTGTTTGCCAGACCCAGCCTGCTCCACCCAGTCCCTAACTGACAGTGCCCCTAAGGAGCAGGTGCTCTCAGGGCGTGGTACCTTCTGAGTATCCGTCTCAAGAATGAGGAGCACTTGTCCCAGAAGTCCTTAGTCTGTTATCACAGTCATCACCTCCAGCCTGAGTTACTGGAGCTTTCTGGTCTGAAAGTTTCTTAGGTTGGTTCTCCAAGGTGTCTGATGAGTGCCTTCCCTCTGGCTTACTCTATCTAGACTCAGTGTGTGGTCAACTTGGGGTTATCAGAAAGCATGAAAGAAGCAAAGACCACTGGAGGAGGAGTTGGGGGGTTGGAGTTATGCTGCCTTTGTGGTCTCTCACTTGGGGATCCTTGGGTACTCCTGGCCTTCCTCCATAAGCTTCCTCCAGCGTTGATCTCAATGGTGTCTCTGAGTGCCTAATCCAGTCAGTCCACCCATCTCCAAGCCCAGGAAGCTCTCTTTAGTTGAATCCAACCCATCATGGCCTCCTAACTTCTCCTCACTAGCACATTGGGGAACAGTATTTCCTGTTCCTGTTGGGAGTGATCTTCCTTAAACATTACCAGCCTAAGTCAGCCATACATGCCTACTGACACAAAGTCTTGGCCTCTGTGGGAAAGTACTAACCCAGTTAAGAACAGATAGCTATAAATCTTATTTACAGGTAGCCTTGGTGGGAAAGTACTAGCCTAGATCAGAACAAATGACCAATAGATCTTATGGACAGGTAGCTTTGGTGGGGAAGTGCTAGCTTAAGATAAGAACAAATGACCAATAGATCTTACAGACAGGTACCTAACAGTTTGTTCTGCTCTGCTTCTTCTGCAAATCTTTCACCCTGTTCTGGAGAACACTTGCACTCCCCAGAAACAAAGAGACCCTACATCATCCCCCTCCCCATATCCTGCTTCTATGTGTATATAACCTGGTGTGGGAAACATTGAAGTTTGACAGCTTGATCAGACTTCTTAACTTGCTGTTCATTCCTTGCGTAACCTTGTCCCCCAGTTCTCTCTTCCAGGTCCTCTGATCCCAGTTCAATTCAGGACTGGGGCATGATCCCTGGACAACTGCTAGAGTCTAAGATAAGGCTCTTGCCCTGTTCCCCGTGTAACAATTGGGGTCACCTTGGGCTCTCCAGTTCCTGCTCCCGCTCCCCCTCCAGTCTGCCTAGTGCACTTCTGATAAAGGGTCAGGTTGTTGGTAGCTATAATGTCTGCCTATAACATGACTCTCCCTTTCCTCAGCCTCATCTCCTGCCCTCCCCACATCTCTGTGCCCAGCCCAGTCTGCCCTGGCCAGCCTCTCTTGGAATCCTGACCTAGGATTTATGAATGAGTACAAGACGGTGAGGGGCAGAGTGCTCTGGAAATGTCTGGTGGTTTTTGTTATTTTGTTTTTAGATTTATTTATGTGAGCACACAATCGCTCACACCAGAAGAGACCATCGGATCCCATTACAGATGGTCGTGAGCTACCATGTGGTTGCTGGGAATTTAACTTTGGACCTCTGGAAGAGCAGTCAGTTCTCTTAACCACTGTGCCATCTCTCCGGCCCCCATGTCTGGTGGTCTTTATTACCCTCCTAAAAATATTTCCAGCAAATCCAGGTACACCACTTGGTTGACTTCAGATCCTCTTATACTAGGTGGAGTCCATGTGACTAGCTAGTAAGTTGGGACCCACAGAGATGTCTTGCCTGTGGCTCCAAGCATTTAGCTGCCAATGCAAGACTCTCCTAGGGTCTTGTTCTTGATGGTGTGGCATCTGATAACAGGATTGAAACTGGTTTTGTGTCACTCCATGAGCAGTATACCTTGGTGCTCCACAATAAACATGAAATACAACTGAGAGATAGACCTTTGTTGTTTGAAGTCACTGAGACCAAGGCTGGCTTATTCTTACAGGATAGCTTGTCTCCAGGAAGCCTTTCTGGGTTAAGCTAAACCTTGGGTTACGGGTGTTTCTGGTCTCATCCTCATCTCCTGGATCCATTTTTCTGTAGCAACTTCCCACATGCTGGTGTTGTTACTTGGTGGTGGTCTTACATCGTCACCAGACCATGGGTCCTGTTTCAGGTTAGTGGCTTGTCTGAGAGCTGCTAGGTGAATGCCCTCTGTAAGTACTTGGCCCTGACTGGGAGTCACCAAGGGCAGAGGCTGAGGACAAGCACTGTGCCCCAAGCCTCTCTGAGCTGCAGTCCCAGCAGCAAGGCTTCAGACGCAGGATTAAGTAACTTGTAGAGGGCAGATGAGCAGCTCTTGGTCCTTGCAGGTGTCTGGACCCAGCAGCGCTAAGCTCCAGAGAACTATGGTAGGCAATTCCAGGAAGGGGGGTGGGTGGGATAGGATGGATCAGAGACCTCGAGACCTCTGCTGACTTAAGGGGTGATTCAGTGTAAGGGTGGGGGTGGGGTAGGGAGAAGATGAAGACCTCTAGTGTTCCCTGGGGCTTACACCCCTCAGGCACTAAGCAGCCCCATCCTGAGTAGGTCAGTTTCTCAGGACAGTGAAACACCCAAGGTCATATACTGTCTGAGGCAAGGGCATTCGTTTAGCTAACAGTTTTGGAATCTGAAGGTCCAACAGCATGGCCCCAGCTCCAGGGAGATGTCTTGGAGTGTCTCCATGTGCTAGATAGCACCATGAAAGGGGTACAAGACAGGGAGTCTGGCAGGAGACCTCCTCAGGGACACACACACACACACACACACACACACACACACACACACTACAATAGCTCCTTTAAGGACAGGGCCCTCAGTGACCCAGGGATCTCCTAGTAGGCCCCATGTCTTCAAATGCTATCACCTCTGTACTGCCACAGGGCCTTCAAACACGTGAACCACATTATCACTAGGATACACTCAATGCTAGCTACCCTATACCATATTCCACAAGTGTTTCACAGATGGGGAAACTGAGGCTTTAAGAGGTGGGATTGGAGGTATAGAGCTTATGGTATGATCAGAGTTAGAAAGTGGGATGTCACCTGAAAGCAGCCTTTTGGAGCATAGGTAGAGGACCCTGGGAGCTCCCTGGAGAGGACAGGCAGGATGTAGAGGTTAGAGAGAGAGAGGAGAGATATCAATGTAGGGAAGGGACCTGTGGGCAGCCTTGGAGAGGCAAGAGTGACAGTGGCTGGTGAGTGTGTGGGTGTGGAAGGGTGGAGAGGGTATACATAATAGAGCAAGCTCTGTAAGTGTCATGTGGGGTCAGTGACCCTTCTGGACACCCCTCTAATATCGATGATGAGCAGAGTGCCTGGCCCAGGAGTACCTGGGAGTGGGGCTTGAGGACTTGTTCTGAAGCTGGCTGGTAATCTCCACCTCTGAGTGGAGTCTACAAGTCCTTGGAGGCCCCAGAGCCCCATGTTCTCAGAGTGGGGCCAGGGAGGGGCTTCTCGGCAGCTGGCCCAGGGGCCATGGTGGAAAAACAAGCTGTGCAGAAAGAAAAAAAAAAAGCCAGAAGAAAGAAAAATGTGTGTTGTTATTTTTAAAAAGCCTATTTCCTATTGCAGATTTGTATCTGCTGATACTGAGAGGGCTGATGTTCACACACACACGCACATGCACAAGCACAGTGTACCTACACTAGTGATATCCCCCAGCCCAGTCCCCCCCCCCCCAAAGGCTGCAGGAGGGGAAGCCTGGACCTGGGCCCAAGTGTCATCCTGCCTTTTGTTCCTATGTGAAGTTTTTGTATTCTTGCCATGCCAGGCTTGGGGCCACTCAGTCCTTGCCTTACACAGCTCACAGCCCCATGCAGCTAGGCACCAGCAATGGTGGTCATAGCTTACAGTTGATGGGAAAGGAGATAGCTGTCGATTCCCAGTCAAGGCCCAGTCTCCTCAGTGGAGAAAGCCTTCAGGCTTTGAAGGATGGGCTAGATGGAGAGAGAGAGAGAGAGAGAGAGAGAGAGAGAGAGAGAGAGAGAGAGAGAGAGAGAGAATATCAGAGTGGGTCAGAGTGGGTCAGGCCTGGTGGGCTCCCTCGGAAAGACAATCTGTGGTTGTTGAGTGTATGGGTGCAAGAGGGTGGGACAGGAGCTTCAGCTCCCTGGAGTACTGCTCCCCAGTTAACTCTGTACTGGCTCTGTCGTTTTCAGCACCAGAACTGCCAAAATTACTGCCTTCTGGGACATTTTCCTGTTTAGAATTGCAGCCTGCACAACTCCCTGTCGTAGCTTCCTGCCTTCTCTCTTTAGAACATATCTTATGCCTTACTTACCTGTTTTGTTGACTTACCCCTCTCTGTTCTTAGAGAGTTCTAGAATATCTGGCACTTGGTTCACCCCTGTGAACAGTGTAGGGGTTAGTGATTGTGGCCTGGAAGCTGTGTGAAACTGTGAATGAATGGAGTGCTCGCTCCTTACAAAGTGCTTTCCCTGCTCAGTTCCCTTGTCTGTGTCCCTCCCCCCACCCCCAAAAAAAACCACTCGCCTATGGTTTGAGACACCAAGGCTCAGAAAGGGAGAGGGCTTCACTCTTGGTAAGCTGTGCAGCTGGGATTGAAGCTGGGTCACCTGATTCCTGCCTAACCCTGACCCCAGTTCCCAGCTAGGTTGGAATAGCTGTGCTGGCCAAGGAGGAGTTTGCACACCGGTGGGCTGCAGGGAGCCTCTGAGGGATTTTATGAGACACAGTGACCAGATCCTTGGTTTAGAGTGTCCAGGCTGCATAGAAGTGGTTGCAGAGACGATAGAAAAGAGGAGGAAGCCATCGGAAGGAGCAGGCCGGAGTGAACAGGTGAAGGCTCAGCTCAGGCGGGCAGAGAATCCTAGTGTTTATCATTTGGTTTGAGAGTATTTGGATCTGGGACCTTGCAATGAGAGGGAAGCTGGGTTGAAAGGGAAGAGGGTTGGTGGGGTTGGCATTGTGCCAGGAGGGGTCGGCTGCTGGAAGGAATGTGGTTTTGAGTACCGTGGTCCTTGACAACAGTTGCTTTTTTTCACATTCATTTATGGAAGGGGGGCCCTGGGCTCAGAGAGGTCACTTGACCAGCTGAAGAGTGGTGCTGCAGCTTGACATAGCTTCGACTCTTCCCAGTCACCCTGTGAAAGCTACATCATCACTAAGGAAGGCTACTTTATGTCTTAGCTAATAATTCCCAGCAGGTTTCTTTGGTGATTTAAAACGGATTTGATTGGTAGGGTCTTGGCACAGCTGTCTTCAGGACCCTTTACCCTGGGAACCTCAGAGTCAGAACATGGAGTCACATTTGGCTAGACCAGGAGTCTTAGATGAAGTGATGATGGGGGAGGGGAGCAGACATGGGCAGCTGGCACCCTGCCTCCTGGCAGCAGCCTCAGAGTAGAGTAGCTGTGGAGGGCTAGATTCTATCTTTTCGATAAGACACACCTGAACCTCTGGAGCTTTCTGTGGCCTGTGGAATTTTCTCTTCCCTCTGCCACAGAAGGAAACCCAGCATTCTCCTCCTGGTTCTGCCTACTCCCAAAACCTCTATCCAAAGTCCCAAGGCAGGCAGGCCACCTCACAGGATACCCCATCGTGCCATTGAGAAAACTAAGTGTCTTAGTCAGGGATTCTATTCTTGCACAAGCATCATGACCAAGGAGCAAATTGGGGAGGAAAGGGTTTATTCAGCTTGTATTTCCACATTGCTGTTCATCACCAAAGGAAGTCAGGACTGGAACTCAAGCAGATCAGGAAGCAGGAGCTGATGCAGAGGCCATGGAGAGATGTTACTTTCTGGCTTGCTTCCCCTGACTTGCTCAGCTTGCTTTCTTATAGAACCCAATACTACCAGCCCAGGGATGGCACCTCCCACAATGGGCTGAGCCCTCCCCGCCTCCCTTGATCACTAATTGAGAAAATGCCTTACAGCTGGATCTCATGGAGGCATTTCCTCAAGGGAGGCTCCTTTCTCTGTGATAACTCCAGCTTGTGTCAAGTTGACACACAGTACACTGAGGCTCAGAGATCAGAAGTGACTTTATGGGAATCATTTGCTTTAGAGAGGCCAGACTCCAAACCCAGCCTTCCTCTGTGCCCGAGGACCTCACTCCTGGGTGTACTTGCAGCAACCAGTGTCCACACTCAGGGAAGGGTTGTTAGTGAACACAAGAGAGCAGGCTACAGGGGTATATAGTGTGATTTAACCCTGAGCTGAACTGGTGTGGACATATCTGAGAAGGTAGATGTGGAGCCACCCCGTCCCCCCAATCCCAGAGCTCCCAGACTGTTATCTCCCACTTTCTAGAACTTTCCTGGAGGGAAAGGATGAGGGCCAAGAAAAGGTGCCAATGCCAGCTTCCCTGGGTGATGGAGTGCCTGGCTTGGGATACAAAAGAGGCCGAGTAGACCCTCAGTTCCTGCAAGGAGGAAGGAAGCCTGTTACGAGAGAGCTTGTCATGTGGCAGTGCATGGGGACCCAGATGTAGTGGACCCAACATTGTCATGGCCTGAGGTAGGGTGTGATCTGGAGGGTGGGGAGCTGTTGATGGGACCTGGGTCAGACTTCACAGCCCCAGCAGAGTCAGGGTAACTTGTCTTGTATATGGCTCTGTGTATCTGTGTGCCTGTAAAGCCCCTGTGCAGACTAGCAGGGTTCCAGGAGGCAAGTCAAGAGTAGCCAGGGAGTTTTGTGTTTGCCAAGGATTCAGTGTCCCAGCCAGGAAGTGTGGTGAAGAGTGAGAAGCCCCTTACCTCAGGAAGGGGAAGAGAAGGCTTACCAAAGAGACTTGTGGCTTAGTGGATGATGGAACAGGACTTATCCCTCCTGGAAATATTGAGCTTCCTGTGGGTTTCTTCAAAGACCCAGAGCCAGCCATGCCTGAAGGAGGCACGTGTGTGTGCACAGCTCCGCTAGCCTCAGCTGCCCCACTGTGCTGATGTTATTGGATCTGTAAAGGTGAAACGGAAGTCCAAAGAAGTGAAGTGACTTACCCAGAGTCACACAGATAGGAAAGGCTGAGCCAAGATCACCCATGCTGGGTTACCGCAGGTGGTGGTGGGGCTGAGGGATCTTTGCACTAGTGACTGGTAACCCCATTTCACCCCTGAGCTGCAGGGTAGTGCAGCGGAAACACAGAACATGAAGAACTATAGCCCAGGCCAGTCTCGGGCATGCAGGGCTCTTGGCACAAGTGCAGCTGTCTTGTGGGGTGGTTGGACCTATCTACCCAACACTTTGTCATCACATATGTGAACAGTATTCCTTTGGGGTCTGGGAATGCAAGCACACTGCTGGATGGCTCTCCTTGGCTGACAGCAGCCTGGCCCATGCTGCGCAGGGAATGCTGGGTAGACCTCTGCCCTAGGTGAGCAGCTTCGAGTTACTGTTCTGCTACAGATCCGGCAAGAGAGTGTCACAAGTCTGTAGGGAGAGTAGTATAGACTTGGAGAACAAACTCGAGAAACTCTTACTGCACCACAAGGTCCCCATGCCATTTTCACTGTGGTTTGCAAATGTAGCCAAGGGCCACTGTTTGGAAGCTGAAACAAGCCCAACAGACTGGAAGGACTTAAGCTGAGCTACTGAGGAGATCTTGGTCGTTCCTTAGTAGGGGTCGTTCCTTAGTAGGGGTGAGATGCAGCTAGCTTTCAGTTTGAGAACTTCTGTCCCTGTAGCAGGAGGCTTGGAACGGTCATGGTTATTTAGAGGAGGGACAAGACCACCCTAGGGTGCAATCCTTTTTTACTTGTCAGGGAGGCTGTCCTTGGGCTCAGTGGGGTGAGTTGCCGGGGAGAAGCTGTCTGCCCTTTCTATGAGGCAGTCCTGGCTGGTGAGCCAGTAGGCTCTAGAGTGAGGCCACAGCCTTCCTAGGCTGTCCTGGTCATGGGCTTGTGGTTGCTGGCTGTGGGTAAAGCTTCATCCGCCCGCCCCCACCCACCCACCTCTAACACTAGAGTTGTAGGGGCGTGACCTGGAGAGCAGCCAGTGGAGTGTCCAGGTTCTTTGGGGCCTGGTGGGGCCTGTGCAAGGAGGGAAGCTGGGGCTTGTTGTAGAGGCTGGGGTTACCAGGGTTTGTGGCCTACCATCTGGAGAGCTGGGGTCAGAAGGGACAGTGGCCTGCAGTTGTTTCCCATGTTGATTTCCTAATGGCCACACCTGGAAGCTGGGCCCAGCCTGCATCATTCCAAGGGAGTACAGCATAGTGTGAAGAGGTTACTCCCTCAGCTCTCTCCCAGGCTCTTTTCTGAGCTTGAGGGACCCACCTTGTCCTTGGTTTCTGGGAAGAACCCAAGGTGTGCCTGGGCCTGCATGCGGCCACAAGCCCAAGGAGGGGGGCTGCCCAGGAGTGAGCTGTGGGAGCACCCCTCCCACTAGCACCAGCCTCTCCCTTCTCCTTGGGGCCCTGTTAAGGGTGCCCCTGGCTCACTCTCTCTGTTAGGCTCCCAGACCAGCTGGGTCCTGCAGCAGCCGCAGGCTGGGCAGCTGCTGTTCAGGGGAGTCTGTACTCCTGCAGAATGGGGTGGGGCAGGGCAGGCCTTCTTCACTTGACCCAACTTGGGCTTCAGGCCAATCAGCCTGGAGTCACCCAGGTGCCTTGATTTTGACATGGCTCTGGTCACACTAGAAGAGTAGCAGCACTCTGGGGGGAGCAGATCCTAGGTCAGTGGTCTCAGGTTTCCCCCTGCTGCCTGTCCTCCCCGAAGCTGGCAGCTTCCCTGGTTAATGTCATGCAGGACTACTTCATGTCCCTGTTTCTCAAAGAACACCTGAAGCCTGCTTGGCAGGGTCCCCCAATGTAATCCTCTAAGGTTGCATCCTGGAGTCAGGGCTCAGTCAGGTGCTTGGTTTGTCTCGGGCACCATTTTGTATCCCCCAGTAACAACTCCCTGCTCCCTAGTTCTCTGCCTGTGCTTTGATTGTTTATTTTGAGAAAGGGTCCAACTATGTAATCCTGGTTGGTCTGAAACTCTCTATGTAGATCAGGGTGACTTCAACTTCACAGAGATCTGTCTACGTCTGTCTCCTAAGTGCTAGAAGGAAAGGCACGTGCCACCACACAGCAAGCCTCAGTGTCTTGGAGCCCAGACACTGCCCATTTCTTTTCTTGGTGCCTTGGGTCTCCCTAGAGTGTGGTTGTGACCGCTTGTGTTAGAGGAGCCGCTGTTTTTCACAAAGTGGTGAGCTGGCATTAACTTTTTCATAGCCAGCTTGGGAGATGCGCCCAGTTGGCAGATGGACCAGCTGGGGCTCCCAAGAAGAGTTCAGTGAAGATGGTAGGGTCTTGTGTGGATACTTGAGGGCAGAGCTGAGGCCCAGGTCTATCCTTCCTGGCTCTTCTGTCCACACTGGAGTTGGCTTAAGGTGGAGATGTCATCAGCATTTGACTGTTACATGGTCCTGACCTGGGGTTTAGCTGGGGCTGTGGCAGGTTCAGCCTGTTTGAGGTTAGGGTTCACTGGACAGTTAGGACCCTTGCCTGGGTACAGTGTCACCATCCGGTACTTAGCCCCATGAACACTTGGTATGTTTGCCTACTTTCTCCTCTATCCTTTTGGAACTTCACCTCTGAATCATTCCTCTCAGATGCACTCTCTATCCTGAAGCACACCCCGGAATCTGGACAGGAAGGAGCTAGGCAGCTTCTGGGAGGGAGGGTGCAGTCACAGCAGAAGCTGAGTGGTGTGGGAAGAGAGGGCCTCTCTCAGTAGCCAGGCCATTTCTTAAGTCACAGTGGGACTCACATTGGCCAGCCTCCCCTTCCCCAGGGTCTAACCATGTACAGCACTTCTTTAGGATGACTCCACGTGTGGATAGGTAGGCCATAGGTTCCTGCTTCCCTAACCAGGCTCAGCCGGGACACCCAATCCACCTGGCCGTGGGATATTAGAATTTTTTCAGATGCTCCCACCCCTGTTATAGGTGATTGTATTGCTGAGGGGTAAGGGGTATCACTGTTTCCCAAGGCAGATCTTTGTGTCTTTTAAATTTTGTTGTGCTGGGTTTTAATCCTATAAAGATCGCACAGCTATACATTTGCTGTAAAGGTGGAATGTTGACAAATAAGGCTTTCCTTAGCAGGCTCCACATCCCTGTCTCTTCCGCAAGGCTAGCATCACAGTTGCTGTAGCCCTGCAGAGTTCTTTCTGTATACAGTCTCACAGTATGTAGCACATAGGCAGCAAGAATTGCCTGTAGTATTGATTATTGGCTATGTTAACTTTCAACATTCAACCTAGGAAAGTCTGGCTTTGTGTGTGCTCGCACGCTTGCTGCCAGACTCTGTCTCTCTCACCTAAGCTAAAGCTCACTGATTTGGCTGGGCTGACTGGCCAGCAAGCCCCAGCACACTTTCTGCCTCCCCAGATTTCAAGAACACACTGGTGCACCTGGCTTTTTTTACACCTAGGGTTTGAACTCTGGTCCTTATGGACTGCAAGTATGTTCCTGACTGGGTTGTCTTCCTGTTCTCCCCCACCAGCCCCTCTTTGCTATGTAGCCCAGGCTGGCTTCCAGCTTGTTGGTCCTCCTGCCTCGGTGTTCTGAATACTGAGATCACAGGCTTGAGCCATCATCAAAGCCAGTCTGGTTATGTCTTCACATGGAGACCTGCCATCTTTTTAAAGACACTAATACATAGAGCACTTGGACGTCGTTGTTAGTTAGCCATCCCCCTACTGATGACATTTAGGTTAGCTATGATTTTAATCCAGAGCTTCCCTGGGCCTCTCTGGAGTTGCTCTTGCTGGGTTATGGAAACCTGCTGTGCTTTAAAAATATATTATCTGGTATTTAAAATGTGTTCATTGAGAGTTTGCGAACTGACCTCCCATGGACGCCAGTTATCCCAGGCTCTCATCTTTTGAACTGGATGGAAAATCTGCTTCACTGGCCCCCAGAGTCCCCTCTCCTTCACAGTTTAATCAGAATGCCCGGGTTGAAATCCTGACTCAGCTCCTCCAGAGCCACCATTTCTAGAACTGTGGCACCTCTGTGGCTTGGCCATATCCACTGCGAACCAGAAATAACAGCATTCATTCATGTCATTGAGCAGCCTTGGGTGCCAAAGGCTGGCCAGGCAACGGGTAGGTGCCCAGCAGTGTCCTTGTCATGGGGTTCTGCCTCTGCCTTAGTTCACCATCACCTCACTGGGCACGGAGCCCACGTCCCTGGTGAGCAGCTGGGGTTGACTCTCGCCTTTGCGACGCCTCCATTCCCCAGTCAGTGGGTGTCCCAGAGGACGCTGCTGCCTGGGAATGCAGCCTGTGATCAGATTTCTACCCTGCTTGGCCCTGAAGGTTCTGGACTGAGGCCTGCAGAGAGGGAAAGTGGCTGTCCTGGTCATTTGTTCTGAGGAGGTGGCCAGGAGCAGAGTACCCAAATGTAACCCCACACCGTGGACACATTTACTGGTTTTCAATGGGGCCGTTGTGACCGTGGATTTGATCTCTGTTGGCCTGTGGGGTGGGCAAGAGAAGAAAGCAGCTTGGGGCCAGACTGTCCCCTGGGAGCTGGGTGTCTCAGCACCAGGTTGGCCCAGGGAAGCGTTTGCCTCAACCTCTGGAGTACATTATTCTCCTGGTTCCATGTTGAGAGAATGGCTCCTGACTCTTGCCTACAGCCCTTGCAAGCAGCAGAGTGTGCCGTGCCTGACCAGCTTGCCTTGTGAAACAGGTGCCCTGGCTGTGGCCGTTGCCCAGGAGGAGAAACAAAGGTTACAGATTCCTAAATGACATTCTCAAAGCCACCCACATGGTTGACCACTGGCAGGGCTGGGGGTGGTAGCCAGACCATCTGGCTGTCTATCCACTCCTTTCTTACAAGGCCACCCAATGTGATCATTTTGGCAGAGGGTGGCCAGCCGGGCAGCCTGCTTAGCCTTGCCTCTCTGGGCAGTGGCGTGTGGTCAGCGAGTGCAGACAGCTGGGATTACATTTTAAAAGCAGAGGAGTGTGTGGCTGGCCCCAGCCCAGCCCTTCCCAGCACTGAGCCACGCACCCTCCTGGTAGTTGAAATGGCCAGCTGAAGAGCCGCTGTTCCAAGGTCCTCTGCCCTGTTAGAGGGAGGACACTGGGGACTCCCAGGGAAGCACAGAACAGCCATCACTGGGCCAGTTTTCAACTGGGAAAAAGTAAGTCTCTGAAAGATTAATGGGCTAGAGGGTGCTGGTGGGTGGCAGGGCATTAGCCTGCCCCCTCTGTTCTAGGTGCTGGCTCCTTCTGGTCTGCTGTCACCTCATTCTGAAGGTATTGACCTGGCCATGCTCAGAGTGAAGGTCGTGAGTATAGTGTCACAGGGATTTGTACAGGGGTCTGGTCTCACACCTCGCTTGTGTACTGTGCGCTTACCTGGGCTAGGTGATGTTCAGTACCTTGTGATGAGTCAAATACCCCCTTAGAATAACCCATGTCGGTTGCTGGTGTTAGTTCCCATGTGTAGCTGGGGAAGCTGAGACATGGGAGACAGCCTCACCATATAGTCTAGATTGGCACCAAATTCATAGGGCTCCTCTTGCCTCAGCCTCCCAAGTGCTGGAGTTGCAGGTGCACTTGGAGCCCCATCCCTTCTTACTTCTAGCACAGGCTGTGTGAGCAAGGGATCCATCAGACTGTGGAATAAGGGCTTTTCTGCAAGGCACTGGTGACTGGGGGTCTTGCAGGAGCTACTTGGACTCTTTGCACACCAGTTTTGATGGAAGCGGCCCATGCAGTGCTTTTTGAAAGCACTGTACCCAGGGCCCTGGCCATAGCAGCTGTGCTCACTCTGGGAGACCTGCAGCAGAGCTGATCTGAACTACATCCTAGGGAGTAGGTGGTGCTTCTCCCAGCTGGCCACGCAGCAGCTCAGCTGCCAGCTACTGGAGTGGAAGTACATTCTGTCTGCAAGCGTGGCTGTGGCTGTTACTGATGCTGGCTTTGGCTTCCTCTGGAGCCAGAGGGACTGAGGGGCAGACAGTGTGCTCACCTTCATACAGGACACTTGTGCTGCCATTGAACTCTTTCAGTCTACAATGCTCCCCCCAAGCCTCCCCTGAGCCTATTTTTAACAAGGCTCAGGAAGGTGAGGTAACTTACCTGACTCGCTTGCCTTCTGATGAACCCCTCCTCTAGTGGCTTTATGGATCCCACAAATAGAAACAGCTACCTAGATGAGAACTAGACCCAGGGTCTCTATTGGTCCTGGTCAGTCCTATGAGTGACATAGCCACACAGACCCCTGTATGCAGGGAGTCCTTCACTCCCTCACCCAGATTTACTTTCTGCACAAACAGCCCAATAACAGGATATTTGCAATGGTATTTACACTTGCCTTGTGGCCTTCTATAAGCCCCACTCCCTGCGTTAGTAAGGGACCCTCCATCTTGCCAGTGGATAGAATATGGAGGGCTTGGTATCCAGAGCCCAAGACTGAAGAATACATAGTAGGCATGGGGGGCTACCAGTGTCCCCTTGTAATACCCACCTGAGTGCTGGAGATCAGGCAGAAGTGCCAAGCATGGGAAAGCATACCACTTCATGGAAAGCAGGGATCTGGGTTCAGATCCTGCTTGGTTGCCCAAGTATCCTCTCTGAGCTGAATCTCCCTCACCTGTGAACCGAGGACAGTGGGATGGGCAGCTAGCAGGAACCCAGGCGTGTCTGTTTGCTGGAGGTCTGTTTGCCAGGGAGGGGACAAGGAGGGACTTAGGAAAGCTCTAGAGTTTGTGCCAGCAGCCCAGGAAGCTGAGGCCAGAAATAGAAGAACCCGGGGAGACAGGGGCTCCAGATGGCCAGGCTGCCCTCTGCCAACCCCAGAGGCCAACCCAAGCCTGTGTACAGTCCTCCCTCCAGGGACTGGTCACAGCATAAATTACTCCTTGACAGGGAGGACTAATTTTACCTTCTTGGTTTTCATGATTTATTTCCCAATGGGAACCTGTGAGAGAGATGGAAAGGGGCTCTGCTGGCTGGGTGCTGGGTGCCAGCTGCAGTGGCATGCCGTGCCTGTGTGGGGTGCCCCTGGGCTGTCATGGTTTGGTGCAAATGGGCCACAGTGGATCCCGGGGCTGGAATCCATCCGTTTTTAACATAGCTTATTTTTGGCTTCTGTGGTGGAGTAAGGAGATTGACAGTAAGGTGTTTGTTACTTGCTGGTACAGTGCTGGGAGTTTGCGTGAGGCTGCCCCCTCCCCCATTGTGGTCACAGAAAGCCAGAGAAAGCAGGTGCTAAATGCAGTGAAGACTCATTGTACAGACAGGTAAAATGAGGCTCTGCCTAAGTGGAAGAGGTCCCAGGCTCAAAGCCTGACTTGTGACCTGGCTGCCTGTGCTCAGATTTCCCGCCCCCTGTACCTCTGGGAACACACGATGTCATCCACTTCAGCTCAGAGTCTGCGGGGTTCAGTGTAGGGGAGCAGTCCAGAGGAAGTTGAGCTGGCAGGCTGGATGCTTCCCAAGTCATCATCTGGGACTTGTCCTCAGTCTGTCACACAGATCACCAGCTCAGAAGCCCGGCACAGGAAACACAGGAGGCTGACTGGCTGCCTTAGGAGCTGGGGAACCAGGCCGGCTCACGTGAGCAGGGCTCCCACTTGCCTCCAGCATACCACCACCATGTGGAGCCACCTGCGCAGTGGGACCAGCATCCCTGGCTGTAGAGAGCAGACTGCCCAGGCTTTCCTGCAGAATCTTCTGTTTCTTTCAAGCTGGCAGAAAGAAAAGCTGAGATAGCAACAGCTGCCAGTTTGCCACCTACACTTCCTTCCTGTTGCCTCAGGGTGGAGCAGGTTCTATGGTGATTATCTTGCGGGATCCTCTCAGGAAGGCCTGTCCTCCTGTGCAGGATCCCTTCCTCTCTCAGTTGTAGTTCATCACCTGTCCTCCAGGCGTGCCACCTGGAGGCGTGTTACCAGGAAGGTAGGCTTTGTGCAGGTTAGACACCATACAGCCGCTGTGCAGCTTTGTTCAAGCCACTTAACCGCTCTCTGAACTTCCGTCTGAAAAGCAAAGGAAAACTGTTTGCAGGGTTGTGGACTTTATAGAATTACAACCTGCCAGAAACTCAGCTGTCATGCCAAAATGGAATGCATGTGGCTCAGCTCAAGGTCCCAGAGGACCCTGAGAGCTTCAGGCAGCGTTGGCTCCAGGGGCTCACACAGTGTCTCCAGGACTCTGTCCAGCCTTCTCTGCTTTCTTCTTGTACTGACTCCATTCACAGGCAGCCACTGGGGTGGGGTTGTGGGTGGGGGTGAGGCACAAGCCTGGCAGAAGGCACAGCAGTTGTGCATCCTTTTCTCTTCGTAGTGGATTCCTGTGATGCTCCATCTCTTCATCCACTGGCTGGGTCTCCTACCTGCCCACCTTAGGGGATGGGAAGGAAGGAAAATGCACTGCCCCCTGAGTATTGTTGATACAGTGTGCTGATCCAGGCTCTGATTGGTTGGTCTTCACAATCACACACCTAACTGTCCCCAAGACACCAGGCAGTTGGTGCCAGAAAAACAAAGGGACAGGGTAAAGCATACCCACAGGCATAGCTACTGACCCATGAGGATGGGACCTTGTTCTCTGGGTTTCCAGCATGTAGAACAGTGCTGGTGTTCAGTACTGGTATTGTAGGAGGACAGGTCACGAGGAAGGGAATGGGTGCCCTCCACTGGGTTTAGAAGACACCCCACCTCGCCAGGGCATTGACACATTAGAGTCCCCCCGCCCTCCACCTCCTTCTTGGAGACCTGTGAGGAAGTTCACCTTCCTGACAGCGTTACTGCTCTGCATAGCCTCTTCCTCTTGAACTTGTCAGCACCACCAGAGCAGTCCCACAACCCCAGTCTGTCCCATAGGTGTGACAAGGAGTCATTACAAGTGTTAGTGCCCATGTCACTGTACATATGCAGTCATATTAGCTGATGTTACCCCTCTTGGTCTCCTTCATCTGTAAGCTGAGGTTCACACTGCTGTCATTTCAAAGCAGAGCTCCTGTCCTGTCACCGTAGGAAGGGCACAGTGAGGGCACAGTGAGGAGTGAGATCATGTATACAGTAGGTGCTGGCCAAAGGCAGGGCCTGCCTGCCTCCTCCAAGCCAGGATCTCTGCCAGAGCATGGGTCTGTATGTGAGCCTTTCCACCTTAGTGGAAAAAAAAAATGCTTACTCTGGTCTTTATACATGACTGCCTCAGGCACACACGCACAACACACACACACACACACACACACACACACACACACACACACACACGAGTCATAGAAGAATGGCTCATAATGTCAGTACTAAAGTACAGAGGATCAGGACAACTTTATTGCCAGCAGCTCAGTGCACAGTTGGAGCCCCTGCATGGCAGACGACCGCATAGGTAGGACAGATAGATCACTGTGCCCTCAAATTACATGGGAGGATGTGATGGGCATACAGTGGATCGCTGTGTAGGAGAAGAACCCAGGGCTGAGGGCTCAGCACCTTTCATAGCAAACAGAGAAGCCAGCATTCATCTTCAGGAAGCCATCAGGTACATGCTCAAAGTCCCTTGACCTACTTTATTACTATGTGACGAGTGGCAGGAATGATTTGGGGGCCAGAGGACAGGAAGCCCTTACAGCCAGAGATGCTCAGTAGAGATGTTACAAGGATGCTCAGAACTCAGGTGGGCAGTCCTCCCCCATAGTGAGCACACACCTGGACAATCCCCTAAGCAAGGCATGTTAGGCAGACTCTGGCTCAGGAAGTCAGGGGTGGAGCCAACCTCTCGCCTCACTTCATCAACTGCCCACTAAGTACCAGAGCCATTCTGTGTGTACTACCAATGGTATCATATATTTGAAAATAGATTTGTTTATTTGTGTGTGTGTGTGTATGTGTGCATGTGTGTGGGTGCACATGTGCCATGTATGTGTGTAGGTCTGAAGATAACTTGAGTCAGTCCACTCCTTCCACCATGTGAGGCCTGGGGATTGAGCTCAGGCTTGGCAAGAAGGACCTGAAGGGCTTTTACTCATTGGGCTCCAGATACATTTCACACAACAACCTTACCAAGAAAATGCTGCCTGTATCCATGGGCCCAGAGAGGTTCAGGCGCTCCCCCAGTCGCACTACAATGAGTTGAAGCATCATTGCGTGCACCTCTCATCAGCCATTCTGTTTCAGACCCCGATGTCACCACAGAGGAGGCCATGCATCCCAAAACCTGTTGTGTGTCCACTTTGCACCAGGCCCTGTTCTGGCTGCAGGGGACACAGCAAGGGAAAGAATAGATAAGCATCTTCACTTCCTGGAGTCTACATTCTAGCTGGAGAGAGACCGAGCCAATCTTATAAATAAATACTGTGCACGTTGGATGATGACATGGTCAGCAGAAAGTGCAGCAGGCAGGAGAGAAAGAGCAAGGGGTGCTACTTAATGTAGGATGCCCAGAGATTTGACATCAGTCAAAGCCTGGAGGGCAAGCCATGTGCATCTGCTGGAAAGAGCACTCCTTACAGAGGAAATAGCTACTGCAGTCATGTGGGAGGCAGGCAGGCTCCCGGGGCTACGCTAGAGGTAGTGGGAGAGAGAACCATGAGCGATGAGGTCATAGGAATTGGGGACAGTGTCCTGTATGTATCTGCTATGCATGAAATGGTCACTATTCAGGGCTTGAAGCAAGGAGCCCCTGTGACAGGATAGCCTTGACTGTGGATGGCCAGTGGGGAGCCGCTCTGGAGAGGCTGCTATGTGCTGGTAGCTGAGATCAGGAGAGTCACTGGGGAGGAGTAGCTTTCTTCTTTAGTACAGCTGCCTGATGTGTCGATGTGTTACGGAGCTCACAAACCCTAGGGAGGCTCGGAGAAAAGGAGAAAAATGGTGGGATTGAAGGCTACACATAACTTCTACCTGTTTTCATGGTGTGAGATCAGATCACACTATGTAGCAGGGGCTGCCCTTGAATTCAAGATCTGGATTATAGGTGCAAGGTATCACATCCAGGTTCTGTGAAATTTGAAGAGGTCCCAGTACTAGGTCTGTCTCCATAGAACACCAAGTGCTAACTTCTGACCCAGAGAGCAAGCATCTGAGATGGTTTCCAAGGCCCAGGGGGAGAGCTGGAGCCACCAGGAACAAGCCTATCTGGAAGGGGCCCCATACCTGCAGTGGAGCAGGGCAAAGCAAGGGTGGGTGACAGCACAGACCCTGTCTGCAGAGGCTTGAGAGAATAAAGTAAGGTTCCAGGCAATGAAGAGGTGGGCTGGCTTTCCCACCTGCTGACCAGCACTCCAGCCTTGCCCATTGAATCCCCACCCCGCTCCAGTGTGTCCAGTACCAACCAATTCTCAGATCCTCCAGCCTCAACTGTCCACACTGGCTTCCCAGGCTCAGCACAGACCTCAGAGGACTATGGCTCAGTTCTACATGACGCCCGCTTCGGACCATTCTTTCAGATCCTAAATGTCTATGCCTCTGACCTCTGTAGATCCGAGGTTCTGAGACTTCTTCAGTCTCCATCAGCCATTGGGTTGACTTATAGAATGAAGGAACCAGTGTTTCTCACCATTCCTGGCTTACAGAAAAGGCCCAACCCAGACACAGCCAGGTGGAAAAGCTGTGTAGGGAATGGTAGGGGGAGGGGGCAGGGAGCTACTGAGCCCTCTCTGAGTACACCCCCAACTCATGAACCTCAGTGCGTGCGTGCGTGCGTGCGTGTGTGTGTGTGTGTGTGTGTGTGTGTGTGTGTGTGTGTTTCGTACATGTAGTACGCATGCACCTGCACACTGGAAAGCACACGTGAAGACTGGAGGTTGACTTCTTCCTCTATGACTGTCCACCTTCTTTTTTGAGACAGGGTTTCTTACTGAACCTGGAGCTTACTGTTTCAGCAGACTGGGTAGCCTGCAAGTCCCTAACACCCCTCTGTCCCCTCCCCCACATGACCCCATACTCGGATTTTATGCGAGTGCTGGGAACTGAGCTCAGTTTCTCATGCTAGCACAGCAGTTTACTCACTGAGCATTCCCCCAATCCCACATTTTTTTTTAAATCTTATTTTATTTTAATTTTCTGGTTCTGGTCATTGGATCCAGTGCCCTGTGCATACCAGGCAAGGTTTCTGCCACAGAATCATACCCCAGCCCTGTTGGAAGTAGGGCTTACTCTCCAGCCCCTATTCCCCAGTTCCAGAGCTCAGTGGGTGAAGCTGAGAGCTCTAGCATTCTAATGAGGCTGGCCCCACCCTGAAGCTCTCTGGAGTCCCCAGAAGTAAACTCAGGTGCTGGCCAGAGGGCTTCTTATGAATAACAAGAGACATTCCCTTTAGAAAGTGTGCCAGAAACCAAGGACAAGGTCAAATATGTTTCTTATTGTACGCATGTCCCTCTCTGTTGGCTGGCTTCATGGTGTGCCCTGCAAAGCCATCCGCAGGGCTTGGCTGCCTTGGCTGTGGGCTTTCTCACTGAAGTCACAAAATAAACACCTTTCACTCACTTTGCCCCAAAGTGGGTCAGCTGTGTGCTGCAGAGGAGAGAACTCATGTGTGGTGACATTCCTTAAAGGCCAGGCTCTCGCTGGTTGTGATGGTGCATGCCTTTAACCCCCGCACTTGGGAGGCAGAGGCTGGCAGAGCTCTGTGAGTTCGAGACCAGCCTGTTTTATAGAAGGAGTTTTAGGACAGCCAAGGCTACACAGAGAAACCCTGTCTCAAAAAACCAAACCAAACCAGAAAGCTGGCTGGAAAGATGACTAAGAGCACTGGCTCTTCCAGAGGACCCGAGTTCAATTCCCAGCACCCTTATGGTGGCTCACAACTCCAGCTCCAGGGGATCCAACACCCTCACACACAAATGCAGGCAAAATGCCAATTCACATAAAATAAAAATAAGCAAAAGAAACAAAACAAAACAAAAAAGGCCAGGCTGTGTGTCCAGTTGCTGGGAGACCATGAGATACACCACTGATTGACCTGGGTGGCTCCTACTTCTGGGGCTGAGAGTGGGGCCAACTGCTGCTGAAGGAGCTGTGACACCCGAGTATGTCAAACACAGTGGGGAGCAAGCCCACAAAAAAACTGGTGCCACTCTGAAGCACATTCTCTAGGGCTGTGGGTGTCAGAGGCAATGAGCATCTGTCACCTATAGCCTCTCCAAGTCCTACCAACAGAGAAGAACTTGTACTTTTCAGAAGTGCTGCAGGAGGGACCACCTTGGGAGGAGCACAGTGTTCTGCCAGACCCAAACAGCCGGGTTCCACAGGAGGAGGCCCTGATCTTCCTAAAGCTCAGTTCCACAGCTGCCTATGGTGTTTCTGCCTTTGCGTCCCCTGCAGATATCTTGCCTTTGCATGCTAGTTAATACTAGTGTACACACACACACACACACACACACACACACACACACACACACCTCTTACAAAAGCATGACTGGAGATACTTCCACAAACATACCCATGGAGCCAGCACCCAGGCTGAGAAATCAAACCCGAGTTTAACACCCTAGTACTCTGATTTCTACCTATTCCAGTTGGTTCCAAAAATAACTTTGAACTTGACCCCTGTTTTACTTCTTCTCATAGATGTCACTACATACCTGACAGAAACAATCTGAGGGAGGAAGGCTTTATTTTGACTTGTGGTCCAGGGGATATAGGCCATCATGATGGGAAGGTGTGGAGGCTGGGGCTCCATCTGTGGCAGATGCCTGTTCACCTCTCAGTGATAGACTGTGTTATAGAGAGACCTCGGTGGGACCTGCTGAGCCTTGGGCTTTTGGTTCTCCTCTGCCCGCTGGAACTCAATGCAAAAGGTTCCACACCTTCCTCCAAAAGTGTTACCAGCTGAGGACTGACTCTTTAAACCCTGAGCCTGTGAGGGAAGGGGGCTGGGACATTGTGAGTTAAACCATAACAGTTTCACTCCACACTGTCCTCAGTTACTTTGTTTCTTTATATAAATCAAACCCCACAGAGAGTTCTCTCTGGAGCCTAGCTTCTCTTCTCATAATGTACATAAGGCTGTGGTTAGATTACTCCCCTTCCCGCATAGTATTCTATCCACTGATTGATTTTATTTTAAATGTGAAGCTGGATACGTTGGTATATGCTTGTCATCTCAGCTCTGGAGGCTGAAGCAGGAGGATCAAGAATTCAAGACTATCCTCGGCTATATAGGCAGACCGTGTCTCAAAAACAATAAAACAATCAAAACAAGGAAGCCCACTGAGCAATGTTCACTTCAGGAGGCAGGGCAGAGTGAGTGTGCATGGTCCTTTATGGCCTTTGCTTAGGATACTGACAGCTCGCCAGCCTGTTGATCTGATTGGCACACAGCCCGAGTGTGGTATGAAGGGAGAGGATTTATGCAGCAGGCAGGCAGGTCTTTCAAAATGGGGACAAGACAAAACCATGGTGGAAATACCAGGCTACCTTTCTCCATTGGTGGGCCCCTCACCCATCAAGTATGTGCTCAGTGACCCCTTTGTACTCAGTTTCTAGTCTGGATCCCTCCCTTTGTTGCCCTGGGGTTAGATCTAAGAGTCTATTGACAGATGGGAAGAATTCCTTTAAAGCAGCGGCTCTCACCCTGTGGGTTGCCATCCCTTCGTGGGTCGAACAACCCTTTCACAGGGGTCTCTTAAGCTCATCCTACATATCAGATGTTTGCATTATGATTACAGTTATGAGGCAACAATGAAAATAATTTTATGGTTGAGGTCATCACAACATGAGGAACTATATTAAAGGGTTGCGTTAGGAAGGCTGAAAAGCATTGCTTTGAGCTCTTAGCCCTTCCCTCTTTTCCTCCCTTTCCCCATCCTCCCCTTCTTCCTCCTCTCCTTCCTCCTCCCCTTCCCTTCTCTCCTTTTTCCCTTTCCTCTTCCTAGGCTTCTCCTTCCTCCCCTCCCCCTTTCCCCCTTCCTCTTTCTCCCCTTCCTTTTTCTTCCCTTCCCCTTCCTCCCCTGCTTCCCCCCCCTCCCACCCCACCCCCCGCCTCACATGGGTTTACCCAGATCTTCAAATGGAATTACTTCATGTCTCTTTGTGCCACTCCTGGGCTCACTCCCCATTGCACAGCAGTTTTAGGGTCACCCCCAAACAGAGTTCCATGTCCCTGCCCCTCACTCACCTGCCACAAGGGCATGCATGTTGTTTCAGTTGGTGACCTTACGATGAGATCATTGTCAAAGTCCACAGTGGCATGAGGATCCCTCTTGGTATTAGCGTTCTCTGGTTCCAAACAAATAGGTGACTGGACGCTATCAGAGGGTCATTTCATGAGCAGTCTAGTGCTCTGTTGCTTACCTCTCCCTCATAATGTCTTCACGGGTTTCCTTTCTCAGAATGTCACACAGTGGCAGCCATACAATACATATGTTTCCTCAGTGACCATTTCCACTTAGAAATAATGTCCATTTTCCTCTTGTGTGTGGAGCCCATGTTTTATGTTGATAGTCATCCAGCAGATTGTAAATTGCCATCCAACCTTCATCCCGTGCTCTGTGTCAGCTTCTCTCTGGTTTGGAAGTTTAAAGCACTTCAGTGTTTTTGTTAGCACGGATCCCATTGTAGAGGACAGCTCTGCAAATCTGTCTGCTTGAGCCATTGTCCTTACGATTGCTTCCTTACAGTGGGTCTTACAGTGGATTCCTAGGTGGGAGATTTCTCTTGCAGAGAGCTGGTTTGTGGATTGTGGTCTCACCTCTGGAAACACTGTCCTCCACACGTCACACTCCAGCCCGTAACACGAGTGGCTTCTCCTCACTCTAGGTGATCTTCAACATCTTTAAGACTTTAAGGTTTTATATGTTTACTAATGGAGACATGACAGTGGAAGGGGCTGCCTAGTGCCAAGAAAGGGAGAGAGCTCTGATCAGTGAGTGATGTTTGCCGTGCGTGCCACACTGGAGAGGACAGGAGACAGATGCTCATCATGTCTGACACCCAGAGCCTGAGGGTTAGTAAATTTAACACTTTCCCATTGAGCATATTAACGTTTATCACTTATTTTACAAACCGTTCATGAGTTTTCTATTGAGCTGAACATGATTATAGATGGATGAGAAGTGTTTTTCTATTGGGTGTAGTAACTGCTATGAAGCTCTTAATCCAAATGCCAAAGGTACAGTCTAGGGCAGCACACATGATTGACAAATGATCCACCTCTGACCTGTATTCTCAGCCCAACTCCAAAATTTCACCATCCTCCCTTTAATGTGTATACTTTTTTTTTTTTTTTTTTTTTTTTTTTTTTTTTTTTTTTTTTTTTTTTTTTTGGTTTTTTGAGACAGGGTTTCTCTGTGTAGCCCTGGCTGTCCTGGAACTCACTTTGTAGACCAGGCTGGCCTCGAACTCAGAAATCCGCCTGCCTCTGCCTCCCAAGTGCTGGGATTAAAGGCGTGCGCCACCACCACCTGGCATACTTTTTTTTTTTTTAAAGACATGATCTTACTATGTTTCCTTGGCACTTTTAAATGACACTAACATTTAAATAACAATAAAAACAACTGTTAATAAAGTGATTATTATGGAATAAACATTGTGTGTGCAAACCTGACCTGCAAAACAGAAATGTGCAAATACTCAGTCCCTCTAAACAAACAGGGAAACCAAGACAAGTGGTCATTTGTCAAAGTTATTGAGCCTAGGTGTGGCCATGCTGGTATCATCGACAAAATGTGTGCTGGTGTAAGACTTCCATAAGTTTAGCCAATTGTAGTGGCTCCTGCCTTTAATCCCAGTACTTAGGAGGCAGAGGCAGATATGAGTTCAAGGCCAGCCTGATTTATGTAGTGAATTTTAGGACATACAGGACTGTGTACAGGGATCTTGTTTCAAAAATGGGAGGGGGCTTCCATGAATTCTGTAACATGTTTTAATAGATTTATCTCACTGTGATGCAGTCTAGTAATCCTGGCATGTGAGAGAAACAGGAGGATTGCGAGTTGCCAGACTCTATTTTGTTGTTGTTGAGACAAGGTCTCACTGTAGCTCTGACTGTCCTGGAACTCACTATGTAGACTAGGCTGGCCTAGAACTCACAGAGAGTTCTACTTCTGCCTCCCCAGTGCGGGGATTAGAGGTGGGGTCCATTGCACCTGTCTCAGATTCTTTTTTAAAAGTAGGTAAATAGATTTTTAAAAAAAAAAAATGCTTTACATGTCCTAAGAGCAGCTACCTGCATTTGCAGGCTCATCTTACAAGTAAATTCAAGGAATATTGATCATTCTCCCCATAGATAGTGCTTGCTGGACATATGAAATTACCTGTTCAGGGGCTAGAGAGATGCCTCAGGGGTTAGGAGCATTGGCTGCTCTTACACAGGCTCCAAATGTGGCTACCAGGACCCACATTGGGTGACCAACAGCTGCCTGCAACTCCAGTTCCAGGGAATTCAATGCTGTCTTCTGATCTCCATGGACACATGTACACATATCCAGGTGTGTGTGTACATATATACACACATGTGTGTGCATACACAAATAAAAATATAATTTTAAATTTAACTATTTCTTCTAACAATTCCCAAATGTCCTCACTCCCACTCCTGTGGTTTATTGATTAACACCATTAGTTGCTAGAGTGTGGATTGGGAGGTTGGATCAGGAGGATTGCCACAAGTCTGAAGCCAGTTTGCTTTACACAGCAGGCATCAGTTCAGCTAGACTACACAGTGAAACCCTGTCTTAAAAGAAAACGACTTCAAGAAGGGGAAACTGAGGCTTAGAGCATAGGCAGAAAATATCTCAAATTATGGCACAAACAAGACCAAGCACCCAAGACTCAGGATCTTCAGCCCAGGTCTATGTTTGACCTTAAGTCCTTTAGATATTTAGGGGGACACGAAGGGTGGATACCAGACAGAACTGCAAACTCTCAGGGGGCTAGGCTTAAGGGAAGCCAAGTGGGCACAGCCTCTTGATGCTCCAGTCCCCTGGCTGCCAGGCAATCTGGGGTCCTGGCTCTCGGCCAAGGGTGAAAATGAGCTGCAGGCCTCTGGCCACTCTCTATCCCTCCTCTTGGGTTTGCATCTCATCACTGAAGGTTCCACCAGGCTTAATCTCTGTGAGTGCAGACTCAGAGGAGCCAGGCTGGAGGGAGCAGTGCCAGCAGCTTGGAGTGCTTCATGAGGCTGCCCTCTACTTGGGCAAGGAGGCCAGAACAAATGCCTTTTAGAGCTTCACCTGGCCCGTGACTTCCTGTGCCTGCTGAGACTGATATGGAGAACCCAGTGAAGGTCACCAGCCCCAAGCGGAAGTTCACTTATTCACATCATATTCTGACGTATGTCCCTGTAAGCCTTCAATTGAAACAGGGTCTATTTCAGAGTAAAGGTTCCTGTGACCCACTTCAGGCTCTAAATGCACAGCACTTAGACAAGTGAGGCTTGGTCATGTCCTCTAGGCAGCTGGGCTTTTCTAAGAATGGAGAGGCTCGAGTAGACGTTAGGGATATGAGAGCAGGGGCACCTTTTTTTGTTTTACTGGGAAGCTCAGAACTGGTTGGATGTTCTATCAGTAACCATCTAACATCAGGTTATTATAATCTGTTGGGTGACACATGGAAGAGCACAGAAGACATAGGACATGCTTATCATCTCTGACACTCTGTATCCTAAGCATCCTACTTTATACAAGTTGATTAAATATTCCTATTCTGAAAATCCCAAATCCAACCTAAGTCAAAATCTGACATGTTCAACAAATGATCAAGTTTTGGAGCTTTGGGATTTGGTAAAGAGTATGCCAGCATCCTAGTGCTGGGACACTCCCAGGTCTGAAACACCTTTGGCCAAACATCTCAGACAAGAGTCATATTACCTGAGTGTGATTCTGTAAGAAAACGTGAAGAACCACATGCAAGCAAAAGCCACAGGCCTGTCTATTAGGAGATGGAGGTGCTGTCTGGTGACCATTTGTTTTGGACTGTCTGTATATCTCTTCTCCTAATTCCTAGTCATGTGTCTCTTTCCCTCCCCACTGAGTGCCCTCACCTCTGGTCAGCCAATGAAATACAGCCCTTATAAAGCGCTGGTACTTGGCTCTCCAAGTCCTCCCCGCAGTCTGTATCCCAATTCTCCTATAGGATGCCCTGGCAGTTATGATTATTTCTGGCCTACCCATGAAGACTCCTTAAGGCCTAAAACTCAACCTTTTGATGTGGCTGCTGATGCTGTCATCTTCAACGTTCATACTCCAGACCTCGAACAAAGCAGGGCCTAGAGATGACGGCACAGAGGCTCACACTGCACTTTCATGGGACTCACGTTCATTTCCCAGCATCCACACCAGGTGACTCACAACCACCTGCAATTCCAGCTGCAAGGGATATCACAGCCACTCTGGTCTCCATGAGCACCTCCACTCACATGGACAGACAGACAGACAGACAGACAGACACACACACACACACACACACACACGCATACATACACAATTTAAAATAAACCTAAATCAATAAAAAGCTTTAAAAACTATTCTAGATTTATTTATTTTTATTTTATGTGTATGAGTGCCTTGCCTTCATGTACGTCTGTGCACCTCTTGCATGCCTGGTGCCCAGAGGCCAGAAGAGGGCGCTGGATCCTCTGGAACTGGAGTTACAGATGGTTATGAGCCACGAAGTGCCAGGGATCAAACCTGGGTGGTTTAGAAGAGTAACAAGTGCTCTTAACTGCTAAGTTATCTCTTCAACCCCTGTAAAAAAAAAAGTTTAAAAAGAAAAGAAAATATCATGATGTCTTACGTGGGTTTGTGGGTTTGTGCTAGCCGTCCTAGGGTGCACATGAGCCTGTGAAGCAAAGGTTGGACATGCCCGGTGGAGGTAGTGTCTCGGAAGCTGAGTACTTTAGGACGTGCTGTAAGAATCGGGCTTCCAAATCTGTGATCTGATTCAGATGTGCCTGTCACTGCTCTAGCCTCTCAATCCCAGCCTTGTCTTTTTTCTTGACACCCACCTTACCCGGCCTTATGGGGAAGGAGAGTCAAACATTACTCATAAAGCTTTCTTTCTTTCTGAAGTCTCTCTTGGAGCTGAGTGTCTGTGGAGCCAGTGGGACACAGAAGACACGGTGCATTTTTTTGACCTGGGTCATTTGGTCATCAGTTCATTTGGTAGATGTGAGTTCTGCTGGGGTGAGATGGGCCTGAGACCAGGGTGAGACACAGCAGATGCTCAGATGCAGAACTGAAGGAAGTCCACTCCCATGCCTCACAGACTCCTTGGGAATGGAGGCCCCATCAAGCTCATGCTCTGGTCCGTGCATGCTTTCCACATGTTTCCTAGCGCCTGTTACAGATGCTGGGAAGTCAGTGGTAGGCCAGAGAGCCTGGAAAAGCCATTTGTCCTGCCCTCGGGGAGTTTACAGTTGCATGCTGGCTAAAGGCCATTACACATAAAGCAGGTCTGAAACACTATGGCCAAGACTAGTAGAGGCATTGTGGTGGGGGTGAGGTGGGGTCAGTGAGGAACACAGAAGGGGAGCACTGCAAAATGATACTAAGCTCTGTGCTCCCAGAAAGCCAGCGTTTGACTTAAAAAGAGAGACCGAACCTAGTGGAGACCATTCTAGGCTGCCCTTGGTGATGCTACTTGGCTATGTTCCTGGTCAACTTTCTTTTTCTGTTTCTTATTTTTATTCATTTTACTTCATCTATCTATCTATCTATCTATCTATCTATCTATCTATCTATCTATCTGTTTTTGAGTCAGAGTCTCACTATGTAATTCTGGCTGCCCTGAAACTCACTATGTACTCCAGGTTGGCTTCGAACTCATGGAGATCTGCTTGCCTCTGCCTCCGGAGCCCTGGAATTAAAGGTGGGCACCACTATGGGTGGCTCCTGAGCAGCTTTCTATCCTGGGGTTGTAGCCTCTTCCACATTATGGCTGTCCCTGTCACCCCCCACATCTGATGGAATCTGTCATTAGCCACATTTTGTTGGAAGGAGAGTGGACTCCTGCAAGTTGTCCTCTGACCTCTACACCTGTTCATGACCCCCTCCACATTAGATAGATTTACTGAGAGAAATGAAAGTGTAGAGAAGTCAGACCGCCTTCATTATCAGTCAGCTTGCCAGCCATGGCCAAGTAACAGGCCACAAGGCTTTAGCCTCCCAGTTCTGAAGGTTAAGAGGTCAAAGGTCAAGGTGCACTCAGTCAGATAAGGGCTCTCCACATTGCAGATAGGACTTTTCTACTGTATTCTCACAGAATATAGCAGAGAGACCTGTGTCACCTTCCCTTAAGAGGTTACCAGCGGGGGAGTGGTGGCACACGGCTTTAATCCCAGCACTTGGGAGGCAGAGGCAGGTGGATTTCTGAGTTCGAGGCTAGCCTGGTCTACGGAGTTAGTTCCAGGACAGCCAGGGCTACACAGGGAAACCCTGTCTCGAAAAAACCAAAAACAAAAACAAAAACAAAAAACAAAAACAAACAAACAAACAAACAAAGAGGTTACCTGACCCTGAACACCATATCTAGTTTTTGCCTCCTCTCCAAATAGTCCCATTGGGATGTAGGGCCTGAATGTAGGGGAGCGTCAAGGGTTCAGCCCCTAACACCTGCTCCATGGTTGCACAGCTTGTCATTGAGACTTGAACTCTCAGAGTGCAGGCTGTTCCTAGACGCAGTGCTTGTGGGACTCCTGCCCTTGCAACTGCATTCCAGTCAGCCTGCGTGACCTTGGGCCAGTCCCTTCTCAGACTTCAGCCCTCTGCACCCCCTTTCTCCGCGGGTGGCTGGGGAGCCATCGCCCGGGCCGGGAGGTGGAGCAAAACGCGGCGCTCGCACCCGGGGCGGTGCAGGTGGGGCTGGGCGCGGGCTGCGGTGGCCGAGGTGGGTGTCGGCGGCGGCGCTGCGGAGGCGGCTGCTGGCTGCGCGCGACCGTCCGCGCGTGAACCCGGGGCTGTCCCCTCGGCGGCCGTCCCCCAACCCCCGCCACTCGTGTCCTGCGAGCCCCGCGCCCCTCCTGGCCGCCAGCCAACTGCGTGCCCCCGGGGCCGGCAAGAAGCCACATGCCCCCGCAAGGAATGCCGGGCTGCCGGGCGGGCGGGGGGCGGGCCGGGCCGCGGCGCCCCGCCGCGAAGGTGGGTGACTGCCGGGGCGCCGCCCCCGTGCACACTTTCCCCGCGGGCCACACACGCGGTCGAATGGCGGCCCCGGGGCTGGGGGCAGGGCGCCCTGTCCCCTGCGATCCCCTCTGCGCGCCCCCCGCGTCCCGGCTCGCAGGAGGGGCAGGCCGTGCAGCAACCCCACGCCTCCCGCCGCCGCGGGCTTTGGGGCCCCCAGTGGGGAGCAGGGGGCTGGTGAGCCGAGGAGCAGGGGTGTGGCCAGCGGGGGCCCCGGGGAGTGAGTCACACACACACTCTGCTTGCCCAGTCCCGGGGCCCAGCACGGTCCCAAGGCCGAGCTACTGCACAGCCCTCTGAAGAAGAGTGTCCCGGGTCTGGCATGAGGACCGTGGGGAGGGGCTGCAGCCAGGTTCTGTGGTCAGGGCGGTAAGCATGCTCTGGGGACACTCCCCCCTGGAGAGAGAGGTGGGCTTGGAGTCAGGGCAGGGCTAGCCCTGGCTGGCACACAACCAGCTCTCCAGCCCCGCCTGTACCTGCTGTGAGCTGCCCAAGGGGCCTGGCTTCTTCCTCCTGGCAGCCCCTCGCTTGGGGCCTCACAGCCAGCCATGCAGAGCTCATTTCAGCTTTCCACTCCCTCGGGCCCAGTTGGATTTGTGGAGTCCCCTTCCTGCCCACTTTGGCAGTTTGTCAGGTTCTTGGGGGTTCCTTGTGTCCTTTGGACTTAGTGTCCAGGCTGTGCTTCTCAGGCCTGCCTCCTGGCCTGAGCTGCCCCTGGGCCTTGACCCCATGAGGCTGGTGGCTCCAGTCGTCCCCAGGACCAGCCCGGGATAGAAATGGCATTTCCTCTTGGCCTGGCTACAGCTGTTTTTGTTGTCTGAGTTCTCAAGCGCTTCCTCTGGGGATGGCAGGGAGGGTAACCAGACTCCTAGGGACCCCTGCTCTCTCTCCCAGCCACTCACCCCTCTTCCTCTGTCTCTTTCATCTTCTTCCTGTGCTGGTCCCGCCTCCCTTGCCTGTCCCCAGGACAGAATGACTGAGAACATGAAGGAGTGCTTGGCCCACACCAAGGCGGCTGTAGGGGACATGGTGACAGTAGTGAAGACAGAGGTCTGCTCACCACTCCGGGACCAGGAGTATGGCCAGCCCTGGTGAGGCCCCTGGGTGGTGACTTGAGGAGGGGAGGTGGGTGGCTGTGCTGGGTTGGTTGGGGACCCAGGGGATGTTCTTTCTTGATGCCAGCCTTCCTTGCTGGACAGCTTCTGGGGTCAGAGGTGAGCAGGCACTAGATGGAGGGCAGAGTTTCTCAGGGCCCAGCTCTCAGGAATTCCCGCACTCCACTGCTCCTACAGTGAACAGCCAGCCTGTTGGAGTTCTTTGCCCATCTGCAACTCTCTGCCTCCTGGACAGGTGTCCAGTCTGTCTTCCCCTTGGGTTGTCTCTGTTGGGTTCTTCGCTTTTTTTTTTTTTTTTTTTTTTTTTTGTGGGCCCTTGCCCTGACCAGCTCTAGGAGACTGGAGCCATCTTCCATGGAAGTTGAACCCAAGAAACTGAAGGGAAAGCGTGACCTCATCGTGACCAAAAGCTTCCAGCAAGTGGACTTCTGGTGTAAGTGGAGCTGAAGTTCTGGGTGACTCCTCCCTTCACCCCATATCCCGTCCACCCCCCGGATTATTATGGCAGAGTTGTGCTGAGCGACATTCACGTGGGGCACACCAGGATGCAGCAGCCTGCCTTGGGTCTTAGAGTCCACACAGATGACCCCAAACCCATTTTTTAAAATAGCTTGAGACAGAAGCCTTGACATTTGTAGCATGTCTTCCAGTCCTCCAGGGAGTATCATGGATTATTGCTTCTGATGGACCTGGGACTGCAGCTGGCTGGGTAGATCTAGGATTGTTAGTTTGAGCCACATGCAGTGTGTTTTCTACTGCTCCAAGTGACCCTCAGTGGCCCCCAGTTGTTTTTCCAGCCAGTAACATGGGGTCTTATATCCTACCTCTACTGAACTTTCCCTTTTCCTTACGTTCTTCCAGTCTGTGAGTCCTGCCAAGAGTACTTTGTGGATGAATGTCCGAACCACGGTCCCCCTGTGTTTGTGTCTGACACGCCAGTGCCTGTGGGCATCCCAGATCGGGCAGCCCTCACCATTCCGCAGGGCATGGAGGTGGTAAAGGAAGCTGGTGGGGAGAGCGACGTGCGATGTATAAACGAGGTTGTCCCCAAGGGCCACATCTTTGGCCCCTATGAGGGGCAGATCTCTACCCAGGACAAGTCAGCTGGCTTCTTCTCATGGCTGGTAAGTGTCCCTTGTACCATTCATTCCCTGGGAGAGGTTGACATGGGACTCAGAGGGAAACAGTCAGGTGATAATTTATGTCTGCACAAGTGCTTTTCTGTGGCTACCTATGGACATGTGGATGGTGGGTCTTGCTACCCTCTTGTCCAGCCATGTGTCTTTTGTCCTTTGGTGTCCAAAAGCCATATAAGGAATCCCACCTCAGCAGCAGGCAGGTGAGTTATCACCAGATAGTACTTAAGGCTGATTTTCCCAAGTATCCTTGTGTGTGCCTGTGCACGTGGGTGGGTGTGCATGTGGCTGTCCATTCAGTAGTATTTACAAAGACCTCAGCCAACCCATCTTCCAAAATGGAAGACCTGTCGCTTGGGGCTGCAGGGCCATAGAACCTGATATTCTGCTCAGAAAATAGGCATGCCAGGTAATGGAAGGAAGGCCTTCCTCAAGACAGGCACAGTTCCTGTTGTTGAGAGCAAATGGTCTCTTGGGAAGACAAGCATTGAACAAGTAGGTACATGTGATTGTTGCCACCAGAGGGGGGGGGGCACTGATACTCTGGAACATTGTGTTTGTGGTACCTGGAGCCTACACTGGAAATGTCAGCAAGCTTTACTGTTTACAGTCTAATGGCCTTGAATGTATCACTTTCTTCTCTGGGCCTGTTTTGTGACACAGGCTAATAAGAGCTGCTGGTGAAGATGACTCCAGGTGGCCTTGCACATTCTTGGGAATGTGATTTCTAAGTCACTAAAACATTTATCATTACTTGATGCTACTGCTGTTGGCCTGGCTGAAGGCTGGGTTCCTGCAGAATAAAAACTGAAGAATGAGATGCAGCTGGTCTTGGAAGGGGACAGAACCTCATTCCATGTAGACAGGAGAGATGGGGAAGAAGTCGGCCGTGGTGGCAGTGGAGATCAGCAGAGAGGATGGCAGGGGCTGTATGTGATAAACTTCCCAAGCCCAAGGACTCAGGAAAACTGGTGATGTGGCCAAGCAGAAGTGTGGCTGGTTCAGGTTGTGGCACAGAAAGTCTTGATCTCAGGGAGGAAGTTGGAGAGAAGGCTCATGTCAGATGAGCATGGTGATGGCTTGAACTGAGGTCTGGAGGTGGGCAGCTCTGAGAGGTTCAGGAGGGAGAGTTCTGAGGCTGGTGGGACAGCTAGGGTGCTAAAGTGAGGAGCAGGGGCTTTCAAAACCACAGGGAGGGATTCCTAGGACTGCTCATGAGGAAGAGGTGGACAGTGGGCGGGGCATAGGGTAGTGAAGCAGAGCAGCAGGACCATTCATACCATATGGACGCCTCTCTCTGAGCATCTCCTGGTGCCAGGCCCAGGGGCAGGGCAGGTCATGTGTAAATCCTACCTTCATGGGCAGGCGATGGAGCTAACCAAAGAATAATGAAAATGCACATAAAACTACAGGCAGGTGTTGATGAGGTAAAAAGTTAGGAGAAAATGAAGAGCCAGGGGGTCCACGTGGGCAGAGGACAGAAGAGGCCTCCAGATGCTGAGCTGCGGTTGAAGGAAGAACATGGTTACCTGTACGTTCAGGGGTTTCCACAGTAACACAACTTATAGACTGAATCTCTCTCAGTCTCTCTCAGTCTCTCTCTCTCTCTCTTTTCTCTCTTTCTCCATCCATTGATCCATCACTCTCTCTCTCTATCTCTCTCTCTATCTCTCTATCTCTCTATCTATCTATCTATCTATCTATCTACATGTATACAATCTATATCTGTATCTATATCTATATCTATCTATCTATCTATCTATCTATCTATCTATCTATCTATATACATATATGATTGATTTATTAGAATGGTCTAACTAATCCCACAATGGCAGTTCATGAGGCTGGATGTTTCAGCTGGTCTTCAGTATACACCAGAATCTTGAAGTAGCAGGCTCCAACATCAGTGAAGGAATGAACTTGCTAACAAGGTGAGGGCAAGCAGACAAAGAACAAAATCTTTCTTCTTCCATGTCCTTATATAGGCTTCTGGCCCAGATTAGAGAGGCATGTCTTCCCACCTTAAAGATCTGATGAAAAGTGGATCCTTCACAGAAGTTTCCCTCAATTTTGGGGTTTCACTTAATTCCAGATGTGGTCAAGTTGACAATTAAGAATAACCATCACGTCACAAAAGCACACATTGGTGAGGGGTATCAAATGGGTAGACCTCATGAGCAGAGGGCCTGTAGCAGGAAGGGACCCACAGCATGTCTGAACAGCAAATATGGGACTGGAGAAGGCATGGAGGTGTACCAGATAGGGCCTTGTGCAGACTTTACTCTGTGAAGGATGGTGGGAAGTTTCCAGGTTGTTTCAAATAATGATGGATGATTGACCAGATAACTAGTTTGTTTGTTTCTTTATTTGTTTTGCTGTGCGTATATGTGTTCAGGGTAGTGATAGAGTGTGTGTGTGTGTGTGTGTGTGTCTGTGTGTGTCTGTCTGTCTCTGTGTGTGTGTACTTGTTTTTATGTGTGTGCCTATGTGGAGGACAGAGGTGTCCAGTGTCTTCCTTAATTATTTTCCACCGTATATTTGAGACAGGCTTTCTCTCTAAACCTGGAGCTCACCAATTTAGCTAGACTGGTTGGCCAGTTAATCTCCAGGGATCCTCCCACCTCCCCAGCACTGAAATTATAGGTGCATGCCACAGCATTGGATTTTTACCTGGGTCCTGGGGAATCAGCTCAATTCTTCATGATTACACAGCAAACACTATCCACTGAGCCATGTTCCCCAGCCCCACAACAATGTATTGAAAGGACAACATTGGCTGCAGCCTACAGAACTGACTGGGGCAGAGATGTGGCGTTGGTTACAGAGCAGGTAGAGAGTCAGTGTAATTCCAGACCTTCAATGGAGGTGGCGTGGGTGGAGGCAGGGATAGAGACATGGAGACTGAAGGATCGACTTGAGGACTCGATGGGGGATGAAGGCCAGTCAGGCTGCGGTGGCTTCAGTAAGAGAGCCAAGTATCAAGGCGGGCTTAGGTCCTTCCTGCCTCCCACCAAGCACTTCTGAAGTGAAGACTGCCAGATGGAGAGCAGTTTGAGAATGACTGGGACTCCCATGTTGGTCTTGTTGAATGGTGACGTCAGCAGGCAGGTGGATGTACAGTTGTGGCACAGGCAGCGGGAGTATAGAGATGTGATTTACGTCTGTAGTGGAAGTGCATGGGGCCCAGCCTCAGTGTCAAGGGACTTCAACAGTTAACAGTCCAGAAGGAAGCATGGACGAGAGCTGTACTGGAGGAAAGATGGCCAGGCGACTGACCTGCCTACATAGCAAGAAGAGAGGTCTACAAAGGCTGCAGGCCAGTGGCCACTGGTGTCTCATGCTGCTGGAAAGCCCAGGATGACAGGGCTCAGAAGTGTCTATTGATCTTGTACCCACAAAAGCATTGTGACATCAGAGGAATGGTAGGTCTCAACCTGGGATCTTGGACCCATATGGTCTTTGGCCATATTGACAGCTCAGGGTGGGAGCATGCTACTGGTACCTCAAGGCAGAGGCCGGGGCCAGTGCTAAGTGGTTTGTACTGCCTAGGACTATGATCCACAACAAAGGCTTATCAGTAGCCCCCTGCGGGAGAGTGCGGGAGCTGGGCACCTGATTAGCATAGAGTTGGCTTGTAGAACAACTTCTCAGAAATTTGGCTAGAGCTCAGAAGTGGAAAAGAGAGATAAGAGGAGTGGATGGTGATCGAGGGTCAGGGGAGCTGGTACTGGAAAGAAAACACTCTTAGGGCCAGCAGAGGAGTGCCTTGGAAAGAAACAGGAGGATGAGGTGAGAACACCATCCATACATGTGTTTGTAGCATTTCTGAAGGTTCTTCAGAAGCTGCTGAGTATGGAAAGGCATGGGACCGCACATTTTCCATCACCTAAGGGACAGCCCAGGGTAGGTGGGTGTGGTAGACTAATTAATGGCTCTTTGAAGATTACTAGTTTTCATTGCCAAGTTGGCAAGATCTGGAGTCACCTAGGAGACCAGCTTCCTGGTGGTTATTGAGCCTGTGGGGGGATTCTCTTGATAGATTGGTTGATTGATGTGGGGAGACCCATCAGGGTGGTGGCATTCCCTAGGCAGGGATACTGGACCTTATAAAATGGAGTGAGGTGAGCATAGTTGTTCATCTCTCTTTGCTTCTGGATTGCAGATGCAATGCAACCAGCTGCCCAGACTTCCTGCCCTGTGTGACTTCCCCATTATGATAGACTCTGGGATTGTGAGCCGAATGACCCTTTCTTTCTTAAGTTGTGTTTGTTAATATTTTATGACAGGAATGAAATTAAGATAGACCCTATAGTGTCCTCATTCTTGTCCTCAGAACTGGCAACTGTTGCTGGGCGGTGATGGCGCACGCCTTTAATCCCAGCACTTGGGAGGCAGAGGCAGGTGGATTTCTGAGTTCGAGGCCAGCTTGGTCTACAGAGTGAGTTCCAGGACAGCCAGGGCTACACAGAGAAACCCTGTCTAGAAAAACAAACAAAAAACAAACAAACAAACAACCAAAAAAAGAACTGGCGACTGTCTTTCAGTGGCAGAAGGTACTAGCATCTGTGGTTACAGTGAATATCTTTAGTCAGGGAGATGATCTTAGGTTTCTGTCTGGGTTCAAGGTAATTACTAAATTCTTCCATAGAGGAAGACAAGAGCGTTGGAGTCAAATTGGATGTGGGGAAAATGGTTTCTGTTGACCTCCCAGAAATGGAAGGGACTGGGAAGTGTTAGGTGTCAAACCTGGGACAAACAGCTAACCAAGGGGCCTATTAATGTATCAGAGTGGACTCTGGCTGCTAGTCTCCCTCAGACTCTACCTGCTGCAGGGTCCTCCTGGCTGGCATACCTCCCCCACCCCATCTTCCCACTCCTAAACTCTCTAGCCCAGGGGCTGAGCTAAGCCCCCTTCCCCAGCTTCTCTTCTCTATATAACAGCCATTTTAGATAAGTGATCCTTTTGGTCTCTGGGCTCTTGGCTTCTGGTTCTTCTCTCTTCTTCTCTGGCTCTCTCCCCCCCATCCTTTCTTATATCTAGCTTCAGTCTGGACCCTTCAAGATGTCTTTGCCTGTGCTCTCCCTTATATGTATAATAAAAACCTTCAGACCCTTAGGAGCAGCCATGTCCTCTTTGGTCTTCTCATTCAGGAGGCAGGGATGCTGGCTCCCTATAGATGTGACAAGACAAGGTTCTTGATTGGAAGAGTTCTGACTTGCAGGATTGTAAAAGAATACATTGGTTTTGTATTGGAGAGAGAGAGAGAGAGAAAGAGAGAGAGAGAGAGAGAGAGAGAGAGAGAGAGAGTTAGAGAGAGTCTGTATATCTGTAGTATGTGTGTGTTTCTTTGTGTGTATATCTGTATGTATGTGTGTGTCTCCACATATGTCAAAGATGGCTGTTTGGACCTCAGTGGGGAGCAGCTTGGCCTACTCAGATGATAAATAAGAAAGGAAAGAAAAGACCTGGATCGTGATGCTGATTTGGGGCCAGAATCTGGAAACCCTGCATTATAAATGAACTACACTCATTGGTCAAACCCTGTTTCCAAGCTTTCCTGATTACTGTCTTTTCCTTACTCTTTTTTTCCTGGTTTCAGAAGCCTGGCCCCATCCAAAAAGACATGTTTGAAGTTACAGAGATGGTTCTGTCACTAAATGCTTGCTGTACAGACATAAGGACTGGGGGAAAGGGAGTCCGGCGACAGAGTCTCAGGGCGTCCGGCATCAGGGCTTCCCGTGCCGCACATTCACGAAGCTGTTGGTGGGCAGGCCGGCGGCTGCATCGGCAAGGTTCCAGGGTTCCAAAAGCTGAGAATCTGGCGGAGAGACCATGGACACGTGGAGTCCGGTTTTCCAAAGCTTTTATTGTTCATGACATGGTGAATGGGCGCAACTGGTACGCGCTTCCCCCGCCAAAAGCCAGGGGAGACCAGTCTTATAGGGAAGGTAGAAAGGGGAGGGAATAACTTAATTAGCTACGCCCCTGGCCTTTTGATAATTCATTAATATTTAAATCTCTGGAGGTGGAGACTTGTTAGTCACACCCTCTACCTGTCCTATGTGACTGAAGGTAACAGGTTAAATGGAGTTACCTCGTCCAAGGCCCAACAAAGGACCTGAGTTTGAGACCTAGCACTCATGTGGAAAAGCATGCTGAGGTGGCTAGCTCTTACAGCCTCAGCAGTGGGGAGGTGGAGGCCTGCAAATCCCTGTATCTCCCTGGTCAGCCACTCTAGCCAAATGAGTGAGCTCTGGGCCAGAGAGGAACCCTGCTTAAAAAAAAACAAAAAAAAAAACAAAAAAAAAAAAAGTAAAGTAGTCTTGGGGAAAGACACCTGCTGTTGACCTCTCTGGCTTTCAAAACTACACACACACACACACACACTCACACAAGGTTTGTGCACAACAGTTCAATGATATGTGCACATGGCACTCTAGTGGTAATAGGGCCTGATCATAGTAAACACAACCAACCCATAGTGTTTATTGAGCCAAATAACACCTGGCCAGGGGTGGACTCCCCACTAACAGCATTGTTCCTCCAATTCTACCTTGTTCTTCCTGTAACACAATGTGTTGTCATTCTGCTGGGGGATGATGGGGAGGGGAGAAATGGGCCATTGCATAGTAAACTAAGCAGCTAGGCAGAACTACACTAGGCTTTAGGCCTGTTGCCATCTGGCTGCAGAACCTGCCTCCTCTCACCTCTTGGCCCTCCCCACCTCCCTTCCTCCTGTGCTTTTCCTTCCTGCTTCCCTGATGGATCTTTTCTCCTCCTTACTGCCCAGCATCAGTTCCCTCTCTGATTCTATTCAAGCTGGAGGAGAGCTGGTCCCACTGTGTGCTGAGTGTGAGTGCCTGGGTTCACAGGGACAGAAGGCCTGACTGCCCTGGCATGAGTTGTGAGCTCAGTTCTGGCTGCTTAGACAAGATACGCCCCTTTCTCTGCTCTCTCAGCCCAATGGAATTTATCATGCAGTAAATCACGGATCAAAGTCTCTCAGCCCCACCTCCCCCCACACACACCTCCCCACCAGATGCTTCGGGCTAGGACAGTACCGCAGGCACAAGGTGCTTAGAGCCTCTGTGTAACCCCGTGGTTTGGAAAAGAGGCAGAAGAAAGAGGAGCCAGCAAAGGTTTCTATTTTAAGTTTTTCATGTAGTCCATGTTTTGTTCCAGAGAGGATTTAGGGCAGCCTGGCAAGGTGTGTAAAACAGACCTCAGTGGGGTATTACAGCTGAGAGAGAAGAAAAGCAAGTCTAGAGTCTTAAGATGGTGCCAGGAGTTGGCAGCCTAGGTCTGCTATCTCAGGGGGGTCAGGGAAGCACAGAACCTCAGGCTTGTCCTGAGTGAGGGGACATTGGAGAGACTGAGGCATGTATGGGTGTATACAGATGAAAAAGTACTTTGCATGTGATTGTTTTATGTGTGAGCGTCCGCTGTGCACTTTGTGTGTGCCCGTGGAGGCCAGAGATTGACTTCAGGTGTCTTCCTTGGTCTTTCTCCACCTTATGTTCTGAAACAATTATTTTCTCTTCTTGAACCCAGAGTTCACTGATGGGCTGAATGGCTTGCCAACGGGCCCTAGTTGCCTCCTTCTGGTTCCTCAGCATTACCGCACACAGCTCTTCTGTGGGTTCTGGAGATTCAAACCGAGGTGCTCAGGCTCATGTGGCCATCTGAGTCTCCCTATCCTGAATGAGTGCTTGTTGTTGTTGTTGTTGCTTTTTATTTAATTTCTGCTAATTTTTAACTATGAAAGTTTCAAAGAGCTTGGTGTGGTGGTGCATACCTATAATCTGAACACCCAGGAGGCTGAGAGAAGAGAATAGCCAGAGTCCAAAGCCTGGGTTACATATTACAATCCTGTCTGATAAAAAACCCAACCCCAAATCACACCGAAAATCTTGCTCTTAGGATCACCTGTAGCTACATCTTATAACATTTATGCTTGTATTTATAATTGTTTGTGTATGTGTGTGTGTAAGTATAGTCCAAGCCTTTTTCATAAATTAGTTTCGGGGGTTGGAGAGATGGTTTAGCAGTTAGAAGCATTTGCTGCTCTTCCAGAAGACCCAAATTCAGTTCCCAGCACCTGTGTCCAGCAGCAGCTCACAGCTGTCCATCACTCCAGCTCCCTGGGCTCCAGCACCACCTTCTGGCCTCTTCAGACAATGTCATATACATGGCCTATACACAAGTAAAAATCAGTCTCTATTTTTTACGGTAGAAGCCACAGAGCACCCAGTTTCTGTCCCAGCTACTGCACTCTGCCCATTGTGGTGCAGAAGCAGCCCCAGTGACCCCGGAGGAGTGCAAATGGTGTTCCAATACAATTTTATTTAGGTCTAAATAAAATAAATTGTAATTGTAGAAAACCATAGAAGTAAAGTTACATGAAGAAAAACATTTTTAAAAGACATTTAAAAAGGTTTATTTTTTAAAAGGTTCAAAAGTCATTCTTAGTTCACAGGGGTATGTGAAATGCAGTGGGGGCATACTGGATGTGCCATCAGTGGTTGGCTGGCCCGGCCTGTACCACTCTGTGTTATTATCCCAGGCATGTCTCATGTGTTCACTGCTGTCTTGTCAATGTCTCTTGTAGGACTAATGCCCTTATGAAGGCCTCCCCTGGCCATTCAAGGGGACACTGGTGGTCAGGCTTCTTAGCCTCCGCTTTCTCCTTCCTGATAGCCACACTTATTAGAGCGTGCAGGCCAATAGGATGTGCACAGGATGCTCCACCATTTCCACTGACCTCATTCCTCACTTGCTACCAGCTCCGATCATGCACTGTCCCAACAGCAGTTCCGTGTCTTTCTCATTATGGTGGATTGCGAGGGAAAGGTGGCGGTAAAAATGAATTCACCAATAAAGAGACTAGAGTGAGTCTGCCATGCACAGTTGAGACCAACAAAACCATTTGAGCATCACACACCATCATAGCTTCACAGGTAGTGTTTCGGGTGAAGTGTTAGAGGCTCTGGGCGTGTGTGTGTGCGTGCACATGTGTGTAATGTGCATGTGTGTTTGTGCACTTATGGGTGCATGCCCATGGAGGCCCGAAGAAGACATTCAGTGTCTTCTTTATTCACTCCCCACTACATTTATTGAGGCAGGGTCTTTTGCTGAATCTATAGCCTGCTTTTGCCTGGAGTTCCCTGGCTCGGCTTCCCGAGTACTGCCACGCCTGCACAGCTTTTACACAGAGCCTGGGGATGTGAACTCCACCTGTGTAGCAAGCACTTTATCCACCAAGCCAATTCCCCAGTAATCTCTTTATTTTCCCCGTGTTTGTCCCTGGCTTTGATTACTGTTACTGCCACAAGGAGCTTTGCCAGAAGGAAGATTTTATTTACTTAAACAGTGTGTATCTGTCCTTTGGCCACTGTCTAGTGACAAGTAGTAATAACTGATACTGCATAATCAACTCTTGTGTGACACTAACTACCTCAGTGTCAGAAAACACAGCCAATCGGTATTTTCTGTAATGGGCCAGATGGGAAACTATCCTGTTTTGTGGATCACAGTGTCTCTTGCAAGGACAGATGTCCTTAGGATGGTGCTAAACCCAGAATGTACTCAGGTCACCTCCTCTCCCCAGCATCCCAGCTTTGTGACACATTGCTTTGTGCAGGATCAGTTGTCCCCTGTGACTGCAGAGGTGCCAGGATGTGACTCGGTGCTGTTGGAAACCCTTCTAAACTACGGTATGGTATTTCACATTCATTGTTTGCTTTTTCCCCTGGCCATTCTGGTTTGCACTTGTGTTGCCTGTAGGGCAGGGCAGTCAGATTCTTGTAGGTTTGCTCAAGGCTCTTTCTGCTCCAAGCCACGCTTGTCAGTCCCACCTCATACACTTCCTAAGGTCTACCATAGGGCCTGAAGATGCCTTTTGCTTCCCTGGGAGCCTACTCCTCACCCTGAGGAAGGGGTGGGTGGTTGGTACTGACACTGGTTCTGTGGGATCAGGTGCCCTTCCCAGGCAGAACCATGGGACCCTTAAGGGGGAACACTGTCTGATGTGGCCAAAGGACTCTGGACAGTTCAGATCCTGGTTCTTCAACCGGCTGGAGTCTGTTCTCTCAGTGGTCTAGCTTCGACATGTGACCCAAGCACACAGCCTCTGGAAGACACTCAGGAGCTACAAGTATTGATGTTCAGTGGGTCTGGTGCCTGTGGTGATGGGCAGGTGACAGGCTGATTTGATTGTCCTTGGCCAACTTCATGTGGCTTCAGGAAGAGATAGAGAAGGTGAAGTATGTCAGTTTAGATCTAAGATCTGGGGTTGTGTGACTATTCCTCATTTAACACATCTCCAGGGACACACACACAATATTTTATATATGTGTGTGCATGCATGTGTGTGTGTGTGTGTGTTTATGGCAATGAATACACAGAAGTAAAGAAATCCACTCCACAACAGTCCTAGGAAGAACCAGAAATCATCAAACTCTGAGAGGCAGAGACAGAAAGTCTGGCCATTGGTGAGGGCTGGGACACAGGGAAGCAAAGCACCAAGTGTCTATCATGTAACATGACAGGTTCTCAAGGTTACCATAGAGCTCAGGGCCTGGAACGCACAGAGTTATGTCTGAACTGCTGAGCGTGGATACTTGATGGAGTCACAGGAACAATGGCCATTAAGGCAGAAGTAGGTTGGGCATGGGTTGGGCTGATGTATCAACGTGTGTACTTCTTCCCAGACTCATCAAGGGCTGTCTGTGACACATGCACACCAGTGGGTATGACAATCAGACCCCAGTAAGGTGGTTTTAGAAACAGAAATTTTACCAACAGCAGTCTTAGAACAATAAAAGGGAGTCCCTGTGGCTTCACTGGAATGATGGTAATAGACTAAACCTCTAAACTGTAAGCAAGCCCCAATTAAATGATTTCTTTCATAAGAGTTGCCTTGGTCATGGTTGGTGTCTCTTTACAGCAAGAGAACAGAGACAAAGACAGTAGTTAGTACCGGGGCCTAGGGTATTGGTGTGACAGACAGGACCATAATGTTTGCTGGAGGAATATAGAAGACTGGAACTTTGGGCTAGGAAAGTGTTTGGATGCTTTAAGTGGGGCTTACTAGGCCACCCTACTAGGATCATGGAAGACAGTGCTGGGGACAATTTGAACTGTGAGGACCTAGATCAAGAAGTTTTAGAGGGAAAGAATATTAGCAGGTGTCCTAGAAACCCTTCCTGTAAGATGTTGGCAAAGATTGTAGCTGCTTTTACCATTGTCCTAAATATCCACCTGAGACTAAATTGAAGAGTTTTGAATTAACGGCACTGGCAGAGGAGATTTCAAGTCTTCACTGTTATTCACTGCATAGTTATTAGTAACCACTCTTGCAGACCTATAATGAGAAAGAGTAAACTGTACAACCACAAATACAAAATATACATTTTGAGGAGAAGGAGCACCAGGAAATGTGATGCTGGATCCATCCAGGATCTGTGCCCAGCGAGAAAAAATATGTTTAAAGAAAAACCTGATGCTAAAAGTAATGAAGGGCTTGGTGACCTCAGGATAGGCCCTGCCCAGCTAAGGTTCTACCATAGGAAAAGGAATCAACACCAAGCTTCAGCAGTGAAAGTAAGCATCCACAACAGAGAGCTGATGCATGTGTCACTCAAAGAGGGGCCAAATTCTTGCCCCAGCAAGCAGCAGAACTTGGCAGCTTTGGCCACATCGTTCTGGCTATAGAGTCAAGGATACAAGAAAGGGATTGAAAATCTCCTCTCACGGCTAAGGAAAGTTGCTGAGGCCAGGTGTATGTGAAGGGTATCCCTGCATGGAGGTCTAAAGAGACCATTGTGTGTAGCTGTGAAGGTGAAGCCTGGCTTTGCCTGAGTATGTCAGAGTCCTGGGAAACCTGTGGAGGAGAGCTGCTAACCCCTTAGCTTAGGACCCAGACTAAGAGAAGTGTGCTGCAGTCAACAGAACTGAAAGGAGTTAGAGACCTGAAGACCATTTTGACAGCAGACACGGAGATGCAGAATTTGGAGTTCATCCTGCTGGGGTTTGGTTTTGTTTTGGCCCAATATTTCCTCACTCTGCTCCCTTTTGGAATGGTAATGTATATTATAGGCCATTGTATGTTGGAAGTATGTGATCTGCTTTTGATTTTGATTTTATAGTTAAGAGATTGCATGAATCTCAGAAGACACTTTGAACTTTTAAAGAGTGTTAAGACTGTGATAGAATATGGGGATTTTTGAAGTTGGACTGAGTGCATTCTTCTATTAAGATATGGCTACAAGCCTATGGGGCCCAGGGAGTGGAATGTGGTGGTTTGAATAAGAATGGCCCTGGAGGCTCATACATTTGAATGCATAGTCCCTAGGAAGTGGCACCATTTGAAAGGACTGGAGTGATTAGGAAGAGTGGCTTGTTGGAGAAAGGGGGTGGGCTTTGAGGTTTCAAAAGCCCATGCTAAGTCCAGCCTTGCTCTCTCTGTCTGCCTATGGATTAGAATGTATCTCTCAGCTACAGCATCAGCAGCTGCCAGCATGACGCCATGCTTCCTACCATGGTGATAATGGGTTAAACCTCAGAAACCATAAGCCCCCGGTTAAATGCTTTCACAAGCGTTGCCTTGATCATGGTGTCTCTTCAAAGCGGTAGAACCGAGACTAAGATTTATAAGTCTTCACCATTTTGTCCCTAAAGCTTGTCATTCTAGCTGTTCCCCTGATGCCATGGTAGTAAAGCTAAGCCAAGGAGCATCCCCAGAAAACCTTTAGGCTGAACCAGCCACAGTTAGAAGGCACAGAGGCTTCAGGTAGCTTCCGTGTCCTTCCCAGCCCAGTTAGATCCCTCTGCTCCGTTGGAGCTGTAAGGGATCAAAAGGTAATTAGTACCACTCTGTGTTGACTGGCATATATCACGCCTCAACCCAGAATTAACAACAGGGAATATTTGGTCTTTTCCTCGATGGCAGTCATAGTTATGATGCTAATACCCACCATTAGCCTCTGCTGTGCTCAAGGTTGAAAGGCTGCAAGATGGTGTTACAGAGAAAACTTGCCTGAAGCCACACATGCAGGTCTTAAACTGTGAGCTGTGCTCACTGGGAGAAGTAACATAGGTGTGCAGTGTTGGCATAAGGACTGGACTCTGGGCCATTCCATGGAGGTCCAGGTCACCTCCTAGGGAACCTGTCATCTTCAGAGCTTGTCATCTGTGGAGGAGGCCTGAGCTGCAGCAATATGACCTTGGTATCTTAAACTTCATAAAGAATTACTCATTTTGTTTTATGTATATGAGTACACTGTTGTTGCTGGGAGTTGAACTCAGGACCTTAGGAGGTACAGTCAGAGCTCTTGACCACTGAGCCTGTAGAGTGAAAAATTATAAAGACCATTTTATAAAATATATACAGGCCTTTTCTTTACCCGTAGACCTGAGCAAAAGAATGCAGGTTCCAGAAAGCGGAACTGAATGTAAGATTTCAGGCCTTCACTGCCCTGGGATACATTCTGGGAAGAGTACATTATCCCTGAGCCAGAGGACACTTGCTAGACTAACATTCCTCAAGCCTCAGGGAAGAGAACCCACCTGTGGGTGGGGAAGGCCCAAAGCAGGAAGACACATTCCTAACCACAAAGAGAAATGCAAGCCATCTAGGTGAGACTGAGAAATAGCTGAGCTAGTGACAGGGCAAGACCACATTTTGAGAATACAGAGTGTTTTCCACATGACCCTGATTCACTTAGGTTGCGTTCCTCTGGAATTCTCCACTATTTTTATGTTATATTTCCTTAGCAACCTTTCATCCCCTCCTCACTCTCCAGGTTTGTGGTTTCCCCCTTTAAAAACCCTTCTCAGACTGACTGGCTTTGTCAATTCAACTCCTGCGTGAGTGAACTGAATTGACCTTGGCTAGCCAACTCTCCCTAATAAACCTCTGCTGATTGCACCTAGGTACGGTGTCTTGCGATTTTTGAGTGGCCGTGATTTCCTGAGACTTGAGTAAGGGTCTCCTGAGTTTGAGGGTCCTCAAGCCATCTCTCCAGCCTCCTTATCTTTGTTTTGAAAACTCTCACTGGCCTGGGCTTGCAGATTGGCTAGAGTGGCTAGCCAGCAAGCCCCAGAGATCCTATGTCCATCTCTACAGGGTCAGGATTACAAGGTCACATCACTATGTCCAGCATTTTTATTTGGATTCTGAGGATTGAACTTGAATGAAAAAAAAAGAAAAGAAATATAAAGGAAAGGTTGTGTGCTCCTGGGTGTGTTGGAGGAGAACATTTATTGTAGATAAAGGGAGAGCATAGTCAGAGGCAGCGACATCTGGGAGAGTCCAGAGTGGGCATGACTAGACTGAGCTGGGCCATGGGGGAAGGTGGGGGGAGAGAGGAGAGAGGAGAGAGGAACTAGGTACAGAAGTCAGGAGAGGTAACCAAAATGGCTGCATTATATAGGGAAGGGCAACCCAGCCCCTGAGCTGGAGAATTCAGGGTAGGGGATGAGGTATGCTAGCCATACCCTGTACCAAGTAGGGTCTTTGAACTCATAGAGATGGTCTGCTTCTTCCTCCAGAAGGCCATCATGCCCATTCTGAGTGGTACCTCTTAAAAATATGTTGCCTTGTAAGTTATGAAGATGGTTTTGTCTCACAGCTGGTTTAGGGAAGTCCAGCAAGTTAATAGTTAACCTCAGTTAGTACAGGCTGGCCCAGTGTACCCACTCATTGCTTCTTTACTAACATATTAACACTGTCAGGTTTGTGGGGTTTTCCCGCTTGCTTTTTACTTAAAGGCTCTTTGTTCCATCATCCACCAGTCAACCAGGATTCTACCTTGTACATATACTGAGTAAGGCGGTGGGGGTGCTACTGGAGATGGCAGGGCCCTGTGTCTTGTCTCCACTCCTTTGGACCTGGTAAGGGAGCCTCTCGTCAGACTCACAGCTAACAGACATACCATCAGTGGGAATGTTCTTTATCACTAGGGTCTTGAGAAAAGTAATGGGATGTCATGGTACTAATGCTGGGGGAGGCCAGGGCTGTGGCAGGAGAGAGCTAGCCCAAATCAGGAAGGCCTGCAGAGGTGACATAGTCGGAGACCCACAGATTAGAAGGGAATAGGTATCCACAGATCTGCGAGGAAATATTTTAGCAGGATGTGGTCACTTGGAGGCCATTTCAGTGAATTCTTGACATTAGTTACTATTGCATGTCTATAATCAAGTTCCCAATAGAAAAGAGGAGAGGAAGAAATGCTTATTTTAGGTCAGGGTTTCAGAGGGATTCAAACCATCATAGTGGGGAAGTGTTGGCAGGGTGTATGGTGGTGAAGACATTTAAAGCACAGGGAGGGACAGGAACCAGAGTCTGCCACCTGGGCCCTACCTCCTGAAGTCTTCAGATAAAGTGGCACCCTTCAAAATAGTGCCACCAGCAGGAGACCAACCACATTGTCAAAACACAAGCCTGTAGGGAACATTTCAGACTAGACTGTAACATTTTCTAGATTTTGCAAAAACAGTATTGCATGTTGTTCTTAGGAGAGGAAAATGCATGCATCAAAAATGGGGTGGGGTTAGGGTCCCCGCTGGCTCCAGGATGTGCTGAGGGTGTCCTGTCAGGGAAAAAGTGGAAAAGAAGTTGAAGGCTGAGAGGGTCTTTATTAGGAATTTATAATTTTTATTTATTTGGAGAGTGTGTGTCTATGTGTTGTGTGTGCATGCAAGTGTGTCTGTGTATGTGGGGTGTATGTGTGTGTGTTGGTTAGAGGACAGCTCTCAGGAACTGCTTCTTTCCTATCTTCATTTGTGATCTGGGGATTAAACTCAGTTTGTCAGGCCCTATACACCATGACTCGTCTTCCTGTCTCAACTTGGGATTGTTTTGAAGCAAAGGGAAAGATCTGAGCTGGAAATGACTGCATTTTGTCAGTTCTTGCTGTCAGCTACATTATCCCCTCATCATTTCTGAGTACTTGAAATGCTTCATGAGTATGATTCCCTTAAGCTTATGGAAAAGAGGTTTTAGGCATGGACCTAAGTTAGGCTGACTGCCTCTCGAAACAGGCTGCAGTGAGGGAGGGACACAGAGAAGCTGGATTACTTACTTTTTTCTTGACTATGACAAATACTTGACATAAACCTCTAAACAAAGGAAAGGATATTTTGGCTCAGGGTCTTGAAGGTTCCAGTCCATAGTCTTTGGTTCCATTAATCCTAGGCCTGTGATGAAGCAGAACATGGCCATAGGAGCCTGTGGAGGAGTCTGCTCACCTCACGGTGGACAAGCAAGCAGACAGCAAGGAAAGAACATGTCACAGCATTCTCCAAGTAGATTGTCCTTCCAAAGTTCTTGGCAACTCCTAAAATAGCACTGTCATCTGGAAAACAAGGTGCTCAACACAGGAGCCTGATGTGCACAGTTCTTGTTCAAAACATAACAGGCCAAGGCCAATCAGACAGGTGGGCGGGGCTCAGGCCAAGGCCAATCAGACAGGTGGGCGGGGCTCAGGCCAAGGCCAATCAGGCAGGTGGGCGGGGCTCAGGACGGCCAATCGGACAGGTGGGCAGGGCTCAGGCCAAGGCCAATCAGACAGGTGGGCAGGGCTCAGGCCAAGGCCAATCAGACAGGTGGGCGGGGCTCAGGTGTACAGACCTGGAAGGTTATGATTATAAATGTGAATTTCATCAGAAGCTCAATAGACAAAACCTTGAGATGACCCAAGTCATACAGTTTGACTACAATTGACAAAAATTTGTTCTCCTATTGTTGAGGAGAATGGTGGAGTGTTATCACCAGTGTCGAGGGGCTTGTGATTGCTCTGCGCCACCAAGTCCTCCAGGAACCAGCCTTGCTCTAGCACGTTTCCACAGGAAGTTTGTGTTGTATGCAGTTTATACCTCAACTAAGCTGTGGAAACGAGGAGGAAGGATCGTGTCACTGAAACCCAAAGCGACAAATGAAAAAGAGACAGATCTTCAAAAAGAATCAATAACACTGAAAGTGAAAAATGTTAGTTGAATGAAAGATTCACATAACAAAGCAAAGCATTGGGCCTGGTGGTGAGTGCCTGTAATTCCAGCACCCAGGAGGATGAATGGGAGGATTGAAAGTTCAAGACCAGCCTGGGTACATAGTGAAGGTCTGCCTCAAAATTTTTACAAACCAAAATGAAGACAAAACATCAAAAAAGCAAGCAAAGTAAGGAAGGAAACCCTGGTGGATGGAAGAAACCAGTGTAGGCAGAGAAACCACGGTGGAGTGAAACAGCGCTGAGAAACGTTCCTGCACTGCTCCGAAAGACAGAGGAGACTATGGATGGGTAGCTAAAAGACATGGGGCGGGGGAATAAGATAGTCTATGTTTATTTAATAGAAATTCTACTGCAAGAGGATGGAGTAAATGAGAGGTTGTATTAAAGAAGAAAACCATAAAAGCTGAGGATTTCCCAGAACTGAAATGTGGATGTACTCAGTAAGTAGTGAAGAGAACTTAATAATCTTTGCTTCACACACACAATGCAAAATGATGTCAAGTCGTGCACAAATGGAAAGATTATAGACTGACTATCTACACAAGATCGATAGTAGACTAACAGTAGGTTGCTCATAACTTTAGTTAAGAAAGAACCAGAGACACCATTAGAGAGGCCGACACCCATGCTGTCTGGTGTATCTTCATTTCTGAGGGTGTCTCTCTTTCTGCCTTAACTTTCAAGCTTAAAATCTGTAGCAGAACTGACTTTTAAGGACTCCTGCCCTCCACAAAGAAAGTAAGGGACACTAGAATTCCATGGATCTTGATTCTCAGAATGATTGTGGGGTACAGACATTCGCATACAACCCTGCCCCAAACCCTAAGGGTCTTGGCTATTTGTAATATCATCCGAGGATGAGTGCCTGGGCCCCAGTGGTGGTCTTCATCTCCTACACACACAGCAGAGAGAGAGGCTGTCTTCAGCTTTTGTCGCGAAGCCTGGTACCTGTGTTGAGTGGTGTGACCCTGGGCCATGTTGCCCAGGATTCCGATTCTATCAGCACAGATGAGGGGGTGTCAGTGGTCTTCAGGGTTGCTAAGAGAATGGGGGTAGGAGGAGAGGAGACGACAAAGCTTCTTGACAGCAGCTGAGGTGGTGGTGCGGACAGTGTAGGAGGGCAGAGGGAAGAGGTGAGACTGATGGTGGAGCTGGTTCCTGGGCCTTAGGTAAGGAGCCCAGGCATGTGAGAGCCCCTTCTGTAATGGCCCACTTTAGACAGTCTTTCTGTTTTCCAGATTGTGGACAAGAACAACCGCTACAAGTCCATAGATGGGTCGGATGAGACCAGGGCCAACTGGATGAGGTGAGTCCCATCCCTGCCAGCTCCAGTGAACCTCACCAGCCTCTGGGGTGGGCCCAGGGAGTATCTTGAGCCTCCAGAACCTCAGAGCTCTCCAGGCTGCTCCAGAACTGCAGCTGACAAGGTCTGAAAGAAGTGTCCTGTCACCCAGGCTTCCATCAGAGGCTCTAGAGAGCCTGTGGCCAGACCAACAGGCTCCAGGAATCCATGGCTCCTGGTAGAACTCCTGAAAAGAGGAAAAATGTCCCCAACTAGGATGGACCACTGACGTTTAGCCCAGGGCATTGCTGCCTGGATGACATCATTCCAGGGAAGACCCAGAAGTCATCCTTTATGGGAGCAAAGGCTCTTGACATCTCCAGCTCCCTTTCCCACAGGGCTCACACTAAACTTGACTGCTGGCCAGCATGGTTCTACCCTGGCCAAGACTGTGGCCCAGGACTGTGTGTCAGAAGCATCCTTAAAGTCTAGCCAGAGAGAGCAAAGAATTAAACAAGGGTCACTTCCCAGGTGGCCACATTGAGTTGAGGTCCATGCTCAGAGCCAGCCTGTGTGATATGTGTGGGTCCTACCAGCGGAAAAAGGTCAGTCTGACCCCAGTAGCCCCCAGTAGCACTTGGTGGTCTACATCTGGGATCCAGAGACAGTGATAGATGTTTAGATTTGTTTAGCAGAAAGGAAGGCCTTTGTGGACTAGATTATGAATCCAAGGCCCTATCACATACAGTTCTGTGTGTCTCAGATGGCAGATGGGTGACCTTTGGGGACCGATGGGAAGATGAGAGATGGGGACAGCAAGAGATGTCTCAGGCAGTCTGAGCACATGAAGAGGAGCTGGTTGGAAGTGGGAAGTCATGAGGAGGTCCCCTGTGTCCCTCTCCGTGGCCTCACTGCCACCTGTATGTCCTTAGGGCTGCAGCTGGTTTGCAGGACAGTTTGGGCTCATCCTCTAGTTGAGAGTGCAGATGTTTCCACTGCCCTAAACAGTGCAGAATCAGCACCCACATATGGCCTCCTCCTCTACAAGATGGTCAGCTATCCCTAAAAGTGGCACCAGAAGTTGTACTTGATACTCTTAGTGACCTTCTTTTCTCTCTGCCCAAAGGTCCAGGTCAGCTTGACAGTGCCTCGATCCCTTCCGCTGAGCACCGCATCAGCTCAGATTCATATGGATGCTTGAGAGTAGGCTAGTGCAGCCCTGCCAACCTCTGCCCTCTGCACCCCTACAGGCACACCTGTCACTGCATACATGTCAGAGGGGCACAGATATGTGCTGTAGAGGGGTCCAGATGGGATAGGGAGGAGCCTTTGATATGTGCCTTCTGAGGGTCCAGGACTTTGTTGAGGACAGCTGGAGCAAGTGGGCATGAGCCTTACAGGAAGGCTGCTGATTGACAGAATAGCCCTGGGCTGGGCCTTCGCATGGGTCACCGCGGTCAGGTCTAGGCCAGCTGAACGAGTGAGTCTGATGCATCCTGTGATAGTTACTTGCAGAGCTCCAGAAACTATGGCTCAGAGAGCGGACTTGTCCCATGTGTCCTCCCGTTTCTGAGCTTTTGTTTGAGCAAAAGGTTTTCCCACTGCTCCTTAGAAGACGGTGCCTCATCTCAGCCAACTCGGCTGTTGGTTAGTGTGCCAGGGCTGCTGGTGTAACTCGGTTGGGGAGGGTTCCGGAGCATCACACTTTTTCAAGCTCTTTATAATGACTCTGATGTGGCCACTCGGGCTGACAGCCGTTGCTCTGTGCTGGTGATCATGCTCCAGTGATGAACTGAGACCCAGAGCAGTGCAAAGTCTTGCTCACATTCGTGTCATCTGTGGCAAAATGAGGTCTGGGGCCCTGTGTCTCTAGACCTGCAAGCCACAGTTCTTTCTGATAATATACATAGGACCAAGCAGAGCACTGCTCCTCCTGGCTGTGGAGGTTCAGTGGGTGGAAGTCTGCTGCTCTCAACTTTATTAACATGACTCTGTCCTGATACCCTAGCCTGTCCTGACCCCAGGTGACTCCTGGGTAGTCCATCTTAGCTGATGTGTCCTGATTTAAGGTTCCAAGATCCGGTGATTGTGTGTGGCTTTGCTTTTGGGAGCTCTTGTCAATTTATAGACTCTTAGTTGTGCTGTCACAGGCCAGGGCCTTGGGAGTGATGTAGTGGATCGACGTCTTTATGAAATTAGTGGTGGTCCCAGCAAGGGGCAGGTACAAGGATATTCATATCTTGAGTGTTAACCTGTACAAGCTCTGTGTTAGGTGCTCTGCATGCAGTAATGCTCAACCAGGGGCACTTGAGACGTGTGTGCCTTTGGCAGTGCTTTCAGACATTCTAGATGAGTGCAGCTTCATGCTTGGGTTCTCCCAGTTTGCAGGGGTAAAAGGTAAGCATATTATTGAACATTCCATCCTGTACAGTAATCTCCTCTCGTAACACAGACTCTGAGTCCCATAGGGGCATAATTAGGGACCTATGAGCTTCACGCTAGTTTTACAGAGACCCTGTGGTCCCCAGGTATAGTCACAAGTCTGTCTGAGTGCAAGGCCTTTGTCCTGAGCTGGGTACGGAAGCCCCAAGCTTTTCTTTATCTTGTTACACTCAGTTAGCTGGGAGGATTCCGATGTAAGGTTGGAGGAACTGTGTCCCGCCGGGACTACTGTGATTTTAGAAGCATCCAGAGGTATGGGTTGGGATCCAAGTTTGCCTCAACACCCTGGTTCCTCTTGGATAGAACTATCGTTTCAAAGCTATAGTGAAATGCAGTTAGAACTATAATGCTCTTTGAGTTCTAAAGCCAGAACAGGTGCAAGGTCAGGCTGAAGAGCCTCAGTGGAATCAAAGTTATCCTGGTGGCCTTCCAAGGGTAACACATCTCTTGGTGGATGCTCATGGGTGCTTCATATCTTAACTAGAAGGCCACAGCGGGCACAGCATGAGGAGCCTCTGGTGGTACCCCTGAGGGAGAAGAGCTTGTCACACATGTTCAGAAATAGGGACATGAGAGACGCTGGAAGAATGGAAACAGGTCACAGGTGACAGAATAAACTTTCTGTGGTTGCCACTGCAGTCCACTGTGGGCTATGTTTTAAACTAACTTGATGTGTGTGTGTGTGTGTGTGTGTGTGTGTGTGTGTGTGTGTGTGCAGATGCCCACAGAGGCCAAAAAGGGGCAACAGATCCATTGGAGTTTGAATGACAGCCATTTGTGAATTACCTGATGTGGTTGCCAGGATCCAAATTCTAATCCTCAACAGAAAGTAAATTCCTTAACCACTGAACTGCTTCTCGGGTCCCGTAAGTGGTTAAAGTTCTTGCACCCTCAGAAACTGGTCTAGAAGGGGAGAACGAGGCAGCAGAAGTCGAGTGAGCTTGAACTGCCTGGTGCTTGAGGCTGATGAGAGGTAGGGTAGCCCACCCTGCAGTCACTGGGCTCCTACCACCTCCTTCCTGCCTTCCCTCTGAGAAGGAGAGAGGGAAAGGCATCATCGTAGGAGGAGGGTGTGGTGGGGCCTGGGTGGTCCCAGGTGTTCCCTGTCTTCCCAGATGGGGCCTGTGATTAGGAAGGAGGAGGACCACCCTCATTAACAGTCATTTACCCAATTATGCTTTGTGGGATATTCAACCCAAGGAACGTGCTGCCCCTGACCGAGCGTAAGAGGAAGCCTAAATTCTCCAAGGAGGAGCTAGACATTCTGGTCACAGAGGTGACCCGTCACGAAGCAGTTCTCTTTGGGAGAGAGACCATGCGGCTGTCCCACGCTGACAGGGACAAGATTTGGGAAGGCATAGCTCGGAAAGTTACCTCCGTCAGCCAGGTTCCCCGCTCCGTCAAGGACATTAAGCACAGGTGGGATGACATGAAGCGCAGGACCAAGGACAAGCTGGCCTTCATGCGGCAGTCACTGTCGGGCCCAAGGATCGGGAGCCACACCCATCCCATCATGCTCACTACCCACGAGAGAGCCATCAAGTCTGCACTGCTCACAGCCAGGGCTGGGCACGGCTTCCCCAGAGCAGAGCTGGATGGAACCGACAGCCCGTCTACCAGCTGTGAGTATCGCTGCCTAAGTGTGGGGCTTGCTTCCTCTTGTGCACCTCTTCTCTTGCTAGTTCTCAGCCCTGCCTGTCTCTGTGACCCTCTCCATGGCCCCATCTTACTTCTGTCCTGTCTCCTCTTCTTGCACATCTATTCTATGCCAGAATCTGGCTTGGGAGCAGGAAGGACAGGGCTGCATCCAAAACCCACACCGACACTTGTGGGACTAAACAAGCTTCAGAGGGATCTGGCCTGTGGCCTAAGGGTTACATGCATAACTCTGAAGGCAGCCTAACCCAAATCATAACCTCATTTAAAACAGTGCAAGTTTTTTGTTTGTTTGGTACCCGGAACAGAAACTTTGTAGTTGACCTTGTGTTACAGTGTCAAAAGGTTAGACATACCTTCTTGATTATTGTTCACCTTAGAGGAAGGATGAGAGCTCATCCAGTCCAGGACAGCCCAATTTCCAGCCTTGGACTTTTGTGATCTCCAGGGCCCACACTGGGTCTGCCACTCTGCAGTCTGTGCTGAGTCTGCGAAGCACATGAATGGAGTGCCGCAGCTGTAGAAACGGCAAAGCCTGGCTGAGGAAGATGTTTGAGGGTTGAGGAAGAGTTAACCAAGCCTGGTGTGAGGCGCAGAGGAGGGGAGGGGAAGGCGAGCAGGCTGGGAACAGCATGTACAAGGCCCACATCAGGAAGGCGCTTGGCACGTTCCAGGAACTGCAGAAGCCAGGGAAGCCCCATCATAGCCAGCAGGGGGGAGGGGCACCACCACAGCAGCCCAATGGCAGAGCTGGGCCAGGGAGAGAGACCTTTCTTCGTGACTGACTGGTCACTCTGTCTGCTTTGTCCTCTACTCTCCAGTCTTCTGAGCTTGATCTACTTCTCTTTGGTTCCTGCTTCTTGGTGCTCACCTGAAACTGGCTGGCTCCTCCCTGTTCTCCTCTGGCTCCCCCACCCCCACCCCACCCATTCTGTTTCCCTGAGTATCCCACCTTCTTGCTTCCTGGGACTTTAGCCTGTCTAGCTGTGTTCACCGGAAGGGGGAGCCATCAGAATCCATCCCTGAAGAACTCCCCCTTCCCCCCACTACTATACACACACACACACACACACACACACACACACACACACACTTCCTCATCTGCTACTCTCAATGGAGTCCTGTGAGCAGGGCAGGAGGATCCAAGGAAGCTGTGGGGCCCAGCATTCAGCCAGCGGGAAAGTGGTTCACCGAGTCTAACTTCCTCACTGGCCCTTTGCCACAGGGATCTGTTTATTTCCTGTCTGGCTGAGGTCTCTGACAGGTGGCCACTCACAAAGTCAGCCTCAGGAGTAGAAAAGAGTGTTCATGATGAGGCAGACTTCCTTGTTAGCCAGCTGAGGCAAACAATCTTCCAGAAAGTGGTGGTGGCCCTGAGACATCAGAACCAGACTTGAGCCTGGACCTGCCAGGGTTTGCTGAAGCCTCAGGGCGGGCAGCATCCGGAAAAGCTTATTTCCTGAATCCTGCCCTGTTCACCCCTCTGTCTCCTAGAGATCAAAGATGATGAGGTTAGCAGAGGTAGCATGGGCTACAGGAGCCCCCAAATCTATTAATAGTCACAAGTCTTAGCCTGGCTGGGGCTGTAGTGGCCTGAGGGCTTGGAAAGGGGGTAATGGAAGCTCAGAGTGCTCCTCCCTGCCCTTTCTGGCATCTCTCGAGGATGGCTGCTGCTTATGGAGCATGCTTAGAAAGCAGTAGGCTCCCACTGTGCCAGCATCAGGAGACCCTGGACCTGTGTGATCGAGCACTCATGGGTGGTCCATGATGTGCCTGATCTCACAGCCCACCTCAGGGAAAAACAGGGCTTGCCCCACATAATCCTGCTGAACCCTGCACCAGCCCTTCCCTCTCATCTGCAGCCACTTGGCATCTCCCTGTTGTGGTTTGTTAGGATTCCAGCAAGGCCACAAGGTGGCCTCAAGCAACTTTGAAAGTCCTTCCCTTGTGGAGATTGGTGCTTACAAGAGAGCAGATTAGAACCTCTCACAGGGTAGTGCTTTCAGCTCTGCAATACACTGTAGGGTCTGGGAGGCCCCACTAAGATCCCAGCCGGGGCCCCAGGGGTTCAGCAGAGCAATCATTATTGTTCCTTTGAAGGTAGTGAAATGGAATGACACTATCAGTGTCATGAGCCTTTAGACTGGCATGGCTGCCACTGAAGCTGGAGTCTCCTTTGCTGGACTCTTTTCGTGGAGTGTAGCTGTCTCTGTGGGAAGAAAGGAACCAGTTCCTACTCACCTTCTTCCAGTGTTGGACCTACACACCCCAGGGAGTTAGAAGCTGGCATTTCTCTGTATGTGGTGCCAGTGTAGGCTGAGGGGTGGGCAGTAGGGAGTTTTCAGAGGTGAGCCTGTGACTGGGGCTGCCCTTTCTGCCCTTTTGTAATCACCTGTCCTTCTCTCCTTGTCTGCTCCAAGATGATGGAGACGAGGAAGCTCCTGGACCCTCACGGCAGCCTCTTCAGATGCCTCCACTGCGTCTTCCAGAGGAAGAGGCCCCCCTGGCCAGGTCCACGATACTCTGTTCATCTTCCTCAGACCAGTCCAAGATGTTGGGCCCTAAGCCAGAGGTCCTGCCCCATCCCTCACTCCAGGCCCAGGCCCGCAGGACCCCAGAGCCACATCCCAGCTCACCCACCATGGCCCTGGACTGGCATCTCCTGCATGCCCATGCCCATCAGACTGAAATGTTCCAGAAATTCTGCCAGGAGCTGGTGACTGTGCACCAAGACATGGCCGACAGCATGCATGTCATCAGCCAGGCTATGGCTGAGCTAAACAGCCGTGTTGGTCAGATGTGTGAGACGCTTATGAAGATCCGAGATGCAGTTCAGGCATCTCAGCGTGGGCCAGAAGGGGTGGCCCCCATTGACTACACTTTCCAGGCTCAGGCACCCCTGCCGGACCCTACACTAGCTCCCCCAGAACCAGCCCCAACACGGACTACCAGGTCTCGGAAGAGAAAGCACAATTTCTAACCTGGCCGGTTTGCATAAGGAGAAGCAATGCCAGTGGTGTCTGGCCTTGAGATGGGGCAGTCTCTTGTGTCCAAAAACAAGACTGATGACCCTGGGGCACTGTCATCTCTTCACCTGGTGCAGTCCAGCTTTCTGTGCTTTAACAGAGCGGGTATACAGGCCCATCACCCCCTTATCTCAGGAAGATGCTCAAGACACAAGAAAAGCTGCCTGCTTGAATGCTTGCTTGGCCTAGAAGGTTGCTCTCCTCGTGGCCTGTATCCTGTATCCTATGGAGCAGGCCTTGCTGGGGCAGGGGGCAGCATCCAACAGAGTCTTGCTTCCAACTCAGGGCTGCAGCAGAGCTGACCTCTCAGGTCCTGATTCTGCCCTTTCCAGGTGGTGCGGCCTGTGGGTGGGCGGGGCTGGCTCAGCTGGGTGGGTGGGGCCCAGCCTTGGCCCTGCGCTTGCCCCGCGTTGCTCAGCTGCTGTGCTTGCCTTTTGTGGGGGGAAGGAGAATGGGGCGTGCCGATGCGGGAGGTGTCCGGGAAGAGATGATCTTGCATTCTTAGAATACTGTAAGCTTTTCCCCACGCCTGCACGTGGCAGGCCATCTCAGGGAGCTTTCTGAACAGTGAGGAGGTGGCCAAGCCAGTCTTTACAATCACTGATCTGGTTATTCCAATCATTGTCATGCATCTCAGGGTTCAGAAATGACACAGCCATGTAGTGGGGACCTGGCCAGCTTTCTTCAAGAGGCCAGACCTGGAGTACTAATAGATGGGGATCTTGATCCTCATTTAAGCTCTGCCTCAGTTTCTACAGTTGGAAGAGGGAGTAAAAACAGAGTGGACACGAATCTGCCAGCCTGTGATGGCCTTGAGTCTCATAGCAATGGTGGAGAGGTCCCGGGCCCAGGCCTCAGGAGTCAGCAGGCATACTGTCCACTCACTGGTTCCTAATAAGGCCAGAGACCATGAGGCTGTGTCCGGTCTACCTCCCAGCATGCCTTGCCTCTGCTTGCTTGGGCTGTATGTTCACTTAGCCATACATACTTCTAGCTTTGTGTTTTGTTTAAGGGGCATGGTCAGGGAGCTGGGTTCTTTGAGTCAGGGAGGAGAAACTAAGCCAAAGACTTCACTCTGACCTAGGTGCAGCTTTGACCTCACTCCCTGGTCCAAGGCTGACCCCAGCAGACCTTTCACGCCCTCCTTTTCTCCCTAAGAAACTAAGTGGACCTGGAAGCCTACTGGACCCAGTGCCCACTGAGGCTGTTGCTAGAGCTGTTTATAAACATGCACCGTGCTTTGTCCAACATGAAATGATGGACGGATGGCATCTGCCATGTCCTTGGGCCCAGGGCTCCATTGCCCCACTTTGTGGTTCTTTGGGGGTTCCTGCCCCATCCAACTGCATACTGCCTTGTCCAGTAATAGCCTGGTGCCTGGAATTGCCTTGCCCGTCCATGCTGGAACCCAAGATGGCCTTCTCAAATAATTTTGTTAAGATGGCAATAAAATGAATCAGATATCACACTTTGAACACAGCCAGGCTCCAGGATCTTTTTTTTTGGTGTGTATTCTCTTTCTTCATATCCCAAGGAAACCCCAGGAGCCTCCAGAGCAGGGATTAGATGCCTAATGGAAAGGGTGGGGAAGAGGTCTCTGTGGTCCTTTCATATTCTGGATTCCATAAACTCTCCATGGGCATGACCAACCCCATGCTTGGCCCTCCAAAGGAAAGGCAGTGGATTGTAGGCCAAAAGCAGCTGAGCATCCATGGCTGCTAGATCAACCTTTTTTTTTTTTTTTTTTTTCTTTTCTTCCTGCACATCAAAAGTAAATTTAACCTTATGCTCCCCAAAAGTGTTGCAGTTTCCAGGGAGCTAAATAGTTTCTGGCTGGAGACTTGAGAGGCTCCTGGCTGTCCATGAGGGACCATCCTGGGACACACCTCTCTAGTGGCTATATTTCCACTGATCTTGGTAGCTGCCTGTGAAAGGCAAGGCCCTGCCTACCAAGCCTCCTCAGAGGAACCAGAGTGGCTTCCTCTTGCATTCACTGGAGTGTGCCCCACCACAGAGCTATCTTCTGACCTGTCGTCAGCCTGGCTTACCTCAAGTCGTGGAGAGCTTCCCTGCGGCAGGAATCCCCAAACAGTAGTCTGTAATGTCCTTTCTGAGTAGTTCTTAGCTACCTTTGGCTTTGGGATCCAGACCTTTCTCTTAAGTTCCTGACCAAAATGCAAGATCATGGAAATTAAGTTTGCAGTTTGCAGGATCCAGAGATCCCATGCAGCTGGCCTGGGTCTCCTCTGATACCCAAGGTCTGTGAGACTGTTGGCCTCTATTTCTGGTGTTGGGGAAGAAGAGGCCAAATTAAGGGCTGTATACCAGAAACAAGGTCAGAGTCCAGGGACAGTGGTCAGTTTGAGATGGAAATGATTTCCATTTTGGTGTCTTGGTGAGAGTGTGAGGAAGAAGAAATAGGAAGAAGAAATGAATGGGGAGCCTGTCTCAGCTTTCAAAAAGGAAGCCTTGAAAGGAAGCCGATAGCATATGGGGGCGATGTTTTACAGAGGCTGGGCAACTGCCTGAATGCCAGAGACCTAATCCAGTGACATCACAGAGCCCAGCTTCTTGCCCAGTCTTTCCATTTCTGTCTTCCCGGAAAGCTGTGTTGGCCAAGACAGGCTTGTGTTGGTCCCATTAAACAAAGCGGACGTCTCCGTGGGCCATTTTCTTTCTTGAGTCGGAACCTGTAGTCATTTCCTGACCCAGCTAGAAAATATGGTACACTTGATAAGACCCAGTGGGTGAGGCCTGAGAATTGTCTCCCTGTGCTTATCTGTCCAGCACCCAAGGCCAGCAAGGAGACACAACTCAAAACAATATGTTATCTTCTGGAAAGATTCAGTCCAGGACCCCTGTACTCTCCACCACTGTCAGTCACCTTTCAATTACTTCTAGGGTGCCTGAGTCTGAACTGCCAGACATGAACTCAGTCTCTACAGGACAGCCTGGGCCCGGCATTTCCCACTCTGCTGTGTTTTCCCAACAAGGGAGTGTGAGCTGGGAACTCAGACCCCCTTGTAGACAATTGAGCTTGACTACAAGGAGAAGACAGTTCCTGGAAACTGTGGGGTCCTTGGCCTTATGACACAGGACAGTATTTCGCAAGGATTCCAAGAATGTGCCAAGCCATTGTTACCACTGTCAAGGGAAGGGACCTAATTAGAGGTGATGGGTCCTGAGTTTTAGCTGGATGCAGTTAACTTTCTCTTGAAAGTTCTGTCACATAAACATGTCTTGTCGTGGAACTGGGTGGGTGTGATTCACCCACAGTTGCCATATGTATCTCATTTCAAAAGCAAGTTTTAAAACAAGCAAATACAAGATGCTCACCACATTTTAGTCTGATGCTGGAAATACTTTGTGATCTGTATGAAGACTGAGGATGCTCTTTCTAAATGCTGCTCTTGTTAGGTAGAACGACACTGGGGAGGGGGGGCACTGGGGGCGAAAGGATTGAAAGGAAATGGATACAAATTGTTTGAAATGTTTAGACCCATTCCAGACATTGCTATTTTGAATCAACAAACCTTGATAGTGACTCTTTCCTCGTTTACTTTTGTCTCTGGCATTTAGTATTTGATGGCTGGCCAGAAACCAAAAAGGGAAAGGGAGAAGGTTCTCTTATGTATTCTGTGAAGCCGTGGTTCTCAAGAGAACACATGAATGGGATTTCTTTCTTCTGGATATGTCTGGAACAGAAAAGCTTGAAGCTACATTCATTCTGTGCCCTGCTGACCATTAAGCTGGTTGGTTCTGGACATCAGTCCTAGACCTTTGCTAAATTGGAAACCTGAAATTAGTTTGTACAGGCAAGAGGATGTCAGGATTGGAGGTGAGGCTGTTCCTTTGAGTAGAGAGATGAGGCTGAGCATGACTTCTGCAGTCTTGGGGTCTGTCTTTTTTGCCTTTGCTAACAATGTTGTGGCTAGGTGCATAGAGATCTGCATGAGATTTTCACAGCTCGGGGGTGGGGTCAGGGGGGCTCTCTGATGCTCATGTAAGATACCGATGGGGACACAGGACTCAGCTGAGGCTGAGGTCCTGGGCAAGACGTCTGACCCAGGGCTGTAAGCAACATTGCTCTTGTCCAGATTGGAGGAGCTTGGTGTTTGCTCTCCCACTGCTTGTGTCTTCTCCCTCGGCCTATGATATCTTCTGTCGCCAGAATGGATTGTTTCCTGGGCTTCAGGGGATGTGTTTGTAAGGTGCCAGCCTCCTCTAAGGCTAAGTCAAGCTGATTCTGCAGGGACCTGTCCAGATAAGACCAGGGGGGATATAAAGACTGCAGGCACTGCCCTGGGGTGGAGTGGTCTCCAGTGTAAGTTCTTGGAGCTGCCAGCCCCCATTGTCACCTTGCAGAGGAACTGACATCTGTGTGAATGTTTTCTCTTTGCCTTTTGGATGAGAGAAGCAGCACAAACTTCACCGAGGAAATCTGGAAGGTACAGACAATTCCAGAGGCTATCCACCCAAGGTGATGGTTGTCATGGGTAAACACATGGGTGTTTACTTCATGTTATTCTGCTGGGAGACCACTGTTAGAGCACAGTGTACATGGCTTTGGCTCCAACCTGTCTCACTTTGCATCTCAGCCGCACTGTTTTGGAGTTGGGCAAGGTAGTACCAGGATGTTGGAAGTGTCATCTGAAGGAAACTGGCTAAAGGGTGTGGATTCGCTGACGTCTTGGGCATTGCCGAGTCGGTGCATTCCATGTCTACATGGAAGCCATGAATTGTAGCTCAGGGAAGGATAGACCACAAAGCTGCATTGTTAGCTGTGTCACTGGACACGTTTCTCGGCCTCTCTGGGCCTTTCTGTTGCTGTTTCTCGTTTCCCTTCCCCCTTTGTTCTCATTGGACCAACTGTAAAGATACCGCTCTGACCCTGAGCTACCATTGGTCACTCTTAGAGGATCGGTGATTTCTGCTAAGCCTAGCAAAATATGGAAACAGCCCAGAGCTTCTCCCTGCCCTAATTGCCATCAAAGGCCTGAGGTTAAATGTCAGTGAACATGGAGCCGGAGCGTGCATGGCTCAGTGCTTAAGAGCACTGACCGCTCTTTCATAGACCTCAGGTTTGATTCCCCACACTCAGATGGTAGCTCACAACCACCTGTAACTCCACTATCAGGGGATCTGACGTCCTCTTCTGGTCTCTGGGAGAGCTCTATTCATATAGTACATACATAGACATAAGTGCAGGCAAAACACCCCTACACACAAAATATTAAAGTAAGGGTTTTTTTTGTTTGTTTTTTGCTTTTTTTTTTTTAAGTCATGAAGAGGGGAAGGGATAGCCAGCCACCTGCTGTTGAGTCTGGTGTTGACTGTGATCCTCAAGGTTGGCAGGGCAGATATCACTTCTGGTCTCAGATAAACAGATTCTTAAGGTCCAGCGAATGTGTTAATATGATGCAGAATACAGATGTAGGTAGGAGAAGCAGCTCTAGTTAGCTGTCTCTAGGTGAGGCAGCAGCTCTCCTTATGTGCCCACATGTCTTAACCCCTTGTCCCCTGCACTGGAGGCACTCAACCAGGTGTGGCCCATGGTTCTCACCTGTCCCCTCCCCACCAGGTACGTGGTCATTTCCCGGGAGGAGAGGGAGCAGAACCTCCTGGCATTCCAGCACAGCGAGCGCATCTACTTCCGGGCATGCCGAGACATCCGGCCAGGAGAGCGGCTGCGGGTCTGGTACAGCGAGGACTACATGAAGCGCCTGCATAGCATGTCCCAGGAAACCATCCACCGCAACCTGGCCCGGGGTGAGTATAGGCATGGGAAGGAGCATGCCCTCAGGGCCAGGGACACGCCCACAAGGCTAAGTCCACAAGTCTAGGTCAGTACTGATTGTGAAGGGACACGCCCACAAAGCTAGGGTCATGCCTACAGGCCCAAGACCACGCCCACTCTGAACCACAAAAGCCCAGAAAGCTCCTCTGCGAACCTTCCAAGCAAACCATTGAGGAATGCAGTATCCAACAGTGCAAAGAGCCAGGACAGGCAAGACCTCAACACAGAGAACAAGTGGCCACCCCAGGGAATTGTCTTCTCTAGAAGGCAGTCCTGAGAGATCAGCAAATCTCAGCCAAATGAATCAGTTGAATGAACACCAATTCTGTTACCCCAAGTCTAACTGATGAAAAGACACGTCTCACTCAGTACCTCAGTAGATAACTTCCTGTGTGCTAACTGGGTTTCCTGCACTTTGTCATGGAATCAAGGTAATGAGAACTAATCTTCCACGATTCTCTGAGACTCCATGGAGCAATGTGCTTACTACTGTTGATGCAATCTCTACCTTGACCGTCACTAAGTCCTTGGTTGTCAAATTCTAGTCTGGTGATTTTTGTGGCCTCAGCTCCATCATTGTACAAATGTCCAAACCGAGCACTACAGAAATGCAGTGGCTTACCCAGGGTCACATGACTAATGAGGCCAGAGCTAGCTTTACAACTTGAGGCATCTGAAGCTCGGATCTAAGTTTTATCCAACAGTGGCCACCAGACCAAGCCAGCCTTGGTATTGTTGATCTTGTTCCTGGCAGCCACAGCATGAAGGAATGGTTTCTACCAGAAGAAGACTAGTGGACATGAGAAGATGGCCTTAGGCTGGGAGACCCTAGTGGGTTGGCTGTCCATCCAAGCTCCACTGGAATGCCTCATTTAAAAGGAGTTTGGCTCACTCCCTGCCTCTGGCTCTCCAGCTGTAGATGCCATTCTTAACCTGGCCAGGGTACACAGGTGCACCCAGGTCCTTTTTTTGAGAGAGCCATCTTTGCACAGAAGCTGTACATTCACACACCCAGGGTTCATTTGGTCTTCAGAGGCAGAGCCATGCCCAAGGTCTTCTATGTCATCTTCTTAACCTCTTCACTGGAGATAGCTTGTTTAGAAGATGAGCAGAGGAGATGAGAGCAGGTGACTCACTGAGGTGAAGATGACTTGGAAGACAAAACAGAACAGGCCTTGGGGTGCCCAGAAGCCATCTGGTTTAGTCAAAAGCATCTGGCAATTGCCAGAGAGCTGAGAGACCTGTGGGTAAACTCATCTCCTGACTCCTTTGGAGCTGAACTTGGCCCATGCTGGTTTCTTTGGGATGGCATGCTTCTGGGATGAAGGGTGGCTATTGTTTGGCCTCTTCCTGAAACTCCAGAAGGGTTCTGTGGACCTCAGAATTTCCATAAGTGTTTGGTGGGCCTCAGTTGCATTGATAAAAGCAGAAGTGAATGAAAGCAGCCAGGGGGTTTCTACCCAAAGAAAAGGGAACCAAGAAAGGTCACATCTGCTGTGGCACCGATTTCATCTCTTGCCCCGCATCTTTGATTCTTCTGGAACATATCTTCCTGTGCCTTCTCCAAAGCACCTCAACCTGCATCATCCTCAGGAAGACCTGGGGCCTAGGGACAGCTCAGAGAGAGAAGTGACTTTGGGGAAGTGAAGACTCACAGGAGGCTTGAAAAGAGAGAAAGCAAGCCTTGGAAGATTCAGGAGGAAGGCATCTGTCCATGACCAGGCTGGATTGTAGGCTGCAGGAGGAAACCAGCAACCACAGTGGGCCCAGCTGGAGCTGTGATGGAAGTGGTCCTTGAAAGTGACCATGGGGCTTGGCAGCTGATAGATGCATGTTAGATGTTAGGTACAGAGTCCTGACCCTTTAAATGTGTCTTGGATAGCCTATGAGGAAGGTCCCCATTGCCTGGTCACTTAAGGTGTTACAGATATATTAGCACTGTGTGTGTGTGTGTGCGTGTGTGTGTGTGTGTGTGTGTCTGTCTGTCTGTCTGTCTGTCTGTCTGTCTGTCTTTGTGTATATGTGTGTGTGTGTATATATGTGTATATATATGTATGTATATGTGTGGATGTGTGTATATGTATGTGTGTTCAAATGCAGGTACATGTGTATATAGATCAACCTCAAGTGTCATTCCTCAGGAATCACTTCGCTTTTGAGACAACTCTCATAGACCTGGAACTGCCAAATGTGCTAGGCTGGCTGACCAGTGCACCTCGGGGATCCACCTGTATCCACCTTCCCAGCACTGGGGTTACAAGTGCCTACCACTACACATAGCTTTTTTCTTCTTTTTCTTTCTTTCTTTTTTTTTTTTTTTATAACATGAGTTCTGGAATCTGAAACTCAAGTCCTCATACTTGCAAAGCAAACACTTTACCTGCTGAGCTATCTCCCAGTCCTTAACCCCCTTTGTGAGACACGATCTCGTGTATCTCAGGCTGGCCTTGAATTCCATATGAAGCTGAGGCTGGCTTTGAACTCCAGAGCCTCCTGTCTCTACCTCCCAAGCACTGGGACCACTGATGGGCACCACTGCATCTTGCTTTTAGAGAGCAGGGCATCTTCATGATCAGAGGTTGCTTAACTAGATCATACTTATTGTCGTTTTTATGGAAGAATGTTGTTTGGGGCCCAGAGCTTCTGGAGAGAATGGCATTTATTCCTTTGTGGTTATCTTTGAACGATAAGAGTCAACACACTTAAGTGATCTGTGTGATTTGTGTGGGGATTTTTAAAATTTTTCTTTGGTTTTATCCATGAATGTCATGGAGGATTTGGAACAGAATTCATGGTGACCTTTATTAAAGGTCATCTGTGGACCAGAGATTTTATATGGAAGCCACATGTTCTGAAGGCTTTCCTGCTTATCCTTGAAAAATTGGATGACTTTATCTTTGATTACAGAGACAATGAGAGTCTTCTATGACTACCAACCTGACTTCCCAGCATCCTCAGCTATCTGATGTCTGAGGAGTCCATGAGAAGGTGAAAGGGCACCCTTGATTTTTCAAAGATTCAGTTTGGTGAGCACCCCACCTGCTCTGTGACACAAACACATTGCATTACATTTTTAAAATGTAATTGTATTTATGTATTTTATGTATATGGGTGTTTTGTCTGCACATGTCTGTGTACTATATGCTAGTAACTAGGATGAAGTTATTACTTAAGCAGCTCCTGTGAGGACAGAATAGGGACCTGAGTGGCTTAAACCCTGCTGTGCTGTTTTCTGTGGGAGCCTGGAGACATGAGGGAAGCAGCTGGGAAGGTCATGGAGCCTCCTGACCTTCACCCAGGGCCTATGAAATCCTTCCACAGAAGTCTGGACACTGAACAGAGGCTCAAGGTTGCAGCACCAGGACCCTGACCCTGACCAGTTCAGGAGGTCTTTGAGATAGCCCAGCACCACAGGCTGCTGGCAGAACCTTCCGAAAGCTGAGACAACTCTCCTCAGCATGTCTCCCCCTGGGCATACTTCTGTAGCAGTCTGTGCTATTCAGCTGGCCTCGTTAAAGAATCTAAAATAGCTTACTATTGGTGATCTCACCAACATTTCAAGGTAATTAAAAATGAAGAAAAGAGGCATCTTTTGTCGGGTGGGGAAACAGCTGTTCCTGAGAACACTTTGGGTCTTGAGGCCACCTTGCCTTTATCTTGGAGGAGGCTGATGCTTTGGTGTGTTTAGGAATCTTTCCCAAGCCTCCCCTGCTTCTGTTTTTAACCTTAGCCATGACTGAGAACCACAGGACTTTCAACTATCCTCCTTTTTGTATTCCCTGTCTTTACACCGCTGGGAGAATGGAGAGGCAGCAACTGTAGGGTGGCTGTTTCCCTCAGCTCTCCAGACCCACGAGCATCGAGGAAGGTGGGGCAAACCACCATGCAGTTCTAGGTCTGGAGGACAGCTTGTCTCATGGTGGGCGGATATCTACTCAGCTCTGAAAGCTGTTGCATTATCCGACAGAGTGAGAGGCTGTCTCCTGGGGTCACAGTATGGAAGCCCATCACCGTAGGATGGTCGCTTCTTTTTATTCTCACCTTCGGACATATGCCAACTCACAAGGGTAGCGTTTATCCATGTGAGGCTTCTTCAGATCCCTTTTGTAAAGGTCCTGTGACTCTAGTCCCCATGATCCAATCTTCTCTCCATTTGGGTCTTACCTGACCCAGATGGTCAGAACCAGGGGGATGTGTCAGGCAATTCCCTAGCAGAAGACCCACACTGTTCCCTGTCGATTTCTCCCATTTGGGGCTTTTCCCCACATCCTCACACCCTGGTTTTCCTTCCTAGGAGAGAAGAGGTTGCAGAGAGAGAAGGCTGAGCAAGCCCTGGATAACCCAGAAGACCTAAGGAGTTCCACTCAGTTCTCTGTGTTGAAGCAGGGCAGAAGTCCTTACAAGCGCAGCTTTGATGAGGGGGACATACACCCTCAGGCCAAGAAGAAGAAAATAGACCTCATCTTCAAGGATGTGCTAGAAGCCTCACTAGAGTCTGCTAACGTGGAAGCCCGCCAGCTGGCCCTGAGCACCTCCCTGGTCATCCGGAAAGTCCCCAAGTACCAGGACGATGACTATGGTAGAGCTGCCCTGACACAAGGCATCTGCAGGACCCAAGGGGAAGGGGACTGGAAGATCCCACAAAGGGTGGCCAAGGAGCTGGGCCCACTGGAAGATGAAGAGGAGGAGCCTACATCATTCAAGGCCGACAGTCCCGCTGAGGCCTCTCTGGCATCTGACCCCCATGAGCTGCCCACCTCGTCCTTTTGCCCTAACTGCATTCGCCTGAAAAAGAAAGTGCGGGAGTTGCAGGCGGAGCTAGATATGCTTAAGTCTGGAAAGCTGCCCGAGCCCCCCATTCTGCCACCGCAGGTACTGGAGCTCCCAGAGTTCTCAGATCCTGCAGGTAAGTTGCTGAGGATGGAGTTGCTGTTAAAGGGAAGAGTGTGTAGTGTCCCCCCTCCCCCCCCACCCCCGCGCGCTCTCGTTGTGAAGAGGGTGGCCCAGAGGTCTCTGTCGCAGCCACCTCTTGGGGTGGGAACCTTCAGGTGCCAGAGGCAGGCTGGCTTGAAGCTCTGGGAGGGCATTGCATGTGGCAACCTGTATCCTCCTTGTCAATAAAATACGTCCCATCACAGGAGGGCTGTGTGCTGTGTTCTTGACCTGTTGTTTTCTCTTGGGGCGGGGTCCCATTGTTGTCCCCTGACCCAACTTCTCTCTCCCCAGTCCTGAACAGGGTGTGTGCTGGGAGCTTTTACAGCTTCTTCAAACTCAGGCCAGGAGCACAGCCTTGTCCACTTCCTCCAGACTCTGTCCTACCCACATGATGCTTGGTTCCCAGCCTGGAGTTCTAGAAGGATGAGGAACCAGAGAACCTGGGGCTGACAGCTGTGTGACTGTCCTTTTTTGCTGGCTGCCTGGATCTCTTCAAGTTGTTGGACCAAGGAAGAACTGGGGGGTCGATTCTGTGCAGATCTGCAGCTAAGCCGGGTTGTTTCCCTCAGGCTTTCTTTCTCAGCTGCCCTCAGAGTGGGGTGGGGTGGACATAACAGCCACAGTTTGCCTCAGTATCCAGGCTGACCTCAGTTAAGAGCCACATGCTTACTCTGACCATATAGGTGGGCATTACAGTGCCAGGTCCTCCAGTGTCACCTGAATGTGTGACATCAAACATTCTGCCTCTTCTAGAACATTCCACCCCAGAAGCACCCATAAGTCAAGTCTGAGCTCAGGTGCAGGCAGCTTGGAGCATAATGAACAGTGTCCAAGATCACTATGGGCAACTCATAGGGAGAGAACCTCAAGTGTGGAGAGCAGGGTTACCCTTGAATCACCTCCAGGCTGGGCTTCCATCTCTGTGGGGCCTGCTCTCCCTCAGAGTCCCTTGATGAATCTGTGTTGTCAGCAGCCCATGTGAATTTCTCCTTCCTCTCTTCTTTTCCAGCCTCAGAGAGTATGGTCTCCGGCCCCGCCATCATGGAGGACGATGATCAGGAAGTGGATTCTGCAGATGAATCTGTCTCCAACGACGTGATGACGGCAACCGATGAACCCTCCAAGATGTCCTCTGCCACCGGACGCCGCATCCGGCGCTTCAAGCAGGAGTGGCTGAAAAAATTCTGGTTCCTACGGTACTCCCCGACCCTCAACGAGATGTGGTGCCACGTGTGCCGCCAGTACACCGTGCAGTCCTCACGCACTTCCGCCTTCATTATCGGCTCCAAGCAGTTTAAGATCCACACCATCAAGTTGCACAGCCAGAGCAACCTGCACAAGAAATGCCTGCAGCTGTACAAGCTGCGCATGCACCCGGAGAAGACAGAGGAGATGTGCCGCAACATGACCCTGCTCTTCAACACCGCCTACCACCTGGCGCTGGAGGGGAGACCTTACCTCGACTTCCGGCCCCTGGCAGAGCTGCTGCGGAAGTGCGAGCTCAAGGTGGTGGACCAGTATATGAATGAGGGGGACTGCCAGATCCTTATCCATCACATTGCCCGGGCACTAAGAGAGGACCTGGTGGAGCGCATCCGTCAGTCTCCCTGCCTCAGCATCATCCTGGATGGGCAGAGTGACGACCTTCTGGCTGACACGGTGGCCGTCTATGTGCAGTATACCAGCAGTGATGGACCCCCAGCCACAGAATTCCTATCCCTGCAGGAGCTAGGCTTCTCTAGCACGGAAAGCTATCTCCAGGCCCTTGACCGGGCCTTTGCTGCTCTGGGCATCCGCTTACAGGATGAGAAGCCAACTGTGGGCTTGGGAGTAGACGGGGCCAATATCACTGCCAGCTTGCGTGCCAGCATGTTCATGACCATCCGCAAAACGCTTCCATGGCTGCTGTGCTTGCCCTTCATGGTGCACCGGCCCCACCTGGAGATCCTGGATGCCATCAGTGGGAAGGAGCTGCCCTGCCTGGAGGAGCTGGAGAACAACCTGAAGCAGCTCCTCAGCTTCTACCGCTACTCACCACGCCTCATGTGTGAGCTGCGCTCCACGGCCTCCACCCTCTGCGAGGAGACTGAATTCCTGGGGGATATCCGGGCCGTGAGGTGGATCATTGGTGAGCAGAATGTCTTGAACGCCCTTATCAAGGACTACCTGGAAGTGGTGGCCCACCTGAAGGATGTCAGCAGCCAGACACAGCGGGCCGATGCTTCAGCCATAGCCCTGGCCCTGCTGCAGTTCCTCATGGACTACCAGTCCATCAAGCTAATCTACTTCCTGCTGGACGTGATTGCTGTGCTGTCACGACTGGCCTACATCTTCCAGGGTGAGTACCTCTTGGTGTCGCAGGTGGATGACAAGATTGAGGAGGCAATCCAGGAGATCAGCCGGCTTGCAGACTCCCCGGGGGAGTACCTGCAGGAATTTGAGGAGAATTTCCGAGAGAGCTTCAATGGGATTGCCGTGAAGAACCTCAGGGTGGCGGAGGCCAAGTTCCAGTCCATTAGGGAGAAGATCTGCCAGAAAACACAGGTCATTCTGGCTCAGAGGTTCGACTCCCGAAGCCGGGTCTTTGTGAAGGCCTGCCAAGTGTTCGACTTAGCCGCCTGGCCCAGGAACAGCGAGGAGCTCCTGAGCTTCGGCAAGGAGGACATGGTTCAGATCTTTGACCACCTGGAAGCCATTCCTGCCTTCTCCCGGGATGTGTGCCGTGAAGGTATGGACCCCCGGGGGAGCCTGCTGATGGAGTGGAGAGACCTCAAGGCTGATTACTACACCAAAAATGGTTTCAAAGACCTCATCAACCACATCTGCAAATACAAGCAGAGGTTTCCGCTCTTGAACAAGATCATTCAGGTCCTTAAAGTTCTCCCCACCTCCACTGCCTGCTGTGAGAAAGGCCGAAGCGCCCTCCAGCGGGTCCGCAAAAACCACCGCTCCCGCCTGACCCTGGAGCAGCTCAGTGACCTGTTGACAATTGCTGTGAATGGACCGCCCATCGCCAACTTTGATGCCAAGCGAGCCCTGGACAGTTGGTTTGAAGAGAAGTCTGGCAACAGCTATACACTGTCAGCCGAGGTCCTCAGTAGAATGTCTGCCCTGGAGCAGAAGCCTGTGCTGCAGGTTGTGGACCATGGCTCTGAGTTCTACCCAGACATGTAGGGGACCTGCACTCCAGAGGTCACAAAGCCGGTGAATATTTTTTTAATCTATACTCATAAGCTTTGATATATTATATAAATATATATTATATTATATTATATATATATATAAACACACACTGAAATTTTTTTAAAAACTAAGTTAATTATGTCCACCAGAAGCCACTGGCAGCTTTCAGAAAGGAGCAATGTTGGCAACTGACTCTTGTCTCCGCACTTGGCAGCTGCAGCCTACACGGCAACTCATCTTCACTCACACAAGCGTGTTCTGGGGCCACACGTGTTCCCACTGAACAGTCAAAGCGGCATAAGCTAAATGATGATCCTCTTGTCACTTTTAGGTGGCTTGTTCTGTTTCTGTTCTCATGTGTCGGTCGAGGGCTGGGGGTTGGGTGCTTGCCTTCTCCTTTTTGATATGGTTTTATGGCCAGAACCTTTGTGGTCTCCTCATTGGCATTCTGGTCCAGATACATTACATCTGGGTTTCCATGGGGGTGAATTGGATTTCTGGACTGGACTAGCTGGTCTTTCTCTCCTCATCAGACTTTAGCTTGGGAGACCTTCCATTATTCATTTTCTGATTGATTCATTCCCTCATTCCACCCACCGACAAATGCATCAGTCTCCCTCAATTGTGAGCCCACTGCGTTCCCCCCCACCCGTGTTGCCGCTCCCCTGTATCACCTCTCCCAAACGTAGGTTATCAGTTCTGGTCTTTGGGTCTCTGGAGTTTAAAGATATGAGCTGTTACACTGAATGCAATTTTTTTTTCACACTTGAGCTTGAAATCTTGGGAGCAGACGGAGGGGTAGGCTCTATGCCTGCTTCTTTCCAGCCACTGAGGATAAAGTATATACTTCCATTCACTGAGGATAAAGTATATACTTCCATTCAGATCTTGGGCTGTTGGGGAGACAAAGAGACCCAAACTCCAACAGGACTACAAGTTTTTGGCTAAAAACAGGTAAAATGAAAAATGTATATTCAACTTTCACATTTTTTTGTCTTTATAATTATGGAATGTGTTGTGAGATTTTGTGTTTCTTTTCATAATCAAGGAGCAGCTGTTTTTTAGTTCAAGGGCAGAATCTATCAATGCAAGTCATGCCCTGGGTTACACAGAACTCAGTCGAGAGTGCCTGGAGAGGTTGTTTTGCAAAGGCCGATGATGTGCTCCTCAGCCTTGCAGGAAGGTCACAGGACGCCAGGCAGTGGTTTTCTGTCTGTAAACTCTTCCTATTTTGAATAGAGCTGAGATGTCCTATAGAAAAGGAGAAAACAGGAAGTGAGGCAGGATTCTCAAGGTACAAGCATATATACATACCTGCACATACACACACACACACATACACACACACCACGGGCGCACAAACACACACATTTTGCAACTACATATAAGCTTTAGAAATGCCTCTTGCCTCTCCCCGTAGGGGGGCAGACAGTGGTTTAAACTAGAGGAGTCTGACCAATGTTCATTTATCTACCAGTATACCTCGCAAAGTTTTCAGAAATGTGCATGAGCTGTTAAAAACTTCTTTCCAGTTTCCACATCCTATCTGTGCGGTCGGTGCAGATCCCAGAATGTGGATACAGGGTTGTCTTTGAGGAAGGGAAGAAGATCTGAAGGACTTGCCCATGGTCAGTTCTGCAGAGAACTGTCCTTCTCCTTTAGTGGAGTATTGGGGATTCAACCACAAGTAAAGGCCTCCATGCCCTCAACCTACCCAGCTGGGCCTGCAACTATGTGGTAGCTTCCTTCCTTCTGGGTTCGTCTCACCTCTGAGGCCTCATGGAAATGTCATTAACACTGAACATGTTGCTACCCTTTCCTGGTTCTGCAGTCTGTCCGTCCTCCCTCAGATCCTCCCTTTGCCTCCATGGTCTTGGTGCTAAGATAACTTTAGAATCATTGCTGCTAGCCGATAGCTTTTCATGATATAAATATTATATATATATTATATATTATTTTTGAAATGTTTTTGTTTTCAACAATGATGTAGCATGTTAAAACAAGAAACAAAACTGAACAAACAAAACAAAAAGCTGGGTCTTTCCAACTGTCCCACTGCCAGGCCTCTTATGCTGCCTTCTTCAACAAGTTGATACACTCTGCCTGGTGACTTTCACCCCTCATCTTTCACTCTGGTCCCCATCTTAACTCCTCACCCTCTGAGCAGGGAGAGTTAGCAGGAACTAGGTAGGAAAACTCAAAGCCCCTTTCAATGGCCTGGGACTCCCCAGCCTTAGCCAGCCCCCTTGCCCACACTGAGCTTGTGTCTCTCCAGCTGCCCCTCCTACCCCAGGCCAAGCCTAGCTGGAGCCACATGGGCTGCTGTTGTGAAGCACAAGGTCTCCACTTGCTGGACTCCTGCCCTGGGACCTCGTCTCTCACAGACACAGACTTTGGTCTGGGACATTTTCATTGAAAACTGAATGAGCCAAGGTGGGTTCAGAGTAGGGATGGCTGGCAAGGCGGGTCTCCCATGAGCAGCCTGCAGGCATAAACAGTGGCCTGGGTCTTTCCTTCTTGCCAACAGTTGCCTTACACCTCTCCTTCCCAGCTCATGGGGCCTCCTCACCCAGGAAGGGGGCCTCTCCTAGATGGCCCTAAGCCAGACATGTAAAACTGGTACTGATCGTTCCCTCCCAAGGGGGTATAGTGAACTCAAGTCCTCAGCCACAGAGACAGGTTCTGCCAGGCCAAGCCAGCGTTACCTGAGTCTCCTCAAGGTACCCAGGATCAGTGGACCTGCCTTGAGGCCTAGAAGAATGAGCTGTTCTGGCAGCATCATGTGGCTGCAAAGTCATCCATTCCCTGGTCCTCTGGCTACCCAACTCCACCTCTGTCCTCTGCTGCAATGGTCTCTGCTTCAGAGCCACTGAGAAACTGAGCTCTTCTGGTGTCTTACATTCGGTCTCTGAAACTCTGGGTGCTGGCAATGCTGGATGCAGCCAAGAAGGGCTGTGACAGAAGCTTTATGGGACATCTTGTCTTGGGATAATGAATGACTAGGGGTTGCTAAGGGCGAACCTCTTGCAGTCAGCTTGGATGCTCCTTAGGAGGGCCTGGGCTCTTCTGCCCAGTGAGTTCCATTTGTGATGCCCTGTGATCGGGCTTATTCTCACACTTCCCTTGGAAAAGGGCTTGGGTCGGTCCACGCTTCATGTCTGTCTAGAGAACCATATGCCTGGCTCACCTCATATCTTGTTTAGTTTAACAGACTGTGGGGAGTTAGAGCTTAGAGTGTAAATGCAGTCATTTCTGATGGTACAGGGACTGTAACTCAGTCTCTGGAGTAGAATTGATAGTCAGGGGCATAGAGTGAAATGTATCTGTGGGGCTGAGACTTATTCTCTCCAAGCTGACAGTGGCTTTCATTGGCTCACATTGGGGAGAGTAGGAAGTGAGGCAGTGTTGAAGACTGAGGCTTGTGGCAGTTGTGCCAAACGGGTATGTTGCTGAACCATATGGTTACAATGTACCCCTGAGCAAAGTAAAAACAGACCACTGAGCCGAGTAGCCCACTCAGCTCAGTGGGCACTCCTGCCCAGTTAGAATCCTCCAGAGACAGCAGAGTGCAGGCATCAGGAGTGTTTTGTAATGTGTGCTTGTGGCATCTCATGATGCCAGCTCCAGCTGCCTCACCCCATCCTCACTGGGGAACGAGAGCACACTGAGCTCCAGGACCCTGTGTAGCCAAGTCCTGCCAGGAGCCTTGAATCTGAGGTCCCCAGAGCGTCTGCCCTCTGCTCGGACTGTGTGTTCCCAGCCCGAGTTATTTTGCTGAGGTTTCTGTTTGGCTTGTTCACACCAGATCTTTGATTTTGAGCAAGGACCTTGGAGTGACTTGAAGCACCTTATAAATGTCTTTCATTTGTTTGGAGGTGGAGGAGATGGGGGAAGGTGTGGAGAGGGTAGGCATGGCCGTAGTGAGGAAGAAATGGATTTAAGATGTTACCCAGCCTGAGCTTAGGGACTGGCAGCGTATTGCTGCCCACCTGGAGCTGATGGAGGCCAGGAGAGGCCAGATGGGTTGAAGTCTAACTTCCTGTCTTCCAGAACACTCCTTTGTTTTAATTTCTGCCCCCTTGGAAGGCATCCCAACCTGTTTCCAGTGTATAGTCTGGGTTAAATTCTAACCCAGATTTGTGCTTTGTTTTTGTTTTTTTAATTTTCGTGGTCCATGCATCCCATTTGGGGACAGGCCCCAGGTTCACTGAAGCTCATGTATGCCCTGGATATCCTCTAAGAAGCAGCCCAGCCAGACTGGGCTAGCAACTGAAACAGGGAGACTGAGCCTCCAGAGTGAGGAAAGGAAGGCACAGTTGGCAGTTAAGGTGGGATCACTCCCTCACACACTGCCCCGGATTCCAATCTGACTGTTCCTTCAATCCTTGAGGCAGGAAGTGCGCCAGGTGTGCATGGTCCTTCTACTCAGAGGAGTGCTCTTTTCTAGTCCTCTGTTAGTCAGGGTCATTTTAAGAGTCTTTGAGGTAATCTTTGCATGTTAGTGAGAGGGAGAAAAAGTGCCCTTTGGAGAGGAAAATAGTATGGCCCTCCTCTTTCATCTAGCGCTCTCTCCCCTTCCCCCATCCCTTCAAATGGTATCACCCTAGAAATACCTATGCAATGCAGTCTCCCCAGGAGGCTGTGCATGGAGGCAGGGGTATGTGCAGTGTATCATACTGATGCTAAGGCATATCAGTTGTATATACGGACATATACAGTACGTATACATGCAGAGTAAGAGAGTAAATCACGTCTATATATCTATAAATAATATCCTATATATTTATACATTTTTATGTTTTAAATAGATATAAAAATAGTCTATAGAGCTGGAAGGGTGGTGGGGAAGCCTGGTGCTGGGTTGGGCTAGGGGGAGGAGACAGGGCTCTGGAGAGGAGGTAGGAATGCTCATCAGAATGGGTTGCTAGCCTCTGAGGGGGGCAATCTTTCTTGGGGTGTTGGAGAGGAGGGTGGCTGGGTTCAAGCTCTCTCCATGCACTTTCTCTCCTTTCCTGCCAGCAAAGGCTGAGGTTGAAAGGAGATACCCCTGAGCTCCAACTGCAGCACCCCTACCTCCCACCACCACCAGCCTGCACTTAGCCGGTCATTGCTGCTTAGCAGTGGGGGGTTGGACTTGGTCCCTGACCCCTGGTGGAGGGACCTCTGCACAAACTCCCCGACACCCGCCCCTATCAGGAGTAAGTGGCAATGATGACAATAGGAAAGGGGCACCCAGGACAAAGAGTTGTTCAGAATAATGTCAGCTCCATTCCCCAGATGCCTCCGCCTACCCCCTGGAGGTCAAGCCTCTGACGGACAGCAGTCCTGGCCTCCTTCACCCATTCAACCACTGTCTCCAGAGCACTGGGAGTTGAGGAGGGCAGCGTGAACTTCAGGTAGCGCAGCCTTTCCCCATCCAAAGGCCCCACCTGGTGGAAGAGATATATCTGCACACTGACATTTTCAATGGTAACTCAAGTTCAGGAGCAGGGCCTTTGCCCACGTGACTCTGCACAGCTGCCGCAGCTTCTGGCTGTACTCAGGACAATGTTGTCCCCTCTTCCCAAACCAACCAAGCAAGCAGCCCAACCCACCTCCGCGGTGACAGCAGGTTTAGGTTTAGTTCACAAACACTGTTCTCATTCTGTGACCAGATGCCCAAACTCTTTCTGGGGAGGGTATCTTCTTCAACTTGTCCCCAGGCAACACCCCCCTCAAGCTGGGTGGGGATGTCCAGGGTCCCTGGGAGTCCAGTCAGCTGTCAGCATGACAGCGGGCTTGTGCAGCCCAGATGGGAGTCAGAAGCCTATTGCTCTCAGAATCCTCTATGTCCTCTCTCCTGGAAGCAGAAGGGTTCTGATGACAGATGCCCTCCCTGCTCTTGAGAGCAGCCTGCCTTTGGGCTCCATAAACACACTCATTTCCCATACCGAGCCTTCGCAGGTCTCCCCCTGCTCTTCCTCATCATCCTACCAACGGACCTCAGTCTACAGCAGACCAGTCCTGTACCACAGTTAAGACCAGGTCTGCTCTGCCAATGCCCGCCTCCTTGAGCCACAGCTAGCTGCCAACTGGCCTGAACACCTTCTAGTGCCTGGATCAGCAGAGTCCAGGACCAATGGCCCAAGCCTTCCTCCTGCTACAGTGAGTCAGAGCTTGGCCAGGGGATAGGCATTCCCAGTAGCAATCCCACAATGCACTGTACCTCAGAGAGAGAGAGTATGCCACAGGGCATCGAGTGGACCAGCCTCCATTCAGAGAGGGCAACTGCTCACAATACTGCTCACAAGAAGACAAAGGCCAGGCTGTCCTAGGGTATCCCTCAATCTACCTTCTGGCCTCTCCGGAAGATCCCGTAGTCTTTTTCAGCCCTGATCTCTCTCCTCCTCTCCACCCCCAAGCTGCTGAACCATTTTCATGTCAATCACAAAGAAAAGAAAAATAAAGTGGGGGTGGGAGGAACTCCTAGGAGCCTATTACCACATACATATTAATATGTTAATACTTTCTTTATTAAAAACAATTCTCAACGTTATTATTTGGCAGACTGTGCTTTATAGTACCTGTGTGTCGGGGCTAGAACACTGGATACAAATAGAGCTATGCTGGTTTATAATCTGTATGCAGCGTCTTTCCTTTTGTCACATTATCCTCGTAATGTAAGAAAATTATTAATAAAAGCATTTAAATTGACACACCAAGCTTGGCTCCTTGCTTCTGTGTCAGGCCTCAGTAAGTCGTGCAGACCCTGTCAAAGGGCTCAGGTGTGGGGTTGGAAGGAACACAAGCCCTCTTTAGCTGGTTCCTGCCTTCTCCCACTGTGGTCTCATTTTCCTATTGCAGTACACTTCTCGCAGGAAGCCCCTGAGCATGTCAGTCAGGCCAAAGAAGGTGTGACTGAAACCGCGTAAAACACCTGCCCCATGAATACTGGCTCCACAAGAATCTCTGTGGGGAAGCATCCAGAGACCCTGCAGATCCACTGGCTTCAGCTCTTCTGCTCATCTGCCTTTGGTGGCTCTCCATGTGCAGGCCTGATCCCCACTTAGAAAAGTCTTAGAACCTTGTTGATGGCACTGGGGACAGCAGGTGACAAGCAAGATTTGTCTCACATTTTTTGAGGAAGAAATCAGACAGGGATATAGTCAATATTGACAATATAATCAAATACCTCTAAGCACAGGTTTTTCCTCTTGAGATGCTGAGGCCTCCACTCTCAGTCCCTATGCCCCTAACTTCCTCACATTGGTCTTTCCTGTCTCCTTACTTCTACCTTCTTAGCATTAGACATTTTTCTTTCAGCCCAGAAGTGCCATCACCTTGACACTGGTCACCCCAAGTGGATGTTGTGTGACACTATTTCTGGGGAAGTGTGAACAAAGTCTTCTCAATCCAGGTATAGAACCAATAGCAGACCAAAGTAAGGATGCTACCAAAGTTCAACTTGGTGGGCCAATGAGCTTATTGGGGTTACTTGGAGGAATATGGGTGAGGGCTTACTTACAGCAATGGATGACTGAAAGGCTGCTACATTACCAAAAGCCCATTCTAAGGTGAGTTATCTCATGAAAACTGAAACCCTGGCCATCTCTTGGCAGTTGGTATCAACTCAACAGGTAGGAGAGCCTGCCCTTACTAATTATACAACATTGGAGAGGGAGGGGCCTTAGAACTCTGATTAAGTTTCAGGGACTTCCTGAGACTTACAAGTTGTTCATTTCCAGAGTCTTAAGAAGCCTCTCTTTAGAACCTCTCAAGTCTTAATGAGCCTCATGCATTGTTTCAATTCAGAGGAAGTTGCTACACAACACTCTACCTCTTCCTCCAGTTCTTTTGCTCTCTGTGGTGTTCTCTGAGCTTTAGAGTGGTGATTTAGCTAAGCCTTGGGCTATTCTGCCACAACAACCTCTTGTTCTCAGGCCCTTCACTGGTGGTTATGAGTCTTTGCAGCCTACCATCACTTGTAAAGGAAACATCCTTTTATGACCAATTACCCTTGACAATGGTGCTGTATGGATGGTCCTAGCACAGATGCTTAGAGAGAAGTTTGATAGAGCCATATCACATTCATGTAACAAAAAACAACAACAGTTGTTTCCCTACAGGGATGTGGGACCTCTATAGCCACAGGGTTTTGTTGTTTGTTTGTTTTTGAGGCAGAGTTTCTTTGTGTAGCTCTGGCTGTCCTAGAATTCTCTCTGCAAATCAAGCTGGCCTCGAACTCAGAGATCTGTCTGCCTTTGCCTCCTGAGTGCTGGGATTAAAGGCGTGTACCACTATCATCAGCTCAGTCACAGGTTTTTGCCCTAGATTGCAGTATCAGACTTGAATTCCTTCTTGTGGTGTAGGCCTTAAACCTAATCAGGAAGTTGTTAGTTGAACCCTAAACAGTGCATGCCACTATTCTCCCTACAGTCGCATCTTTCTTAGCATTATGATACTGTAGCTGCAGGGTCCACAGCTTGTTGTTGGTGACAATTGTCCCCTAGTAGACTATACTGTACCTTCCAACATTATAAAACCAAGCCAGAAGGGAGTGTATCTTCAATCCCAGCCTTATTTCTCTGTATCTTATAATCGTGCATTATCTTCATCCATAGGGTCACATTACCCAGTTCTGGTATGCAACTAACAACAGTGGCAGTGACATCATTATTTTGGGGCCTCTGGGGCCTCTTTGGCCAACAATTTTCCACTCTGAGCTTTTTACTCAACAACCCTTTGACTTCTGTGAGTGCTCACTCCCATGACATGTCTGTGTCTTTGTTTAAAATCAACAATTGTTTCTACTGCTCTTTTACAAATCTGAGATACTCGAAGTTTGGCATTATGCAATGCAGGCCTTTTTAGAGAGAGTTGCAGGATCGCTAAAACCCTGCTATCATCTATCCTAGAAAAAAAAATTCTAGTTGGTTTGGTCACCTAAACCAAATTAAAGGCATGATTAAAAAATAAAAGTAAGGCCCAATATAGTATAAAAAATATTTCATGAGTTTTTATCAATTCTTTAGTCAAAAGAATTAGGTACAATGACATTGCCCCATTTAGTTTTCTGTGATCCACAGATATTCCCCTTGATACATCCTGGCATGATGCTGTTGTCATGATGACTCTGCATCTCCCAACCTCTAATGGTCCATTCATTGAGGAGACATCATTCCATAACAAGCAGTGGAAGATGGCTGCCCTAGGATTTCCTTCCAAATGCTCCATTCATAGATAAATTCAGCTTTGTTGCCTATCCTGTTGAACATCTAATGACCTTGCATCCATTAAGGAGGCACAACATTCCATCCCCCATGGGGTAAGGGTCCCCATATTGAGGACTTCTTTCACAGGCATTCTAACTTCATATTCACCAGCCTCAGTTGTATGCCTTAGCATCTACTGCAGGAGTTATGCGGCCACCACCACTGCCCCCAACTCTCCAGCTCATCTTTGGTTTTGTCAGTCCTTGAATGGATACTAATTGTATTGTATGATACTATTTTGGGGGAAAGTCAAATGAAAATATTCTCATCCTAGAGTGGGGACCAATAACAGACCAAATAACAACAGTCCAACTTGGTGAAAGAGTTTGAGGTTCCTTACAGGAGTGTGGGTGAGTGCTTACTTACAGAAACATGGATAACTCAAAGGGAACTTGCATCACTCTAAGCCTACTCTAGCACAGATGACAACTTCTGAAAGCTGGAACCCTGGAACTTTCTGTACAACTTTCAGAGTCCAGTCAACTCCCACTGTTTATACACCTTTGAGTAGAGAGGGGCCCTGTGAATTTAGTCAGTTTCAAGGACTTCCTAAAACTTGTGAATTGTCTAAAGGAGCCTCTTTCTAGGGTATGATGTTTCAATTAGGAGGATATTATTACACAATGCCTCCATATCTGACCCAGATTTGCAGAAGTTTCTGGAACATAATTTTGTCACCAAGAAGCAAAGGAGGGAAAGAGCCCCACCTGCCCTTGCCTATGAAGTCATCCCCCCCCCCCCAGTGTGGCTCTTGAAGGATATAGTACACGCTCTCCATTCTCTACTCTCCTTCTCCCAACTTTCCAAGGTCCAAAGCACAAGTTGAAATTACCCCAGAGAGAAGACTCAGGAGCCTGGCTAGTGTCCTATAGTTCTTCAGGGCTTCCAGTGTTTCTGTGACAACTTCAAGGATAGTCTTTATAAAGCAGAGCTAACCATGCTATTCACTTAGATAGACACACAGGCTTCCCAGTGGAAAATGTCCCCATGTACTCCAGCCCTTGCCTACCTCCGTGTCTCATGTTGTACTTAGTGGTCACACTGTCCTCCAACCCCTGCCAAGATTTGGTTTGTTTGTTTTTGTTTTCTTGTTATTTTTTATTTATTTTATAAACAATTGATACCTTGAGCCCTATGCCTGAGACAGCTGTTCACATTACAGCAGCAGGTTGTGACAAAATACCAATTATGGCCACTTTATACAATTCTCCACCTCTCTCTCTCTCTCTCTCTCTCTCTCTCTCTCTCTCTCTCTCTGTGTGTGTGTGTGTGTGTGTGTGTGTGTGTGTGTGTGTGTGTGGTGTTCCCTTTCCTAAGTAATGCCCATGAGGGGAAAGTAGAGGCATTTCACTCTATGGCAGGTAGTGCCTGTCACCAAGTAGGCAAAAAAAATGGTGTATGCTGACAGGATGGAGGCTGTGAGCAGCTCCTCAGAGGAGCCCAGTGCCAGCCCTGCACTGGCCACAGCTTGAGTCCTGGGTTCCTCCTCATTGCCTTTCTGCCTTGGTTTCCTCAGGCAATCAGAATAACCCTGCATTTGACTCCTGGTAGCATCTGACCTTGACCCAGTCTCTTCTCTGCAAAGTGAGAGGTCTACAAGTTTGCCTATGCCCCTTTTTCTTGACCTTGGACAGAATCCCAGCCAAACCACCAAGCATCTCTTAGTCCCCCTGGAAAAGATCTTCCCAGCTCTTTCTAAGTTAGCCATGTCTGGGCTCTGTACTTCCAGATAACACTTGGGGACTATAACTTATATGTCTAAGTGGCCTTCAAGTAGGGATGCATGGCTCTTGGATATATCCTAAGAGTCTTGACTTTATGGAGTCAAATCCCCAGTCTTGGAAGTACACAACCTTGGACAAATGGTGAATCCCAGTCTACATCTTCAGTTGCTCAGCACAGAGCTGAGGTCTGCTATGAACAATTATCTTCTTATTAATGTTATATCCTCTTCAATCAGGATGAAGTGGGTGCCAGGAAGTATTGGGGTTCTCATCTCCTAGAATTACTGGCCACACCTGACACTTGGATAGCCTATACCTTAGCCTGAGTGGGAACCACCGTTCCACCTCAGAGAGAGCACTGGTGTGCTGGAGCCAGCTCAAGACACCCCAACACCAAGTTCTTAGCACAAAGGAGGTTTATTTGTCCCAGAGGGACAAAGGATAGGGAATAAGAGACAAACATAGGAGATATAGGCTGAAGAAGAAGAGGAAGGGAATAAAGGAGAAAGGGAAGGGGTTATTTGTTCCAGAGGGGGTCGAAGGACTACCTCTGATTAGAGAGGAGACAGACAGGGTCTGTCATCCATTTTAGGATAAGGTGTTTTTTTAATTTTATGTATAGGAGTACACTGTCGCTGTCTTAAACATACCAGAAGACAGCATTGGATCCCATTACAGATGGTTGTGAGCCACCATGTGGTTGCTGGAAATTGAACTTAGACCCTCTGGAAGAGCAGTCAGTGCTCTTAACCACTGAGCCATCTCTCCAGCCCTGAGGTGTTTAATTTTAATTGGGCATGTTAATTAGGTGAGCCAACAAGGGTTTTGATTGCTGGACTTCAATACTTTGATAGTTAGACCTTGTAATCAGCCTCGGGAGGAGGAAGTGGCCAAATAACGGACTAGACGTTGGTAGCTAACTTTAGGAATGTAATCTAAAGATTTTTAGCAAGGCAGGGGAATTGGAAAGAGGGCAAGGCCTGCCAGGCCGTGTTTGCCACACCCTGGCTGGCTAGAGTTCCTTCAACTGGGGTTCTTTTCTCAGCTCACATCTGTTTATCTCACCTGAACACCCTAGCAAGAGGGGCTGAAGAAAAATTTGATTTGTTCCTCTGAGATGGAAAAGCAGGTTCTCCTTGCTTGTCCCTGGATGGCATCCAAGTTTCTGAAGTAGGACTTTTGCCACCCACATTTGCCAACAAGCTGTCTCAAAATCTCTGGGAAGAACATCAGGAAATTGGAGACAACTCTCACAAATGACAAAGCCTAGCCAAAGACCATATCCTTGGGAGCTAAGCTTTCATCGCCACCAGACTGGTTTCCATGACAACATCTGTTTCCAGTAGAGGAATTTTAATCCAGCAACATGGGTGCTCGGGCAAGGGTTTATATCCAAAGACCTTCTATGTGATCTGACTGGGATGCAGATAGGCTCTGGGTCACAGTATGATCTGGCTAGAATATAGACACACTCTTAGTACACACCTTTCATCCCAAACAAAAAAGGTAAGGTTAGTTTGTAGAAAAAAACCAACCATGTTTGAAAGTGACATCTAATCGAGAGACAGATGAAGTGACGAATCAGAGAAAGATTTGACAGAATGAGTCAGAGATTGGATACACCCAACTCTCATGAGGACAGGAAAGTGAAGCTACTTAAGAGCCATGCAGTTGAGAACAGAGGGCAGTTCAGTTGAGTTCTGTTCAGTTCTGTTCAGTTCCAGCAGTCTGTACAGTCAGTGCTGTTAAGTTCATGGAGTTTAGAAGCAGTTTTTCCAAGCAGAGCGATTCAGTGAGAAGCTGAGAGAAGCCAGTTTGAATTGGTCAGCTTGGAGATGAGTTTTGAGCCAGAATATCTAAGTTGAACTAGCAAACCAGAGCTCAGAAAGAGCTAGAAAGGGTGAGCTTCTTCAACAGTAAGCCTCCTAATTGACAATTATATCTGGTAAATAAAAGTTACTTTTATGGTTTCCCAATTCCAGGGCCTATCTGTGCTGACTCACCTGCAAGGGGAGTAGTGCAGAGGTGGGGGAGGGGAGGAACATTCTTCAGGAGTAAGCTGGTACCCAACCTCTCTATTCCTTGATTATATTCTCTGCAGATGTCTGCTGTGGAGGGAAGTGGACATGTGCTCCAAATGGGATCTCCCAAATGGTGGCATCCGACTGGCTTTAAAGTGTAAGAACTCTTGGGTGGAAAAGTACCAGTGCCCAGCAACAATCAAGCAGATGAGACCCAATTCCTTCAGATCCTCAGGTGCCATGCTCAGGAGAGCACCAGGTAGCCTTCAGAGGGGCTGTAAGGTGCCAAAGCCTTATCCAGTGTTGGGCAGAGAGAGCAGGTTTCCTTTTATCTCTACAGGAGACACTAAAGTAAAGGTGTGTGGGAAGGAACTTGTTACCAGGCTGTGTTGGCTACTTTTATGCCAGTGTTGCACAGCTAAAGGTCATCTGAGAGGGTCAATTGAGAAAAAAGACTCCATACGATCAGTTTGTAAGGCAAGCCTGTAGGGCATCTTCTCTATTAGTGATTCATCGAGGATGGCCAGGCCATTGTGTGAGGTGCCACCCCTGACCTGGTGGTCCTGGATTCTATGAGAAAGCAGGGTGAGCAAGCCATTGGGGACCAAGCCAATAAGCAGCACTCTTCCATGGCCTTCTCATCAGTTCCTGCCTCCAGGTTCCTGGCCTGTTTGAGTTCCTGTCTTAGCGTCCCTCAGTGGACTGTGATGTGGGATACGTAAGCTAAATATAAACCCCTTTCTCCCTAAGTTGCTCTTGGTCATGGTTGTTTCGTCATAGTAATAGCCCTAACTAAGACACAGAACTGCAAAAGGTTAAAGCTGGAAGGGTCCTGCAGGTCATTTAGTCCAACATAATTTTATAGATATGGGCACTGAGGCTCAGAGGCAATTAACTAGCTTGGGAACCTAATGGTGCCCAGGGACAGTACCCCATAGTGTTACATGGGCATAGCTCTGACTCAGAGCTCCAGGCAGAGGTGAGCATAATTTGTTGTTGAGGTCACTTCATTGGAAAGTCCTTGATTCAGTAACCAGGGACCCCCATCATTTCTCTTTCATATGGCTATAAGCAAATATTACTTTGGGGCTCAAGTGAGCTGTCTTCAGTTACCTGTGAATTATAGTGAATACTACTTGGCTCCGTGGAATAAAGCCCACTTAGCCCATCTTATTACAGAAATATAAATGCCTGCCAGTTGCCATTAGGATGTAACAATAAAAGCAAGGAGTCAATGTGAAAATATCACATGGCTGTTTTAGAGGTTCTCTCCTGGTTAAAAACCTTCCAATTTGAGCGGTCATGATGACCACTTTAATCACAGCACTCAGGGAGCAGAAGTGGGCAAATACCTGTGACTTTAAGGCTACACCAAGAGTTCCAGGACAATCAGGAATACACAGAAAGACCCTGTCTCAAAAATAAGATAAAATGAACCCTCAAAAAATCAAATATCTTCTCTTACTCTCAAGACACCTCCTCCAGAGGCCAGCACTGAGATGTGTCACCTGGAAGGCTTAGGGTGGCAGGATTCCAGGAGGCCATTTGCCTCTGTCTGTCCTCTATTTTCTCAATCCTCCACTGACAGGATGCTGGGGGAATTTTGAAGAGTCACAAGAGCTCACCTGATATTCCTTACCAGGAATGAACTCAAAGCTCCAACACACACACGCACGCACACACACACACACACACACACACACACACACACACACACACACAAGCTCCCCCCCTCTTTGTCCTAGCAGCTCCACTCACTTTTAGACATATCCCCCAAGAGACTATACATGTACATGGAAAACGACTGCTGAGAGGGGGCGGGGAGAGAGGGAGAGATTTAAGTGGACATCAATTGAATGGGCTATGGCAGATCCATACAGTGGGATATTATACAGCTGTGATAGGGAAATTAGTTAGAACCACATGTCTGCATGAAGCTTAAAATTTTAATGTTGACCCAAAAAGTGTGATGCAATTTAAGAATTGAAGTAAAACTTGGAGACACACAAATACTAGTGCTCAGAGATCAAATGATCATTTAGTAAAAATACAAAGGAAAGCTTAAAATAACAAATCAGAATGTAAGATCCTGGTCTTCTCAGTATAGGGCACTAGAGGAGTAGGTCTGTTGAAGTTGGCAAAGGTCCACAGGTGCTTGATACACAAGAGCTCTTTTCTGAATTTTATGCATCTAAAATAGTAATGAAAAGGAACAGAGAGAAACACCGGGCTGCCAACCCAATTGGAAACAATTTATTTACCACTGTTAAGATTTGTGCTCCAAAGTGTAGCCAGACATGTGACCACAATGTCTCATGCGTCTTTTTGTGCTTTGATTTGGGACGGCATAATGAACACACAGCATCTAACAACAGGAACCAGGGAGGGCAGAAACACTCCACAGGACTAACTGTCTCCTCCAAAGATTCCCACCTCAGCTCAGTTCAGACACTGCTCCCTTCTCCCTCTTTATATCTGAGAGCTGTTGACCTGAACAACATTCTCTGGCTCCTCTTATCTGTTGTTTTTGTTAAGGTGATATGCTGATTACTCGACCCCCAGAGCCTTCTCTAATCAGAATGGACAGACACATTCGAGGTCTTGGCAGACACTCAACAAATAGATACCAGTTGACATTGGAAGGGGATTCACAGGAGACTGGGGTGAACTCCTAACTGCCCCGAAGTAGCCCAGCCTGTAATGGCCTCTCACTTTATTTCCACCTCTTGCCAGAAAACACTCCCTGGCAAAGACATAGATAGGTTCCTTCCCAAGCTGATTTGGAGGTGACTTAAAGCATGGCTGGAAACAGGCTAAGCCAATGTAAAAGGTGACTGAAAGTTTTTGGTTCACCAGTCTAACATCTCTGAGCAATTTACAGAGGAGGTTTTGGAGGAAAAGCACAGCCAATGGAGAAGCCAGGAAGTGCCATCAAGTGAGCAGTGACAATTGATGCCTGCTAAGATGCCTCATTGCTTACCTTCTGAAGTTGGACTGGCAAGCTCCCATGACACTGGTGCTGTGCTATAGGTGGCCACACTGAGGCGCTGTGGAGCAAGGAAGTAACTGACAACCTGAATTCTGACTCACAAGCATCTACCCCTGCAGCTAGCTAGCTACTTATATTTGATTCCTAGTGAGGCATCTATTGGAAATATCAACAGTAGCAACCAAACCTAGCTTTTTTTTGTCATTTCCAAGTTAAAGGGACATGTCCCCCAAACAGGAGGGAGGCATGTTTTCAAGAGGCCACGTTTCCTCTTTAAAGTTCATCCGCCTCCTCATGCCTACAGCCAGATGGAACAAGTCAAGTTCAGAACTGCTTCTTCCTGAAGTACAGCCATACTGAGAAGGACAGGTGTGTCACACGGAGTCAGCTGCGTGAGTGACTTGACAGCTGTCCTCAGAATGCAGTAGACCAACTCCACAGGAGCATGCCAGGGAAAGGATGCTCGACGTGTGATAAAAAACCAAACAAAACCCACTCGATTTCTTAAATAAAACAGTCAAAACACACAATATAGCCAAGAGTGGGACACAAGCAGCAGAAATATTAAAAAGGGGGAAATAAAGTAAGCAGAGAGTTCCTGTCTTCATAGTGCCCTGGTGCTGAGCTCCTGGAGGTCAGGGCTGGAAAGGCTGCCTGGGTAGTGTGGAAGGGATCTCATCAAGTGAAGCCCCTCCTGCTCTGCTCCAGAACACCTGGGCTAAGAAGGACAGATGCCTCGTGCATCCAACCCAGAGCATCAATGTAGCATGACCCTCAGTGGTCCAGGGACCTGCTGGCCAGCCAGTGATTCTCAACCTTTCTAATGCTGTGACCCTATAATAAAATTCCTTGTGTTTGGGTGATTCCAACCACAAAATTGTTTTCATTGCTACGTTGTAACTGTAATGTTGCTACTGTTACAAATCATAATGTAAATATTTTCGGAGATAGAGGGTCCTGACACACAGGTTGAGAACTGCTGCTTTAGATCAATGTGAGCAGGGACTGCCTGCTGAGTGTCCCTGACACACATCTTTTTCCGTAACACAGATGACAAGACACAGTCTTCTGAGTGACCCGATGTGCCAATCCGACTCACTGTCCTGGTGACGCTGCTCACTTTTTAGTATTGGGAATACAGTAAGAGAGGAATGAGGTCCTGGCCTCAACCAACATGTCTGCATCTGTCTTTGGGTGTAGGCATGTGGAGGGCAAGAGGGGATGACTGACAGCTGAGCCTGGAAGATGACTGTGCCCAAGAAAAACGGTCAGTGGCTGGTGGCAGACGGCCAACTACAGGTGCAATTGGTGCCACATGGCAATCTGCCGGCGTGGGTTTTTTAGCATCTCCTCCCAGTGGCTGCGCTCAGAGCCTGAGGCATGCAGGCCTAGGCTGCAGTGGCCCAGCTCACAGCTTGGCCCCTCCTCGCCCTGGCCCAGCACCTCCAGCTCCACACTGGAGGCCTGCAGCAGGTCATCCGGTAGCTCAAACATGATCATCTCGTTCCACACAGGGTTGATCTTGTGCTTGGCCCGTTTTGTCTGTTTCCTCTTCAGCTTCTGAGCCTGGTGTTTCAAGGTCACCTTGACAGAGACATCTAGGGAGGGGTACAGAGAAAAGAGAGTTGGAGGGGAGTAAGTGAGCTGCTAGGATCTGGTCATATCTGGAATACTGCTTCTGCTTGGGGCTCCCTACACTTCCACTGGACCATATATCCACTCAACAGGTATTAAGGATCTACCAGATGGCAGGAACTGGTTGCATGTCTAAAGCTTGCGTTAGAATGTAAAAGACAGACCATGTAGGTTGAATATCTTTCTCTGTAAGATTTGGGACCATAAACATTTTAGATTTGGGGTGTTTTTCCAGACTAGGGGACATTTGCATATATTATGCAAAGATTGGGACTCAAGTGTAAGCATAACATTGATTTAATGATTCTATTTTCCTGAACCTTGGACTTTACACATCCTAAGCAAGCAAGCATTCTAGCACTGAGCCAAATCCCCAGTCTTCTTTTTTCTTTTTCTTTTTCTTTCGAGACAAGGTTGTAACAAGTCACTACACTTGGTCTCGAACTTCCTCTGCAGCCCAGGCAGTCCTGGAACTTGAGGTCTTCCTGCCTTCACAGAAGCTAGGATTCTAGGCCTGCACACATACGTTTTACACACAGCCTAAAGATACCTTTATACAGCATAAAACCAAGTGTTCATGGAGTAGAATTCTCCACTAGTGGTCAGGAGAAGTTGGCATTTATTAGATTTTCAGATTAGAGATAACATTAGCCTGTCACAAAACATATGAGGTCAGTGGGTAGCTCAGACCCCTGGGAAACCACTTTGGTTTAAAGCCCTTTCTAAGTGACTTGATAAACCAAGGCAGGGGCAAGGGCTTAAGCATCCTCTAGTTTGCTATCAAACCAAACCAGAAAAAAATTGACCTCTCCACCTTCATTCTCTCCATTCTCCGGTCAAGCCTTTGTGTTCATTGTTAAGACAGTTCTAGCTGGCTGAGTTTTGTTCACATGTCTCTTTCCTAAGTTTTACTTGAGGACCTGGATTTACTATAGAGAGGGCGAAGGCAGGCTCCCTGGCTCCAGGTCCCCAGGAAATTCACAAGTCAGCAGGCAAGCTTCCACAGCTTAGGACGGTTTGTTTTCATTAGTCAAGGTTGCCCAAGCGAATGTGAGAATAATTGTTACTTTGTATTTATTGCTCTCGTTATCGCCCCTGGGTGGTTAGTTTGTTATTTCTACAGAGATATTTCAGACACAAAGTGCTCTTCTGTAATGGGACTGATGGGAACTATAAAAAAAAAAAAAAAAAAAAAAAAAAAAAAAAAAAAAAGCAAGACAGAATTGACTGGAAGGGATGAAGCCAGGCATCAGCCTCTGACCTGTGGCTCAGGACTGTAGCAGCACCAGCCCTTCTGATTTCATTTACCCAAGACCTATTAGGAATGAACAGGTAAATCTGTATTTTTAACTTTAATACATAAGGATGATTTCTGTATTATTGAATTCTGTATTATTGTATTATCTTGCACTAAGCACTCCATTCCCTGTGGAGGTATGTCCCAGCTTATCCGTGCTGCTTTTCTGATTTGCCAGGAGAGCCTGCTTGGTCCTCACGACTAGGAAACTGTGCCAGGTATCAGAAGGCAACCTTAAACCTACAGGCTTTTATGAATAGGTTTATGTGGGCATCTGTACCACAGACTCCTTAAGCCCTAGACTTTACCTTGATAGCCACATATCAGCTGCTGTCACCCATGTGCAGCAGGTGTGTATGGGGTGGGGGTGGGGGCATTTGGGCAAGGCTTGGAATGGAGAAGAGAGCGGGGAGGGTGTGAGATCACTAGCAGAGAGGTGAGGGAACTTAAAGGCATGAGTGTGTCCGTCAGAACTGGCAACAGATGCTGAGGGTGACTCCACAACAGGACTCCTCATTCACCCATCTCTATTTTATGCCAGGTACCACTTCCTTCTTCACATATTCTAGAGTTGGGGCATCCTGCCCGTCTCCTTGCACCCACACTTACCCTTGCCCAGAAGCTCCTTGGATTGGTTGGAGTGGAGGTTCTTGGCTTTAATCAGCACCACCAGGAGGCGATTGGCAGCTGGGAGGTAGCTGATTGACAGAAGGACCTCCCCCATCCCTGCAGATGTCTCCTGAACATAGAAGGGTAGAGATTGCATTTGCAGTTGGCTTCTGACCCGTTAACTGATGCCAAGGCTGGAGTCACACTGTCCTCATACCCCATAGACATTCTAGGGTCCACTCGCCTAAGGTTCATTTATCTACCACTGTACAAGGCAGCAGGGCCCAGAGGAAGGGGGCTGGCATGTATGCCAACAGGAGAACTTGGTCTACTATATGTCATTGCTCTATGTTTATTTATTTGAAACAGGGTCTCACTATGTAGCCTGAGCTGGCCCAGAACTCATTATGTAGATCAGGCTGGCCTCAAATTTAAGTGATACACCTGCCTCTGCCTCTTGAGTGCTGAGACTAGGCATGAGCTGCCATGTCCTGGCACATGATTTCTCTTTAAGTCCAAGTTATAACCAGAAAGTAGCCCCCTCTCACACTACACTGAGGGTGGAAAGCAGGGGGTCTCTCTCATTCTGCACTCTTTGCCTAGACTCAGGGGGTGCCTTGGTAGATATTTAGGGCCCTAGGGAACCCAGTTTGAGAGTCATAGCATGGACCCATCAGACTCCTGGGGGAGTAGAGTTATTGCTTTTCTCCCCTTGTTTTTGTTTATTTTTAATCATGTGTATTTGTGTGTATGTGAGGGGTGTGTGCATGTGTGACTATAGGTGCCCTCAGAGACCAGGTGACATCAAATCCCTTGAAACAGGGGTTACAGGTAGCTGTGAGTCACCAAACATGTATGCTGGAATGTGGGTCCTCTTTAGGAATGGTTGGAGCTCTCTGTCACTGAGTCGTTTTTTTTCAGGCCCAGGTTGTCCATTTCTCTGTTTGAAGAGATGACTCCAGCTTTGCAGGCTAACATCACCAATGACCTGCATGCCCTGATGCTGGATTCTCCAACAGGAGCCAGCAACCTCAGCACAAGGCTGGGCACCAAGGACAGCGGGCAAGGGCCAGCGGCCAGTGTTGTAGTCAGAGTAGGCTTGAGACACTCTTTCTCTGTGTGCCCCCAGCGCCCCTCAGCTACCCCCAGCACCCTCAGTGCCCCCAGTGCCTTCCAGCCCCACGTCCACACCCACGTGCTGGCTGGTTTACAGTGTCCCCAATCAACTTCCTGCAGGAGTGCAAACTCTTGCTAAGCCTTTTGAATGAAGCCCTCCCTGACCTGTGGCACAGCTTTTAGAACCTAGATTTTGTCCTTTTTTGCTGCCCGCTGAGGGGATTCAGGGAGCCCATCTCCCACCCAAACACTGAGGTCACTGGTGAGTGGTCACAGAGCCCTGTCAGGCCACCCCCCCCAGTCCCCTACTTCCCACCCCCATATGGATAGTGGAACCCTGCTGTGTGTCTGAGCATGCCCTCTGCCTCAGAGCATGCCCCGTCATCCAGGACAACTGTCTCTACCATGACCCCAATGGCTCATTCTTCCCAGGGGACTCTTTTGAAACTGTTCTTTGCTCTTGAGGGAGGAGCCAGGTCTCTACCCTGATTCTGTTCTGTTCCTCTAATCTTTTCTCCCCTTTTGTTTCTAGCTTTAAGAATTGGGGAACCTGTGGGGCCATTACCTCATGTTGGAAACTGAACCCCCAAAGCAGTAGCAATACCCCAAAGACAAGTGAGAAAACCTCACCCACACCTTTGTCTCTACATTGTTCTTCCCCTGCCATTTCAGGGCTACTTCAGGACAGGAAGGCAGACAGCTTTCTTAAGTGCTTGTTAGACTTGAGCGCCCATCCTCCTGGTGCACCATGGGAAACAAGCTTTCCTGCTCTGCCTTCATTCCTGTCCTTGCTAATTGGACCCTCGAGGCAGCTAGTGGTCTATCCTGGTCTGTCGAGGTGCCCAGAGGCAGGCCTTGGCCTTGAGATTTCCGTAGAAGTTTAATTAGATATAGATGGCTAGTCACATGACAAATTGATCTGGGAGTGTCAGGGACTCTTGCTGTGACAAGAGTGCAGATGGCCGAGCTCTATTAAACATGAGCACTCTGATCCACCCAAGTGCGTTGCCTGTCCCACCAGACTGGAGGTTCATTACACATCCCTGGGACCAGCTCACACTGGATACAAAATAAATGTTTGCCAGAAAATTCTCAGACATCTCTCTTAATCTTTTCAGTGACCCTGGGAAGGGCACTGAAATTCTCATTATCCACAGGAGAGCCAGGTGGGGCTTGCTACCTCCTGGGTCAGTAGCTATGACGTGGAGTCTGCTCTAAGTCCCAGGTCACTGCTCCGGCTTCCTAGGTAGACAGTTTGTCTTTGTGATCTCATATCACAGTGGAGGCAGCGAGGTCTGAGGACAGGTGACAAGCACACAGCCCAGGAGCAGCAGAGCCAGCAAGGTCACCCATCAGAGTGACATAGCTGGCCTGGGCTGCTGTTACTAATGACCAGACCTGAGCCTTCTGTCCCCCATCCCTCAGCAGGCCTGCACTACTGATGGTCTTCTCACGTATTCAAGAGTGAAAACCAGGACCATCCCTGTGTATGTCATTACACAAGAGAACTGCAGCAACACCTGGCCCTGGGGCTCCCATGCTCAAAGCACCACGAATGAAAAAAAAAAAAAAAAACAGCCTTTTTTTCCTCCCTCTTCCTGTCTCTCCTTGCCTCCTTTTCTCTTAGATGCTCAGTGAATCACTCCAGGCTGCCCTCAGAGTGGGGTGCTCTGTTGTCCCCAATGACGCACATGCCACTTTTGGCTAAATGTCTTCCGGCAGGAACTGGGACACTGCTGCCACCTCTGTTAACCCATTCAAGCCCAGAAAAGAAAACAAAACAAAACAAAACAAAAACATCTGGGTTGCAGAAACTGCAGACTCCCTCACCAGCTTTAAACAGCCCTCAGTCTGCATCTGGGTGTGGTTCCTGACCTGGCTGGGAGCTGGATGGCTCTGAACACCACTGCCCGGAGGGAAAGAGATGTGCCTGGCTAGCTCTGGAGTAGTGACAGCTGCAGCCAGTGATGACATTAAGATGGATGAGCCTAAGGACAGGACTACTGCTGCAGCTGTGGCTGGCTGCCTGGGACACAGCAGGGGTTGGGTGAGGTGCTTGGGAATGAGTGATTGTTGTCTTTCAGGGAATAGACAGAAGCAGGCAAGACACCCAGGATTCTGTCTCGGTGAGGTGGATTTCAGCCCTTCTGGGGTCATACCAAAACACTCAAGCCTGATACGGGACCATCTAAGCTCCAGAGAAAATAAGATTATTAGTTTAATAAGCCCACATGTCTTCTCTCCCACCAGGGACCCTGTATGCGACCCCACATTCACCCCAAGCCACACAGTCATTAGAAAATGGGCTTTGAGACACCAGGTCTCAAAGGGTGCCTGTGGTTTTTTTCCTATCAATTTTCCAAGCAGAGAAAAGACCGAAACGGAGCTCAGGAGAAACCATGAGCCAAAGAGAAGCAGGTGAGGAGGGGAATCTGCTCTGCCTCCTCCAGTTCAGGCTTGACTAGGAAAGATACCTGTCTATCACCTCCTCTAGCAAGTGCATGGCAGTTTGAAAAAGCACCCAGGGTGAGTCAGAAGGACATGCCATTGAGGCTGAGCTATCTGCCCCATCTGGTCTGCTGATGCTGTGTGATTTTCTAATCAGGTCAGCCTCAGTTCCCCTGTGTGCAGACAGGGTGGTCACAGTGTTGCCCTTACCTTGCTGGTTTGGGAAGTGATGATGATGATGATGGTGGTGGTGGTGGTGGTGGTGATGGTGATGATGATGGTGATGATGGTGATGATGGTGATGATGGTGATGATGATGACAACTACTGCTACTGCTACTACTCCTATTCAGATAAATGATTTCCTGAGCCAAGCCACTGAGATAGGGCACACAGAAAAATAGTGTCCCAGTGGGCAGGTTGGCAACTTGCTTTATCCAGAAGGGTGATAGGAAAGGCTTGCAACTTTGTGAGTCTTACAAGCTAGTCCATACTGGTCCAGCCTGTGACCCATGGGCTGTGTGAAGCCTTTGGCCCAAGGATCTCTATGAATGCCACCCAATGCAAAACCATAAACTCAGGTAAAGCATTCTGAGATTGTAATTTTTTAATATATATACGTATATATGTATATACATACATATATATACATACACACACACACACACACATACACACACACACACACACACACACACACACATATATATGAGAGACTTGATGACTTGACTGGATGGTTCTTGATGGTAAATCATGATATGTGAATGACATCATGTCCCAGTGGTCCCAGTGTCAAAAGGTTAGACACATCTTAGTGGTGCAGAGTAGCCAACTGACAGGTGAGCTATCATTATCAGAAGTTCCCTGAAGGCTGCTCAGTGACAGGCTCTTGGATTGATTCTGAGGACTGACACACCATCCCTGACTTGCCTTAACACCAATATATTGTCCTGGCTGGTGGGGAACATGGCTTGATCCCCAAGGAGCCCAAGGTCTCAGCAGCCTCCACAGTGGACACTATCCCAGACCAGTATCTGTGCAGACCACTGACTATACTCTGGTCTTCACAGAGCCCAGGCAGCTTATTTAGAGTCAGTACTAGCACCCCTGCCTAACAGGCCTTCCAGAACTTTCCATCAGAGCACATACAGGCTCTTCTTAGACATCTCAGGATCTAAATCCTGTCTCAGATCAGCTGTCAGCAGCCATCTGTATCAGTTCCCTCCCAGGTCTGCATGCTCTGAGATCAGAGGGGCTCTGTGCTTCCTTCCTCCCCTCCCCTCTGCATTGCTAGCTGGAGAGGAACATAAGAACTGATGCTGCTGCCCCCCCCGCCCCCCGTGGCAGGGCTGTCTTCAAACAGGTGCCAGGAACCCCAAGTTCTGGGCTATGAATCTGTTCTAGCCTCTGACCGGAAGCCCAAGCTGCCTTTTTTTCCTGAGCTGAAGAGTGTCTCTGAGTCTTGTTCCATCATCTTAACCTTCTACTCCCACACCCTAGCAGCCAGCTGTAAGCCTCTGGTCTGAAAACCCCCTACCTTTGCTGTGGTCTTCAGCTCACCCCACTGTGCTGCCCCCAGGGGTACAGATGCTCCATCCAGGCCCAGGCGGAGTTCCCCAATCACACTATGTCTGGAGAAGCGGTCACAGGTCCGCAGGGTAAGTGTCAGGGTAGCTGTGGGGAGCTCTTCCTCACCCAGGGGCAGGGCCAGGCCCTCCTCCCAGGTTGTGTGCAGCTGACGCTTCTTCAGAGCCGTCTGTGCCTCCACAGAGCCGGTCTTGACAGCCACACTGCCTTGGATGTAACAATCACAGCCTCCTTCGTGATCACTGGTGACAGCTGCAGGCAGGAACAAAACAAGACAGTCCTGGGACTTCCCAGGCATTGGGGGGAGTAGGTCCCTAGACAGGGATACAGAACACAGATGACCTTGGGTGTCTGTAGGACCATGGGGCTGACACGGCATTCCATCACTATGTTCCTGTCTTGTAGGGAAAAAGCATTTCAAAATGGGACATCATGGGGCTGGGGTGAAGGGTTCCTTGGATAATAAAGATAAGAGGAGGCACTTCACAGATCCCTTCTGACCTCAAGATGCAGAGATGTACCCACTAGTGCCAAGCCCCCTGGCAAGCTTCGGTTAGGATAGCTACCAATGCTGAGTGTGACTCATGTATTTCTGTATTTTAAATATTTACCACACAGCCACTTGCGATCTGAATCACCCGGCTGCTGCCTCATGAATGTTGCTTCCGACTCTAGACCTTGATGTTTTGAATGTGTCCCACTGTGGATTGTGTTAGTCAGCTTTCTGACACTGTAACAAATACCTTAGAGAACCGGCTTAGAGAATGAAAAGGTTTACTTGGACTCATAGTTTCAGAAACACTAGCCCATGGTACCAGTGGTTGGTTACATTGCTTTGTGAGGCAGCATGTCATAGTGGAATCACATGATCCAGCAGAACAATTACGTTATGGCTAGGGAACAAATGAGTGTGTGAGAAAGAGTCCAGTGGACTGGGGAGCAAGTGTTAGCCGCATGCACCTCTGGGGACAGTTAGGAACCGCGCTATAACACTTTCGTGAATCTTAGCAGGCATTTAGCCACTCTGATAGGCTTTGGTCTTTAACCACACCAGGAAAGGGACCTAGGTCTCCTACACAGTGTGCCCCGCCCTGTGCCACTAACTCCTTCCCTGCTGACTGGTGTTTCTAAAGTGTCATGGCATAGATGTGTCCTTAGGAGGACACATCCTCCTCCCAGGGTCTTAGGAGGAGGAGGGTCAGAGTTTATCACTCTCTGTTTCCGGTCTGCAGACAATGTGGGTGGCTGCCTCAAGCTCGGGCAGCCATGATACACAATGGACATGCATCCTCCAGCTGTGTGCCAAAACTAACCCTTTCCCTTTAAATTGTCTTTGTCAGGATATTGTATCACAGCAGCTAGACAAGTCACTAGTGCAGGTTTGGATCTTCAAACGTCCTGCAAAGGCAGTGGGCTGAGGGCTTGACCCCTGGCTGATGGTGCTCTAGGGAGGTGGGGCCTAGCAGAAGGAAACTGGGCATATTCTTGAAGAGGATCTTGGGACTCTGGCCACCCCCTGCTTCCTTATCACTGTAAGGTGAGTGACTTTGCTCAGTGTGTGCTTTCTGCCATGGTGTTCCGATCACCAGAGACCCAAGGTCAACAGGGCTACCCATGGACTGAGTGAAACTTCTAGAACTGTGAGCCAGAACAAATCTTCCTTCCTCAGGTACTTTGCCACAGTGATGGAAAGTTGGCTAACACAGAAACAGAAGGCACTAGGAATAGAAACGGCACAGTTGATGCACCACTGCCACCAGCTCAGGTTTCTTCATAAAATCTGAACTTTGTTGGTGATGGAGTGTACTGTCAGAGGAGCACCCGCCCCCCCCAAGGATATCCTACCAGACAGACTACCTGATTCCTGGGGAAGTTCTCAGAAATGTTTCTGACCTTTGAAAGACTGTCTTTGTCTGGCCCAGAGCCCTGCTCAATGTCAAAGGCATTACTGGCAAAGGCTGCTAGCTGTTTATCCATCACTTACCTCCCTACCCTGGTGGGCAGCCTGCCAGGCCACCTTCCCTAAAATGCCCTGCAACAAAGTGTGGCCAACTGAGAAGGCTCCAACCAATAGATATGAGAAGCAGTGACTCATGCTCTATCCATTAAGGCTGTTGTGGAATGGCTTCGAGCTCTTCTAATTCTCAGCTTTTCAACTACGAGCACCTAGCAGGAGGCCTGAGGAGCTTGGAAAACCACAGGTGGAAAGGACTTGTCCTTGAGTCACCATGTGGAAGAAAGATGTCTGCTGGCTAGGAATCCCTGGTGCGCATGGTTACAGGAGGAAGGGAGGAAGAATCTTTGTGTCTGAGCATCGTGCATGAGGGACTGTTTGTCAGAGCGCTCACCCTTGCTCTCTCCAGCTGCAGACCCTCCCATCCCACCTTCAGGGCCTGCCAATCACACAAAGTGGTGGTACCTTCCAGGCTAGTCACAAATAACTCAGCCTTCTTCTGGTCATAGTCCAGGCGAAAGTGGAGTTTGGGGGCCTGGTTCCAGCTGGCAGCCTTCTCTGGGTTCCAGGTCTCCATGACACAGACATCCTCTACCACACCTGGGAGACAGGGTGATCATAACTGTCACGCTGGGGTTCTGATCATATCATGCTATTTCTGCCATCCAAGCCCAAAACTGTCCCTAAGGGGGACTATGGAATTGCACCTCAAGGGACCATTGTGGTCAATATGTGGGTTCTGATATTGCACTTAAGTTGCCGTGTAGTAGCTGTGTATTCTTTAGGGGAATGCTCTCAGCTCTGGGCTGGTCTACAGTGTAGACTACCAACTTTTCCACAGGGAAAGCTGTCACATGGTCACATGATTCTGGTGGGGGATGGAAATATGGGCAAATATCACAAGACAGAACAGGTGGAGACAGCACCAAAACCAAGGCCAGAGTCGATGCCACTGGCAAGGATGGTTGGTGGCTTTGATTTTGATTTCATGTCCATTCAACATTTGCTGAGTGAGCCGAGGACTTTATCTTTAATCAAGAAGCTCCTAAAACCACCAATAAAACCGCCAGTATTGCTGGCTCCACCCCTCTCTGGAGCTGGAGCCTAGTGTGTGAAAGATTCTCGTGAGTTAAGCCTAAAAGGAGAATTAAGAAGCCACAGTGGCTGCTGCAGATGACACTTTTAAGCAATCAGAACTGAACTGCTGATCCTCAGAATAAATCAGAGGGCAGGACTCTAGGGGACCATTAATGTCCCCAAGGATTCATTATTAGATTCTTTCTACAAACTGTCCTCTAAGGAGCAGATCGACTGTGGTAAGACCAAGACATCTATGTGTGCAAGTTGCTCTTGGCTTCCAAAGCCATCCTAAGGATGCTGCAGTGGACTGGGAAATGAAGGGGCATAGTGGTATCTAGAGGTCATGGAGCTCATGCAGCCTCAGACTGAGGACCCAATCCCCATCCATCTGGCATTGCCTATCCCTGGCTGGGCTTCTGTTCATGGGCAGCATTTGCAAAGCTCCCTCTGCAGCTGTTTTTTTCCTTGAGTGAGGGGAGCAGTGGAGCTGGGGGAGTCAAACACACTCAGTGCATCATGGGATGTTGGCTGAAGCGGCCAACATGGCTAGCTGTCTGCGGGTCAGAACCAGGATGGCTGCCCTCTTCGATGGGAAGGAAATGAAGACAGGAGTCTATGTGTGCTGGATTCTCTGGAGCCATGGAGGGTTCCATCCTGGTTCCATCTAAGCACTGAGCAATCAGGGACTCCTGAGAGAGGCTCTGGCTGTGGGAATCATCTCCAGGAGTACTCACACCCATCAGTCTTGCCTGGCTTAATTCTCTCGTCTCCAATTTTGAATCTATTTAAAATGTGGGCAGGGAAGCCTGACTACTGACAGCCAATAGGATCGGAGCATCTGCAGCACAGACTGAAGTAGTTTCTGCAAAGCCAAGCTAGGGAGAACTGCTGGCCTCTGCGTTAGGCCATCTGTCCACTGGCCAACAGGAATATACATGAACCCAGGTCACCGTCAAAGCTGCTGCTTCCTGCACTGCCAAATGCAGCAAACCTGAACCACAGGGCTGGCTACTTTCTTACTCTCAGGATTGTTTCTCTTAAAAGCTTCTGTATTCCTGTGGGTTAAGACCTACATCTCAGCTCCTCTGCTATTGCTCTGGCTGCACTGTGATAGACACCTTTGGGTACTGCATTCTGAAGCCTGGCACTCATAGGAAGAATAGGGACAGTGACAATAGCCATATGTTTTGGTGCTTTGTGCTAAGCCCTGGTTCAGGCATTTATTTTAGTCATAGTTTAGTCATCATTGATATACATTTAACAGTAACTTTCACAGGTAGGTGATATTATGGTCTCACTCCATCCATGAGGATGAAGTCCCAGAGAGACTTGGTAGGATGCCCAGTGCCACACAGCAAGCATATAAAAAGGTAGAGAGAGTCTGCCTTTTTATAACTCAGAAGCCTATTTTTAACCTTGATTTTTTTTATCCCTTATGTAATTACACAGTAAGATCTGAAACAGATTCTTTATTTCCCACAGGAAACCTGGATGTCAAACATTGGGGCCCACCACACCGGGCTCTGGACAGCTTCTGCAGGTCACACACTGTGTCCAAAGACACAGGCAAGACCCTCCCTATCCCCATGCTGCCCACCAGGTGCAGGCCATCCTACCATTCTGAGGGAGGATGAATAGCTCCTCTGTGACCTGCTTCTTGAGGCGACTGTCACTCTGGGCCTGGGGACTGGCAGGTGCGGCAGACTCCTCTGTGGTCCCCAAGGTGTAGTCTGCGTAGTTGATGACTTCTGGGGCTGTCACAGCTGGCCGGGGGCCATAGATGTCTGGGAACTTAAGGAGAGGTCGGGGCTGGACAGGCTCCGTGGACTTTTTAACGTTGAACTACAAATGTGAATAGAACTGGTTAGTTGGTGTGAACAGAAGGATGTGGTAGGGACCATCTCCACCCCAAGAAGGAGAGGTGGGGGCTGACTTCCTGAAGGAGACAGGATCAGAAGTCTGCCTCCAGTCTGCCCCAAGAACATAGCCTTGGAAAGGAAAATGTCACTTCTAACTACATTGGGAGGTCATAATTTATCATTCACCCTCCAATCATCTCTGGGTAAGATCATGCTTCCTCTGCGAAACCCCATTTATGGCCTTCCTCTCTGCTTCTCAGACAGTTTGTCTGTCTGTCTGTCTGTCTGTCTGTCTGTTATTCTGTTCCTTCTCTCTGTCCCTTTCCAGTGGCTGAGCTGGGCTAGTGGTACCCACCACATCTACCACAAAATCCAGACCCCTGTGGTAACCTGTAAAAGCCTGCCTTGCCTGACCCACTGGCCTCTGGCACTTTCCAAATCTGTCCACCTCACTTCTAAGGCCCCAAAGACCATCTCTGATACACCCATCACCCATCTGAACCATTCCCACATCTCCTCACCACCACATCTGGTCTTTGGCTCACAGCACTGGCCTCCTCCAGTAATGTTTTAGCTATTGGTGGTCTGTCCCTTGCCCTAGCATGTCAGACCCATGAGCACAGCAGCTAGGTTTAGCCCCAGTCTTGACCCTAGCACCAGAACTGGGCCACTTTGGCTGGATCACTTTGCCTCTCCGAGCTGTTGCCTTAACTGACACCTCTGAGCTGTTGCTTCAGGTTGCAAAAGGTCGCTGACACTGTCCTTTGGGGAGATATCCCAAACAGCAGAAGGAAAGAGCGAGTCCATCTAACTGTTTAGGATATGGCATCAGCAGACCGAAGGTCAAGGGCAGGACAGCAAGTGATCCACAGGAAATTAGAGAGCCTGCAAGTCAGGCTTGACCTTGACCTTGAAGAAGGGAGGTATGCAGAAGGCAGAAGGACCACGTCTCTGAAACGTGGTAGTACAGAGCCATACCTTGTGTCTCACATAAGTGTGGGTTCCATCTGTTTTACTGAGACTCAGAAGTACTTGGGGCCATACAGAGCCACTAGAGACTTTGACTGGGTTTCATAACATTTGCCTGTTAGTATCGCCTGTCATTTGAACATTGCTAGTGGACCAAATGGCCATTGCAGCACCTGGTCCAGCCTCAGGTGTTCTACCTTATTCCTCGGCCCCAAAAAGTTCCTAGATACTGCTGGGTCTCAATCACCTTTGACTCAGAGCCAGCCTGTCTGACACATATTGAGACAAGAAGTGAGTGTGTTTGGGTGGCCTTGGGAGCATGCCTCTGTCTGCATTTGACTTTCTTCCACCTCAATTGCTTTATAGAAGGGCTGGGTTTGGTTCTTGGGTTTGAGTCATGGCTGGATGAACTTAAGGGTTTGGTGGGGGACTCATCACTGGCTCCAGGAATGAATGGGGTTTTCTATGGGGCCCTTCACAGAGCCAGGGAGTGCTTTTCTGCCTATCCTGAAGCAGAAAGTTCCATTCTGACTCTCTTCCATCTGTTTTCCCTCACATTATCACCTGGTTGTCTGGGGCCATCTTCACCCCCTAGGCTGTGATTGCTTACTCTGATCCTCCCTATCCATGGCATTACCTTGGTGGCTTTTCCTGTATCAATTCTATGGAAGCCAGCCCAGTTGCTATGGTAGGCATGTTCTCCAGACAGACTGTGTCCCCATCAGGCAGAAACCACATGCCCCTGTCTTGTGACTGTAAGATGAGTCAGAGTTAGGACAAAGCCAATCTCAGGTGGAAGGACACAGATGCTGTCTCTCTGATATTAATATTATTTGGCCACCAAGTCCATCCACCCTGTGGCCTGGCCACCTCAAATGCTCACACGTGATGTTGTTCTTACTTTTGGAGCTCTGCCTTGCAACCCAGAGCATGCCAAATGGATGCCCAGCACCGCAGACAAGCCCCTCAGGGGTCATCAGCCTGTTGTCCACTCAGCCTTGGGCAGGACTTTATACCCATGGATCTTCTACCCAGCCTATGGCTTCCACACTTGGTATTGATCCTTATCCTGAGGGCAAACAGAAGTGGCCTTTTGCAAGAATGATTAATGGTCCAAGCTCTGGGAGCAGAACTGCTGTCAGTAACTTACATCCTCAAGGCACAAAAACACAGTCACACATCCTGCTCCCCAGTTCAGAACCCTGTTTCGGGGCCATTGAGTTGGTTCACTGGGTAAGGGGGTTTCTGCCAAGTCTGACAACCTGAGTTCAACAATGAAAAAAAAAAAAAAACCTGACTCCTGTGTGCAGTCTTCTGACCATACATGCACCGTGGCATGTGTGTTTCATACATACATACATACATACATACATGCATGCATGTGAAAATGTTTCACCTTTTCATTTGAATGTCAAATAACTGAAACCTCACTGCTCAAGTCATATAAAAGAGGTTGAGGGCAGAGGGAGCCAGGGGGAGGGGTTTGGGGGGGGGACTAAGAATGCCTGGGAGGAAGGGAATGCTAACGAGCAGGCCCTGCAGGCACACTTATACCCAAGTGGAGGTGGAGAGGTGACTTCAGAACCAGGAGACTTCTGGTCTCCCTGTCCTGCAGTCTAGGACAGGGATCTGAGACAGTGGGCATCAATGCATCAGGAAAGGAATTCAGAGAGACTATAATCAGGAATGCCAAACAGACAGAAGAGACATGCATTCGGATCAAAGCCTCAGAGGAGCCCCTTGGTGTCCCAGCCTCATCTGAATCCTAGACTGTTAGCCTCTGATTCCCTGCACCATGGCCGACTCTGCAGGTACCAGGTTCAGGCTGGGGAGGAGTGTACCACAGTGCCTGTGACATGTCCAGTCACATCTAGCCTGCCTCCTGTTGCAGGCTGAGTCAACCAGTCAAAACCAACCAGGGAGTGCAGAGCACTAAAAGTCCATGGGGGGAAGTCAGAGTTAAAAAATCCAAACCACTTCACCCAAAAGCAGGCAAAGGACTTTTAAGGTCATTCTCCAAAGAGGAAACACAATTACTACCTAAGCAAGATATGCTGGGTAGTTTCTGTGAACTTGACACAAGCTGGATCATCTGGGCAGAGGGAACTTCAAGTAGAAATTGCCTTCATACAACTGGCCTGTAGGCAAGTCTGTAAGAAATTTTTCTTGATTAATGATAGATGTGGGAGTGGCCAGACCACTGTGGGCGGTACCATCCCTTAGCAGGTCGTTCTGGGCCATATAAGAAAGCAAGATGAGCAAGCCATAGGAAGCAAGCCAGTAAACAGTGTTCCTCCATGGTCTCTGCTTCCATTCCTGCCTCCAGATTCCTGTCTGAGGAACCAAGAGACAGAGGAGAGAGAAAGAAATTGAGAATGCAGGCATTTAAATGCTATTCATCCTTAAAAGAGGAGTCTTAAAATGCTGCCGTGTGCACAAACCTAGAGATCACTGCAACTGGAAGATGCTGGCTATAGACAAACCTGAGGGACATTGAGTAGTCAGACTACCTAGGTAGGATGCAGAAGGGTGGTATCCAGACACAGTGGGGAGGGAGGGAGCTACCATTGAAAGGAGACAGAGTTCCAGCTTTACAGAAGCCTATGGAACATACTATGGAGATGCTGGGTCATTACCCAGCATTGTGAACGTATTTAACACCATGGACCTACATACACATGCCACACTAATCAGATTTCATGTCATGTGTATTTAGTACAATAAAGCATAGTGAGCCTAGTGTGTTGGTCAGGCATGATGGTTCCCTATGTACCTGTAATCATAGCAGTTGGGAGGCAGAGCTAGGAAGAGTGCCATAAGTTTGAGGTCAGCTTGGTCTACATTAATGAGTTCTAGGCCAGGCAGGCAGGGCTATGTACTGAGAAATTCTGTTTCAAAAAACCCAATACATATACACATTCACATAATACACTTATACATACATAAACATACATATATATACACATTTATAAACACATGCATATGTATACATATATATATATACATACAACACATACACACATATAACACACAGGTGTGTTATATGCATGTATATGCATGCATAAATATACATATGTACCCATATACATATGTATACACATGCATACACATATCCATACATACATATATAAGAACACATACATAGATGCACATATATACACATTTAAGACATACATATACATATATACATATACACACATACATATATATAAAAACATAAACACATATATAACACACAAATATATATATATATATATATATATATATATATATATATATACATACATACAAGCTGGCATAGTGACTCATACCTGTAACTCTAGAACTCAGGAGGTAGAGGCAGGAGGATCACAAGTTGAAGGTCAACCAGGTCTATAATAGTAAGATCCTTCCACAAACAACATCTATAAAAAAAAAAAGTTTTGTCTTTTTTTTTTTTTTTTGGAAAAAAACTTGTGAAAAGCCAGTAGCTCTGGGGAGTACCTGACTCTGTGTTCAAGAGGCCTAACTGAATTTCTGTTTTTCTTCCTCTTTGTTTGCCCCAATGACATCTTAAGAACTTCGGGGTTGACGGGGACTCCTGCAGTCCCAGCTGTCACTCTGGATACTAAGTGGAGGCTGCTGCTCACCTGTGCCCTTCTTCCCAGCCTCAGCTCCACCTTCCTGGCTCGCTTCCTCAGGCTGTCTACATCAGCTGTTGCAGGCTGACAGATGGCTTGGGGGCAGGGCGGGAGGACCTGGACTTCATCTAATGAGCAAATATTGATGGAGCCTCACCTCAGGCCAGGCCTCACCTGAGCGTGAAGGCTCCAGGAGGGAAGAGACAGATGCCCTCCCAGGTGAGGTTTATGTTGGGAAAGCAGAAGTTAATTACAGAGCCAGCCGTCTGTGAAGACTCAGCTTACCTGAGGTTTTCATTGACCCTGGCTATTAGTTTGCTGCTTTGTGCTGGGACATCCTTCTTAAAGTAACGGATGTTTCAGGGAGCTGGCGAGATGGCTCAGTCGGGAAAGGGCTTAGAATGCAAGCATGAGAACCTGTGTTCAGATCCCAGTGCCCACATAAATAGCAGGGTATGGTGGCACACATCAGTGACTCTGGTGTTCAGGGGGTGGTGACGCAGATTCTCTGGGCTCAGTGGCCAGACAGCTTATTTGAATCAGTGAGCTCCAAACTCAGTGAGGCCTTGACTCAAAAAATAAGAAAGGAGGCACCCAAGGTTGATCTCTGGCCTCCACGTTCACATGTACACAGTTAAGCACATACACATGCATGTACATGTGTATGTGTGTGTGCGTGCACACAAGTACACAAATGTGCACACACATAATCACCATTTCCCCGGGGGAAGAGTGCCTCCTACAGGCTAAGTTTGTAGTTCAGAATGGCCTGGCTTTCCTTGGAACCTAATTTTGCCATGGAAGACTATGTACTCTGTAACAAACAGCTTCCTCTGCACCAGAGAACAGTGGGGATTCCTTTCAACCTAGGCTAAACTCTAGAGTTTTATCTCGATGTCCCATACTGCCTCACACAGCCTTTAGTACAGGGATTGGGGGTGGGGGCAGGCATATTGGAGGAGCTAGCTGGCTTATTCACAGAGAGGGATGTACAACTCAGATTCCCAGGCCCCGGCCTCAGGTGCATTCTGCATGTCTAAAAAGCATCCCAGCGTGCTATTGGTGTGAATGATGCCTGTACCACACTTGGGTCCACCCCAGATTGAGGGAGACCCCAGAGACACAGGTATGGTAAATCATCTTGGCTGCTCAGGGTTGAGTCCACAGAGTCCCAGTGAAAAATGTGTATTTCAAACTGCTGAGCAGAGCTTCATTTTTAAAGAAACAGCTGGTCTTCTGGTCCTGGTGCCAAGCAGTGTTTCCATGGCGACCCTGCAGCCTGCACCACCTCCTCTTCTGTGTATTCCAAGCCTGTGTCCTAAATCCCTTCTCTTGGGACTCACCTCTTCCTACTCTACTTTCCCTTAGAGGTTATTTTTAAACCTAAAAAAGCTAGTTTTGAGGACTGGGGATGTGGCTCAGCAGGTGGAGTTTTGTCTAACATTTTCAAAGTCCTGGGTTCAACCTTCAACACTCCATAAACCAGTGATGGCACACACCTGTGATCCTAACACTTGGGAGGTGGAGATAGGAGGATCAGGAGTTCAAAGTCATCCTTGGCTATACAGTATGTCTGAGGACAATCTAGACTCTATTGAGACCTTGTCTAGATAGACTGACAGGCATATAGATGATAAATGATAGACAAACAGAGAGACAGACAGTCTAGTTTGCACTGGACCTAGCCAGCTAGCCAATACTCGACACAACAGACTAGGATCTGGGTTGGAGTGGGTCGTAGTCCTCTATCAGTGGCTCACGGTGTCAGTGGCAAGCGTGTGATACACACCTAGAGAAGGTAAACCCTCTCTGCACTCAGTTACCCATCTGGCCATCATCCACTCAGCACCGACTTCATCTCTGGGGGCCAAGAAGCAGTAGTCACAATATCTTTAAGTCAATGTCCTCATGGGAAGGACAACCTAGTAGACACTAGTCTAGATACTGCTAGTCCCAAAGACAATTTTGGTTAGAAAGAAGTAGTATTAAGACCATGGCAGGGAGTAATCCAGTGAGGAAGAAAGGAAATTATGTCCAAAGTGTCAAGAGAGCTCTCTTAAGCTAAATTCTCTCTCTTCTCTTCTCTTCTCTTCTCTTCTCTTCTCTCTCTCTCTCTCTCTCTCTCTCTCTCTCTCTCTCTTTTTGTGTGTGTGTGTGTGAGTGTGTGTGTGTGAGAGAGAGAGAGAGAGAGAGAGAGAGAGAGAGAGAGAGAGAGAGAGAATTATATAACTCACACCTTTAATCCTAGCACTCAGGAGGCAGAGGCAGGTGGATCTCTGTGAGTTTGAAGACAGCCTAGTCTATAAAGTGAGTTTCAGGACAGCTAGGGCTGTTAACTGAGAAACCCTGTCTCTAAAAACCAATAAACAAACAAGCAAACATTCATTCATACATACATATGTATATATATGCATGTATATACATATCTCTGGGTATTCAGGTGTCATTCATAGCTCTATACATTGTGCCAGAAGGACTTGTTTAAACTTACTACCTCACGAGGAAAGTACCTACATTCTGCCCACTTTTCAGAAGAGGAAACGGAGGCACAGAGCAGTAAGTCTGAAGTGATGCGGTTAATGAGATAGCAAGCTAGAATTTGAACCCAGGCATGTGACTATAGAGTCTGCAGACTAGCCTGTTCTCCTCTGCTGGCAGTGGACTGGTATCTTCCCAAGACTTCAAGAAGATGTAAGGAGAAGCCAGAGGCTTGCGAGGGGGAGAGAAATATCCCATCTCTCTGTTTTCTAGCCTGGACCTTCGCTCATTCATCTGGTCAGACATCATTCACCATCAAGGGAATTTTCTGTGAAAGAAGCCATGGTCTCTACCCTCACACAGGATCTGCCAGAGTGTGATAACAGGCAGGGGAGTGATGTGGGCAGGTCTATTAAGTCAAGCCAGCTAGCTGGGGGAGATCACTGTGTCCCCAGGGGAAGACAACCTCCTACAGGCTAAATCTGTAGTCAGAATGACCTTGCTCTCCTTGGAACTTACAATCTGGCCAGAGAAGACTACGTGCTCTGTAACAGCATCCTTTGCCCCCACCCCGAGGTGAGTGGCTAAGCAATTTAAAAGCAGATTTTTCCAGTTTAGGAAGATCCCTGTTTCTCTCCTTTAAACCCAGGCTTCCAGCCTTTCCCACTCCATATCTGTTAGTGCCTTACACTGCCCCAAGTAAACTTCCGAGCCTTCTAAATCTCTGTAAAGGAAATTCTGTGAGATTGATACATAGTTACAGACGCTATAAGGGAAACTGCTATGCTGAGCCCAATAAAAACCCAGCTAGATGGTGTGGCTAAAATAACACAGCATCCAGAGACGGCAGGGTGTGGGGGAAGGGAGCCATGCAAGAAGATGCTCAGAGAACCTGACTTGGGACTAGGCACCCCAAAGCATAAGTGGCAGCTTGACAGGCAGAGACATTAGAGAGGAGCATTCTGGGACAAAGCAGTGGCTGAAAGTTTTCATCCAGAGAGCAGTGAGTGTAGGTGAGTTATGGTAAAGTGTTAGAAGATGAGGTGGGCTAGACCCCAGCCATTTGGAGAAGAGACGGAACAGAGCGGAGCATGGCCTTGCGGCTCTTCCAGAGGATCTAGGCTCAATTCTCAGCACCCACAAGGTTATACCATTAGTCACTCTAGTTCCAGGAGATCTGTCAGCCTCTTCTGACCTCCACAAATCACATGAAAATGGTGAACAGACATTAATGCAAGTGAAACACTCACATATAAAATTAAATAAAAATTAAAAACTAAGGAAAAATCAAATCAGCATAACTACTTTCTCTACCAGAAGAAAATGGGGTATCATAGAAACTGAAGTTTGTCCAAGGCCTCAAAGCGGGTGGCCAGCTCAGACAGAATTAGAACCCAAAGCCAGTGCTGCTCAGAACTTGTGTGGCTCTGAAGTCAGGATATCTATGGAAACAGTTGAGAATGGAAGCACCCAAGGCATGGCTCTTGACTTTCCCTCTGGTGTTGCATAACTGGACACCAGACACCGTGTCCCATGGGCCTCCTTCTCCAGACCAGTTAGTTGTCTGTTGGTTTTGAATGAATGGCCTGGATGTTTGAGCATTACCCGCTTTACTATATGGTTTCTGTTCAAATCTGAGTTTGACATTCCTTGTGTCCCTTAGTGTTTTGACCCCAGAGCTGTCTCTCCACCAGCCTTTGACCTCCAAAGTTTCCATGTGAGCTCCTCCCTCAGCACCGGTCCCTCCATCTGCAGGGGTTGAAAGTCTCTCTATTTAACAGAGACTATGTGCCAGGAGCTCAGCTCAGCCTGTCAGTGACTTCTGTAAGACAGCACTACATGGGCTTCATATAGCCTGTGATCCAGGTGACACTTAGACACTTTTACTTCCATTTCTTATCTGTGGTGGCCATGGTAGTTTGTTTGATGTGTGTGTGTGTGTGTGTGTGTGTGTGTGGTCACTCAAGCACCCATGTGTGTGCAGGCATGTGGAGGTCAGAGAACATGCCTTAGTTGTTTCTTAGGTGACATATCTACTTAGTTCTTTTGAGACAGTGTCTCTCACTGGCCTAGAACTCTCAAAGTAGACTGGGCTGGCCAGCAAGCCTCTGTCTGGCTCCGGGGTTACAAGTATAACCATGCCTAGCTTTTATTACATAGACCCTGCTCACTTTCCTAGTCACCAAATCTAGAATCTTTCTCCAGAGCAGCCAGAGAAATTGTTGATTCTATAATCCTTGCATAATTGATGAAGCCCCAGGCCAGGACAACAGTTTCACCCTGTTGTGATGCCAACCTATTGAAAATCATAAGCTACTAGAACAGGAGAGTTTTTACCCGTGAAATGAGGAGTGCACTCAAGACTATCCTTCTAACAACGCCTACTGTTCATGTTGGCATCCTCGCAGCTTTTCTCTGTGTTAGCGGAGGAAATACATTTGCTGAGCCTGGCAAGCGTTATAAATCATCCATCAAGGGTGACACAGGGTGGAAAAAGTGCGTAGAGGAGCAAGTCTCTGGGAAGAGCTGTCCTCTTTGCTCAGTCATGTGGAAGGCACAGCAGTCTCTGCCCTGGAGGTGCGAGTACAGCCAGGGAGGTAGCGCGATAGCAAACAGGTGTGCATTCTCCTTAAATTTGGGGCTTAAGCCCAGATTCTCCTCACTGGGTTAGGATCTGATAAGTCATCCCACATCTATTTCCTGTGTAAGTACACCCAGCCTCTGCAGCAAACACGAGGCCCTACTCCCAGAGAGTATACTGAGGGGTTGGATGAGAGACTCCATACTCAGGAGCATGGAAGTGCTTATGCCACAACTCCTGAGACTGAACTCATGGCAGACAGCTAATCCATCAAACTCCTGAGACTGAACTCATGGCAGACATAGCTAATCCATCAAACTCCTGAGATTGAACTCGTGGCAGACATAGCTAATCCATCCGAGGTTCATTCTTGCTGAGCTCAGGCATCCTTGTGTTGTATCAATGGATAAGAACTGATATACGAGACAAAAGGTATTGGCTACCCTGGGTGCATCCGTATAAAAAGTTGAGCAGCAGCCTTTCATTTTGGGCAATTCTGAGGATGAAACCCACAGCCTCATGTGTGTGTGGGCAAGCCCACTACAACTGAGCTACTCCCCCAGCCTGCTGAATGTGGCCTTTTAAAAGTAAGGGTTATTTTTATTTATGTGTATATGTACATGTGTCTGGGAATGCTAGAAGAAAAACACACAGGTGTCTGGGAATGCTAGAAGAGAGTGTTGGGCCATCTGAAACTGAAGTCATAGGCAGTTGTGAGCCACCTGACGAAAGTGCTGGGAACTGAACTCAGGTCTTCCGGAAGGCTAGCAAGTGTTCCTGACTACTGAGCTGTCTCTCCATTTCCCTGAATGTGGTCTTAAAAAGTCCAGTGTCTGGGGCTGTGTGCTACTGAAGGCCCAAAGAACAGCTCCTCGCCACTGGTGCGATCAGAAGGGCTTCAGCCTAGAATCTGAGGAGGATGAATGGCAGAAGAGACAGAGGCATCTCAAGTAAGATGGCAGTAATCTGGATCCAGAGGGGGTACACACACTCCTGGCATGGTGAACTCACCAAGGTGAGGCTGGAAAAGAATATGAGACCAGGCCATCAAGGGCCTTGAACAAAAGGTTTAGAATTCTATTTTAACAGCGGGAGCTTTGGAGATTCTGTGATGGGAGAATGGCCTGAACAAAATGGATTCAGATAACTCACATCAGCAAGCACATGCAAGGACAGGGCAGAGGTGAGAGGCCGGAGAAGGGAGCGAGATGGAGGGGTGGGAGATGTCTAAGAGGCAGGAATCAGGGCCACCAAGAACCAAGAAGAGGAAAGGAGCATCAGGTGAGAAGTCTCCAAGAACAGTGGACTGCTTAGCGTGGAACCAGGTTTGAGGGGGAGGGATGTGTGCAAGTGAGCTGCACTCAGGAGGAGGAGCACTTCCCGGGTTTGTTTGTAAGCTTCCCAGAGGGAACTATTCCTGAAGGTGCTGTATAGCACCTACAGCAGGCCTTGGAGGATAGACTGGTTCCTTCCTTGACCCTCCTGTCTGGTCAATAAGGACAGACCTATATAAAGGACCCCTATAAAGGACAGACACTGGGTAGGCAAGGAGTTGGGATCAGATGGCCAAGGACACTGGCATGTTAGCAGCTGTACTTCCTCATGGTCTGAATGCCCTTTGGGGTCACAGTGAGATTGCTGCCACTAGATCAGAAGTTAGGGTGCTCATACAATCTCCAGATGTGTGCTAATGAAAGATACGTGTGCTCTTAAAGATTCTGGCTTTATAATGTATATCACTTATATTGTGGTTTTGACTTCTGTACCCTTGTGGCTTTTTTATAGGATCACGGGAGGAAATACCCTAAAGGGAGATCTGGTCCACCATAGTTTGGGAGTGAAATGGCTTGCTTACTTTAGCCCAGGAATATGTTGCTTACCACATGCATAGTTATAAAAATTCATTTCAAATGCACAATGCAGAATCCATTGGGAAGCTTGTTCCCTTCAAGGCAGCCCTTTGCAGTTCCTCTTTGGAGTATCTGCTTTGCTTAGCTTTGCTAAAACAATAACAAACACAAGTCAGCAAGTAGACAAAATCCTTCGGTTTACACAGCCTGTCACTCTTACTTAATCTTCTTCCTTGAGAAAATACAGAGTGGTGTCTACCTCCAGCCACAGCAGAGCCAGGTCGAGCATCTCCCTCCTAGCTGCTGTTTTGACTCAGCTGTTCTTCCTTTTAAACCATATACAAACCTCTTGCATCTCCCCCAACAGGTCTGGAAAATGTGCAAAAATATGATTGGGCCACAGGAGGTCAGTAATATCAGAGTAGCTGGCTTCCAGATACTATAAACTTTGGGTGTTTCTCCTCAGGTCCTTACAATGAAATGTTCTCCTTGAAATGAGAACCACCCTGAAGTGCCCTGCTCCCAGGTGTTGGTTGGCAACAGGTATTAAAGGCTGTTATTAAAGGTACTGGCTGAATGCAAGATAAAAAGCGGAAAATGAAAGGCAGTGCTATAGGTTGGGACCTTGTGTGACTAGAAGCATCTTCCCTGTTGGGCCCCACCTTCCCAGTTTCACGGGTACCTTCTCTTGATTGTCTGCTCCCCCTTCTCCTGGCTGACTGTCAGGGTCTGTGATGTTGGCTAACACTGACTGAGCACCCATTGTTAGATTTGGGCAGGAGCATGGGGTACATTTACACTGACTGGGTGTTGGGATGCCAGGGGAACTGAATGGGGAAACTTTCATTAATGAAACATGAGTGGATATCTCAGGCCCAGCAGGGGCTCAGGGTAGGGGAGGTCACAAGACCCAGGGCAGTTGGCTGACTGAAGACATTCCCCTGGAAAGAGCTCAGCCCTTCAGTTATGGGTACAGCAAGCCCCCTTCAGCAACCTGGCAGGGAGGAATCAAGGGGAGGTCTCCTTCAGGGTCCTCTTGGGCTAACACCACAGTGTTCTACCAGCATAGCTGACAGGAAGGAGCCTCTAGGGCCAGAGCATGAAAGGACGGAAAATAAAGGTTACTCAGGCTAATGGTGAGGATGGGTAAGATTGGAAATGAGTCAGGAGGGCTCAGAGAGAGGCCTTGGAGGCAACAAGGGACAGTTTCCACGCCAACACTTACTGTTCTGGGCACCATGCTTTGTGTGTGAAGTTGCTACTTTTTGTTGTTGTTTGTTTAAGGTTTGTTTTGGTGCTGTGCATCCTGGTAGGAAAGGTGAGGCCTTGGGCCCTGGAGGTGGTTGGTTCTATGGTTGGTTGTATTGTATCCACAGTTAGAAAGCAGAAAGATAAATGTTGGTGCTTAGCTAGTCTTCTCCATTTTAATTTGTCTGGGACCCACCCCTTGGAATGGTCTCACCTATGGTTAAGATGGGTCTTGTCACCTCAATTAACCTAATTTTGATAATTCCCACAGGCAGGCCCAGGGGCTTGCTTCCTTAGTGATTCTAGATTCTAACCATCACAGCATGCTACCTAATCTCCATGATTCCATGATGGGGAAACAACAGGTAACCGAGACAGGTGCAGAAGGCTTAGGTCACTGGTGTCAAAGCAGAGAGGAGGTGGATCCGCTCAGATGCCTCATGCTTTCACTCAAAGATTATATAGCAAAATCACTGTGAGAAGAGCCTTTGAAGGCAGCTTAATTATTCATACTATTTATTAGCCTAATTACCATTCCGTTTACTGTTGCAATTAGTGCAGCCTCCCAAGGCGGCCTGTCTGAGTCCCCAAGCAGGGTTTCTCCTGGCTTAGTCAGCCTCAGCCACAACTACCTCTCTGTGCTCCTGAGGAGCCCGTGGCCCTACAGTGTTTCCCCAGAGACCATCTGCAATGCTGTTTGAGCGCTAGCAGGAGCCTCAGCCCACTTTTCCAGACTTCAAGGCTCAGGTATGAGCAGACACAGGGAGTCACTGTGAGTGTAGGACTCTGCTAGGGAGCCGGCGGCTACACAGCCAAGGATTCTGGAGCTTTCCTAAAATGAAGTCTAGAAATCCACTGGGCAGGTTTGACAGGCGTTTGCTTCCTCTGATGCTAGCAGCTCCGTCTCCTTTGTACGGACTGCAAGTATTCCAGTTGTCCCCTAACACTTCCCCCATTAAGGCTCCTACTTGCCTTATAGGGATCTAAAGAACACTTTGTCCATTCAGACTCTGGTGGGTGTGACACTCTCAGGGCACCCTGAGACAGGGCGCTTTCTCTCATTCCAGCTCCAGGCTGAGCTCTCCTGCCTCTGGTCTACAGACTCTGACCATCTTCACCTCCAGGCTTCCCTTTAGGGTTCTGTAATCTATTGTTTCAAGAGTGTTTGTTGTGGAACCCAAAGATCCCCTGGTTCCTTGTCCCTGATGTCATCTGCAAAACTCTGGCCTTGAGTCAGCCACTCCTAACACTCTTTTGCTCTTCTTGTCTGTAAATGTTTTGCACAAAGGGCCTCCATCATGTGCTGCTTCAAGGATCTGCTACTCCTACAGTAGGAGATGAGGTCTTCAAAGGACACACTTCCACAGCTATAGGAAAGCCTGCAGGTCAGGTTGGATTTTCTTAAAAGAACACCATTGCCCCTGTCTGACAGCCTGCCCTTCCTTAGACTGGAAATGGAAGTGTGTGTGCTGCTTGCTGAAAGGCACTGAGACAAAGGAAGATTTGAAACCAGGAAAGGCAACGCTACCAAATGTGAAGGGGGGGCAGCCTGGCCTGGGCCTGCCTCCATCAGATCCTCTGCTGTTCCCTGCAGTGCTCCCCCCTACTCTGAGTCCTCTCCAGAACATTCTTTAAATTTTTAGTCATCATAATTTTGGATTCTTTGAGACTGGGTCTCATGTAACCCAGGTCAGTCTTGAATTTGGTATGCACTCAAGGATGCCCTTGAACTCTTAACTCTCCTGCCTCTACCTCCCCGTGCTGAGATTACAAGCATGCACCACTGCATCTTACCTTTTAAAGATGAGTGTGTTAGTTGAGCTCCGTTACAGCATTTTCACGCATATGCGTCACTCCCATACCTCGCCCTTCCGACTAGCATCCCTCTCTCACTCGATTTCCTGATCCCCCTCTTCCCTCCCAATACTTCCCGTCCGCTTTTATATGTGTATGGGAATCTCCTTGGTGTAGGAGAGAAGACAGTTGTAGTCTGTTGTGTCTTCCTCCGACTCCTTTTGTGACATGCTGGAGACTGAACCAAGGACATGCTAGGCAAGTGTTCCATCACTAAGCCACATTTCAGTCTGAAGGTATGTCTTTCTTTTCATCCTCATCCCTTCTTTGGTCCTCCCATTCTTTGTTTTTTGTTTGTTTGTTTTGTTTTTTTTTTTTTGTTTGTTTGTTTTTCGAGACAGAGTTTCTGTTTCTGTAGGCTGTCCTGGAACTCATTCTGTAGACCAGGCTGGCTTCAAACTCAGAAATCCACCTGCCTCTGCCTCCCAAGTGCTGGGATTAAAGGCGTGCACCACTACTGCCTGGCTGGTCCTCCCATTCTTTAGAAATCTTCCTTCCACACCACAGTCTTCCTTCTACTTTCCTGTTATACAAATATCCATATGCACACTCAAACATATATGTATGAATACGCACATAAACATATGTGCACAATATGCATATACATATATGCATGCAAACACATTTGCACACACACAAACACATATGTACACAGGCACACATACAAACATGTATACACACATGCATTCATGCACACAAATACACACACATCCACACAGACACATACATGAATATGCATGCACAAGTGTTCACATGTATGAATATGCATACACACACACACACACACACACACACACACCTTTCTCTCTCCTTCAGCGTCCTGTTTGCCACCTCCCCTCCATGATACCTCAGCAGCATAGCCACTCTAAGCAGTTTGGACCCTTTGTCGAGCACAGTATGAACTTCCCAGGTATTAGAGCCTGGTCCTGGCAGGTGAAGATTTAGGTGTGTGTACAGATACACTTGCACTTGTGTGTTTGTGGACACGGAGATCAGAAGTAGATACCTGGTCCTATGGCTCCCTGGTGCTGGATTATAATCACTCATCACTAAGCCAGGCTTTTACATGGGTGCCACTGATTTGAACAGATCTGCATGCTTGCACAGCTAGCACTTTGCAGACTGAGACAGCTCCCTATGCCCACAGGTGAAGTTTTTACTTTGTCCTATGCCAAGCAAATCAATGAAGGCCTAAAGGGAGGGAAACCAATCGGGAGGGAGTCTGCCTACACACCACGCCTCTCATGGGTCCCCACTGTACTAAAAGGCAAGTACAGAGATTGCCCATGAACCTGCAGTCCTCCTGCGGCCCTGTGCCTATGCTGTGAGCATGCTATGCTGTGAGCATACATGTTATGCCGTGAGCATGCTGTGGCTGCAGGCAGCTTGCTCATCCACTCCCCAGCCATCACCCATGCAGCCTCCAATCCACTCACTCTCTCAGCCTTCCTCCCAGCTCTGTGCCAGTTTCTAAGAAAGTAAAGCACACCCTGGCTTTAATGAGCAGAAGTAAGGGCAAAGGAGATCAATGAAATCTATCAACGTGCCCTGGGTCTTTGCCACAGACTTCCCTCAGGGCCCTTCCTTGCTCTTGTTCATTCATACTCACATGTGTAAATGCCCCTCATGCCACGATCCTGACTTGTTCCCATAGAGCAAGCTTCAGAAGGCAAGTGACACTATGTCATTTTAATGGAAAAACTCATAATGCGTTTCTTGTTACCCTAAAACCTTAACCAGCCTTTCCAAATATCTCATAATTACCCTTCAATGCAGTGTGAAAACGGTCTAAGCCTTTCCTGTACTATAAAGGCACGAAAGCCCTTTAGCCAAGGAATTAGCACTTAGTGAAAGTTTCTGTGGGAAAGCTTGGGGACAGGCCACACACCAGCCATTGGGGACATTGTCAGAGCTTCTCCTAGCACTGCTCTGGCCTGTCAGCATCAAGACATAAGGACATTATATATAAAATGGAGCTTAGAGGACACCCCTTGTCTGGATGAAGCACCAGGACCCGGGAGGGCTAAAAGTTGGTGGGGTGGGAGCTGAGGAAGAGGACCATGACAGTGTGTAACGGATTTAAGGTACAGAATGGCAGGTACAGACTTCTCAACTGTGTCACACTCCACTGCTTCTGGGACACATGTATCTCAGATGCACTCAGACATAGCTGGGTTCACTTCAATAAACTCTCAGTGCAAACATCAAATGGCTGTTTAAAAACAGTTGAAGAACTTAGAAACATAAGCCAGAATAAATGAACAAGAATAATTTTAGAATGAAGTGATGTACATGTGTATTTTAGTTATATCTCTTGCTGCTGTGACAAAACCTGACAAGAAGCAACTTACAGGAAGAAGAGCTTATTCTGGCTCGCAGTTTTAGGGGACACCAGGCCATCATGGTGGGAGAGGCAGGAAGCCAGAGGATAAGGCAGTTGGTCAGATTGCTTCTGCAGTCGGGAAACAGATCAGACAGGATGTAAGGCCAGGTTGTAAAACTCCAAGGCCCACCCCTAGTGGTCCACTTCCTTTGTCAAGGCGCCACTTCCTCAACCTTCCAAAACTGAGACCAACAGACATTAGAGCACAGTGAACCTGAGGGCGGGGCATAGCTTACATCCAAAGCACAGCTTTTGCAAGGGGACTATCTCAAAGGAAGGAGGAGGAGAGAAGGAAAGAAAGAAGGAAGGAAGGAAGGAAGGAAGGAAGGAAGGAAGGAAATCAGAATGAATGTCAAAAGAGTTGCAGAATTTGGCTTCTTGAATATTGTTGGGGGAATAGAAAACAGCAGAGTGTCTCTGGAAGGCAGTTTGGCTGATCCTCCAGAAGCTGCATGTAGAATTTCCATATGATCTGGAATTCAACTCCCATGTGTATTGTGTCCTGAAGGAACACAAACCAACAGGCTGGGATGTCCAGGGCAGCAGGACTAAAGAAAGGAAAACAGGAGAGATGTGTGGACACTGGGACAGATCTTAGTAATGCTCTGAGTGGTGGGGCTGGAGAGCTGGTGCAGCAGCTACCAACATTTGCTGTTTTGCAGATGAGCAAAGCAGGGTTCATACCCTGATTCCCACACCAGACAGCTCACTGCCATCTGTAAGTTCCCATCCAGGGACTCAGACAGACTCCTGCATCCTCATCTGCGTGCACTTGCACACACATGCTCAGATTCACACACACACACACACACACACACACACACACACACACACACACACACACACCTAAAAATAAAATAAAGCTTTGTAAAAAGAGACATCAGGCTAACTGTAAGACGCCAGACACAGAAGATCTCTTGCTAAATGATTCTATTTATATAAAATGTCCAGGACAGGCAAATCTGGAGCCAGGCAGCAGATGGGTGTTTACCAGAGCCTGGGGAGGAAGGACAAGAGGATCCCACTCAATGGGTGCAGGTTTTCTGCTGGGGTGATGTATTATTCCGGAACTAGGTGGAGTGGTAGCTGGTTAACAATGTGAATGTACTAAATGGCACTGATTCATGGTTCATGCACTTTAAAGTGGTTGAGTTTTGTGTGGATTTTACCTTAATACAAAAACACACAGGAACTAAATAGAATCCATACAGTCCACAGAGGCATTAGAACACTGAGCATACATGAGGACGAACCTGACCAGAGGCTGCAGTGGGCTGCCTGCCTCAGCTTCACTGACCCTCCAGCCTGACCTCAGCTCTCTTCATTTCACATATACTGGCCTTTCTGTCGACTCTGGTCCTTCCCACAGCACTGTATGCTTCATGAAGATAGAGAGTGGGTCACTGTGTCACAGATGAGAAAGCAGCCACTACTGTGTACCCATCTCCCAGTACTGAGCCTGGAACATAGTATGTGCTCAATAAATGTCATTACAGGGGCAAGAAAAGGAATAGAGGGCCGGGTGTGGGGGCACAAACCTTTAATCCCAACACTTAGGGGTTAAGTCAGGAGGATCTCCAAGTTCCAGGACAACTTGGTCTACATAGTGAGTTCTAGTCTAGCCTGGGCTACATACTTAGAAAAGTGAGACCCTGTCTGAAGTCCCCTTAAAGAAGAAGAGGAGGTGGGAAAGGGGGAAAGGGGAAGGAGGAGGAGGAGGAAGAGGAGGAGACAAGGAGGAAAAGTATAAAGATAGTGAAGGGGAGAGAGGACTGGAGGGAGGAATACTTGTTTTCTTTTCCCCTCTGCTGCCATGTTGGTTTTTACAACTTGGTTATAAGGCATTTTGTGTGCTCAGATGTGTTAGTTCTGATGCCCATTCAGAGAATTCCTTAGTTATTAAAATTCAACTCTACTGGGGGCTGAAGAGATGGCTGAAGAGCACTTGCTGCTCTTGAAGAGGACGTGGGTTTGATTTCCAGTGGCTCACAACTGCTGGTACCTCCAGTTCCAGGTGATCCAATGCCCTCTTCTGACTTCTGCAGACGCTTGCATGCATGCATGCATGCTCTAGTGCTCATGTACACGCACAAGACACACACACACACACAAGAACACTTGCTTCTATGAAGCTATTTTCTTTATCCTCAAATCAGGTTTCCCCAGAGCTAGCAAGAAATAGGTTCTGTGAGTTCTGAACACAGAGGCACTAAGGTCAAGGCGGAAGTGAACTGTTGCCCTTTAGTAGAAGAACGTTCAGAGAAACTGTACTCAGAGTAGCCAAGAGAGAGCCTCGGCCTCAATACCCCTGTAGTGTGGCAGGTGCCCAGGAAGGAGCTCCTGTCTGTGTATTCTGATTGTTCCTGGGTCTTGACTCAAGTGCCTTCCTCTTCCCTTGTTCTTCTGGGTCCTCTTACTGGTCTCTTCTTTCCCTTGTCTCTTTACCTTACCCCCTGCTGGCTGCTTTAGCTATTTCCCCTACTGAGTCCTTCTGCATTCCCAGTTGCTGATTACATGGTCAGCATCTAAAACCCTGGGCAGGGTGCAACAGTGTTTTCTGTATGGGCTCCACTAGGGAACAGATCACACACCTGACTCTGGGCTAATTTTCCTGTTGCTGTGATAAAATGCCTGGTAGACAAGGGGAAAGGCCGTCCTTTGGCTCAAGGCATAGCAGGGGAGTCAAGGCAGCAGGAGCTTGGAGCAGGTGATCACATCACACTCATAACAGGAAAGCAGAGGGCAGTGAAGGTACCCTGCTCTCAGCTCTCTTTCACTATGTATTTAGTCTGGGATCTCAGCCAGGAAATGGTGCCACCCACAGTGGACGCATCTTCCCACTTTGGTTAACATAATCAAAATAATCCCCACAGGTATGCCCACAAACCTGTCTCCTGAGTGATTCTAAGTTCTATCAAGTTGATAATTAACACTAATCATTACACTAATCTATAAGTCATACCAAAAAGAAAAACTGGGGGAGGAACCAGGAATGTGATAGGTCAGGGCCTGCCATTGGGATGGGACTGATAGGTCCAGCCAGGTACAGAGATACCCTATGTGATTGCTTTGAAGGGCTTAGCACTTCCTGGCGGTTGTGTGCTCATCTCCCTGAAATAATTTATGCTAATCTTGTGATGAAAAATTCATACTGTCTTTGTTGTTGCTAAGCAACCAGCCCAAACATGTTTACTGTGTAAAATCTCTCAGGAGGGCCCTGAGCTGTACCCAGTGCCTGGAGCTGACAGATGTATAAAGCAGAGAAAAATCCAAGCATCAGGGGGATATTTTGGAAATTGACCTGAAAAGACACAGACACCTGTTCTCCTGTATGGGGAAACAGTGGCCTGAACAAAATTTTGACTAGCTTTTTCTTACTAAGCTCTAGTTAACTGAACAACAAGTTAGTTCTAGAGTGAGACTTCATGTCCCAGCTCTGCCTATGAATATGTTACTTACACTCTCACATTTCTCACCGGTAAATGTCTGGTACATATAAAGAACTTATGTAGATGGCAGTGCCAGACCTAATATTTACGACTCTGCGGAAATGGGTCTTTAATTGTTGTTCATACAGACAGAAGAGCTACTAGTCAGGGGATTTATTAACAGTAAGCTGGCTGTTGAAGCCTTTAAAAAGCTGAGAAGTGGGCTGGGCTGGTCTCAGTAGTACCACACGAACTTAGCATGTAGGAAGGATTGGGTTCAAGCCTCCCCTGCCCCTATCAACAACTATCAACAGCAATAACAAATAAGAAAAAGCCTGAGAACCTATGGAGGTCAGTTCTTAAAGCAGCCAGAGTCCAATCAGTTCCAGGAGTGGGGTTAGCAATTCACAGGGCCTCCAGTCTTTAAAAGATGTCCAGAGAGAGGCCTCTCAGAACTGGAGAAAGATGTACTTTGGACTGTGGCTGGCATTGCTGCTCCTCAGGATTTCCCATGGCTCCCTGAATATTACCTATCATGCAGCACCATTACACACTCTATGGGAATTGCTGGCTGCACCTTCTGTCTCCTCAGCAGTAGCATACCCGCCTTTAACATATGCTGTGCCTCAGATGCACTCACTAACCTTCAATGGATGACGTGATTAACATGTGGTGCCACCGATGTGCTTGGCCCATCTCACTCATCAGTGTAATGAAAACAAGCAAACTGGAAGTGCTGCACTGAGGCCACGAGAAGAAGAATAATAATTAGAGGGTTCCTAGGGCCCCATGGATGGTGTTGTGGGGCCCCAGTCCCTAGAGCAAGACTTTTACGTTGCAGATGGAGAAACAGTAGCAAATGGGTAGTGCCAAGAGATAGCTTGTGATAGACCATGTACAGGGGCATCTCAGGCCTAAAGGCCCCTATCATTAAAGTACTGGCCTGGTCTTCCTAATGTTCACAAACACTACGTCACAATGAGATGGCTTAGTAGGAACCATGTTGGTCCCTAGCTTCTTACAGAAAAGCACACAATAAGGCTAGGTAAATTTTGAATGTAGCCAGCACTTACATGAAGAGGCAGAGCAGAGATCAAAGTCCAGAGGCTACCCATTCTCTATTCAGCCTGTCTCACACTTGTCTTGCAGGATGGCACCATGCATGCCTCAAGCCTGATTTCAGGTTTCCTGTAAATGGGTACTTGCCTGTATGACCCACTTTGGGGTTTGTCCCTCTTAGTTCATGTTATATATAAGATGTTTTCATTCAATGTACACATCCAGGTGGATCACATGCCCTGCTTCCCAGCAGACATTGTCAGGGACATGGGAAAAGTGAAGAACATACTTTGGACTTTGGGGAGAAAGGACTTGACTATGCATATATTATTTGTTATAAACTCAGCATTTATTCATCCCATGAAAACTTGGAACTCAGCTTCTGTTGAAAGCCATCATGTTTCAACCCTGAAGGAAAGAAAGAAGTGAGTGAGCTGGGTGTTGGTGGCAGTGAAGAGCAGGGGTGTGGGTGGGAGAATTGGGTGTGGCAGTGAGAAGCAGGGGTGTGGGTGGGAGAGTTGGGTGTGGCAGTGAGGAGCAGGGTATGGGTGGGAGAATTGGGTGTGGCAGTGAGAAGCAGGGGTATGGGTGGGAGAGTTGGGTGTGGCAGTGAGGAGCAGGGTGTAGATGTGAGAATTGGGTGTGGCAGTGAGGAGCAGGGTGTAGATGTGAGAGTTGGGTGTGGCAGTGAGGAGCAGGGGTGTGGGTGGGAGAGTTGGGTGTGGCAGTGAGGAGCAGGGGTGTGAATGGGAGAGTTGGGTGTGGTAGTGAGAAGCAGGGGTGTAGATGTGAGAGTTGGGTGTGGCAGTGAGGAGCAGGGGTGTGGATGGGAGAGTTGGGTGAGTACCAATAAAGACCAAGCAAGTTTACCAAAGTGGCTGGCTACATGTTGCTTTTGAGAGGACAGATAATACCAGGTCCCCTGGGACCCTAAAAGTTACTTGAAAAGATCCACTTAGGGCACTTACAGTCACAGTCAAGCAAGTGTCATACAAGGGAAACAGGACCCTAAAATGAAAGCCTCTAGACTTCGGGATGATCAAGGCGAAGGGCAGCTTCTCTGCTCACCCAGGAATGCCAAAAGGGACAGTGGGAACCGGAAACCTGGGAAGAGGAAATTCCAGAGAACTAAGCCAGGGGGTCTGAAGGCAGCTTTCACATAAATTCACAGCTGTGAAGACTGAGGTGTTCCCAGTGATCCCAGAAACCCAGGAATGGCCTGTGTAAGAGACTGAATTGTCTGCATCTCCCCAGAGGCTGGATACAAGTGAGGTGGAGCAAAGGGACCTTAGTCTGGCTCTAGTGTACAGCACTGTGACCTGTGACCTGAAGCCAGCAGGGCATGGGTTGCAGAGGGGATGCTGCAGAGAGCTTCCACCCTCTGCCACCTGGCCCTCAGCAGGAGCTCCTGACCATTTGTAACGTGGCCTGACCCCTTCCCTATCTAGAGAAGCCCCAAGATATGTCTCCAAGAAGATTAAAAATCTGAAGGTAAAATACATAGACTGTAAAGGAATAGTCAATAGCATATATCCAGGGAAAGCTACATGCTTGGTCCTTTATTAATGTAGTAAATCACAGGACAGAGCAGGAACTTTAATAAATGCCATAACTTAAAATGGGAAGGGAGGGGAATAAACGACGGGGGTGGGGGTGGGGGAAGGGGCTGTTGGGGAGTTGGGGGAGAAGCATCAGCAAGCCTGGCAGCATGTTTCAGATGAGCTATGATTTTCTGCAACAAAGTTGCAGGGATCAGGAACACACCCATGCTTTCTTGTTTATAGCCCCACTTACAGAAAATACCAAGTTTCAGTTGGAGTTACTGGTGACAAAACCATGATCATCTCTCCCCCACTCAAGACCCTGACCCCCATAAACTCCATTTATAGAGTCCTGGCAGATTTTAACCCCAGGGAAGACCTCGGGCTCTTTTTTCAGTACAAATCTCAATTTTGTGTATTCATTTGGAGCATAAATCAGATTCCCAGCCTGCCCTATGACACCAAAGACATTTCCCAGCAACATAGCCAATGAGATCTGGAAGCAGGAGGCACGGATGCTGCACCCCAGACCTCAGTGGGACACAACAGCTGCAAGCTGTTGGAGCCAGATATTTAGAGTTGCCTCCCTCCTCCAGCACAGCATCCTCTCTTTGAGGACCGGCTTCACTGAGCCTTGCTGACTGTCCTCAGTCACCTCCCACCCTGAGCCTGCCTCCTTGGCTTCCTTGAAACCAAGTGCGCTGTCTTTGTTGGTTACTTTATCTGGGTCAGTGGCTGAATCAGAGCACAGTGGCCACCAAGACACCTTGAGCTCTCAGGCCATCGTTTTCACACCTATTGATTTCGCCTCTGTTGTCAAGTTCCCTGGCACCAAGGAATGAGGAGAAGAAATGTAGATGGGTGAGCATTGCTTATCAACAGATATTCATGGGCAGACATCACTGAGCCTCTGTAGAACTAGCCCTAGGCTGCAGAGACGCAGCCCCTGCATCCACATCTCTTGGAACAGAAGGCTGGGCGCCTTTGTTTGCCAGTGGTTTCTTATTGCACAAATGCCATTTTCTAGGTATTAGGAATGAGTAATGCAGGTGGCTAATATGAATGACTGCCAGTGTTGGGAGCGCTATAAAGGACGTTAGAAGGAATGATATGGGACACAGTCATAAGGGTGGTTGTTTCATGGGCCAGTAAGTAAAATCCTCCAGGAAGAGGTTGAAAGGCCGAGAAACCATCTGTATAGATAATGAGTAGGGAGCAAGAAGGAGAAGGAAGAAAAGAAGGAGGAAGACCAGGAGAGGGAAGAAAAGAAGGAAGAGGAGGAGGAGGAGATGAAGAAGGAGGAAAAAGAGGAGGAGGAGGAAGAGGAGGAGGAGGAGGAGGAGGAGGAGGAGGAGGAGGAGGAGAAGGAGAAGGAGGAGAAGAAGAAGAAGAAGAAGAAGAAGAAGAAGAAGAAGAAGAAGAAGAAGAAGAAGAAGAAGAAGAAGAAGAAGAAGAAGAATCAAACTGGAGAGGCAAAGACTGCAGAAAGGGTCACAAGGGTGAGTCTTCCTAGAGAGAGAGGCACCTGACAGACAGGGGAGGAGGGGGTTGGCTGGAGGGGCTACTAGTTAGGAATCTTAAATCAGACTAGCTCAGGGACAGTGGGGCTCAGAAACTGTGTGGCCTTGGGCAAGTCTCTTGCCCTCTCTGAACTTGTGTTTCCTAATTTGTAACCTGGGGCTATTCCCTTTTACTGTTGTTGGTCGGTTAAAAGCAAGAATATATGTAAAAGTCTTACCAGTGAGGCAGCGTGGGGGTGACTAAGCCATGACTGGCTTGCTGCCACTTATTCTAATGAGGTGTTTGGGGGATTTTAAGTTATGAAGAAATAGCGTGGCTGGCACGTCTTTGGCAGATAATCAACACTGTGTGGGCTCCTGGGGGTCAGTAGGGCAGTCAGAAGGGAACTGGAGGTTGTTTACAGTAACTGCTCCCCAGTCGGGGGCAGGGCTGGAGGGCCACGCTGAAAGGCAGCGGGATGCCATCTGTCTCTCAGGTGTCTCTCATCCACACCAGATGGGAGGGACAGGCAGTGAGCCACACCCTCACTGTGGTGGGAGCCCACTCCCCGCTTGCAGACCAGTCCAGGCTGACCTCCCACCACTCACCAGCTCCCGTTTACCAGTGACAATGTCACTTGCCTGGGATTCTAAGTGCCTCAAGGACAGCAGCCATTTCCCTTTACTCTCTACTGTGTTCAATGACACAGGCTCCACTCTGGGACCTGGGGAGGCATCTGAATAATTAATTTACTAGGAAAAGGAGGACCAGCTCAGAGCAAGACGCTCACAGAAGACCAAAACCAGTGAATCTGTAAGTTCCTGGGAGGTCCTTGATGCATGCCTGACCTAAGGCCAGCCTTCCTCTGGCTCTCCAAGGAGCACGGTCCTCCACCTGAGAAGCTTTCTGGAGGTCACAGATCTTGAAGAAGGTCCTTCACCCAGACCTCCCCGACCCTAATTCCTGCCTGGGATGCACAGCCCATAGCCCGTTTCCAGCTCAAGCAGGGCCACAAATGAAGGGGATAAAAGCCCTCTAATCTCCAGAGACCCACGAGGATGCTGAGGCTCAGCTGCTAGGAGCAGGGGGTCTTGCAGTCTCCTCCTCACTGGCTGCCTCTAGAGCCCACCCCCACTGTTCCTGCTGTCCAGCTGGGAGGAGGTGTTACCTCCTCTCTGATTATTTTTTTCAGTTGTTTGTCCTACAGTCTCCCTCTTTCCTCTGGAAGACCCCACTACCCTTGTCCCCTATTTCTGCAGGCATTCCCCGAAGGGTATTCTAACCCTGCTGCTTCCCGATCCAAAGGCTCAAACCTCTCCTCCCTGCACACTGTCTCCACACCTCATTCCTTTCCCAGCCCTCTGAAGTCCTCATCTTCCCCTCTGCCCATTCTCCTTCATGTCCTTCCCCCATTCCTCGGGGCCACCGCGACCCCTGCTGCAGGTCTGTTGTCCCTTCCCTGCCTGGCAAAACATAGGGTGGCCCGGCCATCCCACCTGGCCTTCACTCACCTGTTGGGCCGCCTGGAGCACACCGGGCCTCGCCTTCTCCGGGTCGGGCTCACGGTCTCGCGGCAGCAACCCCTTCTTGGGGTGCATGTGCCGGCACAAGCAAGTGACCCCGCACAGCGCAAGGATGCTGGTGGCAGTGCCTAGCGTGGCGCCCAGCGCGATCACAGGCACCGACAGCACCATGGTGCCTGCTTCCCGCGGCTCGCCCGCCTCCCGCCGGCCTCCTGCACCTCGCGCTCCCGCCTGGCTCCAGCCGCTCTCTAGACTCCGAGGGCGGGGACGCAGCCAGCTGGGAGGGAGGATGGCTGTAAGGACGTCAGAGGCGGAGGCTGACCCAGAGGCACGTCAACCGCTACCCCCTCCTCGCCACCATGTGACTCGCCCCCTATTGCCAGGAGGGCAGGAGCAGGTAAATGATAGCCTCAGGTTTGTGTGCTCTATGTACATAAACACACACATGTATACGTAAACACACACACACATTGATTGAGGTGATAGCCTCAGGGTTGTGTGGGGTCATTCCTAGTGTTCTCTCTCTCTGTCTCTCTCTCTCTGCCTCTCTCTCTCTCTCTCTCTCTCTCTCTCTCTCTCTCTCTCTCGTGATAATCTCAGGATTATGTGGAGCAATTAGTAGAATTCTATGTACACATATGTATGCACATACAGGAGTGCGGATGCACACACACATGTATGGACACACACACACACACATTGGCAGGTGATAGCCTCAGGGTTGTGTGGGGTCATTCCTAGTTCTCTCTCTCTCTCTCTCTCTCTCTCTCTCTCTCTGACTCTCTCTCTCGATAATCTCAGGGTTATGTGGAGCAATTAGTAGAATTCTATGTACACACATGTATGCACACACAGACGTGCAGATGGACACACATGTATGGACACACACACACATTGGCATGTGATAACCTCAGGATTGTATGAAGCAATTCCTAGTATTCTATGTATGCACACACATATGCACATATTCACACACACACACACACACACACACACACAGAGAGAGAGAGAGAGAATGAGAATTTTAGTGTTGTCTGGAATCATTTTTAATGCTCTCTGCACATGTGTGTACATACACAGGCAGTTGGACCTAGAAAGGACTGGAACTTACTAAAGTCACAGAGTCAACCAACCAGGGCTTCAACCCAGACCTGGAACTCACTCTGGGTAGCTGGTCACCTCATCAAATTAGTAACCCTTTGCTTGCCACACCACCCTTCTCCCTTCCCCCTTCCCCAGAGCTGCTAAGGAGGCTGCAAAGGGGACACCCCCAAGAGCCCCAAGCTTTGCAAACACTCAAACAGGAGTAGAGCTGTCTCGTTTTCTAGGCTCACAGTGACTTCCCACCAAAGACAGACAAAGACAGAGACTGGGAGAGGGAATGTGGGGGGTGGGGGGTGGACAAGGAGAGAGATGGGGGAGCCTGGGGTATGGCAGGAGCTGGCTGATGAAATGTGTCTTCTGGCATGGGGTCCTGTGTTTTGATAGTTCTCTGTGGGCTGCATGTCCAGCTCACATTTGTTAGCTGATCTGACCAGCAGAGACCTTACCTCCTACACAGCTCAGGATGCTGAAGCTCAGAAAGGACACGAGGCCACTAAAAGCATTGCCACCAGCCTGAGGCCACACTCAGTGTTTGCAGATTCTAAGTCCTCTCTTCCAAGGGCCAAGGACATCAGAGGTTGCTGCTGGGGCACAGGGCTTACAATGTGGAGAATATGTTTGCTTGTGGGAGAGGGAAAATGAGAATTTGCCCAGGAGGGTGGCTGTCTTAGCTCTAGGAAACTGAGCTGTTTGGTGGTTCTCACTATGAGGAAGGTTTGCTTCATTGAGGACTAGATGTTGTTTGTGGGCTTTCGGGGTGCGCTGGGCGCTTCTGAGAAGGGGCTCGCTCCGCATAATTTAATTCATGGCTTCCAGGCAGCTGATGACTCTGGAGTTGGAGACGTCCAGCAGCTCTTGTCTGTCTCCCCTCAGGTGTGATCACTGTCTGGGTCCCCCCTTTCCTCTCTCTAATTTATCACTTACCCACTGCACAGAGCCCCACCCAGGACTCCGTGGCTTAGAACAGTTGGTTTTCTCCACAGCGTGATTCTGTAGGTTGTCTGGGCTCAGCTAGGTGGTTTCTGTTCAGCAGTCTTCTGGGACTGCAGTTATCTAAGGGGTCCAGCTGGTCTGGGCTGTGTGGTGGAGCACTCAGTGCCACTCAGTGGCAGCAGCTGGTGCTGGGCCACCACAGGAAACAATCTGAAACCTCAGCAGGCACCCTTGGTTCTCTTTTCATGGCGTCTCCCGGTAGCCTGAGCATCTCCCAGCATGGCAGCCAGCTTCGAAGAGGAAGGAAGCCCCGGCTGCCAGTTCCCCTAGGGGATGGGTACAGGAGAAAATCATTTCTTTGCTCAAAGCAGTTATCTTGTTTTTCTAAACCCTTCAGCATCTACCAGAATGGATGTTTCTGAAGCCTGCATCGGACCCTGACTGTCACATATGGAACCTCTCAAAGGTTCTCTATAGAGCAACTTAGATCCAAATACGTTGCCACATGGTTGGTCCTGCTTCTCTTCAGTCATCCCTAGTGGGTTGGAGATTCATTCATTTATTCAAAAGTTAGAGGCTCCATGTTACTCATGACTGCACACAGCAGGCACTCAATAATTGTTAAGTAACCCACGTGATCATCTCCCTAGGGGTTCTGGCAGCTGACAGGGAGTTCCATTTTCAATATCAACTCCATTTTATTACATTGACTTTCTATAGTTATTACTTGTGTGCCTGCTGTACACCAGGAATATTTTCCTATTAAGCTCCATTTGTTTACAACTGTGAACTGTACTTCTTAAACTCTCACCCCACCCCCACCCCCACCCATCTCCTGTGTTTTATTTAGAAGCCTCTCTCATCAGAACTGCCCTGGGAGGTTTGGCTCCTGAGCTTGGCAATGCAAAACATTCTGGGAAGACAAGATGAGAGGCTTAATTAATGCACTAGGCCTGAGCTGCTCTCCTGGGAGACTCTTAATGCCACCAGTCAGGATAGAATCTAAGGGAGGCATGGGTGGAAGGAGGAAAAGCACTTAACACAAGAAAATGTCTGATGGACATCAGACACCTGCCATGTGGTCCATTGTTGCTATGGTTACTGGGATGCTAGCAGCTGCAGTGGCCCCCAGCCTAGGAAGAAGAGCTTACCTCGAATCTCTTTCATATGCAATGAACCTATTAGAGAGCCAAGAGTGGAGCCCAAGACAGATGAACCCCAGGGGTCGTTAGAATGCTAAGATACCTTTGCTATCCAACCAGACAGTCTCACACATGCCATCAAAGGGCTAACTTACACTTCCTGTGACTGATATCTGAGAAGTGGCCTTTAATGAAAAGGCATGGCTGGGTTTCTTTGACAAATGAAATCATGTGGTCTGATAAAAGTGGTTGACAGAGTCATCCTGGAAGAATGGATCAGACAGTGAAGAAGAGGCTGGTGGATAATTGGAAATATTCTGGCTGCCAGGCTGCAGAGGTTGGACAAGAGCAAGATTGGGGGGCACATCTCAAGCAGAAGGAGGCTCCCCAAGGTCTGACCCCCAGCCTCCGGATGAAATGCCTTCATTGTTATTTTGATATATGCTTGGATGTTCAAATAGTGGGAGGAGTCACTTCTAATCTCTAAGATCCAGAAAAACTTTCATCCTGGAGAAAAAAAAAAGTCAAACACAGTCACATGACTGCTCACCATGAGGTAGCTTCTGAGAATTCTTCAAGGCACAATTTCACCATAGGATGCAAATACACAAGACCAGAACACACAGATCAGCCAACCCCCAGCCCCAGTCCCTGTATGCAATTAAGGGAAACCATGAGCAGAGGCTGCACAGAGTCTGCATCCAGCATCGTTTTACAGTCATGATTATTATAAGAAATGCCTTAGAAAATCCTGATAATAGTAAATGCAGCAAATACATGAACCAGTTACAGTGGTTTGTTGCCGTGACCAAGTGATGTCATGAACACAGCTCTGTGGACCATGCTTTCCTATAACGGGTGGTATAGTATGTCTGTTCTCACAAGGCTCTCTAAGGGCTGTCTATAGACAAGGTCCTTAGACAGGGGTCTGACCATAGACAAGTGAGGACTGCATTTTTTTTTAATGCTAACAGAACAAAATAAAGTCAAAAGTCACTTAGAGTACCTCGGTGGAAGCAGCCCCTTTGTAGGTTTTAGCAAAGTGGGTGTGGTGGTTTGAATGAGAAATGGCTTTCATAGGCTCACATATTTGAACATTTAGTCCCCAAGGTGGGGTCTTAACAAAGAAGTACCACACTGAGACTGGTTTTGGGGTTTTAGAGCCTTGCCTCACTTCCCGTTTTGATCCTTCTGCTTCCAGTGTGCAGATGAAATGTGACCGTCCAGCTTCCTGCTCTTGCTGCTATGCCATGCCACACTATGCCTTCCCTGCCGTTATGGACTCTAGCTCACTAAAACCCATAAGCTAAAATAAAGTCCTCCTTAAGTGGCTTTTGATCATGGTATTTTATCCCAGCAACAGAAAAGTAACTCATACCACACTCTTTGGCATGGACCCCGGACGCCATCTGATGGTGTGCTCAGCTTTTGAATTGCTGGAAGCTTGTTGGAAGCTTGTTAGATTTTTAACAAACAGTCCCGGGATGGCAGGTCAGACAGTAGTGGGCAGCAAAGATGACTTAGGAAAGATAAAGATCGCTCAAGATAATTGCTTCTGGACCTGCAACGTTCCAGGTCTTCTCAACAGCATAAAGGGCCTAAGACACTGTAATGCTGGGGCAACAGTTTGGTTTGGTTTGGTTTGAATTTTGTTTTTGTTTTCTGGGAACTTCAGTCTACAGCGCCCGTGTCTCATTTGTGTGTAGAGGCCAAATATTGGTGGTGTTTTTTGTCTGTCTGTCTGTTTGTTTGTTTGTTTGTTTCATGGCGCTAGAGAGGCTTGTTTCTAGTATTTGCTAAAGCTGAAGCTGGAGTGACAGGAAGACAGTCAGAGAGAGGAGGCGGGTAGTGTGTAAAGAATCCCTGGACCACATCAAATTTTAACAGCCATTAGCACTTAGACCTGGTATTTCTTCCTTCCCCCTCCTCCCATCCGTCCTCCCCTCCCCTCCCGTCCATCCTCTCCTCCTCTGTAACTGACAAAGCATTTACATATGATATATACTCATATTGAGAGTACCATACCCACAGAGAAACAATCAAGAACACAGTATGGGCTGAAGATATAAAGGCAGAAGATGAGGCAAACAGGCCTTTTAACCAATGAAAAGCCATATTTTAAACCAGATTAATCACGTTTCCCTCTGTATCTACAGCTCCTTGTACTTAAAAAAAGTTATTTAATGTTTAGACTACTCAAAACAATTTATTATCTTTTAATTTAGTTTTTCTAAAGTTTAAAGTTTGACGGTAGAGTTATAACTTTAGGAGAAGTGCTAGTTTTAATTTTAGGAAAGATTAATCTTCAATACCTAAATCATTGTAATTCCTATTTGTAACTAAGACTTTTATTTGTTCTATTATTTTGGTATTACATCAGATTTCAGTTTGGGGAAGTAAATAGAAACTCACATTAGAGAAGAATCCAGATGACAATATAGTATCACATTTAATTTCTTTTTAGCAAAATACATTTTTAACCTCTCTCTCTCTCTGTCTCTCTCTGTCTCTCTCTCTCTCTCTCTCTCTCTCTCTCTCTCTCTCTCTCTCTCTCTCTCTCCCTGCTTGATGGTTCCTTGAATTTTTTTCTTATAAACTTTAGAAATATTTTTTCCTAAAATAATTATAGTTTCATAAAAATCCAAGAAATCTATATTTTAAAAAAACAGAAAACATGGACATCAGGTATTCAATATCTAACAGTTACAAATACAACATGAAACATGGCACATTTTTTTTATGATTGAAGTCTTGGTATAATGGGCATTTAGAAACCACCTTTGCTCAAAGCATTGACTTCTCATTCAGGGCAGAAGGCAGGCAAAACACTGGCCTAAAGTCAGACATTTCTGTCTCCATTGAGTTTGTCATTTCCTTTACATTTGGGTCATCAGTTTAATCATTTAATGGGTATTTATTTAAATTAGTTTATTGTTCTTCAAGGCTGAAGGCTCAGAGACGAATCATTGTTGCAAATGCACTGTGGAAGAGGGAATCTAAGTCATATTGAGGATGTAACATAAGATATTAGTATCATTTGTAAATGTGACTTTTTTTTTAAATCTGTAAGCTTCAAACAGTTAAGGTATGGGCTAGCAGTTTAGTTGTCAAATGACCTTTAAGACAAATTAGTCTTAAATTTTCAGAGTTGTATTTTACTTAGGTTTGAGCAAAATAAGGATCTTGAAAACACTGTTTTCCAAAAATGGTTGGAAATCAAAATTATACTCAAAATGCTTACATTCACATGCATGCCTGCACACACACACACACACACACATTCATGCATACATGTACACTTATGAATACACACACACACACACACACACATTAAGTTAGGCATACAAAGAACAGTAATTCTAGTCCACGATAAAATAAAATGTAAACTGCAATGTCCACAGATTTTGTTGCTCAGTTAATTTTAGAGATAGAATCTTGTCTCACAATGTCTTAGACACAAAAGTGACCCGTAAAAAGGATCGTGCAAACAGTGATCATTAACACACGTGACATGACATCAATAAATCAGAGTGTCTTGGAAAGACAAAGTGGAGAGTTTCACCACTTTGCGAGGAAACAAAGGCTGAACAAGAGTCTCAGGGAAGCTTGTCAAGCCAACTCAGGGGAGTCTCTGGCTACTTTGTAGATTCTTCTTTCTTCCACTTTTCGCCACCCCTTTCCCCCCCCACCCTTTCAACCTCCTAACCCTAGACAGGAGAGGAAAAAAAGGATAGAGGGGGAAGGGGGTGACATTATCATTAAACTACTTCCTGTTGCTTAAGGAAGTTGAGTTCCATGGGGCAAGTTTGATCTTCATTGTCAGGATATCTAACTTCTCTTTCTTGTTTCTTCTTTGTGCATGACTACTTAACCAACCACAGCCAACAGCAACCAAGCAACAAGCAACAATCCACCCCACCTCTAGGGGCCCTAACATTTATATACCCTCAGAAAAGTCCCCAGAAATCTCAATGTCACACAATCACAGAGACTATCTGCTGCCGGCAAAAAAATCACACCCCTGCTAGAGCACAAGGTAAATCATAGCTGCTGTGGACAACCTGAAGGGGCCCCATATTCCATACCTGGGATTAAAATGAAAACATACTCTTATAATATTTACGTGATTTTTAAAGAAATCAAAATCCCCAAGTTGTCAGTACAAGTAACAGTCCCTATTCCACAGCTACAAGGCAGGGGTCGGGGTGGGGGTGGGAGGTGTTTCACAGATGCAAAGCTTACCCTAGAGTAAACTGCTAGCTAGCATCTTCTCTTGAAGAGAAAGAGAAAGAGGCATGGTCAGGGAAGGCTAAGTGAGAGGAAGAAATTGAAAATTACATTACTCAGAATTTAACTCTGGCACAACCTCTAGAATTTTCTTATTAATTTCCTTTTCATCTTTAACATCCCTTATTAACTTAAATGTAGTTCCCAAGGCACCCTGGGAGCTTCCATGGTCCATTACTGAATCCTACCCAGGCATCATGTGACAATGCCCAGTAGATCTCAAAGGACAATGACCGTTCAAGTGAGCTGCTTATTCCTATGACCCCAACCTGCAGCAGGCCCTTCCCTGAAGCAAAGCTGCCCAGATGACTGGTCACTCACTTCAACACATGACTGAGCCAAGCAGACGCTAGAAGAACCTCCCCAGCCAAATGCCACCCACAGAACTCTGAGATCCATTAAGTAATGAGTTTTGGAGTGTATGTTACATATCAAGAACTAACTGGTATAAACAACGAGATGATATCCTATTATTCTTGGATTCATACTAAGACAAGTAATACTCTTTTTAAAAAAAATTCTGTATCTTTTACTTTACTTTTTATATGAATAGTTTGCCTTGTATGTCTGTTTGCCACATGTGTGGCTAGTCCCTGTAGAGGTCAGAAGAGGGCATCAGAACCCTGGAATAGGGTGGCTGCAACCAACTGTGGGGAGGCCGGGAACCAAACCTGGGTCCTCTCCAAGAGCAGCTGGTGCTAGTAACTACTGAACCATCTCTCCAGCCTCCTAATTCTCTGTATTGTTAAGTTACTCAGAGCAGAGCTTTTAAGTTGCATGATTAAAACCTTTGATTATTTTTCTTACTGATCAGGGGCAGCCTTACAAACAAATGCACAGGATCTTTCGGATCCCAGTGTTGAGGAAGTGGACAGTATTACTTCCCAGAACTGGCCTCCACTGGTCCAGCTTCCTAGGTTAGTCACAGCTTTACATGGCTATGGCCACACCGGATGGCTCAGTCTGTTCTATGATGCTCATAGCCCACAGCCCACGCCCTAATTGACCTCACCCTTCTCCCCTCAACCCTATCTCCCACCTACCTAGGGACAGCTGGTTTCATATCCAGACCTTTTAATATCTGTTGATATCATTATCAAAACACACGTTTTACTTGTACAGCCACTCTGGAAGTCAATCTGGCAGTTTCTCAGAAAATTGAAAATATTTCTACATGAAGACCCAGCTATACTACTCCTGGGCATAGACCCAAAAAGATGCCTCACCATACGTACTCCACTATGCTCATAGCATCTTCATTCGTAATAGCCAAAAGCTGGAAACAACCCAGATGCCCCTCAACTCAAGAACGGATACAGAAAGTGTGGTTCATTTACACAATGGAACACTCAGCTATTAAAAATACAAGGACAGCATAACATTTTCAGGCAAATGGATGGAACTAGCAAGTATCATCCTGAGTGAGGTAACCCAGATCCAGAAGGACCTGCATGGTATACACTCACTGATAAGTGGATATTAGCTTTAAAGTACAAAATAATGAGGCTACCAAAGAAGCAAAATAACAAGGAAGGCCAAAGCAAGGATGCTTGAATTTCACTCAGAAGGGGAAGTAAAACGGTCAATGGAGGCAGATGGGGGTGAGACTAAGTGGGAGAGGGGATGGAGAGGGCAATGGGAGAGGCCTTATCTCTAGGACCCAGAGACCTGGGATGGGGGAGACTCCCAGGAGTCTGTGGGGGTGACTCTAGCTGACACTCCTAGCAGTGGGGGATATGGAACCTGAAGTAGCCACCTCCAGTAGCCAGGCAGGTTAACTGTCCCAAGTGTAGGGATGAGAACACCAACCCACCCACAAAACATTGGACCCAAAATCCTGCTTACAAGACATTCAGGGGCAAAGATGGAGCAGAGACTGAGGGAATGGCCACCCAATGACTGGCCTAACTTGAGACCCATCCCATGGGCAAGAAGCAATCTCTGACAGTTAATGATACTCTGTTATGCTTGCAGATAGGAGCCTAGCATAACTGTCCTCTGAGAAGCTCCACCCAGCAGCTGACTGAAACAAATGCAAAGACACACAGCCAAACATCAGAAGGAGTTCAGGGAGTCTTGTGGAAGAGTTGAGGGAAGGATGGAAGGACCCAGAAGGGATAGGAACTCCATGGGAAGACCAACAGAATCAACTAACTTGAACCCTTGGGGGCTCCCAGAGACTGAACCACCAACCAAAGAGCATACCTGAGCTGGACCTAGCCCCCCATCCACATATGTAGCAAATATGCAACTTGGTCTTCATGTGGGTTCCCCAACAACTGGAGCAGGGGTTGTTCCAAAATCTGTTAGACAACAGGGTCTGTGGATCCTGTCCCTATAACTGGGCCGCCTTGTCTGGCCTCAGTGAGAGAGCCTAGTCCTGCAGTGAGTGACTTGATACTCAAGAGATCATTCCCCCCCCCCCCCCTTTCTCAGAGGAGAAAGCGAGAGAGGGTACTGAGTAAGGGGGGTGGGGTGGGAAGAGGAGGGCTGTGATTAGGATGTAAAGAAAATAAATAAATAAATAAATAAATAAATAAATAAATGGAAAAGCACAACATAATTCTACTTCTTAATTAATTGAGAAGTCAACCAACAAATGAGAAGTCTGGGGCATTCACTTTATGGAACCCAAGATGAGTGCTTTGCCCAGATCCACTGGGTAATTGGTGCCTTTAAAGTTGCTTATGAAATAGGGCGAGTTATTCATAAAAGTAGGAGAGTAAGGGCTCCAACAGGTAAGAGCCCTTACTGCTCTTCCAGAGGATCTGTGTTCTGTTTCCCAGGACCCATTTCAAATGGTTTACAATTACCTGTAACTCCAGATCAGAGGATCCAATACCTTTAGCCTCCTTGGGCAACTGTACTCATGAGAACATCATCATCATCATCATCATCATCATCATCATCATCATCATCATCATCATGTTTAACAGGCTGGTGAAAATTTCAGCATTCTAGGAGTCTGCTTTCAGACTCCAGGGAAATCTACTTGTAGAACAGGGGACAGAGCAGCAATCACAAAGGCGGCTTTGTGGGTGTGCTCCGGAGATGAGGCTGACAGTCATTAGGTGCTTCCTACCTGTCAAGCACACTCCCGAGCTTTCTGTCGGTACTAATCGATTACGTAAAATCCAAGGAGAATGGCAGCTCTTGCTAGTGGGGGCGGGGGCAAAACAATGCAACTGTGATTCAGATTAAAATAAAAGCTTAAGGTGTGGGTGTCGTTGTGACTTATTTTTGAAGTAGGATGCACACAGTGCATAGGTCCTAAGTATGTCACAGCAGGCTCCTATAGTGTGGGCACCCCTGTTTACCAGATCAGAGAGTAGTATTCTCTCCCCAGTGGCTCTTCAGGTTCTGTGTCAAAGACGCCCCTGTTTTAGAAATAGTTTTAGATGGAAGTTGTTTCTTGAATGAGGAAATGCTTCCCCCTAGAGGCCATCTCAGGAATTGTTCCCTCTCTGGGTCTGCTGCAAGCCTAGTCTTCTCTAAACAGCCTTCAAGGGACCTGATACATCTGAAATCACCATCTCGCTGCTTCACCCTCCCTGTCTCTTGCTCCATCACCTCCTGGTCGTCTTTCCTTCGTTACTTTTTCAAGCATTTGAACGTACACAGCACATTGCCTATCTGTCTCGTTTATCTTGCTGAGTCTACTCTGGAAAGAAGGCCTTAGGAAAGCAGGGCAAAACAGAAAACAGAGCCAGGAACACTACATCTCTCTATAATGATACCAACTGACACTGACAACCCCTGTGCCAGCCCTGTCCAGGATGGGACATTCAACTCCTAACTGACTCTATGCACAGACTTTTGCTGGTTTCTCTACTACTTCCCACTTGTGGAAGAGGCCACGAATATCCTGAGACTGTCAGGCCTCTCTGAGGCTTGACTGAGCAAGAGGAACCTTGGCCAGAGCCCCTGGCTTTCCTGGATCATGTCTGTTCAGTGGTCAGGCAGACTGAGAACAGCATTGTGCTTTTGTCAAGCTAGAAGAAAGTGGTCCCAGTGAACCTGAGTCCCACGGGAAAATCACCTGGAAAGCCTTGGACAAAACAGTATCATGAAGGCTGTGTCTGAAAGTGGTGAGGAGTCTATACAATGGTCATGGAGGTTCAGCTTAATGCTTGTCACGTAATATACACTGGCCTTGGAATGACTGCTGTCCTTGTAAACAGTGTTGTAGAGTGTGAAACAGGTACTTTCAGGGTGCAGGAGGGATTCCAGTCACAGTGATGGGAGGAGAGTGAGGGCAGACTCGCTCAGGCTAGCCTCATCCCTCAGCATTGCCTCCTACACACATCTCCGAAGCACCAACAGCTCTGCTCCCCAAGTATGTATGAAGCCCCTGGTGGTAGTTTGTGCCCTCATTTTACAGGAGAGGGGGCAGGGAGGCATTTTACAGATGGGGACATGGGGGTATACGGGGATGGGGGAGGGCTTACTACAGCAGCCAGATAGCATCTCCCAGGGGAAGTGTCCTCAGAGCTTTGTCAGCATTCCTGATCTCTGGACTCCACATTGTGCTGATAAAATGTCATCCTGAGAGGTTCCAATTATGGAGAATCCAATGGCCTCCTGGGAATCTTGCTTCTGCAGACAGAAGGGGGTACGACGGCGGGGGGAGTTCTCCACACTGGCAGCTACTCTCCAAGTGCTTTCTGATGGCTTCCCCAGAATCGTGTGCCTGCCACAACCATGTAAATCTGCCTATGATTCAGCCCTGAGAACCCTGTGCCACCCTAGCTTGGGACCCCTCCTCTAAGATGTGGTGACTGGAATCAGACTGGTGTACAGGCAGAATTCATACTGACCTAGCTTCTCAGACATTTGTCAATCTAGCCGACCAGTCATGTTCACCACACACTCTTTCAATAAGAACTTACTGCAGTTTGGGGATGTGTCAGTCAACAAACAAGACAGTGGTGACTGGAGATGGCTTAACAGGTAAGATGCTTGCTTCACAAACATTAAGACCTGAGTTCAGATCCCTAGGACTTGCATAAAAATCAGGTGCAGAGGTGCATGTCTGCAACCCCAGCACCGCAGGGCAGAGACAGGTGAACCCCTGAAGCTCACTGGGCAGCCAGCATAGCCAATCAATGGACTCCAGGTTCAGTAAAGCATCTTGTCCCAAAATACAAGGTGGAGTGCAATAGAGAAAGGCACCTAACATAACCTCTGGGTTTCCTACACACACACACACACACACACACACACACACACACACACTAAAATGTAAAGGACAGAGTGGATCTTCATGGGGCTCTTGCACTTGTTACTTTGTTACTCTGCTTGCACTTGTTACTTTGTTACTTTGCTTGCACTTGTTACTTTGCACTGAAGAACTCCATTGGTGTGGGGCGGTTTTCCTGTGCTTTGTGGGACAGTGGCAGACTTTCTTTATCAACTAGATGTCAGTAGCAATTCCTCCTCCCTTTGTTAAGACTCCCCAAACTGACTTGCTATCCAATGTCTCTAAGAACAAAACCATTACCTGCTGTGAGCCACTGACCCAGGGACACACACTGATGTCTTCTCTCTCCTTTGCAGCTGGGCTGGCTTTCGGTTGTTATACCCCCGCCCCCCTTGAGGTTTACTTACTTTATTATTGGAGCACATCCTTAAGTAACTTCCTCAGAAAAGGTGTTGGGGTGGAGGTGGTGAAAGAAACGGTCCGATTCCTGGTAAAGCTCAAGTGTATCTTTCCCCTCCTTTTATCTTAACACTCTGCTGACTACTTGGCCACAGCATGGAGACTGAAGCTGATTTCCCCCTCATAATTTTATGGACTTTGTTCTACACCATTGCCCTATGGTCAGTGTGTCAGATGCCAGTGACATTGCTCATTTGGTGGTGACATCTTTCTGTTTGTTTTTCTCTGATTTCCAGAATCTGGGCTTCATCAGAAAGCCTGTATGTGTGTAGCATCTTCCGTTTGTCAGGCTGGGCACTCTGGGTACCTTGTGGTTTAAACACTTGTGTCCTCTTGCTCTCGGATCTCACTGCTTCCCCAGTTATCTCCCTGGAACACTACTGAGGAGAGGAGCCTCTTGGACAAATCTCTTCCTGCTTTCCTTTAGCTGCCTGCTTTGGGGAGTACTTGCACCTTAATTTTTATTTCCATGACCATATATTTATTTTTCAAGTGCTCAGTGTATTTGTTTCCAAACAACTGGATTCTTGGTTGCAACATCCCGAAACTTTCAGAGGTGTTGAAAACTATCGCCGGTCACCCTAACTAGCTCCTTTTCCTTCACTCAGTTTACCGTTTATCTATCACTTGTCTGACTGACTACCTACCAACTGTTAGGTTTCAAACCAGGACAAATGACTGAGGTGCCTGTCTAACACATCAAAGTGGACCTGGCCACCACTTTCTCCCTCATCCTTCATCTTGTTAGAGGATCCTCCTGACTGGTACACTCCACCCAGATCCCTGAACTCCCCAGCCCAAAAGGCTGGACTGTTCTTCCCTATATAACTCAATTATTTTGGTCACCTGCTGTCTTTTTACTTTGGGCCTCCTGGCTGCTGCACCTGGTTCCCCTCTCTTTTCCCTTTCCCCTCCCCACAAGGTACAGCTCAGCCTGGACATGTCCACTCTGGCCTCCCTCAGATGTCCTTGCCTTTGGCTATACTCTCCCACATATCTACAGTAACCTTCTTCTCCACCATACCCAAGGACGGTCATACTTTTTCTTTTTTTAATTCATCTGGTGCTGAAACTTAGGGACCGTCATGTCCAATCCATTTCTTTCCTTTCTATTTCTTTTTTTATCTATCATTTTACTATCATTTATCTATGTATCTATCTGTAAATATATTTATATATCTATGAACCTATCATCTACCTGTCTACCTACCTGCCTACCTATCGTCTATGTATCAATATATATAAATATGTATGTGTGTATGTGTGTGTATTATCTATCTATCTATCTATCTATCTATCTATCTATCTATCTATCTATCTATCACCTATCCTGTTGGCCCTGTCTTTTGAGAGCGAGATCTGAGCATTACAGTGGTACACATTGCTCACTAACTGGTGAGCTTATCTCATGACCAAGGACAAGGGCAGGCTTTTTCTTAAAAGACTCTGAAGTTCCAGGTTGCAGGGCAAGTCCACCTCAGCAGTTAGTGCAGCCCCAACAAGCAGAACTCCCCAGATGTGTACTGACCTTCAGCAAGTGCTCTTTCCTTGCCAAGGTCTCTTTCCTCTCTTATGAAGGGGGAGAGGGGTGCTGATCCCTGCCTGCCTAAAGAACTGTCCAAGTGACTAGGTGAAGGCCATTACAGCCTGCTGTGATACTTACACAATCAACATCGTGGTGGTCCATCCTTTTGTTTGAACTATTTAGAAGGTAGCTCCCTTTCCTTTTTCTCTCCCTCCCTCCCTCCCTCCCTCCCTCCCTCCCTCCCTCCCTCCCTCCCTCCTTTTCTCCTTCCCTCTCCTTGCCTTTCTCTCTGAGAAAAACTATCACTCAGCCTTTGTTTCTTTGGAAAACAAAACTAAGGGAAGTACCCAGAGCTGAGTGGCCCCTGCTCCCCTGCTGCAGGAGAAGGCTTGGCAGGGTTCTGGCTTCTCTGGGACTGCAGAATGGGAGGCTTTCTTACTCTGCGTTTGTTTAGTGCTTCGAACCCACCAGGAGGGCCGTGGGATCTCCAACTGAGCTTAATTGTTATTGATGTTTAGTGGGCCATAAAACCCCAATTTCCTGGCTGCACCCCCACCCCAGCCCTAAATGACCCATTTGCAGCAGCCTATAAACACGCGGGTCCCAGTTACATTCCCAAAGCCTGGAGGGGTTTCAAACATCAAAGTCTCTCCCCACCTTTTGCCTTGTTGGTTCTTTTGGCCTGCCCCATCTTATGGCCTCCTGGCCTGGCTTCTCCACTGAGCAGGGACCACAGCAGCAGAACTATGTCCCAGAAATGGCTGAGAGTCTATGCTGGAAGCCTGTGGTCTCAGGGGCCTGATGTGTGTGAGCACCTTCTATCTCTCCCCCCGGCCCCCCCCAGAGTTCCAGGGGACCTGTATGAGAATAAGGGGACACTGAGAGCCACTGACAACAGCAAAGTCCTCCCCAGACCAGGACTGGTAGAGGCTGCACCCCTTCACCCACACTTCCTGTCTGCACATGTGCCCCTTATACCCACGGCCTCCATAGTAGTCAGTCCTGTCTCAATCTTTCCCAACAGGTAGGAAGCTAGCGGCTACTTCAACAGACGACTGTCTAGGGACTCCTTGTGCTTCAACTGTCTCAGTGGCAAGCACCCCAAGGGGAGGGAGCACAAAGCCAACCAAGTAGGCCTGAACCAAGTGCTCCATGCCTGACCCTCTCTTCTCTGCTTTCCAGAGTCTCACTATGAAACCCAGATTGGTCTTAAACTCTCAATCCTCCTGCCTCAGCCTCCTGAGTGCTGGGATTACTTGATCTGTTCCATGTCTTCCTGAGGAGAAAAGATAAAGAGACCAGGCAAGGAGGAGCAAGGCCAGAGAGGACCCAGTGGATTGGAGCACAGCCTGGTGGCTTGAGTACTCTTTATTCCCTGTGCTATATATGTCTTTGGGGACACAATAAAGAGAAAGTCTGGGCAGGAAGTCAGGAATGACTCTGACCAAGCTGCATCTTTCTTTCTTTCTTTCTTTCTTTCTTTCTTTCTTTCTTTCTTTCTTTCTTCCTTCCTTCCTTCCTTCCTTCCTTCCTTTCTTTCTTTCTTTTCTTTTCTTTCTTTTTCTTTCCTTCTCTTTCTCCCTCCTCTCCCCCTTTAAGGGTTATTTATTTATTTATTTATTTATTTATTTATTTGTGTGTGTGTGTGTGTGTGTGTGTGTGTGTGTGTGTGTGTGTGTCTGTGTCTGTGTGTCTGTGTGTCTGTGTGTCTGTGTGTCTGTGTGTGTGCTGTGTTGTATTCATGGAAATCAGAGGACAATTTTTGGGAGCTGGTTCTCTCTTTATACCATATGAGCTCCATGGATTAAACCCAGGTTGTCAAGCTTGGAGACAAGCTCCTTCCCACACTGAGTTACTCACTGGCCTTTAGACAGCCATGGTCAGAGGCTCAGATCCCCTCTGTTAAGGAAGGTGTGGAGTTTCTAGTGTTTTTTGTGTCCAAGATGCTAACAAAGAATCCACAGTGACAAACACTGGGCTTTTTCGGTTTGCATTTTGGGGCAGATAATGGTTATAAGGGGTCTGAGGCTGTAGCTCTCACATGCAGGTCATGAGAGCCCTGCCATCTGGCTATGGTAGATATCAGATATTCGTCTACAGTTGGCAGAGTGGAGATCTTGCTCACACTGTTCTCCACGGCTTGCAGAGTACCTTCATTCTTTGGGAGTGTGGTGGTTTGAATATGCTTGGCCCAGGGAGTAGCACTATTAGGAGGTGTGACCTTGTTGGAGTAGGTATAGCCCTGTTGGAGGAAATGTGTCACTGTGGGAGTAGGCAGTGAGACCCTCCTCTTAACCACATGAGAGCCAGTCTTCTCCTAGAGATCTTCAGATGAAGATGTAGAACTCTTAGCTCCTCCTATACCATGCCGGCCTGAATGCTGCCTTGCTCCTGCCTTGATGATAATGGACTGAACCTCTGAATCTGTAAGCCAGCCCCAATTAAATGTTGTCCTTATAAGAGTTGCCTTGGTCATGGTGTGTCTTCACAGCAATGCAAACCCTAAGATAGAAGTTGGTACCAAGGATTGGGGTAGTGAGTTCTACTTTGCTTTAAGAAACAAGGCACAGGAAGCCATCCCAAGACAGTTTAATCAAACCATAGAGCTGTTAGCTTCACCATCCAGCCAACAAGACCCAGGCAGAATTAGTTTGAGGGCCGGTTAGGTCCGAGAACTCAATTGGGACTGAAATATTTTCTTTCATTCTCCCTTCATTTCCACATTTCCACTCACATCTGGAGTCCCATGCTGAATTGTATGGTTTCAAAGCAAAAGGGTTCTCTTTAACAACAGGCTTGTATACAGTTTCAGAGACAGTGTCTAGTTGGCTCAGCTTGGATGAAGACAGCTTCTCATAGGTTCAAAAGAAGTGGAGGTGAGGTTGGTCTGTTCAGAACCACAGCAGGTGGACGTGGCTCTCAGAGAAGGGTAGCTGGAGAGGGCCAGAGCTGACTAGGAAAAGGAAGTAGGGTGATGGTCTAGCCTCTCACCCAAAAAATCCTGGTTCTGCAAGTGGCCCTCTTGCCTTGGGCCTGAATCTACCTGACTCCGCAAGGACCAAGGGCAAAAGCAGTGGGTCACGGGAGTCTGTGGTGAGATGGATAACCAGGAGATGGGAGGAAAGCCCCCGGGGCTGAGGTGGGTAGCTCCACTTAAAGCCTCAGGTTTCCCAGCAATGAGGTATGCTGAGTCCCTAAGGCTGAGATTGCATTGCAGAGTCCTACATGGAGACCAAAGGAGACAGAACGTTTACAGAAGAGGAGGAGGTTCCTGCCAATGCTGAGCCCCACGGAAGTGGTCCCAGGATCTGAGCAGGGGCAGGAATGTGGGGCAAGTGGACAGTGCCACCAGACAGAAGAACGGGTAAGGCTGAGCAGGATCAGACCCCAGGGAATCTCAGAATCAAGAACAGCAGGAGTGGAGCCAGCTCCCTGCCAAACTACTTGATCTGGAACAAGTAACCATGACACGCTATCGAGAGGATCATGGCAGTCGGTCACATAGCATAAAAAGCAGGAGTTCTCCATGCTAATGAGGCATCTAGACAGGCCTGAATGTTCAGCCAGTGACCTTCCCCGCCTGAGCATCCCTTCCCAAAAAGGTATGTGATCCCTGGTTCACCTTGAGTAAGGTGTGTGTATTCAAATTTGTCAGCAGAGAAAGCAGTGTGGACAAGCCAGGACCTTCTCTTCATCAAGGATGGCGGGGGGGGGGGGGGGGGGGGGGGGAGGGACTTTGCTGTAAAGAGCCTCACCTAAATCTCCTGGAGAAGGCCTCTCTCCAGCCCCTCTGTACTCTTGGCACTTACTTTGAACAAAACTCAGTTCTGAATTCTGCCCTTTCCTTCCTGGTGGCACTTAAATGCCCTGAGGGGACCCTCAGACCCCTGTTTCCAACTCCCGAGCAGCCTTGGGTACCCGGGAGACTGGGAACCACAACAACCATCCCAGAGCCTGCTGTTCCCTTCCCGAGAAAACAAGGATTGAGAACCACCACAGACTGTGTTCTGCCTCCCCCAAACAGCTTGCCAGACATGCAGCTTGGCATAGGAACTCTGAGACAAGCAAGCCATTTCCCCCCTTCCCTATCTCTGCTTCCATGCTGGCATGTAGTTCGGCTTTGATAGGCTGAGATGGCTACTGAATAATTTCCCACTATGAATAAGCAGGCAGTTCTGTCAGAAACCATTCCTTCCCTTGCCACCAAGGACTCACAGTACCTTTGAAGTGACCTCTGGGCATCTGGAGTTGCAAGTGGTGGCTCTGTGCTTGAATGTCACACCTCTTTCTGACTCTATCTCCTGGTGCCTCGTCCTGTCATCCCTGTAGCCTTGTCCTAACAAGACAGTGAGCATCTCTGCTCTGGAAATCTGCTTTCCATAAGCACTTGCTTCTTGACTGTTCATTGAATAATCTGGAACTCACAAGGAAGCCCCGGGTGTCCTTTTTTTTTTTTTTTTTTTTTTTGCATTTTTGCATTTTTGCATTTTTTTAAAGATTTATTTTCATGTAAATGAGTACACTGCTGCTGTCTTCAGACCCACCAGAAGGGAACATCAGATTCCATTATAGATGGTCATAACCCACCATGTGGTTGCTGGGAATTGAACTCAGGATCTCTGGAAGAACAGACAGTGCTCTTAACAGCTGAGCCATCTCCAGCCCCCAGGCTGTCTTTGAATCCATGGCTATCCTCCTACTTTAGCTCCAGAATGCTGAGATTGAGCCACCATGAGTTACCATGCTAACTCTTTCAAAAACTTTAAAAGTTTGTTTTTCCCATTTAGGCCAATAGTTCATCTAAGTCACTGCTGGTCCTGTGTTTGTGGGAGGTGGACATCTGAGCACATCTTCTACAAGAAACACCAATGGTCAACGCGTCATGGATTGGCCACCGAACCCTTCCATACTGACCTGTAACGCTCCCTCTCGCAGTGAGGATCCTCGTGTGAGGATGTGCTTTTCTTCTGGTTCTGGACTCTGTTCTGTCTTGTTAGCCCGTGTGTCCACCCTTGCTCAGCAGCACACAATCTTCATCACGTTGGCTTCAAAGCAAGTCTTTCTGCCAGCCAAGACAAGAGCGCTATAGACTTCAATCCAATTGTCAAATTCGATGAAAAACCTTTTGGAGACTTTGGTCGGAATTAAATTAAATTTACAAATGGAATCGAGAGAACTAGGCATGGTTAGGAGTCCAGATTTTTCTCATCTACGAACACAACTTATCTCTCCATTACTGGGGCCTTTAATGCCTTGCAGTAAGTAAAACCTTACTCTCTGCTACATCAAAATCCTCCAACATCTTTTGTTAGATTCAGCCTTGGCTTATTTACTTTTATTGTTATATTTAAATGAAATATTACAACTTATTTTTTGCCCCAGGATGCTTTGATATAGACATGCATTTTGTCTTTGTTTACTGATGCTGCATGCAGTAGCCCAGCCCAGTTCTCTTAGGTCTGATAATTCGTTTGCAATGGAGGTGGTTTAGTTTCTTTCCATTTGGCTCCCCTCCCCATTACTGCATGGCTGGGACTCACTAGTCCACCTTAAGTGAAAATACAGCAGATATTTTCCATCCACCTTAAGGGAAAATATGGTATATATTTTCTCTGGATGTAATTTCTTTTAAGGAGAAGGCTTAGTCTTTCCATTCCTTTCTTTTCCTTTCAGTTTTAGGTTTTCATTTTCTTTAAGTGGCATGCTTTAGATTTTTTTCCTTTCAGTTTCTGTCCTTGCCTTGATTCTCTCTGAGAAGAAAAAGTTTCTAGGAACATTGAAAGAATAGTGGGTGAACACTGTGTACCTCATCTACATTATTAATGTTTCTTCTTTAACTCATTCTAGATGTATTTGTTTCTATTTTGTGTCTGTGAGTGCTTTGTCTTTGTGTGTGCTCACGTGCACCCTATGTGTGCTTACTGTCCTCCTTGGAGGTCGGAGGAGGACGCCGGATCCCCTGGAACTGTAGCTACAGATGGTCGTGAGTCACCATGTGGGGCCTAGGAATGAGCCGCATTTTCTCTGTACAAGCAGTAAGTGCTCTTGACTGCTGAGCCATCCCTCCAGACCACTGTTGACCTTCAGCGCCGTGCTACACGCTTCCATTTCTCTTTAACTACAACGGTTCCTTTCATCAAAGCACTGGAGAAAGCAAGAGACAAGCAAGTATCTACAACCTTCAGTCTGAAGCTTCCGAGACAAGGACTTTCTCACATAGCCTCCTTATCACAACCTAAGAACACTGATGTTAATTCAGTAACGCCTAAAGTACAGTTGATATACACCAGCAGCTGAGAATAGCACAAACCAAAACAAAACAAAACAAACTGGAATCCAACCATGTTTGCTCGCCGCACATGGCTAGTATGTCTCTTCGGTCTAGAAAGGCCACCCCACCCCCCTTGGCTGCTGACTAAATGAGCACTGCGCTGTGAACTTCATCAGTGCTGTCCTGCACAGCAGGGACTCACTGCAGTATAATATTCCATAGCATGGGACTCCGTCACAATGACCCCCCTGCCCCGACGCTGATGAGCAATGGTGGCCCCCAGGGTTTTGCCCCCAATTAGTTGAGCCAGTAATAGTGACCTCATATGTGTCTCTTGAGAAACGTGTGCTCACAGCTTGAAAAGGTCACTGGGTAAATGTGTGCTCGGCTTTAGTAGACAGGAAGTTTGTCAATAGTTTTTACAGGAATTCTCCTCGGAGCAATGGGTTAGTGCTCTGTTTGCTCCAGTGTGGATGGCTTACCTTGAGAGACTCTGGATTTATTGGATTGTCTTTATAATTGGAGGCTGGGTGGCCAAACAATGGCCATCTTTGGTTCAACAGTGGAGGGGTAGAGAACTTAGTAACTGCTCAGTTCAAGAAACTGGAAGCCTGAGAACCAGGGTGCCTTAGTCAGGGTTTCTATTGCTGTGATGAAACACCAAGACTGTGATCAATTTGGAGAGGAAAGGGTTTATTTCATTTACTCTTACTCTTTCCCATATCACAGAAGTGATATCTACCACTTAAGGAAGTCAGGATCGGAACTCAAACAGGGCAGGAACCTGGAGGCAGGAGCTTACGTAGAGGCCATGGAAGAGTGCTGCTTACTGGTTTGTTCCACATGGCTTACTCAGCTTGTTTTCTTATAGCACCTAGGACCACCTGCCCAGGGATGGTACCATCCACAATGAGCTGGTCCCTCTCACATCAATTATTGTGTTGTTCTCTAGAGGAAGGGAACTGAGAATGATTACACACACACACACACACACACACACACACACACACACACACACATTGTGGGCCTGCATTCAGTCCCACCTCTGGGGTGTGGGTGGAGCTGCAGAGCTGGGGAGACAGAAAATGGAGACTCCCTAGCATCCAGTCGCTGCTGGGGTGCTGCACAGAGAAGTTGAGAACAAAGCATGGGGGTCTACGGGCCCATGACAGGGCTGGGACCAGGCTCTCCCAAAATCCTGGACATCTAGGCGCTGCTCAGTTTCGAGGAGTTGGGAGCAGAATCTGGGACCTTCAGGCTGAGGATGGCAGCTAGCCCAGGCCAGGGGGAAATGGAAGCTCTGGCATAGCTCATTGGTGATTGTCCTTAGCTTGGGTGCGGTTGTCTAGAAGTGTAAAGAGGCCTTCTTCATGCTTCCCATGGCAGTTTTGATGGAAGAGACGGCCCATGTGTATCTGTAATGTTTATTGACTGTTCATAGTGGAAAATGGGTGCATACCAACTCCTCAGGGTGAACCAAAGATTAAAGACCTTTTGGAAAGACAAATATCAGGAGAGGGAAGCTTATTGGCTAAATTCTCAGGGCCTCTAGATACCTCATTAGCATGGAGAACTCTGTTCTGGGCTATATGATTGACATGGGAAGTGTGGTCCAGGACTCTGGCAGGGAGTAGGGAGGTGCCTACCATTTCAGGTGGGTGCCTAGGTGCCAGGGACTCTGAACCCACTCAACCTACCAAGTTTCCTGGCATGGTCCACTGTCCCACAACACATTTGGGATTTTATTAGAGTGGCTTTCAGTCTGTGGTCCAGCCAGTCCAAAAAATGTCTGTCTACCAACAGAATGTCCAAGAAGCCAATAGCCGTTCAGTCTGTGAGGCTGAATGTCTCAGCTGGTTCTCAGCATATGTTAGAATCCCAAAGTAGACTCTAATACCAGTGAAGGTATGAACTTTCTAGTAATTGTGAGGACAGGCAGACAAAGAGCAAGTGCTTCCTTCTTCCATGTTCTCTAAATAGGCTGCTACCAGAGGGTGTGGCCATACTTAATGTGAATCTTCCCACCTCAAAGGATGCTGATTTAAGTGACCCTTCCCACTTCAAATAATTCAATCAAGAGAAGTCCCTCACAGGTATACCCAGCTGCCTGAAGTTTTAGCTAATTCCAGACATAATCAAGGTGACAACCAAGGATAGTCATCACAATTATCAATTGTGAAAACACATGACAGGCTTGGCCTTGGGCCAATCATTTTCTGAAATCAAGTTCACTCTTCTTAAATGACTGGCTCTGGTTGTTAATATAAAAAGAGCCAGCATACAAGAGGAAGCAGTGAAGGAGCTCCTGTCTGAGGAGGAAATTCCTGGAGTTACTGGGGTAAGTTTGTGTTGAAAGATGAAGAATCTGGAGTGGGGTGTCCCTGGACAATTATAGCAGTAATAGGTGCATGCGCTCAAGAAAAATGGAGCCTGGGCTCTTTCCTTTCTGCTTCCTAATAGATGGTGCTACGCACATTCAGTGCATGTCTGTTCTCCCAGTTACTGTATCTTGCCTCAGTTTTCTCTGGAAATGCCTTGCTAGACACACATAGAGGAGTTAATCCAATCAAACCAACAATGATGCTTATCCATCACACTAACTAAGAGTTCGGCACCCTTCCACATGCCCAAGGCTCACGTTGGGAAAACTTACATCTCGTTAATTTTATATTGTCAGCTTGACACAACCTAAAGCCATCTGGGAAGAAGGAACCTCAACTGAAAAACTGCCTCTCCAGATTGGCTTGTGACAGGTCTGTGAGGGAATGTTTTGATAGACGATTGGTTTGGAGGGCTCAGCCCACAGTGGGCAGCACTACCCCTAAGCAGGTAGGCTTGGGCTGTATAAGAAAGCATGAGCAGAGTGAACCAGTAAGCAGAGTTGCTTCAAGGTTTATGCTTCAGGTCCTGCTGGAGTCCCTGGTCCAAATTCACTCATTGATAAACTATGGGCTGGAAGTGTAAGCTGAAATAAACCTTTTGTTCCCCTAAGTTGCTTTTGGTTGCAGTGTTTTTTATAGCAACAGAAAGCAAACTAAGACAACTTTATTAAGCCATATTTCTATGTAGTTATTATTGCCTAACTTGTAAGCAGTTGATAGTCTCTTTATCATTGATGACTAGCTTGATTCCACAGCTGTGTGAGGATGGGTTCTGAATGCTTCTAATATTTTACATTTTTTTGAAGTTTCTTTAAATAGCCCAGCAATATGGTATGTGAGTAAATATTCTATGTGCACTTGGAAAATGTGTGGATTTTTTCACTGTGACACTGTGATTGACAAGAGAAATGTGCATGTGCGTGCGTGTGCACATGTGCGTGTGTGTGTGTGTGTGTGTGTGTGTGTGTGTGTTAGTCTGCAAATCAGTTTCTGGCAGAGAACTCCTAAAACCCTTAGCAGTTCTCAAGCAATAGAAGTACTAGTAGAATTTCTGGTGCTGATATTAGCCCTCTGACCCAGTTCCAGGCACAGATCTCAGATCCTCTTGGGATTTCCTGGGTACTGAAGGCCAGCTTTGTCCTGAAAAGGTGACCATTTGTGGGCTCCTGAATGGGGCTGCATCAGCACATTGTCTTAGTTGCTGTTCTATTGTTGTGAAGAGATACCATGACTAAGACAATTTATAAAAGAAAGCACTTACCTAGGGACTTGCTTACAGTTTCAGAGGGTGAGTACATTATCATCATGGCAGGAAGCATGGCAGCAGGCAGGCCTGATGCTGTAGAAGTAGCTGAAGGCTCATATATGATCTGCTCTACAGGCAGAGATGGAGAGAAAGAAAGACAGAGACAGAGACAGAGACAGAGACACAGAGAGATAGAGAGACAGAGAATGACAGAGACAGAGAGACAGAGACAAACAGAGAGACAGAGAGACTTTACCTGGTGGACTTTGAAATCTCAAAGCTCACCTCCAGAGACACACATCCTCTGACAAGGCCACACCTCCTAATAAATGGTAAATGGTACCATTAACTGGGGATCAAGCACTCACCATGAACCTGGGGGACATTCTCATTCACATTACCACTACAAAGACCAAGGCATGATTAAAGGCTTGAGACCTTCCCCCCAACCCCTCACCTAGTCCATCACACCTGAGGGTGTTGACACAACCCTTGCCCCCCCCCCACTAAAGTCCAGACAGCCTTAAGTGGACAAATGTGCTCACATTACAGAAGGGGTGATACACCCCAAACACATGGAGCTACCAGGGCTTGTGTTCAGGACATTGCGGGACCTTGCCCCATGTGATAATTTTAACTTTTGGAAATGGTTAGGAGGGAAGGTCTTGTTGGAAAAGGTGTGTCACTGGGGTGTGAGCTTTGATTTTTCAAAAGACTCAAACTATTCTCTCTCTCTCTCTCTCTCTCTCTCTCTCTCTCTCTCTCTCTCTCTCTCTCCTTCCTACTTGCAGATCATATGTGAACACTCAGCTGTTTCTGTGCCCAGCTTTGCCTTGGTCATACTGTCTTGTCACTGCAATAGGAAAGTAACCAAGCCCCCCCTGTGGCTCTCCATCTAGCTGACCACTGTACTCATTACCAGGTCCCCTCCTTAATAAGCCAGTGCATATGTCCCCCTGATTTGGTGAGCCAGTCTGGCTAACTAATCTTTAAAGGGGATTGTGGGAGACTCCAATTTATAGTCAAGCTGGGGAGAAGTTGGGATGACTTATTCTTCATAACTCAGGCTTGAGGTGGGGGGGTGGGGCAGGTTTCTGCAGTCATTTGTGAGCTATGACCCAAAGTCCAGGTAGAGAGTTTTGGAATTAAACAGTCACCCTATGAGTGACTACTGGAGAAACCTTTGGTGTTTGAGGAAGCTTGTGTATATTTTGATATCTAGAATGTTCTTCAAAGTTGAGTGTAAAAGCATAAGAAAAGCTGTTTTGTGTTTGTTTTCCATCTCATATATGGTAACTGTCAGTTGTGTGTGTATACACATACACACACACACACACACACACACACCCATTAAAGTCTGCCTGGACTGTGAGTATGTTCCTGACCTATGTGGGCAACTCTGAGAGACCCAATTTCTAAATAAAATATAAAAAGAGGACTGGGTTCAGTGGCAGAACACTTTTCCTCGCATGGTCACAGCTCTGGATCTGTCCTTAATGTTATAGATTTTCAAGGGTGAGAGGACTTCTGATGATCCATATAAACTTGACCTGGGAACTAAGGTGCTAGACTGTCAATTGCTACCAAAAATCAACCTGAGACAGTGGCCCCAGGCACTTCATCTCACCTCAGTGAGGAATAAAGACACGGACAAAGGCGGGAGAGCACAGCTAAAGCAGGTTTTATTAATGAAAATTAAGAGAAAATGAGAGGACTCTGCTCCTGGTAACTGTGAGCCAAAGCAAACCTTCTTCCCTGAACTTGTCACAGTGATGAGAAAAGACACTAATATGGGGCCGTTCACTCTTCTGCATTGTATTTGATATTTTTAAAAAAGCATTGGTGACTCCATTAAATCTTTAACCCATCTGGACATTATTAGTGCACTGTGGATTCTATATGGAAAGGCTTACACTTTGTCCAGTCTAGGAGCAGGGCAATATTCAGTAACAACCTCTCTACGCCGAGACTCCAACTCTCACCCTCCCCTGAGCTACAGCATCACACCTCAGACACCAGTCTGTTGGAGGATGGTCTTCTAGGCCTGTGGTGTGCTTCTGTTTTGGCCTCTAAGGCAGGTTTATTTTGAGCATGGTACCTCGGGATCTAAGCTTGAGTGTGTTTGCTCAGGCAAAGCCCTCCTTGCTGAGGTTTCTCAGCATTTTCCCTGGCACTTCTTGAATATTTATCCTTCTGTCTGAAATTTAAGGTTGTTCTTCCTCTAACAAAGGAAGCTACATCTGTATGCAATTTGTTTTGTTCACTCAGAAGCATCTTTCTTTCCACCCTTTTCTTCGTTCTTGTGCCCCGGGGCGAGGAGTTGGGTTGTAGAGTTAGGATGCACTGTAAGTGCAGCAGACCCTTGGCGCCACAGTTCACCCAGTTAACATTTTACATGGAGAAAAAGGAAGTTCATTTCTCCTGAGATCACAGGGCAAGAGCATCCAGGGCTTTGAGTCCTTGTTTTCATGAGCCATGCCACAGAGTGATGAGGGTACCAGTGGACTCACTTCCGATGATGACTCTGGGTCCCTTCTTGGTCTGGAATTTTCTTGTTTGAGTGCCTGGGTCAGCAAATAAGTAGTGGAGAGGATAAAACACCAGCTTTAACACCTGTTGGGATGCAGATTTTATCTCAAAGCCTGAATCTGCTGTGTCCCGGGGTCCGGCATCCATAAATTTTTTTCCTTTGTCCAGCAGCTGTACGTGGGGGTGGGGGTAGGCTGTGCATGTGAGTACCAGGTCCCCCATATCACAGTGGGAGCCTTCAGAGATGAAAGCAGGGTCAGGCTATGCCTCCACCCCCATCTTGAATTGACAACATATTTGAAGAATGATGTCTGCTCAGGCCTGAAGCACGGATGAAAACATCAGACTCTTCCCTTGTCTCTGGGTCCTGCTGAGACTGAGTGTCCAAGGTCCAACAGGTACAGATCCACTGTAGCAAGGAGGGAGTGCTGTCAACATCTTGGGAGGTTAAAGTCGAAGGGATGAGGAAGGACCACTTCATTTGTCTCAGCTGGATAAAGAAGCCCTGTTCAGAACACACCCAGCTGAGGTGAGCTCTCTGGGATTGCCCTGGCAGTAAAGAGGGATATTGCTTAACAACGTTCTTGTGGAGATGTAAAACCTGGTGCTCTGGGGATCTGGGCAGCCCCCTTCTCCATCCCTCTGATTGCCTGAGAACAGGTGCCAGGAGGGTGAGCCTCCCTCTGTCTGCCGGGCCTGCTTCCTCTGGCTGCCCCACAACCCATGTGTTTGGTGAGTTTGTTACTCATCTCAGATGGAATCTCCCATTTCAGACTCGCATTTACCCTTCGTCAGGATGGATGGAAAGCTTGACTTGTATATCCAATCATTTCATTTCTTATTTCTCAAATTCATCTATCAAAGATTATATACCTCAGGGCCAGAGAGATGGCTCAACATGTAAGAAGACTGTCTGCTCTTTCAGGGGACCCGGGTTCAGTTCCAGCACCCATGTGAGATGGCTCATAACCACCTGTGACTCTGGCTCCAAAGGAGCCAATACCTTCTCTGGCCTCTGTGGAGACCAACTCATGAACACCTAAATTTAAAAAAAAAAATTAAAAAGATTACATTAGATCTTAGTCAGTTTTCCACCCAAACCAACAAGTCAGCCAACAAAACAAAAATGGAGGACTATTCTGTCATCTCAAACACTCAAGAGGCCAAGGCAGGACAAAGGCCGGTTCAAGGCCTGCCTTGACTGCAGAATGAGTCAAGGTCAGCCTGGATAACTTAGTGGAGGTGTACCTCAGTGGCACCAACACCTGCTCAGTATGTGTGAGACCTTGAACTGGGTCTCCAATGAGATCAACAGAACACAACAGTATTACTCACCAGGAAGAGTATGTTCAAAGTCGCTTCCGAGCCAACGGAAAAACAGAGTCTTGAAATTGCACTTTCTTCTTGACTTGAGGTCCTTTCTTCAGCTAGGTGAGCATATGTCTCTTTTCTTATTTGTTTTTTGTTTACTTATTTATTTACGTGTGTGTGTGTGTGTGTGTGTGTGTGTGTGTGCATGTGTAGAAGTCAGAGGGGCAGAAGTTCTTTCTTTCCATTCCAAGGTGGGTCCAGGAGCTCAAATTCAGGTCACCATGCTTGGGCAGTAAGCATGTGTGCCTGATGTGTCATCTCTCCAGCCCATAGTTTCCCTTAGATAAAACTCAGACTAGTCAAAGCTGGCCCCAGAGAAGGAGAGTCCCAGAAGCTAGCCAAGTACTGACGCCTGACCTTGGGAAGGCCTGGGGCTTTCCTGTTCTGTCAGTCTTGTTTCCAGTGGGGAACAATGGGGAAGAGAGCTCATTACAGGATCACAGGGCCGACTCAGCTCAGCCAGCCTGGACAACATGCAACAATAGCCGCCTTAGACTTCTCAATACAAACACTGCAGCTCTCGTCTTAACAGAAATAAGAACTAGTTTATTCTGGAGCCGTTTTGAGTGGCATGGGCCCAGGAGTATAGATTTAGTTTATCTCAAATTCCATGTTTCAATATGGAAGAGTTTCACTGAGTTTTATAGTTTTCATAATTCTAGGCAAGGGAACATCAGAGAGGAGGGGACAGGGAGACAGGGGAAGCTTTCTTATAGGCTCGAGATGCTGTCAAGTGGCCCCTTTGCTTTGGGATTGGTAGAAACCCCAATTGGTTGCCTGCTAAATTAATAGTCTTTAAGTTTTTGTTGTTGTTTTTGTTTTGTTAATTTATTACCACAAGGTGTTAGTTTTGATAAGAAATGAGCCAATTCAAGCCAGATTAGATTATATTAAATGCTGATTTGTTGGGAGGGTGCTCTTGGGCAGGTGAATTCACTGACTCCAAGGAAGGAGACCAGGGAAGTCACCATGGGAAGAAGGAGAGGGATCAGGAGGGGGAGAGGGAAGGGGAGGAGAAGGAGAGGGAGGGAGAGAAAGAGAGAGCATGCATAGAGATAGAAGGAAAGGAGAGGGGAGGAGAGGAGAGGAGAGAGAGGAAGGGAGGGAGGGAGGGAGGGAGAGAGAGAGAGAGAGAGAGAGAGAGAGAGAGAGAGAGAGAGAGAGAGACAAATGCTGCTGGATTATATAGGAAAGAGCCTCTGGGAGAAAGACAGTCCAGCCTCTGGGCTGGAAAGTTCAGGTTGGATGCAGGGTATGCCAGATAGAGACTGAGGGATGCTGGGAGAATCTGGAGGCCAGGTTTACTTTGATATGTAAAATATGCACCTTAGTCCCTTCCTTGTCCTGGGGTCCAAACCAAACATATTTCTACACCAGGTTTGGGAAATATCAAGGAATGGCTGTTCAAGCCCAAGATAAGCTAATTAACCTCTGGACAGACACCCTTCCAATCTCTCTACAGTACTAAAGTTCTAATCAGCCAATTAGTAGGCAGATTCCTTTCAGGAAGAAAGGGATTTCTCAACAATTCCCAACAAATTCCCAAAGGAATTTGTTCACAGCCTCCTCAGTCTCCCACAGACTCCTTATCTTCCTTCAGTGCCTTCACCGGCCTCCTGGCTCTCCTCATCTGTTCTCAGCCTCCCTCAGTCCTCTCCCCTCCCCTTCTCTCCCATCCCTCTCCCTCACTCTTTTCAGTCTCCCTCATTCTCCCTTGGTCTCCTTAACCTCTCTTGGCCTCCTCATCCTCCCTCATCCCCTCCATCACTCTTGGCCTCCTCATCCTCCATCATCCTCTTTGTCACACTAGGTCTCTCAGCTTTCTCAATGTCACTTGGTGTGCCTTGGCCCACACAGGCTCTCTCAGCCTCCATAGCCTCTGTCTCCCACAGCCTCCTCTGCTCCCTCATCCTTTGGCTTCCCTGAGCCTTGTCAGCTCTTTCAGTTTCCCTCAGCCTATTTGGACTTCCTCAACCTTCTTACACTCATCCTCCACTCAGTCCGTTCTCCCTTCTATTCTCCCTCCAACCGGATAACTGTGCCACTGGCCCTTGTGCATACCCAGCCCGGCTCACCCAGGAAAAACTGCCTTGCCTTTGAAATCTGATGCTAACATCATGGCTGAGGCCAACCTGGCTTTGGCTTGAGGTCCAGCAAGATGTCTCTGGGAGCCAGAGCCTCCTCTTCCCAGGTGGCCTCCTTTACAGCGTGTTTCCAGCACCTTCTGCCAGTAGCCAGCCTGAGCCTGCTTTTAATGGAGCAAAATAAAGGTTTTACTGCAGCTGCTGGTTTCTGTACAAAACTTGTTTGAGGCAGAGCGAGAATGTGACACATCTGGAAGCTGAAACAAGTTTGTTCAAGCTGGGCAATGCAGCCCAACAGGTCAGGGTACCCACCTGGGGACTTGTGGAGAAAGGGTGACCAATCTGCCTACCTGGTTCCTCTTCTTATGTCATGGAAGTTCCCAGAGCTGGCTCTCCAGTGCAGCCTCTGGATCTGTGGCATCTGCTCATGGTTATGTGCCTGGACCAGTGCTACCTAGGTAATGGGCTCACATCAATTTTGTGGTGAGCTGAATGGTAGCCACCACAGCTTGGTTTCAGGCCTGGGATGAGGGACTGAGGTAAATATTTTACATATCAAAGCAAACCAGGCCTCTAAGTTCTCCCAGTATGGTTAGTTCATACCTAGCATACCCTGCTCCAAACCCAGGGCCTGGGTTGCCCTTTTCTCAGAGGCTCTTCTCTATATAATCCAGACATTTCTGGCTGCCTCCTCCTCCTCCTCCTCCTCCTCCTCCTCCTCCTCCTCCTCCTCCTCCTCCTCCTCCTCCTCCTCCTCTTCCTCCTCCTCCTCCTCCTCTTCCTCCTCCTCCTCCTTCTTCTTGTCTCTCTCTGCAGGAGTGCCCTTTCTCTCTTTCTCTGTCCCCCTCCCCCACTTTTCTCCCCAAGGTGACTCCTTTGGCCTCAATCCTTGGGGTCAGTGAACTCAGTCCAGAGAGCAGCTTCCCAATAAACCTGCCTTTAATATAATCTAATCCGGCTTGAATTAGCTCATTTCAATAATAATGTGCTGATCATTGGAACCTATGAATGGGACTGTCCAGTTAGCTTTAAATACTCAACAGATACAAACTGAAAATTAAAAGCAACTAAGTAAGTAAGTAAATAAATAAATAAATAAAAGACAACGGAAAAAAAGAAAAGAAAGAAGGAAAAAAAAGAATTTGGGCCTGAGGTGAAGCAAACATGCAGAGGCTTTTATTCTGTCATTATTAAACATTACAATATGACAAATATTCACACTGTAATAAGGATCGTAACAAATTGGAGATGTTTTAAAGTATACAGGAGGCTGGGTGTGAGGGGGTCACATGCAGCTCTTTATGTAAGGAGCTGGTGTGTCTCAGATTTTGGTATCTGAGGGCTCCGGATACAACAGCCACCCCAGATCATGAGAGACAGTGGCACTTGGAGAAAGGGTCTTTGTGCTGTAATTAAGCATCTTAAATTCAGATTACCTTGAGTTATCTAGGTGGACCCTGTATCTAGTGACAAGTATCCTTACAAAAGCCTAGGAGACAGTGGTCCTGGGAGATAGAGAGGGAGGAACAGGCAGTGACTGGAATCTGCATACCGGATCTACCAGCAGCCAAGAGGCAAGGAAGGACCTCTGCCAGGCTCCCAGAGAGAAGTGACCCACACACAGGGTCTTGGGCTTCCAGTCTTAGCTCTGCCCTTGTCAGAATAGTAAGGACAAGCTGACAGAGTCAAATTCAAGTCCTCGCTAGGGCTTTCCAGACCCTGTAGCCTTGGCTAAATAGTTTTAACCTCCAAGGCTTTCAGTAATTCGAGTGAACAAGCTTAGGTTCCTGGTGAGGATGCTGAGAGATCATGTCCCTGTCCAGACGTATAAGACCATGTTACAGGCACCGCAGTTATCCTACTTCTGGCCCCTTAAGCATCTTTCCCTCCCAGTCTTGATCCAGCCCCTCAGCTCCTCCTTCTGGGGTCTTGGACCAGCTGCTGGAAAGCCTAGATGTCTTTCATCCTTCGGCCTGGTTGGGGTGAGGGGTGGGGGTGGGGAGATCGCTAGTGCTCAAGATTCCTCTTGCCCTCTCCTCTCTGCAGCCCTCCCCACGGTCGTTTCCCATTGTTCCTGTACTCTACCAGACTGCAAGCTCTGTTGGGGGCAACCACATCTGAGCTGCAATTGGCTTTACGAATATCTAATTAACATTTGCTGATTTAATGATTCCCTATAACTGGGTCTGGGGAAGAAACCTGATCCTGTGGTATTCTGGTTTTGTTTTGTTTTATTAGAAAAATAAGGATGTTGGAAATTTCTCAAATGCCACTCCTGTTCAGCAAATCTAAGAAGCAGTAAGGTGAGGCTCCACATGTGGACTCTTTCTGCCCCCTAGTGGGCAAAATGATAAATGGCACCTCATCATTTTTCCTGGTCTGTTCTGTACTCTGTTAAGAACACATAAATAGCTACCCACTGAAGCAGAGTAAAGCCAAAGAAAGGAAAATATTCAGCAGTCAAAAGACCATGCTTTCCTTTTGGTGGCATTCTGTGGGTCACAGAGTAGTTCAACATATCAGAAATGGTGATGGAGGGGCTTCAAACTCCTAGTGTTATAAAACACAACAGCAGACACACACACACTCACACACTCATGCACGCACATGCTAACCTACTCTAGATAATCTGTCACAGAGACTCTCTTCTCAGGTAATTCTACATTGTGTCAGGTTGAAAAACCAACACTATACTACCGAGAAACAAGGACATGAATCTGAGAGCCTCAAAGAAGTTCATTTCTAACCAAGATTCTTTGAGAAGATTCTGGAGTCTCTCTGTATCTCAACCACTTGTCTACAGAACCGGATGCTGGTCTACAGATGGCTCCATTCACACCTTTCCAGTTCTCTTCCTGAATCACAGAAATGGGAGCACTGAAGTCAGGTGCCTCCTCCTCCCTGGCAGCAGGGTGTGCCCATGACAGTTTCCATCAATCTCTATTCAAGACACTTTCTGGGAAACACTACTGCAGTGTTGGGCTTTCTGAGGAGATTGGGAGGAACCTTAAACATTCCGTCCTGTTATGGTTTGAGTTGGAAATATCCTCAATATCCACAGGCTCACATGTTTGAACTCTTGGTCCCCAGCTGCTGTGGGAGGTTGTGGAAATTTTGGGACATGGGGTCTGCCTGGAGGATGGAGGTCATGAATGTGAGCTTCTGACTGGCTTCTGAATCTGGCCCAAAGCTCCCTGTTCCCTGTTTCAACAAGATGTGAACATGTTCCCACTTTTACAGTTATCATGCCTTCCCTGGCCATGATAAAACTATCTAGTCTCAAGCTGTTTCTGTCACAGCGGTAAGAAAATGGGTCAGAAGCAGGGAACTTCCAAGAGAAGAGTCCTTTAGGGACCTGGGATAGGTGAAGACCCAGTTAGACTTAGCTGTCCAAGGCCATCTTGTGTCTTCTTGTTTCCCTGGTCCTCCTGGAATCCATAAGGTTCTCAAACTCCACAGATCTTCAGTGTGAGCATGCTGGTGGGGCCTCTGCTGTCTGCAGCCAAGGGCCTTGGCCTGCACCAGCTGTAGCACATTAGACTGGAAGACGGTCTGTGAGAGATCTTTATCTTATAGGAGCAGTCATTCTGTGTTGGTTGATAATTCTATGAAAAGAGCATTGTGTCTTCTCATGGTCAGTATGCAGAGGTTTTAAAGCCTGACAATTTCTCTCCACAGGGATGTGTTCAGGTGACATGTCCTCTCCTGAGAGGAAAACATGAAATCTAATTCCAGCAAACTCCTACTGCCAGGGTTGCCAAAGCTCCGCCAATGAAGGCTTCTTCCCCTTTTCTTGGCACCAATGGTGTTGGGGTATACATATTCCACCTCCAGTCTCATCTGCTAGGCAGCCAAGCATGATGAGTTGGCCTGACCTGTACCATGGCATCTAATTCTTCTGCACCTGCCTCATCTGCTCCACTGTCTCTCCACATCCTCTCCCCACGATGCTATGCTGCATCAGTTTCTCCAATCTCTTTGCTAATAGAGTCTCTCCCTGGGGTCCTGACAATGCACAGACCCCAGAACCTGAGTTCTAGTCCCGCCTCTCTGACCTGCTTGCTCTCACTCACATCTGAGGTTAGAACTCATGTTTGAAAGGGGCATTGTTTCTTTACTTTCAAGTGTTATTTTGTTTGGTTGTTTTTGTTTATTTGTCTTATTTTTCCCCTACTCTGTGACTTTTTGTGCAGCTCGAAAAAAAGGTGGTTTTTTTAAAAAACATTTAAAGGTGTTCTTTTTTTAAGAAAGGAAGACCTACTCTCTCAAATTGTATGTCTTACTAAATGTGTGGGGGTACTTAAAGACAAACATTCTCTGGGGCATGAAACAGAAAAGTGGGATGGACAGACAGACATTTGAACTCAGGAGGACAAGGCCACAATAACCACATTTGCAAGTTCATTTTTTGAAAAGGCAACTGTACTATGACTTTGTGAAAGCCAGAAAGGGGACGTGGAACAGAGTGGCGGCCAATGGGAAGGTGGCCTGCGATGCAGCCTCACAGGGTACAGGCCACCACCAAAGTCCAGTGTGTTTTGAGCTGTCCAGTCTAGCAAGATGAGAGACTCACACACCCTAGCAACCTGAAGTGAGCCTATTGCCTCCTGACAAGATGACAGCAGCCTGCGAGGTATAAAGAGTTGTTCCCCAGGGTGGGTGGAGTCTCATCTGTCTGTGTCCAATTGCAGTGCAGCTGAGGATCCCTAGAAAGCCATCCTGGATTTGCCAGAATTAGAATTTGCTGGACAAAGGCTGTTTCCAGGAAAGACTACCAGCAGGAGGAGAACTGGGTGGGACGAACACCTGGAGAACTGCCTGTGGTGCTGAGGCATTGTGTAAGATATGCAGGAAGGCTGGCATGCACTGGAACCTGAATCTACAGACCATGAAATGTGCTTTACCATGGGCAAGAATAAGAAGAAAGGCCAATAGGCTTGTTGAATGGTGATCGAAAAGTGGGCAGCTCTGACGTAAATGGTCACCAAGCTGTATTCCACAGGACCCTGTTTGAAGGCACGGAAACCATGAGTTGTTCATTAAAGGTTGGAAGGTTTAAGTAGAGAAGTGATTTGCAATTTAAGACGATTCTGATCGTGGTGGGGATGGTTGATTGTAACAGTGTTGCAAGGGCAGGATAGCAGGGAGCAAAATGAGTGCTGGAGGCCACGTGAGCCAGCAGGGCAGCCCGGGCTCTGAGGATGGAGCTGGCCATGAAAACATGCTTCCAGATACATCCTCAGAACTGCCGGTTGCAGGATGCAGTGCAAGAGCAACACCTGAGTAATGCTCAGGAGCCCCCTTGGGTGTCCCCTGGGAAGAGATGCTAGGCTGCATGTATTTCCCACATTAGAGGGAGGGATGTGTGTGTGTGTGTGTGTGTGTGTGTGTGTGTGTGTGTGTGTGTACTGAAGCTGTTAGACTTATCCCTCATCCTATAGAATACTGCATTAGGATCTAAAAGATTGAGCAGAATGGAGTGACACTGCCAGCCAGATTGACACAGGCTCACTTATGGCAGCAACGTATGGACATCTGCGCTTATGAAGCTTGCAGCATGCTCTGCACCCTCCACATGCTCTGTCCTTTAAGGAGTGTGAGCCTCAGAACGGCTGTAAGGTACAGGGACTCTATGAACCCTCAGTTTACAGAAAAGGGGAGGTCTGGGAGCAGAGGCAAGGTCTGACTACACCTAGGCTTAGCAACACCTGCTCTGGAATGGTAGGGGGCTGCAAGCCCTGGTTCATTTTCCTTTCTCTGACTTTACACGTGGAGACCCCAAGCAAAGCCTTGGCCATGCAGCAAATGACAATTCATAGGAATACTGTGCGTCGGTATTTGGGAACACAGCTGACAGGACTCTTTGGATCTACATCAGATGGTGATGGCAGCGGTCACCAGCACCAGGCAGGAGGCAGGCAGTGTGTAGATCTCTTTCCTTCTCTTGTTGTTACACTGTGGCTGCTCTTGTGAACGCAGAGCAAGGAGAAGCTTGAGATCCTTTCACGGGTCTTGCCTCTGCCATCCTTCCTCTTACTGGAAAGGAGGAGAGAAGAAAGAGCTAATGTTAACAGGGTGTAAAATCCAAACAGCAAGACACAGAGGGAGGGACAGCAGCTCCCTGGAGATTGCAAATGGCTAATGACATGGGGCCTAGAAGATGGCAGCCCTAGCTGGAGAGAAAAAGGAATGGAAGGAAGATCAACCCTGGACATAGACTAGAGGAAGCCGAGTTCTGTGGAATGCTGGCCTGTGCACCTCCTTGGGAGGGAAGCCTTATTCATTTGTTTCTCCAGTGTTGATATTTTTTAAGGATAGAGATATATGTTTGATTAACTTCCAGCAGAGAGAAGATGTGGGAAAAAGAAGTAACCTGCCCATCCCTAGAGGAGGGAGAAAGGAATATGGAGGAAGGAGAAGAGAGATGCCTGAGCAATATAGCCCCATCTCTGCCCAGTGTGTCCCTATCCAGTGTATGCCTGTCCAGTGTGTCCCTGTCCAGTATGTCCCAGTGTGTGCCTTCCCAGTGTGTCCCTGCCCAGTGTGTCCCAGTGTGTGCCTGCCCAGTGTGTGCCTGCCCAGTGTGTTCCTGCCTAGTATGTCCCAGTGTGTGTCTGCCCAGTGTGTCCCTGCCCAGTGTGTGTCTGCCCAGTGTGTACCTACCCAGTGTGTGCCTGCCCAGTGTATGCCTGTCCAGTGTGTGCCTGCCCAGTGTGTCCCTGCCCAGTGTGTTCCAGTGTGTGCCTGCCCAGTGTGTTCCAGTATGTTCCTGTCCAGTGTGTCCCTGCCCAGTGTGTCCCAGTGTGTGCCTACCCAGTGTGTCCCTGCCCAGTGTGTCCCTGCCCAGTATGTCCCAGTGTGTGCCTACCCAGTGTGTTCCTGCCCAGTGTGTGCCTGCCCAATGTATGCCTGTCCAGTGTGTCCCTGCCCAGTGTGTCCCTGCCCAGTGTGTCCCTGCCCAGTGTGCCCCTGCCCAGTGTGTCCCTGCCCAGTGTGCCCCTGCCCAGTGTGTTCCAGCCATGTTCTCTTCACTCACTGGGACTAGAGCAATACCATCTGGAGTCAACATCAAGCCACCCAAAAGCAATGATACAAAAGGAAAAAGCCTGGCTGGCTGGGCCCGAATTAGACACACAACTCAACCATGCCAGAAGGGAGTTGGATCAGCTGTTGCTAACTATGGAAACTGCTTTTCTGGGAAAGACAAACTTGTTAAGAAGTGAATAGTGGCCAAGCCTTAAACCAGGGGTCGGCAAGCTTAGCTGCAAAGGGCAGCTAGTGAATACTTAGCCTCCACTCTGAGGCTCTGGGTGGCTCTGCAGCTAGCCTGAGCAAGTAGCTAGACAGTCTCTACATGAGCAATTGTGGTTTTGTTCCAGTACAAATTTATTTAGAGACAATAAAATGTGAATTTCTCTATGAAAGGGGAAGAGCTAGAGTGGAAGATACATGTTATTAAGGATAAGTTTCCGAATTACACAGATATTCAGAGTGCACAAGAGACATAGGATTGTGGCATAACTTTTAATCTCAGCATTCAAGGAAGAGGCAGGCAGATCTTTCTGAGTTCAAGGCCGGCCTGGTCTACATAGAGTAGTGGTTCTCAACCTTCCTAATGCTGTGACCCTTTAATACAGTTCCTTGTGTTGTGGTGACTCCCAACCATGAAATTATTTCTTTGCTACTTCATACTTGTAATTTTGCTACTGTTATGACTCATAATGTAAATATCTGATATGCGGGATATCTGATATGTGACCCCCTGTGAAAAGATCACTTGACCCCCAAAGGGGTCATGACCAACAGGTTGAGAAACACTGACATAGAGTTCGAGGCCAGCCATGGCTACAAGACCCTGTCTCAAACACCATCACCACCACAACAGAACCCCCAAACAAAACAAAGCACCATGGACTTACTGAAGCAGGAGAAGACAAGCAGAGACTTAAACGTTAATTATTCTATGAGCAAAGGCCACATGGGCCATGTCATTCCAGTTGTGTCACATTTTGGGAAAGAGGGCTTCAGAGGCTGTAGAAAGATCAGTAGTTGCCTGGAGGGAGGGAGAGCGAGAGATGGATGGGTGTCTTCAGGGCAGTGAATCTATTCTATGCAATACTTTAATGGGGCAACAGATCATTACACACGTGTCAAAACTTAGAGAGTGTGCTGTTCAATAGTGAGCCCACAGTGAGCTCTAGACCGGTTAATAGCAGCGAGTCAGTATTAGCTCACTGACCGAGGACAGGGAACATCACTAATGCGAGGTGGTAATGATAGGAGGGGGCCAGGTGGGAGACAGGGGAAGGGGAGGGGGGAGGGAGAGGGGCATCTGAAAATTCTCTGTAATTTCTGCTCAATTTTTTTGGTAAGCTAGGGCTCATAAAGTCTGTTTAATTTAAAAAAGAAAGAAAAGCAAGGTGTGGTGGCTCACATCTGGAATCATACTACTCAAGAGGCCAAGACTGAAGGATTCAGGTAAGCCCAAGACTAGTCTGGGCAAAAAGTGAAATTTTGTGTCAAAAATAACAGCAAAACAAACAAAATGAAAGTTGGAGAGATGGCTCAGTGGTTAAGAGCACTGGCTGATCTTAGAGAGGACCTGGGTTCAATTCCCAACACACCCACAGTGGCTTATAACCATCTATAATCCCAACTCCAGTGCCAGGGGATTGGATGATGTCCTGGCCTCCATGAGCAGCAGCACACATGGTGCGCGGACATACACACAGGCAAAACACCCATCCACATAAAACCAAACCAAACCAACAAGCAAAACCTGCATAAGTGGTTCTGAGATGTGATTTACAACAAGATCTAAAGCTGAAGCAAAGCTTAAAATTTAAAATTAAAAAAATAAAAATTTATGGAGTAGGTTTTCTTTTCTTTACCTTAACTTTCTTTTGCAAATTAAATTGTCAGGTTAGGGCTGGAGCTACTCGAAGCCACTTCCTCTGTACCAGTCAATCCCCCTTTGCCCTTCCACAGCCACCTTATAAGAAATGACGAGCCCCACACCACAACGCTCTGTGAGTCTGGACTCTTCATCCATGCCCCGCCCCGTGTGCCCAAAGGAGCTTACCAAGCTCTTGGGGGCTCCAGGTGGCAGGCACAGCACAATGGACACAAATCCAACAAAGAGAGAACCTTTGTTGCTTTGTCTGTCCAGGTGACTGCTGAATCCTGTAAGGAGAAGGGGCCCTGCTTAGCCTCCTGAGTATTCCCATGCGGTGCAACTTCCTGTGGTGTCAGCAACTTTACAGAGAAACCTCCTCCCCAGAGGACAAGCTGCCTACAACTGAATAGTTTTAGGACCGGTGCTGTTTAGATTCAGGGGGAAAAAACAGCACTCAAGGTTATAAACACTGTGGTCCAAGTAAGCATTGTCCATTCATTCAACCGTCTTGTTTGAGACGTGTTTAGGGAAACGTGCATACTTTCTGCAAGCGACTTTGATGTTATTGGTTGTGTGGATGTTTCTTGACTCTCGGCCATCAGGAAAGACTGTCTAGAGCCAAGGTGGCGGGTTTTTTCCCGTTCTCTAGTGTACTGAATCTTCCGTTCTTATCCTTGCTCACTAAGGTGGACATTCAATCTGCCTGGCATTTAAAGTGGGACATTTGGTTAGGGTAGTGTGAGGAAGACAGCAGTCAACACCACTTGAAGTTTTCTTTTGTATCCACATGACCTGGAAAGTGCAGGGATCCTTCACCTCACACAAGGAAAAAGTTGGATCATTCCCCTTATGAGGACAGAGTATCTTTACACAGCACGTGTCTCTGGCCTGAATCACCCAGGCCGCCTGTCTGTCTTCACAGCCGAGTCAGATCTAGATGCAAGGGACCTGTGTTGACTGTAATCATCTTTTTCCATCTTCCTGATGCGTGGACACGTCTCCCTCCTGGAAGAGCCTTGGGAAATGCCACAGGAAGCTGGGTGAGGAGAAGGAGGGAGCCAGCTGGGATCACTCAAGCCAGCTGGAGGAGCAGCAATGGACAGAAAAGGAACTAAACATGGAAGGAAAACAGATGCACAGTAAGGGATGGAGTACAAGCCAGGAAAGGACACAGCTTACACTAACAAGGGGCAGCCAGACTGGCTAGCCCTTCTAGGAACTGACATAGCTTTTGGGATAGCACAGCTGCATGATCAGGGACAAGGCCCTAGTGCAGGGTCTAGCACTGCTAGATTCTAGCTTGTGGCCTGGGGTAAATGAAATGACCTACCTGTGTCTTCATTCCCCATTGAAAATGGTATCTTAGGGCATTAACTTCACTCAGGATCTCGTGAACATAGGTCTGTTCATCGCTTGTAGCCATGGTTGACGTATACAGCTGCCTTATAATCTAGATGGAAAGATGGGTGGCATTCTTGTTCTCTTCTGTTCCTATGAACACTGTTCAAAAGCAATTTAGGGGAAGAATGGGCTTTGTCTTATACTTCTAGGTCACAATCCATCACTGAGAGAAGTCAGGCAAGGCACTTAGAGTCAGGAACCAGAGACAGAAAACACAGAGATGCCACTGGCTGTTCTCTCTTTCTCTGTCTCTGTCTCTGTGTCTCTGTCTCTCTGTCTCTCTCTGTCTCTCTCTCTCTCTCTGGCTCATATTTTATTGGTTTTCTTATATAACCCACCACCTAGGGATGATGTCACCTATATTGGCCTGGACCCTCCCACAACAGACATGAATCAAGAAATTCATTCACAGACATGGCCACAGGCCAATATGACCTAGGCAATCCCTCAGTGAGACTATAAGCTGTGTCCAGTTGTCAGCTGACACTAGTAGGAAGGGTGGATTTACAAGTGAGGCAGTGCATGGCCAGACTATGAATTGTGAGTACATCTGCAGAACAGCAGGAGGAGCTGCCATTTGGTGACAGGGACAAGGCTCACATTTGGTGCTCATGGACATTGATAGCATCCATGTCACCGAGGCTCTGAGTGCCTGGGGTTTAGGACCATGACTTCATCTTGGGTCCTGCCTAGAGACCATTTCCCCCAAAGGGATGGGAAGCCAGAACTCGATGCCAAGGTAGTAAGAGGTTAACAATCCTAGAGTGTTTGAGCCAATGTGAGCAGGATGATCCCGTAGTTCACACTGGGCAAATGGAAACCATGATTTGAAGTTAGGCACACAGGCAGGGCAAAGAGGGTCCAAAGGAAGGAGGCCAGAGGGTCTCAGTCAGACCCAAGCAGGCACATGAAGCCTGCTCAGGCATTGGGAGAGTCCACCAGATGTGTGATAAAAGACTCTAAATTATCTCTATTAAAATTGCTCTCAGAATGTTTTAATCTCAAAAGTAATACTTTATCTCTGAAGAAATATTAGAATATTTAGAAAAGCAAACTAATGTGAGAGAAATTTTTAAAAAATCACACCCCAGATGTGTATTTTAAATGTGGTGGTCTGGAAGCACCCTGCTGCTGGCCAGTCATCTTCAAAACATTGGACATTGCTGTCAGCTGGGAGACCCTGGGCTACACCTCCTTGGGGATGTTCACAGATTTAAAAGATAACAGAAGAATCTTTGTACCAGCGGAAAAAAAGATTTGTTTATAAGGGACCCTGCTTTCCTAGAAGCATCCCAAGACTCACATTCCAGGGTAGTGATCTCACATGTCATAGTGGCCTGGTGACAACTCCATCTACAGGGATATATTTGATGGTAAGAACTTCTTCCTGGAGTCTTCTCCATAGAAAATGCTGGACCAAACACAAATGCTTCCCAGATTTTTATCCACACTGCCAAGCTCTGGAGGTTAGATGGCAAACCTGTGGTTTTTGGGTCCCAGAGCCACAAAACCAGCAAGAAGATGATAGTTGCCAACGGCAGACAACTCTAGCACATTTAACTGGTGCACATCTTAACCACCAGACCAGAGCAGCTGCAGCTCAGGAGTCCTGCCCTCACTATGCTTAAAACCCCTGCCACCCTGTGTTCTCCTTGTCACTCTTCCCTTTCGGTACTTTCCTACCTTGTAGGATCACAAATAGAAACTAAACAATCTGGCTGTGTGGATGGCTCTGTGGGTACAGGGCTTGCTGCACAAGTCTGAGGACATAAGGTCGGATTCAGGGGATTCAGGTAGACCTGAATCATTCAGGTAGATGCAGTAAACTGGGTCCTGAAATTGCAGAGACCCTACACTGTAGGGCCTACAAGGGGATGTGAGGCAGAGGAAAGGGGAATCACCGGAAGCTGGATAACCCACAAACTAGAGATCTCATCTCAGAAGAAACCCGTCTGAAAGAAAACAGAAGGCAGAACTGGCACTGAAGGTTGTCCTCTGACCTCTGACCTCTGACCTCCACACACATTCCTCTGCATTGGTGTCTGCACTCAACACACGTGAACACACATACACATTATATGTACTATGAAAGAAAAACTAAACTGAAGAGATATTTCTACTCTCCAGAGATACTCTTTACACTAAATACTTCCTGCTTTTCCCCCTAGAACGCAAAGTGTTTATTTATACATGCACTTTTGAAAACCGAATTGTGTACCACACACCACTGTAACTTATTTCCTCACTTGGCATTATACCATTAATATACTTTCCTATTAATCATTAATGTTTGTATACAATCCATCAAATGCATATACAGGGACTAATTCATCAGTTCCTGTTATTGACTATTTAGGCTACTTTCCAGTTCTTATTATCCTGAACAACTGTGTGAATTCCATCTCTGGAAGTATTTACCCACACCCTCAGTGACTTGCTGGGGTTATATAACTAAAGATAGAAGCATCTGATAAACAGGATGCTAACATTTTAGTAGTGACTGAAACCCCAGAGAAGGGACACACGATCTGCCTACATATCAAAGCCTTGTCAGTTGTGACAAGGTTGTGATTTGAGCATGCTCAGTCCTGACTCTTTTAAGTAAGTTGCTTGAAGGTCTGCTCTGAATTCTACTGGCTCTCCAGGACTCAGTGGATTGGTCTGATGAGAGAGAGGAAGGAGAGAGATGGAAAGGGGGCAGGGTGGCACCTCAAGGGAGGCAGCCATTAAATAACCATCTAGGCCACTGTACAACACCTCGGCTGAAATGTAGGTGCTGACACCCCAGTTATAAGCATGATTAGTCCAACATAAATTAAGTCTGGAACTTTACACTGTCTCTGTAGAGCCAGGCCAGGAAAGGTCACATGTCTGACAGACCTGCCCACCTGCTGGTTAAAGTTAAAGACCATGCAGAAGGTTGTTCTATGGAACCTCCCTCCTCCCACCAAAGAATTTCCTAGGATTCCTTCTAGGGGTGTTGCACTGCCTTCAATAGTTGATGTGAACATCTTAGGAAACTTGCTTCACAGGAGTGTGGGTGAATACAGAGGAGCCCCCCTGGCTGCCATTCAAATCCACCCCGGGCTTTGATTTTTTTTTTTTTTTGACCTATTTGTTTAAAATCTTTGAACCAAAGAGCTTGATTCATTTTGACACAACAGGATCATTGCTGAGAAACAGAGGAAGGTTTTAGTTGAGCCCTACAATGGTTTCTGCATTAAGCCTCACAAATGAAAGGCAGATTTAACTGGCTTTACTCAACCTTGACATCAAAGAAAGGAGAACGAAGGGGAAATACATATTAAAACACACAAAATCATCTTTCCATAAAGCCTGACATTTATGAACATAACTCAGAGGAAAACCTTAGAATTAATCTGGGGATTACAGTGATTTGAACACAGAATGGAGAACAGAGAAACAAACAAAGTGAAATGTATTGACATCTGAAGTCTGTTTTCATCGAACAATAAACAGCTTCAAAGAACACAAGGTTCTCTTAGCTATTGGCCATGCATTTTTCTCCCCATGGGCTCTGTGTAATTTTCATCATATACAATATATTAAAAATCCACTTTAGGATTTACCTGCACGAAATTGCAAAGGAAGAAAATATATTCTCAAAGCGGAATTGCAGATGTGTGCATCTGGCAACAGACACAAAGGAGGGAGGGGGGAGGGGAGTGGTTCAGCCAGCGATCTCTCTCCAAGGACTTGATGTTAATTTCAATTCACTTGCAAGCGGCTTTGTAAAGGATTATTCAGGAAAACAAATAACCAGGCCATTTGATAAGAAGGTAGTTGGGGAATTATTTTCCTGGAATTTTCATTAGAAGGCAGGCTGGTGAGTTTCTGATTCACCGGCAGCCTCAGCTTCTCATCTGGAAACTGGAAAGGGCAGCAAGCCCACCTCAATATGAACAGTGTGACTTGGTGAGCAAATGGGTCTCTGGTGCAGGACACACAAGGGGCACTCACTTAAAGAGGAGTCGCTTTTGAGCTGTATGTAGTGGCTCCCACCTACCCTCCCAACAGTAGGGAGGCTGGGGGAGCCTCGGCTGGTGGCTAGCCGGGCTTGCAGAGTGAATTCAAGGCGAGCTCAGGATACATTTATTTATTTATTTTATTGACATGGTTCAGGGCAAAAATGATTTTTAAATTACCTGTAACAATGTTACTAAGAGGTATAATACACTTTTCTAAAAGTTGTTCTTTTTCTTTAATTCTTCCACATCTACAGTGTAACCAAGTAATAAGCTGTGCTGGGTGTTTCAGATGGCAGAACTCAATCAATGACAGCTCTTTCACTGAGCGCTTACACACATCCAGAGCTTTATAGTGATAAAACAGTCCTCACAACACCCACCAGGCCGGCGGCGGCTGGCACCCAGCTTCATTTGCTATTGATAAAACTGAGACCAGTAGAAGTTAAATAGTTTTTCAAATGGCAGGAAACAGCAGGCGAGAGGAGCTAGGAGTGAACCATGGACTGGTTGGGAAACATGGGGTGGGTGGTTTGATATCCAGAGAGAGAGAGACAGAGAGATGAAACCATGTATGTGTGTGTGTGTGTGTGAGAGAGAGAGAGAGAGAGAGAGAGAGAGAGAGAGAGAGAGAGACAGACAGACAGACAGACAGACAGACAGAAAGACAGAGACAGAGAGACAGAGAGAGACAGAGACACACAGAAATAGACACAGAGAGATGAAACCGTGTGTGTGTGTGAGAGAGAGAGAGAGAGAGACAGAGAGAGAGACAGAGAGAGAGAGACAGAGACACACAGAAAAAGACACAGAGAGATGAAACCATGTGTGTGTGTGGGTGAGAGAGAGAGACAGAGAGCGAGACAGAGACACACAGAAATAGACACAGAGAGATGAAACCGTGTGTGTGAGAGAGAGACAGAGAGAGACAGAGAGACAGAGAACACGCAGAAATAGACACAGAGAGATGAAACTCTGTGTGTGTGTGTGTGTGTGTGAGAGAGAGAGAGAGAGAGAGAGAGAGAGAGAGAGAGAGATGGAGAGACAGAGAGAGAGAGACTGAAACTGCAGAACTGTAGGGGCTGAGAAATGCAGCCGTACAGGATTGTTGGCTGACTGGCTGCTGAAGCCAACAGCAGTTGATGCCAGTCTTGAGCACAGTGGCTGACTGGATGCTGACTTCCCTTCAACTGAACATGATCTGGATGACGCTTGCTTGCAGCTTAATTCATTCAAAGTCTACTGATTCAAATGTCAATCGTACATGAAAAAGATAACTTCACAGCAATAGCTAGATAGGTGTTCAAGCAACTGAGCACTGTACCTTCTTGGTTGTCATATGGAGCGAAACCACCATGGGGGCTAAGGATATTGCTTATGTTGCCTGCTTGTGGAAGGGTTAAACGGGACACCGAGCATCTAATACTTGGATACCTTCAGCATTCTGTATATTTAGTGCTTGGAGACAGATCTACCTGAGGATGAACACTCTGTAAGAGCTATTTACTGTTACTAAGCCCCAGTCATATGTCAGCTTCTAATGTCGTCACCAAACAGAGCAGCAGCTATGCATTTGTACATGACTAGGGTGACTAGAATATAAACGTAAGTATAAAAACTAAAGCAGCAGAGAGCTTTAAATTCTGAAAGGATCCGGGTACCAGTATATATCTGGCTGAATAAAAGAGATCACCACAGTTATTTCACTGTTACTTTTCAGTTGTCTTAAATGCGGCGGCGGCCACCAGGGAATGACACACATAGCTGCATCAAATTTCACTGTGCTGTGCTGCTCCAGATCTGAGCACAGCCCTGCACAGAAGGGGCTAAGCATGGAAATGCGCTCTCCATGTGCCTTGGTTTTAGGAGGCTATACAGATGTTACAGCAACCACGAGAACACGGCAGCAGCGCCAACCACAGGAAGAGTGTGCACACTAGATTTCTTAAGATAGGATCTTTGGAACATTTATTTATTTGTTGTTGTTGTTGTTGTTCTGTGTGCCTAAATATATGTATGTGTACAGGAAATGCTGCGCTCAGTAGAGGACATCTTTTAGAGTTAGAGTTATAAGTGGCTGTGAGCCACTCAATATGGGTTCTTCGTAAGAGCAGCAAATGCTCTTAACCACCAGGCCTGCAGATGAGATCTTTTGTTTATCGGGGACACTGTTAAGAGTGGGGAAAGGCACAGAGTAGACTTGATGGTTAGTTTTGTCAACGTAATACAAACTATAGTCACTTGGAAAGAGTGAACTTAACTGAGGGTTTCTCTTCATCAGAATGGCCTGTGGGCAAGACTGTGGGCTGTTTTCTTCATTAGTCTTGATGTTAGAGGGTACATCCCATGGAAGGGTGGTATCACCCTTGGGTAGATGGTCTGGATGGTATAAGAGAGCAGGGCGAGTAAGCCAATCAGCAGCATTCCTCTTTGGTCTTTGCTTCAGTTCCTGCCTCCAGGTTCCTGCCCTGACTTTCCTAGATGACACAGAGAGTAAGTGAAAACAAACTGTTGCTCTCTTCATGGGATTTATCACAGCAACAGAAAGCAAATTTGGACAACACATTTAGAAAAGATAATCACAATTTATCCAACATCGAGAAGCAGAGAGCAACAAATGCATGCTTCATGCTCAGTTCCTTTCCACTTTACAGAGTCCAGGATTCCCTGCTTAGTGAATTAAGACGGGTCTTCCTACATCAACTAATAAAATCAAGCTAATCTCTCACAGGCATCCCCAGAGGCTCATCTCCCAGGGGATTCTCGATCCTGTCAGTTGACAACTAACCCTGACCACTACAGATGGATGGGTTCATTACCCATCTCATCATTAGCTGGGTCACAGTCATATTGTGCGCTACCCAAAATATAACAATAATTTATTTTAGAATGCAACCATGAAAACTGTGAATTATAATTCTAGAAAAGATAATATCAAGTAGCCAACAAAGCATGACATGGAATATAATGCATAAACTTTTACAATGGCTGCAAGTCCCAAAGGCAGACGAGACAGAGAGGACTATGATTCTCAGTGGTGTTGGTAGGTACAGTGGTATAAGCACATAGGATGTATTTCCTTCACCGACAGTCCTAAAGCCTTCTCTATTTCTCCTCTCCCTACTAGCAAAGATGGGAAATCTAGCTTTAAAGCTCTTTCAAAATGGGTAAAATAATGAGGTATAGGGAAGAGGGCTTGGGCTCTGCCACACCAGGAGCGAAGGGCCATTGACTGAGCCATAGGGAGACCGCAGGATCAAAGCACTGTGAGCTTCAAAAATGGCAGCTACAGCAACTGACCTTTTGTAAGCGAACCTGTGGGTTCCTTGCAAGCTGCAGGGTGGTCCTTTGGAAGCAGAGAGCTCCTGCAGGGGTGTTGGCAAAAACAGACTGAAGTTAGCCACGAGTTGCTTTCACACTAAGACATGAAACAATTTCCCTTGGGAAAAGAAGCGGGTCTGTAACAAATGCGCCTGAAGAATGAGACTAGATCATGGGAAAATGGGAATTTGCAAAGCTTTGCTTGGGCCTTTGATATCCTGGTCTGCCCTAAATCTAAGAGATAAGAGCTATTCTAGTCTGTTTCTGAAGTTTCTCTGTAAATCTCTGCATGTGTGAAGCTCTGCTTCTAATTAGGGAAACTCAAGGGTGACTGTTGTTAGCATAAAACAGGAAACCCTTGGGGCGTGCTTTCTTTCTCTTTCCAAGCCAAGCTGCTCTTCTCTCTTTGCCTAACCCTGGGTCCTGACGATTTTATCCCCTTTACCCCATAAATAGAGAGAGTGTGTGTGTTTGTGTGTATGTGGGTATATGTATATGTCTGTATGTATGTTTATGTGTATATGTATATATGTGTGTGTGTGCGTGCATATGAGTGTATGCATATGTGTATTTATGTATATATGTGTGTGTATATATGTCTGTGTGTATATGTGTTATGTGTATATATGTGTGTGTATATGTGTATATATGTGTGTACGTGTGTGCGTGTGTGTGTGTGTGTGTGTGTGTGTGTGCGCAGAGCTTCAAGTGGCATTCCTGAGGAACTTTGTATTTTGAGACAGTCTCCCATTTCCTGGGGCTCACTGATTCAACTAAACTGGCGGGCCAGTGAGCCCCAGGGATTCTCTTGTCTCTGCCTCATGAGGGCTGGTATTACCAGTGTGTTGCCACATTTGGCATCTTTATGGGGTTTGGAGGGTCAGTTGCAGACTGTTATGCTTGTACATGGGGCCTTCCTAAACTGAGTCACCTCCCAGCCCTCGGAATGTTTAATAGCTTTATGACTTACTTCAAATTCATTCTTAAGTGCCTGTGAGACCTGAGTCCTTTAGTTTTTTTAAATTTAATTTGTGTGTGTGTGTGTCTGTGTGATTTTGTGTGTCTGTGTGATTTTATGTGTGCCTCGTATGTGCAGGTGCTCTCAGAAAACGGAAGGTCACCTGCTTGTGTGCTAGGAACCAAATCAGGTCCTCTTCAGAAGCAGTTGGTACTTGACTGAGAAGCTGTCTCTCAGCCATCTTACAAGAAGCCTCTTGAGTCATTTTTATGTAGTTAGTTTTTAAGTTTTAAGAACCTCTTTGTCTCTTTGTTTGTTCGGTTGTTTGTTTGTTTCTTCCTATGCAAACCATGCTCATTCTAGTGTCATTGGCCTTTGCTTTTGTATCTTGCTCAGAACCCAGTAGAAACAGCTATCCCAGGGCTCTGCTTCCAGACATGCTATGGCCTTCCCCTGATCGCTGTCTCGGGCTTTCTTCCAATACCATGCAGCTTGAGAGCACAGCTCAAGGTCAAGCTTACTGACTTTCCCCATGTTTTTCTCCTTTCTCAAAGTTCTATTCGCTACCCTAGCTTCTTCATCTTGCTATAAACATTGTAAAAACAACCGTATTCATGTCTACAAATATACTTCTGGGATTCGGGTAAGCAGCTTATTAATGTGTACAATGTAGGTGTGTATATATCCCAAGAAACATCACCTAGGGTGAACTTTGCAGCATCATCTTCTTTCTTTGTTCAGACTTTCTTTGATTTCTTCCAGCAATATTGTGTAGCTTCCAACATATAATCCCCAGATTTATCATATTTCTGCCTGAGCATTTTGTGTGTCAAGCTCACACATTCAGTCCGTGTTTTTTTCCCCCCCTGAGTTTCTTGAGATTTTTCAATGTAGGTAACTATGTAAAAACAAAGACAAGGGTTTTTGTTTTGGTTTATTTTGTTTGTTTTGATCTTCATGACTTTTTATTTCCTTTCCTTATTTTATTGCTTTGTGCAAGGTTCTAAGATTGTGTTGAATAAGAATGGTGAGAATGGACATCCTGTACATGCTCTGACCTTAGGGAGAAACACTCACTCTTACTTCATTACATGTGTTGTTACAGAGGCTGGAGAGATGGCTTAGCAGGTAAGCATCAATCATGAGGGAGTGTTGAGAAGTCAGTACTGAGATGACAAGCTAGGTATCACGTAAGTGCCTGTAACCCCAGCTTCAAGGGACCTAGAGCAGGAACATGAGAGAATACAAGAACTGATGGTTTTATCCATCTCCCACAGGGATTTCCCAGGTCCTGTTACTTAGTGGCTGGTGCTAGTGAGGACTCTGCCTCTGGAGATGCACCCGTCTCCATCTGTGGTGTCTCACTGCCTGTCTATACCAACCATTGCCAATGTTTTAGTATACCAGGAGGACCCAGAGAAGGCCTCTTCAAAAGCAGATTCCAGAGCCTTGGTCTGCAGGTGGATCCCACACTATTAGCATCTTGGTCGTCTGTAAGATGGGTGAGAGCATCAGAACTCCCTGGGATATGGAAACTTAGCTCTATAGCACGAATAAAGGTTCCATACTGATAGCAATGTACTAGATACTCACAAAAAGAAAATATGGTAAAAGTAGGATGAGTAAGGTAATGAATGACAGGATGTGGGAAATAGAGAGGGGTTTGGTGTCAGGACCAATGGGCAAGCTGGTTGTCACATGGTGCAGTTTCACCTTCTCTTTCTCGATCTCTAAGTACAGAAGGCCATTCTACCACTCTTATGGTTCCCCAGATTTCAGGCATTTAAATGTTACTGACAAGTCATTATATGGAGGCACACATGACTTTGCCTGTCTTTCTTCTTGCACCAAGGAAGAAAGTTTTAATGAGGAATTTTTTAGAGCAGGTTTCCCTGTGGGCATGTCTTAGGGGTGAGGTTGTCTTGATTGTTAACTGAAGTAGGAAAGACCCAACCCATTGTGAGTAGCGTCATTCCCTAGGCAAGGGGAACTGACGGTAGAAAGCTGGCCAAGTATTATAAGCAAAGATGTGTTTGTTCCCTCTTTACTCTTGAGTGTGGATGCGATGTGACCAGCTGCTGGAGTTGCTGCCTTGACTTACCTGAGGGGAGGGGCTGTAGCTTGGAATTATTAAGTCAAATAAACACTTCCTCCCCTTTTTATCAAGGTGTTTTAAAGCGACAGAAATGAAATTAGAAAAGCAGCTTTTCCTCAAGCCTTTGTTTCTTTGCCTTGCCACCTATCAGGAGGTAATTGTGGTTATTACCCAAGGATAAGATAACCTTGAGGTTGACAATAAACTCTAGGACTTGTAAGACACACAGTTTGTTCAGCAGTCAGTTTTAAAATGCTCTTTCCCCATGGTAACCTTCTGAGGCTGTCCTGTTAAACTTGAGAATTTCAACTAGAAAAGACCAAGTCCAAAATTGCCCAAATAAAGCATGCTCAATTGTAGGCGTGTACCAGGAACCAGCCAGCTGGCTGCCCCTGCTAGCCTCTTGAAGTCTCTTTTATAGGAGAGATGTGATGTCCACAGGGGCAAGAGAGTTAGAGGTTATACACTGTTAGGAAAATATAGTGAAAGGGAGGGAACGAGGGTAAGGAGACCCACCATAGGAATGGGGCTACAAGCAATTTACACCTGATCTAAGAAACAGGAGCTAATTTCCTAATTACAAATAGAAACGTTAACTTGCAAGAACTCAACATAGGACAACTTCTTAACTGTCTTAACTGCAGACAGAACCCTTAACCTGTAAGATAAATGATTCCTGGTTTGGTCTCCTGGTCCCCTCATTCTGCATCCATCCTACCAACCCCACTTCCTTCCTTCCTTCCTTCCTTCCTTCCTTCCTTCCTTCCTTTCTTTAAATCATCCTTTAAAAACAAACCAAGATCCCTTAACTGTGCTTGGACGCAGGGCGATTTAGCCATCAGCTGATTAACATCTTTGACTCTCTCCCATTGATATTTGATCAAACATATGTCTCTGTCCTTTGATATGTCTGTGAGACAGGGTCTCATATAGACCAAGATGGCCTCCAATTTAACAGTGCCTTGGATTCCTGCTCCTCCTGCCTCCATTTCCCACAGACTTGGACCGCAGGTGAGTGACACCATCACTTTGTGTGGTACCTGGAATTGAACTCATGGCTTCATGCAGAGTGTGCAAGCACTCTACCCACAGCCGCTCTACCCACAGCCGCTCTACCCACAGCCGCTCTACCCACAGCCGCGCTACCCACAGCCGCTCTACCCACAGCCGCGCTACCCACAGCCGCTCTACCCACAGCCGCGCTACCCACAGCCGCTCTACCCACAGCCGCTCTACCCACGGCGGCTCTACCCACAGCCCCAGATCCTCTCTACCATTAAAACAAAACAAGACACAACACAGTCGTGCGTCTCATCCACATGGCTTCTATCAAAAAGGAGCGCATACTCACGGGAGCGCAGCCACTTCGTGCGTCCCGTCCCCTGTTTTCTGACTCTTAGTGGCACTGCCCTCTCTTGTGCTTCATTTAAGTTTGTGGGCTTCTCCTTCCTCTTGCTGCTCCTTCTCCTCTTCTTCTCCTTCCTCCTCACAATGGTTTCCAAGAACACAAAAATCCATGGGTAATGTTGCCGGTAAGGGATTGTATTGAGTGACCAAGGAGAAAGCAAAATCAGAAGGAATCTAGGACATCAACAATGGAAACTAGTCAGCTCATTACTCAGGCCACTCAGGCCACTCAGGCACATTCCTTCCCTCCATAGCTTCACTCCTGCACAGGAAAGTGACAGAAGCCATTAAAGCAGCGGTCCTCAACCTTCCTAATGCTGCAACCCTTTAATACCCTTCCTCATGCTGTGGTTATCCTCAACCATAAAATTATTTTCATAACTGTAATTTTGCTACTGTTATGAACCGTAATGTAAATATCTGTGTTTTCCAGTGGTTTTAGATGACCCCTGTGAAAGGGTCATTCCACCTCCCCAGGAGTCATAACCCATAGCCTGAGTACTGCTGCAGTAAAAGGATCTGCCTCACTGAAGACGGTAAGGCTCACAAAAAATTGGGAAGGGTCTATATCAGATATGGAGAAACTTGTAGAGAACTGGATTGAAGAGAAGACCCACTGACCCACAGGCCCCTTCCCCTTCTCTCTTTGATCAATGAAAACGGTCAAAGTAAAAAGTATGCCTGCAGTATTGCAGGAGAAATGGACCCCAGTGAAGACACTAAGCTCAAGGCTAGCTCTGCAGGGACAAGAGTCAGTAGTTGTTATCCATCAGGCTCTGTGGGATTGGGTGTGTGTGTGTGAGTGGCAGTGTGGAGGGCACTCAGTGTTATTGGTAAAATGATTACAGAGAACAACTAACAACTCCCAGATACAATCCCCAGGCAGCCCAGGCCTTTGCGAGCTCATCCATCCTTGTTGACAACACTCATGAAATTGCCCAAGAGCACACAGGATTCTTAGAACTGTCTCTGTTGTTAGCCCCACAGGATTTTAATTAAAAAAAAAAAAAAAACAAAAAAAAAACAAAAACATTAGCATCTTCTTTCTACTACAGCGCTGCTCATTCTTTCACAGACAATTTCCTGGAAGACTTTTAGATGCTCATTTGTCCCCATTTTCTCACCCTCCCTCATCTCACCCAGGGCAGCTTTTCTTCCTACCTCCAGTGAGTGAGCTCTGGCTGATGTGTCCATGATGTCTCCTCGTCTCCATCTCCCTGTGTTCTCAGCACAGTGGCCCAGGTGCCTACTCCTTGATGCTTTCTTGTCTTGCTCTCACTATGCCATTTCTTCCTATGGTGGCTGGATCTTCCTCTCCTTGTAGATTTACTTATTTTTTAATCTTATGTGTATGAGTTTTGCCTGCACACGTGTCTGTGCACCGTGTGCGTGCCTGGTGCCTGCAGAAGTCAGCATCCCTGAAAGTGGAGATGCAAATAGTTAGGCATTGCCATGTGGGTGCTGGAAACTGAACCTGGGCCCCCCTGCAGAGAGCAGCAAGGGCCCTTAATCAGGAGCCTTCTCTCCAGCACTCTTCTTCCTCTCCTTTTAAGTGGGGGAGCTCTTGATGCTCTGTCTTAGGCCTGTTTCCCAAAGAGTGCTTTCTCCCTTGCTCCACTCCATCTTTGTGCTTTAATCTAAGACAGGCTTCTAGCTCAAGCCTTTCATTAAAAGCTCCAAGGTATCCCATTGGCACCTGTTGGTCCTTCAGGCTGAATGTCTCTAAAAACCAAACTGTTCCTACAATCAGCATTTGCAGGTTTTGTGTGTGTGTGTGGGGGGGGGGCTGTGCCAACCCCAACATTCATGTAGCTGTCTATCTAGAACCTTTGCAATTGCCCCTGCTCATTCACAACCCCCTTCTCAGCCATTTCTCTACCTCTTCCTTTCATATTCTCCAGTGTGGCCCTAATTCGAATAACTTCCGGGGGGGGGGGGGGAGGCATACCATGTTGAAGACATTCTGTAAGTCCTAATGTCTGAACTTCGTGATTATAGAAAATGAGATGGTTGCAGACCAGAACTAAATTATTCTGGGCTGTTTTTAATCCCCTGAAAAAGCCATTCATTGTGTCATGTGTTATAAAAAGAAAGAAAGAAAGAACCAGGAATATGTTTGGTAGAGGTGTGGACTGGTGAGGTGGAAGGGGTACCTCTGTGCACCCATGCTGAGATACCCCTTCCCCCTGAGGTACCAGCCATAGGATGGATACAGTATGAAATACAGTTTATTTATGGCATGATGAGGGGAGTTGAGGGAGTAGAGACAGAGAAAGGGAGAGAGAGAGAGAGAGAGAGAGAGAGAGAGAGAGAGAGAGAGAGAGAAAGAGAGAGAGAGGCCAGCCATGAGCACATGGAAGTGGTGTTAATGGGGAGAGAAGGGACAGAGAGGATAAGAGGGTAAGAGAGTAAGAGAGTGAAGAGGGGGCAAATAGCCCCTTTTATACTGAGTCAGGCATACCTGGCTATTGCCAGGTAACTGTGGGGCAGAACCTAGAAAGAATGCTAATACATTAATACCATTCTGTCTGACTTAACATCTCTGTAATTGTCAAAAGCTGTCTTCTTAACTGAGTTCCACCAATCCACAAGTTAAGAAGGTCATCCGATATCATCTGAAACCTATAGGTGAAACGTCCCAGCTTTCCTGTCCTATGGCTTTCTTTGTTTTGTAACTAATACAGTCTCAGGTGACCACTTTCATAATGAATCATGTCTTTTGGGGCAACCTGACTCTGTCCATGTTTCTGGGCCATACACATTCATATTTGGTTCAAGAATGGTGAGGGCTATGTTTCTCCTTGTCATGGCCAAAGCCAGACAAGCTTCCTTTAAGATGCTTCATGTGCATTTATGTGCTCCATGCTCAGCCTTCCCAGTGCTCCCTGCTGGATGCTGCCCACTCCCACTTCATGGCTTATCCTGCAGTTTCCACTGCCAGGAAACTTAATGGTTGGCCCATCTTGTTCCCTGACTTCTGGGTCAGAGCACATAGTGGGGCCACAGTAAACACTCTGTGTCCAGGTAGAGGAAGGGTGATTGATGGTAGGAAAGCAGAGGAAGAAGTGGGTCAGCCCATTCTCTTTGCTCCAATGCAGAGCCTGAAGGTTGAGATCTTACCCATCACTCACAACATGGTGGCTACCTGACCCAAGATGGCTTTTGGTTCCCACATAAAATTTCTCTCACTTTTTGGCTTGTCCTAGTGCCCTCTAGAAATTAAGAGATGGATGTGAGCATTTTGTCTAGACATACTGGAGTTCTCTGCCCCCTTCATCTTCTTTACTTTTACCTTGTCTGGAATGTAGACGGAGTGAGGGACTGGTGGTGAGGCAGAAGAGAGAAACAACAAGGAAGGTGTCCAGAGAAAGATTCCCTGAGCTCAGGATGAGAACTATGCAGACACAGATGCAGCAAGGTACAGTCACTACTGTGTCAGGCCATCATGGTCATCCAGGGCCTTGACATCCACAGAACTACTCTCTTCTCTATTTAGATTTAGTTGAACTAGACCCAGCCACTTTGTTATCTGGCAACTTCCTGTATCTGGATCTACATCCAAGAAGAATGTCATTACTGGATAATGCCTATTGTATCACACATCTTTTTGCTCTTTTATTGAAACGGCAGGCAAATCCAAGTACAAACAGTGTTGCTAACAGCTGAAAAGTCTATAGAGGCCAGAGAATTTTCATTTTAAAATGAAAACCTTAAAAATTCATTGAAAGAACTTAAGGGTGCTGACATTGACACAGATCTCACTGGAACTGAAATCTGTGCCTTAGAGGATAAGAAAGACCGTTACCAGGAACTAGGGAGATGGCTCAGTGGCTACAGTACTCTGCACTAGTGTGAGGACCAAAGTTCAGACCCCTAAAAATCTGCATAAATACCAGGTGGAGGCAGTAGCCTGTTGCAATCCTAGCCCGAGAGGACAGAGGCAAAGTGTTACAGTCAACAAAGCTGAAAGGAGTTCAGATCTGAAGAGTGCTTTGACATCAGACATGGAGATACAGAGTTCTGAGTTTACCCTGCTGGTTTTAGGTCTAGTGTTGGTTCAATATTTCCTCACTTGGCTCCCTTTCCTTCCTGTGCCATTGTATGGAAAGTATGTGATCTGCTTTTTGATTTTTACAGGGAGGTTCAGAGATGTTATTGTCATCATCTCAGAAGAGGCTTTAGATGTTGAAATTAAAGAGTTGAGACTGTGATAGACCAGTGAGAACTTTTGAAGTTGGACTGAATGCATTTTTGCATTATGATATGACTATAAGCCTATGGGGGCTAGGGAGTGGAATAAGGCGGTTTGAATAAGAATGGCCCCCATGGGCTCATATAATTGAATGATTAGGTTCCTTCCGATCTGGGCCTGAGCACTGAGCAGATCCTGGGCAGCACCTCTGCCCCCAATCTCTAAGAACCCAGAGGAAGCAGGGCTCCCAGGTGCTCTAACCCTGGCATTATCTTAGATAAGCAGACAGCAACACCCGACCCAAACAGGGAGTAACTGGGACCCACTAGGACCCAGGAACTCACTCCTGGCCTGGAGCACTGAGCAAATTTTGGGCCCCAGCTCTTACCCCAGTAGTAACACCCACCTGACACAGTTCTGAAAAAAACAAGAAAATAGGAAAGACAGGCTCCAGTCAGAGACAGGGCAGGTAGCACTAAGGAGATCTAGATGGCAAAAGGCAAGCGCAAGAACATAAGCATCAGCAACCCAGGGTACTTGGCATCAGTAGAACCTACTTCTCCCACACAAGAAAGTCCTGAATTCCCCATAGTACTAGGAAAACAAGATGTAGATTTAAAATCACTTCTAATGATGATGATAGAGGACTTTAAGAAAAACATAAATAACACTGTCAAAGAATTTGAGAAGAACACAGGTAGACAGGTAGAAGCCCTTAAAGAGGAAACACAAAAATCCCTTAAAGAACTACAAGAGAATACAACCAAACATGTGAAGGAATTGAACAAAACCATCCAGGACATAAAAATGGAAGTAGAAACAATCAAGAAATGACAAAGGGAGACTACCCTGGAGATAGAAAACCTAGGAAAGAAATCAGGAGTCACAGATGCAAGCATCACCAACAGAATACAAATAGAAGAAAGAATCTCAGGTGCAGAAGATACCATAGAAAATATTGACACAACTGTCAAAGAAAATGCAAAATACAAAAAGTTCTTAACACAAAACATCCAGGAAATCCAGGACACAATGAGAAGACCAAACCTAAGGATAAGATGGTATAGATGAGAGTGAAGATTCCCAACTTAAAGGACCAATAAATATCTTCAACAAAATTATAGAAGAAAACTTCCCTAATCTAAAAAACGAGATGCCCATAAACATACAAGAAGCCTATAGAATGCCAAATAGACTAGACCAGAAAAGAAATACCTCCCTTCACATAATAATCAAAACACCAAGTGCACAAAACAAAGAAAGAATATTAAATGCAGTAAGGGAAAAGGGCCAAGTAACATATAAAGGCAGACCTATCAGAATTACACCAGACTTCTCACTGATACCATAAAAGCTAAAAGATGCTGGGCAGATGTCATACAGATCCTAAGAGAACACAAATGCCAGCCCAGGCTACTATACCCAGCAAAACACTCAATTACCATAGATGGAGAAACCAAGATATTCCATGACAAAACCAAAATTACACAATATCTTTCCATAAACCCAGCATTACAAAGGATAATAGCAGGAAAGCTTCAATACAAGGAGGGAAATTATACCCTAGAAAGAGCAAGAAAGTAATCCTCTTCCAACAAATCCAAAAGAAGATAGCCACACAAAGATAATTTCACCTCTAATAACAAAAATAACAAGAAGCAACAATCACTGTTCCTTAACATCTGTTAACATCAATGGACTCAATCCCCCAATTAAAACACATAGGCTAATGGACTGGATACATAAACAGGGCCCAGCATTTTGCTGCATACAGGAAACCCACCTCAGTGACAAAGACAGACTCTACCTTAGAGTAAAAGGCTAGAAAACATTTTTTCAAGCAAATGGCCCTAAGAAACAAACTGGAGTAGCCATTCTAAAATCTCCAGCCTGAGAACACAAAGGGAGGGACTCATGGCTCCACCTGTATAGGTAGTTGAGGGTGGACTTGCCAGGCATCAGTGGAAGTGGACAGCCTAGGTACCTGAAAGTTTGGATTTCCTAGTGTTGGGGAATTTCAAGAGCAGGGAGGTGGGAATGAGAGGATGGTGGGAGCACACCCTCATAGTAATTGGAGGAGGGGGGATGGGGTAAGGGGTTAGGCATCAGTGGAAGTAGAAGGCCTTGGTGCCTGAAAGTTTGGATTCCCTAGTGTTGGGGAATTTCAAGAGCAGGGAGGTGAAAATGGGAGGATGGTGGTAGTACACCCTCATAGAAACTCCCAGAATTATATGGATTAGACATGACAGAGGCAGGCCGCCAGAAGACTAGATTCCAGAAGACGCCAGAAGATAGGTTCCAGAATTTAAACAAACAATTATCTTGATACTAAAATTTGTTTTGAGAATTGTATATTGCAGAATACACAGCCTTGGTGTATCTACTCATCAGGCAAGCTGAGCAGACCTGCTCAAACCTCTGATGTCCTGGAATTCCAGCTGGATGCAGTGAAGACACAGTGTCAGAGGCTTATCAATTTACTCTTCTCCCTGCCCCTCTTCTAATATCTCAACACCCATAATCAGCCTGAAGAAGTTAATGAAGAGTCGGCACCCCTATTCCCTGGGCTTGGGGACTGAGGTGGCTAATATTGGGCTGTCTTTCTAGGGAAAAGTGATGGTTTTGTTGGAACAGGGAGGATTAGCTAGGATTTATTGCATAGCCATAACCTATTGGTAGAAATATCTATAATTGTTATTAAGATAAAGCTATAATTTCTTAAATGGTACAAAATTTACTTTGATTTCAAATTTAAGGTTTTCATTGGTATCAGCTTCTTATTGATATAAAAGTGAGATTAATATTGTTACTCTCATAGGCATTGTGCCTATATAACACATTTAGGAATACAAGGCTTAGACCCAGTCCTTCTTTAACTTTTTAAACTGATTTGAGATGGTTAGCCTGTGAGTTAAGGGCCTATAGCAAATTCATGGCTCGAAGTTTATTATTAGAGTGTTTTTTATATTTTATTTAGCCGAGAGGAGTTAACAAACAATAGTCCAGATTGCCTTATGTGAATAGTTGGTTTTCAAAATGTCAGAAGTCCACAGAATTGACGTTACAAACATTTCTGTATTAATGTCCATTTTGATTAGAGACCTATCTGATCCTGACAGCTTCCTGTCTTGGATTCTAAGAAGAAATTGAGCATCTTTGGAGTTACTCCAGTTACTGGAGTTTTGGTGAGACAGCCACTAGGCAAGAATTGCCTCTTTTTCATCTACAGACAAATTACTGTCCAGAAAAGGACACACTTGTGGAATAGTCGACTGATTATATCTGCCAAGACAGAGTAATCAGCCCTTAATAATTCTGCATCACTAGGTCTGTCAGATGATCCTGGGACAGAAGGCTGAAGATTGGATGCTCCAACGTTTTGTAGTATAGGGACTGTCCAGGTGTTCAGTGGTCTCTATAATTTGGCTAAGTTTTAGAAGCTATGCTTTGTGCTTCCCATAATTTCAGTTAACTCAGTCATTCTGGACTTCTGATGGGTTGAAGACTTATAGTCTCATAGCCAATCCCGGCTATTTACTTTGAGAGAAAAGGTTTGAGAGGATGGTTTTCAGCTGACATTCATTCTAAAGCCAAGAAAAAAAAATCCAGGTTCAGAATTAAGTCTTTTATTTAGGAGGGACAACAGAGGTTCTGTTTAGTCAACAAAATGATGGACTGGGTATTAGGTCTATCTTGTATCTTACTGACACAAATTGGTATAGTTATGCTCTAATTGTATTCTAAGAGAAGTTTTATTTTAACAGGAAGGGTGATATGTAGGAGGAGCTAAAGTGGGAGGAGTAAGAAGAGGAGAAGGAGAGGAGGAGCTAGGTGACAAGGGGGGAGGACATGGAGGTGGGTGTTTGCGTGTCCCCGCCAGTCTAAGATAGTTGATATATCTAGGTTGGGTATTGGGTTACACTTCTGATAGATATTGAGCATTACCAAACTTATAAAGCCTTTGATTAACATTAAAAAAATAGTATAAAAGCAAAAGTGGGGATGGGATAGGGGTTTTCTAGGGAGGGGAAATGGGGAAAGGGGATGGCATCTGAAATGTAAATAAAATATCCAATAAAGATTTTCACATTAAAAAAATAAAGATAAAAGTAACAAAAAAATATAACTGAATGATTAGTCATCAGGGAGTGGCACCACTTGACAGGAATTGGGAGGCGTGGTCTTGTTAGAGTAGGCATTGCCTTGTTGGAGAAAGAGTGTCACTAGGGGTTGGTTTTGAGGTTTCAAAAGCCCAAGCCAGACCCAGGCTCTTCAGACCTCCAACTCCTTTCAGCTTTGTTGTCTGCAACACTTTGCCCCTGCCTTCTAAGGCTAGGATTACAGTAGGCCATTGCTCCATCTCTTTCTGCTGCTTGAGGATCTGGATATAGAGCTCTCAGCTCCTTCTCCGGCGCCATGTCTGCCTGCATGCTGCCATGCTTCCTGCCATGATGATAATGGACTAAACCTCTGAAACCATAATCAAGTCCCAATTAAATGTGTTCTTTTACAAGAGTTGCCGTGGTCAAGGTGTGTCTTCATAGCAATAGGACACTGACTAAGACACGAGGGATCCCAGAGCAATCTGACTGGTAAGGCTAGTTATGTCAGTGAGCTCTGGGTTTGACTGAGGTTGAGAAACCCCGCTTCAGTGGATAAGGTCGAAGAACAATTCCTGATACACACCTTGGGCCTCCAAATGCGTGCTTATTCATGCAAGTGGACTCATACACACGCAAAAGCAAAACATGCAAGCATACACACATACCAAAGGAACATCCTTACAGACATGATCCGACAGCACATCAGTGCCTCCTGCCTCAGCATTGGACTAAGCAGCAACACTCAGTCCCTCCAGAAAAGAACTCTCTAGGTGTCGCACAAAGAAACACACAAAGGGAAAGTAACCCAGCAAAGCAGTTTCTTTTTGTAAGAAGGGTGTGCCACAACCCAAACCAGGTGATCAAGCCCAGTGGGGCGGGCAGGGAGGTCATTCAGTTTTTAGTCTAAGTGTCTGATCCCATGGGTGGAAGCTTGATCTCACAAATTGATGAGATTGGCTAATTTGTAATTGGTAAGAACAGGGAGAGTGCTATAAAGTCCATTCCTGGGTTTGTTTGTTCAGAGGTTGGGCAAACAGGCTCACACAGAAGAGTTTCACAGGACTGGGTGGTTATGCAACATTGACCCTTGCGGGGCTAGCCGCCTTTAATAGAAAAAATTCTCCTCATACCTCACACTTTGTTTTGCTTAGTATGTTGTATATAACCTGTTGTTTGTTTGTTTGTATGTTTGTTTTTGAGGTAGAATAGGAGGATCACAGACTAGAAGTCTCCAGATAGCTGAGGGGTTCGTGGAATCTTCTCACTTGGTTCAACTCCCATTCCTATTGTTAGCATGCCAGTAGGCATGTGAGACCATCTCCCAGATGTGCTGTTGACCAGCGAGGACATTGTGATTTGACCACTGAAAGTCAAGAGAAACTGACTCGAACCATTGCTTTGTCTGACAGAATAAGGTATTCCATTTGATAATGGGGGCATAGCTCTGTGATAATAACGTGCTTTAGAAATTAGTCTGTGGTTTTAAGTAATTAGCATATGAATTTTAGTTATCAGTTGGTTTATAACAAACAGACTCGCTAGGTGCCCTATTCAGTCATTTATCTAAATAAAAAGTTCTGTTAAATTGTATTTGTGGGCATTGATCAAAACTAATAGGAAAAAGGGATTAAGATGAAAATCATGGGATTAGAATTTTAATTAGTTTGCCCCTGAACAGTTGACTCGCTGACTGAGCAGATGCTTATGCCTGCCTGGAAACACGTGGCTCCCCCTGCATGCCTGTGAGCAGAAGTGTCTCACAAAGACTGAGACACAAAGACTGTGCTGTTGTCCTTCTGCTTAAGGGGAAATGAAAAGAGAAGGTAATACCTGGGATCACATAGTCTCTTAACACTCAAATTCCCTGGGGCTGCAGATCGCTCCACTCTCCCTCATGCCCCAAACCTCCTCATGCCCAGGGGTTCTGAGGTCAATTGGCCCCTCTCCCTCACTATTATACAACAATGGCCTTCAGGCAAAAACTCCTTAGTGAGTGATCTTGAATTCTTTATCTCATTCCCTAAGCCACAGCCATCAAATCCTGCCAGCTTCTCCACCAAAGAATATTGTGAGTTCGTCTGCTGTTCCAGTGACTTCCCTCCTGGGCCAGCAGTGTCACCTGCTCACCTGCATGTTACCCTGCCTATCTGTACATCAGCCCTTTCCTTGTAGGTTTTGTTTTGTTTTGTTGTTTTGGGGTTTTTGTTTGTTTGTTTTTCCTGTGTGCTGGGAATACTGTAGCGCCATCTTGCATGATGTGGGTGCTGGGGACGTAGCACTGGTCTTCATGCTTGTGTGGTGAGTGTTTTTATCCATGGAGTCATCTCCCCATAACCTGATGTTATGCTCTTTAATATCCAACAGACAATGGATGGGGCTGCAGCGGGACCTTACTCAAACTCATCCCCGTTCTAGGGTGGATGTGAGGACTGGGATTGAGGGAGGGAGGTTCCCTTGGTGTTCAGGAAAGAGAGAGTCAGAGAAGGTAAACTTATCTTTCTATAAATCTTCCTGCCTTCTACACACCATTGACCTTTATGAATCTTCTGCCCCCTTGTGGCTACCCTTGGAATTTCTTCCCATTGAAATGCAGACTTTATTCAGGTCCTAGCCAGGGTTTCATGTCTTCTCTAGTCTGTGACAGTTTTCAGAACTTCCATGATTTCTGCAATCTTGGCTTTGAGGCTGGCCAGTGATTGGGTACTGTCCCTCAGCCCGAGTGGCTATGATCTTATCTCTTGGTTGGACTGGGTCTTTGAACACCACACAGGTTCCACACCCTTTTGATGTTCCATGATGAACTGTGTATCATCAGTATGGCTCCCTGGTTCTGTTATGCATGCACTGGCACCTGTATGAAAGTCAAAGGACAGCATGTGGGAGTCAGTTCTCTCCTTTGACCATAGGAGTCCCAGAGATTAAACTCAAGTCATCAGGTTTGACAGCGAGTACCTTTACCCAACAAGCCATCTTGCTAGCTTGAGAATTCTATTTGTATTGATATTTATTTGAGGGTGGATGGTGTGAGAGTCCTTCAGCTCTCCTGGCAAGTATATTTTCTGTTTGCACAAGCTGGGGTGGAGGTGGGGGCGGGGCAGGGACTTGTTCACACTGTGCAGCCTAAGTGCAGAGCCAGAAGCAATGCTTGTCAGTGGAGGACAAGGCTGGGGAGGCTTTGTTCTGTTGGCTTTGTGGCAGAGTTTACTGTGTAGCACAGCGTGGTCAGAAACCTGTGACCCGCCCTTCAGTCAGGAGAGTGGCTCTCCTTGTTTAGCTGGGGCTACCTTTGTTGTTGAGGGTGTTTGTTTGTTGGTTTGTTTTTGTTTTTCCCTTTCTTTATTTCTTCTTTCCCTCCCTCCCTTCCTCCCTCCCTCCCTCCCTCCCTCCCTCCTTCCCTTCTCTTTTCTCTCTCTCTCTCTCTCTTTTCTTCTTTTTGAGACAGGGTCTCTCTGTGTAGTCCTACCTGGCTATCCTGGAACTAGCTCTGTAGATCAGGCTAGCTTAGAAGTCAGAGATTTGCCTTCTTCTGCTTCCTGAGAGCTAGGATTAAAGTTATACACCATCACACCCTGCTGAGGCTACCTCTTGATAGACATAAAGGAAAACTGGATGTGACACGCCTTTGTCCCAGGTGTGAATATGTGGACTAGACAGAGTGCTTTCATCTGCAAGTTTATCAGCAGATGTTTAATACAAAAAGTTATCATTTTGACAGTCTAGCTGCTCTATTATCTCATGCTCAGGGCACCTTAAATTATTTTGTGGAGGAGGTTATTTTGGTTTCTGAGACAGACTCTTGCTCTGTAGCTCAGGCTGGTCTGGAACTTTTAGCAACCCTCCTGCCTCAGCTTCCTCTGTGCCTGTAATACAGATGTAAGTCACCATACCCAGTGCTAATGTAGTTTTTTTTTTTTTTTTTTTTTTTTTTTTTTTTTTTTTTTTTTTTTTTTTTTTTTAAAGATTTATGTGTTTGAGTACACTGTAACTATCTTCAGACACACCAGAAGAGGGCATTGGATCCTGTTACAGATGGTTGTGAACCACCATGTGGTTGCTGGGAGTTAAACTCAGGACCTCTGAAAGAGCAGTCAGTGCTTTTAACTGCTGAGCCACCTCTCCAGCCCCTAATGTTGATATTATTAGTCGTTTAAACAACAAAGATATAAGTTACTGAAAGGCAAGTGGGAGGCCTGGGCTTGACTCCAGACACAGTATGTGCTACTTCCACAACACAAACCTGTTCTCCTACTGTGTGCCAAGCAATGCTAAGGAGACAAGCGTTTAAGAAGACAGTATGCTAGATGGCCTGGGAAAGACCTCCATTCACAAGTGTCCCCTCTTTCTTAGTGACAGTTCCTATACACTGAGACTCTCTGAGCCAGGGTACCCTGCCAGGTTGCCGTAGCTACAGACAGGGATTGGAGATAGCTGGCCCTCTGCTCTGCTGGTTGCCAGATGCTGCGACTCTCAGCCACTCCACCGGCATGCCTGCAATCTCAACCAAGCTTCTGGAGAAGCTGAGCTTCAGTGAGGCCCAGCCGCACACTCCAGGCCAGAACTAAGTGGAGTCAAAGGTTGTGCTCTTTGTCATGACAGAAGCATGGCTCCCCGAGCCTCCCTCCCTCCTGGTAACTATGTCCCTGAAATCTTTTTTTCCTTAGAAGGACTGGTAGCATGTCTGTGAGCAGTCCATTGGTACCATGTGTCTGTTTGTTAAACACCTTCCCCACTGAGGCAATCACACTAACGGGCTCATCTGTGGCACATAAACTGTGACCATGTGGATGGGCTGTCCCGAGCGAGGCGGCATACAGCACATCAGGTCTCTCTGGCCTCCAGCTTTGGACACGAGGTTCCAGCTTCTTGTAGCACCAGAGTTTAATATATGGCCCCTAATGTGGCCGCTAAGAATGTGGCTGCCTGATTCAGGGTGTTTGCTGAACCTTCTCCGGGAGACAGAACAGATAGGGGCTATCGGTCTCCTGCCTCGTCTCCTTTCTGCTCTTCATGGCGGGAAGATGCAGAAGCAGGGAGGTAGAACTACACCAATGGCTGGGATAGACAAGGAAAGCAGTTATGGGCCCGATGGGATAGAGTATAGGCTGTCTGCTTTATTAAAATTACTCCACTTGGGACTGGTAAGATGGCTCAGAGGGGAAAGGCACTTGCTGTGGAGCCTGCTAACAAGCTCCCATTCTGGACAAGAGCTGAACAAGAGCTGAGGTATCTGTACAACAATATCTGTATCCTAATAGACAGTTGCTCACAAAAATGGGACTGGGAAGAAAGCTTTAGACAGACTTCCAGTAATGGCAGCAAAGGCAAGCAGTGCACACTGAGGTGCCGGACCTTCAGGCACCTTGACAGCATCCCCCTTTAGACAAAACCAAACACTGCCTCATGCTGCCCTTTCAAGCTCCTCCTCCTTGGAAGCTTCTTTCCTGTTTTCTCTGCTGCTCTGGCTGTAAATTTATCCCTCTTGCAAATTCTGTAAATTCCACCTTTAAAGCACCAGCAATTTTTTGTTGTTGTTTGTTTTGTTTAAAGCAGGGATTCCTGTGCAGCCAAGGCTGGCCTCGAACTCATGACACTTGTCCTGCCTCAAGTGGCAGGCTTCCAGGCATGCACACTGAAGGGGGCAGGTCAAACTATGTCTTGATTCTTGCTGCTTCTCATTCCTCCCACCCCCAACATCATCTCTTATTGATTTTAGCACCGCTTCCTAGCCCCGATTCCCCCTTTGTATCCTTTCCCTCCAGATGGTGAACACAGCCATCTTCATAAACCTAAATCAGAACACTTTATTCCTCAACTCAAGAGTGGGTATGCAGAGGTGTCTTGTCACTCTTAGGTTAAATCTGAGAACCCCACTATGCAGTAAAAGGGCCTCTGCTGCTGCCTGTTCTCAGTGACCTCTGCTCTTCCCTCTGCTCTCAGAACTGTTGATTGGGTTCCCTGAACACACTACTGCTGCAGGGCCTTTGCATTTGTTCTTCCAACCTGCCCTTGAGATATTACCACTGTTAGCATTTCTTCTAAGCTCCACCCCACAGTTACCTGACAACATCCAGGTATGCCTGACTCAGTATAAAGGGGGCTGTTTGCCCCTCCTCACTCCCTTGTTCTCTTCCCCTCTTCCTTCTCTGTCCCTTCTCTCCCCATTTTCCTCCCCCTCCCCCTCTTTCCCTGTGTTCATGGCTGATCTCCACTCCTCTCTCTCTCTCTGTCTCTCTGTCTCTCTGTCTCTCTCTCTCTCTCTCTCTCTCTCTCTCTCTCTCTCTGTCTCTCTCTCTCTCTTTCTCTGTCTCTACTCTATTCCCTCAACTCCCCTCCCCATGTCCTAAATAAACTCTGTAGCTGGTACCTCAGGGAGAAGGGATGCCTCAGCATGGGCCCGCAGAGGCATCTCTTTCTACCTCACCATACCACGCCTCCACCAAACATATTCCTAGTTCTTTTTTCCTCCCCCCCCCCCTTTTTTTTTATAAAATACAAAAACCACTACTCAGTTCATTCATTCAGTTTTCTGCTCAATTTTCACCTTCTTAAGAAGGAATTCTTAGTACTCTGTCTAAAAACAGAGCCTGTTCTTCCTTTGGTTGCTTTTATTTTTCTTCCATAACAAAGAGCTGAATGGTTTGGTTTTTTGTTGTTGTTTATCTGGTGTTTGTTTGTTTGTTTGTTTGTATGGGGTCTGCTTCTTGCACTGGAATACAAGCTCCACCAATGAGAGAACCCTGTCTGAATCCCAGCTTCACTCCCAGATCCTGGAAGAGGGGAACAAGCAGGAGGTGGGGCTTGATTGAATGGACCATCACTGTTCCCTGGCCCCAGAGAGAGCACCCATCATCCCCCAAAACCTCTCAGGGAAGATGGGAAATTGAAGACTTCAGCTGATACATGCCTGCAGAAGCTTCTCCCTGAGCTGACTGGCGAAGGTCCCAGCGGGAGTGAAGACTCCATGAGGGCATCCCACGCACTCCTCCCTGACATCAGGGCAGAGAGCAGCCTCTTCTGAGAACAATAGAAGGAAATAGAAGGAAAATTGGGGCAATCGATACCCCACATGTAGTAAACAAACAAACATCAGACAAATGACAAATAGAACCCTTTTTTTTCCTTTTTAATAAACTAGCAGACAAAGTTAATCATTTTGCCTGTGGTCTGGAGTACAGTAAGTACACGATGAATATTGAATGTTTGGACAACATCTTCTCTTTGAGCCTATGAAGCTTCTGTGTGTGGTTACTATTCTGTAGGCAATGTGTAAAATGGTTCACATGCTAAAGATACCAAGAAGATGGTCTCCATGCTAAAAATACCAAGATGGTCTCCATCTCTGCCAATCAACTCAGAAAACCCTTGTTAAAGTAGAAAGAACTTCTGGTCCAGAGAATAGAAACCCTGGCCTGGTTAGAAACCTAACATTCCAATTAGGCCAAGTTAATCACCTGGCCAAGGGACCACACCTAGGAAGATGGACTCACTTTAAGTTATGTTAAAGAGGTAAAAGGAATAATTGGCCCTTTCATGAGATACTGAATGGTTTCCTTCCCAGAGTCCTTGGCCCTACAGGAGCTTACAAAGCAGTCAAGAAGGATGTAATCTGGATTAGAAAAGCATAACTTCTCTTTTTCTTTCTTCTCTTTAAGCACACACTTTCCTTAACAGGCCAGATTTCCCCCATTCCCAGCCACCCTGCTCTGTCTAAAGCCTCCAGCCCTGTGGCTGTGTGGAGGCCACGTGTCTGACTGCCATGGCCGCTCACAGGGCATGGCTCTCCACTTCTCACCTCCACTCTCCACGCAGATTTATAGCTCATCTGCCCTGGGAGGCTTTTCCTTTAAACTCTGACAAAATTGTCCTTGAGCTCCCATCAGAGCCCATTCTTAAATTCTTTTATTATGGGACTAAGAACCCCACTTTCCCAGGATCACCCCCTGTCCCTACCCACCTACCTCTCCCATACCTATCATGCTGCAGCTCTGAAAAGAAAAGAATCAATTCTCTCTTTGGACCCGGTTTAATTTAAACCACTATAAAATCAATGCAGACTTGTTTTAAGAGAAAAAAAATCTTAAATTACAAAAAAAGCAAAAGAGAAGAAGAAAAATAACCCTGTGAGTTTTTACCACTGAGAGATTCTTACTGTTAGCACGCTGGGGTATGGCCTCTTTGTGTTTTCTTTGTGTTTTCATGGAGTCATGACATGGACTTCTCTCTCTCTCTCTCTCTCTCTCTCTCTCTCTCTCTCTCTCTCTCAAACTTAATACTGTAATATAAGCACCTCTGCATGCTGTTCACAGCTCAGTGAACACCTTTTTAAATAGCTGTGTGCCATCTCATCTCATCTCCCTGTTGTAGACCCGCTAACTCCTTTTCTATTTTTTTAAGATCATAAGTAACACAGCGCTCAGCTTCCTCCTGCCCCTGTCTTCCTGCCGCTGCTGCTGGGGCTTGAGGAGTCCCCACCATGCAGTAACTAGTTCTAAGGGATATGGACTCTTAATGTGTTTTGTGAGATTTCATTTTGATTTCTAAAACTGCATGAATGTGGCTTCCATAAAAGAGCTCCGCAAAGCAGATTGCCTGGAAGAATTTACTTCCCGTGTTGAGACGTACAGACCCGCAGTGTTTTAGCACCTAGTTTAAACGAGCAGATTCCATCCCGTCTCCTCCTCCAGCCTCTTCTCTTGCTAATAAAATGCAGCAACAGCGCTGTAAAAATCTTTCTTTGCTAAACAACGGCTTTTCCTGTTCTCCGGGATTGTTTTTGTAAGTCTTTCTGGCAGATGCTAGGTTTATGCTGAGAACTGTGCGTTGTATTTTTGCACGCCTGTTTAGGGTGTCTTAAAGGGTTAGTTCTGCTTTATGGATTTTTTTCTTTCGTTCTCAGCCTGAGGAGAAGGTTTAGTAGGTAAGAGTGCTTGCTCGGAAAGCATAAGAACTTGAGTTCAAATCCCCAGCACATACATGGAGAGCTGGGCGTATCTGAAGCCCTCACTGTGGGCAAAGACAGGTGGATTCTGGCAGTCCATTGACCTAGAAAGGTGGGCTTCAAGGTAGTAAGGCAGAGTGATAAAAAAAAGACACCTAAACTAGTGTTCTGGTTTACATACACACAGACATAAATGCCTGTGTACTCATGTGCAGGTCAGACACACACACACACACACACACACACACACACACACACACTTCCCACATGAATACATACAAATGATTTTTTAAATTTTAAAGAGATCTAGACTTTATAGCAATAGAACCCATACTGACAAACCTGTCTTTGTCTTGTCCAAAGGACTGAAACCACCTTTCAGGGTTCATCCTTGAGAACAGCATGTGGGTAAAGTATTCCTTTACAAGACTGGCCAGTCTGGTGAGGGCCTGGCTAAAGATGGGCAATTTATAAATGAAGGAAGCCATGCAATATCATCTCATTCTGTGTTATGGGCAGCATGGGACAGTGTTAGAAAGGATGTCAGTGTCTCTTATTTGTCACGAAAAGATGTCCATTCTGAATAGCAAGTTGTAAAGAAACACATCAGTTTGATCCCATGTTTGTTAAAGAGGTAAAACACATGTTTAAAAGAACTCTGATTTAAAAAATATGTAATATATATGAATATACTATATATTTCTTGGGAAATATATATATTATATAAAATATAATAACACACACACATATGAATGGAAAGAAGGGGAAATCAGAGCTCTGGAGGAGAGCAAGGACATGTTTACCTCCCAAACTCAGCTGAACAAACGAGCTACAAGTTTGAATTCTTCTTGAAACTTCAGCAAAGGATGAAAGTTGGAAAGTGAGTGAGAAGGAGTCGGGAGAGCGAGGACAAGGACATGGTTCTCAGGTAGGGTCAGAGCAGGGTGGTGCCTCTCCTGAGGGGTCTGGGGCGTGGAGGTCAGGCTACATGAACGTGACTGCCTAAGCTGTACGCATTCCCCAACTCCTCGTCCCACTCCAAGCTGTCGGAGACTCTTGTTGAACTAATATCGCCCTGGCAGGAATGAAGACTACAGACAAAATGGCCCCTCAGGAGCTAAGAGTTTTCCCAAGAATCCCATCCTGGAAGAAGAGAAATGTGAAGCCTGGTGTCTCCAGGGAAGAGATTTCACATGTTGGTTCTAAAAAGTTGCTGGATGGACCACCTTGCAGGAAAGATGGGAGCCCAGAGGACGAAGAAGACAGGACCACACCTTGAGCAGGACTGTTTAATCCCCAAAGAGGGACTTGGAGGCACACCAGAGCTCCATGTTTCTCCTCTCAGTGCACTCACATTTAATAATGTTCCTCTTTTCTGCTTTTCACCGTTGCTTTCCTGCTCAGCTGGCCTCTTGAGACCTAGTGACCAAGCCTGGATGAAGCTCAGACTCTGACCCTAACAATTCTGAGAACAGAATTCTGAGGACTGAACTGTACTTGAGATACCACCCTTGGAAAATCTTTGGGGATGAGGAAAAGGACGGCCTTGAGGGCAGGATGGAACACACTTTAAAAGGCTCTGTCTGTGAAAGACTGGCTGGGCTTCAGTACCAGCATGCTCTGGGCACACAGGCCTTGGGCCTTGAACTCGAGACAGTGCCTAGAGCTTCCATTAACCTTTCCTTGGGAGAGAATGCTGAGGTACAGGTCTCTGAGGAGGAAAGGCTCTGGAGCTGCTCGATGTCAAACTGATTTGCTTTATGGTCTGTTTGTGAATCAGGGGGTGTGTTTATGGCAAATGGATGGTTTAGACAAGGTGGAGCCTGCGCTAATAGAAAGGCATAATCAAATCTCAAAGTCTATTAGAGACTGTTGTCCTACATCTTGTGCGATGACATTTTATTACCCAGCTGACCTGACTCTTGTGTTTGCCTTTGTATTGAGGCACTTCTCTTCCTTTCTTCCTCTCTTTTATTCATTGTGCTTTAAATAGTAGATTCCCCCACCCCATAACCACACCGTGCCAAAAAGGCTTTAAGGTAAGCAAAATACCAAAGAGGGGCATGAAGAGATGGTAGCATTGTATGTCTCTAACCCAGGGCCTCTAGGCTCCATGTTCCCTGTGAGACTTCCAGTAAGTAGTGTCCTGTTCCTGTAACCCTGCATTTAGGTATGGGTGGCACTGAACATTTCTTTGTATGCATGTGTGTTCTTGTATGTGGGCCATGTATGCATGCATATGTGTGTTGGCTATGAGTGCATGCACGCAGGGGTATGCACATGAATGTGTGTGAGTGTATGTGAGTGTGCATGTGTGCTTGCATGTACGTGTGTATATGTGTGTGTGTGTTTGTAGGCTAGATGTCTTAATTTTTCTCCATCTTATTATTTGAGACAGGATCTTGCACCAAGTCTGAAGCTCACCAATACAGCTAGACTATCTGGCCAGCAAGCCCCAGAGGTCCTCATGCTTGTACAACAAGCCCTTTGATGACTGAGCCATCTCCTGGCCTAAGTCCCATCCATTTCTTAGTCATTTTGCCCCAACCAACCATTACTGTTAGGACTTTTGATCCCTTGTCAAACATGCTGGTCCTGTGGGTTCATTTCCAGGGTGCCTACTCCTCAGAGGCCACTCTTGGCAGTGACTCTAGTAATCTCCAAACACACAAAAAAGGAACTGAAGTGCAGTAATTCTCACCAAAAAGCCACCCTATTGCCTCTGGAGAGGGCAGCTCAGTGCCACTCCACAAGGGACCGCCCCTCTTCAAGCCCCAAGAGTGAAAACAGCCCTTTCTCTTCACAGAGCTTGGGATCTGGCCCTTGGCCTGGTGGAAACAGCCTTGTTCTGTGGTCCAGTTCACTGGTGACCTCTGTCCAGGCACTACTGAAACCAGCTGGGGGCCTGGCCCACACCTACCGCCCAGCCCACTGGAGCGAAGGCCTCTTCTTTTGAGCAAATAGTTTGCACATTGACATCTAGAAAATGAAAGCATTCGCAGTGGCAGGGTGCCCGGCTTCTCCCTGTGGTCTCTGGAAAAGATTTTGTGAGAGAACAGTGCGAGGTCTTTCCATCTGATCCTCCCTCCAGGCAGGCAGCACGGGGCTGTGGGGAGCCTGTCTTCTTTCCCTGGCACCCCACAGTTTGCTATTGTCCCATTGGTCTCCTCTTTGAGTTGAACAAGGCGGACAGAAAGGCGAAGGGATATATTTCAACTGCCCTTGGCTGTGTTTATAATCACAGACATGAAAGGAGAGGAAGGAGATTGAGTTTATAGGACGGCTTCTTTGTGTAAGCTCATTTATCTCTCTCAGGCAGCAGTGGGCTGAGTGAGTTCCCTTTTTGTTTCCAATTCGGGAAACTGAAATATGAATCTATGCTGATGAGAGAAGAAAGGAATTGAAAGAGGCATAAATCTTATCTTCCGAGCCCTCCGTTCTCTTCTGTGAAGAAGGGGCTCTAGTCTGGTAATTAACTGCTTTGTGGCTGAAGAATAGCACCCAGCCACACTGGATAAAAGGCTGGAGGGAGGTGCAGGGCTAACCATGAGCAGTGTACCCCAGCTTGACATGTCACCTAGATCCCAGCTCTCAGAGTCAGCCTGGGAGGTGTTTGGTCCCTTTCTGCACCACCTACGGAGGAGAGCTGGTGGCTGCACAGAGGTATCCTGCAGGCCAAGCTGGACTTTTGTCCACTGTATTCCAATCCATGCCCAGAACCTACTAGGTACTTAGGGAGAGCTGATGGGTGGTGACTGCCACCTGGTAGCACTCAGGCAAGTTCTTGTTTCTCTGATCATCCTTGTGGTAGAATTGTAAGAGTGTGGACAAGTCCCTTGTCACCGTGCTGGCACATGGCAGGGGATCAATCCCTGGAGCTGTTGACTACACCGTAGAATGTAAGTTCTTGGAGGACACAGGCTTATGACAGTCTTCAGTGTTCACAAGGCTTACAGTGAATACCCTGCACCTCAGCTCCAGAAGTCTCACACACACCTGTGCTGCAGGCCACCCTTCCTATATTAGCACCAGGGGAGTGACTGCCTACCTCCTGTCCTTCCCATTGGGTGTTGATCCCGTCCCCTGCATCTGAGGCCCTGAGCTCTGTCTCCCCACTGGGCACAGTCAGATCACCTGAACAGCTGTGCATGCCTCTGTCTCCCTGAAGCAAGAACCTCTCAGCCCCACTGAGGACCCAGTGAATCACACTCAGACAGCTGCCCAGCAGGCACCCCTTCAATACCTATTAAGGGTGTGACAGAGCCATGTAACATAGTCACCACCTCCTTTGCCATTCTATACACAGAGCCTGAGGTCCAGAGAGGCTCTGGGATGTTGGAAGAAGCCTCACAACTGGTTAGTTTAAGAACTGAATCTCAGAATTGGGCCTTTTAGCTTGGAGTCGGGGCTCCTTACATCAGATCCATAGGCTATGTTCCCCAAGGATGATGAGTAGGTACTGGCTGGAATATCAGAAATTCAGGACCCAGCTGGTTCACTGAAGCAGATCCTGAGAGTCTGCTGAGGGAGAAGGCACAGTGTGATGGGTAGTTTTGGGAGCAGTAGCCGTGGAGGCAGGGGTTAGGGATTGAGATTTCCCCCCCCCCCCCCGCGGGAGCGGGAGCGCGGGATTTGAACGCACGCACCAAGAGACGCGTGCCCTCTGTGGGAGGGCGCCTTAAGGGCCAAGCCACCGGCAGTTCGCTGGGATTGAGATTTTAAGGTGTAATGGTTGTCAAAAACTGTGAGGTAGAAGGAAATGAGGCTGAACACTGTCCTCACAATACACGGTGGAAACACAGTGGGGAACTCTAATGGGAGGCGAATGGGCTTTGAAGGTTTTGGGGAGACATGGCCCGTGACTTGGGTTTGATGAACTGGAGGGACTAGGCTTGTAGCTACTGATACAGTGTGTTTGGAATAGAGGAAGCAGCCAGGCAACCTAAGCTGTGGGTAGGCAGTGGCATGCTGGAGCACAAATGAACCTGGAGAGGCAGGGGAGCCTACATGTAAGTAAGCCCCAACTCAGAGCTCGATGATGCAGGCTAGTGATCTCAACTCCTTAGACAGACGAGGCAGAAGGATGACCATCAAAGCCAGCTTGGACTGCAGAGTGGGACCTTGTCTCAAAACAAAAAATAAAATGAAAGGCCAAGTGGCGGATCTCAGTTCTGTTTTCAGTACCTCAAACATAAACAAGAAAAACAACAACAACAACAACAAAAAAAAAAAAAAAAAAAACCTCCAACTGTGTCTGGTCTCAGCAAACTAGGATCTCCTAGATACCTGACTGAGCCTCAGTTTCCCTACATGTGACTACTGTAGTTGTAGTTGATGTGAATTGTTGCTGGGTTATCAGGATGTTTGGATTGTGAGGATTAACCAAAACAGGGAGGCACCAAATATAGAAGCTGGCACATAGTAGGTGTGCAACAAAATATACAGGGTCCAGTTGGGAGTGGTGGCACACACCTTTTGTTCCAGCACTCAGGAGGCAGAACACGTGGATATCTGAGAGGTAGAGGCCAACCTGGTCTGCATAGTGAGTTCCAGGACAGCCAGTGCTGCATAGAGAGACTCTGGTGTGTGTGTGTATATGTGTGTGTGTGTCTGTCTGTCTGTTTGCCTGTGCTTGTCTCTGTGTGTTTAAGATACAGTGTCCAGTTGGGGAAATGACTCAATCAGTAAATTGCCTCACAAGCGTAAGGAACTGACTTTAATCTCTAGGACCCATGCTAAAAGGCAGACATGGAGGTTGGAGAGATGGTTCAGCAGTTAAAAGCACTTACTGCTCTTCCAGAGGACCAGGATTCTATTCCCAGCAACCACATGTCAGCTAACAACATCTGTAACTCCAGTTCTAGGGCATCTAACGCTCTGTTATGAATTCTGGCAAAACACATAAAATAAAAATAAATAAAGCTTATAGAAAAAAAAAGCCAAGGGTGTTAGCATACATTTGCCATCCTACTAGCAGGGAAGTGGAGAAGGGTGAATCCCCAGGGCTGACTGGGCAGTCAGTCTAATGTACAAGCACAGATCCCAGATCCCAAGGAGACAGCCTGGTTGAGAAAACAACCACACAACCACCAAACACGGGCTCACAGGATAAAGTGTTTGTCCTGCGAGTCTTGTACCCTGAGCTCTGCCTTCAAGACCCAGGCAGGGGAGAGAGAGAACCGACTCCACTAAGTTATCTTCTTACTAACACATGCACACACATGTATGTGTGCATACACATAAACACAAATGATTACGTATTGAAACAAAGTGGACATCCTTGAGAAACAACACCCAAGCTTGTCCTATGGCACTCACATATAGTAGGAGTCACAGGAAAATACACACATACAGGATTCACAGAGAGACAGACAGAGACAGAGAGACAGAGAAACAGAAAGAGAGACAGACACACATAGACAGAGACTGACAGACAGACAGAGACAGACACACAGAGAGACAGAGACAGAGAGAATCAGACAGACAGGCGGACACACACACATATACCCCCTTCTCTGAACTTTTTTACCGATTCCCAGGAGTGCAGAAGGGCTGCTGGCCCAGTCTAGAAGTATTTTTAGGGTCCTTTATCACCCTTGAGCTCTTGCCACTGTGCACACAGTGGGGGCTGGACTCCAGGTCTGACAACATTGCTAACATTGCTAAACGCCCTGTGTTTGGAAATGGCACTTGTGTCAGGTAGAAACAGGTACAGACAGCAGCTGCTGGCTCTTCAGTGGCCAGCCTAGATAGATAGATGCAGTCTGAGCCCCTCTGGTAAGGGTCACAGGGGGCCCTCTCCTCTAGGTGTAGAGAGCCAGGCCCTATTTCCACGTGGTCTGGGTGTATGCATGCAGTCAGAAGCCTGTGCCATGAGGCTGCAGCTGTTGGAGGACCCCACAGGCACTTGTTGCCACATAGTAATGTTGGGACCGAGTCAGTTCCTCAGCCTCTCTGGATGGCCAATCTGCAGTGACAACGAGTAGCATCACCCCATGTGCTGCTCCTCAGTGATCAGCTGTCAAAGTTTCACTCATTTGAGTGGTGCTGAGTTAAAGATTTCCCAGCCTCATCCCAGGGACTGTGGGTCAGAGCTATGTGATAAGAACCCAGAAAACTGCATGTCTGTGGTCTTTCCAGATTTCTGTGCAGGAACCCAGGAAATGACACCCTGAGAACTCCTGTCTGCTCTGCAACAGGCTCTCTGACAGGACAGTCAATGAGGAAGTGACAAAGACTGTGGCATCCATACAACTCTCGTTGGGACATACACCCTTGGCCATGTTTTTCAATTTTGGCTCGGAAACAGACATTCATAGATGTGTTTCCTTAGAAATAGCCGTAATTCCTGACCTATCCCACATTTACCTGTCTGTTGTCCATCCATCCATCCATCCATCCATCCATCCATCCATCCATCATCCATCTGCTCATCCATCCATCTGTCACTAATTGATCCATCTAGCCATCTAGCATCTTCTATCTGCTCACCCAGCATCCATCTATCCATCCTTCCATCCATTCATCCATTACCCATATACTTGTCTATCCATCCAACTATTCATAAATGCATGCATCACTCATGTACTTACCATGTATCCATCTATCCACCCATTCATCCCTATCAACCTATCCATCAATCATTCACTATTATCCATCTATCTATTCACCCAAGGATCTACTCACTGTTTTTCAAGCACTATCTTTGTTCCTGGTTCTGGCTTGGTTTTCCAAGATACGAAGAAGAAGAAGAAGAAGAAGAAGAAGAAGAAGAAGAAGAAGAAGAAGAAGAAGAAGAAGAAGAAGAAGAGGAGGAGGAGGAGGAGGAGGAGGAGGAGGAGGAGGAGGAGGAGGAGGAGGAGGAGGAGGAGGAGGAGGAGGAGGAGGAGGAAGAGGAGGAGGAGGAGGAGAAGGAAGAGGAGGAAGAGGAGGAAGAGGAGGAAGAGGAGGAGGAAGAAGGAGATCTGATTCCAGGCTAGAGCTCCCTGTCTAGCTGAATCATCATAGCTGTATCAGGAATGAATGTCTCAGAGGCACACTGGTAGGAAGGGGTCAGAGAAACCCTTGCAAGACAGAGATGTGTGAGTGGGTTGTGAAGGGTGAGTAGGAGTTTTCCATATGGAAAGGGTGAGAGTGTGTAGGAAGGTAGATGATCCCTGTGTATAGAACCTTTTCCCACTCACAGTGAGGGCAGGGACCGCTCCTCCCAGGGGAGTCAAGCCCGGACACTCATCTGCTGCTGCTGTCATCTCCTCACAGCTGTGTGCAACCATAGCTTCATGTGTGCACTACAGTCTAATAGTTGCTACCCCTGGCACAGTGAGATTGTTGTGATCAGCCAGGCAAGCTGAGAAATGTGGCTACTTCAGGGCCTTGGGTCCGGATCCAATCTCTGCCTTCAGCTTTCTTTAACAAGGTCTCTGAGCCTCAGGTCTCTGAGCTGCAGGTCTCTGAGTCTCAGTTTCCCTGTGTTTAGAGTAAAAAAGTTGGCTTTCAGTTCTGCTGGTTTCCTGCCCTCCTTGCTGTGAAGTTTCACATTCTGACTAGCAGCACCGTTGTTCTCCTTTGTGCACGCACCAGCACAGCATTGGCAGATATGGCCTATTTACCTGGAGCTTCCAGTACCAGCATAGGATCTGCCGCCCACAAGTAGCCTTTGGGAGAAAAATTGCAGAGCAGAAGCATGACTGAAGGTGGCGCTGTGGCTCCAATAGCTGAGCTGCCGAGGGTGGGATGTAGGAGTGTGTGTGTGTGTGTGTGTGTGTGTGTGTGTGGGTGTGTGTGTGTGTGTGTGTGAATCCTAGTCCTTCCTAGTGAACTAGATGATTTGCTATAAAGCCAGGTCGGTTCTTTTGCATCTCCCAGCTTCTCAGCTTCATCCTGCTTTCTCAAAGCCATTTCCTTCTGAGGCTCCCAGGAGGAAAAGAGGAAGGTCTCAAGGATGGGCTGAAGATGTGGGAGAGAAGGGAGGGGAAGGGAGAAGAAGGGAAAGGGGAGGAAGAGTAGGAGGGAAAGGAGAGGAAGAGGAGGAGAGAAGATAGGTTGGTCGGAAAGGAGAGGATAGAGGAGGGCTGAGGAGAGTCTGTTGTAAATAAAGTTTGGTGAAGGGGTTCTCAGTTCTCAGCAGTTCGTTTTCCTTGCTGCCTGCAGGCTGAGCCCCTAGGCTGGAACAACAGAGGCAACTGTACTCTGTACCCACTGGGCTCTCTCTACCTGTGGTGACTCAGTTGGTATTTTGAGAACTCAACACACTCCTGCTGGGGTTTGGTTTTTGGCTGAGCCATCTGGTCAAGAATCCAGGGGAGAGAATGATTGGGATGAGAAGTGGGGATGTCAAGGGGAGAAAAATGCTAACATTTGTTAAAGGCTTACTGGGCGCCGGCTTTCCCACAGTCAAGGGGTGTTAGCATGCTCTCGGTTGGTTGAAACTGTCCTCTCCTCCATCCTGGGTCATACGCAAACCTGGCACGAGGGAAGCTTCTTCAGAAGGGATCCCAGGGCCTTGGCCCTTCCACCTTTGAGACTTCTTCCCCCACAGCCCTCGTGAGCTTCTGAAAAGCCTTGCCTAGGGCAGCACTGTGCCCAGTAAATCTGGACACAGTGATTCCTACAGTAGTATCTTCAGACTCAGATGTCAAGTTCAGGTCAGTGAGGAAGCCTGGACCACAGGACTAGTCAGAGGGCAGAGGCAGACCAAGAGCCCAGGAATGTCTGATCCCAAAGCCTACACTTCCGTGCCCGCTCCCTGAATGCAGCAAGCACCGTGCTTCCTGTGGGAGGACAGAAAGAGGTCCTGTTCTTCAGCCACATGGAGGACCCTGTACACCAGCAGTAACCTTTAGGTGCTGGAATGTCTGGTAATTCACCTGCAAAGGAGGAAACTGGATAGGACAAGAGGACCATAGGACACAGAGTGGCTTCTGAGTCACCAGTGAGAGGTTCTCTCAGTGTCATGGGGTTCCTCCTTGACTTCAGAAGAAATCAGCCAGCCACACCATGACTATTAGCTAGTCTGCTCTGAGACTTCTGGACATAGATGTGACTGTTTTCTTTCAGGACAGCTGGGGTTTGGAGTTGTAATATACAAACCACATCTTAGTTCCCACTTTGTTCCCGAGCAAAGAATTCCAAGAGATGTGGCCTTTGAAGAAGCAAGATGCTTTAAAAGACAAAAAAATAAAATAAATTTAAAAACCCGGAGTCTGCTGTTTTCCTATCAGTTTACATGTAGCATAGGTTTGGTGCTTAAAATACTTAGGTTCAGGGGTGATTCTCTGCTAAGGCCTGACCTCTCTGAGTCTCAGTCCCCTCCTTTGTAACCCCTGTCTTCACTGGCCACTCGGAGGAGGGAGGGAGTTCTTTGTAGACACATTGGGCTCTCTCCTCACTTCCTCCAAGGTGGCTCAAAGTATACAAGTCAGTGATGTGTCCTAAAGGGACTCACTAGTGACCCAGGGCCACTCAGAGACCGGACATGTTCATTAAAGTTGACTGAGCGAGGCAGGCACTGGTTCTTCGTAGGTGAGTGTTCCACTCTGGTACTCAGAGTTCTAAAATGAAGTCTCAGACAAGTGTGGTGGCTCAGGGCTGGAAGTGCAGAAGTTGGGAGGCTGAGAGAGGAAGGATTCTCATGAGTTCCAGGCTGGCTTGGAATCTACAGAATAAGATTGTGTGTGTGTGTGTGTGTGTGTGTGTGTGTGTGTGTGTGTGTGTGTGTGATTCTGGCAGGATCCAGGACAGAAGAGAGTTGTGCATGAGTCTTCCTCCAAGGTGTGCTTGAACATTTTATCTTAAATGTCCCTTGTCTGATCCACAATGATTTGGGGGCTGTGGCCTGAGGGTCTCTGTTCTCTTTAGCTTTTCCCAGGTCTCTAGAGCCCTGTGCCCTGGGTCCCACAGGTTGGAGCATGCTCTTGCAGTCAGCTGTTCCAGCCCACCCAAAGCTCACTGATTACTAGTTTTCTGGCTTGGCATCATTCTGCATCTCCCAAGAATGTTCTATGGTACTTGGTAATGGCTCTTCGGGGTGCCTGGTGTTTTTGAAGCCAGCTTTAGAGAAAGGGAAAGTGGTCTTGTCCGAATGACTGCTTGTGACCTCCGAGTTTCCTTTTTGCCTGGGGGTTCCCGTGCATAGCTGCTTGCCTTTTGCACTTCCTCTATTAATGGCTCAGTCTGTCTCCCTGTGCACTGGTGGGCGTTCTCCAGAGAGATAGAGCCAATGCATTCTAGATGTATAGAAAAGGGTTTATTTTAAGGAGGTGACTCACATTGTCCTGGAGGGTGCCAGGCTTCACATCTGTAGGATGGGCTGGCAACCTGCAGACCTAGGGCACAACTTCGATGAAGTTCAAGTTCAAAGGCTGCCAGCTGCAGGTCTCCCACTTGCTCAGCAAGGCCTGTCCTTTGTTCTGTGGCAGCCATTGGTGGGCTAAATGAAGCCTACCTATATCAGGAGGGCAACCTGCTTTCTTCAAAGCCCACTGATTTGAGTGTTATTTTCACCTCCAGACATCCTCACAAACAAAACACGGTGGTTCATACCTGCAATCCCAGAATTAGAGGCTGAAGCAGGAGGGTGACAGAGAGCATGAGACCAGCTGGGGCTGCATAGTGAGACTACCTAGAGAAACAAAAAACAAAAACATCCCCACAGAAATATCTAGAATAGCATTTGACAGCCTATGTGAACACCATGGCTTGGCTAAATGGACACAAAGTGTCCCTCATACCATTTATAGCGAACAGGCCAGGTCAGAGACACTGCTCTAGAGCTGAGTTCCAGGCCAGCCTGGATCAAGATTTCTCTCTCAAGTCCTTAAATCGGGAAGGAGAAAGGTGGGAGGTGAGCTTTGCTGTGTAGGTCAAGACCTTTTGGCCTCCAGCAATATGGGATGAGCCTGGGGCGGAGGGCTAAGAGCCTAAAGGCTGAGAAGATTGGGTTTCAAAGCTGAGAGGCTAGGGACTAAGATCCCAGGACTGCAATGTTGAGGGCTTGGAGGGGCTGGGACCAAGGGGCTGGGGGGTTGGAGGGCTGAGGGGCTGAGGGGCTGAGGGGCTGAGAGACTAGGGTTGAGGGGCTGAGGGCTGACAGACTAATGGATAGAGAAATGAGGGGGTGAAGGCCAAGAGATTGACAGTGGGACTTTGGAACATGTCACTAATAGGCTCTATAAGAGAGTGAGGGCAGAGAATGCTGTCCAGAATCTCGAAAACCTGTCTATCACTCACACCAGAATAATTTTGAAATCCAGATTCCCAGACCTTACTATCAGGAGAAGTTCCCAATTTGGGGGGAAAAAAAAAATCAATGCATCTGTGGTTTCAGGAAGCAAGTAATTTATTACTATAGAAAAATCTAGAAAGATAGCGCTGTCTCAGAGCTTCATAATGTGGGGGGAGGGGAGGTGGAGCACCTTGTGTAATCCTGCGGCATGCTGAGTCACCTTCCATCAGTCTCACCTGAGTGCCTCTTGGGACAGATGTCCTGCTCCCTTAGAGGCTCCTCGTGGGTTTTGTTTGTTTGTTTAGATTTCTTTTTTTGCTTTAATAATATTTTTATTGGATATTTTATTTACATTTTAGATGTTATCCCCTTTCCCCATTCCTGCCGCCCCCTCCCCCCCAGGAAACCCCTATCCCATGGGGCCCATCTCGCCCCTCGGAGCTCTTAGATGAGGAGGAGTCTCATCCCATGAAGCTCTCTTGAGGGGCTGGTGATAGTTTTCATTTCCTGCGGTGCCTTCTCTGGGTTAAATCTCCCCAGCCCCAATGTGAGGCAATGTATCCCTGTGGGTGAGGGCCCTCACAAAGGACTTGCTTGTGCTTCTGCAAGGCCTGGCAAAGCGATCCTTCCCTCCGTATGGACACTCCACCCTTATTAATTCAGCTGAAGGGTAATGCAGCCTCTCATGGTAACCTGACCGTTCTGGAAACAGGGTCTCTAGAACAGCCCTCATCTCCCTCTGTCCTGCCTCAGGTCTCACCCAAGGGTGAGAGGTGAAGATCTTGTTAGTCATGTTAACCCCATTTCTCTGCTCCTTCGTGTGTGTGTGTGTGTGTGTGTGTGTGTGTGTGTGTGTTTATGTTATGCATGTGGAGGTCAGAGGACAAGCTCAGATGCTAGGCCTCCCTTCTCTACCTTTGTTGACACAGGAACTCTTCTTTGCAGGCTATGGGTGATTCTCCTGTCTCCACCTCCCATCGCACTGTAGGATTCCTGTGATTACAAACATCTGCCAATGCATCAGGCTTTTGTGTAGGGTCTTGGGATTCAAACTCAGGTCCTCCTGTTTGCAAGGCAACTGCTGTAGTCCCTGGTCAATCTCCTGAGTCCTACTTGGATCATTTTCAGAGTGCAGCGCTAGGGTTGGAACTGGGGGCCTTATGTACACGAGGCAACTACAGCTCCACATTAGGAAACTGACTCCAGGGTATCTCTCAGCACTGAAGAAATCCTACAGGTTAGTGCTGCTTTGGACCAGATGCCTATGAGGCCAGATTCTGCCACAGCCTACATGAATTCGGCTGCTCTTCCTGTGAGGACCCAGAGACTCTGAGCAAGGCAGAGTTGTGTTCAGATCTCACCTCTGCCTATGGTTGTTTGGGCAACTGACCTTCAGGCTTTCATCTGCCCATGGTATCCTGTCTCAGGGCTATGCTGAGTCTCTGTTTCAAATGTCCCAGTATGCGTTCACTTATAACTGCTGCGGCCAAACACCAGATAGAAACAGTGTAAGGAAGGAAAGATCTATGCTGCTTTCTAGTGTCGGAAAGTTCATCCCATGGTTGTCTGGCCCCGTGAATTTGGATGGAGCATCCTGGTGGTGGGAGACTACGGTGGTCATGAAGTTCCTACCACCCCCAAAATCACATCACCACCCAGCAAGGACATACTCAACACATGAGTCCTTGCAATAGCGAGCACAGAGCCTTGCACAGCAGGTAGTTTTAAGAATGAGTCCTTGTCTCCTCTGGAGGGGAACTAGAACATTCTTCCCTCCTTTTCTCCCTTCAGATCTCACAAGCCCAGCCCCTAACATTGAAGATCTATCTTCGCCAAATGAGCTGAGGAGGCACTGGCCAAATCTCAGGGCTCTGGGAGAGCATCTTCCCACGGGTGTATGACCTGTGACAGGCTCTTTCCTGTGATCATGGGTCCTCACCTCTGATCTGAGAGCGTCTGATCAGGAGAATCTGCTTCTCTCTTCCTCATAGGGACCACCTCCTGGGCCTGGAAGGGACTTTGGGTGGTGTGAAACCATCTCCCAAGCTCCTGGAGATGAGGCTGGGGCATGCTCGCTCTCCCCTCAGCTCTGCTTTCCAAAGACAACTCATGTCATCTGTGCTTCAGTCACCAGGGGTGCCTCATGCGGTACAATGTAGAGGGGCAGAGAGAAGGGGAAGGAGGAGCAGCAGGGAGGACTGTGGTAGGCCAGGGCCAGGGCTATGGACCTGTTCTGAATGAATGAGTCAACAAAGCTTGAGAATGTGGCTGAGAGATGAAGGTGGAGGCAAGGAGACCCGCTGGGAATCTGCTGTGGAGGCCTGGGATGGAGGCCAAAGGAGGCGAGTGAGGGCAGTGCCCTGGTCCTCGTTGGAAACATGGTAGTGCGCCAACCAGACAGGTGTGGCTCCTCTGCTGCAAGGATCAACTACCCATCCAACACTGACTCACAAGCAAATGTCTGTTGAGCACCTGTGCTGGGTCCAGCCGCAGCAGAGAGCACTCTGAGGGAGGGGTCAAGGGCCTGTGCCCTAGAGCTGCTGTGAACTGGGGGCTTAGCCCAACAGTAGCCCACTCCCTCCCAGTCTGGACAGGGAGATCAGTGAGTAGGTGGCAGTAGAGGCTCCTGGGAGAGTTGGCTTTCTCTGGTGACACCTTTGTCTCCATGGTGGCCCCTAGCTTGATTACCTCAGTCATCCTCTGCCTCCATCAGCTGTCACATGGTTTCTCTTGTCTATCTCTGCCTTTGTCTCTCTGTCTCTCTCTGTCTCTGTCTTTGTCTCTCTCTCTCTCTCTCTCTCTCTCTCTCTTTGTGTGTATATGTGTGTATCTTCTTGTGTGCGTTTATATGTGTATGAGTGTGGGTACATGTGCACGTGTGTAGGGGCCAGAGGTCAGCTTTGGGGGCCACTCCTCAGGAGCTCGAATTCTTGAGACAAAGTCTCTTGGTGAACCTGGAACTCAGCAAACAGGCTTAGGTGACCAAGAAATCTCAGAGACCTCTGCTGACATTTGGAAAAAGAAAAAGAAGAAGGAGAGGGAAGAGGAGGAGGAGGAAGATGAGGAGGAGGAGAAGGAGGAGGAGGAGGAGGAGGAGGAGGAGGAGGAGGAGGAGGAGGAGGAACCCCAGCTGCACTCAGCATCTTTCTGGCACCCTTTTCATGTCCAGACCTGGGCTTGTTTTTCTTGAGCTGCAGTTAAGAAAAAAAAAAAATCATCATAGCAATAAACCAAGTATTTACCAAGCAGCAAATCAGTAGGAAATTATAACCTTTTAAAATAAATCTGTTTCTAATTGTAGACACACCCGGTTTACTTTTGCAGCCTAGCAGGATTTCCTGGGCAAACAGAGTGTACAGACACTGTTTTAAACTGACCACCCCTGATCTTTTGGGGCGTTCACCTCCAAGATGCTCGTGTTCAGCAGACAGTGGTCAGCAGTGCTGTGTGTCACAAACAAGCTGTGGAGAACCTCGACCTCAGGGTTTCCTTTTAGTGCTAGACGCCCAAACCCCTGATTACCCCCAACCTCAAAGCCACAACCCCCCACCGACTGTCTGGCCCACCCTGCACCAGTCTCCCTTGACTTGATCCCTTGCAGAAGAGTCAGCGATTTCAGAACAAGCAGAAAGCAGCTGTTCTCGGGGAGGAGCCGGCAAGGACGTCTGTAGTCCCTGAGTGTGGAAGAGAAATAAACTGGAGTAAAGTTTGCAATGTGCGAATAGGGCCCCTGGCATGTGGGAAGTGCCGATAAATGATACTTTTGTTAACATCTACAAGGTAGGTCCTGTTCAGGCCCATTCTCTCAGCAAGTGTTTATGGAGACCTATAATTTATGCAATATGCCACTGTCCTGGCTGGTTTTATGTCAACTTGACACAAGCTAAAGTCATTGGAGAGGAGGAAGCCTCAGTTGAGAAAATGCTTGCATAAGATCAGGGTATAGGCAGGCTTGTAAGTATTTTGTTAATTAAGGATTGATAAGGGAGGGCCCATCCCTGAGTGGTACCATCCCTAGGTTGGTGGACCTGAGTTCTGTAAGAAAGCAGACTGAACAGGTTATGAGGAGCACGCCAGTAAGCAGCACTCCTCCAAGGCCTCTGCACCAGCTCCTGCCTCCAGGCTCCTGCTCTGTTTGAGTTCCTGTCCTGGTTTTTTAAATGGCAAACTGTGATATGGTGCTTTGCTTTCATTTGCTTTTCATTGCAGTAGTGACCCTCACCAAGACTGCCACGTTGTCGCTCGCCTGCTCACTCCTTCACCTCCTGCAAGACTTCGATCAAGTGCAGTCTCAGCACCGAGGCCTTTAAGGCCAGGCCTGTAATGCAGTTGCTAGCATGCTTCCCTGACATGCTTGAAACCCAGTAATAGCTAAAGCAGGTACAGCGCTGCAGATCTGAAATCCCAGCACATGGGAGGTGGAGGCAGGAAGGTTGGAAGTTAAAGGTCTTCCTCAGCTACATAACAAGTTCAAGACCAGCCTGGGATACATAAGAGCCTGTCTTAAGAAATAAAAATAAACAGACAAATAAAATAAAAAAGAGAAGGTTCTGGATTTCACTCCATAGTCAAGCTATAAGAAGATATGCACACATTAGGGGACAGCAGCTGCAGGAGTAGGCATCCAGGGTGCTGGCTCTTCCTCTCCTACGTGAGGGGCTCTGAGGAGCAGGGCCAGGATCTGTGACAGTCAGGAACCTGGAGCATGGTGGCCTCATTTCATCTGCCATCAGCCTCTCCTCCTGCAGTAACCTGAACCCCTTGCACATGTTCCCATCTCCTCTCACCCCCGCCCCGCCCCCCCCCCCCCCAGCCTGGGTTCTATCTCTGTTCACTTTAGCACTAATAGGCTTCGCACATCTCTGGGATAAACGGATGAAATGATGCCCACCCCAAAGGCCTAGACAAAGAAGCCTCTCCTAGGAAATGGAGGCCTGACAGTTTTTACAGGGGTCACTGGGCAGAGGATGTTAGTGGTTTTGCTGACCTGCAAGGGGCTCAGACCCATCCAGGACAGGTTGATCTGGGAAGCTGGGAAGTCAAAGAGAGAGGTAGCCATGACAACCTTTCCTGAGGCATCAGGGCCAAGGCAGGCTCCAGATTAACTTCTGTTGAGTTTGAAGATTGCCCTGGGATCCACCACTCACCCTCTGAGCCCTCTGGAGCCTGTGCATCATGTCCTTAACAGACTTAGAGGGTAGGAGGTGAGGTAGTACCCCTGAATACCCTGAGAACTGAGAGCCTGTCTGTAAGCCCCAAGGTGCCACTTCTGCTTGTGGTGGAAATGTGCCAGTTACCACATGGCCCGTGTGTGTGTGTGTGTGTGTGTGTGTGTGTGTGAGAGAGAGAGAGAGAGAGAGAGAGAGAGAGAGAGAGAGAGAGAGAGAGAGAGCACATGTGGTTATCAGAGGATACCCTTGGGTATCCTTCGTAGCCTTCCACCTTGCTTGAACAGGGTCTCTTTTGTTGTTTGCCCCATGAGCTCCTGAGAATCTCCTGTCATCTTCTCCCATCTCACTGTGGCATCCTGGGATTATATCTGTCTTTGCAGGGGTTGGTCCTCATGACAAGTACTTTAGGGGTAGCACTGGGCATCTCTCCAGTTTCCTCTTCCCCTGCTGCTGGTGTGCTGGGATTATAGGCATGAACCATTGTGACCAGCTTAGTCACATGCACTTTGGGTGTTTTATTTTATTTAAAAACATTTCATACGTTTTTCTATAAATTAAATTATTATTATTTTCATGTATTATGATCATATCCACCCTCCTCTCCTCTCTCTAACCTCTGAATCTTTCAGCTCCTCCATTCCCCACTTCCAACTTCATGTTTTCTTTTTTTTCTCCCCTTTCCCTTCCCTTCCTCCTCTTGATCCAGCCCAAAGGTTTATTTATCTATTCTATGTAAGTATACTGTAGCAGCTGTCTTCAGACACCTCATAAGAGGCATCAGATCTCATTACAGATGGTTGTGAGCTACCATATGGTTGCTGGGATTTGAACTCATGACCTCTGGAAGAGCAGTCAGTGCACTTAACCACTGAGCCATCTCACCAGCCCCCTCATATGCTCTTTTGATGTTGTTTAACATCCTACTATGTCCAATTAGAGCTGGTGTTGTGGGCGTGGCTGTAGGGTCACTGGAGCACGGGCAACCTACCAGCCACACCTCTAAAGAAATATTGTTATCCCGCCCTCAAGCAGCCATCAACTGCCAATAGCTCCTCAGGGGCGGGGCCTCTTAAGCCCCTCCCTGACCATTCTGGAACTTGTGCGGGTAACCATAACTGCTGTGAATTTAGGCGTGCAACAGCCATGTCCTATCCAGAGGACAGCAAGTCACAACATTCTTCTCCACCAATGCGCTTTTCTGCCCCAACTTCAGCAGCGTTATCCGAGCCTTAGGATGGGGGTCGGCCAATACAGCTGCTCTATTTAGGGCTAAGCGCTCAGTTCCTTATTCTTGGCACCTTGGCCAAGCATGAATCTCTGCATTAGTCGTGCTCACTTTATGTATTTTGAACAGTTATGAGAAAGAATCCATGGCCTCTACCAGAAGGTTGCAGGGGTCATGGTGCAGAAAATATCAAAGGCCCCATTTCTCCAGCTTGAGTCCTGCCTATGAGGCTCCCCTGCTCCCAGCAGCCGAGCCTCTGGGGGACTCTGCAACTCATATTGGTCCAGGCAGGTGTATAAGCTCAGGATGTCCCACATATGGGTAAGTCATGTGCCTCTCGCCTCTCTCTGCTGTGCCCACTCCCTCTGATCTCTGGGACATGGCAAAGCTAAAATAATACCTCACTCTCTGTAGAACTCAATTGTCTGTTTTACTGCCAAGCCAGCTTTGTTCGAATTTCCAGGCACCAATTAGAGCCAGCTTGCTTAGGCCAGTTAAAGTGTACAGGTGTGGTAGTGTTGACAGCAACAGGCTGGCATTATCGCGGCAGATATTTTCATGAAATATTTATAAGAGATTCTAGGGACTTTATAACTGTTCAGTGGCAAGCTTCCCTCATCAGTAGAGCAAGGGCCACCCAGGGAGAGGTCAGAGTGATGGCAGACGCCAGCATCACGCAAAAGAAGGGGTGGGTCTGAGAAGCCCATGAGGAGGATGGAGAGACAGTATCTTCTCAAAGCTCTTGGGAATAGACAGAACCTGTCACCTGCTGAATGAGATGAGTTAGGTGGTGGGTGTTCTGCAAGAGGCCTTTGTGGGTTTCAGAAGATGGGGATTTTAGACAAGACCATTATATATTTGCTGTGTGAGCCCAAGCAAGTATGTTGATTGGCCCATCTTGGTATTGAGTCCTCATGTATTTAAGGATGAAGACAGTCCTCATTGTGTCCACCTCCCAGGGAACAGAAATGACAGAAGGGTGGAAAGGGCTTTGGAAAGGGCTCAACATTTGCTAAAAGGAAGGTTCTCACAGAAGGGTCCTGGTCTCCAAAGCTGAGCACACAGGCTAGAGGGAGGGTCAGCCTTTCCTGTGACCTCAGCACCTGGCACTGCCTGGTCCCCCATGAACACTGGTCTTATGTTTGCTGTTTACTGTTCATCATGGGCTGGAGCAGGTTCAGGCTGGAAGTCATGTGGGAAGGCAGCACTTAGGGTCAAAGGCACAGGAAAGCCAGAAAGTACAGCACACAGGTTCCAGGATGGAGCAGCCACAGCCCAGTTGAGTGTTCTCTCTAGTCTGGTTTTGACCAGCTCTGACTTGAGCTTCTCCAAACCAGACTTGTCAGGCTCATGCAAAGGATGTGTCAAGACACTGCCTCCCTGTGACACAGAAAGGCCTCTGTCCTGAGGGGTACCCTCAAAGAGGCACAGTCCCTTGGAGGGTGTCCTATAGCTCTGTGGGACAGGGCTGGGCTCCCTGATGCAGTGATGGGTCTGGGTCCTCACAGCTCCCTGTGCCTCCGCCCTTCTCACTCTGACTCTGGTCTGGTCCTCATCTGGCCACTGGGACAGCAACCAATCAGATGTGAATAGCACTTGAGAAAGCACGTAAGGATTTCCCTGTTCTCTTTGCTCCTCTGCTTTTGTCATGAAACATGCCCAGGCTACCTTGCCAGAACTTCAGAGTCTGTGGAGAAGAGAAAAGGCATCCTTGATCAGTCTACAGCCAAGATCAGGTAAGTCAGACACCACCCTCTCCAACACACACACACACACACACACACACACACACACCCCACCACCACCACCCCCACCACCACCACCATAGGGAACCACCTAGAGGCTGTTGGAATCTGATGGAGATGGTTTGTTACACTGCAACAGCTGACTGATGCAGTATTTATGTTCACCTTACAGTCTCCCTAAATGGTGTGTTCTGAATGAAGAGAAAACGAAACTTCTGGTATCCTTTCCTAGTGGGCTACCAGGGCTGCTGGCCAAGCAGGGCAACTGGCCTATAGGCAGAGAATAAAACCTTCAGAATCAGTCCTGGGACCCCCATATCATCTGCATTATTTTCAGGTAGTCACTTATTACTCTGCGCTCCAGTATTCCCATCTGCAAAATGTAGCTGTCGTAGCACGGGGCTGTAATGAGTTAGAAATGACAGTGGCTATAAAGTGCACAGGAGAAATGGCCCCTGGGACACAATTTGCAGCAATTTATTTGTGGCAGCTGATGGTCAGACCCTGCCCCAAAGCCTCTGTTGATGGCTCTCAGCTTACATGGTAGCAGGCTAGGCCCACGGCAGGGACACAAACTGAACAGAGAGGCTATTGGCTGTGACTGGTACAGACTTCATGTATGCTGGGATCCGGGGAGCAAATCAAGACTTCCTGCTGCACAGCATCAAGCTTCTGCCCCCAAGATACCTGGCTGAGTGCCCCCAATACACCCATATTTACACTCCCATCTAAGATGGCTTACAGGAATTCTGAGGAGGTAGGGTTGACACTCATAGCCCCATTTTACAGATGATGACTCTGAAGCTCAGAGAGGAACTCTGACCTGCAAGGGTGAGATCATCAGATCTCAGACTGCCAACCCTCCCCTCCCCAACAGCTGGCCAGATGTAAGCAGGTCAGCCTGCTTATATGAACCTATTCTGTTCATTCTATTGCTCCCCACTTCTCTTCTGCAAGCAACTCGATGAACTCCAAGCCTTTGCGTTCTCAGAAGCCACTTGTAGTTTGCAAAGGAGGCTGGAAGGATATTGTGGCTTTAAGAAGATCCAAAACACAACCTCCAAAGTGAAACTGGGGCTGGGAGATGGCTTGACTGGTGAACTGCTTTCTGTGAATGCCTGAGGACCTGAGTTTGGATCCCCAGCACCCATGGAAACATCCAGGTGAGGTGGCATGATCGTGGCATGAATCCCAGCACCTGGAAGGCAAACACAGGAAGATCCACTGGCTGCATAGCCAATTCTACCTGGCCAGCTCCAAGCCAGTGAGAAACCCTGTCTGAATAGACAAGCTGGTTATCAATTGAGGAAGGATCAACACTGACTTTTTAGTCTCCACACATGTACACACACACACACACACACACACACACACACACACACACACACCAAAGCCGAAACCATAGCCCAGCGATATTAAAGACCATTGTGGAAAAGTGCTACTCTGTAAACAGCTTTCATCTGGCTGGTTCCCTCCACAGCAGGCGGACTAATAATAGATCTTATAATGATGGATTATTCTGCCGCCCGTCTGTCCCCTTGCTGTCCCCTCGTAGGTCCCTGCCCTGCAGCAGCACACTCATTCATGGTGTGTGTGTCTTGGTGCTCTCAGGCAGCCATGGAAAACACGATTACTACAAAGACCAGATTGTTTCTTTCTTGCTCTGTAGTCTGAGACACTACAAACTGCCTTGCTGGCTTCAGTCTCTGGGCTCCCAGTCTGATGATGATGGAGATGTTTTCAAGGGGCCCAGGGTACAGAGGAGCTCAGCCAGGGTCATGTGTGCCCTGCTCCCTTGCAGAGAAGGGCTCTGTGAGGAGCTTTTCCTTGTGCTGACTGCAGTTTGCGTAGGTCCCAGTTTTTATTTCTGAAATGTCTCTTCACGGCGTCATAGGAACCATGAGGGAAGCTAGCCAATTTCCAGACCCTTCCCTTTTCCTCCCACAATGTTTGCATGAGGGGTGGGGACAGTGGCGGTCAGGGAGGAGGGAAGAGGGAAAGTGTGGTGTCAGGCAAAAGCAATCGAGACTCATAGGTTAAAGTCTCAGGTCCCACACTGGCTGTTTGCTGAGTCTTGACCCTCACTTACATGTCTATCATCTCCCTGGTCCTCATAACCTTCCTGAGGCAGTGGAATTACCATCATGGTTCCAGCCTTCAAGCTGAGCAAGCAAGCTCAGGATGGTACGAATGTGAGACAAGGCTCTTCATTCCACCTCTGCGTCCTAGTGTGGATCTGACATGGGCTATTGTGTGGCTGCTCTGAGGCCCATAACGTCACAGAGTCAGTCCACAGTGCCCGTGGACTCTGGTGATGCAAGAATAGATGCATGACTAGGCAGACGCCGCTGGGGTGGGAGTGGGGTACAGCTGAGTCACTCCAAGGCAGCTCGGACTGGATGGTGCTCCTGTTATATCTTACCCCTAAGGGTTTCACCTGTACCCTCTGCTTTCGGGCGGCCTTGTGTGTCTTTCTGGGTACTGCCCTTCCAGACCTGTGGTTTCTGCACCCATTTCCCTGACCAAAATAGGATGTCTGCAGAGTAGGAACCGTCTCCTCACCAGGAGAACCAGACTGGACAGGGTGAGCCTCGAGGAGTCTGAGGTGGGCCGTTCTCAGTGTGGGGGATGGTATTTTCTGGGAGAGGAAAGAGGGTAAGATGAAGAGGGGGAGAAGAGACAGCCTGGGGAACTGAGGAGACAGTGGGGGTAAGGTAAGAGCACATGATGATCAGGTCAAGTCCTGAGCCTGTGGAAGAATGGTCTCAGTGGAGATAGTACCTTGGAGTTCCCTCATGCAGCAGGGAGGCTCTGGAGGCCCAGGCTGGTAGGCAGGAGAGGAAGACTGGGAAGCCAGTTTTGTTCTCTTGCAAACCTTAGCAATGGTAATGACGGGATGGGTCTGGTTTCAAGAAGGGAAGACAGGACAGTGGGACCCCAGTCCTATCACCAGCCTTAGGTGGCTCCTGCTGTCTGTCTGCGCACAGCAGGATGCTAAAACTCACCACGAAGTGCAAAAGTCTCAGACCCTCACCTCAGACCCAGCCTCCCAGCCTCCCAGCCTCTCAGCCATGTGCTGTTTACCCATCCCGCCCTTCTACCCACCAAGGGCTAACTATTTGGTGTTTGGAAATGGTCTGTTTACTTTTCTGTTTCCTGAGGCCGGCAGAGCTTAAAGAAATCCATACAGATGTGAACTTCAGCAACCAGGCCCTAAGCCTGAACACTGAGCCTCCCTGGCTGGAGGCCACAGCTCCCAGGCGCCTGAGAGTCCAACCTGACATGACAGGGAAAGCAAGGCAGCACCTAGACCCTAGACCCTGACCCACGGGATGAATATGCTTCTCTTGGTAGCATGAGGGAGCTGGGGATCCCAGACTCCTGTCCTTATGGTCAGGAAAACAGATTGCAGCAGATACCTACTGTCACAAGAACAGAGAAAGACCTGCTTGCGGTGCTGGGTTCCAGGGAAGCAGGAGCCTGGACAAGCTCCCCTGCATGGTGTCTCTGCAGGCTACAGAGAATGGACAGATGTGCAAAACTTAGCCACCAGATATTTTTAGAGGAATTCCAGGTGGCAAGGACTCTCTTAGGTATGGGGTGTACAATAGGAAGCAGAATCTGCCTGCCCCTTTGAGCTCTACTTTGTAGAGAGAGAGCACAGGTAGCATGCTGCTTGCCTACACACTGAGATAAAACATCTCATCCATCTCTCTTTGTTTATTGGAAGAGAAAATCAACAGAGGGAAAGGACTGGCTCAGGTTCTCACTGACAAGTGCTTGCACTCAGTACTTGCTCTTGTTAGTGGGGATCCATTGCTAAAGGAGACTCTGGGAAGTCAACATGTGGGAACACTTTTGTGACAGGCAGAAGTAATGGGTGCTTACAGGGTGCTTGCTGTCAGTCCCTGTCGGGGAGAGGCTCTTTCACCTTAAGCCTGGAAGAGGCTTGGCATTGGCTAAGGGACCCAATAGGTCCTGAAGGCACTGGAGATCAGACTGGGTAAAAATTGTCTTTCGGGACTCTTTATTGGGAGGTAGAGGCAGACGTTGGGAGTCACTTAACTGGGCTGTGGCTAAGCCTTGTTCTGTGTCCAGATCCAAGGAAGTGACCCCAGGAGCCTGTCTGTAGCAGTTATAAGAAGCCATTAATAGTAGTTTTTCCTAGGATTACACTTTCATAACCCACAGCTCCTGTGGCTGTATTTCTATGTTAAATCATATGTTTTGCAAAAGAAACGTTAAAAAAAAAAAAAAAAGCTAAAAACCCTTTGCAATCACCATCGTAAATTCTGAGTGTTTTTATTGAGAGTGGATGGCTTCCTGGCTTGCTGGAAGCTGTGGAAGTATGGGAAAACTTGAAGTAACTAGGCAACCTGGGAGGCCAGGTCTTCCCTGAGGGGGTGTCCTCCATGTTTTGTACAGCCCTGTTCTGATGGCTTCCACCCTGGGGAGGCAGGAGCATGTGTCAAAAGGCTGAGGGATTGAGGGACCAAAAGGAAAAACAGATGTTTCTATGATGGGGTGGGTTACTGCCCACATCCCAGCTGGGCTCCGGAGTCCTTGGCCAGGTTGCCTCACAGCGAGTTCCCACGGCCCATCATGCATGCCTGTGAGTTCCCAAGAGCATGTGCTGGGGACTCATAGTCGGTCAGTCCGTTACAGAAGGACATGGGCAAATCTAAAGGGGAGGGGAATTGTTAACAGGCTCAGAGTGAACAAAAAACAGAAAGTGATAGAGATCTGTGGAGAGGACCTAGGCTCTGAGGAAGAGGGAAAGAGACATGAGCAAAGTGGTGGATCTCAAGACCCAGACTTAAGAAGTGAGCACAGAGAGGCTTAATGGGTTGACCAAAGCTACACAGCAGATCTGAAACAGATTCTTCAGGCCTGTCAGTGGGGCTCATTGGTTCTGGGGAAGCTATGTTGAGCCTTTCTGGGGACCATGGCAGGCCATATACACCACAGCTTACATTTGCTCATGGAATGGCAAAGGGAAGAACACATGCCCTTATGACATCAGGTAAGAGCAGCAATGGAGACGTTTCCTATTTGCTGTTTCCTAGTTGGGAATACCAAGGGATGGGGCTGAGGGTGTTATTGGTGTCTGTGCTATTGTGGCGAGTTTGCCCTTCACCAAGGCTTGCTTGGCAGTGTTGGACCATCCGAGTCTCTATGGCTTTGTAGGACATGCCACCGTCCTATGATATGTGAGCCAACTGACAACATGTATGCCACGGGCCCAGAGAGGATCTATGAAGGTCTGGGAACCTTCTGCATTCCTAGGAAGTTTTTAATTGATCTAGAAGTAAACTCTCCAGATTTTGCCATATTTTTTGTTTCTAATGGTCAAAGGAAGGAAAAATGTTTTTGTTTTTTGTTTTTCCGTTTAAAAAAAAAACATCTTGTGTATAGGTGTTTTTCTGGCACATGCATGCAACACCCAAAGAGAGGCCAGAAGAGGGCTTCCGATCCCCTGGGACTGGAGACTGGAGGTAAGGAAAAAAAAAAAAAAAAAAAAAAGACAGCCATCATATAACTGCTGGGAATCGAACCCAAGTTCATCTAGAAGAGTGGTGAGTGACCTTAACCACTGAGCCATCTCTCCAGCCTGAGATTAGATTGTTTTGTATGTCCTTTGTTGTGAATACATACAAAGCAGCATGCCTAAAGTCTGTGGATTGGGTAAAGAATAATGAAACGGAGTGGAGGACTGGCTTGCTGGCTGAGTATTTACCTTGTGTGCATGAAGGAAGACCTGAGCTCAGTTCCCACAACCTACAGTAAAAGCTGGGTGTGGTGGCACTGGCTTGTAGTGCAGTGCCAGGATGTAGAGATGGGAGACCCCTAAGACTTTCTGGCTAGACAGTCTAGCTTGTCAGTAATTTACAGTGTCTCAAAACCACGGCAGGTGGCTAACAGCAGAGGACTGAGTAAGATGCCCTAGAGGTCATGTGCACTGGATGCCCATGGAGGCCAGAAGAGAGCGTAAGAGTACTTAGAGCTGCAGTTTATACAGGCTGTGGTGAGCTACCCAGCATGGGACCTGGGAGAGCAAGCAAGAACCCTTAGCAGCCGAGCCATCCTTTCTAGCCCTTGTATTGATTTCTTTACAATTCTCCCATGTAGCCATCTTTTCCAAAACAACGCTGCTCAGGCTCACTTGTTTCTGAAGCCTCCCCCTGTGGCTTTGCACTGCAAACACAGCTTCTTCAGGGGTAACATCCAGAGCCTGTGACTTGTTCCATTTCTTGGCTCTCCAGCCTTCCACCCTGAGGTTCTGTGGCTATATATAACTATATATATAGCTATATATAACTATATATATATATAATTATAGCACCTGGCCTCTTCAGGCTTTGCTTGTCTGAGCAAGAGTTCTCTAAGAAAAATAACAGAACGTGGGACTCTCAGATCGCAGGGCTTATCTCAGGTCACAAACCTACTTTTACCAGGTAAACTGAAACAATGAACCTTAAGTACCCCTAATCCGGCTTGCCATCTATCCCTTAAGGCTTAAAAAGTAAAGGTACTAATAATCAAACTAAAAAATCTACTAAAAAATTTGTTCCCCACCCCCCAGAATGTTGTCACCTATGTGCACAACCCCAGCATAGCATAGCTGGAGAGTGTCCCTTTCCTCCCAGGAGTGTTGCTCTGCTTAGGGGTCTTCCTTTTTGCCACTGAGGTGTGCCAAGGATCAGCAATGGTGTTGTCACCTTGCATGTGTTAATGACTAAGAAGGCTGAGCACTTTGTCCTGGTTTCTTGGCCCACAGGGTAGTTTCTGTATTGGGACAAGTCAACTGGTTGCTAGTCTGCCAAGTTGTTGGGTGGTTTTTAAATTTTGTTGATTCATACCATTTTGTTGTTGTTGTTTCTCAAAAGTATGTGCTAGAAATCAATTGTCCACAGTTCTATGAATTGAGAATATCTTCTCACACTTTGTGGATACTTTTATTGCATTTTCAAAGCATCCATGGCTCCAGGGAAGTCTGAGAACTCTTTCTTTATATCATATTACAGGCTCATTTAATTTATATTATAGGTTGTGTAAACAGGAGGCCTGTGGGCCAGAAACCTCAAACTTTCATTAAGTGTATTAGAACACATTGTGCCAGAAATCAAGGGTGTGTCATATACAGGCTGCAGATGTGGCTCAGCTGAGAGAATGCTTGCCTGGCATGCAGAGCCCTGGGTTCTATCCCTAACACTGATAGGTATGATGCCATACAGCTATGGTCCCATTTTCTGGGAGGTAGAAGCAGGTGGATCAGACATTCAAGGCCACCCTTGGATATATAGTGAATTCAAGAGAGGCTTGGAAACAGACCCTGTTTCAGAAAAACAGTGTCATGTTCAATGTCAGAATGCCTAGCTTCTCTTCAAGTTTCAGACTTCCTGGGCTTGCAGTCCTCAGGTGTGTTCTTTGTCACACCAGACACTCAGTGTCTTTGTATCTTTTCTTATTGCTATGATAAAATATCCCAACAAAAGCACTAAGGGAGAAAGCATTTATTTTAGCTCATAGTTCAAGGTATGGTCCATCATGCCAGGGAAATCAAGGCAGCAGGTGCTTGAAAGCTGGTCATAGCCCATACACAACCAGGAAGGAGAGAGATGAATACAAGACGCTCCTCGGATCCTTTCCTCCATCTACACAGTCCAGGGTCCCCAACCTGGGGGAAATGGGCCTGCCCACACCAATCCACATAGTCAAGATACTCTGCCACAGGCATGCCCAGAGGCCCATCTCCTGGGTGGTTTTAGGTCTTGTCACACTGACAATTAACACTAATCATCATACCCAGGGCCCAACGCCACCTTGGGCTGTAATGGAGGTTTCCTTCCAAACTCTGGTTCAGTTGTCCAGAGTACCCTCAAGTGACCAGCCACACACCACACGCCCCTGAGTTCACTTCCATAATGACTATTGCAAGAGACAGGAAAACCCATATGGCTTGTGCTGTTAATTAGGAGAGCCCATTATAGAACACATGTGCACACCAACAGCCAGGACATCAGGGGACACCAACTTTATAGCTTTTGCACTTTTGCAAGCAAATGCTAGACAGAAACAATGTACAAGAAGATTCATCTTGGCTCACAGTTTCAGGGGCCTTGGTCCCTGGTTGCTTAGCTCCATGCACTTGGGCAGAACATCACAGCAGTAGGAGCATGTGGGGAGAGACATTCCACCTTATAGGGGACAAACAGAAGAGAGGGAAGAAAGAGTCTATAGCCTTCTGAGGCACACTCTCAGTGACCTACTTTCTCCAGGCAGGTCTCACCTCCTAAAGTTTTCACAACTTCCCCAAACAGCACTACCCAATGGGACCAAGAATTCATTACTCGAGTCTGGAGGGGGCGATTTGCATTCCAACCACAATGTCAAGAGAATGTCTTCAACTCAGCCCCTTTCTGGCACATCTCTCTAGAGATAGAGTTGGCTTTTTGAAAGTTAAGGCTCAGTCCCACAAGGCAGTCTTCCCCAGATCTAGGTTCCAGTAGCAAGCCTCTAGTGGTGCCCTGTGCTTCTGGCCTGCTGGCTTTACTTGGAGTCATCCTGTGAGTTTCTTTGAGTTCAATTAATTTCCTAATTAATTTCCTAGAGAAGCTCATGGGAACTGGGGAATCACTTCACCTGTGCTTACTGGTATAGTACAGACATGTTTCAAAGCTATAGATGAAGAAGTTGATGGAAGGGACACACACGGCACAGTGAAGAAGGGCATGAAGCCCTCAGGCACGCACCTTCTTGGCACCTCTATGTATCAATCAGCCCTACCTACCATCCAGGGATTTTTTTTTATTATGGAAGTTGTACTATACTGGCAAGATGGACCACTAATTCCATTTCTAGTCACTCCCTTTTCTGGAAAAGTCCTAAGCTTCTAAACATGGCTCTGTCCTACTGGTAACTAGCTCATACTGAAACTATACACAAACTTACCAAGAGTCACTCCCTAGAGCAAGAGGCTCTTCTGTCATCCCGGGGAACTCAAGAGGACTAGAGAGCCCTGTGTCCAGAGCTGGAAGTGGAGACTTAACATCAGAACAAAAGATGCTGCTAGCACTGAGGTTGCATAGGAAATGACAACAGTCTCAGGAGCCCTGTGCTGGGAAAAGGAGCCAAAGACCCAATCCATATTTTTCACTGGATTACAATACCCCAGTTATGATTGTGTGGTCCTGCAGATGCTCACAACAGGACCACTAGAGACAGCGGATTTCATCTTAGCTTCTGACCTGAAGATCAAGGCCTGGGAGACTTAACTCTTTAAAGAGGACAGAGAGAAAAAGTCCCAGGAAGGACACGGCCTTATCATCTAGCCTACTCAGTGGTGAACATTACGGAGATGGTTGTGAACTTTGGACCATCTTCAGAGTATGCGGATCTCCTTGATCTGCGGGGGAAAGAAAGCAGAGAATGTTACCAGACATATTTGGTTTCCTATTTAATGCAGGGACAACTTGATTTGCATCTCATTTACATCTATTTGTAGGCTGAATCTTGAAGGGCCAAAATCAGAGATAAAATAAAACCATGCAACCTGCTATAGCTGGCTCATAGGGGATATGGGAGTTTTGATAGGCCTTGAAGCTCAATGGGGCTCAGAACTGCCTTCTGGAAGGGCTGGTTGTTTTATGCAGTTGGTTTCTTGACCATGTACTATGAGCCAGCCGCTGTACTAGGAACTCCATGACAAGGTTGTGATTTCAGCACTAACTCAAGCCTTTGTAGGGTAGTAGCCAAGTCTTTATTCCTTAAAGTCAGGAGTGGAAACTAGTCAGGTGCCATAAGGTGGAATACCTTTGTGGTTGGCACTATGGCCTTGGAGCCCAGCTCTGGCTTTACCACCTGCGTATTCTTGGACAAGCTAGTCATTATGCATGGAGCTTTAGTCTCTCTGTTTACAGAATGAGGATAATACAGGCTTATGTCTAAAGCTCATGTGAAGATAAACATGTAGCTGTGTGGTCATGATCCGGGCCCAGGGTACAACCAAAAACAGGAAGCGGAGAGAGATAGGTATAAGGCCAGCATAATGTTCTCATCTCTGGTCAACTGACTGTCAGCCACTGAAGTGTGCCATTAGCCAATTCCATAGCCTAGCCTGCCTGCTTCCACCTCCACCCACCAGGGACATGCAGGCAGCTGGAGTCTGGGAGGGCTCAGGTGTCCACATCGGTGATCACATGTGAGAAGGCACAGGGCTGGGAATGTTTTTCTCTTGCTTTCAATCTTGTTTGTCCTCATGTGAAAAATGCTAGGTGCCTCTCAGCACTTTCCAGTATTTCCTTCCTGCCCCATCCATCTGAGGTCAACAATGAAGATAGAAATACTCTTGTTCCCACAAGTATCTGGAGTGTGCAAGACCCACACCCAGGGCCCTCAGAAAGGTGTCCTGCAGAGACCTGCAGCAGTGATTTTGGAATTGTCCTGACCAGCCTGGAAACTAGTCACATCAAGAACTTTCTGGGCCTTTTAGTCAGTAAGGCATTCTCCTCACAAACAGGAGGGCCCGTGTTCAGTCCTCATCACCCATGTGACAAAGCTTAGTGTAGTAGCATATACTGGTAATCTGTAATCCCAGAGATGGCAAGATGTGAAAGAGCCTGGTGGATCCCTGGAGCTCGATGGCCAGTGAGCTTATCTTACTTGGTGAATTTCCAAGTCAACAAGAGATACTGTGTTTCCAGAATTCCTTCCCCAGGGAAATATAAACAGCATCTGTCCCTTCCTTATAAGGTCCAGACAGCAAACTGAAGTACCCATCCACCCAAGTTCACCCTGTGAACCAATGAACTTACTTAGCTTAACTACAGAGAAGGGGTGAGGGGCTCCTTACAGGATCATGGGAAACCTCAAAGCAGCCACACTGAAGTCTTCACCCAGCATAGCTCTGCCATAGCCACACAGGTAGAGTCGCTTCTGTTAGCCTGCCACAGTTGGTATGCTCCAGCACCTCCTGAGACCGAAGCCCCATGTAACTAGGGTAAAAGTACATATCAGTGGCTGGGAAGAATGGCTGGAGTCTCAAGTTAGGATTCAATAACCAGTCCCCATGCCCAGCTTCTGTGAGGGGATGTCAACATTCAGCAAGCCCCCGTGGCAACGGGTTCTACCAGGCAGACACAGCCGATCTAATGAAGATGATGTGTTTTCTCCCAGAGGATCATGTTTTACAGCACTCTGTGTTAAGCAACAAATAGGAGGCAGCCGATGAAGAACACCTGAGGTCCTTCAATGACCTTCACACACACCAGCATACACCTGTGCTTGCACACGCATGTGCACGTGCATGCATACACACACACACACACACACACACACACACACACACACACACACACACACACCTCTCTACCCCTTCTTTCTCAGCCCCCAAATTTAATTCATCCACTCTGACTGGGTTGGTTTTGATCCTCTGAACACAGTGGACAGGCAGCCCATTCAACATGGAAGCCAACTCTCTTGGGAGAGGGCAGTGAGAGAGCAGGCTCCAGAGGCTGCCTTGCCTAAGTTGCCAAACTGAACTTCTGGTACTCACTAGCTATGTGACCCAGAGGACAACCGACCTTCCCAGAATTATCCCCCTCTTATAAAATGCCAATGATCTGCCAGGCATGCCTGTGCATGAAATGATTGCCTGGGTCCCCATGAGGCCCACATCTGGAGGGAGACACATTCCCACTTGCTCTTCTTAGGATATGCTGTGTGTAAGAAGCACAGGCTTGACCTGGCTCAAATCTGGCTCCCTCCACTAGGCTGCCATGGGACCTTGGCCATCTCCTTTAACCTCAGTCTGGGCAGCCACAGAGACCAGCGACATGAAACAGCTATGCCCATTCCTTTCCCCTCCCCGGGCTTCCTCTGAGCTCTCAGCATCTGCTCTTGCCCACAGTCCTCATCTGGACTGTCTCTTTCTGGCACGTCTCTTGCAATGGGACACTTGTACTTCCTCTCTCTCTCTTTGGAGATTGATGCTCTCAGGAGGCAGCCTCTATGCTTGTCTCTCATCGCCTTCCTCAGAGATCTTGGGTCTATACACAGGGTCCCCAAGGACAATCCACTGGGGTCTCTCAGATGATGTATTTAAAGTTCTCTTTTGGCTCTGCCTCCGCTGGGTTTACGCAAAGGCATTATGAAGGGGCTGTCATATGATAGGTAGAACTGTGGTCAGCATACACTATGTGGGCTTGGTGTGGGTTGACTGACATCAGATACTGTGGAACTGGTGTGTGTGTGTGTGTGTGTTGTCTTCAAGAAAAAAAAACAATATTAATACAACAAAGAAAACTATGCACTAGACTCAGTTCACTTTACCTCAGGGTTGTGAGCAGGAGGGCAAAGCTCTGGAGGCATGAGCATTGGGACAGGGGTGAGGAGGGCTACGTGGAGGGAAGCATGAAGGGACTTATCAGTGCAGCCTCCCCTGACAGCCGCTCTTGGGTCTGCGTTCTAGGCAGCAAGCCGCTCCTTCGTCTCTCAGTTAGGGTTGCTCTTGATGAGAATTATTCGTTATTGAACAGCTAACGCTCATTTGCGGTAGACACATCCAAAAAAAAAAAAAAAAAAAACTGCACCAAAAGGGATCTAGAGTCAAAGGTCGCCCTGTGTCCCAGTTCCCCTTCCTGGAGGCAGGCAGGGCTGCCGTCTTTTGTGTGTTCTTCCAGACACAGTGTTTACGCTGGAGGAAAAATATTTATGCTCTATGTTTGTATGTTTCAGTCCGTGTATTTCCTTCAGTCGTATGCAATGGTGGCAGCCTGTGCCTGCCGTTCTGCCCCGTGCTTCTGTGCTCTGTGCTGTGGGTTGGAGGTGGGAGCTTACTAATTTGCAGAGTATCATGGTTACCTAATGTGTCTGTTATAGAAGAACTCTTGCTTTATTTAGCCAGTCCTCCCTCAGTGGACACACAGGTTATTCTATTTTTCGGAGGCAGGTCTACCACAAGTCCTCATCCTCCATGGCCCACTACCAGCAGAGCTTGTTTGAAGGGGCAAATGATGTTGTTACCTGGCAGCCTCTGCAGCTGTCACCCGTACAGCTCCCCTGACGCACCATCTGCTCCAGCTCTGGCTCATCTTCAGGCGAGTTTCTTGTCTCTCCTTCCTGTTACAGGAACCTCCAGGGGTCACCTTTCACAGTCTCCTGCATCCCCAAATGCAGTGCTCCCTGTACATCTGCTGGTCCTCCTTCCCTAATAGCACTTCCTGGGTCAGAGGCTTCACCGAGGCTTGGACCACTGCAATGGCTCTCTTTCATGTAATGGAACACCAGACAAGATCCACTCAGGAAAGGAATCTCAAAACCCCATTCCTACCCTGTCCCCCTCCCATCATGCTATGCTTCTTGTTACTCTATAACTGACCAGCAAGCTTTTATCCCATCTCCTATTGTCCCTTCTGCCTAGGGCACCATCCGTACTCAGATCCCACACCCCCTCCTAGTTCCTTTTGTCATGAAGTTCCAAAATTAAATGGCATTTTCCCCAAGAAGGCTGTTCTGACCTACCACCTTAAAGAAGTTATTCATCCATCATTATTCCTTCTCCATGGCTTTAACTCAGTTGCCACAACAGATAGTTAAAGATCTACTTTTGTGTCTCTGCAATGGCCACTCTCTCCACAGGACTGGCACAGTCATCTGGAGGCTCGGGGTCATTCACCATGCCCTGGGGAGTTATCAGTGTCTCTATAGCTAAGTCTGGGTCTCAGCCATGGCTATAGGCAGGCAGAGAGGGAATAAATCAAAGTAGAAACAGACCTGTTGTCTTAAAGGCGCTGGCTTAGATGAGGCACACACCTCTTCTGCTCAGATGCCCTTGTTAAGAATCTCAGGCTGGAAAGTGTGGTCTATCTGGGCAGCCACGTCCACACTGATAACTGTACTTTTCTGGGGGAAGGCATATGTGGAATTCAGTAGACATGGAGGAATCTTCTGTTGTGGCCTCTAGGGGACTTTGTGGAGAAGCAGGTAACCCAGGGCTTGGGTGGGTGACTCAAGAACCACAGGTGATCATCATCCAGGCTGTGAACCATTCTGTGTTCAATTCTCTGCTGCCATGTACTAAGGGGGCAGTCCTGGGGCTCCCAAATCTCAGTCTCCCTTTTCTCTGACCATGCCTGTGGGACTGGGCCTTCTCTCAGATCTCTCTTGTCTTTTATGCCAGGTTGGTGATAATCAGACCCAGAGTTGGGCACTGAAGCTCAGTTAAGAGCCCCATCAGCAAATAAAAGTCCCAGTGCCTCATGGGAGCTGTGTAGACAGACAAACTTTCCAGTAGGTGAGAAGTGCCTTTGAAGATGCAGAAAGATGCCTTTAAGAATAAATCATTGCCATCCTGTGACTGTCACAGGCATCCTCATGGTCCTGCCAATACTGGAGTTACCCAATAGGTGTCACTGTATGCTCTTGAAAGTAATAAAAGTGTGTTTTAAAAAAAAACCCAGCTGCTATCTAAAGTTATCTTGGATTTTTATAACAAAGAGGATAAAATCTCATTTGTATTAAAATGAACAACAGCTAATATTTATCCAGCACTTTCAGAAGTGAGGTCACAAGCTGAATTCCCAACACTTCAGAAACTTCACAGTCAGATGGGGAAACTGACGCTCCAAGACTCTGACTTGACTGAGGCCACACAGTTAATACACAGCACAGGCAGGATCTAGCCTCCTTGTATGTAAATCTGGAACCTTCCTTCATAACAAAGTCACCAGAGTAAGCTGTACAGGAGTGACTCTTCTATTGTGGTCTCCACAAACAGCATTCTAGGCTTATTTAGATCTGTTCCCATTGGGAATGGAAGGATAGAAGACTCGGGGTTCACTCATGTTGGTCTTCTGTACCTGTGGAGAATAGGAACCATCCTTCCCCTGGAAGGATAGCTATCTCTCAAGGGTGGGCAACCTCCATACTGTTGGTAAGGACACCACTGCTCACCACTGTCCTCAATGGGAAAAGCCAGCTCTTCCCCTTCCCCCACCCACACCACCGTGCCACTCATTTCCTCTCACTTCCCAGGGATGATCCTACTTCCTCATCCCTGACCCTTTTTCCTCTTCCCACCACCAGCTTCTATCAGCTCCTGATCTTTCCATGTGCCAGTAAAGCCAATAAGAGATCCAGTGTCGGCAGAGTCAAGCTGCTGCTGGCCCAAAGGACCTGGCTTTGCCTTCTTGGTCTCTGGATCCTTACCGCAGCCCCAAGACAACAGGTGCTCTTCCAGCTTCAAAGAAAATAGCAGGCAGAGGAAAGCCTGTGGGTAAGGAAACATGGGACCTTTAGCATTCTCTCTGCCTCTTTGGAAAACCACATGGCTTTAGCAAAGCATTCTAAAGAGCTGGGGAGATGGCTCAGTCAGCAAGTGTTCAGCTTGTAAGTGTAAAGACTGTGTCCAATCCCAGGACCCACATTTTAAAAAAATGCTAGGGGCTGGAGAGACAACTCAGTGGTTTAAGATGTTCCCTGCTCCCAGCACTTATGCCAAGCTGTTGACAGCCACATGTAACTCCAGCTTCAGGGCATCTGCCCTCTTCTGATCTCCATGACACCTGCACACACATGGTTTATGCACACATACACATAACTAAAGATAAAATAACTTTTTAAAAACAGTGTTGGCCATGGTAGAAAACTTGTATAATCCAAGTGTCTAGGATAAAAAGATTAGAAATGGAAATGATACCCAAGATATCACAGTACACACACACACACACACAGAGAGAGAGAGAGAGAGAGAGAGAGAGAGAGAGAGAGAGAATGAGTGTACCTCTCTGTGTGTGTGTGTGTGTGTGTGTGTGTGTACTGTGATAGGGTGGGGACCCTCCCTGCCCTTGAACTTGCAAGGCAGCCAAGATTTGGAGTCTGAGAAATGTCTTTTCTCATCTGTTTTCCAGGGTATCACTTTTTTTAGGGCAAAAGATTGCTTCAGCCCCTTCTCCCTTCTCACTCAGGCCTGGCTCATCACAATATCCAGTCACATGGGGCAAGAACTTTCTCAGCCCAGCCTCACTGTGGTTCCCATAGCAACCACTGTGGCAGGTCAGATAGTTCTTCTTCTCCCCCAGCCTTAACCCCAGAGGGACCTGACCTGACTCCCTGAGCATGATGGACAGCCGAGAGGCTTCTCTGGAGCTCAGGGACTCCATTTGTCACCCTGGGTAGCTCTGTGTGCCTACTCTGAAAAAAGTCTCTTAGAGACAAACTATCTATCATCCCCAGATGAGTCGGGGAAACTGCTCCTGGATGAGGCTGCCCCACTTGGAGCAGGCCTCTGCCTGCCTCTGGACTGGAAGGTGGTGAGAATTCTCCGTAAGGACAGAAAGAAAAGAGTCAAGGATTGCAGGTCCATGCCAGACCCAGGTCTCCAAATCTCAAGGTTGTCAGGGCCAGATGGGCAGTGGGAATTAGAGAGGTGGTGAGGGCAGAGGTCATGGGGTAGCTGATGGGCACCCTGCTGGCCCCTGCTTGCAGCCTGCTGGGAGAAGGCTGGGAAAGCAGGACTTTGTCTCTAAGACATGAACTCCTGCTTTACCCTGTGCTCAGGCATCCCCTACCCCCACCCCTTCCCTACTCACAGTGTGCTGCCTGAGCCTGATGCTTCCAGCAAGGATGCCTCCAGGAGACTAACTGAGGAGGGGCCTAACATTGTCAACCACCTCTGGAGGCTGAGGGGGTGCTGAGGGGGTGGCTTGGGTCAGCATGGGCTGGCACTGCCATCCATGGCACTGCATGCCAGCAGGGCTCTGACTCAACCTTAGTTGCTTTCAGTGGTCTTTGTTGCTGAGTCGGTGAGTGGGTGGATGGTGCCCTCTCACCCTGCAAGTGGGGCATGAGGAAGAGTGGGGAGGGAGAGAGGGATGTGGAGAGAGAGAGACAGACAAAAAGACTAAGAAACAGAGACAGAGAGAGTATGTTCCAGGGGGCTGTGTGAGAGGGACCAGGCTGCTCTGATATCTCTGAGCTCCGTGGTCCTTGGCCTCTGTTCCCCTGAGGATGGGGATGGGTTGTTCTAGGGAGTGGAGAGCTCACGTGAAACTTCTGGATGAGCACCTTAGGAGGCTCAGAAGATGTCTGTATGCTCTCCTCTGCACTTGCTGAGCATGCAGAGGTGGGAGTGGAGAGGGAGTGTCTGGATGCAGAGATGGGGGAGGGGGGCGCAGAGGCTCACCAACACTCTGCTTTGTCTCTTTGTGTCTTCGAATCTCTCTGCCTATCTCTCTCTGACTCTGTCTTCTCCTGTCCCTCAGAGCAGCAGTTTGCATCTCTCAAAAAGGCCAGAGGACAAGGAGTTCCCTGTGCAGGCATCATGAAAAAAAGCAGCTGGGGAGGGCGAGTTCCTCCGATGGGCCCATGCCCTTTGCTCTCCTCTCAACAAAATCTCCATCTCTGGGCCTGACCAGGCTGCACCCTCACTGTCTCATGTCATCTTTACTCATATTTACAAGCCAACTTTCCCACCTCTGCAACACTAAAGGCATCCGAGAGAGCATAGCAGGGCAGCCTAGCTCTTTCTGCAAGGTGTAGCCAAGCGCTGGTCTGGTCAGCATGACTGTGTGGACCTCTTAAGTTACAGGTTGACATACTCTAGGAACTGTTGCAGAACCAAGTAAAATGGCTTGAGTCCAGTTGGGGCCTCTGCTGTGCTCATCCTTCCTGCTGCAGAAGCTTCGTGCCCCTTCCTGACCACAGGAGAGCGGCTCCACCCCACCCCCACCTCTGGACACCTGGCTTTTAGCAGAGGGCCTGTCTCCTGCATAGTGGTGTGCTGTTGGAAGGGCCCTGCCTGACCTTCATCAGAGCACCCGCATGTTTCTTCCCTTGCCCCAGTCACCCCTTGGGTCCTGTTACCAGGCCAGATGATGACAGGGCTTGCATTGATTTTTCTCACCCACACCGGCGGCCCCCACCGTGGGAAGCCTGTGTCACAGGGAAAAAAAGAGCCAGATGTGAGAGCAATGGGCCTTTCTGATGTGTTCAGTTGGTGGGGATGTTTGATCTCCTGCTTAACAAGCACAGCCATTTTTCTTAAGAGAGCCAAAAGAGAAGGATGGGGGGGGGGGGGGATGGAGACAAAGAACTCAAAAGCAACGAGATAAAATGAGGTGGGGGAGCAGGGCACAGAGAGAGAGAGAGAGAGAGAGAGAGAGAGAGAGAGAGAGAGAGAGAGAGAGAGAGAGAGAGAGATATGCTATGGCCGAGCAGCCAGAGCAGGAACTCCCTCCAGAGTTACATTAACCTACCTCCAGCCCTGCCTCTGCTGCCTACAGACACCTTAGCAGATCTGAGCCGTCTCACCCTCCTGATGGAGATGACAGCTTCTTGCTCAGGATGACAGGCATCTGCTTAGGATTTCGGGGATTTCTGCCACAGTGGAGGCTTGGAGCCAAAGCCCCTGCTTCTCTCCCTCTTGGGGCTGAGCAGCCATGAAGCCCTGGCTTTTTCTGTTTCCCCCTCCCTTCCCCCTTCCCCTTCCCTCTCCTGCTTTGTCTTCTGGTCTTCCATTGATTTCCTATTTGAGAGCAGTCCCAGCCAGCATCACTACAGACCCAGGCCTCTGAGCTGGGAGAAGGCTGTTCTGAGTCAGAAACCAGTGCTGGTTTTTATTAAAGGCAAAAGAAAAATAATCTGATTTTATGAAAGCAAAACACTGCATTATAAACCAAGCGACTGATCCTCAAGACCTCTAACTGCCAAGATAATATGTTAAACCCTGCATACACAGGACAGTCCCCAACCCTTCCTGGCCCCTAGGAGGAGTGTGAATCTGTAGGAGTTGTTCCTTTGCCCCTCCACCTCCCTCCACCCCCTGCTCTTATTTCTAGGTCACTGTGTCCTCCCCCCCACTAGGAGCTCCCATGCAGGAAATGCTATGGATTCTTTCCCAGTCCTGAGCCTCCATAATTAATGGAATCACTGGTAGCTGTGGGAGGAAGCCTGGGAAGGAACTATGCTGGAGGCAGGCAGGGAGGGGTCTTATCTCTCTCAGCTCCAGGCCCAGACACTTGGAGCCAGGTGGTGATCTGAGCCTCCCACCCCCTCCAACCCAGCCCCTAAGGATGCGTCAGCTGAAGGGGAAGACCCCCCCTTCCTCCCCTTTTAGCCACCTGGGGCTGGCGGGGGAAGCCTCTATCTCTGCTTGCCCCACCACCCTCTGGACCTGTCTCCTTCTATAATTCTCTTCTCATCTAGTCTATTAGTGTGCTCCTGCAGGCTCTGCCAGGTTCAGCTGCGTCTCTTCGCCTCGTTTATATTAGAAGAGAAAGTTCTGGCGTGTTTTCCCCTCACCTGAGGACTGAGCACTTCTCTTTGAAGATGCTCACAGCCTCTGATGAAACCCAAGAAAGATTTAAATGATAATGAAATGTCTCTGCTGCCAGGAGAGGAGGTGGCCTAACAGGGCTTCCAGCCACCTCAGGTAACAGGGGAGCTTTCCAGCAAAAAGGAGCTGGTGCATGGGTGCCTTCATTGCATTTGCTGGCCTGTTCACAGCCTGTCTCCTGCATGACCCTGCTTCTCACTTTGACTCGATTGGTGCAGTTGCCTCCTGACTGATTTCTCTGCCTCTCCTGAGTTCTAGTCCCATTACTTCTCCATGGAAGGCCCAGGTATGCCTCCTGAATTGCCCTCACTGGGTCACAAAGGTCCTTCAGCACCTTCTAGATAAAACAGACAAGAGAGCAAGGATCTGACCTCCTCTGCTGCAGCCATCCTTTGGTAAAAACAAAACAAAATACAAAAAACCCTCTTTCCCCTTTCTGCTAAGTGACAGCAAACACTATTGTGTTTGTAAACTTGTCCAAGAGAGGTGAACCTGACCCTACAGGGCAAGGTCCATGAGGTATCAGGCGCCTTCAAGTCCTCATCCTGTCCATATTCCACCAGGTGCCCAGGGCAATGTCACCTTGAGTTTGCTTACCGACCTGTGAGGTGTGATGGCCACCTTGGAGCTGCTGTAGAGACTGGAGAGCCCCTAAGCTCTGAGCATAGCTGCTCAGTAATGCTGGCCACTCAGCTCTGCTTCTTAATCTGGTGGGAGAAAGGAAAGATCCATTTGGTTTTATGGAGAACAAAGAGGATGTCAGCCTTGGCTGTTTTACAAACAGTTAGGGGACTTTAAAAAACTACTTTGCTGAGGCTCCACTCCCAGGCCTCTTGTGGGGGTCAAGTCTCCCTGACAGAGCAGAACAGGAAGTAAGGCAGAAGGGCTAATGATACAGAACCGCCCCCCCCCACCTGCTGGCTTGGAGAGGAGCCTAGAGGAGGGAGGGGCTTTGGCAGGAGTGGGGGTGGGGATGGGCAGAATCCTGCCTGGGCTGTGGGCACCTCACTATTAGGACCTCTGGTCAGGAGGGGTAGTTGGGGAAAGCTGGTGATGCCTCTTCCTACTGAGTACACCCAGTGGACAAAGCAATCCTTGGTCCTTAGAGGCCCAACCACGCTCCTGGCCCAGATCCCAGCCAGCTACATGGTAAGGCCTTCTCAAGGAGGGTGGGAGCTCTCAGGAGAAGCAGTTAATTGAGGTCAGCAAGAAGGAAGTCTGGCTTTCCACAGCTGAGAACAGAAGGGAAAACACCTTCAAGTTCATTAACTTTCAGGAAGTATGGCTGGCTCTAAGGTGACCACAGCTGGGGTCTCACTCTGTTCTTCAGGGGGAGATTATGCTGGCCCAAGGGAAAGCACCCTCAGGCATTAGGGACAACATCTTCCTGTTGCATGCCCCATGCTAATGCATTCACTCAGTCATGGAGAATGTGTTAAATGCCAATATCTGTGCTGGGGGTGAGGGACAGCTGAGGACAACCAAGAGAGAAAGAAAGAGACTCCTTGTCTTTCCTGAGATAAAACTCTTAAGCTCTTCAAATTCAGTCCAAATCCGCTGGACTCAGCCAGCACTGTTTACTTTTTCTAGTGTGCTTTCTGGGCATCTCCTACACCTGCCTCTTCTTACCTCAGCCTCCAGCTCTTCCTCCTCCGCTCTCAGCTCAAGGCCTCACCTTGGTTTCTTTGGAAAACAAAGTGAATTAGGGTCCAGGGAGCATATAATAGTGTTTGCTTTCCAAGCATGCGGACCTGAATTCCAATTCCTAGAACTTATGTAAAAAGCCAAGTGTGGTCACTGGCACCTGTAACCTTAGTGCTACAGGAGTGTGGAGGCAGGAGGATGGCTGAGCTTGTGTCTGCAATTTCCCTTTCTATTGCATCATTCCCAATATACCATGTGTTGTCATTTCTTTTTTCTGTAAGGTGATAGGACATCTTTGGCCCCACTGTCTCCTCTAGAACTCCCCCACTTTTTCAGCTCCTTTCCAAACAAATACCTGCAAACATATCATCTATCAGGGAGTCCCAGGGCTGTTGTCTTCCAGTTCTTTTATCTCTTTTGGTTCCATCCAACTAGCTTTCATGCATCACTCCACAGAACCCGCTCTTGCTAAGGATACCAATGTTACGTGACACTTTTCTGGTAAAGACACAACACTAACACATATTCACCCCAGACAAGAAACAGATCAAAGTAAGATACCACCAAAGTATGACTTAATGAACCTGAGTTTAGTAGGGTTACTTCCAGAAACATGGCCAAATCAAAAACAGCTTCATCGTTGAAACCTTGTCCTAGCATGGGTGATACCTCACAAAATCTGGAACCTTAGGACTCCCCAGATGACTTAAAGGCAGTTGCACAGGCAAGTTTCTTCTAAGAAGCTCAGTTGGTCTGAATCTTTTTAGCAGTCCTTATTGCTTAAATAACCTTGGAGAGCAAAGAGTCCTGTGCATCTGGTTGAATTCAGGGACTTCCTGAGATTTACTTCCTGAGTTGTTTACTTCCTGAGTCTTAAAAAACTTCCTTTGACATGTTCTGAATCTTTACAAGCTTCCTTTTATGATACAATGTTTCAATGGGAGGAAATCACTATATAACCAGTGACCTTAAGGACACCAAGAATCACTCCTTGGTACTCACATAATTTTGTCCAGCTGCAAGTTTGGCATATCTGATCCTCATATTCCTTTGAAATTTCTCTCCAGTGGGTCTCCAACATGCCACACTTTCTAGCTTTCCTCAGACCTTGTTGGTCAAATTCTTCAGCTTCCTCTGTTAGGGCCCTTCTTCATAATAGTTGGGGTGTTCTTTGTAAAAGTCAACCCTTGAACTTATTCTTTATCTGAATTCACTCCCACTTTGACTCTGCCCAGTCTCACAGCATGAAATATTATCTGTGTGCTGACAGTTCTCAAGTTTACACAGGCTGCTCAGGCCTTATTCTAAACTCAGTTTTGACCCATCTAACTATCACCTCTTCTTAACAGGTGTCTGAAACTCAAAATCAATTCCTGGCCTTTCCCCATCATTCAGATTCACTCAGAGTTTTCTTCAGCTCAGTCTACAACTTTGTCCTTCTAGTTGTACAGACAAAGACACGCCCAGTTACCTGGAAGCCCTTCCTTTTTCTCATACCTACAGACACATGGAAATTTTGACTCCCACCAGTTATCTTCATCTACATTGCATCCAGCATCTGGTCCAAGTTGTAACTTCGGTAGTACTGTTGTATTGCTACCTTTTTGGACCTTGAATGGGAACTATTGCTTGCATTTTCAACTTGTTTGTTCAAAATCATCTTAGTGGCTTCCATATTATTCCAAGTCACAGTGATGTGACTTGTGAGACCCTCGGTGATCTGTGTCCTGCACTGTTTGGACTCCTTCCTTATCCTAGCCCTAGTGCTTGGTTCCCTCTAGGCATGCCGGCCCTGGCGCTTTAATGCTCATGGTTCTAGAGGATACCTACAGGGCATTCTGCCCTCATCTTCTCTTCTGAGTAAGTATTACCCTCAATCTGTCTGTCCTTGAGCACATTTAGAACCTCAATGACCAAGCCCTCCTATTCCATCTTTCCTCAATCTCTGAATCCCTAACAGACTCTCCAAGAGCTCAGATACCAGGTGAATGACATTCCCACTTCTCCAAGGAAGCTTATGGACCTCAAGTTGCCAGAGCATCTTAGAGCCACTGATGGCAACACATCTCCCAACCTATATAATGGGTACACATAAACTGGATATACACCTCCTTGCTTCCCCTATGTTCTTGGCGTCACACAGTTCTTTCTGGCAGTGCAACACCCCCGCTGCTCCCCACACATACACTACTGCTGCCTGATGGGGAGACAGTTTGACTACCTGAAATCTTCTCCCTCCTCTGAGACCTATAAGAAGGGACCACCCCCAGCACCACACTGCCTTGTGGGCTTGAGCTCTTATCAGACCCCCACTAACTATGTCTAACTATCATGTTGAGGCCTGAACTCTCCTCAGAACCATGCTATACTATTGACTTTCTGTCTATGGTATTAACATCTCTTTACTTTGATCATATTTGGAAATAGAGTCTTAACAGATGTGATTAAGTTATGGAATTTGACAAATCCATCCCGGAAGTAAGAGTTCCAGAATTCAAGGGCTAGAGACTTACAAGAAAAAGGAGAGGAAGATCTGAGACATAGGAGCTCACAGACACAGGGTTTCTGTGTAATGGCATGTACAGTCACCAGAACTAGAAAAAATAAGGGAAGACCCTCCTTCCAGCCTTTAAGGGAGTGCAGCTGTCATGTCATCTTGGAAATGTTCAGTGCAACATGACAAGTTCTATATAATACCATGGAGAATGGCATTCAGCCCCCAGAACACTGCACAACTTATACAGCCTGCTCACGCAGCCCTGTGCCAGGCAAGACAAGCATAGGGAGTCTCTATCCTCAGCTCTGTGAGGCTAGGCAGAGCCAAGGCCTTAGAGACCAGGTTTAAGCCCCAGGCTGAGTGGTCCAGAACTCTGCCTGTTTCTAGAGGGGAGATGATAAGGCAGGAGGTAGACATAAAATTCTGCATCTCAGGGTGGCTGGAAGAATTAGATGGTGTGCAATAGGCACAGATTGGATATTGTCTTCCTCTCTATCTCTTTGTGCCTCCACCCCCACCCCCATCTTTAAAACAGGAGAATGCCCAGGCTTATCTGCCTTGGAGAACCATTCTTCATGATTTCTTTTTATCAAACACCACTTAATGACATGGAAAACATCCATACTGTATTGTGAAGAGGGAGAAGGCATGGTGGCAAAATAGCACATAATTAGAGGAGGTTGTGGTAAGTGGGTAAGAAAGCACAGCCCATCACGGGAGGAATCCTACTGAAGTGCTCAGAACCTGGAGCCCAAAGCATTCCTTGCTTCAGCCGCTGACTGCCTGTGAGCAAGCGGTGGACAGGCTACCTGGCAGGAGCCCTGGGAAGCCTCTCGACTGCTGTGGTGCCCTCATCATTTCCCACAGTGCCCCAGTCTGGTCAATTCTTCTTTTTATTTCCTCTTGTAAACCTGTATCAGCTTCTCCATAAAAATCAAGCCCATTTCTTGTGAGGTTTATCCCTAGCGCTGTTCAGCTTGTCTTGCTGCCTGGAAAGGAGTCGTTTTACTACAGTTCTAAATTGGTTATTGCTGGTGAAGGAGAGTGCAATCGATGTTTATATATGACCTTGTTCTGGGCAATGGTTGAGAACTCTGCCTTCTAGAAGGCTGTAGATTCTACATAGAGATGCAAATGGCTACAACTGTTTCTTCCTGGCCTTTACACATTAACAGTTTTTCCTCTCCCTTTACCACATTGGTTGGGATCTCAGATTCAATGCTGAGCCAATCAGCATTGGCTGTGACAGAAGGGGACTTTGTCTTGTCCTGGACTCTGTCTAAAGCTTCATCACTGAGTACAGAACTTAACATTTTGGAAAACTTTATCAGATTAGGAAAATGCCTGCATTTTCCTACTTTGCCAAGAGTTTCTGGTTATGCCAGTCATGCAGAATGCTGAATGCAATGCATATAATTTTGGCAACTTGGATGTAATCAGAGGAAATGGATATTCTTCCTCATTCCCTTGTTAGTAAGATGATTTATGTGAGTGCTTTTCCAACACTAAACTAACCCTGCATTCCTAGGCTGAATGTTACTCCACCATGATGAATTTTATAAGAATGTCTTCCTATATTCCATGAATGAATGTTATATTTAGAGGGTTTTTTTTTTCTGCTTAAGTTCACGAGTGGGATGTAATTTTATTTGCTGGTATTGGGGCTGTACTTAAAGCCTGGTGAGCCAGTGCTCCAAACATGAGATGACACATTTTAAAATTTTAAGCATTAGTCATGGCAGCCAGACAGTTGTGTCCTAGGCTCTGTTTCTGAAGAGTCAACCAAGCACAGATTGAAAATCTCCAAAAAGAAATCATGTCTGTAGTGAATACATGCAAGTTTTTTTCTTCTTGACACAATTCCTTCAACAATACAGTTCAGTGACTATTCACATAGCATTCATAGTGGATTAGATGTTGTAAGTAATCTAGACAAGGTTTAAGGTATCTGGAGTATGTTTGCAGATTATATGCAAACATGCTCCTGTGTTCACATGTGCACCATGTGTGCATGTACAACCAAATGCATGGAGAGTCCAGAGGAGCAGGTCAGCTGCCTCACTCTGCCTTATTTCCTTAAGAGAGGTTCTCTCAATAAATCTGGAGTTAGAATAGTGGCTAGCAAGCTCCAGTGATCCTCCCACAGAGTTAGGTCATGGGTGTTGTGTTTTATAAAAAAATAAAAAGAAGCCAGGGATATGTTTGGTAGAGGCCCCATATGGTGTGGGGAAGGGGGTGCTTTTGTGGACCCATGCTGAGATATCCTTTCCTCCTGAGGTACCAGCCACAAGAGAGTATAGTATAGAATAGAGTTTATTTAGGGCATGGGGAGGGGAGTTGAGGGAGTAGAAACAGAGAAAGACAGAGAGAGAAGAGAGAGAGAGAGAGAGAGAGAGAGAGAGAGAGAGAGAGAGAGAGAGAGAGAGAAATGGAAGTTGGCCATGAGCATGTGGGGGCAGGAATGGGGAGAGAAGGGACAGGGAAGAGAAGAGAGCAAGAGAAAAGCAAGAGAGTGGGGAGGAGGCAAACAGCCCCTTTTATAGTGAGTCAGGCACACATGGCTGTTGCCAGATAACTGTCTCTCTTCTTCTCTCCAAGTCCCTAGTTCCTAGTTCCTAGTACCAAGTCTCAGGTCCTAATTCCTAGTTCTAGTTGCTAGTCTCTTTCCCAGTTCCAAGTTCTTTCTCTAAGTGCTAAGTGCCTAATAGCTAATAATTTCTTCTGTCTGCCTCTCGCCTTTTATATGTCTCACTTCTAAGCCACGCCTCTAAGTCACACCCTTAAGTCATGCCCTTAGGTCTTATCTCTAAATCACACCTTAATTCATGGCCTTAAGTCTTGGCTCTAAATCACACCTTTAAGTCTCACACACCCAAGGGAAGATCCTGGGTATCTAAAACAAGATGTTATCAGAGTGTGCTCAGCTGTTGTAGGCTGTTGTAATCAAGTCTCTTGTTAGGGTATATGGCTCAAGATGGCTGCAAGGATGATAGCCGCCTTCTGTTGGCTCCCCACAGGCCAGGAATGCTGTAACTTAGTGCATGTCTGAGATTCTTATAGGATTCTGATCCTCCAAAATCCCATTTGAGATTCAAGTAGCCTCTGAGTGAGTCTTAACTGACATTAATTTGAAAGCCACCCTGAGGGACTGGGTAAAGAAGAGCCCATGGCTAGTGATAGGATCACTCTGAGCAACGCATGAATGGTTCAAGAACATTTTGCAATGTTCTTCACAGGTGGATGGAATAGGGTTGCTGGTACTGGGGACTGTCTGTGGCCCCTTTAAACTGATAAGCAGAACTCGTGGCTTGCCAAGATGCTCTAACTTAAAAATTGATAAGGAATATATTTTGAACTCTAGAAGACAGTCTCTTGTCCAGAGTCACTACAGAGATCCACTTTTTCCTCCAAGAATAGCCTATATGTGCCCTAAGGAAGCTGAGAGTAGAGAGGGAAACTAGATGTTGTAATGTAGACCCAGGCTCAAATTGTTCCCCAGTGTCTCCATGTCTAGGGGAAGGGTAGCAACACACCCTAGAGATGATGGAGAGCCACTGAGGAGAGCTGATGCCTCTCCCTCACGTGGAACATAGAAAGCCCAAGTTCAGACTCCCATCCAATTCTGGTGCACAGGGAAAAGCTGAATCTCAGCTGTGGGACATGGCTCTGTAGTGATAGCAGGACTGAGTAACCAGCTTGTTGGGTCCAGAAGGACCCTCACAGGATCCTTGAAAGTGGACTGTCAAGTACTGCACCAGTCATAGATCAAAAAGTGATTTACATGGAATGATGAAACATCTACATGTCTTGGCAAGATGGAGGAGCAGGCTGGACATCTCTGATGCCTTGAAAATAGATAGGAGAGGGCCAGTCATAAACAGTTCCTTGCAAAAGTACTTGGAACAAAGCATTTTCTCCTCTACCTATGCCTCCTTACAATTTTATTCCTCTGCCATCCACTCATCTATTCACCTAGTCATCTATGTATGTATTAACCTACACACACTACCCAGCCCCCTATGAAGTCATCTATCTATTTGTCCATTTAACTTATGGTCTGCATCCCCATCCATTCATTTGTATATCTATTCATGCATCCAACCATCCATCCACCTATCCATCCATACATCCACCCATCCATCTATCTACCCATCCATTTATCCAACCATTCATTTATCTATTTATCTATCCATCCATCCACCCGTCTATCTATCTATCTATCTATCTATCCACCCGCCTATCCATCCGTCCATCCATATATCCATCCACCTATCCATCTATCCACCCATCCATTTATCCAACCATTCATTTAACCATCCATCCATCCATCCATCCATCCATCCATCTATCCATCCATCCATCCATCCATTCACCCACCCACCTATCCATCTATACATACATACATCCACCCATCCATCCATCCACCCAGCCATTTATCCATCCAACCATCCAGTTACCTATGTATGCATTAACTCACCTGCCTACCCTCCCCCCATCAAATGTTTATTTATCTGTTCATCTAACTCACTTTATATGTATCCACCCACCTCACTTCTCTGTCTATTACTATCAATGGTGACACTAACACAGAACTTAGCAGCTGGTGCTTATTTAGTCCTCCACCGCAGTCACTGCTTAAGGTATTTCACAGGTACAATTTAGTCCTAACAGGTAAAGTGTAAGGAAAATTGTTATTATTTAGAGAAGAAAGAAACCAGAGGTGCAGAGAGAATCGGTGTTTTTCCTATAATCCATAGCCTGGAACCATCCCTGTTAAGATTCTGCCCAAAACCTAGCCCAAAGCCCACACCACAACCACACTAAGTGGCCTTTCAGGTGTTGACCTGCCTTTCTACCACTCAACTACAACAGTCTGTGTACCCACTCAGCTGGTCAGCAAGGCTGCCCTTCTGCTCTGTCTACCCTCTCCTTTACCCAGCCTACCACCATCTTCCCAACCATTTACATCCTCTCCTTCTTGATCCTCCATTCTAATGTGGTGGTTTGAATCAGTTTGGCCTCCATAGATTCATATATTTCAATGCCTGGCCATAGGGAGTGACAATATTAGGGGTGTGGCTTTATTGGAGTGGGTGTGGCTTTGTTGGAGGAAGTGCATCACTGTATAGACAGGCTTTCAGGTTTTCTATGCTCAAGCTCTTCCCAGTGTGGAATCATAGCCTCCTCCTGGCTGCCTTGGGATCAAGATATAGAACTCTCAGCTACTTCTCCAACATTGTATCTGCCTGCACGCTGACGTGCTTCCCACCATGACGATAGTGAACTCTGAAATTGTAAGCCAGCCCTAATGAAATGCTTTCCTTTATAAGACTTGCTTTGGTCATGGTGTCTCTTTACAGCAATAAAACCCAGTGTAAAATGTCTCATAAACCTATTTCTATTTTCCCACTACCCTTTTCTGAAGTCTCTATTACACATTGGTTCAAGCACCATTATCTAAGTATCTTATGTCCTCAGGATGAATTGAGACAAGTGATGCTTATCTATAAAGACTCATTCTCAATGGGAGGAACTATGGGTGTGTACATGAAGGAGGAAGCAAGGCAAGAGAAGCCAGCAAAGCTGGGCCTTGCCTGGGAAGGGTTCCTGAGGTTGGGAGACAGATTGGCAGATCCAGGAAGAAGAGGTGATATTTCCATTAGCAGAGGCTCAATGTCAGGTTCATGTGGGACAAGGAGCAAAGTGTCCTCTCTTCCCTGATCAGATGCACAAGCAGATGCCACCCAAGCCACATGTAGCCTCCTCTCCATTTCCCAGCTGAGCTTGGGACAGTTCCAGCCAATCAGGGATGCTGGGCAGGCATCACAACTGAAAGAGAAGTCCACTGTAAGGTTCCTCTTAGCCCCTTTGTTGCTTGGCCTCTGAGAGCTACCTGTATTTGCTATTCTGTGCACTTTCTGTGGGTTTGCAAGTTCTGATTGAACAAACACTGACAGGGGTACAGTGAACGCAAATAATTGTGTGCCTGTCAATGGAACATGTTAATTGGAGAGTTGTGGAGTCTTCAGGACAGCTCGCTAGGGAGAAGCCAATTACTCCACATACCTGTTTGGAAGGCTTCTGCTGCTGGAATCCTAACCTGCATCACAACACTCAGGATTGGTCCACGCTATTGATCTCTCTCCCTCCTTGACTGATGGGCTTGTTAATTGACAATTACTTTTTACGCTGTGTTGGGAGAATCGACCACAGAGGCCCAAAGTGTTCAAGTCTTATTTAGGCTGAGCTAAGCTCATACCTGTTTAAACTATAACAAGTCCCATCAAGCCACTTTGGGGGCTGGTGCAACAAGGAGACTCCAGGGATGTGGGTGCCAATGTAGGGGTCAGTATGGAGCCTGCTAGGATTACAAACCTGAGGGTGGAGCTGGTGCCAGGTACAATGAAGCTGACAAGCACACCCTCTCAAGGGGACAATTCACACTGGCTTGTATGTACCACTATACCATATGTGTCAGATACTTGTTTCTGTACCCTAAAATATTTTAGGAGGTAAGGGATTGCTTGTTGAGACAAGATCTTAGTCCACAGTCCAGGCTGGTCTCTAGCTCCCAGTGATCCTCCTGCCTCAGCCTCTTGAGGGCTGAGATTTCAGGTGTATACCACTATACTTGGCTATCCTCATGAATGTTTACTATCAGAGAGGACATGGCTCTGTTGTATACTACACACCTCCTTTAATGCCTAAAAGGAAGATGCTTTATTACCTACAAACAAAAATAGTGCTTATTTGGGAGAATATATGGCATAAAGAAACTCAGACAGGAGTCAGGCATGCAGGCTTGATGGGTGGGTTCCATTATTCTGTATACATCGGGTATAAAAGTGGAGCTCGTTCAAAGTTAAAGTCTTAGGCAGCTGACTTGGGTTCGAGACTCTGCTTTGCTGCTCACTGTCTGGATAACCTCTCGAGACTTTAGTCTTCTCATCTGTTGAATGGAACTCTGCAGTGTTCCTCTTACACTGGGCTGTACCCATAACTCAGTAATATAGGCAGAGTGCTCAGTACACACCAAGTGCTCAAGGAGTCGAGGGGCAACTGCTGACCGCACCTGTTGCATGTTGGGGTCTCAAGGGTGTCCAGGGCCTTAGGCCTTGAGCCTTGTTTCACTGCCATTCATCAGCCAAACTCATTAGCATCTTCACTCTGACTCTCAGCAAAGAAAGGGACAGAGGTCTACTACCTCTGCCCACAAATGTCCAAGACCACGTGTTCCCTTGAGGACACCATATCTGGATGCCAACAGGAAATTGTTGCTTTAGTCTTGGCAGATGTGAAGAAGACCTCTTCCTGCAGAAGAATACTTCATAGTTTTCCCAAAGCTTCTGCTGAATAGTGTGCATGGCTGTCTCAATACGCTCCTATATGCTCTATTGCAGAGAACACCTTGTCCACCAATGTCTGTGGGCCCCGCCTCTGATGTGAGGACTACTTGGTGCCTGTCTCTTACCTCATATTCCCACATGGATGGAGTTTGACCTGCTGACCCTTCTGACCTGTTGCAGGTGGGGGGAGTGCCACAAACTTGACAGTGACTTTGTTCTGGCAGGTGGCCACTTGAATCTTGTTAATATGAAAGAGACCATTTCGTGTTTGTGTGTGTGCCTGTTCATGAGCGTCTTAGTCAGGGTTTCTATTCCTGCAAAAAACATCATGACAAAGAAGCAAGTTGAGGAGGAAAGGGTTTATTCAATTTACACTTCCCACATTGCTGTTCATCACCAAAGGAAGTCAGGACTGGAACTCAAGCAGGTCAGGAAGCAGGAGCTGATGCAGAGGTCATGGAGGGATGTTACTGGCTTGCCTCCCCTGGCTTGCTCAGCTTGCTTTCTTATAGAACCCAAGACCAGCCCAGGAATGGCACCACCCACAATGGGCCCTCCAACCCTTGATCAGTAATTGAAAAATGCCTTACAGCTGGATTTCAAGGAGGCATTTCCTCAGGGGAGGCTCCTTTCTCTGTGATAACTCCAGCTTGTCCCATGTTGACACACAAAACCAGTACAATGAGTGTGGGTGCATGTGAACAATGTGTGCACTCATGGGGAAGCTAGAATCAACCTTGGGTGCCATTTCTCAGGTGCCATCTACCTTGGTTTATTGAGACAGGGTCTCACTGGCCTAGAAGTCACCAAGTACACTAGACTATCTGGCCAGGAAGGCACAGGGATCCACCTTTTTCCACTTACCAGTGCTGGGATTGCAGATATGTGTTCCCACATCTGTTTCTGTTTGTATTTTTTGTTCGTTTGTCTGTTTTTAAACAACAACATGGGTTCTGGAAATCAAACTGAGGTCTACAATCTCTTTACAGACTGGGCTGAGTCACCTTCACCCCCAGATCCTATCGCCTATTTTCTAGCAGCCAAAGCTCACAAGTTCAAATTCAAGAGAGAGGCATTGTCTTCTGCCCAGCTTGGCTTCATCCTTATTCTTAAGTCCCTCGTAGCTTTCACTGTGCCCAGGGCAGCACAATCCCACCTGTGACAGGGCCCAGCCTGACAAAGCTCAGTCTTGGCTTTGTCTGTTGCCCTCCTTTTGAGCTATTTTAAGCTGTTCATCCCTTTCTTCAAGTGAAATCTTATGAGGCAGCCCAATGCACACTACCTAACAGGAACAAATTGCACCCCTAATATGTAATAAAAGCAAAAAAAAAAAAAAAAAAAATTCCCCACGTGTGACTATTTGCTGCCCCACCCATACTTCTAACAGTCTAGACAGCCTTCTAGAATGCAAGGAGTTCTGCTTTGTAGTCAGTGTGGGTGAGAGGAGCAGAAGCAGAGAGCTCCTGAGACCTTCTGCCTCTTCTATGAAACCTCTCCCCCGAGCCCCTAAAGCCTTGAAGAACACAATTTAGAAGATGACCATTGACGGCAATGGTTTGTCATCCTAGCCCAGCACTAGCCAGAGGCCTCCCTGAGCTTACATTTAGTCATCTATTACAAAGCAGAGCTGAGCTGGAGAGACAGTCAGGCAGTAAAGGACTTGCCACACATGCATGAGGACCTGAGTTTGATCCCCAGAACCCACATATAAAGCTGAGTGTGGTGGCACACACCTATAATTTTAGTACTCTGGAGGCAAAGACAAGTGTCTCAGGGGCTCACTGGCCTGTCAGCCTAGCCAACGGATGAGGTCCAGGCAAGCATGCAAGAAGCAAAGTGGATACTTCCTAAGGAGCAACACCTAAGGTTGACCTCTGACCTTCATGTGCACACACATATGTATAGACCTGCGCATACCTGTGCACCTACACACATCATGGAAAAAAAGGAAGAATCATGTAACCTATCTCATCACAGATCAGAAGGGATTAGAAAGTGGCTAAGGTCACGAGGGTGGAGCCCCTATGATGACACTGGGGGCCTTACAGGAAGAGCTGTGCTTGTTCTGCCTGTTCCTGTGTTGCCCTCTGTCGGGCTATGCTTCAACAAGAAGTTCCTCATCAGGTGTCAAGTAGATGCTAGTGGCAGATTTTCAGAGTTCTCTGCCTCCAGAACTCTACGCCAAATAAACTTCTCTTCATTATACATTACCTGGTTCTGGCTTTTTGTTATAGCAACAGAAAACAAAGGAATATGGTAGTTAAGAATCTGAACCCTGGTGCCCACTTCTGGGTTTGGGTTCCAGCTTGATTACTGCTTGGCATGAAGCCAGTGGCTTGACCTATTCTTTCCTCAGTTTCCTCACTTGTAAGGTGGAGGTGACAGTGAAACCCACTGCATGGGTTTTCTAACACCCTTTCTCTGGGATGTCCTGGTGCCAAAAAGCTATAGGTTTATCCCCAGGTCTCATCCATGGAGGCAAGACTCGGGTAGGGGATGGCCATCGAGAGGCCCAGAATGCACCACAGGCAATACAGATGTTGTTGGACAAAGAGGTCCTGTTGGAAGGTAAAAATCTAAATCCTACCTTCAATCCCAATGCTTAGGAGGCAGAGGCAGGCAGATCTTTATGAGTCCAAAAAGCCAGCCTGATCTACATAGTGAGATCCAGGGCAACCGAGGCTACAGAGGAGAACCTGGGTGGGTAGGTGGGGGTGGGGAAAGAAAGAAAAGCAAGCAAACAGACATAAATTCTAGAAAACAATGCTAACAGAGAAAAGCAGCTACAGTTTTAGAGCCCCTGCCGGCATGAGATGGCTAACACACACTGGCAGAAAACAGAAGGGCAGACCCACTCTTGGCCAAGCAAAGCCCTGAAGGGAGCACACCGTGGTGGGAACGCTGGCAGATGTACACATCTGGCAGGTGTGGAGAGATGGGGTATTAATGAACACGGTACAGCAAGTGTGTCGTGATGTGTGTCTGGCCCACGTGAGCCAGGCACCTGCCTGCACAATTCCATGTGCTCCCGTGACAAGTTGCATCTTATAGACACCTATACCTAGGTCTTACCTGCTGGATGTGTGAGAAACCAATGTCCTCAGTTTGTAATCAGAGCACCCTTGCTTTATGAGAAGAGCCCTGGGGACACCATTGAGGCAGTTTATTTTACAACCTTGCAAAGTCAGGTGTCATGCATGAGGACTGACTGGTACAGAGGGGTCTGTAGTACTAGTTAATGCAGGACCCTCTTCCCGTAGCACTGAGCAATCGAGGGTATCACTTACATCTGATCTTCTCTTTTCTTGTGTTTGCCTTGTTCTCAACAAATCACCGTGCGGGCTCCTCTCTACCATTTAATTCTGCTCGTTCTTACAGCTATCAGACGAGTGATCTTGCGGGAACCCTTGGCTGTCACTAATTTTTTGTGCTGACTTCTGGCTTTTGCAGGTGAAGCTCAGCAGAATTTGGCATGAGGAATATCCAAATGAGCAAACACTGGCAGGGGTCGAGAGATTGCTGGTCATTTGTAGCTGGGCTTTAGTTAGCTTGGGGGCACCTTTGAAAATGAATCATCAGTATCAGGTCCAAAGGAAATTCCAGTTCCCCAAACTCCAAAAGGCAGTCCATATGTCCAGAAATGAGCTAAGCTGGGCTCCAGGAGGAGTTCTGTTTATTTCATAAAAGCCAGCATTCCTCAGGAACTTGTGAAGCTGGATCCCATCTGCCAAAAGGAATCACTTCCCTCGCCTCTCACAGAAGGGACATATGGCTACCTGTGGCGCCTATCAGCATATCAAAGTGCATGCTAGCCTCCAGGCTCCCTCTGTTCCTATTGAGAAGTAGATTTCAAAGTCTGTAGTGCTAGCTTCCTAGGCTTCCCTCCCCCCCAGCTGCTCCTCCTTCTTCCAATCCAGCTACTCTTGCTTTCCTCTCTCCCTACGTTCTGCTCTCTCTCTTGCTCCCTCACTATCTGCAGTACTCTCCCTGCCATGTTCTCTCACAGTCTTTCTCTTCCCTCAAAGATAGCCATGGCTGTGTCCAGTCTGTTGGCCCTGTCTGCTTTCTCTTTTCTCTTCTTGAACTCTTCCAGATGTCTCTGGACACCTCCCCCACCACTTTTAGCCACAATTAAAACAAAACAAAACCTCCCCTTAATAATGGGTTCATTGTAGTGGTTTCTTTCCTGCATCCCTTCTCAGACAAGACAAAGTTTCTTATAGAGAGCCTGTAGCTCAGCCTCAGGTCCTAGGTCCTGGCTTTATGCCAGTATCTTGTTGGGGATACCACTACCTGCTGATTTTGTTTGGCTTCCTGGATCTGCACCCTTATTTGTATGTCTCCTCCCATCAGCTGGACAGGGATTGTGCCTTTCCTTCCAGTATAACCAAGGCCTGCCGTGTTCCGAATGCTCACCGTCTTTGCCTTGTGACGGCCATGATTTAAAGCACTGTTCTCAACTGTGGGTGCTAAGGAAAATCAAGGGGAGAGCTTTTCAAAGACTGTTGCCAGGTCTTCTGGCACAAAGTGTTTTCAAAGTGCCCCTGGAGTGAGAACCATAGTGTCCTAGTGTTCTCTAGTGGGATGATAGAATGAATCTGTAGCCATCAAAGAAGGATTTATTAGAGTGTATTACAGGCTCTGTGTGGTCCAGCTAGTCCAACAATGGCCGTCTCCCAATGGATAGGTCAAAAATATGATAGATGTTCAGTTCACAAGACTAGATGTCTCCCTTGGTCTTCAGTATATGTTAAAATCCTGAGGAAGCAGGCTCTAATACCCATGAAGGGTATTACTTCCTCAGCCGTAGGACAGATGAACTTTTCAGTGGCAAGGAAGGCAAAAAGCAGGCAAAAACCAAACACTTCCTTCTTCCATGTCACTTAAATAAGTTTCCACCATAAAGTGTAGCCCAGACTCAGGGTGGTTCTTCCAACCTCAGATGAGCCAGTCAAGAAAATTCCTCACAGGTATGATCAGGGGCTTTTGGTTTTTTAGTTAATTCCAGATGCAATCAAGCTGACAACCAAGATTAGCCACTACATACCATTTAATGTATGTAGGGTGTGTGTGTGTGTCAGGATGTAGTGTGTGCACGTGTAGTTCAGAGGACAACTTTGGCTGTTGTTCCTCAGGTACCATCTTCCTTGTGTTTTGAGGCAGAGTTTCTTGCTGACCTGGAACTTGCCATGTAGCCTAGGCTGGCTGGCTAGCAAGCCCCAGGATGCATCTGTTCCAGTGTCTATGATAAGCCCATATCACCACATCCTGTTTGTTTGTTTATGTGGCTGTAGGGATGGGATTCTGGGCATCATGGTTGCAAGGCAAGCAGTGTATTGGTGGAGCCATCTCCTCTGCCTTGAGAACCATACCTTAAATAAATCTCCTGAAATAACCAGGAAGGATGCAATAACTCTGCCGTGGACTCCTCGCTAGGCACACCAGTGTATCTCATCTTCCAATGGCCACTGAGCACAAATCAATGATTCCTTCCACATGAGGATGGCTTCCGGAACCTTGGACTGAGTCAGGGCAATGAGGGGGAAGCCCGCTTTGCTGGCCAGCTCAGCTCTGGCTACACAGCCATTATTCTCATGACCATGCTAGCCACTGAGAATTTTATTGCTGTGTTCTATTGTTCAACAGGAGGCTTGGACACTTACGGTCATAATTTAAAATATTGAATTACATGAAGCATTAAGGGCCATGTTTTCTGCTAGGAGACAGGTTAAATGCTGCTCTTCATCTTCAATTCTGAGACTGAGGCCTGTTTCTCATTTGCTCTAATTGGCAGTGTTGGGCCAGCCCTCACTGACCTGGCAAGCCTTTAACAGTGTTTCAGAGGACTTTCATGGATGCCCCTTTTTCTTCTGTCTTGCACATTTAATAGATCTCTATTTCTCTGCTTAGCTTTCCCTCTGAGCAGATATTTCAAAACCACACTATGGGTTCGAAGGAATAACTACCTCCTCAACAGAAGTTTGACATTAAAAAACAAACAAAACAAAAAACAAAAAAAACTGGGATTGGTAAGATAAGATGGCTAGCAACACACACACACACACTCATACACTCACACACATATACGTACACACACACACACACACACACACACACACACACACACATCTAGATGTGATCCATTTTGTCCATCTGTCCTTTGGTGGTCAGGCTTGACTGTCTGTGAATGTTAAGGCTTCTAAGGAGATGTTTCCAGAACTCACCTTAAGAAAGCATCTATCCCACACACAAGTTTCTAGATGGCCATCTGGATAGAACGCCAGGAGAGCATCATGCTAGGCTGAGGAAGGACTGGGAGTGAGCCCCTCGCCTTGAGGAGAGTTATACAGTTTGAAGCTGTAGATCCTGCTTGTTCTGGAAGCATCATAGGAAATGCCTGTACATCAGCAGGGTCTGTGTCTAAATCCCTGCCATCTCCTGGCCCTGGTGCTTCAGCTTTGGGCAACTCAAGCCTCATTTCCTAGACTATAAAATGGGATAGATAATATTGGCTTGGATAGTGAATGAGAGGATGCCAGGCCCTCAGGAAAAGCATAATAAATTATTGATATTAAATAATATAGATTATTCACCAGGCTTCACTATCAGGGAAGGGTGGGAAGAGGGAGAAAACCAGTCAAAGGAACTCTCAGTCCCCAGCATTCAGCAGCCTATGAGGAGCTTCCAAATCTTTGGCCTGCATCACTTCAACATCTCTTTGTAACTATTCTCTACCCAGACTAACAGGTGTGGAGAGATGTAGGCTCAGAGAAACAGAGCGATGGTCCTGAAGCCACACAGCTTGTGGACTGAGCCAGTCAAACCCCAGTGTACACACCCACTTCCATTCTGCAGCTTGCAGGAAACATGGGCTATCTTCCATCTTTGTCTTAAGGAAGCCTTTCAGTCTCTCAGGATTTCCTTGGCTGGGTCCCAGTGCACCTAGGTTCTCGTTTTGATGGAGTCACTTTCCAATTTGAATGCAGGACACAGAATATGTAGGACAGTCAAGCCATCCACTAGTAATAACACGAAATCTTGGTGACTCCTAAAGCACTTGTTACCCGTGGCAGCTTTAGCATTTTAATTTGATACAAGGAATGTTATTGCTCCACAGTCATTAAATTCCATGTTAGCCTCTTTTAAAATTCCCTTTTATGGTAATAATATAAGACAGTTTTCTCTTTGGAAAGTCATTGTGGGAAGAAGAGCCGCTCAATAGGTTTTCACTGCTATTGGGGGCCTGGTCACTCATAACAACACCACCGACCCCACAGATCTACTGCTCCCCACAAGTGAGTGCGTGTATATGTGTGTGCATGAGTGAAAGTGTGCATGTATGAGGGTACATGTGTGAGAGTGTTATATATGTATGTGAGTGTGAATGTGTGTTAGTTATCTGTGTGTGTTTATGTGTGGGTATCTGTATGTACATGTATGTATCTGTGTGTGTGTGTGTGTGTGTGTATGTGTGTGTGTAAACAGCTCTCTGGCCCTGCAATATGTGGCTCCATTGTAAACAACCCCACTAATAAAAGAGGCCCTGTGCAATCAATCAGTCTTGTCCACCAGGGCTGATACAAGGATCCTTAAAGCTCACTGTAAGAATCAAAGTGTAGAAAGAAGAGAAATGTAGGGCACAGTAGAGGAGAGGTGGAGGACCTGGGTATGTGCAGTAAGGGAGATCCTGACCCACTTGGTAGAAGTAAATAGGGGAAGGAAGGATCTTAAGTGTGCATCAAATTCTGCTTGAGAGCAAGACTCTGTCCAAAGACTGTAAGAAGCAGCCATGGTGCTTTCAAGATCCACTGTGCACAGATGTAGGAGGCTTAGCTCAAAGAAAGCCTTGTCAAACATACCAGCCTCTTTTCTTCAAGGGAAGGTGATTGACAGCTAGTCACCTGGAAGGCTGGAGTGAATGCTATTTGACAAGCCAGTGATCTTTTTGCTGTTCTCTGGAGCCAACCTTCCCCAATCCCTCAACATTCTAGACATTGTGTATGCCCTTATCCAGAGCTTGGCCTCTCAGTGGATAAAACTATCCTTATGAAAGAGGTCTCATGTACTTTGCATCCTCCACCAACAGAATCTATCCTCACAATTATTACAAATCCTCCTTCAGCCCTTGCCCTGAGCTCTGTTTATCAGTCAGTGGAACTCATTGTAAAGGACACAGGTGCTTTTCTACTTTGCTAGGGAGTTTCTATGTATTTATGCCTAAAGCTTTGTTGTGATGAGTGTCATGTGGAAATCTTCTTACCAAAGTTTTACTGTGCTAAAATGTGTCAGAAGAATAAACTCTGAAGTCAGACTCTGGATGTTTTGACCCAGAAACTGCAGAACTGGTGCTGGCTTGAGTTTGCTCATGGTGTGTGGGTGTCTCCCTACTAGCTGTGAGGCTTGTGGGGTTGGGGGAAACATGACATCCAGGATGGACACACACAGGACGGAACATGGACTTTTAGACTTTCAGTGAAGGTGTCCTGAGCCATGCTGGCAGACCCTGCCCTATCTCTCATTTTGTCACTCAAGAACGGAAGGTTCCAGAAGGCAGTGTCCTGGCCTAGGCATGCAGCCAAGATGGATGCAGAACCTAATGATCTCAATTGCATCATCCTTGGGGTACCACCACCATGTTGTCCTTGCACTGATCCCAGATGGCACCCACAACACTGTGGCCTTGTTTTGCACCAGGACCACACTTGAACCATCCACATTATCTGAGTCCTTGGTCACACAGGCACTCTTGTGGTCCCAATTTTATAGATGAGGATGTTTGGCTCAGAGTAGTCAATGAGTGATGGAGGTGGGTTCTGAATCTTCCCCATCACCAAGAAATCTTCTGTTTCTGTCTCTAAGACACAAGAGCCGAGTCCTGTTCACATCCTGATGAATTTATACTTACAACTTAAGTCAAAGGGTCATAAAAATCCTGGGGCACATCAAAGGTGCCATAAAAACACAAGGCCCCATGCTAATGGTGTTATAGAGCATGGGTGGACTCTTTGGCTTGAGGCCTTTCTACCCTCTTTAAAGCAATAAAATAGTATCAGAAGAGGAAGAGTCTTTGCACTCTCATGTATGAGGCATTTATGCGTTACAGACATGTGCACTCAAAACTTTTATTTGAACCCTTTCAGGGCTCATATGAATTCAGAGATAAATAAAGCCAGTCTCAGCCCTCATGGCACTCGGGAAGGCAGAGTGTTAAAGCATCGATCCTACAAGGAAAGTATCAGATAGATGGAAGAAGGACTGGCAGCCTTCCAGGAAGGCCCAGCCCAGTGTGCTGATCAAGAGGGCAGGCTCTCATCTAGCTTCTTGGGCTTAAATCTTCAGTCTTCCCTTATTGTTCTTAGACCTCTTGTACAAAGACCTTGTTACACTCTCCACATTTCCACATTGGGATCCTCCAGAACCAGAACCAGAACCAGAACCAGAACCAGAACCAGAACCAGAACCAGAACTAGAAACCAGGCAGACAAATGATACAGAAGTCTAAAAAACCCAAAGGTTTCTATGACTTACCAAAACAAGGCTTCCAGAAAAACAAATAATAAAATAAAAAACTTGCTGTTTTCCTTTCAAGCCTTTCACTTCAGCAGTTGGCAGAGCTGAAGCGTTTCTCCCAGACCCCACAGTGCACACACCCTGGGGTGCCTTACTGGGTCCTGGAAAGAAGAGTCCAGCTTCCTAATTTGGGTGGAATGTTTTTTATCTCCCCGAGGCCTCCAAATGTTAAATGTGAGTGGGGGGAAAAACCATTCCCGTGACTGTCTGATTAAAGCAAGCTTTATTCAGAACTGGCCAGCTGGCATCTCCTCCCAAAGTCAGGATTTTAGAGAGCAGCCAGTCACTGGCTTTTGAGATCCCTTTTTATGGGAATGGGTTAGGGTTGATGGAAAACAGCTGCCAAGATAATTGACCATTAGCACCTGGACAGAGAAATGGGGGACTCAGGGCTCAAGGCTGCCTGTGGGGTAGATGAGTGTGAAGGTAGCACCTGGAGAGAAGAGTGTGAGACTCAGAGCTCAAGGCTACCTGTGCACTAGATAAGTGCAAGAATACATCATGTGGAAGGAGAGTCATGAAGGTATCTGGGAAGACACACTTGTGAAAGGCAAAAGGGCAGCCATATATCAGAGTTAGCAAGGCAAAGGAGTGAGTATGCATTATGGTCACAAGTTCAGCAAAAGTTGAAAAACATAACTGTAGGCTGCCGACCCGACTCTGCTGGTCAAGATGGCGATGTAGGCCGCTGGCCCAATCCGGTTTGGTTAAGATGGTGCTGGCTTCCGGTATGATCTACTGGTAAATAAGTGCACTGCGCATGCGATTACCCTTGGGCCAACTCAGTTTTGGCACCAACCCCTCCCGAGTGGGATATGCTAATGAGGTATTGCAATCCTGACCAATCGGGCACCTCCACGCGCTTCCCCCCCCCCCCCCCCCGCGGGTATATAAGCAGCTTGCCCTGGGCACTCGGGGGTCCCCTGCATAATGAAGACACGCTTCTACAATAAAGGCTGTTCAGAAGGATCCGGTTGTTCGGTCTTCCTTGCTGGTCGAGTGGGGCGCGACACATAACCATGTTTTAGGATACATTAGACTTAGGAAATAGGAACTTATTTCTGTAAGATATGGAAACTTAATGACAATTTCTAACAATGTGGCTCCTTATGAACAACAGGCTCCTTATATTTTGGCTTCAGATTGTGTAACCTGGGGCAATTTGCTTGACTTATTAGTACCTAAATTTATCCTCTGTCAACTCGAAATTACGATATGTGATCATAGATCCTTGCCTCAAAGGATCACTTGTAAACATTCCTTCAGTTAAGACCCTTTGTCAGATCTCTTCTGGGAGTGATGTTTCTCAATGCATGCAATAGAAATATAGAGAGAGGATTATAAAGTATACCAATTTTATTAAGATGGTATCAAAATATTAAAAGCACAAATTTATAATGTAGCAAATATGTGCTTCCTTATTAAGGCATTAAATAATAGGATTGACTGAGGTGGACTAAGGACCATAATTTTAAAGTAGTGTTAGGCATAGATGATATTTTGAGGCTCCATAGAATTTTTTGTTGTTTGTATTGGTGACACACAGCTCCATGTCTGTTATCATCAGTGAACACACAGATGGGACTCTACCCTTCTCTGCCTGAATCTGGTCAAGAGAAACTGCTGGATAATTCTGCCTGTCTACCCTTGGGGACAGAAGAGCAGGGGATAAACAGGAATGGCTGCCAGTGCCAAGTAGGACCCCATCCATCAAAGTACAGGGAGAAGGGCAAGAACTGAATAACACCCCTGCCATATTGGCATGGAACCATGTCATGGGCTTGAAGAGCAACGGACACCCAACATGCCAGTTTCAGATGTCACACACCTGTGCCCATGCTTGGCTTGAAATGACCACCCATGGTGGTCAAGGGTGGGATCTTCCTATATTCCAACCCCAATCCTACCACCTGTGTTCTGCATATTCTAGTTTTGTTTCTGTTGCTATGACAACTGCCTTTACAAAAGCAACATATGGGAGAGAGACTATAAAGTGGGGGTTTCCTTCCATCTCTAAGCTCCCAGAGTAACAACTCTGAGATTCAAAGTATATTTACAACTACCTTGGCCATAAGATTAGGCTGTTCCCCAACTAGTTCACACATTAACTATCACATTATGCTATTTTAAATTCTGCCATGCGGCTGGTTACCTCTGTTCAGCTCCCGTGCTTCTGTTTGTCTCCATGTTCCCTGGGCAAACCTACCCAAACCTGGCTCTGTCTCAGAATCCTTACTTCCTACCAGAACTCCCACCTTCTATTTCCTGCCTCAGCTACAGGCCAATATGCTTTATTTGACAGATGAAGCTTCAAACCAAACAAAAGAGGCTCCTTCTACCTTTCCCCTTTTTAGTCCAAAAAAGTTTTTTCTCTTACAATAATATATATATATATATATATATATATATATATATATATATATATAATGATAATTATGAAAACTATCAGGTAAGAATTACATTCACAAAGTTTAGTCCATATGTATTTGACAAATTTGCAAAAACTATTCTATTATCTTTTCTCTTTTGGTGAGTTTTAAGTTCTGTACCTAAATCATTTTCCATTATAACTTCAATTACTAACCTTAAACATCTTCTTAAACCTAAAAACATTTTCTTAAATTGTAAACAACTTAAGATTAATGTGAGACTATATAACTATCTAGTCTTCAATCTCAGGTATTTACCTGAGAAGTAATAAACACTGCCTGAGTACGCAGGAAGTGCAGGCAAGCAGCTTCCAAAACTATAGAAATGACAGCGAAACCTGGCTGCCTGGACAGTACCCCCAAATTGTCTCTATTACATTGGAGCATTCATTGTCAGCCTTCTGGACCAGTATATCTGACAGACTTTTTGAGAAGCAGAATTATGAAGGATTTGCCTACCTTGTCTTTGCGAAGCTCAGCAATCGACTTCTCTGCATCTTGTTTGTCCTTTTTGGACAACATTCTGTCTACAGTTGCAGCACTAAGGGCTACCTCACTCCCCACACCCCCAGTGGCAGCTTGCTCTATTTGAAGCAAACTCTACAAGGAGACTCTTTGATCCTCATCATCTTCTTTGAAGATGAATGGGGGTGCTGCCAGGAGCTAACATGTGTCATTGTTTTTTTTTTAAGCCTTAAATTAATAAAATATCTTTAAATGCCCTATTCTGTAGGTCTCTGAGGTTTTTTAAAGACATCTATCTATTTATAGTATGTCTGAATAGGTGAATGTTGTTTGTTTTTAGCCATTCATTATCTGTCCAACTTAGGAAACATTTCTGTAATAAACTAGACTAGTACCTAACATGACCATGAACTTGATTGACTAATTATTAACTTGTATTACTTAATTATCCAAATTTGTAATAGAAGCTCTAAAAAGACCAGAACTAAATATTGTATTTTTAAATGGCCCAGTACCTTGTAAGAAAATTGAAACATCATATACGGTATGTTGTAACAAAAATAACCTTCTATCAATATATAAAAATCTATACCTATGTATCCCAAATATAACCTCAATTTTACATCAATATACAAAGATCCATACCAATTTAAGATTATTGGCTTATAGAATGTTCTTTGCTTTAACAGTAAATTCAGTAAAGTACCCTTATTCCCATTATTCCTTTATTATTCTTATATCCCTCTTCTTTTCAACTCTTCTCCTCCTACATAAGAAAGAAAGGATAGAGAAAAGAAAAAGAGAGAAATCTCTGAGTCTAACCTCCTATACCTTGTTTTCTTCCTGATTGAGACCATTTAACAACTTGCAACCAATCCCAATAATCAGCAACAGAACATCCATAACCCATTGAACAACAATTAAAAAAATTCCACCTCCTTTTTGGAATGGGGAGTCATTTTCTTAAAACTGCTTCATGCTGATTTTGGATATAGTTTTTCTTTTTGGGAACCCAAGGGAAATTGGAAAAATTGTTAAGTCTTAAGAAAACAGCTGTAATATTTGTTGTCCAGTCTCTAAATGCTATAAAAATGCAGGCTTAAATGAAGTCCAGATTGGAATAGTCTTAAAGGCTGGATGAAATGAGTTAGCTGCTTTGAAGTTTGATGAAACAGCAACTGAGGCAGCCTGAGGCTGGCTCAAGCAGGATGCTGGCTCAAGCAGGATGCTGGACTAACTATGTCTCTGGATTTCAGCATCCTGGAGGATGAATCTTCTTAAGGCTGCCTCCATTCCCTTGGTATCTGGTTCTTTTGTTCTGTAAACATATAAACTCTCACAAGTAATACATATTTCCATAATAACATATTATGGGATGTGCAAAGTGCACATATCAGTTAAAGACGATTCTTTGCTTTTTGTTTGAACAAGTGAAAGACATTTGTCTTTCTTGAGCCAGTTTGGACTGTATAACTAAACTGCAATATAAATCTCCATCCATGCCATATGAAAGAATGGCAGGTATTAATAAGTCATGAGGACTCTGTAGCCAACAAGATTTATTGGCTATGCAGAGACATTTTAAGTCTCAGCCAGTCTCAGAGATGTTCCCACATAAAGGAATCAGTATATAAATTACCTGCCTTGTTGGTCTTGTTGATTTATTTATTTGTGTCCATAGCCAAGATCTTTGGGGGGGGGGGTGTCTCCCCTGTCATATCTGATTTTTATCAATTTGGATGGAATCCATAGTTTTTCTTCTTATATGGAAACATATACCAAACCCCTTCCCAGTGTAACATATTCCCAGCCTTCCATTCCAAGGTTAGGACATCCTTAAAATAAACAGGATGATTTAATTCAGCAGTCCTTTCTAAAACCCAGTATATTTTAGCAGTTATGTTATCTGTCTCACTGATTTTTTTAAACAAAAATTTAAGTCACCAAAGCATTATTTAGACTATCTTTGGGAGGTTTCATATCTTCCTTTTGTTTTATGAGATCTCCAAAGTTCTGTTAGATCTCTTCATAACTGCCTGACCTGTAGGACTGACTATAAGCCACATTTTCAACAGGTTTTATGCCATAATGCCTAAAAAGTTGTTGTATTCTAATGGATACATATGCCTGAGCATCACCAGTTTCGATCTGTAAAGGTCTCTAGGATAGTCATCATCTCTGATAACTGTTCAATCTCTGAATCATCCTTTTCAGAATTCAAGGCAAAAGCCCATTGGAATTTTGAACATGTATCAATAATATGATATATAAATACATATACACATCTTAATTCTCCAAACTCTATAAAATGAACCATGTAGTCTATCATGTGACATTGTTCTAAGGTAGTATCATTAAACTGAATTTTGATTATTAACTCAATATATTGTATCTCTATGGGTTGCCATTCGGTAATCTTCTTAAGCCTTTGTAGATTTCTCTCACCAGAAATTATCCTTTCTGATGTTATTGTAGTTTCATATTGGACTCCTCTGAAAGTTCCTTACTCTGATTTAAAGAATCTTCTAACCTCTGTTCTATGGCCTCTAGTCTAGCATCTAATTTCTCAGTCTCTTCTTTCTCCAACTCTGCATTATTCTGATCTTTCCCAAGGGGACATATAAAACTATAATTGTTATTGAAAAATAATTCTTTTTATGTTTATAAGTAGAGCACAATTATATGTAATCCAGATACCCTGTGGCATTGCATCTTTCTATATTTTTAACATAGAACATATATATAATTTAGCTAACATATTGCATTGCTTGCTAGCTCTGCCTCTGCTCTGTTCACAGAGAAAGGGCATTTCTGCTCTTTCTGTGAGCCATTTACCAGCTTCTCTGCCCTTTCAGCTTAGTCCAGCCCTCTGACTCGAGCCTTTAATTGGTAGGTCATCTTGGGCCCACATGCTACTCTGAGCTGGGCCACTGTTTGCTAGCCCATACCAAGCCTTTCTGTCTGTCAGGCCCCTGCACAGCTGCAGGCTTTCCCCTCAACTGCAGGTCTTATCCTGTGTCATCCTGTCCTATCCAGTCCTAGCTCTGGGCAGTGTGCGATTGCTAGGGAACTGTCACTTACCCACCCAAACTGTGGCCTCTGTGCCTGGTTTTCTGGTATCTGGACCTGTTGGCTAAAGCTGGAATCTAGTGTCCTAATCTTGGATTATGTGCCTGACAATGGACACCATCTGTAAAAATGTGTGTGTGTGTGTGTGTGTGTGTGTGCGCGCATGTGTGTGTGCGCGTGTGTGTGTGTGTGTGTGTGTGTGTGTGTGTGTGTCGGGGGTGGGGGGGTTCCTCCCATCCTCAAACTCCCAGAATAACAACTCTTAAGACTAAAATTATATTTATGAATTCCTTGGCCATAAGCTTTGACTGTTCCCTGGCTAGCTCATATAATAAGTATCCTGTTATTCTAACTTCTAACTTCTTCTAACTTCTGCAACATGGCTGGTTATCTCTGTTCAGCTTTCATGATTCTGTCCTCCTCTATGTTTCTTGGGCAAATCTTCCCACATCTGGCTCTGTCCAAGAATCCTTGCTTTCTACCAGAACTTCTGCCTTCTATTTCCTGCCTCAGCTACAGGCCAATCAGCTTTATTTGACAAGTGAAGTTTCCAATCAGACATAAGAGATTATTTTGGGGGGCTGGAGAGATGGCTCAGCGGTTAAGAGCACTGACTGCTCTTCCAGAGGTCCTGAGTTCCATTCTCAGCAACCACATGGTGGCTCACAACCATCTGTAATGGAATCTGATGCCCTCTTCTGGTGTGTCTGAAGACAGCTACAGTGTACTCATATAAATAAATAAATAAATCTTGAGAAAGAGAGAGGAAGAGAGGGAGAGAGAGAGGGAGGGAGGGAGAGAATCCTTTTTTTCTTCTTCAAATGACTTGGATTTAATCATTGGAAGCAAACTAAATGGAAAGCTTACAATAGAAGAGATACATGTCAGTGCTTTTTGCAAACCAAGATGGGACAGACTTGGGGCTGCCCCTCAACCTGGTCCTTTGCAAACAAAGATATCCACAGTATTCCTGGAACTCTGCCTCAGAAAAGGGGAGACTGCTGCTTTTGTACATTGACGTCACCTTGCTCAGCACTCACTTCTGGCCAGCATCTGGAGCACTGGTTTGCTGGTTCTGGTCATCACTCTTCTTCTTGTGGCCAGAGACAATGTCATCAATCCGCAGAAGCAGAACTGCAGTCTCCACTGCTGTTTTGTATGTTTGTAGCTTCACAGCCAATGGCTCCCAAATACCCAGCTCTTTCATGTCTACCAAGATGCCAGTCCTACCATTCACACCCCAGGTCTCACAACTCTCCTGTGTGTGCTTGGCCTGAAGGGAGGTAAGCAGACAAATGGTACTGGTCCCACATTTCTGGATCAAGGTCCGAGGGATGACCTCTAAAGCCTGGGCCACAGCTCTATATAGCCATTTTTCCACACCAGTCATGGCCTTAGATTTTTCTGTCAAAGCATGGGTCACAGCCATCTCAGAGGCTCTACCCCTAGGCACTAGCTGAGGGTCTAGGAGAACTTTGTGGCATACTTGAATGGCATCCTGGAGGTGGCATTCTACTTCCTAGAGTACTATGGTACAGGCCTTTGGGTCTTTGCAGTCAGTTATGAATGTAAAGTATTCATCTCCAATCTTCTTCATTTCCAATAAGCCTGCCCCTGTACCAACATCATCCTCTCTCAGTTCCTCAGGTCGGCTGACTATCTGTGTCCCACAGGCTCTAGCAATGCCATTATTGTCTGTTTTCTGGACTCTATGAATGGCTGTGACATTGGTCCGCATGAGGTAGTGCTGAGCTAAATCTGAGATGCCCTTTTCTGTGGTGACCACGTCAGATTTCAGCTGGATAATATTCTCACACAACTGCAGGACATACTCTTCTTCCATTTGCAGGATTCGGGTGAAATCCTCCTCTCGTGTAATCTCAATGTCAGTATGGCTTTCTCTTTTCTTGTACTCCAGAGAAGAATCAATCCAGTAGCACAATTTGAGGATTCTTAACATAGCAGCACATTCTTGGGTGGGTCACATCCTTGTTAATCATGACTCCACGTAAGACACATGAGTCTTCAGTGATGCCCTCGGGTATCTTTTCCACCCTTGCATACTTCTTAATGTCAATTTCCTTTCTGCTGCTCTCTTTAAACTGCACAGTCTTAACAGCATCCAGTGCAATGTTGCACGTCAAAGAGGACCACCGACTGATGACTTTTGTAGTAATAGAGCTATTGATGATGTTCAACATCATATCACGGTTATTGACATCAACAGGGGTACTGATTCTCTTCAGAGTGCTGATCATATCATCCAGCGCCATGTGGTAAGCACTGACCACCACTGTTGGGCGCATCTGCTGCTCTAGGAAGTGCTCAGCCACAGACAGCATTTCTCTGGCAAGAATACTTACTGATGTGGTCCCATCTCCAACCTCTTCATCGTGGGTCCTGCTAATTTTAATAATGGACTTTGCTGCAGGATGCTGGACTTGAATCTCTCGAAGATGGAGTTGCCATCATTGGTCATCATGATGCCTTCCATTGTGTCCAAAAGCATCTTCATCATAGATTTAGGTTCCAAACAGGTCTGGATGATGTCTGCAATTGTCCTTGCAGCATTGATATTTCCAGATTGAACTTTTCTTCCAGATTCATGTTTTGTATTCTGACTGAGCACGAACACTGGACAGTGGCCCATCATGGTGGCATGACGCAGAGCCGACTATCCAGAGCTGGAGAGAATCCACAGAACATTCTGGAAAGAGATAGAATCTTTCTACAGAGACGTTATTTGAGATACATCCCAGGTTCTAGTTCATCACCTTAGGGAAGTCAAGGCAGAAATTCAAGCTATTAGTCACAACCTATCCATAGTCAACAGCAAAGAGATAAATACAACCTTTCTTGTAGCTTTCTCCTGTCTTATACTGGAAATCCCAGGCCTAGGGAATGGTACTGCCCACTATGGGCTGGTTCTTCCTATATTAACTAATCATTAAAATAGTTCCCCAAAGACATGCCTACAGGCCGACCTAATTTAGATAAGTCTTAAATAAAGCCATTTTTCCAGGTGATTCACAGTTGTTCCAAGTTGACTGTTAAAACTAACCAGTGCACTAAACTACTTAGAAAACCCTTACTCTCATATGTCTTAGCTTCCTCCCATGAAATGTTAATAGTGGCCTGATGTCTAAGGCAGTAATGCATTTTGGGGAGAGTTGTGCAAGGTTCATCCAATGGCCACTGCTCTATGCATTTCTAAGCAGGAGGGTATCCTGGCTCAGAGCTTGTGTTTAACCCCAGCTTTGCTGACCTCTTTGGACCTAATTATATATATATATATATATATATATATATATATATATATATATATATATAATTATATATATATATGTGCATGTGTGTGTATGATGTGTATATATGCATATGTATATATAATATATTTTATTTATATAAATATACACATACATACGTTTAAAATCGTTGTATCAGCTGCCTGGCGTGGCTTTAGAGAAGGTTGAACTATTGTCTGCTTATTTGATGTTTATACAGGTACAGTATGTGTTAGATGCTCACATGGTAGCATTGTAGCATCAAGATCCATGATCATTGACCAGTTAGAACTCACACCCAATCACTTGCCAAACTCCTGGGAAACCCCAAAGGACCCAGGAATAGCTTTACTATCAGCACTGCTACATTATGGAGCATCTGCCACAACCAGGGTCATGGATCTGAGGCTGGGGAATGATCAGGCATCTTGTGTCTGTAATGTGCCATCTATGGTATCTGATTTAAAATGGAAATACTGTCAACAGCGTTTTTATTTTACTGGCAAAGAAATGAGAGGGAGTTCTGAGATCATATGGCTGATCCAGGTTCACAGAGCCAATGAGAAGAGAGGATGATATGAACTCAAGCCCACTTTGCACCCAGAAGACTCAGCTGCAGGGAGTGATCCTCTGGGCCCAGGGCACTGAGTCAGGCTTCCTGCCTGCCAGTTTCATTTTATATTTGTAAAGACAGATGGCTCTAGTGGAGACACACCTTTCCTCTCCATTAGCCTACAGGGTTCTTATTATCCAGGATGCAATGGAACCATGACAGTCTTGGGACATTTGACTTAGGGCAGCCACTGCGTGCCATTGTGTGCCATAGCACAGAGACAGAAGTCCCCTCCAGGACTTAAAAAAGGAAGTGCTGAAAGAATGAAGGGCTCTTGAGTTCCAGAAAAGCCCAGCAAGTGTTCATTCATTCACGGTCACTCACCAAGCACATGCAGGTCCCACACTGTGTGCTGAGCACTGAGATAAGTGAGTGAATAAAGCCCTCTCTCCTGTGTGCTAGAACTTCCACTTTCCTAGACACACAGATGTGTGGTAGGTTAGGCAGTGTCAGCATTCTCAACTTGGACATGACAGAGAGCAGGGGGAGATAAAAGGGACACTCAGTTTTCTTCTGAGTGTGGGCTGAAGCAACCTAGGAAAGACCATAACAAGTTGAGCATTAGAAAATAAGTTGGTGTTTACCAAAGAGAGAAGAGGAAACAGCCAAGGGTGGAGGGGACCAGGACCAAAACTCAGCGCTGGCCTTCCTGGGCCAGGGGGTTCTAAGCAGGTCCTTAATCTGTTCTATCTCATTTCATTTCAACAGACAGCTGCCTGATCGTGCTACAGGTTTCTCTTCCACAATGGATAAAGAGGGCCTAAGAGACTTCCCAAGCTCGCATAACTGGGGATGCTGAAGATAGCTGCCACCCAGGGCTGCCTCACTACAGCCTATCTGTTCCTGTTCATATGGCACACTGCCAGGAAGGACCCCATCCCCCAGCAAAGACCCTGAGGAGGAAAAGAGCCTTCTGTGTTCAGAGAAGAACGCCAAAATATGGAGGCCTAGTACTCCAAAGATGGCAGATGTAAGGGCTGCAGAATAGTGTGCTCTTACAATAATATCCTTACAAAGTTCCATGCCCCTGAGGTAAACTGCTTATCATCAGGCTCCTCAGGACCCACCTATCTCTCTCTTTACTTGTGTTCTTAGTGTTATGGTTGACCAGCTTCTCCTTCCAAGAGTAGAGTTGATTTCTGGTGTCACTAAAACCCCTAGAAGCCCTGGGCATAGACATGAACCCTTTTCAATCTGGCTCTGGTCAAAGGGCTTAGCTGGGAACAGCCATAGGAAAACACCCCCAACCTGGCACTCACATTCACATCAGACTCTAACAAGCAACCAACTATAGTCAGGCTTTAGGAAGGCTTGTCACACAGAACTCACATACACACGCACACGCACGCGCACACACGCTTTAGTCAGGCTTGTCACACAGAAGTCACACGCACACGCACACGCACACGCACACGCACACACACACAGCCCACACCCCCTTCAGGGACAATTGCCGCAGGGAGCAAGTTTGTAGATGGTATTTAGTTAACATCTACAAACTTAAAACCTAAAACTTTGACCTGAAAGTTGCTTCCCTGCCCTGTGATTCTGGAATCATTTTCCACGTTGTGGGCATCCAAATGTTAGACCAGCATCCAATGCTCCAGTGGGCCTCCATCCAAGGGACAGCTGGGGTCTCCTCTGGAAGCTGGAACCAATGGCCTCACTTCCTTGGCTGATGCATTTGCTTCTCTGCCATGCCACTGTCTTTCCTCCTTCCATTCCTGATGGTAGAAGCAGCTGCCAAGATAAATTAAGGCCTCACTGCCAAAAAACACCAAATGCCTAGTGCTAATTTCTCTTCACTGTCTCTGTGGCTCATGGTTAAACTGTTATCCAGTAGAATCTTCCCACTGGTGACCCAGGGCGGCTCAGACAGGCAGTCTATCTCTAAGACCCCCACCCCCACCTAAGCCCCAGAGACACCACAGCTGCTTGCTATGTGTTATGATAAGAATCTGTTATTATGATCTGCCCTAAAGTGGTGCTGCCCTGCTTTGGCAGAGAGCTTGTGGGCAGGCCTCCTGACCCTGCAGCCCTCTCAGAATCAGCTTCTCTTACACAAGCCTATCCTTTGCAGAGCTGCATGTCATTGCCACAGCCAGCAGCAGAAAGAATCCAGAAGAGTGTTCTGGATATGTATCCCACACTCAGTAAGCGCAAGCCCTCAGAGACTGATTGATTTTTCTATCTGCTTTCACAAACCACTTCTGATAGCCACCACTGGATTATTAAGATGAAGGAGGGACACCACTGGTTGAAGGGCCATGAAGATACCCATCTAGCCCCTCTTGCTCCCTTAGACAGGTTTCTGCACCCACAAAAGAGTCATGCTCATTGTGGCCAAAGGTAGTAGCATCTCCTGGTGAGCAGGAATTCTGATTTGGGGACCTCCTCTCTGGTGATTCTGGGTGACAAAGTGTCACCCTGAGACCTGTGCATGGCCCTGATGATGCTCCCAGCAGGAACAGATCTCAAGAAGCTGATTCAAGGACCACCATGGGTAGAGGTGCCAGCCATCCTGGTCTGCTGAGGGTAAGAGATTTCCCCAGGAGATGAGACTTCCACACTAAAATCTAGAATGTTCCCTAGGAAAAGGTGAATCAGCTGTGGAGATGTCCAGTCAATACTGGACTTGTATCCTGAATGTCTCCCCAAAGGCTTGGTCCCTAGGATGGCACTATTGGGAAGTGGTTGGGTCCTAGTGAGAGGTATTTAGGTCATTGTGAGTATGGCCTGGAAAGGCATGGTTGACCTTGCCTCTTTTGCTTCCCTGATGGCTTGCTGAGTAATTTTGTGCTGACATATTCTTATGTTATGATATGCTGTCTTGCCAAAGGCTCAAATCTATGAAGCCAACGAATGATATACAGAAGCTTCTACAATTGTGAGTCAAAGCGAACCTTTCACCTTCATGAGTTAATAATCTCAGGTGATTTGCTACAGTATCCAAAGGCTATCTACCACAAGGGCTGAGGAAGCTGGGTTCTGAGGTTAATAAAAGGTGGCCACTGCAAAGATGGAAAGGATGAACTTGTTATCAAGATCCCAAGGCAAACAGGTAAAAGCTAAAGTGTTTCCCTTGAACCTCCTGAATCTGGGCCAGCTCCAGAAGGTGCCACCACATTTAAGGTGGGTTGTCTCATTTTCATTAACCTAATCAAGAAACTCCATTACAGGTTTGCCCAGAGACTTGTCTGCCTTGTTTCTAGATACTGTCAAGTTAACCACCAAGGTTAACCATCACAATGGCCTCCTTTAAAACATATCTCAATATACTTTTAAATGCATGCTTACTGCATGACAAGTGCTTGATTGTGACCAGCAGCCACCATCACAGTGGACAGCACAGTCTTTGTTTCTTTGCAGTCCCCTAGCTATGTCTAATTCTGAAAAGTTTGTATCGAAGCTTTTAAAATGTTTGTACGTGTGTGCACAGGCAGACACATGGAAGTCAGAGGATAACTTACTGGAGTTCTCCAGCCCTGTGGGACCTGGGATCAAACTCAGGTGTCAGGCTTGGCAGCAAGTGCCTTTACCAAGGCTCATCTCTCTGGCCTTAACTTTGTTTGTTTTTATTTTTCTTTACAACTCTCCTTCAACACTAATACTCTTTGTATTTAGTTGTGATGTTGTTAGGCACATGTGTGTGTAGGACTTCATCTTCTCTGGAACGTAAGTCCTCCATTATTCATTATATGATCCTCTTTGTCTTTTTGCACACATCTCACCTTTCATTTTGCTTTATATATTAACCACATCATGCCACCTGCTTACCTATTTGTTTCTGGTTTTACACTTGCCTGGCATCTAGCACCCTCCTCATGAGACTCCTCCATCCCTACAACCGGGCTCACCTCATCCACTGCCACTTCTCCTGGTTGACCCATTTCTCCTTTCATGCCGATGTGCACATTCTCCTTCATTTCTGGCTCAAGGTATTCAGAGTCTTTTCTATGCCTTTGGCTCTCTGATCTCTCAGAACAGAATTCAACATCCTGGCTCCTCCTACCCATCACCTACATCCAGCCTCAAGATCCCACCACTGCCAGGGCAGATGGTAAAAAGCTTGGTATTTGGCCCCTTTCCTTAGAGATTCTTGTTCTCTGGGTTGGGAGAGAGCTTAGGAATCCGCATTTTAACAGCTGCGCTTAGCAATTTTGATGACCTAGCCAGTGGGAGCTCTGCACCCTCCCAAGTCACTGTCCTACTGTAGAGAAAGTTCTCCTGGCATCAAGTGAGGCTGGCAGAGGTTCCCTTCACTCCAAGAGAGAGAAAGGCTGGTCCTGCTGGGCTAGTTGGTTTCGATTAGTTCTAGTGTTCAAGGACTTCTAGCAGAAGGTGACAGATGTGCAGTTCCTATATAAACAAATAATCCCTTTTCCTAGAGCCCACCCATCTCTGCTTAAGAATTGTCTTGTCTTTAAAATTGTAATGTTACTTTTTTAAAAAATAAAATTTGTCTCTTTGCTTTTTTAGGAGGTAGAAGGTTACAAGACTATTTGCCAAAGAAATAGAGGGCAAATTTCCAGTGCTTATTAATCGAAATGCTCTTATATGCAAACAAAAAAAATTAACTCTCAAACGAGTCTCTGTAGAATTAAAGGTAATGACCCCAGCTTAAGAGAGAGGCGATGATCTGATTCTTTTTCTAAAATCACACAGGCATCTGGCATGTGCAAGGGGGAGCTGCCAGAGCAGGAAAGAGGGCTTTCTCTTCCTCCCTCCCTCCTCCCTCCTTCTGGTCTTTCCTCCCTTTTTTTTTTTCTTCTGTGGATGCCAGTAACTCATCTCACTTGGAGAGAGGCTGAAGGTGGGCAGAATGGAGAACAGGAATGTCCCTGAGGATGGTCCTCAAGTACCAGCCCTTGAATCTTTAGAAATCTTAGCAGGTGCAGGGCATACAGGCAAGACACTGACCAGACCTAAAGGTGTCAGGCTTCCTCATCTTGGCTCCTGTGTCAAGAGATGGCACAAAGGATGCAGGGGTTGCTGAGAAAACCAGACAGGCTATCATGCAAGGCCTGGAAGGTATGGTAGGTCCCACAGGCCTGCTCACACTTCTTGGGGACTGGCTTGTGTTTTGTGGAAGCAAGTGCTGAGGTGGACAAGTGGGCAAGTCCAGAAGACACAGGTCAGGGACTTTCCCTCAACCAGCTCATTGTGAAACCTCAGCAGGTTTCCTCCTAGTCTTTACCTCAGTGTCCTCATGTATGAAACAGGGACCAGAATAAAGCAACCATGTTTCAGTGGCTGTCCTCTCTCTACCTTGTGGGCCCCATGGATATAAACTCAGAGTGGACATTTCTCTCCTTATCTCCAGGTTTTAGCATGGTTCAGATGGGATGTGAGTGAGTCAAATACCCCCAGGTTTTCATCACTGCCAGCCAAACCTCTGTTCACCAGTCGTCCTGGTTACCATTTTGCTTGGTGACCTTCAGGGAGTCACTTGGCCTCTCTGAGCCTTGGTTCTTATCTCCCTCAGTTTTCAGCTGAGCACGCTTGTCTGCCATGATAGTTTATTTCACAAGTCCACTTGGTCCAGGTATGGTGCAGAAATATCTGGTCGAGCCTCGTTCTGGGAGTCCCTTCGAGAGAGGTGTTAGGAGAGCTCACTTGAATGGCAACTATGTGGAACACCTACCATCCTGTGGTTCATCCAATCAACTGGCAGCCTGAAAGAACCAAAGACTGACTTTATTTGGACAAGAGGGAATCCTACAGCTGAAGCCTTTACACTTGGCCTCCAGGGTCAGCCCTTCTTGGCTTTCCAGTGCTCCAGCTGACTCTACAGGCTGCCAACTTGCCAGCCTCAGCAACTGCTGAGCCAATTCCTTAAAACAGCCCTGGCTTGGAACCAACAGTGTATCTCTTTTGCTCCAGTTTCTTGGACAGTCCTTACAAAAGCATTTACTCTGCCCTCGGAGTCCCAGGAAGTCTAGGGGTGCTTAGGACCCCCATGCACTGACAAACAGACTTGAATGTTGGCAAAGACCTGGGTATCTGGCTCTATGGCTCAAGGTGGAGGCCATCTGGGTTGGGAGTGTAAAACTCTCTTATGTATCTTGCAACACTGGCTTTTCCTGATGGAATGGGGGTTTTCTTTTTAATTGCTTGAGTAGTGATCTAGCACCAATCAATAACATTTCAAATGAATAAACAAACAAACAAACAAACAGCCATTTAAGGAGTGCTGAGGCAACAGCAGAGCCCCAAGGGCTCTACTACTCAGCCTGGAAGTTGCCCTAGAAATGACCAACATAGCTGGGTGTCAGTGTCATGGTCTCACGCAAGCCAGCCTGTCCACCGGCCAAATGACTGAACAAATGAAGATTCCAAATGCAAGAGTGGGGCCAGATCATCAATAGGCCTGTCCTTGCCCCATGGGGCCGACACTGCAGGTACCCTTGCCCTCCAGTGCTTTGTCAACATGTGCAGCAGCAGGAGGCTTCAGCGACCAGCTCCTGAGAAAACTTTCTGGGGACTGCACTGGGCTTCCAGGCCTGCATGCACCCACAGGAAAAAGGTGGAGATGCCTGGAATTTATATCTTCCATTCTCCCTCTGGACCGTAGTGCCCAATAACTAATAGCTCATGCTGGAGCATGTGGTACCTTGCCTCAGATGGAGACAACCCCTGAAGTGAAGTTTCCACTCTTTGCTGTATAGGAGCCATGCCTAAGGTCCAACGCTTGCCTGATTTCCCAGCTCCACTCCATTACCTGGAAGCAGTTTCTTAATAAATTATTTATACAAATGTGCAATGTTGGTGTGCACCTGGAGGGCATGCTGAGATGCACCACCTCTATATGTATATGTATTTGAATCTGCCCATTGTATAAGGCATACTTGCTATGTCCCTGTGGTTGTCTGACAGATTCTCCCCCTCCCTCCCCTCTCTCCTCCCTCCCTTCTCTCCCTCCCTCCCTGTTGGGAGCCACAGTGAGCCTGTCAGCATTTGCCATTCCAAGATGGCGCGGACATCGTGTCCTCCCCACTAGAAAACAATGGATTGCGCAGGTGCAAAAAGGCAAAAGTGCGCCAAAAGTCACTGCCCATCCCGGGGCATATTATGGGTAATGAGTGAACAGCCAATCAGAAGTGAATATGTCACTCTAGGGTGTATTTAAGCTGTGCCTCTTCCTGTCTTTCCGCCTTTCTGCTTCTGCTGTTACAAGTAAAGCCTCGTCTCTGGTAATACCCGAATACTGTCTCACGTGTCCTTGTTCGTGGGCGGAGGGGACACGGGAGGCTCGAGGAACACCTCCCTTCTCCCCCTCCCTCCCCTCTCCCCTCCCTCTCTTCTCCCCTTCCCTCCCCTCCCCCCCTCCTTCCCTTCTTCCCCTCCCTCCCCTTTCCCCTCCCTCCCTTCTCCCTCTCCCTCCCCTCTCCCCTCCCCCTCCTTCTCCCCCTTTCCCCTTCCCCCTCCTCTCCCTCTCCCCCCTCCCTTCCCTCTCCCTCTCCTTTTCTCCTACCCCATCTCCTTCTCCTCCTCCCTCTCTCCCTCTCCCCATCTCTCTTTCTCCCCTCTATTCTCTCTCTTCCCCTCTCTCTCCCTCTCTCCCTCTCTCCCTTTCTTCCTCCCTCCCTTCTGCCTTCTCTCCCTCCCTTTGAGATTCCTTCTCCCAGGAGTACATCCCCTACTCCCCACCCTGAAATTCAGCTGTCTCAAGCAGAGGAAGATTGTCCCCAGACCTGGGCAGAATCCTGAGAGCTAGGTGTATCTTTCCGTGCCCTGCTTACCTGTCTCTACTGCTGGCTCCTTCCCCCAACTGTCCTTGGGGTTTACTCTGCTTTCTGCCTGATGGCTGCTAATCCACTCAAGGTCTAAAATAATGGTGGTGATGATCATGGAAATTATGATAAGGGCTGATTATTTTTAGGACATTATTGTTCCCGGGGATGCTTCATTTTAAATGGGATTTCTGGAACACTGTAAATGACCATGGCACCCAAGAGGGAACTTAAATGGCAGAATCTAGCCTCTGTGGTCCCCAGATGAGAGATTCGGCTTGGAATCCTGGCCTGTGCCCCTCACACGACAGCTGGGCACACAGGGCTGCATCTTAGAGCACTTATGTGCCAGTTAGGGCAAAGATGCCCACTCTGGCCTCTGATTGGAAAGCACACCTTCCTCGGGGAAGGCACAGCTCTCGGAGTACATAGTAGGGCAGATGCAGTTCCCACCTGCTTCTCTACCAGGCGCCTTTGCATGGTGCACAATCTTCCCAGTCATACACAATGGCTCTAAACACCCAACTAATAGTAACAATGTGCAAGACTGAGTTTATCCATGCCAGTGCTGTTTGCTATTGGTTTTTCATCTTGGTTCTTTTGCAGGGTGAGAGGCAGAGCTCAGTCCCACACACTCGAGGCAAGTCCTGACCATGCGTATGCTCCCAGCCGTTTGTGACTGCATCATATCAAATGCATCTCGTGCTAGTGGAGTGAAGTGCATGCACATAATAGATTTTATCCTCATCTGTTTGATGCCAGAGCTGAGGCACCCATCAAGTCAGAGAAAGGTTTAGGGGTTGAGATCTTGCCATTCTGTGCTATAGGCAAGGCCTTTTTCTCTGGGTATTTTGGAAAAAGAGAATGAGAGGTAATGACTGGTCATCAGAGCACATGAGCAGGAAAGAGGAAGCATGATTGGCTGAGGTTACCCAGAGGTGAGGCAGGGTGGCAGGCAGAGCACTGGCATGGACCTTGATGTATTTGTGGGTCTCCAAGGCACCTCCGACCAGCTGTGTGTCCTTGGCAGGTCACATGACCACTCTGAGCTTTGATTTCCTCATCCATGGACTTAAGCAGGGGGAGAGGGAGTAACTAGGGCTCCCTTAGAGCTCCTGCAATCCAATTCCCACTAGACTGGTTGCTGAGGGGAAGAGAGGGCCACTATCCCAAATGGCCACTGGGGAGCAGGATTAATGGCTTTGTACCCCTAGGCTTCTCCAAGGCTGTTTCTAGCCTGATCCAGACTGCAGCTATTGTCCTGAGCCAATCCAAAAAAACCATTTGTCAAATGCACACAATTAATGCCACAGTTGCCAAGATCAGCTGAACAGATTTATTCCAGGATCTGAGAAGAGCTGGGAGGAAGGGAAGAGAGAGAGAAAGATGTGAGGAGGTATGAGTGATGAGCTGACTGACTACCGTGGGAAGCTGGAGGAGGAACTGATGAAGGGTGCCCATAGATCAGGTGATGTCGTACCTATTACCTGAGCAGGGGACTTGTGGTCCTACCTCACAGATGAGGACAGAGATGCATAACTATTCATGTGACCTGGACTCAGATCTGCCGAGGCAGAACTTAAATAGGTCATTGCTCAGACCATGTGATATCATCCACATGCTCCATGGGGTAACAGGATGTCAACACAGAAACTGACCAAACATCACCTAGGAGAAAGGACCCTTGGCTAGGTAAAGAGAATGTGGGAGAGGAGAGAGAAAGTGGGGGGAGGGGGGTTCGTGTGGTGCTGATGCTGGCTTGTGACATCCACCCCTGAGAGGTGTCAAGGACCTTTTTATGATGACACTTGAGTCATGGTCCCCAGGGTTGTTATGCTGTGATGGTCACAGTGGCCTGGGTGTCAGGCTGAAGAAGTGGTCAGGGAGGGTGCTCCTAATGGTGACCCATGAGGTGGATGGTCACCATGCTGCTGGGGACAGAAAACAGGATCCTGCAGCAAGATTCAGGAGGTACAGATTCAGATGCCGAGATTCAGGATGCCGAGATACTACAGGATGAGGGAATTCAGCAGCCTGGGATGACAAGATGATCCTCAGTATCCAGGGATGTATTGCTGGGGGAAGGAATCTCAAAGGCAGGGAGGGAGGGAGGAAGAAAGGGAGGGGGGATGGGAGGAGAGAGAGAAAGAGAGAAAGTGAGCTAGGTGGGGGTGGGGAGAGGGAAAGGCAGAGGGAGATGGAGAAAGAGAAGGGGGACTACAGGTGGGAGGGACTCAGAGTCACTAGTCACAAACTCCATGACCCCTGTGGCTGTGCCCTGGAAGGGGGAGAAGGTAACTTGTGAGTAAAGATGAAGTTGAGTTCATGCTGTGGACAACACAATACCATCAGGCTATGTCTGTGACCCAAAGTGCCAGCTGCTGAAGGACAAGAACAGAGAGCTGTGCATCTGCCATGTATTCACCTAAGTGACAGGAGTTTCCACAGAGGGAAAGAAGAGCCAGGCTGGGAGAACATACTGGAGCTCTGACCTCCCTGGACATCTATGCAGGGCATGGAGAGGGTGACTGAGTAGGATTCAGAGCAGGCTGTCCAGGAAGGTAACTAATGTTCTTCCTGGACACTCAGGCCATTCTTGATTCCTGTTTGGACCCCTTCCTGGGTCTGTAGACTGTATCCTGCTATCCTGTGTTGTCCTGTGTGGCTTCTCTCAGGCCCTACCACTACCCTTCATCTAGAATGCTCTCCTCCCAAGAACAGATGGACAGATATCAGGGAAGGAGAACACCAGCCAGTTTGCATGTACATGAGTCTGTCTCTGTGGGCAGGAGGGGGTGTAGGGTGTCACTCTAATGCTCCAGAAACAAGACACTCATTTCTCAGATGTAGGAACAGTGTTTTCTGGCAGCTCTCAACTAAAGTCTTTTGGGGCCTCTCATTATCTAGAGAAAACCACCTTCTCCAGTGGTCTTCCCTCTTCCTTCTATGTGACAGGGCCACAAGACCCACACCCTTGGCCACCTTCTGGACCTTTCTGAGAGCTCTCAGGGTTTTCCTGGGAACCTATTGAGGGCCTGATCTATATCATGTGGCAGCTAGGCTGCTTCATCTAGCTCTTTGTCCCTTGTGGCCAAGATACCACTTGCAACCTTGCTAAGCCTCTACATGCCAGACACTACCTTAAATCTGCTTCCAGAGCTAGGAAGCTACTTGTATGAGGGTATGTCAGTGTGGGAACTGTGGCACAGATAAAAGGGCATCTGTAGGCAGGCAGGTGGACACTGAGGATTTTATGGGGTTGCTGTAACCTGAGTGTATGAAGGCTGGTATTGAGCCTGTGTGGGCAGAACTGGAGGGGTGTGTGTGTGTGTGTGTGTGTGTGTGTGTGTGTGTGTGACACCAACCCAGCTCATCCAGTCAACAGAGTCTCAAGGGAAGACTGAGGATTAAAGGAAAAAATAATTAGACAACATTATAGCACCACCCAGTGAGTGCTGAAGCAAAGAATATGGCCAGTTCTAAGGCATAAACAAAGTAGTCAAGGAACAAACAAAGCATAAACAAGGTCCCTGCTTCTAGGGACTTATCAAGATAATCAAGATATTTACTTCCTTGTCCTTGTCTAATGTCAAATATTCTTGCCAATTTCTTAGAAGCAGCACCAAGAACTCTCCATAACTCCTCATTTTTATTTCATAAACAATACTATATCTGTCTTAGGTTGTTCTAACAAGAATGCCTTCCTTACCTGTCATTGAAAATGCATTATCCAAAGCAATGCATTTTTGTCTTAGGTTAGTAAAGCTCTGTGCAAAATCTTACCTGTCATTGACTACCAGCCTGTTAAATTAATGGCTTGGTCTGGGGATCCTTTTTAAGTTTCAAGCCATGTATTTTGGCTGCTAACATACTGATGTTGTTAAAGGCAAGTTTTATCAAAATGAGCAGAAATAAAAGTATTCCCAAGACAAGAAGAGTCAACATGATTAAACTATATAAGCCTTTTTTGAAGCTTGACCAGGATGAAAATACTGACCTTAAGCTATGAATAATTTTATCAGCAGTATCTGGATCAGTGGCACAGCATTCTCAAAATTCATAATCTCAGTTTGCAAAGTTAAAATATCCAGAGAAATGTTAGAATTGTGTCAAATACCCTGCAAGTGTCTTTGAATTTTCTCCCAATTATAGTGACTGCATTATAAATTTTAGAAGTGACACAAATCCATTGGTATTTAGTGTGACAGTCAAGATGGCTTCTTACTCTTAAACTCTGAACTTCCTCTCCAATAATTTTATAGTACTATAAAGAACATCAATTCGTTGTTCTAAATGCCTGTCTAAATCTTCTTAAATACTCTGAGCATAGGTAACATTTTTTGCTAAATTATTAACAAAAGTGGCTGTCTTAACTTCTTGCATCAAAGCAATTGCTGAAGCAGTGGTACTATCTATTAATGTCCTACTACCCTATTGCTTCTGCTTAAAGCCTGACTTGCTTCTTTCAATATTTGTAAGCTTCTTTCAGAATACCAAGGTCCCATTATACTTACAGGCAATAAAACAAAAGCTGGTTGATAGATCATGATAAGAGACATGCCAGATTTCAATACACTAACACAATTGGAAAGTGTATAATCAATACAACTTATATTAAATACCATAGAAGAAACAAAAGTAATTTAAACATGACAATTAATAAAAGATTATGAGCCTTAACACATGTACTAACATATGTTCAAAATCCAGTTCCTGTCCCAATTTTTTGCATTTCTAATGTAACTTCATAGAAAGCTGCAGCTAATTTCCAAATATGCTGTTGAAAATGACCTGAATCTGATTGCCAAAGACCTATGGACATCTCCTTCTGTCCAATGTTTGACTTTAGCACATCTCTAATCATATGTACAAAAGGCATTCTACCATTACCCTGTCTCATTTTTACAGAGTTTACTCATTACTGGCCAAAATTTTCTTTGTTTTCCTTTGTGTGCACTTCCTCCCCCCCAACCCCTGTGGTGTCTCCCACTGAACCTCTCATGCTGGAGCTCCAATACTGAAGGTGTCACCTGGCCAAACTAGCTCAGTAGTCAACAGACTCTCAAGGGAAGCTGTGAGGATTAGAGGAAACAAAAGACAATTAGACAGCATTATAGTACCATCCCAGTGAGTGCTGAAGAGGGATTAATTATTTCCAATCTGTTTTTATATCATTCTAGGCACATGCAAAGAATTCTGCCAGTTCTAAGGCATAAACAAAGTAGTCAAGGAACAAACAAAGCATAAACAAAGGTCCCTGTTTCTTGATTATCATCTTGATTATCAAGATGATTGAGAGACAAGGAACACATTCCTTGGCTGTATTTTTCTTGAGCTTATTTTGTTGTCCTTGTCCAATGTCAAATATTTTTGCCAATTTCCTAGAAGTGACACCCAAAGCTCTCCACATGAGTGTGCACACCAGCAACATAAAGGGCATAACATAAAGGGAGTCCCTCTCTTCTGATCACCTTCCCCCTTGCCTGACCAAGGACTCTGTCACCAAAGGAAAGCTCTCACAGAAGTCAGCAGCCTTGTCTGCACAGAGGCAGAAGGTGGCTTGGATGCCATGAACCAGTCAGTCTCTTGCCTGGCTTTGGTTCTGCAGGCTCAGCTCAGCCATGGCCAAGCTGCTTTGTCTCCCCTCAATCCCACCCTCTTCTTCCCTTACTCCTTCCTCAAGATTCCCCCAGGAGGTCATCAGGCCTTGTTGTCCTGTGCCCATAAGTATGGGGTCCAGATGTCTCTGCACAGGGCTGAGGCTGGATGGGAGACTACCCCTCCCCAGGTCTCAGCAAGTTATGTTTACATTGACCTCAAAGGTCAAATGCAAATGACCAGATAATCTCCAATGGAGTCCTGCCAAGGCACTGCTCTGCCCTGGGCTTGTTCCTGGAGTGATTGATTTTTCTGATCTGACTTTACATTGATTACCATTAAATTTCTGAGTGTTGATCTTAGGCTAGCAATTCCACCCGGGAAGAGAGTTTTGGATCATAAATCAGCTATGTCAAAACATTTTGTGCTTCTGAGGTTTGGCTGGGCACATCTTTTTTGTCTTCATTCAAGTCTCTGGTAAAAACCACTGGAACAAGGATGATGGCTTGCAATGGGATACCTCAGTCCATTCTTCACCCACAGACTCCCCTGGTGGGGGATGGCCAAATGGCTGTAAACTTCCCTGACTCCTCCACCCCTCTGAAAGCCCAGTGTCACCCTATGTGGAAGTAGGGGTGGGCATGGTTTGGGTAAACTGAGGTGCACACTAGACTCTGATGTGTTCTGTCCAGTCAGCTCCTTTATACGGTTGCATCATGAAGCCTCTTCACCATTCCCTTCTCTTTGACAAAGAAAAACAATCAATATTGTTCCTCTCATTCTTCACATTTCTTGGAAAACCCCACAGGATCAAGGAGGCTGTTAACCTCGGGCCTCAGCTTCTCTCACACTGGCATCTTTTGGGGATGCTTAGATTTCCACAGCATGTGACACCAATCCCTTGCCCCCACCACCACAAAACTAGGTGGTAGTGGGACAAAGTGGGAAATGAGGCAGGAATTAGAGCAGATATAAAGGCACTGTCTCATTTTATGAGTGTGTACATGCACGTGTTCATGTGTATATGCATGTGTGCATGCCCACATGTGTGTGACCCAAGGAAGAGGCTAATGGTCTTGTGATAGTCCTGAGAAGGACATGGGGACACTTCCACAACATTCCATTCATCAGAAGCAAGTCACCACCTCCTACCCACAGTCTAAGAGAAGGGACTAGGCCCCACTTTTGAAGAAAAAGGTGTCCAAAAAAAAAAAAAAAAAACTGTAGACATAGGGTTTTGGGTTTTTTTTGTTTTGTTTTTTTGCTTTTTTGTTTTTCAAGACAGGGTTTCTCTGTGTAGCCCTGGCTGTCCTGGAACTCACTCTGTAGACCAGGCTGGCCTCCAACTCAGAAATCCACCTGCCTCTGCCTCCCAAGTGCTGGGATTAAAAGTGTGCGTGCACCACCACTGCCCAGCAGACATAGTTTTAAATAAGCTCAGGGAACACAGAGCCATGCCAGGATGTAGGGTACAAGGTCTCCAGGTCCCAGATGTGTGACTTCTTTCTGTTCTTGCTTCCATCTGTCACAGGTAGTCACTCAACTCCCTCATGGTTCTTCAAATGTATCAGCCATGACCTGCATTGTAGACCTACTGTGACCTTTGTCACATGCACATGTACAACAGAATGTCTGGTGGAAAGTTAGTCTGTCCTGTGGGAACAGCAGGTACACAGGCTCAGAGTGGAGGGCACAGGGCTCAGGGCTCCAGGAACAGAGCCACTGATGATGTTGGACAGCAAATGACAAAGCTGCTACCCACACAGAGATTACAGCCCACAGATACAAAACAAAGAAACAAAACAAAAAACACCACACATCACTCACGTGCACACACACACACACACCCAGGTGGAAATGGAACAAAGAGGGAGTGAGGCTGGAGCTAGAGGAGATATAAAGGCATTGTCTCATTTTATGTGTGTGTTCATGGGTATGCACATGCCTGTGTGCATGAACACGCACATGTGTGTGTGTGTGTGTGTGTGTGTGTGTGTGTGTGTGTATGTGTGTGATACATTTCATGTGCACGTGTCTACATTCAAGTATGCATATAAGTGTGCATGTGTGTGAGCATGTGTGCATGTGTATGAGTGTGCGCATGATCAAGTGGAGGTCAGAGGTCAACAACAAGCATTGCTGTTCTTCAACAGCTCTCCACCTTATGTTCTAAGACAGGGTCTCTCACTGAATCTGGGGTTCTCCATTTGGCCACACTGTCTGGCCATTGAGCCCACAGGACACACCATCTCTGCCTCCCCAGAACTGGGGTTACAGATGCTCACTGCCATGCTCAGCTTTTACTATGCGGGTGCTGGGATCTGAACTCAGGCACTCATGCTGGTCAGCAAGTACTCTCTCTACTGCCTTTTGGTGGGTGAGGCCTCTCTGAGAAAGGGGCAGTTGGGCATGGACCTGTGGTGTAAAGGAGCTTTCCTGAAGATGACTAGAGGAAAAGCATTCTAGCCTGAGGGAAGAGCAAGCATAGATGCTCAGAGGCAGGAGCCTGGCAAGGAGACTCATCTGGGTCTCCTCAGAGCCTCACAGTCACCCGGAAGGGAAGCCACCCTTCAGATGAGGGATAAGTGGCTGGTTGTGAGAACAAAGTAACTCTGAGGGAGAGGAAGGCTCAGGCTACAGAGTCCCTTCTAGGGGTACTTGCTAGCTCTCTCTCTCTCTCTCTCTCATTCCCTCTCTCCTTCCTTCCATCTTTTTGTCTCTCTCTTCCTTTCTTTCTCCTTTCTTTCTTTCTTTCTTTCTTTCTTTCTTTCTTTCTTTCTTTCTTTCTTTCTTTAAATGGGGATTCTCTGTGTAGCTCTGTCTGTGCTGGAACTTGATATTTCGATCTGTAGACCAGGCTGGCCTTGAACTCAAACTTGAAGATCTGTCTTTGCTCTCCAAGTGCTGGGATTAAAGGTGTGTGCCATTACCACCCGGCTCAGGCCAAGTAGTTCTTAACCAGGATAGCTTGGTGGCCTTCCAGTACAACAGAAGGCTTTGAGCATGCAGACTCCCAACTCCAACCAAAGACTTGAAATCCAATGAGTCTATTTCTGAGCAGTGGCCCTGAGGATGCTAGGTTAGGCAGTGCACACAGTCCGGAGTGCTCTGAGTGAAACCTGCCTGGTCTGGCTCTGGGACTAGACTGAACTCAGGGTTCTCTCTTGCATCTCGGTGCCTGAGGTGAGTAGGTACTAGTGAAGGAGAGCATCCTGGACAGGAGTAGCTCTGGGAGCTGTTGTTCTTCCTTGTGACTTGGCTTGCCTGCCTCGTGCATATATAGGCCTGAGTGAGAATGTCCCTGTAGGCTGAGGCATTGGAACACTTGGTCCCCAGTTGATGGTGCTGTTTGGTGGAGGTTATGGAGTCTTGGTAGGGGAAGCATGTCACCGGGGTTGGGCTGGGAGCACTCATAGCTCTACCCCACTCCTGGTTTACATTCTCTGCACCTTCTATGTGTCTGAGAAGAGATCTTTCAGCTTCCTGTTCTGTGCCTGCTGCCAGGCCTCCCTCCCCTGCCTCTGTGGACTCCTGGAACTATAAACCCCAATAAACACTTCCTTCTGTACGTTACTCTGTGTTTTATCAGAGCTGCAGGAAAGTAAGCAATGCATCATCTATTTTGGTTCACTGGGACCCAGCTTAGGCAAATGTCTGGGAAGGTCAAAGGTAACTGTGCTCCCTTGGCACAATCTGAAAACTCTTTCCAGGTCCTTTGTGCCTTTTCTGCCAGGACAATTCTCTTGTTTGTTTTGGGTGAGGTCTGCCTTCTTTAGCCCTGAAGAGATCTTTTGGTCAAGTCCAGGGGCCAAGCTCTGCCCAGCTCACACCAGGCCTTGTGGATGTTCTTGGGCTAGAAATCTATCATCTCTGAAATTGTGAGTCCTGATTGCTAACGGCTCATAGTTGTCTCCTCATCTGGAGACTCAACCTTGGTCCAGCAGAACTGGTAGCCAAGGGAGTGTGAGCTACCAGTAAGAGAGGTTTAGTTTACACTACACACTTCCCACTGGGATTGCCCTGCCCTATCTTTTTCTCCATTTCTGTCCCCCTTCTCAATCAGTCATATGTACAGAATCCCTGCCTCAGGCACTGCTTCAAGGGACCCAGACTCTAGAAACAAGCCTGCAGCCAGGTGGTGCTGGCGTACACTCAGAAGGCAGAAGCAGGAGGATCTCTGAGTTTAAAGCCAACCTGGTCTATAGAGAGAGTTCTAGGATAGCCAGGGCTACACAGAGAAACCCAGTCTCAAAAACCAAAGCAACAACAATAACAACAAAACAAAACCCAAACAACAAAACAATACAGGCCTGTTGTGACTCCAGGCTCAGAAATTTCCACTGAAACAGCCTCAAAGGCTGTATTCCTCTCCCTTTCTTCTTGTTCTGATTCTCTGGAGCACTCACCTCACAGATTCCCCCCTCCCCCCGCCTCCCACACACACATACACCTTCACCTCCATTTGACTTACCCAACCACTCTCTTCCCACAGCACCGACCTCCTCCTCCCTCCAGGCAGCTTCCAACTTGGTAGCAGCCATGTTTGTTTCTTTCAGCTCCACACATGCTGTCTGGCACCTAAACTTACACTGACTCTAAAACTAGGCTCTCTCCCCAAACCCAGCTCCTCCACCTCACAGTAAATGATGTTCTTCCCTTCGGCTCTTCCCAGGCTCTGAGCCTATGTCCCCTTCCTGCTCCCTGCCAGCTCTCATCTCCCTCCTCACCAGCATCATCCTCCTACCCCTGTCTCCCTCATCTGCATTGAAGTGATCTTGGCAGACACTTGCTAAGAATGGAGCGTGAGACACTGAGATCCTTGCATCCACTCAGAACAAATGTGAATAGGGAAGTGTTAACTTTCCCATTCTTAGAAGAGGAAACTGAGGTACTGACTCTTTCAAACTGGGTTGTTCTCTTCTACTCCCAAGACCCCAACCTCAAGAAAGCAAGAGAAGTGTGCTTGAGAGGAGATTCTTAAAAAAACAGCAGGACTAGGTCAATGGTGGAGCCTGCAAACCCACTGCCAAGGCAAGGGGACCTTGAGTTTCTGAACAGCCTACAAAATGAGACCCTGTCTAGCAAAGGAAATAGAAGGGACCAGAAAGGTGGCTCAGAGGCAGGCACTTGCAGCCAAGCCTGACAACCTGATCTCAATTCCCAGAACCCACATGGTTTGAGAAGAGATGAACCCTCAAGACTGTCCTCTGACCTCTACCCGTGTGCCATCACACACACATAGCCACACACTCAAGCAACCCACCAATACACATTAAATAAATAAATATTTTAAAATATCTGTAACAGATAAAACGAGGAAAGGAAGAGGGAGAGAAGGAGAGGGAAGGCCGGAGCAGAGTAAAGTGATGTGATGTGACAGAAGGTATAACCAGCCAGTGCCCCCCACAAGCTGTCACTGTGGAATCCAGAGCTTACCTCCCCTAGGGAGCACACACCCATCCCATGTCCCTACCTTAGCCATATTCTCTACCAGCCCCTGCCTGTCCCTGCCTGCTCCCCCTTTCCAGTCTCTCCTCTACCCACACCCCCTCGGTGGCTCCAACAGCGGTGAGCTGAAGCTTTGAGGTTTATTCTATGTTAAGGTTGCCTTAGAACAGCCTTTGCCTGCATCCCACTCCTGCCCCCTGATGCTCCTGCAGGCTTGTCCCCATGTCTGCGCACTCAGGCTATTCATTCTCCTTGGAGCACCTGCTCTCCAGCACCAGCCACTGGCAGTGCCCAGCCTGGTCCCCAAAGTCCTAGTGCTCCCTGCTGTCGTAAACACTTTCTCTTAGGACCTCCATTCTAAGAGCATCTGTCACTTCTATGACTTGGACTATGGCGGTGGGTGGGCCTTTTGCCCCAGTTGCTGGTCTGTGGACTCTGATGCTTTACACTCCACCTGCCATGTGACTGTGAATGAATAAATTGGTAGCTCTAGATCTTGATTCATTTGTCTGTGACATGGAGAGAGAGCACCATTCTGCCGTGTGACTGCTGTGGGGTAGACACAAGGAAACTGGGGTGGGGTTTACGGTCTGGAAAGCTTTTGCTTAGCAAGCCTGAGTTCCACAACCAAACCCGTGTGTAAAAATAGTGTGGTGTCTGGTACTTGTGATCTCAGTGCTGGGGAGGTAGAGACAGGCAGACACCTGGGGCTCACTGGCCGGCCAGCCAGCCTAGCCTGCTGGGCCAGCTTCAGGTCACCGAGAGAGCCTGTCTTTAAAAAAATACAAAATGAAAGTCTCCTGGTTCTTGAAGGTTGATCAACTTGAGATTGATCTTCACACACACACACACACACACACACACACACACACACACACACACACACACAGAGAGAGAGAGACAGAGACAGAGACAGAGACAGAGACAGAGACAGAGACAGGCAGAGAGAGACAGAGAACTGCAAGTATGAATGGGGTGGGGTGGTAATCATTACAAGTGTGCAAGAACCAACTCTATTGCCGAGCCACATAGTCTATGGCCAAGGGACTCTGGCCCTTGGCTGGCCATCTTTACTCCCCATGGCACTTGGCATAACTTTTCCACAAAGCTGGCAATGAATCATATTCAAGTATCAATTTGACTATTCAGCCACGCCCCTTTCTTCATCTTCACCATCTCCAGATCTCTCCATGTAGATTATCTTATATTCTGAACTTCCCTCTGTTCCGGGAGACCCCACATGGACCTCCCCCTCCTCTCTTCCCCCTCCCATCTTCCCTCCCCCTCCCTCTGCTTTCAGCAATGTGGACACAGCCTCCCAGCTGCTCTGACCCACACACAGGCTCCTACCACATGGCCTTTGCATCTGCAGTTTTCTCTGCCAGATGCCCACTCAGGTGTCCATGCCAGCACACAGAAAAGCCTCCCCGGATGTTCTGCCATGTCTGCCTTTGGCACAGAGCCTTTTTTGTTTGCCCGACCTATTTCCTTATCTTCCTGCTCCCACTACCTGATATTGTCACTCAATGACAGTACATTATTTTCTTGTTCATTTATAGGACATCTCTGCTGACTGATTCTAAACAATTCAGTGACAGAGAACCAAGACGCTGCAGAATGTGACAGACATACAAAATGTAATGACTGAATAAGTGAATGAGTGAATGAGTGAATGAGTGAATGAATGAATGAATGAATAGATGAATGAATGGATAAATGGGGGTAGATGAATGAATGAATAGATGAATTAGTGGATAAATGAGAGGATAGATGATTAAGTGAATGTATGAATGAGTAAATGAGTAAATGAGCGAATGAATGAATGGATAGATGAGAGAGTGGATAAATGTGGGGGTGGATGAATGAATGTGTGAACAAGTGAATGAGTGAATAAATGAACAGATGAATGTGGATGAGGTAGGAGATGAATGAGTCAATGAGTGAATGAATGAGTAAATGAGTGAGTGAGTGAATGAATGAATGAATAGATGAATGAGTCAATGAGTGAGTGAATGAATGAACTCAGCAAATATTTCAGTTAATGTGTCTTATCTCAAAGGACCTCTTCTAACATCCTGTGTCCCTTGTGCCGGTCCAGGCCACAGGAAGTCCACTGAATTCACTTCCTCCCTGAAATGACTTCTAAAGGAAGTTGCTCAGCTATAGAGGTTCCTTCCCGGTGCCGAGCCTCTCCATGCCCAGCTCTCCTTCCATGTCAGTACAAGGTGGTCCTCCTCTTTGTTCCTGAGGTCCAGCTTAGTCCTTCAGGAAATGGGGATGGAAGACTCAGGTTTTTGGGACCAGCGCCCCTTCCACATGGCCCTGCCTCTCTTCCCTACCCCACTGCATTTTCTTATAGGAATTGCATGCTTGGTCAATATTCTCAAGGGATGTGAGCTTCTGCATGACACACACACCAATGGCTCCATCTGCTACACAATTCCATTCACTCACTGTCCAACACCCTTGTGTGCTAGGCCTGAAGAATGGAGAAGGGGGAAAAGGGACAGGAGTGACTCAGCAAAGGTTAGGAGCTACTGAGGGCTGGCATGTTCAAGGCTGGGACAGAGTGGGAAATGGTGTCTGTACACTAGCCATATGGACCCAGCAGTCACCTGAAATGTCCCCACTTTGGCTGCCTGGCCTTTGTGGGTCTGTGTCCCGCTGTGTCCTTGCCTAGAAGGCTTGTGACCCCTGTGCAGCTGTTGGAGCTCCATGCCAGTCCTTGCAAAGACGTGGGTATGAGTCCCACGCTCTTCCCTGCCCCCTCAGTGTCACCATTACTGCAGCACGAAGGGCCTGCTTCACTCTGCAGCCTGCTTTAAAAGCTTGGCTTGGCCAGGAGTCAGATCTGAGGAAGGTAGAAAACACCCAAGTCCATTTGGACTGTCACTATCAGCATCCAACAGAAGGGCACAGGCCACACCACCCAGGGTCAATGCTACCCAGGGTCACACTGTTCAGAGCCACCTGAGGAAGTGACTGGTGGATCAGGAGGAAAAGAGAGAAGACATAGGTGTGACCCCCTACTGTGGCTTCTGTAGGGAGGTCTGGAAGAGCCATACAGATAGATTCAGGAGACTGTCAGACAGCATCAGCTGACTTGGGCAGACTGCTGGTTCTCACCGTGCAGCTACTGGTCTGGTGTAACAAAATCAAGTGGAATGTGAACTCTAAGGGCTAACATGGTTCAAGGCTCAGGGCTGGTTGGTTTGTGAATGAAAGATCCTGGCACAGATTGCTTAGTGTCTCCAAAAACAAGCAAGACCAGAGGAGGCAGTCTCTGGGGCTCAACTGCTGCACTCAGCAGGGCTTCTAGAACTGGCCTGACTGGTGTGGAGAGGGAATGAAGAAAGGACAAAAGCACAGACACATGTATAGAAAGCTGGGATTGGACGGGCTGGGCTCTATGCTGAAGAAGCACCCTCAGGGCGTTTATTATCTGCAGCTGAACAGGAAAGTAGGGTTGCTGCATACAGATCAAGTTGGGGTTATTATATACAGGTAAACTAGGAAGCAGGGTTATTATATACAGCTGAACAAGGAGTCAGGGTTCACTAAATCTCAACAGGAGCAGTCTTCAGGCCATAAACATGGGGAGAAATCTACTGTAGACATTTTCTGCACACAGTCAACATTCGTACTTGGACCCAAGGGAGGCTCTGACATCTCTCTGAGCCTCGCTCAGAGAAGGCTTGGCCACTCCCATGGGACTAAAACATTAGTGTCCCTGACATGGCTGTGCCCATGTCAACAATAGACATCCACTCATAACCTCACTCCCTCCCAACTCTCATCCAGGGCCAAACAAAGCATCAGCAATCTGCGGTCGGTGTTGGCTCCCACCAAAATGCCAGACTTGTCAGGCAGGCTGGAAGCTACCGGGGCCACAGCCAGGCCATGGCTGAGCCCAGTTACAAGTCTGGCATGTGGACACTTCTGAATACCAACAGGGAGGCAGCCATACAAAAACATTTAAGGCAGGGTTCAGTACCAGAGAAAGGAAGTGAGGTGAGGGGGTGACTGGGAGGGAACACAGGGGAAGGGAGAAGTGAGAAAGTTAGTAATGAAGGAAGGAAGGAGACAGAGAGGAGGGGAGAGAAGGGGAGGGACTGGGAGAAAGTATCCACTTGTCCTTCATGTTGGTTTCCCTCTTCTTTGTAGCTGGTACATTTAATGCACTGGTGTCGTGCCAGAGTCCTGAGTGTGACAGTAACTCCTCCCAGTCTCTGTCATTCATGGAACATTGCTCAGGGTGACCTCTGACCCTCAGGGCAGGGCACAGTTTTAAGCTATTTGCAGTTGACCCTTCACTCCATCCTCAGCGGAACCAAGCCCTTTTCCTGTCAAACTGTCACTGGTGATAATTAATGAGGCTGATTTATGGCCCTGGACAATGGTGCCTCTCAAACACAGGCAGGCAAAGGGTAAGCCTTGCTCAATGATTGAGAAGTCACTATGCCACTAGATATGCAGGCCATGACAAAAGAGGTCCAGGGAGCACCAATGGCAGAGTTTTGAACTCTCCAGCTCCTTTCTGCAAGGCTCCTTCCACCACAAGGCTGGGAGCCCAGCTGCACGGGGACAGAAGCTGTGGGTCCCTTCAGGGTTCTCTGTCTATTCCCAAGCCTCCACTGAGAGACCTGGCTGCCTAACCAAGTCATGAGGAGCCATGTACGGGGAAGGGGTTGAGAATGTGCTTAGTTAGTTAAATTCAGAGACCAGGGGACTGTGATTAAACTCTCCATCCTAGCAGGGAGGTGGAATAGACAGTGTCTCCTCTGGTCCTTTGGGAGACATTTGAGGTGTTCTATCTCCACCCTCAGGGTTGGTGTCAGCAGCTGTCTGGGCTCTCTGCAGGCCTTGGGCTCCCAGCCTCCCACTGGGAGAGCCAGCCAGCTGCCAGGGATTAGGAAGGCAGAGTCTGGGGCTGCCTACAGGAGTTAGAGGTGTGCAGAGACCACAGTGACTTCCCCAAGGGCATCAAGTGTCATAGTGCTTCCAACTCTAGGCCTAACCTACCTACCTTCCTTCCTTCCTTTTTTTCTCCCTCCCTCCCTCCCTCCCTCCCTCCCTCCCTCCCTCCCTCCCTTCCTTCCTTCCCATCATTCATCCTCTCTTTAGGGAGGAAGGAAGCCCTGTTTTCAGAGCCCAGGCTACCCTGCCTCCAAGCCTGCTTCTAAGCAGGCCTCACACTCTCTAGTTAAGTCGACAAAGGGCATTGCTTGCCTCAATGTCCTGGCAATCAGAACGTCTTCCATGCCTAGTCAGGCACTCAAGGGAACTGAGAGGAATGTGCATGTGTGTGAATGCATCCATGGACTATGTACACACCAGTGCATGCTGATCACCATGCACAGACTTAGACACCCTGCACTGGCTTAGACACTGAGAGCCTTCCATTAGCCTCTGGGCAGACTGTAGGGGGCTAAGTCTCTCCCTTTCTATGTATCATAGATCTCTGGAAGTTTCTGGCAACTGCTCCTTTCTCTTGGTCTTTCCAAGCTAGGGGTATGTGTCTCCATTTTTTTTTTAACCACCTGTCTACAGGTCTGGGTCTGAAAGAGGCAATTTGGATGCAATTTGGATGCAGGAACTAGGTTATAATACTGATCTCTGAACTCAGTGGACCAACCTGGAGGGAGGTTTGACAAAGGGTAGGAATACCCAGGGATAGGAACCAATGAGGAGCTGAGATAGTGTGTGTGGGCGGGGCCAGAGGGACTGGAGTTGGCCTTCCTCATATCCCTGCCTGGAAATGCTTTACTAGTGTGGACCTTTGTCAAAAAGTAGGCTGCCAGCATCCAGAGAGTCAGACTAGCCCTAAGAATTTAATCTTTGAACCAAAGAAGCTCTGCTTAAAGGAAGGACCTCCCAGAGCCCCTTACTCATGCCAGAGGCAGGTTGGGAATTTAAGAGAAAGGAAGTTATTTTGACCTCACAGACTATAGTGGCCCAGCCCAGATCTGTCCCTGCTCTTCCCACAGCCTTTACACTGCCCATAGCCACATGCATGCCGCTTGAGTGTGAGACAGCCATTTTCACATGACAGACATCCTCTCTGCTTCTTTTCTTTCGGGGAGGTATGCGAGCTGCAAGGGTGGCAGCTGGATGAGGCAGTACAGTCCTGCCTGCCTATGTTCTACAGCTCCAGCCATCCAGGGTGGGGAGGGAGGGCCTGGGCTACCCACCTCCACAGGAAGGGCCTTACAGAAGCAGGTGCCTAGGTCAAGAAATCGTCTCCCATGCTCTGATCACCTATAACAGCTCCTGTCACTGCCTGAGACTCTGTCATTCACCACACCATTAGATCTCAGGATGGATAGAGGAGACCTGAGTCAGTAGTGACTCAAATGGCCCACTTCTATTTGTAAACTGAAGCTGGGGTCTTTCTGCTGTGCTTTATTGCTTTGCGGCTCACTGCCGCTCACCTTTCTTGTGTGGACAGGAAAGAATTAGGCTCCTGCACTACTGGGGTTGGACTTGGCATTGAGCAGAAAGACAGAGCCTGGGAAGGGGGTCTGTTAGTGTGGACAGAGCTGGCCCTGGACACTGTGATGAGAACATAAGGTTTCCCTGAGCAGCTGCTGTCCTTCGACTGGCAGGATGATGTTCTTCAACGTCCTGTCTGGTAAACCCAAGAGTGTGACCCTCAGCCTCCAACAGAGGCACACTGCTGAGCCTGTCCACAAGCTCAGGGCCTGAGGAACCATGGTCAGTTACCTGGAGGTGCAGCAATGTGTGGCTGAATGTCTGTGGCTGTGAGTGGCTAGTGTGGGGGATGATTCGTTTGGCAGCATTGCCAGTGGCAATAGCTGACAGATACATAGGCTCATGGCTGGAGTCGGGGAAGGACCCTGGAAGTTGTTTTAGACAGGCAACCTGCCAGTGTTCCCCCATGAAGCCTGTTGAGGAAATGCTTCAGATTCTAAAAGCTTGTGCAAACATCGGGAGGGCCCAGCACATCTGTGGCACTCATTGCATCTCAGGGAGGGAGATCTACACAGAGGCAGAGCTAGGGCTAGACTTTCCTGGCTCCTGTTTGTACACACTTGGATGGGCACCCAACCCTCAGTCAGTGAGCAGTGAGGCCCATAAGCGTTGGGACTGTGACCAAGTGGGCATGTCTGGGTCATCCTGGGTCTTGGAACAAGTCTGAGGTCCCTACTCACTGGAGGTCAATGTTAGAGAGTGCCATGGTCAAAGCATTATTGTGTAGCTCTCTCTCTCTCTCTCTCTCTCTCTCTCTCTCTCTCTCTCTCTCTCTCTCTCTCTCTGTGTGTGTGTGTGTGAATCCATCCTAGCTATGTCAGTGGTAGCCGCTCTGCACATCCCATGCAACCTCCCACAAAGTTCAAGTGCTGAGACCTTGACTGTGTTGGGTAACAGGGTGAGGCTGGAAGTGACGGGGAAGGTAACAGGAGGATCTCTGGGACATGACGGCCAACACCCTGGCTTTAAAAACTATGATGACAGACCCTTTCTCAAGGGAGGAAGACCATGGATGTCCTGAACACCTGGAGTCCTCCTCTAGCCTTCAAGTGTAAGCACATAGCCATGTGCACCTGCACACACATCTGAACACACATATATCACACACATGGCTAACTTATTAATTAAAATAATTGAGGAAGATAGCTTGGGTTACCAGCAAACATCTCCCCGGTCCCATACTCCTTCCCTGTTGGTTAGAGCATGCACCTGGGGTTCACTGCTGAGTGTTCAGCTCCCAGCAGCAGCCGGGAGGCTCTTATGGGGGCTGTTTTCATTTCCTTGTGTTCAGTTGACTCCCTAGAGATTGGATAATAATTGCTAATCCTATGGGGAACATTTGGGGCTTATTGTCAGTTCAGAGCCTCGAGGAAGACAGCCTCAGCCTTTTTTTTTTTTTTTTTTTTCTCTGTTTTCACAAGTGTGTGGTGAGTAGAGTTGAGACCACACCCTGGGAAGCCAGGCAGCCTATGCTCCAGTCCTGTGTGAGCTCACACAGATTTCTTAATCTCTCTGTGCACCCCACCTCCCACATTTGGTTACTGGGAGTAGGGAATGATTAGTCTATTCTCTGCTTTCCACCGGAGACTCTCCAGTGAGCTACTACTGTGTCTGAAGGCTGGGTCAATCTGAGGACTTCTAAGGAAAATGAAGGGTTCCCAGCACCACTGGGAGGGCTGAAATTAGTTCATTTGTATTCAGGGATTCACTGCAAGTCAGACACCATTCAGAGGCATGTGTGATTGTGTGGGCAGGGGTGTGTGAGTGTATATGAGAGGGAGGGGGAGAGAGAAGAGAGAGAGGGGAGAAGGGGGAAGGGGGGGATGGGGAGAAGGAGGATGGACCTCAGAAGAGGGAAAAGCAACACATTTTAAAAGTAGAAAAGGGACCCCTGCCCTACCACACTTCAAGGCTCAAGGAACATGGAGGACTAGAGGACAGGAAGACTGTAAGAGCCACAGGGCTGTGATGGAGAAGCTTCCTGACATGACAGAGCTCCTGGCCTCATGAACTCACAGTAGCTGTGGTGATTGGCACAAGATCCACACGGGATCGAGCACGGATGGGGAGGGGCTCAGGAGGCCCCGCCCCCGACTGAGAGCTCTTATAGGTTGAAGGGTTATAGAGGAAGGAGTAAGCGTGGTCACTGGTAGGCTGTCCATGCTCCAGCAGACGGCCCCATGCCCATGTGCATACAGGAAGTATTATTGGACTCACTGGTTTAGAAAAGGAGGAACAGTAGGTAGAAGGAGGGGGGAAGAGGGAAGGAAGAAGAAGGAGGGAGAAAGGAGAGGGAAAGAAGGGGAAGAGGAAGAAGGAACATGAAGTTGGGCGAAGTGGAGGAGCCCTGGAGGAGTTGGAGCGGGGAGTGGGGGCTGAATGTGATCTAAATGCATCGACTCATGTGTGAAATTACCAAGGAATTTACAAAGCAGAAAAGGGGACTGAGCATGTGTCCTCTGGCAGGGCAGCTTTAGGTCCCCTCCCCCTTCCCCTTCCAGAGCCTCTGGGACCTGTCAGGTAAGGACAGAGAGAGGAAAGAGAGAGTGTGGTCTCAGACCTGGGACCAGCCAGCTCCAGGTCTCCTATGTCTCCTCCTGACAAGTCCCATGTCCTCCCTCTTCCCTTCTCCCCCACCCCTCCCTCTGTCTCTTCTCCCTCCCTTCCTGATTCCTTCCCTTCCTCCCAGTTGCCCTCCCTCTCTCACTTGACTTCCTTTTGACAAGGAAGGTTTGATGAGGAGGAAGTGAAGCTCATATTCCTCAAGCCCTAGCCACTCAGAACCCTCTACCCATCTCATCATCCTGGGGAGTGGATGCGAGTGGATGCTGCCTGGACCCATTTTAAAGAAGCAGAAATTGAGGCTCAGCTAGGTCAAAGAAGATGTGGGAGGTCACCAGCCTCCGAGGGTAGAGGTGCAATGTCAGTCTGAGTGGGCTTCGGAGCTCACTCTTTTGGCATTGGAAAATTACCTCTGGAGTTCCAAACACAGGAAAATCCAGTGTGTGCCGGCACATGATCAGAACTGAGTTTTCCCGGGGAGTCTGTGAACTGTTCCTAAAGAGGTCAGAGATAGCCAGAGAGGCTGCAGCCTGTCCTCAGCCATGGTCATCCCAGGACACTGGCTGCAGCAATGGCAACACAGCAGCAGCCAGGCCTTCCTGCTTCCTGCCTCAGCTTCCTTCCTAGCTCAGAGGTGAGGGCTCTTCCCTGAGGCCCAATCCTCCCTGGAACAGCTCCCCGTATTTCCAGTTGTTTTCCTCCATTTGCAGGGACCACACCCCTGCAGAAACACTCTGCAACCCCTAAGTGATTCCCCGTCCACATTCCTGTGGCTCTTTTCCAGAAGGGCTGGCTCGGCCTGAGGTCATCCACTGGAGCAGGAAGTGCTGCTGAGATCTGTCTGTTTCACCTCCTTTCTTCAGTCCAGGAAATGACTGTGTGGACGGGAGCTGGACTCCAGACAGCACACAGGAGCTCAAATCAGGTCATGTCAGCTGGATGCAGAGACCTCCATCTGATACTCAATCTGGCCCTGCAAGGTTCTTCCATATTATAGGTGAGGAAACTAAGGCACAGAGAAGTTGAGCTACCTCCCAGAGGACACACAGAGAGCTGCAGTCCAGAGACTGCTAGGCCAGTTTTTCTTCTCATCAATACGTCTAGAGATTGAACTAGATAATTCATTTGTGGGCTCAGGATCACTTACCAAAATGGCTAGGATCTTCTTGCCAGAGACATCAACGAAAGAGCAGGTTGGATTTTCCAGCATCTGGGCTTCCACTCCAGGCTCCATCCTTCTCCCTACCATGTCTCTGCCCCTTCCTTGCTCTGCTTCCAGAGTCCCTGGTCACTTACTTATACCTCGCTCCCAGCTGCTCCCATCTGTGTGAATGACACCCCTTCTCAGGTACACATAGGTTTAAGTCCCTGCACACTTCCCATGCGGTGAATGACATCAGACAATTCACGCACTGGAACTGCTGTAAGGGGCTTCCCTCACAGCCAGACTGTGGCCATCTTAATGAAATCAGCAGTGCCTACTTCTGAGCCTGATGGAGCTGTGAACTTGGTATTTCCTCCCAGAATGAGGGGCAGGGAGGTCATTGGGCCCTCATCTGAGTGTCCAGCCATTAGGATGCAATTTTCTCTTACCTACTCAGGGCTGTTGTCTTAGGGTTTTACTGCTGTGAGCTGATACCATGACCAAGGCAACTCTTGAAAAACAACATTTAATTGAGGCTGGCTTATAGGTTCAGAGGTTCAGTCCATTATCATCAAGGTGGAAACATGGCAGCATCCAGGCAGGCATGGTGCAGGAGGAGCTGAGACTTCTACATCTTCATCTAGAGGCTGCTAGCAGAATACTGGCTTCCAGGCAGCTAGGATGAGGGTCTTAAAGCCCACACCTACAGTGACACACCTAGTTGTGACCAACTGGGCCACTCCCTGGACTGAGCACATCCGAACCATCACAGCAGGGGACTTCAGAATGAGCTAAAATGTATGCCTGGGAAAGAATAAGGGAAGAGAATTCCATTATGTGACTGGGAGAAGCCATCATCCAACAGGGCGAAGACTTTCCAGTGTGGCTGATGGGGGGGGGGGGTCCTTCTGCTCTTGTCAGAAGCCTTCATCCGTGCTCTATAAGCCCAATAAACTCACTGGTTCCCTGGGGTGACCCAGGGTGAGCGATTTGTCATTGGGACCTTAGGAGGAGGGGTGGATAGTGTTTACACCTACTTCCCAGGGAAGGGATCCTAACAACAGGAATGAGCCCCAGGTTCCTCTTCTACAGTGGGGTGACTGTGCTGACTTGAGGGGGAGCTGGAGGACTATCAGAGTGCCTGGGCAGAGTTCACTCAGGGTGTGGGGACTGCTGAGTGGTTGGTGGCTTTGGTGGTGTGAGGGGTTGAGGCAAAGGTTACTGATACCCAGGCTGAGTCCAGAGAGGCACCAAGTGGTGGCCATAATCATGTCTAGAAGGTCCTAAACAACAGGACAGCCAGCCAGCCAATAGCCATTGTAGCAGGTGTGACAAGGTGCCCCCTGGATGTGGAGGCCATCCTGGATCGTTCCCCAAGAGAAATGTTTTACTGTATGTTGATTATTTGAGCCAGAATCTTATTGTGCAGTCCAGGCTGACATTGAACTTACAGTGGTTGGGGGGAGGGTGTATTTATATTTCTATTTTGCAGAGCAGGAAATGAAGGCACAGAAAGGGAAAGTCATCTCCCATGGTCAATTCCCAAGGTCAGGTGGTCCAAAGCAGCCATGCACACCTTAGAACACAAGCAATGGGCTTCTCATCCACCCTGTCCACACTGCACTCTACACTAGCAAAATTAGTTGAGAGACTACTACAGCCAGGTGTCTCCTGACACCCAGGATGGAGCCAAGCTATAAACAAGTTCCCACGGGAAGCAGAAAAGTCAGGCTGCATCAACCAGACCCCTTAACCCATCGGAGGACGTATGCTCCCTTCCCTGGGCCCCTGTTCTGGAGCTACCAGAAAAAGGACCAGGCTTAAACATATTTTTTTAACAATTAAAATTAACTAAAAGGAAAACACTCCATGAGGGCATGAGAAGACTATGAGCCCGTGAACTTACAGAGTTGGAGCTGACTCCAGTTCTCTTTCTAAAAAACAGATCTCAGGGCAGGGTTTCTCAGGGTTTGTGCAAGAATCAAGTAAGTGAGCCCTGTTGCCCAGTGATATTCTATGCGAGGCCAGGCCTACTCAGGACTCTGGATGCAATGGCTTGTGCCTGGTGACACTGTTCACTAGTCTTCACCCCAAGGACCTCCATACTTGTTCCTCCACATTTTCCAGTCCAGCAACTGGCTCCCTTTCCAGAAAGGCCTTCTAACAGAGGAGTAGTTTGTACACTGTAGGGAGCCTGCTGAGGACCCAAGCCATACCTAAACTCAGTCTCCCTTTACTCCTTTGGGGCATTGTGATCTCTGGGCAGGGGCTTAGGTCTCAGGCCATCTGTAAAGAAGAACAAAGCTATTATGGGGGTGGGGCCAATGTGGAGGCTCCTCAAATGTTTGAAACAGAAGCTGGGAGATGGCCAGTGGATAAGAACACGTGCTGTGTAAGTTTGAGGATCTCAGTTCAGATGCTGCACAAGCGCCCATATGAAAACCCAGGCATGGCCAAATGACCTGTCTCTGCCAGCCCTGGGGAATCTGAGGAGGGAATTATGTGTGGGATGAGCAAGCATACAGCTGCATTTGACACTCGTGCTAGCTCATGTCATCCTCACATACTCCTGAAGCAGAAGATGCCACCCAGCACATGGGGAAGTTGGGGGCACAGAGCAGAAACAAGACTGAACCCAGTTCTGGGAGTTCAACACCAGGGCTCTCCCATTTCACCCACTGCCCATGGCTGATAAATTCTCATACTCCCCTGGGCATCTGCCAGTGTCAAGAGAGTAGGACTAACCTGGCTCCTTCCATTTCTCCATCCCAGAAGCCAATGTTCTCAAAGCCTAATAGAAGCCAGAAGCTTCCATTGGGGAAGGGGTGGGGACCATCCATTGTTCTGCTGCCCCTCCTGTGCCTCAACATCCCCATTCCCAAGGAAGCCCTGTTTGTTTCCCCCCAGCCTCTTGGCAAGCCAGGATTTGTAGGTTTAATAATGCAGGTTTTCTCCAGCAGCCTCCCTTGCTGCTCCGTCCCCTCTGAAGAGCCTCAAAATTAAAACACTAATCAGGAATTTATTTTCTCATCAATCCTGCCCTTCAGGTTATGAGGCCCTGGGCGTTTTCACAACCTGCTGGCTGGCCTTTGGGAGCTCTTTTTCAGAGTAGGAACTGGGGCCAGGGGACACGGGGATGTGGGTCCTGACAGGATGGAAAGGAGACAGGACAGAGTGACAGAGATGACAAGGGACATAGATGGTCTGAGAGAAAGGTTAATAAGCAAGAAGGTGCCCAAAGAGAGGAGGTCAGAGTCACCTGCCTCAGGGAGGAGATGGAGGGAGAGAGCCTGGAATTAGACACACAAAAGGCAAAAGGGGGTGTTTGTGAGCAGAAAGTCCACTGGGGGGCGGGGAGGGGTGGAGAAAGGGGGCCAGAGGAGAGATGGAAGAGAGAACAAAAAGCAGCCAGAAAGTGGGAGGAGTAGTGGTAGGGGAAATCTCAGCAGCCAGGGGGATGCACCCCTACTAGTCTGCCCTTTTGGAGGGAGATTTTGAACCATGTTTATCTTCACACAGATGTCTGCTGTGTGAAAGCAGGGTCTGCTGATCTGTGTCTGCATGAGTGAACTGGGCCAGCCCCAAGCTTCTAAGTGAAGTCCATGGAACACATTTTCTTCTCTCTCTCTCTCTCTCTCTCTCTCTCTCTCTCTCTCTCTCTCTCTCTCTCTCTCCTCCCCTCCTCCCCTCCTCCCCTCCTCCCCTCCTCCCCTCCTCCCCTCCTCCCCTCCTCCCCTCCTCCCCTCCTCCCCTCCTCCCCTCCTCCCCTCCTCCCCCTCCTCCCCTCCTCCCCTCCTCCCCTCCTCTCCTCTCTCCTCTCTCCTCTCTCCTCTCTCCTCTCTCCTCTCTCCTCTCTCCTCTCTCCTCTCTCTTCTCCTCTCTTCTCCTCTCTTCCCTTCCCTTTACTCCCCTCCCCTCCTTCTCCCTTCCCACTTCTCTTCCATCTCCTTCTTCCTCTTTCTCTATGAGCCATCTGAAGCTTGCTGGACCCCAGGTCCTGCCCTCCTTCCATAGGTTCACCTCTGAGTAAGCAGCCCCCCCCCCACTATACCAGCCCAATGCACCTGCTTGCTCTAGGTGTCTCCAGCATCTTTACCCCTGCGTGGATCTGTCAGGTCACCCCAAGCATTGGGCCTAGAATCTGCTTGGCCATGTTCCCCCTTTATATACTGTGATAACAAGCAAGCTACCCACACCAGCCCTCCAGTTCTTCCTTTTGTTGACCACAGTGGGCCAATGGTCCAAACCACTTCAGAAGACCCAAAAGAAATGAAACAACAAACAAACAAACAAACAAACAAACAAACGGAAAAGCCAGAATTGTATTCATTTGACAAGGGCACCAAGGGCATGCTGGTCTGCTAAAGTGAACATCCAGTACCAAGCCTGGCTCTGGAGGGATTTCTGTAGAGAGCCCTGGGCCAGCTTTGCCTCTGGCTGCTTCTCCTTGCCCATCTGTATAACAGAAGGAGGTAGCACCACCCATCTTGAGTGCTCAGGGCTTTGCCAATACAGCCAGGCAATGGAAAGGACCATCCAGCATCAGACGTGGCAAACACCTTTCCAGAAGCAGATTACTTTGTAACCCAGCCCTGATAGCCTTGCATGGGCATTTAGCTGGGCTCAAGGTTGGCATTCCACAGATCTGAACTTAAGGGGTATCTCAATTCCAGAAGGCTGTACGCTGGCATCAGATCCAAGTTCAAGTCCAGCACAGACAAGGTCAGTAACCTTAGGTAAGCAACTTACCCTGTAGTGTTTCCAACAGCCTCTCACCTAGGATAATGCTTGAGACATAGGTGGACAGCTCAGGGGAAGGACTGGCCACAGGAAGATGTTTCGAAAAGCTCAATGCAGGACCTGGTAGAAGCCAGTTAAGTGCCATGAGGCAAGAGTCTAGGATGTCAATGTTATACACAAGGGTAAGTCCCAGGGTGCTATTGGAGTTTTCAGGGCAAAAGCCTAATTCATGGAATCCCAGAGACTGGGCTGGGCCACCCATCCCTAGCAAGCTAATTAAAGCGGGTAATGGTGAATTATGCAGAGGGGTTTCTTCAATGTGGCCACACAGGGAAGGAAAGCAGATAATGGGCCCCAGGGACTCTTCCATTCATCCTCAGGTACTGACACAAGAACACAAGATTAAGCACCTGAGCTTCAGGCCTAATTTGGGTCAAGGAGAAGTATAGGTATTTAGTCTGTCTGGTCAGGGCGTGAGCTGCTGGGTCACTGTGTCAGCCCATATTTTGCATCTGGTCCAAGAAGTTATCACCACCATTACTTGAGGAGTCCCTGAGTGTGGTGACTCCACACAGTAGGGCCAGCCTGGCCAGGTTGGATAATTGCCTTCACCTGAGGAGCTCTGTCCAGCATGTCCTGTTGTTGTCTGAGCGGTTAATCAGCCAGTCCTGATTCCTCTGAACCCAAGGTGATGGTGGCTCTAGGACATCAACTGGAGGCCCTTTGGGGATGGAGGAGCAGGACACTAAGCACTGTTATCAAGATGTCCAAAGCCGGCTAGATCCTCTGCTAAGGCAGGGCCAGGCTTTCATTGTGCTGGTTGCTCCCTGTAAAGCAAAAGCAATTTTAAGTGCCCGTCAGGGCTGCTGGGCAGACAGAGGCCCTGGCTTCAAGGTTTGCCAGGATCAGCATTAGCATCCTCTACGTGAGTCAGCAAAACCCAGAGCCAAGCCAGGCCTCCCCTTCCTGCCTAGCATCTTGTTCCTGCCATGGCCCAGCTTGTCTGCCTGATAGGAAATCAATGTGTTTATGATCTGAGGCCTCTTGTACAAAAAGAGGAGGGAATAGCTATATCCCAGAACTTGGTCTGCTGAGTTAGCTCAGGAATCCTTCTCATGCCAGACTCAGTCCACCCAGATGGAGGTCGAGGGCCCTTCATGCCTCGCCTCACAAGGCTAGGAGCTACCAAGGGCTCCCTTTTGTTTGAGAATCAGGGTCTGTTGCCTAATATCTGGCTAGCTGGGTCCTCAGAGGCTCTGAATCCTGAAGTAACTGTCACTGGCTCTAAGTAAGCCCCCTGTCAAAAATATTAACGGGGGGTGGGGGGAGGGGGTTAGCTTTCTGTAAAGAGGAACAAAATAATTAGGTGGTTATTGTGTCCTCATATACTGCCACCATACTCAGAGGCACCCCTGATACTTCTAGAGAGTATAGTAAAGGATTCACAGGGGAATTTAATATTCTAGACTCTAATAGAATTTACCAGAATATGGACGCTTATGACCGACCACACACACTGGGAGAAAGACTTAAAGTGCCTTCCAGTGATGCGCCCTATAAAGGGGGACTAGCCTGAAGGAGACTTGGGTTAGATTAACTGCAGGTGGATTATGGGTTTTACTCATTCAGAGAATGTCTGCCATGGAGGGCAGATAGCTAGAGCTGAGGAGGCCAGGGTTCCATAGTTAGCCCCAGAACATGAGAATTTGGTGCTGGCTGTTACTGGATGACCCTGCTGTCTGTCTCAATCTGGGCTGGCCCCTCTGTGGTAGCTAGAAATATGGGCATCCAAGTGAAAGCCACTGTTACTGTCATGGGCATGGACAATCCTGTAGTGTGCATGTAGCCCTTGTCCAGGGGCAGGAAGGCCCAGAACTGGGAGGTCCTTTGGTAAAGTCCTTGGATAGCTTTGGCTCCTGGTTGGACAGAAAACTAATACACTAGATAATGGTGTATACCTGTTACTGGGGTGGGGTAGGGGTGGGAGTATTTCCTGGCAGCGTCACCCAGCTTGTCAACAAGATGTGAAACCATGGGAGAGATAACATACTTAGTCCCAGTGAAACTCCTGAAGGGTGCTGCTATTGAGGCTGGGTGTGTGACAAGATAGGGTGACCCTAAGCAGAAAAAACACAAGCATCCCAAGACTCAGGTCTACTGCTAGTTCCTCTGAGGACCCCAGGACGCACATGCCTGCACCTTTCCAGCCCCTCTGCTGTGGGATACCTTTGATGAGATGCCCAGCCAGACCTCTGGTCTGCCCCAATGCTGCATGCTAGCCCGAAGAAACTGGCTTCTTGAGGCTTGCCATCTGGGGTCCTGAAAACTGCTCCTGTTAGCATTAAAAAGAGTCCTTGTCTATCTTACAGATGAAGCAACCAGAGAGGGAAAGTGCTTCACCCAAGTCACACAGCAGGTGAAATTACATGCTACACTAGACTAAAGTCTGCAGCAGCTTTTAGTATACTTTTCTTACTGTTTGTTTAAGAGAGGGCCTAGCTATGTAGCCCAGGTTAGCCTCAGACTCACTATGTAGCTCAACCAGGGGTTGAACATTCCATGTTCCTGCCTCAGCCTCCCAAGTTCTAAGACTGCAGGTCTGTACCACCATGTCTGTTCTTACTTCTGCTCCTTACTTTGTTCTTTGGAGGTGAGAGGTCACTTCCCAAGGAAGTCTGCAGAACCAAGAGAAGCATCGACCACCACTCTAACCAGACTTGTGGCTACTTCATGGGTTTCTATTTCTACCACCCTTTTCTATCCTTACCCCTTCCAAACCGCACCCCCCAACATTAGATAGAAGAGAAAGAAGGGCTAGAGGGGAAAGGAGGCGTCCATATTATTAGACTATTTCCTGCTAATTAAGAGTGTCAGGTTCGAGCTGAGCAGTGGTGGTACACGCCTTTAATTCCAGCACTTGGGAGGCAGAGGCAGGCGGATTTCTGAGTTGGAGGCCAGCCTGGTCTACAGAGTGAGTTCCAGGACAGCCAGGGCTACACAGAGAAACCCTGTCTCCAAAAACCAAAACCAAACAAACAAAAAGGGTGTCAGGTTCCTTGGGGTAAATTTGATCTTCATCATCAGGATATCTTCACCCAGCAACCAGAAACCAACAACAGGCAGCCAGCAGCCAGCAGCCAGCAGCCAGCAGCCAGCAGCCAGCAGCCAGCAGCCAGCAGCCAGCAGCCAGCAGCCAGCAGCCAGCAGCCAGCAGCCAGCAGCCAGCAGCAGGAGCTCCACCCCTCTCTCATAGCTTCTGAAGAGTCCCCAGAATCCCAAATGTCACACACTTGCAAAAAATATCTGCAGCTGGCAAAATCGTGCCCCTGCCAGAGCATGAAGCAAATCACAGTCTGTTGCTGTGGACAATCTGAAGCAGCCCCATATCGCACAGCTGGGATTAAAACAAAAACATATTCCCATAACATCTCTATGCTTAAACAAACAAACAAACAAACAAAAACAAAAATTCTCACTACACAATTCCTTGGACAAGTAGTAGAAGGAGGTGTTGAGGGTGGAAACCCAAAAGCAAGATGTGAAGCCTGAGCCTCAAAGAGAGGAGCAGATAGACAGACAGCTGAAGACTGGGTTGCTGAGTGGGGGTGTAACAGTCAGGGCAAAGATAGCCTTGCAACAAATGAGCCCGGATCTCAGGCCCGGAATGTGGGAAGGATCTGTCTTTCATGTTTGTGTACACCTGTGTGGCCAGGGGCCAAAGTCAGCGGTCTTCTATTGTTCTCTGTACTGTGTGTTTGCTTATTTGAATGTATATGATGTGCATGTGTATATACAGTTGTGCAGGCCCATGCCTACGTGTGTAAAGGCCAGAGGTCAAGGCTGGGTGTCTTCCTCTGTGTTATTATCTGAGACAGGGACTCTCGCTAAACCTGGAGCTTGCAATTTCGGCTAGGCTGACTGGTGGGTGAGGCTCAGGCTGTACCCGTCTCTGCTCCTCCAGGTGTGAGGTCACAGGTCACACTGCCATGTGTGACTTTGGCATGTGTGCTGAGGATCCAGATTCAGGTCCTGTTTGTACAGCAAGCACTTCAGCAGCTGAATCATCTCCCTGTCCCCAATTTAGGCACCGTTGAAAACCATCTGGCATCGGGTAGAAACAGCCTATTTTCCTGGGAGTTTTGTGTGTGATCTGGCTTGGGGAAGATCGATGGAATTTCAGTGTTTGGAGAGAGAACAGACACCAGGAAGGGGGGTGGCTGTGTAAAGGCAGCTTTGCGAAGATCTCCTCCAGCAATGAACTAGTTTGTCACCTCTCCTGGGCTTGCAACCTGCACTTGTTAGTCAAAACAACCTCAATATAATCTGTTTCTCCCAGAGGAACAACACGAGGATGTTCATCTCTAACGGGCCATGCTCTCTGTTTCTTTAAAATGACCACAGATACCCTCTGCTGATGGTGGGTGAGACGCCCAGAGCCATGCCCACCACGTGACCTACTCAAAGAAGGAGCCACTGCAATGTGCCAGTGTGTGGTGGAGAATGGCTTGAGCACTATGAAGAAAGATGGAACTGGAGATGCGAGGGTGGAGAGAAACAGCCTCATGTGAGGAGACTGCCCTGCCATCTGAGGCCATGGTAAAGTTCCAGCCCGTGCTGTGGCTGAGGGCCAGGTCTGGGTCTGTGGCTGTGCAGCAGTACGGATCTGTGTCCATGTCCCTGGCTCATGTGGCTCAAAGGCTATGTGGACGTCCCTGATCTGAGCTTCTGACATGTTGATGTCCAAGGGCTGTGCAGAGCTGGCCCCACCCCTCACTGGCTGTGGCACTGGGGGAAGCTGGCCCAGAGGTCAGTGGGACAGCTGGCCCTGACCCTTTCTGGTTGTAGCATTGGGTTAGCTAGTGGGGAAGGGGGGATGGTAGAGAGCTCATTTGGTGGTGTGGTTGCGGGAGAGCTGGCAGGATGACCAACTCAGCTGCCACTCAGGCCCAGATCCAGGGCTTTCAGTTGGCCCACCCCAACATCTATTCATCTATGAAGTGCTGGAGCACATGAAAGGGCCAGTCCTGCAGGTCCAAAACTGTAGGATCTCCTTAACACTGGGAAACAACAGGATATCTGAGAGGAGTCCCTGTGAGGATGCAGTATGATAGTGTAGCAGAAGCCAGAGGCCTTGAGCCACACCAATGGTTCATAGCAATGAACATTTACAAGTAAAGATGTGTGAACAAAGGGTTATACTGTGGGACATTATGACACACTACAGCTTCCATGGCAAGATGTTTTATTTGTATTTTATTTTATTTTATTTTATTTTATTTTATTTTATTTTGGTGGAAGTTGCAAGAGCAGAGGGCAAATACAAAGGGACAAGGAGGCGAGTGGGGTTGGGGTGTACGATGTACAATTCACAAAGAATCAACAAAAAGTTTTTTAAAAGAAAGAGAAAAGAGAATTAGTCCCCTGGGCCTCCTGAGGTCAGCACCGGGGCTGGATTAGTCTAACAATTTTGTCAACTGCTTTTCTAAATTATGTTTGCCCTTTGAAAACCAATGACCACAGATATCTCTGTCAATCACCCCAAAACGGCATGACTAGATTCCAGTTCCTAGAAGGGCTTCTAAATCAACTAAATAGAGTGGCCCAGGAACTCATGTAAAATACCAATGAGTATAAAAGCCCAACACAGAAAGGTCATCCAAGCCCTTAATTTTCACCTGGTTTTCTCTGTGGTGAATAACGCCCCATGCTCTGGGTATGTTTGCCATGTGTTGGGCTTTAGTACCAAGTTCTTTACTGACACCTGTCTTTAGGCCCACCACACTCTCAACATGGAAGCAGGAGGTCTGGAAGGTTGATTATCTCTCCTGTAGTCACTTTGATAGTTAAATTTTATCAGCAACTTGATTTAGAATCACATCCGAGACAGACTACTGGACTCTCTCTCTGGGTGGATGTTTCCAGAGAGGGCTAGCTAAGGAGGGAAGACCCACCCTGGATAGGGGTTAGAGCAGTCCCCTGGATAAGGATGGGATCAGTTCCCTGGGCTGGGGTCCCAGATTGAATAAAAGGGTCAAGGCAGGAAACCAGTTGAGCATCGAATTCATTCCTGCTTCCTAGCTGTGGATGGATGCAGTATGAACAGCTGCCTTGGGTTCTGGTCCCCATAGCAACAGCCACTCCCACTACCACATTTTCCCTGTCATGATGGACCCCACCCTCAAACCAAGACCAAAGCAAATCCCTCTTTCCCTAAGCTACTCCTCTTGGGTATTTTATAACAGCATCGAGACCGTGATACCGCTGAGGAGCCATGACGGGCTCTTCAGACCTTTGGGACATTCGAAGACCCTCAGACTATGACTCCCAGGTGAAGGCAGTTCTTTTAGTCTACACTATATCAGCTACAAGCAACAGAAACTTCAATGTCTTAAAAGGTTTGGATTTACGTAACTAACCCTGCCAGTGTTCACCACATTCAGGTATAGCTGAACCCCGGTGCTCAAATGCTATCATCTGAAGGCTGATCTCCGCCCCAAGCTGACTTTGGTTGAATCCTTAGGTAGGCTTTTTATATGTGGTGAAACTAGGTATGTGGCCCAATCCGTGTTGGGGGGGGAGAGGGGCAAAATGCCTGATTCTGACAGTTCCAGCCAATGTCCTGAGGCAGGTAGAAATTAGCTTTCAGACTACCTGTCTGGTTGCCTTCTGGTAGCACTGAGGACAAAGCATACAGTTTTAGCCTTGACATAGTTGACTACTGGCTTTGGGTGACTTCCCTCAACCTGTGAGAGTCACTGTCCCTGCTTCTAAGTCTCACTCCCAGCCCACCTCCTCCAGAGGCTCAAACATGGTGGTCTGCTCATCCTCCCAGAGGCTGCATTTCCCTGCTCTCTAGTGTCCCTCTCTTCTTTCTGGTCCTCCATGTGGTCTCTGGTCAGATACCTGTCCCATCATTGTCCTCTCCTGTGGTACCTGACACCATGAGGGTGCCTGTCCCTACCAAGTCACTGAACTCTCAGGGCTGGAAGCAAGGCTCTGGGCTAGATAGCACTGGCTCACAATGGGTCTGCCCAGATGATACCTGCAGAGGACAAAGAGATACCCAGTCCAAACATGCATTTCCTCTCCACATACACACCCTGGGCTGGCAAAGATATCCTCTCTGTTTTGAAGCACTGCCTGGCAGTGATGAAACCATACAGCACTGGACAGGCTCTTCCTTCCCGGATTCCTGTGCCCCTTTCTTCTCTCCCTTTGCTCTCTTTTCCTTCTCATGCCTGTATTTACTCAGAGAGTTACTGAGCACCTACTACATGTCAGGTCTGGTGCCTGGTACTGGATCACTGCAAACCAGACAGCAAGGTCTTTATGCTCCACATGCTAGGACAGAGAGGAGACAAGGCAAATGGGCCCCAGGCCTCTCAGCTATGAAAGTGCAATGCAGTATATGCCACTCGTGTGAGGGATGTGTGATCTGTGATCTGAATGAGTGAGGAAGGTAGTCTGGTAGAGGAAAGAGCCAATGCAAGGGCCCTGGGGCAGGGCAAGACTTGGCTGCCTGGTTTTGAGCAAGCATGGTATGCCAGAGTTAAGGTGGGCCAGAGGCAGGTGTCTTAGTAGAGGTCAAAGGCATAGCTATTGGGGTAGAAGAAAGAGCTTAGAGTCAGTACCCACCCTACACAGTCCACAACACACACACACACACACACACACACACACACACACACACCTCCTAATTCTTGTTTCTTTCTTCCTCCTGCAGCCTGTCAATACCCGAAGATAGAGGTCAGTAGGAGTCAGGAGCTCAGAGACCAAGAACAGCTGATTAAAGCCAGGAAGGACAAAGTAAAAGCCACTTCCCTCACCCTGGAAAGTCTAGAGTGGACTTGTCATTCAGCCGAGGTGCTCAGCAAAACTTCCCCCTAAGATGTATTTTGGTGTGTGTCTGCGAGACTGCATGTGTCTGTGTGTCTGTGTGTCTGTGTGTCTGTGTGTCTGTGTGTCTGTGTGTAGGGGCAAGACTGAGTTCTGAATCAGAGGAATGGGACGCTCTGTGAACCTACAGAAGGGACTCACAGGAGGGAAGACCTGGAGGCCAGTGGGGTAGAGGACCTGAGTGACCAAGACCTAGAACCCTGCATGGCCTCCATACGTGGTATGGGTGGCCCTGGAAGCTCCTGACCCAAGCTGGTTTCAGACCTAGTGACTGGTTTGCCTTGGTTTCTCCTTCTGGCTACCTAAAGGTTCATTGCTGGTGTGAGTTCATCTACAGAATGTTCACCTCTTCTGGAAGAACAGACATGTTTAACCTTGACTGGGACCCGGGACAGAAGCCAGAACTCAAGGAAGGCTGCCTGGAAGAGGAAAGGAGGTGACCTTGCAAGCTGAGTAGAAGAGCAGTGAGCTGTGTTTGGGCAAGGGCCAGAAGGCCAGCAGGGAGAGAGATGAAGTGACCCAAGGAGGAGTCACAAGCAGGCTCAGGCTGCATGGAGCTGGCCCAGAATGTTCTTTCTGCTCAGCACTGGGGAGTGAATGACAGAATGAGATCAGATTCTACCAATGGCCTCTGATGGGGGTGGGATGTGTGTGTGCAGAGAACCCAGGGAGGAGGCCATAGCTGCCTTGAGCAGCTGAAAAGTGACCCCAGAACACCAACGCAACCCACTTCAGTTTGTGGAGGCTTAGGGGGTGCAGGAACTGACGAGAGCAGTCATTCTTGCTCTAGTCTCACCTGGGGAATTAACTCGATGGCTGACCTTGGGCAAGTCTCTTACCCTCTCTGGGCCACCTTATCTGTGACACAAGAATACTGGACTGAGTAGCAGAACAGTATTCTGTGCTTAGGTGCCCTGAGGAACCAACAAGAAATACAAACAAGGAAAGAGGCATCTGAGAGGCAGGGTTACAGGCCACCAAAACTCAGCTTCTCCCCGGTTGCTTTGGGAACTTGTGTTGAAGTTGGAGTTTCTGATAATTCTTCAAGCTTGATTTTTAAGACAGAGCCGGGCAGTGGTGGCACACGCCTTTAATCCCAGCACTTGGGAGGCAGAGGCAGGTGGATTTCTGAGTTCAAGGCCAACCTGGTCTACAGAGTGAGTTCCAGGACAGCCAGGGCTACACAGAGAAACCCTGACTCAGAAAAAAGAAAGAAAGAAAGAAAGAAAGAAAGAAAGAAAGAAAGAAAGAAAGAAAGAAAGAAAGAAGACAGGGTCTTACTGTATACTCCAGATTGGCCCAGAACTCCTGGCAATCCTTCTGCCTCTGTTTCTGAACAGTTGGTATTATAAGCATGCTTCACCATACCTGGTCCAGATTTTAAAAATAAGTTAGAATCCTTGTTTGTTTGTTTGTTTGTTTGTTTGTTTGTTTTCCTGCCCCTACCTTCTGAGTGCTCAGATTAAGGGCACACACCACCATTAGTGTCAGCTTACTCCGTGCTGGGCGGGAACCCAAGGCCATGTTTTGCTGGGCAAACACTGCCAACTGAACTACATGAGCACTCAGGATGTTGGGGCAAGAGGACCACAACTTCCGTATCACCTTTGTCTACATAGTGGGTTCTAGGCCAGTCCAAGTATATGTTCAACTCTACCTCAAGCAAACAGAAACAAAAGGACTTAGTTTTTCTAACCCACCATTTGGGCCATTGCACACACATGCATTGCCACAGTCTGCCACAGCCCACTTGGTTGAGACTCCGTGTTCTAAAAAGGGAACAGTAAGGGAAAGGGTACAAGATAAGAATGGAAAAGACCAGGGTCCCTCAGCCAAGGGCCTGGAGCCTCAGAGCTGCTGGGATATCTCCGTTTGAAGCTGATCTGACTCACTCAAGATAGACTTCTGAGTTGGCCCCCTGCCCAGGCCTTCAGCAGACTCTGTAGCCTTATCTTTCAGAATGATGGGCAGCCTAGTTGGGGGTCAGGGCTGGGAGGACCCCTCAGTTTGGCCCTTACTAACTAATCCAGGCTTGGAGGAGGTAGCAGAGGGCAGAACTCCAGGAGCTACCCCTCTGACAGGGTCAAGGGTAGAGATCTGAAACACCACAGTTACTCTGCCTGCACCACAGTGAGATTTTTAGTCCTTGAGAGTTGTTCCTTCCACTGGGGACATCGACCCTGCTATGGATCTGGCTGCACCAGACCCAGGTGGGTGGGATACAGTGATCCTATCAGGAGCAGGGCTCCCGGCTGAATGTGACTACTGTGGTCATGGCTAGGTCTGGAGCACAGCTGAGCAGATGAGAGAAAGGGGCTTTGGCATGCAGGGGACAAAGATGCCCCTTGACCTTTGAACCTGCAGGTGATCTGGCACAGGCCCTGTCCCTCACTGGACTCACCAGCCTGCCTTTGTTTACATTCTTGACCCAGAGTTGGGGCCATTGAGGACTGAGGCAGACAGAAGAGGCTTTGAGCTCTGGGACTTGATGCTGTGGGTGCTGGATGAGAGTTAAAGACAACAACCAAAGGCAGGCGACATCTTCAAGCAGAGCCGGAGGTGATGGAGTAAAGGGGAGGACATGAAGGAGACGTGAGAGCTTCTCCAAAAGATTCTGAGAGCATGAGGATGAGTCGGCCATGTTTAAGCACTGACTGGCCCCAGGCCTGCAAAGAAGATAGCAGAATGCATTGAGCACCAGGAAGCTACCAGAATGGTGAGTCTGAGATCCCTTCCCCCACTTATCCTCTGCTCCAGAGGAGACCATGGGCTGCAGCCAAAGGGAGAGAGAGGGCAGCAGCCAGGAGGAGCTCTACACAGAGAACTGGTCCTTTAATAATCCCAGGTGGGCGCTCTGCACAATTGCATTTTGAAGATCCCAGCTTGCTTAGCACAAGTGGAAAATTACCTTATCGTCTCCTCTGCGGTGCCTTTGGATCCTGATTTCATCATTCATATGTACAGCGGCGCATTTTCAACAGGGACAATTTAATTACGCTCAATTTGTGTAACTGAATTATTAAAGACTCATTTAGAGAGAGAGCCATGTCCAGGGCTTGCTGAGCTTCACAGTCGCTCACACTTAGCATGGCACCCCTCTGGATGACCCTGGATTCCAGAATGTTCCCCTTCCCTGCCCCTGCATCCCCAGTCTGCCTTGTCATTTCATTTCTGGCTCATCGAAGTGGACATCTTTGGGCCAACTTTTGACAGCATCTCCTGTAATGGCTCCCAGGTTTCTTGTATGTTCCTTCAGTCAATCAGCAAAACTTTGTGAGACTGATCACACACACACACACACACACACAATCCCACCTCACCACTAGTGATTATGGCAAGAAGGCTAGGCTCAGTCTTAGGAGGAGGCAGCACCACACAGCTGGCCCTGCTGGCATGTTGACCCCAGTCTGAGAACTGTGAGTAACCAAGGAAGCCTGTTTCCTTGCACTGAGTTTCTCTCTCTCACCTGGACCTTCAGGAACATTCTTCAGGGACCCATCCTGAGTCAGTGCTTCCGGGTAACATCCAGTAAGTCACCTGTGATCAAGAACAAAACCAAGGAGCTTGGAGCTAGTGATCCTGATAGTAGTCAAAGAACAAGACCAAGACAGGACAGGAGGGGTCCCAGGAGCCAATGCCCTCCTTACCTGTGACCCTGAGCAAGTCACACTCTTCAGTTTTTTATTAATAACACAGTAATGAGAGTATCAAGAAGTAATCTTTCCGGATTCTACAGCATGCCCTCCTCCAGTGGGACCTTTATCCAAGTGTTTCCTCTAACCTCACCCATCCAGACACTTCCTGTTCCCTGCTTCCACTTCCACTTGGAAGCTTTCCCAGAGCACCTGAGCTGGGTTAGGTCTCTGATAATATCACCCCGTGGCCTCTGCCCCCTAAATTTCTCCTACCTGCCTCTTGTCTTAATTGAGTCTCCAGCTCACTTATGTGCCCTGTCCTAAAGGCTAGCATGAGGCTAGAGGTATAGTAGATGCTCGATAAATGAATATTGACTGACAGGCTGCACTGGACATCAAAAAGAAAAAATGTCAAAAAAAAAAAAATCAGAAGCCACATATACCTCTGAGCACTGCAAGCAGCTGGCCATTCTGCAGGCTATGTCCCTACTGAGGAAAGGGAGCCCAGGACTGAGGAGATGGCTCAGTGTGTAAAGTTTGAGGACCTGAGTTTGATCCCCACACTCATGTAAAAAGCTTGGTACAGTGGCCTCGATCTGTAATCCCAGCGCTGGGAAGGTGGGCTCACTGCTGGCCCTTTCTATCTAAACTAGTCGGCTCTCAAAAATCAAGTTAGCCAGCACTCAGTAGGCAGAGACAGGTAGATATCTGGAAGTTTGAGGCCAGCCTGTTCTATTTAGAGACTTCCAAACTAGTTACAGCGAGCTATACATTAACACAAAAAAAAAAAAAAAAAAAAAAGCCCCTGCCTTTCTTGTTGCCTTTTTGCCTGGTTGCTGATGCAGACAAGTAGGGAAAGAGCTCCCACTGCAGAGGGGTCCTGCTGAGATCCCACCCCAACCCCCCACCCCTCCCATCCCCTGCTGTCGCCTTGGCAACCACTGCGCTTCGTTATTGGAGGGTGAGGATTTCAGGTGGCTTGGAGCTGTAAAACTGTAGCTGCTTCCATGTAAATACTGTTAGTGTCGTGAGCAGAGACAAGACAATTAGTCCAAGCTGTCAGGGAAGCTCACATCAGGGCCTTCACTCGTGAAGATGGCCTCTCTTTCCCGAGATTTCCCCTGGCTCCGGTGAGTGCTGCGGGGAGCTGTCAGCTCCACTGCACAAGTGGAGGAGGAATTAAAAATCAGAATCGACTTTCAGAGAACAAAATCAGACCTGACAACCAGAGTCACTCAAACCAGCCGTGGTTAGCAGATTGCAAATGTGTGTTCGTCAGAGGGGGTAACAGGTGGGGGAGGGGAAGTCATCTCCCTGGCAACATGGGGAGCCAGGTCTGCTCTGCTCAGCCAGGTCTTCACTGGAGTTTGAGGCATGATGATTGTGCCCTTGGCTCCTCAGGTAATGAGGAGTGACTGCAGACTCAGTACTGCCCTGAAACTCATGTCTAATGCCCCAGTTAGTCTCAGGGCATCCACAGACACCAGATCTTGGGTCACACCACAGAAGTGTTCTCAGCTGAGGCCAAACACCCTCTGTCCTCAGTTCCCATCCTGGTATCCCAAATGATTACCTTCTGTGATCTTAGTGCCACGATCCAATTATCTTTGTGAATTTCTGTGGTGACTTCTCTGTTGAAAATGATCCCCGAGTGCAGTGATGAAGTGTGTCTGGTGTCTTTATGTACCAGAAGGGTGTGATGTCCCCTGCAGAGAGAATGTCTTATGGCTGCTGGCCTTATGTCAGTTTAGAAATTGCAGATGTGTTTGTCAGAAGTGTGTATATCAGCAGTGTGCATATAAACGTGTGTAGCATGTGCACACACAGTCCGAGTCTTTCAGGGGGCTGGAGGGTTGGCTTGGTGGTTAAGAGTACACATTGCTAGCAGTGTGGGAATTCCGGCAATTCATAGCCAGCAGTAACCAGCTCCAGGAGGATCTAACACCCTCTTCTGACCTCCACAGGCCTCTACAAACACATAGCACATAAACACTTAAATTTGGGGATCATGTGTAATTTTTTAAATTTTTCTGAAAGCTGCATTCAAAATCATGCAGTGACCAATAAACCCAATATTGTGAGCAGAACTGGATGGATGTGGGTACCTTGAATTCTCACCAGAAGCAATAGCTTGGTATTTCTAATTCACCATTTGCTGTGAGTTTACAGACTCCATTGCCTCAGATGGCAAAAGTCAACCACATGTGACCCATGGGGTCAACTTGGTTCTACCTTTGATGCTCCCCTCATGCTGAAAGGAAAAGATAGGGGTCTGAGTCATTCATGCATGTCCAGACCTCCTGGTTCTCAGCATATGTCTGCTGAGTGGGCTTCTGCTGTAAACGACACTAGGCATTCATTCATTCTGCCAGTATGTTTCAAGAGTGCCTGCTGTGTGACAGGTGCTATTCTAGACTGAAGTGGAAATGTCTGCTTTCTTTGGAGACTCAGTTCTGTCATGTGATGTTTTTATGGAAACTGTCTTATGAGAGGATGTCTTGCTGAGGCAGACATATGTGAGGATGTTTTGCTGAGAACAGATGTGGTGTTTTTCTGGAAAGGGCATGTGATGTTTTGCTAGAGCAGACACTTGAGAGAACATGAGGTGTTTGGAAAGGGTATAAATATAACACAACAGACAGTGGACGATGCTGTGGCATTGGTTTACCTTACTGCTCTTTGCTGGCCTTTGTTGGGCTTTGCTGACTCTGGTCTTCACTGATGGACATTGTGGCATTGGTTTGCCTTGCCTTCTTTGCTGACTTTGTAGAGAGAAACACACCAAAGAACTTTTATGATATTCCAGTGGCTTTTTGCCACTTTCTCAAAGACTTGGGCCAATTGGCAGAGCCATGCTGTTTCTTCTGGATCTAACTGCAGTTGCTGATTTGTGTGAACTGAACTGCTGATATCCTGACAACTCAGATTCAATTCACCTCAAAGAACTATTTCTAAATAGGTCTACATCCTCCTTTGTCCTATTAACCTTTCCTTTCTACTACCTCTGATGGGTGATGGGCTTGAAGAGAGGTTAAAGTGCTTAAGAACCCTTATTAAAATAGATTTTTAAAAATCTAAGCCTACACTAGACACTGGAGAAAGAGTGGTGTAATATCAGCCCAAATCCCTATCTTGTAAAGCTTCTGCTCTGAATACAGAGACTTGAAACCGTCCAAATAATAGACCATCTCATGTGTTAGGCTGTGTCAAACAGAAGCAAGGGAGGGCACTAGACATGGTCAGGAGTGGTTTGGAGAATCTTAGTGCAGGTGGCTTCAGAGGAATGGAAGTGAAGGAGCCATCGTGCAGGTATGTGGGAGAAGGGCTATCTATCAGAAGAGCAGCAAGTGCTGTGAAACAAAGCCAGCCTCTTGCCAGGGTGTTTGGAGAGTGTCAGACCGTATGGGCAGAGTAACCAGGGGCGGGGACTAAACTGGTACTAAGGAAGGTATGGGCTACTCAGAATGGCCCCTTCTCTGAGTTTGGATTTATTTTAGTAATGCAAGATTGATTTACTATGTAAACATTACCATTTAGGGCATTAATAAAAAAAAGAAAAAAAACATGATCATCTCTTTTTAATGTGTGTCTTTATATGTTTGTGTGTCATGTGTTTGATGGGGGGAGGTGCCTGTGGATACCAGAAGAGAGTGTCAAATTCCCTGCAGCTGTAGTTACAAGCATTTGTGAGACACCTGGCATAAGGGCTGGGAACTAAACTTAGTTCCTCTGAGAAGTGCTTAGATCTATCTATCATCTATCTATCTATCTATCTATCTATCTATCTATCTATCTATCTATGTGTGTGTGTGTGTATGTGTGTGTGTGATTAATGATACGATATAAGATTAATTATACAAATTTCTTTAAATGGGAAAAATTTGTCAGTAAAGCTATCTGAATCTACTACAGCTTCTCTTTTGATGAAAAGGGTTTAATTTATGGGTTCTGGTTTTAATCATAAATATTACTCAGATTATCTGTCTTGAATCAACTTTGTAGAGTTGTGTTGTCAGGGAATTATCTGCTTCTTAAGTTTTACATTTATCAACATAGGCTTATCTGTCTTATACTGTCATCATTCACTTGTAAGTCTGTAAGACCTGTAGTGATGCCTCTTTTCCAGTTTTCTCTTCTGGGCTCCTCTTGAACACCCAGCCAGGGTTCCTGAAGTTCATCAGTCTCAGCCTTTTCATTGAGTTAACATTGATTGGATAATTCTAGGCACTGTGAGTTAAGCCAGCCAATGTCACAAAAAAAAATAATTTCAGAAAGTTGTAAATTCAATAAAAGATAGTGAGTGCTTCACCAAATTGACTGCTTTCTTGATTTCTGGAAGGTGGTAAGAGACTTTTAAAACAAGAGCTGACTTTGAAGAAATCAGAAAAAAATAATTTCTAGGCAGAGATAATTTGTGCTCATGTCCAGAGGCTTCCGGGAATAGTGTTCAGTGGTATAAATATACCATTGAGAGGGAAGCCAGTGCTGAGACACTATGCAGAATGGCCCACATGAGATCAAAGTAGACAGGCAGGTAGAGTTTTACAGGCTACAAAGTAGAGCTTGTATCTTAAGTTTCTGTGAAATAGCATGTCTATCAATCAGCTATTACTGCAATAATGCCCTGTAACAACTCCTTAAGCTCAATGGCCTTAACATTGCTTAGTTACTCTCTCATCTGCTGAAGGTCATAAGCTGGGAATGGTGTGGGTCACCCCAATAATTGATCTTGGGTCTTCTGCATGTATTTCTCATCTGTGTCCAGTGGTTACCAGGGGATGCCTGCCTCATGGAAGATGGTAGATACATAAAAAGACAAGGTGACTATACATGTTCATCTAATGATGTATCTAAGGTATCACCTCCATGAACTCTTCCTTTATCAAGGGGAGACACACGGCCAAGTACCTCATCCACAGAACAATGGTGCGCATGGGTCCAGTCCAATGAAAGGCGCTGATGATTTCTGTGGCAATTACTGTGGGGAAGAAATGATAGATTAAGAATTATAATTCAACTTTTCTTCTCAGAACACTCTGGCTGTTGTGTGGAGGATGGATGGGGTAAAAGTATGGTGTGTGTGCGTGTGTGTGTGTGTGTGTGTGCGCGCACACACACACACACACACGCACACACACACACACACACATACACACACACACACACGTGCACGCATTTTTCCAAAAAAAAAAAAAAAAAATGGAAGCGACTTCACCAGATGGGGAGGGTGGTGACCTGAATTCAGGTGGCTGCCCTAAGGGTGCAGTCAAACAAGCAGGTTTGGGGTATGTTAGAGGTATAATCTAGAGCAATTGGTGATGGCAAGGGGTGACTGACTTCATTCCAACTACAGAGACATTCCTGCTATGCTTCAAGCATTGTGGGTTGTGACCCCAGGGTCCTTCCAACTGCTGTTCCTTCTACTCAGAACACTGTTCTCTTGGACACTGATTTGGTCCATTTCCTCAGTTCATTCAGGGATCAGTATGAATGAGATCCTTTAAGGAGGTCATCTGCTCACCTTTAACCACAATTTTGTCCCGCCCACCCTAGTCTATTTTCCATGGTTCTTTATACATTTTTAACATTTATTTATTTATTTGGTATGGGTGTATGAAATGATAACCATCAAAGGGACTAAGCATCTGTAGCAGGTCTGAAATAGAGGGGAGCAGGGGACTCCAGGGACATTTGTTAATAATGATAAGCAAGCCCAGGCACTGGTTGCTTTTTCAAAAGAATTAAGAGTTCCAGATTGACATGGGAACTAATTGATTTTACACAGTAGCTTTTCCAAAGACAATATCCACCATGAAAGATGTTGTGGGAAATGACAGGTTATGTGTGTCCATAGGGACTACACAGCTGGAGGCAATGAACGTGGATACAATAAGAGGAGCACTCTGTTAGGCCCAAGGAAGGACGGCAGGGTACCTGTGGTTAGGGCTATGGCTATGTATACAGAGGCATGTATGGAAGCTGCATATATGCAGGAACACCCCTTGGGGAGCACTTGAGGGGAACACATTGCGAGAAACATATGCAAGGGAGCACCCCGTGAGTAGGACATTCAACAAAGAACCCTGTGGGGACCTCATTTTTAGGATATCACCCTGTGAAAGTACATGCAGGGAAGCACTCTAAGAGGAGCACATACAGGGGAGCACTTTGTAGAAAAGTCACAGAGGGAGTACACACAGGTGGAGGAGCCTGTGGACTTCACAGGGTACTGTACATTTGTAGAAATATTTGAACCTACCCTGTGTGCCCCATCAAAGATGTCTGTGCAGGGAACAGCTACAATGCCAATGTGAGGACTCAGCCAACCACCTACCAGGAGACAGACAGAGCTGGGTCTGTATAAAGAACCACTAAGGCAAGGACTGCCAACACAGGCAGCCTAGGTGGCAGCACCCAGGGTTCTGAGCAGCCTAGGTGATAGCACCCTGGGCAAGCATACCTCAAAGTGGTGACTTGATGGGGACAGTTGGCAGGGGACTACAAACAGGACACACCTCCTCCCAGGCTATACATCCGAATACTTTTCCAGAAGGATCCTCCATCCTAACTGCCCATCTTGGTAGAATAGCCTTCTAGTCTGCACAAATGGGCCTCTGCGGGGCCAGCAGAGCAGTGTCCAGACCCTTCCTCCCTGACCCCTGGCACCCATTTTATCTCTCAGCACCCCTGTACCCCTGTCTCACTCTCCTATGCTCTGTTACCCTCAGAGCCCACTGTTACCTTTCATCCTTGTTGACCTCTAGGATATCCTTGATGCCCTCTGCCCCACGACTAGACAAACACTCCTTCCTGCAGTCCACCACCATAGGGCTCTTGACAGTTGAGTTTACTGAGAGGTCTTGAGCAAAGACATTTCTCCATTACCAAAAAACAAAACAAAACAAAACAAAACAAAACAAAAACAACAACAACAACAACAACAACAACAACAACAACAACAACAACAAAACCCAAAAGCAAAAAAAAAAAAAAAAAAAAAAAAACCTTTTAAAAATTACATTTATGTGTGTGTGTGTGTGTGTGTGTGTGTGTGTTTGTGTGTGTGTGTGTGTGCAGAGGACAGCTTTCCAGTAGTTCTCGCCTTCCACCATATGGGTCTCAGAGAATGAACTCAGGTTATCAGGCTTAGTGGAGAGCACCTCTATCCACTGAGCCATCTTGCCAACCACGGGTGTAAAGCAGCCACACCCATTCTCATTCCCATCACTAACAAATGGATATTCTTGTTTCTCGTCTACCCCTTTGACTGCTGAAGGATTCTTGGGTTGTTGGGATAGACCACACTTGACCATGCTGTGGTATTACCGTTTCAAAATGCCCCTGGCTTCATTCGATAGTGCTGCTTCTGCATCTAAGTTCATGCACACGTCAGTGTATAAATTTCACTTTCTGTAATGGCTTCATCTAGTTTGAGCATCAAGGTGAAGTTACCTTTACACGATGAGTGCGGAGTTCCTCACATTTGCCTCCTAACAATGTACGTAGTGTTAATATTCTTTCCCCTTTAAGTGTTTGTTGGAATGTGAGAGTCAGCTACGCATGAGTATCCTTGGGAGACCGTTCTTAACTGCGGATTTCACTCTTCAACATATACGGAGTTGTTGCAGTCAAGTCCCTCTTACCTAAAGTTGGTACTTAGTTTATGTCTTTTAAGGTATTTCATCATTGGTGAAATACCATTCAAATGTTCAAATATCCTTTTATTATCCTTTAAATGTATGTGTGGCCTGTAATGATGCTCCTACTTTTATTTCAGATATTGGTAAATGTAATTTTCCCCCCTGGGCTAGAAGTCTGTCTGTTTTATTAATCTTCCCATTTCAATCACTTTTAGCTGTTCTTTTTTTTAAAATTATATTGGTTGCTGTACATAAACACACACACACACACACACACACACACACACACACACACATACTCCCTTTGAGAAAGGGACCACAAAGCCTAGAAACTTTTTATAGTACTATGATGATCTTGAACTCCGGATCCTGCTGTCTCTACTTCCCAAGTGCTGGGATGTCCAGGTGCCGTGGTGCTGGGGTCCAACTCAGGGCTCCATGTGCACTAGGCAAGTGCTCCACTAAATGACCCATTTCCAAGGTCTAATTTTTATCCTGTCTGCATTCATAAATTTTGTTTTTCTTCTTTGTAACCCTTCCTCAGGTGGACTCCCAGAGCTTTCCTACCCTGGGACCTCCCATACAGTGAAGACATACTCTGCTGCTGAACTGTACCTCAGCCCTAGAGGCTTAGATCTTTTGGCTTAAGGGTTTATTGTTTTGTGATAGAATCGTTTATTGAAATAAATTTTACTCTAAGTCTGCCTTAGCAGAATTCTACAAATGTTGATATAATTTTCATTCACCTTTAACTATATTTAAACTGTAGTTTCTTCTTTGATCCATGAAGTATTCAGATGTGTGCTTTTTAATTTTCTAAACATTTGAGGAATTATGTGTATGTGTGTGTGCATGCATGTGCACGTGTGTGTGAAATATGTATGTGTGCACATGCATGTGTGGAGGCGAGAGGCCAATGTCACATGTTTTCCTCTACAGCTCTATTCCTTAATATTTGGGCAGAGTACTTCACTGAACCTAAGCTTACAGATTCCATTGCAGTGGCTGGCCCTAGGTGCCCTAATCCACCTCCCCGGCACCCAGATTACTGACACACACTGCCACGCCTGACTTTTTGTGTGGGTTTGGAGATCCCAACTCAGGTCTTCACGCTTACCTAGCAAGCACTTGACAGCCCAAGCCAGCTTCCCAGTTTGTTTGGATTTCTTTTTTTGAGGGATGGGGGGACTTTCTTCTGACTTTCTGCTATTGACCACTGATTTAAATTTGCTTTAGTTGTGGTCAGAAGAACACTTCACATGACCTAAATCCTCTTCATTGTAATGAGACTTGTTTTGCAGCCAAGTGCATAGCAGTCTTGAAAGAAGTATGTGTGCTACTGATGTTGCGTAAAGTGTTCCAGAGGTCAGCTAAGTCAAGTGCTTACCACTTACTTACTTATTAATTGCTTGCTATTGACATGGTCTGTCAGTTACTGGGAAGTGAACACTGCACTCTGCAGCTGGGCGAACAGATCTCATTGTCCCCCTTTTCAGCTCTACTGCTGTCTGCCTCTTGTCTCTGCAGGCCACTCACTTCATTCAGGCACAGAACTGTTGGACCTACTTTGTAAACTGACCAATGATGATCTTTATTCTGAAGTCCACTTAACACGCATGGATCCATTCCAGGTTTCTTTAGGGATGTCTCCATTTTATTTGTATGGTTAATGTGAGTCTTTATTATCAAAATGGGTTTCTTGTAAATAGCATATCATTTAATCTTGGTTTATTTTTAGCTCAAACAACCATCTTTCTGTTTAAATATAGTATTTAGCTCATTTATATTTGATATAATGTGTTTGAATTTTAATTGGTCATCTTTCAGTTTGTTCTGTTTCCACATGTCCTCTCTCTCTCTCTCTCTCTCTCTCTCTCTCTCTCTCTCTCTCTCACTCTCTCTTTCTCTCTCTCCTTGATGGAATCTGTGCTCTATCTTTGTGTTGTTTCATCTTCAAGCTCTCTGATCTTTTTCTTAGGAGTCTTTATTTTGCTCTCACTTGTAACCATGAAGTTTCCAACTCACGGTATGTTTCAACTCTCAAAGGTTTTTTTATTTGTGTGTGTGCCTTTTCTGTATTTTTCATTCCTTTCTGTTTGTGCTTCCCTCTGCTTTGGGAACCATTATAACAGCTGTTTTAATACCACTATCGGTGAGTGTTATAGCATCTATCAGTTGATGGGCTGATTCAGCAGGCTGATTTTTCTCTTGGGCTGTGGTCATACTGAATGTTGAGCATTGTACATTTAACACCAATATTTAGGCCTGCAGTTCAGTCCCTGAGATCAGTTTGATCCTCTGACTTTGGATTTTTAAGCTATGTGTAGTGGATTCAAAACAGCCATTACTGTAAGTCTGTTTTGCTCCAGCACTAAGGCTCCATCTGATGCTCATGCCTTTTAAGATCTATCTGCTCTTGTGGGAGACATTATTCCCAACCCTCTATGACCTCAGAAAATCACTCAGCCTACTGGGTTTTGATAGATACTAAGTATTTATTCTAGGCTCATGTTTTCATCCCACCCTCCTTTGCTAAGAATCAAAACCAGGAGAGTTTCTACCACTGAGCTGCACTCTCAACCTCACCTCATACATTATTATACCAACATTCAAATATTGAGATCATGTTTCTACTTAAAGCTGCACCTGTCTGTTAACCATCTGTCACCTCCCTGTCTGTATCTGTCTGTATTAGTAACTTTTCTTATTGATGTGACAAAGTATCTGATAAGAGAAACTTAAAGGAGGAGGGGTGAAAGGGAGGGAGGAAGGGAGGGAGGGAGGGAGGGAAGGAGGGAGGGAAAGAGGGAAAGAGGGAGGAAGAGAAAAGAAGAGAGAAAAGGAGGGAGGGAGGAAGGAAGGAAGAGAGGGAGGGAGGAATGGAGGAAGGGAAGAAGGGAGGGAGGGAAGGAGGGAAGAAGGGAGAGAGGAAAGAAGGAAGGAAGGGAGAGAGGAAGAGAGAAGGAGGAAGGGAGGAAGGAAGGAAGAGAGGGAGGGAGGAATGGAGGAAGGGAAGAAGGGAGGGAGGGAAGGAGGGAAGAAGGGAGAGAGGAAAGAAGGAAGGAAGGGAGAGAGGAAGAGAGAAGGAGGAAGGGAGGGGGGAGGAAGGGAGGGAGGGAGGGAGGGAGGGAGGGAGGGAGGGAGGGAGGGAGGAAAGAAGGAAAGGAGGAAGGAAAGAATGACTACAGCACTTTGGAGAGCAGCCACACCTTGCCTGGAGAGCCAATAGAGCTGACTCTGTTGGTGTGGATGCAACAAGCCAGCCAAGCACAGGAGACCCGGCTTCACCCTTCACCCAACAGAGTGGGAGTTCTGGTCCCAAGGGCAGAGTGTGAGTTGGCCTTGCCCCTTGCCAGCTGTGGCACTTGGGAGAGCCAGGCCTTCACCTTGCCTGGACAGCACAGTAGAGCTGGTCCTGGTGTTATGGGCCCAGGAGAGTTGGCCCCAAGGGTGTGAGAGAAAGAGAATTGGCCCTGGTGGCATGGACACAAGAGAGCTGACAGACTGACCAACTCAGCTATCACCCAGGCCCAGAGCCAGGGCTTTGAGTTGGTCCACCCCAACATCTACCCCATCTATAATCTGCTGGAGAATATGAAGGGGCCAGTCCTACAGATCCAACATTACAGGGCAACATGACACAGGGCAACAGCAGGATATCTGAGAGGAGTCCACATGGGGATCCAGTACTGTTAGTATAGCAGAAGCCAGAGGCCTCAAACCAGATCCAACACTCATTGTAATGAACATTTGCAAGTTAAGATGTTTGGACAAAAGGGATACACCTTTGACATCCTGTAGCTACAACAGCAAAATGTTTGTTTTGATGGTGGTGGTGGTGGTCATGTGTTTTGTTGTTATTGTTTGTTTGTTTGTTCTGTTTCTTTTTTCTTTTGGGAAAGAGGTTGCAAGGGCAGAGGGCAGATATGGAGGGATCGGGAGATGAGTGGGATTGGGGTGCATAACATGAAATTCATAAGGAATCAATACAAACTTAAAAACTAAAATTAAATTTTAAAAAAGAGGAAGGAAGTGGGGAAGAGAAGGGAAGGAGGTCTTATTTTGTCTCGCGTTTTTAGATTCACAGCCTGTCATGGTGGAGAAGTAGAGGCAGCAGGGGATGAAGCTGCTGGTCACATGTGCCCAGCATGTCAGGAAGCAGAGAAATGAACTCAGGTACTCAGCTGTCTCCTCTTTTTACCCAGCCTAAGACCTCAGCTCACAGGATGGTTAGACTTAATTCATGGTGGGTCTTCCCAGGGAAGTGTCTCACAGGTGATTCTAAAACCGCCATGAAGGCTGAGCTGCTCAGCACCCACTTTCCTGTGTCCTGTCCTGTGGTCGCAGCTGCCTCAGTGCCCACCTGCTCCACTCTCTGCCCAGGGTAGCACACTGCTGGCCTCTGCTGGCTTTCCTCCCCATGTTTTCTGCAGGAGTGCCCTCAGGTCTGCTCAGATGATCCCATGGTTCACCTCTTCTGTCCCCAAGGTTTCATAACTAGCACTGCTGCTGTTCAAAGTTTGAAAGACTGACGGGATTTCTGAATCATCTTGCTTCCTCTTGATTAGATGCTTAAGTCTCTTACGATCCTAAAATGTTAAAAATCTTTATTGCATTACTCGTGTGTGTGTGTGTGTGTGTGTGTGTGTGTGTGTGTGTGTGTGTTTGTGTTTTCCAGGCATGTGTGCACATGCACGCATATGTGTGCATACCACAGTGCCTATGTGATGGTCAAAGGACAACCTATTGGAACTAGTTCTCTGCTTCTACTATGAACCCCAGAAGTCAGGTCACTAGACCTGTTACCAAACACCCACCCCAGCTGAGCCATCTTACCGGCATACCTTTTTCTTAAAAATTTAAAATAGCAAATGCAATTAGCCTAAGAAGCTGTCAGCAACCCAAGATCAAAGTTTCCTAGAAAAAAGGACCCTGCTGCCTGCTTCCTTAGCTCCCCCATTTCAAAGCTGATGCAGATCTGGAACTATGGGAACAGTAGGTCTCAGGATCCTGACAGGAGTATGCTGGGGTGACAGGACACATGTGAAAGATCCAGGCCTGCAGACCTGACAGCTCAGCCCTCCACCTGCTCCCTGTCATGTCTGTCTCCATAGGGGCAAAAAAAGCCGTAATGGGGAAAGAAAACCGTGAATATGCTCAAATTTCTTTTCCACCTGGGGCTTTGTGGAGGTTTTGTTATTATTTTTTCCCTAAACAAGTGGCAGTGAAGCCTTTATTGCCCCCCACAGCCTCCCACGCTCTTTTTAAAGCCACATAATATGGTTTTGAGTTTCTGTCCATTGCTGAGTCTCCCTGCTTTGTCCTGGGCAAACCACCAGTTTCCATGGCAACCAGCCTGGCAGATCAGGGAGTCATAAGGAGGGACCAAGGTTCTTAGGAACACATCTGGAGGAAGGAGCAGAGGCTGGGGCTACAGTCAGGTGTGATTTGGTATCTCAGATACCACAACCAACCCATGCAGCGTCACACACAGGTTGCTGTCCAGGTCTTCCTCAGACTGATGCTCCTGGGAGGGCTTGTCCACCATCCACCCATGGCCAATGTTTACAGTGTGTCTGAGCTGTTGGCCTGTCTCCATGCCAGCACCTGCTCCCCAAGATAGCAAGAAGTCTAGAGAGAGAAATAATAGGAAGGGAATACTGTATTTCAAGGATTACATCTGTTTTAGTTAGGGTTTAGTTAGGGTTTCTATTGCTGCGATGAAACACCATGACCAAAGCTCAAATTGGAGAGGAAAGTATTTATTTGGCCTATATTTCCACACCGTAATCCATCACTGAAGGAAGCCAGGACAGGAACTCAAACAGGGGAGGTACCTGGGGGCTGGAGCTGATGCGGAGGGCGCTGAGGGGTGCCACTTACAGGCTTGCTTCTCCCTGACTTGTTCAGCCTACTTTCTTATACAACCCAGGACCACCAGTCCAGGGATGGCCCCACCCACAATGGGCGAGGCCCCATCAATCACTAATTAAGATCTTATGGAGGCGTTTTTCTTAGTCAAGAGTCCCTTCTTTCCGATGACTCTAGCTTCTGTCAAGTTGACATAAAACTAGTGAGGACACATCACTTAATTTTAAATATTTATTTCTTTATTGATTGAGACTGGATCTCATGCAACTCAGGCTGGCCTTGAATTTGCTCTGTAGCTGAGGCTAACCTTGAACTTCCGATCCCCCTGCCTCCAGCTCCAGAGAGCTAGTGCCGTAGCCATGCTCATCACATTCATGTTTTTAATACCACAGTGGGGATCACACTCAAGACTTGAAGCATGCTAGGCAAGCACATCCCCAAGCCACAGACCTGAATTTTTCATCCTCATTTGAGAAAATCTATGATTTAGTTATTTTTATTCTTTGCATCTTGGAATTATAACCATAGTTTATCTGAGGTCTGACACTCAGTGAAAGGTAAAACCAAGATTAAAGTCAGACATGTGGGTGCCTCAGCCTGTGCTGTGAGCACACCCTGCTACCCAGTCTCTTTGTCTTTCTTCTGTAAGTCTCTGTTTTATCACAGTTTAGAGAATGGTCTCGGAAAGCCTCTCTTGTGCATGCGCCCCCTCCCCACCAGCCCTCTCCCCTGTCTCTCATCTTACCTTTCTGGCCCTGTGGCTCTCTGCCTCAAGCCTCTCCCCTCTTTTCTGCAGATAAATGTATCATTAAACTCAAGCCCCTGGAAGTTGAATTAAACGCAGGGACAAATCTCAGCGTGGCCTCTGTGCCCGTGCTGTGTGGGCCTGTCATTAATGAAGGGTCATGTGACCTCATCTCCACTTCATTCTCTGCCATCCCAACCTGCTCCGCCCGGACAGGATGAAAAGGCAGCCAAAATCAGAAACCTGGGGAGTGGGGGCGGGGGGGACCCTGAGGGAGAGGGACTCCATAAAAATAGCTTTCATGACAGGCTGGGGGAGGGGCCTACCAGGCCTACCCTTCCCAGAGCTGAAAGACGCCACTCTGAGTGGCTCCTACAATTGACCCTCCCTCTGCCCCACCTTCAGAGGTGGCTCCCGAAGGCAACTGAAGGGGTCAAGGTTATAAAGCCAAGCTGCCCTGGCGCCCAGAGGGTGTGAGCAGCTACAGCTGTGCCTGAGCTGCACAGTAAACTGCTTGGGCGTAAGCTTTCCTCCAGACTGCCCCATCCTAGACATTCCCCCACCCATCCTGCCCTGCTTATCTCCTGGCTGACTCTGGATCACAGGCCATCCGAGACCACAGTGGTCTCCCATCATGGATCCCAACCGTACTTTGTAAACAAGAACCCAAGGCAGAGGAGGGACACAGCACAAGGGCCACGCAATAGATCCATCTCCCACTCCCCAGTCCCTGCTTGGCTGTGGCAACCAACCACTGTCCAGGCTTTAACACTGGGCAGCTTGCTGAGAGCAGAGGCCCTCTGTCCCAGAGACTCTGAGTAATGCTGAAGACTTTGGAATGGATATTCCTCCAGCAAAGCCGTGGGGGCAGGAGGCCTACACCAAGATTTGAAGAACGGCCTGGGGTTGTGAAGGAGCTGCTTGGCCCTGGTTGAAAACAGAGGGTATGTGCACCTCTGGCACCAAAGCCTGGGAGTCCCTGGCTCCAGCTATAGCACACTTTGATGATGGACGAGCTGCCGGAGACAAGTTATCAGTGTCACCTCTTCTGTCATGTGAAGCAGACATGTTCTTGCAATGGCTGCACTCCAGGACAGAAGCAGTAAGAGACAGCAGGTGGGGTAAGGGGAGGGCTCCATAAACACATAGCCTCTGCTACAAGCTTGCCAGCTAGGACCATGCACCCAGGAGTTCTTGGAATGCAGCAGCATGTGTGTTCCATGGAGTCCCCAGGATTTTACGGCAGCCAGGGATGAAAGCCTCACTCTGTGCCCAGTAGCCTTGGACCACTGCTACCACAGCTGACCCTCTGCCCTGAAAGCAAGTGTGTTATGAGTTCTACCTCCCTCAGCAAGTCTCTGGGCCTCTCTGGGTCTCAGTTGCTTCATCTGAGAATAACAGTACTTATTATACATGTTTGTATGTATATCAAAATCTGTATGTCTGTCCTATATATGTGTATATATCTGCACTATGTGTGTATATGTCTATGTGTACAAATATGTCTATTATATGTGTATGCACAATGTACCTACTATGTACATGTGTGTGCATATCTGCTGTGTAACTTTTCCTAGAGATATGAACAAGAGTGAATTCACCCGAGAAGGCACAGACTACAGACAACAGAAATGATCCCACCCATGTCCCATTTGGTGAACCAATGAGTTTCTTTGGTTTACTTATAGAAATGAGGGTTGCTCAAAGACAGATATGTTACTGAAAAGTCCACCCCAGCATGTCATGAAAGCTGCATCCCAGAAGCCCCCTGAACGATGTGCAGTCCACGGAAGAGCCCCCTTTCCCTAGGATCCTTTATAGCTTCTGTACCCTCAGGGAAGGATGTTGTGAGTCCTGTATCTTTCTGGGCTTCCTGGCCTTTGTGAGTTCTGTGAGCTTCTTGAGTTTTGTGAACCTCCTTCCTCCCTCCAGGAGAAAGCATTTCAATGCAGAGGAGACAACACCCCAGTAGTTATCTGTGTATTAATCTATGAATATCTATTATATATGTCCATGTGTTATGAAGTTCCTAACATTTGCTTTTTTTGTGTGTATGATGGTTTGAATGACAGATATCCCCCATAGTCTCGAGGTCCCTAGTTGATAGCTATATTTGTGGAAGCTTAGGAGTTGTGGCCTTGCTAGAGAAAGTATGTCACTGGGGGTGGGCTTTGAGACTCTCTCTCTCTCTCTCTCTCTCTCTCTCTCTCTCTCTCTCTCTCTCTCTCTCTCCTTCCTGTGTGTCATTCAAGATATGAAAGCCCTGAGCTCTCCAGCCACTATACCTGCCTGCTGTCACATTTTCTCTCCATGACGGTGGGAACCATAAGCCCCCAATAACCCTTCTATAAGTTTGCCTTGGTCATGGTGTTTTATCAAAGCAATAGAAAAGTAACCAAGACAACATGGACCTGTGTGTCTGGCTTTTTTCACTTAGCACCATAATGTTTGTGAGGTTCATCTGCATTCTAGCATGCTTCAATCCTTCACTCTTTTTTGACTGACAATCAATATTCTATTGTCTGCATACATTATGTTTCATTTAGCTATTCATTCTTTGAGTTGTATCCATGTCGCCACTATTATGCACAATACTATGCATTCATGTTTGTGTGAACATACATTTTCACTTCTCTCTGATATGAGGTAGAGTTTGCTCACTATAGGGGGGGAAGGGGAGGGCCAATGGTGAAAACTACACATTACCCACAGTTTTCCTGGATTAAAAGGAAGGTTGGAATTAAAGTGGTTATTATCAGGAACATCAAGAAAGAAGGATAAGAAGGCTTCCAGCTTTGAGGGTGCCAAGCTGCTGAGGTAAGAGGAAAGGCAGAGGCTCTGCAAAGCAGGTTCTGTGCCACCAGACTGGTGATCCCATGGTGCCCTGGGAGCACAACTCATGCCCTTCCATGCCCCTCTGCTTCTAATGTAGCAAATGGAACAGACTGCATTATGGGCAAGGATAGCTTCTAACAAGAAGATTCCACCTAATTCAGAAAAGAGACCACCCCAGACTGCTGCATAGACAAGGCAATAGAAGTGAGAAACCAAAGCAAACCACTGCATTTTGGTGGCTGTGATGGAGCTAGCGCCCAGTCACTGTGAAACAGCACGCTGATCATGTCATTGTGAGAGGGGAGAGCTCCAAGTCTAATTAACAGCTGAAGAGACGCCGGCAAGGTTGGCGATTAGCAGGTTAACAGAGCAGATGGTGACGATGAACAAGTAAGTGTAAGTCAGAGGTGGAAAGTCAGGTCTCAACCACACTTAACTTGAGTGTCAACAGCACATGGTCGTCTCTCCAGCTGGGCTGCGGGGACATTTATAGATCTGGGAGTTTTTCAATGGATGGGCTTGCAGTGTGCCCGGAGAATCAACCAATCTCAATAGATATCACGTCAGTCTTCATATCAAAACCCCAAGCTACCTGTTGATTTTCTTCTCTTGGGAAGCCATCCTGGCCATCCCACGGTCAAGAGTATCTCTCCTTTCCTTAACTCCCCACCTTTTCATAACATCTCTGAATGAGGCCCACGCTCACCTTCACACTCCTACACAGTTCCAAACCTTTCATCTCCAACAGTGTGAGGCAGTGACCTGGAAAACTACCAACTCAGGTAGACTATTGGTGACCACTGAGCTTCCTGGCTCCTAGTCCCTGGGCCACAATTGATCCTTGTCTTTGTTCTTTCACACTTTTAGCTATTCCTAGTCTCAGCACCAATTACATCATTTCTAAGGGTGACATGGGATAAACTTAATAGATGTTAGAACCATAAATATATACATACCTCATTCTGTCATGTCCCCAAAGCCACTGGAACTCACTTACCTTTATTCTCTCAACTCCAGCCCTGGACCACAGTCCCACTGCAGTAGAATAAGTTCATCTTTTCTGGGGTTTTCCATAAATGAAATCACATGCCAAGTACAGGGGTTCTCCAACATAGGATGCTTTAACTTACTTCTCCTCCTCCTCCTCTTCCTCTTCCTCCTCCTCCTCCTCCTCCTCCTCCTCCTCCTCCTCCTCCTTCTTCTTCTTCTTCTTCTTCTTCTTCTTCTCCTTTTGTATGTGTGGCGTGAAATACAGTCAGCAGAAAACACACCCAGGAGCTTGTGCTGAGGTCTTTATCTGGCTCAGTGACATCTATATAAAAGTTCTCTCCATGCTGGATAGCAGCAAGGTACAGCAGTCCCTGTCAGCCACTGACATAGGATGACAATGGGAGGATAGGCAGCTGGGAGTCAGAGAATTTTTGAGCATTATAAGTGGAGGCTCATGTGCACTCTTTTGTCTCACATAATATCTGTAGATATATGCTCATTTAATCCTAAACTCTTCAGAGACACAAGCCTGTGCAGTGTTTGTACAAGTGTACATGTATGTGTCTGTCTGGGATGTGTGTGTGTGTGTGTGTGTGTGTGTGTGTGTGTGTGTGTGTGTGAAAAGAAAAACCAACTTCTGGCTGGGTGTGGCTCAGTCAGCAGAGTTTGTCCTTAGCAAGCAGGAAACCCCAGATCCCACCCCAGCACTGCCTAAAGGAAGCATGATGGGTGGGGCACACCTGCAATCCCAGCACTCAAGAGGTTCAGGTAGAAGCATCAGAAGTTCAAGGGCATCTTTGGCCACACAGAGAGTTGGAAGCCAGTCAGAGCAGAATGACTCCTGCAGGAGACACTTGGGAGGTAAACATACTAAGATTTTCTGGTGGAGGGTACAAAGGCTCATGGGACAGGAGACTTTCCTGAATGTTCCACCACTACTGCTGCTACCACTACTGCCAGCAGCATCAGCAGCACCCCCAGCATCAGCAGCACCCCCAGCATCCCCAGCATCACCAGCATCACCAGCATCCCCAGCATCACCAACATCACCAGCATCACCAGCATCACCAGCATCACCAGCATCACCAGCATCACCAGCCTCCCTTTCCGATAGCCTCTGTATAAGGGGTGATGAGCTGTGATAGCTGTAAAGGAAGAGCATATCAGGTATTAACAGGTGCTATCGGGTCTCTCCCCCTCTGTCCCTCCCTGCAGGTGGGGGTGACCCCTGAGTGAAAGTCCACGTTGTCACTTTTTACATCTTCAACATGTGTGGGCCAATGGAACCATTTTAAAACTGAGAACTGCACAGTGAAATTTTAATTACAGGAGAGATGAAAGAGTTGCTGGTGAGAGGTGGCAGACACTTGAAAAGCTCACAACAGGAAGGGCCATCAAGACACCAAGAACCACACCTTGGCAAAGCCTGTTGCTGTCAAGATGAGAAAGGATAAGGAGCTGTGGTGGCTCATACCTAAGATACCAGCACCTGGAAAATCAGGAGTTCAAGGTTATCCTCAGCAATATTAATTTTGAGGCTAGCCTGGGCTATGTGAGAATTTATTTCAGAAAAGGGAAGAAAAGAAGAAGAAGAGGAGGAGGAAGAAGAGGAGGAGGAGGAAGAGAAATAATTTTAAAACCAAGATCTCCCCCCACACACACACACACCACAGAGACACACAAATACACAAATATGATATTGTAGGGACAGCGAGATCAGGCACCTGGCAGATCTGGGTTCAAATCCTGCCTCCACTGCTTTGGGCTGTGTCACCTTGCAAATGTTACTGACGATCCCTTTGGCTGGATTTCTCATGAATGGGCTGGTGGCAGGGTCTAAACTGTGGCCCTGGGTGAAGACTGTACAGGTTAGTCCCAGAAAGCTCCGGTGACAGAACCTGGCCAGGAGTGAGCACGCACTTGACATTGGTGGTATTGCCCAGCCAATGACTTACCCAGTCCTTGGAGTCCTTCCTGAGAGTCTGAGCTGACCCTGTTGTCTATCTTGCCTAGAGGGTTGAAGGAGGACAGACAGATGCACGTGTGTCCAGAGATCTTTACTTAGAGGGAGTGATACTCTGTGAACTTGGCCTCAGATGGCAGGCATGGGCAAGATGTCTACTTGACAGTAAGCCATCTCAGTCTAGCAACTAATGGCTGTGGTTGAGGTAGGGAGTCCCCATCCTTTAGGGGCAGAGATTGGAGGACCTTGCTGTGTGCAGTACTGGCATTACCTCTGCAGTTCTAAGGAGCCACTGAGTTGTGTAGTGGCAAAACCTGAAAAGCCACAGGACCAATAAGGGTGAAAATGGAGTATCCAGAGACAAGGCCCATGACAGGGCCTGGCTTTGGCCATTAAACCTCATCCTGTTGGATCAGGGCTTATCCACAGCATTATATATGAAGAAAGACAGCGCTATCCGTCATTTTTAGTCTGGTATAAATTAGGTGTATTGATCATTTTCTCAGGTAGCCAGTGATGGAGGAGGTTACAGGCTGCCAAATAAGGACAGAGAAGGCTGTGGGAAGCCAAAGGGGAAGGGGTTTGAGATAAACTATCATCTCCATTTTGCCAAAAAATAGGCCTGGCAGTATCTTGAGAGAAGAGAAAAAGCCAAACAGTGGCAAACACATCCATCATTCATTCCTTTTAGCAACCAATTATTGAGCACCAACTGTGTGCCACATTCTGTGCAGGGCACCAGACACTTGGGATGAATCAGTTATAACCAGGGCTACCAAGCGCCTGGGAGATTGACGGAGAACAAGAAACAGTAGTGAGGCTGGAGCACCCAGTGCCAGCGACAGCCTCTGCCCAGCTACGGTCAGGAAAAGAGAAACACAGACGCTGCTGTGCTCAGAGCCTTCTGGCTCTAGGCTGGTGGATAATTAGACTCTGAAAGAAGCCATCTGCTTTGGCCCCTGGGGTCTCCCTGCACGACTCCAGCTTCAGCCTGACTGGCAGCTCTCAGCACACTGGACTACCTGCCAAGGTTTCCCTCTGCCTTCTGCAGTTGGCCCTGGGTGAGGAGCTGGTGTCACTGGTCTCCACATCAGAGGAGTGGCCCTGCCTGCTGTAAGCCCCCAAGAGGTGGAGCTATATCGGTAGGGACAGAAACCACCAAGGGCAGCCATGGACCTGCGTGGCTGGAGGGAAGCAGGCCAGCACTGCCTGGGCCCTGCTGCTTTCATGAGGACGACTGAGCCGCAGAAGGAGAATGGAGTTGCAGTAAGATTCTATCTTTAAGGCCATGGCATTGCTGGCAGAAGGAGAAGATGGAGCAGCTGCTATCAGCTCAAAAGGAAAAGTCACCTGCCATAAAAGTGCTTTTGCCTCCAGGACCTTATGACTTCCAAAGTCACCTTTACCCCAGTCTATAGGTTAAGGGACCTGCTGGAGGCCACACAGCTGCTGAATGGTGGGAAGATTTTCACTCGGGTCTGTTTGAGTTCACAGCCTCTTCCCTCCCCACAGGCCAGGCTGTGTCAGCTCCTGCCTGGGCAGGTAGGTAGGTAATCCCTTACCTGAGTCTCTGCTCATCCTCCCTCTGAAACAACAATGGAGGCCAATTAGCTGTGTGATCCTAAAGATATAACAGGTTAAGTATGAACTTGGGATGGTGTTCAGACACCACCGAAGCCTCCTATTCACATGCAACACCCACTCAAGTCCTAAGCCCAGGACCTCAGGAAATATGAGTTGAAGTGAAGGTAAGAAACTGTGGAGAGATGAAGGAATGGTTCCTTACCAATCAGGATCCAGGCATTAGAAAAAAAAGCATTTGCCTCATTCATTCCTTTATTCATCCCTTCATTCACTCACTCATTCATTCATTCATATGTGCATACACTTCTTACAATTGAATAGAAGTCCCTATGTTGTGTTCACACACCCAAAAGTGAAATGTATGTTTTTGCAGATTTCTAACTTGGAGGCCATTGTGATCAATGCATCTCTGATCAGAAACGAGTTTTAGTGTGAATGTGTGCATTTTCTGCTCTTGGATGGTATCTGGGGCAAGGCTGCAGGACGATGTGAAATATGTTCAGTGGTTTAAGAAACAATGACATGTATCTTTAATCCCAGCACTTAGAAGGCAGGGACAGTTGGATCTCTGTGAGTTAGAGGCCAGCCTGATCTACATAGTGAGTCCAGGACAGCTAGAGACCCTGTCTCAGAAAAACAAAGAGAGAGAAAGAGAGAGAGAGAGAGAGAGAGAGAGAGAGAGAGAGAGAGAGAGAGGAAGGAAGGAAGGAAGGAAGGAAGGAAGGAAGGAAGGAAAGAAGAAATTATAGACACTGTTGTGACATTTGTCAATGAGGACACCTGTGTGCACATGGGCTGTGCAGTGGCCCTGTGAGTCTGTGGTGTGGACAAGCCTGAGAAGCTGACTGACAGTCACACACACATCATTTCACTTGTATGTGTCACCACACAGCCCACCCATTCCTTCACTGACATTGTTTTTAAAAGTGATCTTTCAGGGCTGAGGATGTGGCTTGGTAGAGGGCTGACCTAGTGTGCACCAAGCCTTGGGTTCAGTCCCCAGCATAAACCAGGAGTGGTGGTGCATGCTTACAATGCCAGCACTCAAGAGGGAGAGGTAAGAGAATCAAAAGTTCAAAGTCTGACCTGGAGAGATGGTTCAAAACAACGGCTGCTCTTCCAGAGGACCTAAGCGCAGTTCTACATGGTGGCTCATAGCTACCTGGAACTCCAATTCCAGGGCTCTGATGCCTTTTTCTGGCCTTTGTAGGCTTACCTATCTATATGGGATATATAAAACTCATGCAGAGACACATAAAATAAAACAATGAATATGTTTAAAAGAATTCCAAGGTCATCTTTGGTTATACAGAGAGTATAAGGCCCACCTAGGTGTCCTGGAGTCCTGCCCATTGGTATGTACCTGAATTCTCAGCATAAATTCATCTTCTTACTCCCAATGCTGCTTTTTGTCCACTGCAGGGCATTTCCCTGGTTATGTGCTATGATGTGCTAATTCCCAAATAACTTTCAGTACCTGTTTCCAACCTCAAGTGTGGGACCTGGGAAAGGCAAGGATAAAAGATACAGCTGTAAAGCTGGGTCCAGAGACAGATGCTGGGATGGCCTCAGCTACTCATTCCATGTTGGCCCAGGGAAGGCTGCCTAGCACAAGGCAGACGCTCCCAGTTCCTTTATTTCCCATCTGAGGAGGAGGACAAAGCCAACTGACCAGGTCCATGATCCTAAGGAGCTCCCAGCCCATTGGAACGGGGTGGGGTGTGTTGACCATCAGGTCTGCTGGCCTTCCTCCAAGCTGCCTCCTTCCCAAAGGCTGGTGAGAATCAATCAGACCCAGGAGCTGGGAGGGGGCGGAGCTCGTGGCGATAGAGCCACATGCGAGTTTTAATTACTTCTCCTCTCCATCCTTCGCATTTATCTAAAAGGGATGGGTGGGTGGCTACGTGTCTAATTAGAAGTGTGTCCCTCTTTATCTCCTCCAGTCACATCTTTCTTTGGCTCTAATGGAGGCTTTAATTGGATTCTGGGCATCCACGGGGGTCAAGATGGCACCACAGGATCAGGCCAGCTTCCCACTAGGGACCCCTGTCACCTGCAGTGGCAAGGATGAGGAGCCCTCCGTGGTCAGGATCATCATGATTAAGAAGGGAGGGTGGGTGATGTTTGAGGGTGACCCGAGGTGGAGGAGGCAGGGCTCTCCCAGGCCACTCACAGGCCCAGGCCCTCTCCATCACTTGCCAGGCCACTGGGTCCTGGGACCTTTCAATGTTTCCTGCCCTGTGCACAGGCTCAGTTTTCCAATTCTGGAAGAAAAGTGTCAGGGACAGCAATTAGATGCGTGCCAGCTACATCGGAGGATGCCGCGCAGCTTCAGGAAGTGCTAAACCTTCTGCCAGATAATGAGCTTGCATCTTTCTCAAGCCATCTCCTTGTCAGTTAACACCACACAGCACAGCCACAGCAGGGGAGATGAGCCTGGAAGTGATCTCTACCTAAGGAGAGAGGGTTCTCCTCAGTGCTGAGTTGGGTCGGGGTGGGTAGAAAGAGGAGGACATGCAGACAGGTCAGAGGCTCCTGTCCTGACCTAGAGAGGCAAAGATAAGGTAATGAAAAGAAGGGCTTGGAACCCAGAGTGTTGTTGGAGCCTTGTGACCTGGGAAGGAATGCAATCCAGGCCCTGTGGGCCTCAGTTTACTCACTTGTAGCATGGGTTGAACTCCAAGGTGCTATGCCTGTCTGATAGGAAGGGTGCCTCACTCAGCTAATAGCGCATCATGTCTTGGGCAAGGCACTTGGCACATGGTAAATGCTCAGTGAACCCAGGCTCTCATCCCTCATCCTCAGATTCAAAGCCATTCTAAGCCCTAACATCATACCATATGTGGAAAGTTCCATAGCATGTGTTATGGTTAATATATTCACTATGAACTTGACAGCATCCAGAATCCCTGAGGAGACAAGCCTTGGGATGTGACTTTGACTGTCTAGAGTAAGGTTAGTTGGAGCTGGTGAGATGGCTCAGTGGTTAAGAGCTCTGACTGCTCCTTCTGGAGGTCATGAGTTCAAATCCCGGCAATCACATGGTGGCTCACAACCATGTGTAATGAGATCTGATGCCTTCTTGTGGGTATCTAAAGACTGCAACCATAACCCTGTCTCAAAAAAAAAAAAAAAAAAAACTAAATAAATAAGTAAATAAGTAAATAGAGTAAGGTTAGTCAAGGAGGGGTGTGGGCAGCACAGCACCATCTAATGTGCCGACGAGGACTGAAGAGGAAGGAGAAAGCAGACTGAGCATCAGCGTCCATCTCTGCTTCCTGACTATGGACACAAAGTGACTGGCTGCCTCCTAGTGCTCCTGCGGCTACGCCTTTCTGACATTGTTGGACAGCGCCCTCCCACTGTGAGCCACAGTGAACCATGGACAGCACCCTGTGGCTGTGAGCCTCCTTAATGTGCCTTTGTCAGATACTGTCACAGAGACAAAAAAAGGAGCCATGAAACTCCATTTTGTGCCCCAGCCCTTTAAAAATTGTCTATAATTATATCCGGACTGAGCATGAAGCCTCGAGGAAGCAACCATGGATTTCAGGTTTAGACTTGAGTCTTACTTAAGATAGGTATTCATTATGTATATGCAAACATTCCAAAATCTAAAAGGAGATACGTGTCTAGTCTCCTGTGTTTCAGATAAAAGATCTCAGCCTGGAGTAACCACCAGGAGCTAATCCCTGTGGGCCTTAGACAGCCCAGGCTGAGGGATGGCTGCTTGCTCTCCTCCCCTTACGGACGGACTAATCACTTTGTAAAGCAATGATAGTAACAGCTGAGGCTCAGAGTGGCTCCCAGATCACCAAGCTTCTATCACACTATCTCATCTAATTATCACAGTCCCACGAGGTACACACAGCAGAGAGCATCTGTTGCCATCTTTTGTTTAGTGTTTTGTAGCTGAGAGAGCTGAGGTCCAGGGAAGGTAAGCCCAACCCAAGCTCCTACAGCTTGGAAGCCCTAACAGGCCAGGCACTGTTCTCTAAATGAACTCACTTCCTTCAACAACTCCAAAGGGTCCTCAGGGGCTTCCCTGTGATCCCAGCACTTCGGAGACAGAGGCAGAAAGATCAGGAGTTCAAGGTCTATATAGTGAGACCCTGTCTCAACAACAAATGAAGAAAGGCCTTGGATAAACTAACTGGAAATGCAAACTGTCTTTTGAGGGCTGGTAATATTAAATACTTCATTTGCCCAAGTTGGCCTTGAATTCTGCTATGTAGCCAAGGATGACCTTGAGAGTGTGTGCCACCATGCCCAGCTTTTGTAATGAGAAGTAAAAGGGAAAACTGGAACGAGCAAGGAGCTCAGACTGGGCATCCTGGGGGGGGGGTGCGGGGGGGAAGGGTGGTGGAGAGCGCAAGTGTTAGAGGGATTCTTTGAGAAAGTTGCAAGCCCAGAGCCATTCCTCCTGTGGGGCTGGCTTCCACCAGAGTTCTTAATCAATGAGTGCCCCCTTCGGGTACCTAGTTACAGCCTCCAGAGTCATAGGAGCCTGGCTTCACAGTCATTTGGAATGGACACTTGGAGCTGCTTGCCTTCTGTCTTTTAGGAAGCACCCCAGGAGTTTGGTAACAGGGCTAAGATGGGCAAGAAAGGGTCCCTGAAAAGGGGTAGCCATAAAGGAGGAAGGCTGGACACCTCTACCTGAAAAAAAGGCCCAGATTCAGGCCCAAGAATAGTGGCCCTAGGTAGTGAGGAGAAGGCCCTGGATGATGCAGGAAAGACTAGACCCAGGAGCCTCTCTCAGAGTGCATTGATATTGGGCTGGAGCCTTGAATGCCAGGTAAAGTTTGTGTTTCTAGTGACACTGCCCAGTTGAGACGTTTCCCGGTGTCCAGGTCAGCAGGTCAAGTGCTTGCCTGTAACTTACTGCCATGTTGACATCTTACAAGCCAGATTCACTTGGAGGCAGAGAGAAGGAGGAGGAAAAGGGAGAGGAGAAAGAGGAGGAGGAAGAGGGGAGAGGAGGATCACCTAAGATACTATTAACAGGCTGGTTTTTCTCCAAGGATGTTCTGAGGCATACCAATCCTTCAAGGCCCTCCATGAAAATGTGGTGTCATGAACTGGAGTTTGGGAAACGCAGCATCAGCTCTTAGAACCATGGCTTGGATCCGTACTATGCTAGTTCACATGCATGAGGCCCTGCATGCATAAGAGCCTGGGCTTCATCCCCAGCACTTCAGAAACTTGATGCCACAGTGCATGCCTGTGACCCCAGTACTGAGGAAGGAGGTGCAGAATCAGAAGTTCAAAGTCATCACTGCCTAGTTCAGGGCCTGTCACAAGGTAAAAATACAAAAAAAAAAAAAAAATACAAAAATAAAAAGAAATATAAAAAGAAACACAATTTTTTTCTAACAAGTAAAGATGCTGAGAAGTTGCAAGGAAGATAAGTCATTTTTTGTGCTTTAACTTAGCTCTTTTGTGTGTGGTTTTGTTGGTTGGTTGGTTGGGTTTTATTGTTTTGTTTTTAAAATTAGATTCACACTTTATAACTTGATAGCCTTGACTGGCCTGGAACTCACTACATAGACCAGGCTGACTACAAACTCACAGAGATCCACCTGCCTCTGCTTTCTGTGTACTAAGATTAAATGTCTGTGCCTTTTAATCTCATCCCCCTTTCCTTTGGCCCTCTGAACTAGGTTTTAATCACAAAACACTTGGTCTGTCTCTATCCAGAGGGACCCAGTTATAGATCATAGCACATAGTGTATAATGTTTTCAGGGCTTCCTGTTCCAGGCTCCATAACCTGCATGGGACTAGTACAGAATGGTCTTGAACTCAAGGCAATCCTCCTGTCTCAGCCTCCCTAATTTTAAGATTATAGGCACAAGTCATGCATCTGCTTTCTATTTGTCCTAACACCTCACCTACTCACCCCTCTGTACTCAGGTCTCAGTACATCCTTTTGGTCCCTGACCATCTGCAGGAGGGCCCTGCCATGAGCTCAATAACTGGGACAGTCTCCTCTCAGGAGTCTTTACTTTTATATAATCTTGGAGAGTAAGGGGCCCTGTGGAATCAGTAAGCCTCGGGAACTTCCTGAGATCTGTATGTTGTTTATTTCCAATCTTAATGAGCCTCTGTTTAGAATTGAAGTAACCAACAGGGTGTGAAAGAAAAACAAACATGTCTGTGCAAACCACTTAGAAGCAGATTTGTGTCAAGCTGGAGTTTCCAATGGATGGGGGGATGGGAGTGGGGTGGGGGTGGAGATCAACAGAAAGCCAATTGCTGTGTGAATCAACTCCTGAAAGGTTCAAAAGGTTATCAGAAATAAATTAAACTTGTCCTAGAGATGGGCAACCATTCCTCCAACCCTACCCTAGAGTATGCCCTAAGAATAATGAAACAGGAGACTCTTCACTTGGTTGAGGGTGAGGGGTAGGGTTGGGGGCTCTTTCATCAGTCAGATGTGGCTGACAGAGAGTTAAGAGCCACAGAGCTGGCCTGGAGCCTGTTAGAACAAGGAGGCGGCTCCAACAGCAGGCACAGCGGGCTACAGTGAAGCTCTTGGACTTAAGCCAGACTAAGCAACACAAGCTAGCCCTGCTGAGGCCATCCGTGGTGGGTCTGTGTGTATGGATCACAGAAGGCCAAATGGGGCAGTGTCTCCTGTCCATGTCACTATACCCAACACTGATTTTTTGACCAAAAATATTGATAAAAGTGATGAGACCCTTTCATATCATACTGGGCCTTGCAAATTTTTCTTTTTCATCCCCTTAGCCCCCTCAAGGTCAACTGCACTTACTTGAAATAGACAGAGGTAGGCCTTCCCAGATCCTGTACTCTCTGTAAAAAGGTATTGTTACATAATGCGAATGCTTGTGTGTCTTACGTTTTTTTAGATTGATTTTTATCATTTAATGTGTATTAGTATTTTGCCTTCATGTATGTCTGCGCACCACATGTGTACCTGGTATCCAAGAAAGTGGTGAGCCCCCATGTGGGTGCTGAGAATAGAACCCAGGCTAACACAGGCTAAGAACAAGTGCTCTTAGCCACTGAGACAACACTTCAGCCTCAGAGTTTCTTATAGATTACAAAATCATCTAGGGGAGAAGAAAAGTAAAATCAACAATAAAATTTTTTCAAAGGACATTCTATGTGTCTGGAGAAAGACAAATGCCCGAAACCATAAGATGATTAAGTAAAAATTACAATGCCAAGGGTGGGTAACCTCCTCATGAGCTGTTGGCCAGGAAATCCCCCAAAGTCCCGCAAACGATAAGGTTACTGCTACTTCTGTTGGTTGTGTACCAGAACTACATTAGCCCCATATGGCTGGAAAAGATACATAAACTGGTCACATAGCATAGAGAAATCAGGCTGAGACTAAACTGGAAACTCACTCCCTGCTGGCTGGCTTTCATAATGTTGAAAGGTATATCATAGGTTGCTGGGGGAGAGTTTCGCCAATAGTCCTTCCTACTTGGTCAAAGATGCTGCATGCAACACCATCTAATTGTCAATAAAGATGTGTCTACAGGTCTACTAGTGGCACAGACTGTTTTGGGTACAACCAACAACTTTCTGATTGGCTTTAAAGCTTGTTCCTCAGAAAAGAATTCACTCCAGATTCTGTGAGCCTGGACAAAACCCTGTGGCCAGGAAGAAAAGCAACAACTATCTTGTTAAATGGACATGATACGCCTGTCAAACGGCTCTTTAAGCATTTGTGCTTACAACCAGCCATAGAGCACTATTGTTGGCTACAATTGGTCATAAAAGAACGTTTCCTTTTCAGATGATGGTAAGCTGCAGACACTCATAACAACCTGTGACGCTCCTGAAAACAACCAACTGTTGCTGTGGCAGAGTAGCCCCAAGGCTTAGACATCTCCATCATTTCACCGAGACTCAGAGAACAGCATGGATAGGAGGCAGAAAGAACGGAAAAGCTGGAGGAAGGGGTGGAGTGTTGTGTAGCAATTTCCTCTGAATTGAAACATTGTATCTCTATGGTTGGCACGCTAAGACTTAGGAAGTTCTTAAGCAAAGTTCTTTAAGACTTAAGAAGAAGCAACAGCTCAAGCCTCAGGAAGTCTCTGAAGCTTACTAGATTCACAGGCCCCTCCTTCCCCTGAGGTGTAAGGACTGTTGAGGAGAGGAGACTCTCTGGCCTGTGGAGCTGCCCACAAGTTGTGCAGAAAGATCCAGGGTTCCAGCTCTCATTAAGTCATCGCCCATGCTAGGCTGGGCTTTCTGAGATGCAGCTGCCTCTGTAAGTAACCTATCATCTATGCTTCTATAAGTAACCCCAACAGACTCACTGGTTCACTGCACTGGACTCTGGTATTATCCTTGCTTTGGTCTGTCCCTGGTTCTCTATGCAGAGTGAATAGACGTTTGCTCACATCTCCTCAGGAATAGTGTCACACAACACCCAGCTCAATCTTAAGTATAAAAATGGAATCTCTGCCCACTTTTAATTTGCATTTTCCTCATTATAGAAAGAGAACGAACAACTTTGCGTACGTTTAAAAGCCATTTGTAGCCTGGGTGAGATGGCACATGTCTATAATCCCAGCACTCAGAGGTGGAGGCAGGAGAAATAAGGTATTCAAGGTCACCCTGGGCTACATGAGACCCTCTCCCATAAAACTAACTAAGCAAATACATGAATAAATAAGCAAATAGCATTCATGGTTTCATTCCTACAAACTGTTCCCTTCCAACCTTTCCCCAACTTTCTTATGTGGGAGTTTTTCCTTTATTGACTCAGAGAGGCTCTTTACATATTAAAGGAATTCAACCTTCATATGTGATGTGAACTTCAAATACCACCCACCCACCCCCGCATGCTTTTCATTTGCCTTCTGAATCTATTTATGGGTGTTTAGTTCTATGTCCATTAATCAAATTCACAGACCTGAATCTTGTAGAGTTGCTAGGTTTGTGCCCTATTAGGAGACCCTCAGAGTTTTAACTCTTGATACACAGTGACTCCCCACACTGAGGTCTAACCTGGACTTTCCTCCCTTGTATGACCCATAGCCAGTGCTGGCAGTTTCCATCTGTGCCCAGTCTTCTCTAGGCAGACAGACCCACCCTTGGGTGGTGCTCTGGCCTCACCCCTCCAGCTCCTCTCTGCCCTGCACTTAGCCTAAGCCTTCCTGGCCCCAGCCCCTGCCCTCCCAGCATGAAGACCCTTGCAGGTGTATGGGGGCTCCTCCCAGGGCCCCATCTTCCACCTCTGCAGATCGTGGCTCCTTAGCCACCTCCTTTAGTTCCCACCCCTGGTTCTTTCTCCTGGTCCTAGCTGGAGTGACCAGGGACTCAGAGATGACACAGTGGATACACAAGAGGAATGAGGAAGAGGGGGCCAAAGAAGGAAACAGAAGGAGGCAGAAACAGAAGGAGGCTTCCTAGATCCTCTGTCCTCAGGTCTCAACATGGCTTCCTCCTTCACGGCAGCTTAGCCAAATTTCTATCTTTATTAATCAAATAACAAATTCAATTAATTACCTCAGATTGTTTTAATTGAATCGAGAGCAAGAACATGGACAGAATCCCTGGAAGTAATGAGGCCTGGCGTCTCATGCATCTGGAGCAGAAACAGCCTTCCACTTCAGCACGGGAATAGAAAAGCTAGCTGCCCCTCCCAGTCTGCCCCCAGCAGTTTCAGAACCACCACCACTGCCAGGGCCTTGAGACCTTCAATCTCCCACTCATGGCTAGCAGTGGTCTCTCCTCTCCACAGCACCACTAGCAAGTGTCCCCATCCCCCAAACACCTGGCATTTGCAGAAAGACCAGCATCAACCCAAGGAAAGGTTGGAAGTGCAGCTGGCTGCCAGACTTTTGGCAAAGAGCCACACCCTTCTCCGGAAGAAACCTGAAGGGGCTGAGATATTGTCCCTGCATGTTATCACCCTGAGCAGGGGTAAGGATTGTATTTTAGCTAACTGGGATCCTTGAGATGTTTACTATATATAATTCAAGACAAGGAAACAGAGATCAGAGAGGTACAGTGCTTTGCCCAGGATTGCACAGCAGGGTGGCAGGCAAGCTGTGCACCAGAGCCTTTCTGTCCTGGTGCTGGTGCTCACAATGGTTAATCTTCATTGTCAACATGACAGATTTAGAATCACCATAGAAACAAGCCTCTGAGCATGTCTATGAGGGCTTTTCCAGAAAGGCTTAACTAAAGAGAGAAAATCTATCTTGAATGTAGGCAGCAGCAGCCCATAGGCTAGAGCCTAAAACTGAATAAAATTGAGAGAGTTGGGACTGGGCTGTATCTCAGTTGGTAAAGTACTTGCCTAACATTCAGAAAGCTCTGGGTTGAATTCTCAGCACTGCACAAACCAGGTATGGGGACATATTCCTAGCCTGGGCTAAGTGAGACACTGCCCCCCACCCCAATGAGAAAGTGAACTGACCAGATGTGCACCTCTTATTATCCTGACTGGAGAAGCATGTGATTAGCCATCCCAGGTTCCTGTTGCCATGGCTTCTCAACCATGATGGACTGAACCCCAATCTATGAGCCAATATGGACCCTTCCTTAAGTTACTTTTGCCAGGTGTTTGGTCATAGCAAGGAAAGAATACAATGCCTACACCTGAGGAAGGCCCAGCCACCAGTTCCTCACTGTCCTGAACAAGCAGTCTGGAGGCCACCTAACAGCCTGCTCAGTTCACACAATCTCCTTGATTTGACCTAACCCTGGACTCCAGGACTCCTTCCATCCTGGGCATGCCCCTGCTTCCCTGCTTCAGCTTGATCTTAACTCCCTGCTGCCCATACCTCTAACACGAGGTTACGTTGTGTTACTCTTGAATTACTCTTACTGCTCTGGCCTGGAGCGATGGCTTTGTGGCTAAGAGCAGACCAGAGTTTGGTTTCTAGCACTCATGTAGGGCAGCTCACAGCCACCTGCAACTACAAAACCTGGGAGACGGATACCCTCTTCTGGATTCTGTGCTCACTGCTCCCTCCACATATGCACACATTAAAAATAAAATAAATCTTATATATATTTTAAAAAGGGCATGGCCAGGCATGATTACAAGTCTTTGATCTCAGCCAGCAGAGGTTTGTGAGTTCCAGGCTAACCAGGACGTGTGTGCGCGTGCACACACACACACACACACACACACACACACACACACACACACGTCCTTCATTGTGCCGTGATCCTGACCGTAGTTCTCCATTACCTTTATCCTCAGGTCCAGACACCATTGTCTAACTCCCAAGGTCCTCCCAACTTGACCTCATGTGGTCAGGCAGCTTGTCCCAACTCTTACACTGCCCTTGGAACATGGACACAGCTTTAAAATGGACCTAGCAATCACTACTTCTCAAGACTCTGCTGAGAATGCAAGAAGTGCCAGGAAGTGGTCCCCAAAACACTGCTGTACCCCACATACATCCCCGCCCCCACCTTGCCTGTCATCATGAAGAATTGGAACTCTCTTCACTGTCCTCCAGCTGAGAGTCTTCCTTCTCTAGAAACATGTGCTACACTGTGTCCTACCTGTCTTGTCACACTGGTCCCCCTGAGACCCAGCTTCAAATGTTCCATTCCTGCCTTGGGTCCTGTTATTGAGATAACAGCACAGAATCTTCTGTCCTGGCACAAACCTACCATGAGAGGCACAGTTCATTCTCCTTGCCCAGAGATAAGAAAGAAAATGAGGTGACCAGGTCAGAACTCCACCAGCTGACCTTCTGTGGCCCCCTTCCAATGCCATTGCCCACCACACTGGAAAAGCCTGTGTCCATCCCACCCTCTCTATAAGATCAAGTCTATTTTCAGCCAAGCTCTTTCCTGTGTGTCTATAGGCACCGTTCTCCTGAGAGCCCAGGAGTCCATCTTTTTCTTGCCAAGAACATTCTACTCAGTCTAATCCGGAACCACAGTAGGCTGAGAGGAGAGGAGGGAAGCCTCCTTTAGACTCAGCTTCAGCTTCCAGGCTTGTTCTCAGTAGAAAACATGGGTCCTAGAGGAATAAACTTGCCTGCCCAAGAGCCACTCACGGTCACAGGCTAGCTGGTGCCCTGGAAACAGATACAGGTAATTCACCTCCTCAGGGGACTTGAGACACAGAAGTGTCTCTGAGGAAAATACATTAAGAGCCTGCAATAGCATTTAGGGGCACTGACAGGTGTCTGACTCTCCTATCCTGACTATAGCCACACTGGCGCCAGAGCCCCTGAGTCTCCCAGCAGGCTGTCTCAAGCTCTAGCCCTCCTACGCCTCTTCATCCATCCTTAGTGCCCTGTGGAGATCTGGTAAGTTGGCACCAGCCCCACCTTTTTCTGGCAGTTTCCAGTGTTCTGTAAGTAGTATTGGGAGTAGGGGGTGGGGTGGTCAGAACCATATCCTCTCCCTGCTCTGGAGGCCAGAAGTACAAAATTACAGTGTGAACAGGCTATACTGTCTCTGAAAGCTCTAGGCCCCAGAAGGGACGACTGTCTTACCTGTCAACTCAGCTGCTGGTAGCTCCAGGCATCCTTGACTTATGGCTACAATGGTATCTGCCTTTGAGTGATATTTTTCCTAAGAGACTGTGTTTTTCAGACTTTCATTTTTTTCTAGAGGCATCAGTGGTTGGGTTTAAGGTCCACCACTCATGTAGGACTCCACTGTGACATTGTGGATAGTGTGTACAAGGCTCCTTTTTCAAATACGACCACACTTCCAGGTTGTAGAGCCAGTTGATGAGTGCCAGGATCACTGGAGACTCTGCTTCAAAACAATAAGGTAGACAGTAATCAAGGAAGATGCCAGATGTTGACCTCTGGTCTACACATCCAGAACATGGCAAGTTCACTTGCTTGGCAGGGCCATCCTAGGTCTTCCCCAACAGGTGGCTGTGAGTGTATCCTATGACCTCAGTTGACATCACATGGCATCCCCAGAAAACCTGGCTTCCTCCTTATGCCTTTTGAATGCAATGTTATTCAGTTCCCATTTTACAGAGAAGAAAAAAACACACTGAAGAGCAGTGTGCTCCGTGCTGGGAAGGCCACTGAAAGTGGGGAGCAGAATCAAGCTCGTAGGCACAGAGCCAATTCAGCTTGACATCTCTCACACTGAGGGAGGTGTGAATGCCATGGCCCACATATGGAGCTCAGAGGACAACCTACAGCAGTCAGTTCTCTCCTGCCACCATACAGGTCTCAGGGACTGGACTCAGGTTGTGGGGATTCAAGGCCAGTGCCTTTACCCACTGAGCCATCCCCTGGCCGCTAGTACATCTTTCAAGATCTATTCATGAACCTCCCCCCCCCCCCCTTGCTCCTTTTACACAGGAGCATCACTTACCTGGTCACTTCAGGCATGGCTGCTATTTGCATAAAATTCAAAGCACAGGACAATTCCCTTGTCATTGATCCACCTCGACCTCTCAGCAGCCCTTGAGAGAGGCCCACGGGTATCATCGTCACAAGAAAGAGTGGCACAGGTGATGAAGCAGAGGCTTACCCAGGACTTCAGTGCCCCAGATCCTGACACTTTGCGGTGCAATAGAGAGCCCAGGTCTTCAGACATCATTTTATTTTATCCAGTTCAGCCCAGGATCAGTGCTCAGTCATTCACATAACAGTTCACCCTGGATGACAGGAAATATTTTCACCACCTTGAAGAGCAAATTTCTGTCCCACCCATTTGCTAAGTGAGAACTGACTAGCTTAGAAACCCCCCTGGGGCAGAATGATAAGCCCTGTCTCTGCATCTGTTCCAGAGTGTTTCATCACCAGCTCCAGGCCTGTGTGCTATACCTCTGGCTACATGGACCCGTGCTGATGGATCCTAGTCACTGCTACCAGGGCAGTTCTGGTCAGAGGAGATGTAGGTGCAAGTGGCTAGAGAGATAGGACAGTTCCAAGGGGCAGCAAGGCTTCATGTCACCTCCCCAAGGATACAGCCTCCTTCTGTAGAACCTGGCTCTGAAAGAGAAAACAGCATCCTCCACCATCCTCCCACGATGGATCATTTGGGGATTAGATGGGGCAGAGATCAGAATGATGAGGCTCCTGGAAGTTTAAGCTGGGCCCTTTGGTGAGCACAGACCACCCCAGCAGAGGGAGCAGATGTCCCCGGCTGGCACACTTCATCTTTTATAAATAGTTGTACTTGCTGGAAGCCAGTGCAAGGGCAGGCCCAGCATCCCTGACTGACAGGCCGAGCCTTGTCCATCTGTTCATACAGATCTGCCTTCCTGCCCAGCAGCCCAAGGCCATGCCAGGGTTTCATGCACCCAGAACACAGCAGCCCGGCATATGCTGGCCCCATGTGATTGGTGATATATGCATTTCGTGAGCTAAATAATAAGAAAGGGCTTGGGGACAGACACTTGCTGGAGCTAGTAAGATTCTTGTTCTTTGGAGGTAGCCCAGAGAAGCTGGGACTGTGTGACAGACAGGCATGTAGTGGCCAAGCTTGATTCTCTGAAAAGTGGTGAGATCAGAGCGAATGTTCTTTGCTGTTCTCTGTATCACCTACTTGTTTGGATCCTAGTGTCTATCTGGGGTGACACAAACTGGGTGCCATAAGAGCCATGGGTGACTTAGAATGATTTTGGCCTCCCCTCAAGCTCTTCTATATGTAGAAGCTCCTCTGTGTGGCTCCTGCAATCCTTACCTCATGTCTGGGACCCCGGCTCTCTGGAGCAGAAGCAGCCAAGAGATGGGTCTCCTCCAGAGCAAGGACACCTCTCATTCACTGCTCCACACTGAGCACTTCTGTGGCACCTGAAAGGCTAACAGGCCCACTAGGCTTTCTAAAAAACTCAGGGGCTAGCATGGCAACTTCCAGCTCCTTTGATCCTTGGAGAACCCTGTGAGCCTCTTCCGTTTCCAAACTCTCCATTTTCCACAAAGATTTAAGCTCTCTTGGTCTTTGGTCAGAGAGGGATGCTCTACAGCACAGTTCCGTGGGGGCAGGAAATTGATTCAGCCATGTTTTCATACCTGATGGCATTTAAATAACCAATCTCAAAGGGACAAATGGCTAAGTGAACAGGTCACACTCCCCCCAGCATCCTCTCTATGCTCTCTGAAAAGGTAGGGGACAGTGGACAGCATTGTTACCTTGAGACTAGACTCCCTAGGTCCCAGGCCTGGCATTGCCTCTTGTCCAGTGGGTGACCTTGGGTAAGTTCCTCGGTTGTTTTACCCTAGTAGCCAACAGATTATCCTCCTTCCCTGCAAACACACCATGATGCCCACACTTTGGTCCAGCATGGAGAAAGTATCCCATGAAAGACACCTGCCTAGTCATTAGCTCTGTTCTCCAGATGTGTGTGATCTTACTTCCTCATCCCTACAAAACTGAACATGGCCTTATGATCTGCTTTAGCCAATGCAAGCCCAGAGTCATCACTCCTTGATGGGGTTCTAAGAGCCTATGTGGCAATCAACATGTCCTCTTTTGCCTTTGCCACAAACACGGTGATAAAATGGAGCCACACCCAGACCGTCTCCCTCCAGAATGAGGATGTAGGCTAGACCTTCCAGAGGGGCTGGAATGGAGAAGGCACATTGGAAGGTTAGAAGATGGCTATCATGATGCTCAGCCCCCTACTACTGTGAAGCTAGAGAAACCCTTCCCATGGTCCTTGACCCTTCTTTACTGTGCATCTTGCTTTGTTTACTATTGTAACAGAAAAGGAGGAAGCAGAGGTGTGCATACTGGATCTGGTCTTTCTTCCCAGCTGGGAATACTAATAATACTACTGAGAGCAAGCCTCCAATTGCCTCCTAGAAGGAAGAAAGGCCACACGGGAAGGGGCCCAGCCATCTCACTAACAGTGCCAACCATGGAACAGGACCACTCTAAATCACCAAGACCCCCCCTCTGAACAGGAGCACTCCACAACCACATCTCAACTAAGCTAGAGAATTGTTAGAACTATTATCCAGGCATCTCTTGGGCCACATGTGTCACAGTTTAGCAGCAAATGCACACAATACATTTTTTGATGACAATGTAGAAAAGGTCAGACACCCTTGTAATACATTGTATTAAACGTTTATTGTTTTTGAGCCACTGCATTTCACGTAGTTTGTACTCAGCAAAGGTAACTAGCTGATACAGTGTAGCATGAATGAAAATCAGATGTCAGAATACTGACCACAGATATCTAGGGATGTTTGTTACTGTAATATAATCTAGCCCACTTTGATTCATACACTGCTTCTTTTCTCTTTCACTCTGAATTCCCAAGATGAAGGGGCCAGCCTCGGTCTACACTGGTGGAAAAGAGATAGCAGTTTCAGCATCAGACCCATGTGTATTCAAACCCCAGCCTTGCCCTTCGCCTCTTACTCAGGCTTTGTGTCAGGATCCAGCTTAACCTGATGGTGGCCATCTTGTGTTGCGCTCACCATGGTTGGCTGTCAGTATCTCCGGTCTGTTTATGCAACAGTTTCCCTGTACACTATTAATAGAACAAACCATCTCGGTACCATGGGAGCTTCATTGGCTCCAGGGCTGTGCCAGAAACCTTTAATGCTGGCTCTAGACAAACCACCTGCATTCTTGCTTTTTTATAAAGTCATTTTTGTCCTGACTGTCCTGTGTTCCTCTCTGATCCTTGTTAACTAGCATCTACTGGTCTTGCTGGCATTAGGGCCCACACTCCTGTCCTAAATTCCCCTATAAATTACATTCAATGCAATCTGGCCTCTCTACTCAATCTCATGGTACCCTGAGGCCAGTTCTCACATAGTAGGACCATGCTGTTCCAGAACATTTTCTTACCTCATACTTGTGGGACCTTGGGAGAATTCTGTAGCCTCACAGTGCCTCAGTTTCCTCCTCTATGAATTGGGAATAGAAATAAGGCTCCGAGAATTTACAAAGTGTCTCATGTGGTACTTGGCACACAGAAGACTGAATTCTACAGGTACAGCCCCTCCATCAACTGGTAGAGCATCTTTAAGCAAGTCCCTGGCTTTTTGTTTGTTAGTGCAGCATAACCTAGCCCACCTTCCTCCTCCTCCTCCTCCTCTAGCTAGAAAATTCCTCTAATGGAAAGACCAGTTGTGTTTTGTGCTCCTTTCCCACTCATGCTGAGCCTGCTGCTCACATAAAGAGTCAGTGAGGCTGGGGGAGGGGGCTCATTGTCAAGCAGAAGCAGATACCAGTGACCCCAGATCTTCCAAGTCACCTCAAAGTAGGGAAGCCTGGTACTGCTGGCAATCCTAAGCTGGAAGATGGAGTGGAGATCAGGCAGCTGGAAGACCTGTGAGCATCTCTTCCTCCCATCCCTCCCCTGGTCTGTCTCTCCCTCCCAAAAGCAGGCTCCATAGATGCTCAGAGCAGTTTCCATGGTGATAGCATTTTAAAGTTTCTAGGAGCAAAACAGAAATAATTCTCCCCTTCTCCTCTTCCACGGCAATCCATGGGAAAGGAGCTTATTTGAGAGGGAGGATAGGGTGCAGGGGTAGGAAGCAAGGCAGCCTTTTGCTTCTCCACCTGCTTAGAGAAGCATACCTGGACTGCCTCTGTCTGCTTCCACCCTACCCCACCCTGGGAAGGTTGGATGAAGGCTTGGGATGGGAGCAGTGAGGATGGAGAGTCGAGAAAAGCAAAGCTAGCTACTGGGAAAAGACAGATGGACCCGTATGTGTGCGTGTACCCTCATAGCACAGCAACACTGCTGGAAATTTCCACTGACCCTTGTCACTCACTAATGGAGAAGAACTGGCTATCTGTGGGACCAGCTGGGCCCAGAACCAAGACTCCATCTACATGCTAAAATCGCTAAATTACAGCATTTTCTGCTTCAAATAACAATGCCACAGACTGGGAACATTAGAAAAAAGGCTTATTTTGGCTCAGGGTTCTGGCCCAAGGTCAAGGCATCATATCTAATGGCCTTCCTGATGGTAGAGTCCTGAGATGACACAGGGACTACAAGGAGACAGAGAGTGCTCTCAGGTGCATCTTCCGGCCCCTCCCTCTCTTCTTATAAAGCCACCAGCACTCAACCATATAGGGGCTCTACCCTACCTTATCTTAATAACTGTTCAAAGTCCCCAGCACTAAACACCTCAGTCAAATTAAGTTATGAGCTTGCAGTGGGGGACCCCATTCCAGTCCCAGAGAGTTCTAGAAGAAGGGGACTCACTGACATTCTGTCCAAACCACAGTGACTTCTGAGGTGGCAGGGACAGGATACAGCTCCAGGCTTCAGTCTGATCACAGTGGTTCAAGTACTTTCTCAAGCCTATCTGAGCCTCAGTTTCCCCATTTAGACATTTAGCCCCAGAGGCTCACCCAAATGAGCACCACTGCACCCTCTAAGTGGGGCTCAGGTAGATGTGGGGTTTGGAGTGAAACTCAAAGCATGAAGGTACCAGGGAGTAGCTGGTTTTCTCCATCCCTCCTGTTGCCCTCTCGCATTGGGGACAATTCCTCAGCTCTATTTTTTTTTCCTCTGCAGGGACACCTTGATGTGATGGAAATTTTTAGGTCCTGAGTAAGACAGCCTTGTGTGTGAGTCCAGCCTGGGTGCCTACCAGTTGTGAGTTTTGGAGCAAGTGCATTTAATTCTCTGGGCCTTCACTGGCTCCCTTGTAATTTGTGGATTAGATAATGCCAGACTCACGCGGTTGTGTGATATTTAAATGAGAACATTCGGTCCAGCCTTCAACATAGGCCTGCCTCATGGTTCCTGCCCAGTACACCCAGCATGGGAGTCCTCTCCCCCCTGTTTGTACCAGGACTTTGTGCTTTAACAGACAGCTCCAGCTGGGACATCTCTGAGTGAGTCACACAGGCATCAGCTACAGGGGGCAGGGAACAGGGAGGGCCATTTAGATGTGAATTGTTTTTGAAGAGACATGGTGTGATTCCTGATTATGGCTTACTGATAAGATCAGAGTCTGGCTTTCCATAACTGTGGTCCTAAATAATAGAGGCCTCTAGTGTAAGCCCAAAGCCCTCAGAAAGTGCTCACTCCCTCCCCCTCCAGCTCTAGACCTCTGCCCTTCAGGCTTTTCTTTGCTGGTCTAAGAGAAGACACCACTGGCAGTGTTTTCAAAGACCTATTTTAGTCTCTTCTTTGCTATGGCATGCTGTGTGTCTTTTGACAACGTCATTGTCTTTCCTGAGCTGCAGCTTCCATATTCTGAAATAGGAAGGCTTGGAGCCAGTGGACTCTATGGTGGCTAGTGACACGCATGCCTCCCACCCACCTGCACATGTCTACACTCTGGCTGCAATGGGACAAGGAGCCCTTTCCACTTCTCCAGCCTGGCCTGGGGCCCCTTGAACCTTACCAGGACTCATCTTAAACTCCTTGTGGCCACACCATCACTGAGGAGGCAATGGGGACACTGCTAGGACAATGCTTACAGACTTCTAGGACAAGGTCAGCATCTCCTCATAGTCTCTACAGAGTACTCAGGAGGGCCACCATCGTTACACTACTTGAGTTCCCAGGACACGGGAGAGCAGCACTACCAGCTGGTTAAAGATGGAAGGTCTCCATGGCAGGAGAATGAGTCCCTCTGAAGTTCCAGAACCCTCTTGAGGAAGGGCACCCCACCACCATTCTACCAATAGATAGCCACGGTCAGAATCTTCCCCACTCTTAAACCTCTCTGGAAACTCCTCATGGATTAACCCAGAGGTGTGTCTCCTAGGTGATCCATAAGATCCAGCTGTGTTTTCTTAACCAGAGATTGATGGAGGAAGGGCCCAGTCTATTGTGGGTAGTGCCACCCCTGGGCTCGTGGCCCCAGAATCTATAAGAAAGCAGACTGAGCAAGCCACAGGGAGCAAGCCAGTAAGCAACATTCCTCTGTGCTTTCTGTATCAGCTCCTGCCTCCAGTTTCCTGCCCTGTTTGAGTTCTTGTCTTGACTTCCTTCAATGATGAACTACAATGTGGAAGTGTAAGACAAATAAACCCTTTCCTCCCCAACTTTCTTTTTGGTCATGGTGTTTCATCACAGCAATAGAAACCCTAACTAGGACATATGTAGTGGTCCATCCTCGTTGTCAACTTTGGGTGATTTCGAATCACCTGGGAGAATAAATAGCCCATGGGGGTGGAAAGGCCAGGCACATTTCTTGAAGGCCAGGACACAAAGAGCAGAACTGGAAGTAGTGTCACACTATAACTCTCAAAAACCTGATGACCCATTTCCTTCAGTTCCCAAGGTCCTCGTTCCCCTCTGAAAGGTCATGGGCACCATCTTCACTGCGTTAGTGTCAACATTCTAGCTCCCCAGACGCACAGCCTCTGCTTACAAAATCTCGAATTTCCTAAGGTGCAGCTCCAACGCTTCCACATCCTGCCTCCAAACCAGCTCTAAAGGCCTGTCTTGTCTGCTTGTTTTCTTGTCTGCTTCTGTGAGAAAAATCCCCTGACGAAAAGCAACTTAAGGGAGAAAGAGTCTTAAATACCAGTTCAAGATTCAGTCCATCACGAGGTGGGGGGAGTCCAGGAGGCAAGTGCTTGAAACTGCTTCACCTGACATCCTGAAAGCATGGTGATGCCCAGCCGCCTTTAGACCATCCAAGATGCCCTGCTGGGGGAATTGTGCCACCCACAGTTAAGATACATCTCCCACATCAATTAACATAATGGAAACAACCTCCCACGGGCATGCCCAGAGGCCCATCTCCCAGGTGAGTCTAGATCCTGTCCAGTTAACAGTTAACGCTAACCATCACATGGGCCTAAGAACCAAACTTCAGGGGTTGTCAGGTCAGCGGCTCTACTCCTCAGTACCAATCTTCTATATGACTTTCTCCCTACCATGACCAAATGCCTGACAAGCAACTTCAGGGAAGAAGGGTTCATTCTGGCTCATGGTTTTGGGGGAGCATGTCCATCATGTTGAGGAATGTGTGGTAGAGTTCATGGTGGTGGGAGTGTGTGGTGAGAGTTCATCCCAAAGGTCAAGAGGCAACTGTCAGTGTCAACAAACCCCTTCTGCTCACCAGACCATGGTTCCAAAAGTTCTACAACCTCCCACAGCCCCAACCCCACTGTGAACGAATACCCCAATACTAGATGGCTCGGCAGGTAAGGTGCTGCTCCAAGCCTGAGCTCAACCCTGGGAATCCACATGGTAGAGACAGAGAACTGACTCTTGCAAGTTGCCCTCTGACCCTCACACATACATTGTAGAATGCATATTCACACACCCATACTAGATAACATTTTAAAAAAATATCTTAGAAAACGTGTCTAAACCCAAGAGCCTGTGGAGGCCTTCCCACATGCAAATAATGTAACAGAGGCCTGCCTGTGGGCCCTCGACCTCAGGGAAGCTAGACTCAACATGGTGCCCTAGCCTCAGACCACCCAGGTGCTGCTGGCAATTGCTGCTCAGAGCTCCTTCTGAGCCTGTTGTCTCCCATAGAGCACTGGACAATAGGACTCTGTGGATCTGGCAAGAGTTCCCCTTTTTAATGAAAAAACTTATTCTGACAAGTCATTCTGACAAGAAATGAATGTCAGCCTGACTCTGTAGAAAAGCATCAGCGAGCAGCGGCTGGCTGTGACACTCGGCATTAATTATAGCAGCATGCTTTCACGTGGTCCCCCTCATGGGTACCATCCAGTCAGGATGGGAGAGGCCTGCACATCCTGTGGTTGCCTCCCCGGGATCCAGGTCAGCCACCAGCCATCATAAGAGCAAGCTTATACCTCCAAGCCTCAGTGGACAACAAGAGTTAGGAGAGTCGGGTGGGGCAGGGAAACAAGTTTGATACTGTCCTCTCTAGCCCACTTGGTCAGAGAAAACCAGGAATTCTCTGACTACATTATGTTTGGCAGGCCCCTTATGTGCCAGAATATGACCCTTTAGAGATGGAGCAAGGGTCACAGTCACCTCATCACAGAACATTGTAAGACAGATGCAGACTGGGAAGCAGAGATGTGTGGGTACCTCTGAGCATGATTGATGTTCAGTCACTAGGCCAGACCTCTTACAGATTATGTTGTTGGGGTGTCAACCCATTTTACAAATGTGACAACTGAGCCTCAGGACTGTTAAAGCCACCTATTCAGGATCACACAGCTGATACAGATTCATTCTCTGCAGACCACGAGTCTTGACAAGAAGAGTTCCTAAAACTCTCTCCTGAACTAGAAGATCCTCCATCTACTCATTCTTCTCCTTTCTCTCCTTGAATTGGCTTCAGGATCAAGCTTTTGGTGGCTTTGTATGGTCTTGGAAGTGTGTGTGTGTGTGTGTGTGTGTGTGTGTGTGTGTGTGTGTGTGTGTGTTTGCGAGTATACACAGGCAGGTGTGTACATGTGAGACCAGAGAATAATCTCAAGTGTTACTCTTTGGCACATCTGACCTTTTGTTTGTTTGGCACAGTGTCTCTTACTGACCTGGGACTTTGCCAAGTAGGTGAGTCTGGCCAATGGGCCCCAGAGATCCACCAGCTTCAGCTTCTCCAGCACTGGGATTTCAACCTATGCCACCACATCCTGCTTTATATGTGGGTTCTGAGGTGTTCAAACTCAGGTCCCCATGATTGCAAGGAGACCCCTCTCCTCAGGCCACCCGTGCACTCTTATTGACTAAAGAGGCCATCTCAGCCTCGGGTTCTCCCAAAAGTGTTCCAGAACACAGGAGACACTCACCAAAGGAAAAGTGACCATGTTTGAACCCATGAGGGCATGGGTCTTCAAACTAGGGGTAGTCCCTCCTGCTCGCCCCACCCCCACCTCTGCTCCTGGTCCCAGCTGTGTTGGAGGGAGCTGAGCAATGCTACAGTGGGAAGGGTCTCCTGGTTTATAGAAACCCTAATGTAAACATCCTGCTTCAAGAACCCTTCTGTTTTGTCTTGAAATCTAGCTTCACCTCGAGATGCTGACAACACCTTCAGGTCAGTCAGACTGACTTAGAGTTCAGTAGCTGAATCAGACTTTGTCTTCTTGAACCAGGGTGTTTCCGTATAGCCCAGGCTAGCCCGAAGCTTGCTTCCAATCCTCTGGCCTTAGCCTTTTGTGTACTGGGATTACAAGCATGCCTGGTTTAGAGTGACTATACCTTTTAAAAAAAATTTTTAATACCACATTTGATGGTTTGTTTGTTTGTTTGTTTGTTTGTTTGATATATGCATATTTGTACACACATGCCACACAGCATACATGCTACGTAGCATATGTGTGGCAGTCAGATGACAGAGTACAGGAGTCAGCTCTCTTCTTTGCCCATGTGGGTCCCAGGAATTGAACGCAGTTCGTCAAAGCAGGCTTGACAGCAAGGACCTTTACCTGTTGTCTTAGTCACTGTTCTATTACTGTGATGAAGCATCATAACCAAGGCAACCTACAAGAGAAAGCATTTAATTGGAGTCTTGCTTGCAGTTTCAGGGAATTCTTGGCGTTATGGTGGGGAGTGTGGTAGGCAGGCTAACATGGTACTGAGAGCTTACATCTAATCTATAAGTTGCAGGCAGAAAGAGAGAAAGTGAGACAGAGCCTGGGGTGGGCTTTTGAACTGGAGGCCAAACATTCAAATATCTGAGCCTATGGAGGCCATTCGAATTCAAACCATCACACCTGCAGAGCCATCTGACTGTACACACACACACACACACACACACACACACACACAGACACACACACACACTTCCACCCCTGCCCTCATGCAGCCCAGGCTGGCCTTGAACTCAACTGCGTAGCTGAAAATGACCTTGAACTTCTGATCCTTCTGCCTCACCTCCTACATTCTGATATTACTGGTGTGGGTCAGCATACCTACTTGCATTCAGTACCCAGGGCTCTGCAAGTGCTGTCCACTGAGCCACATCGCAGCCTCTAAGTTCAATCCTTAAATCCCAAGGAAGCCATCCATACTGGGGGGCCAGTGGCGGGGCTATGAAAACACTCAGTGGTGATTCTGGAGGGGACCTTGGGGACTCCTCAAGGGCTTTTAAACTGAGCACTCTTGTTCTCATTACGTCTAATTTCACGTGCTGGTCCCTTGGTGTCCTTGTATAAGAGCCTCGCTGATCAGTCTTGATTGGGGTCATTGTCAAGATGAGAGAGGGACAGAGAGAGAGAGAGAGAGAGAGAGAGAGAGAGAGAGAGAGAGAGAGAACACATGACTGAACCAGAGAAGGTAGAAAGAAGAAAGCTAAGGGAACATGATGGGGAGAGGGTGGAGGTCTGGTGGCCATGTCTATGCTGAGTATTGTACCCAGGGGCAGCCAGAAAGGGTCAAACCCTGGCTTTAATCTTGCTTCTACCACTTCAGAGTTGCGTGGCTGACTGAGCAACCTAACTTTCCCATGCCTCAGTTGCTACCTCTGTAAAATGGAACAGATAGCACAGAGTTGGTGGGTTGTGGTCCTCAAGGTTCACTTGAAGTCCTTAGGAAATGCCTGTGTGTGCTCACACATGGGAAGGACAGCTGTGAGTCTTGGTAATGACAACCCCACCTGGGTCCCCAGTTTCCTGTGTACCTAACCCTGAAGAGCAGAGTGGAATAAGGAAGTAGAGGTAGAATGGACAGGTTGTGTCAAAGGAGACACCCATCCCACCCTACCCCTATTGGAAAGCACCATCTAGAGCAGATACCCTAGCCCTCCTGTGTGGTGGGTTAGCCCTTCCATCCTCTCCCCTGACACAGGCTGAGATCCGACTTCTTCTCCAACTTGGCTGTCACCATGATCACACAATAAGAAGTTCTTGGTGACATGGGCCATCAAGTGGGTCACCAGAGATCTCTCTCGAAGGGGCAGAAGTAGGGGACATTCGTCTACAGCCCAAAGGTGTGGGGCAGGGGAATGAAGCAAGAAAAATGGAGAGGGAAGACAGACAGAAGGAAGATGTTCTCTAGAACATCCTGACACAGAGCTGATGTTTCTCTTTCAAGTAATTATTTTTTACTGCAACTTGGGCCTGAGAGCCCAAGAAGAGACTCATTTCTATTAAAATCTGCCCCAACCATTCTTGGAGATGAGTCTGGCCTGCATGAACAGAATGGACTAAAGATCAGGAAGAAGCAGGGGTCATGACTGTCGGGAACACCAAAGAGCAGTGACTCACCCAGCCTTTCCTTCTGATCTCAGAAGGCCCTAACCCTACACAGGCTGATGGGCTAAGAGCTATGTTAGAGACCTAGCCCCTCTTCCTGTGCTTTGACAGGGGAGCCGAGAGTAATGGTAAATTAATGCTGACTTACTTTTGTTCAACTCAATTTCTTCATTCTTATACAATTCAAGACCCCTCTGCCTAGGGAATGGTGCTGCCTACAGTGGGCTCATCTTCCTTCTTCCTACATCAATTAACTTAAGTAGGACAGTCCCCACAGACATGCTCAAAGGCCAACCTGACGGAGATAATATCTCACTGAGATACCTACCACACTCCAGTTATTCTATATCCCTTCAAATTACCATTGAAGCCAACGAACACAGCAGGCTGTCAAGAGGTAGCAGGAAGTCATATTTTCTTCAGGGTCAGAAGGACTCATAAGGAGGACTCCTAGTCCAGTGCTTCATGATCTTTCCAATATGAATTCTCCAAAGGAACAGGTGTGTGGGTGGGCGGGGGGGGGGGGATCAAGTGTCCTCAGAGTTTTACTTCTAGACATGGCCCTCAATCTTCTTCCATCTCACCATGCTCATGCCTGTCCTTGGGACTAATCTAATGGAAATAGCTTATCAAATAATGCATGCTAAGGTGAGTGGTTGATAAGGTGACAATCAATGGTAAATACTATAATAAAAATGTACTTATCATGTTATTGTGGTTTGTTTGTTTTGCTGAGTTTTGTTGCATCCTGTTCTCTTTGAGATACCATCTTCCTGTGTATTCCTGGCCTCAGACTTGAGGTGATCCTCGTGATCCTGACTCTTTTTTTTTTGTTTGTTTGTTTGGTTGGTTTTTTGTTTTTTGTTTTTTTGTATTTTTTGTTTATCGAGACAGGGTTTCTCTGTGTAGCCCTGGCTGTCCTGGAACTCTGTAGACCAGGCTGGCCTCGAACTCAGAAATCTGCCTGCCTCTGCCTCCCAAGTGCTGGGATTAAAGGCGTGCGCCACCACTGCCCGGCCTACTCCTGACTCTTGAGTGCTGAAATTACAGGCATGTGCCACTACGCCTGAACTTAGATACACTTTCTGAAATAGGGTCTCACTGTGTCACCCAAGTTGGGCTCAGAATCTTAATTTCCCTGCCTCTTGGAGTTACTTACATTCTTTGAAAGTGTTTTTTTTTTTTTTTTTTTTTATCTCAAAATAGATGTTCTACTTTTAATAACTTGAATCTGGGACCCTTTGAGGTTGCACCTAGATGGATGCAGAAGGGGCCCAGAGAAAGGTCTGTCCAGACCACAGTAACCTCTCAGAATGCCAGGGAGAGCCCAGCTCCCCAAACCTCCAAGTTCGCAAAGCATAAAAAGCCATGGTGCCCCTGGCAAGTGTCCCTAGCCGGTCTTAGCCCTGGTACCCTGACTCCCTGCCACTTGCAAAGCCTTTGAGGGCTACAGGTGGGATGTTCCTGAGCTGATGTGCATCCTGGAGTGTCTGGTATGGAGCAGAACCTTTCTGAGGCAGAAGCTGTGTGATCCTGGAAGCTAGCCTTTAAGCTCTCAGTCACAGCCCTACCCAGTGTAGCTGGAAATTGAAACTTATTCCTAGGCAGATCTGTAGGCAGATCAGGACCCCTGATTCAGGCAAAATGTACACTGGGTCTGTGTCAGATGGGCCCCCAGGCCACTCCTCATAATCATTCAGCCATAGTCCCTGATGCTATGCTTAAGCACCTGCTATTTGCAAGGCTTGCATCTGGCTTAGGCTGAGCAAACCTCATAATTTCTATTTGAACCAAGACACTTATTGATTCTCTCTTTACCGATGGGAGCCCCTAGTCCATCTCCCCCTGCCAAGCTTCATCATCTCCGGGTTTTACAGGGTCCCTTAGTACAGGTGTTATCCTGAATTCCCTTACAGACACCAGGACCACAGGCACCCAGAAGTCACTGGCCTTTCTGAGAATACAGGTGAAGCAGCAACCGGCTGACCATTTACCCCAAACCCTCCTTATCTACTCTCTCCTGCTCACTGCCTAGCTGCCCTGCCAGGTCCTGTCCAGCCCAGAAAGCTGTGGTCTGGGAAGCTGTACTAAATGGAAACCATCTCAGACCCCCTGAGTTCTTGCTGCTACCCAGTCCTGGCTTCCTGCTCTCCCTGGATGGAGCCAGCACCAGCATCACTTCTGTGAGGCTGGGAGAACAAAAGCATCTTCCAGATAGCTTTTGGATGGAGCCCATACACATGGCTGGAGACAGGGTGGTCTGTAATCAGCCACCAGAGATTTAGGGCAGGACAATGATGAAGTCTGAGTTATCTAAGATCTGACCTACACTGGGCCTTCTGTACCCCAAGCCCTGAACCTCACATGTCCTTGACTCACTAGTAGGAAGGTGCCTAGGTGGAGAGGAGAGAAAATGTTTCTGAAAATTGAAGCCCAGGGTGTTGAAGGGATGGGTAAAGAAAGCTGAGAAGGGTGGAGCCTCCCTGATGACAGAAGGACAGGGATCACTGAGCCCCTCTCACCCTGAGGAGTGAGTCACAGTTGACCAAACCAATCAAAGGAATTCAAAGGGCTGCAGCTGGGGTAGGCAAGGCCTGAGGTGCTCTGACCAGTAAAACAAGAGCAGAGCCCTGGAGTGTAGCATCTGGGAGAGGTCAGAGGTTTCTTGCTTGTAAAACCAGCAAACAAATTATTTCTACTTTTTGTATAGCTAGATGAGGCTGTGACATTTTGGAGCAGTGGCAGTCACTTTGTGACCATAAGAAATCTCTCATTCCATGAATGTCAGCTAAAGAAAAGGGAAAGAGCCAGGAGCTTGACCAGAAGCTTGAGGGGTACTTAAGTCACAGAATCAAGTAACTCCTTTAGAATGTCTTATCTCTGAGACAATCCAGTTATTGTTTATGCCTCTGGATGTCAGTCGCTTGTTGTCTAGGGCATCTGGTCTTTCTCTCATTGGCTTGGGCTGATGTGGGTGCCCAAGTCAGAAATGGGATTAGACCAGACATACAAAGAGCTTAAGCAGGCAGGACAACCCCATCACAGTCTACCCCTCAAGATCCTAGAACCAGGAATGACTGACAAGCAAGCATCCTCTGGTTAGAGAGGCCGAAGAAGGCACTGTTCTTGTCTAGTGATCCAGAAGGCTCTGATTCCCACCCTCGAATCCTCAGGGGCTTACAGCTAAGGGACCAACTCGTTGTGATGTTCCCAGCCATGGAAAAGAGTCCTGCCCTGCATATACTGGAGGCAGCAACACCATTTAGAGCTCCCCATTTTCCCTCTAGAGAGGCTTCCAGAAATCTAGGTATAAACTAGTAGTCTCAGAAATCCTGAGAATGTGTGACTTCAGTTGTTGACAAGAGTGGGTAGCATAAGACTCACTCAAAAAATAAAATAAAATAAAATAAAATAAAATAAAATAAAATAAAATAAAACAATGTAGATTCTGATTCAATCCACTTTTGAGATGAATTGAGCCCTGATCTTGACTCTAATTGGCAAGTAACTTTGAGGCTTTTGTGGATTCCTCAGGGTCTTGGGATCAAAGAAAATCAAGGGATCCTGCCTCTAGGTCACTATGACAAGCATAGAAGAGTCTAGATGTTAACGTGGTTTGTACTTGCTGCTCAGGGGATGAGCCAACTCTGTCCTTACCTCATTGGCTGATCCCAGGATGCTAGGGCACCCTCCTCCCATCCTGAGGATGGCTCCCAGATGAGAAGAATGATGTCACCATGGTCCTAGCATCTGCTCAGGCTGCTTGGCTCACATCCACAGGCCTTTCCTCATTTAACAACAGCCTAACTACTTGTCATCTGTCAGGAGATTGCAGTTACCTTCACTTCTCTGAGCCTTGGTCTCCTCATCTGGACCAGGATCTGCCCATCTCTTGCTTGCTCACAGGCCAGTAAAAAAGACTACAGCATTCCTGGGCAGACATAACGTACAGGCAGAGGGAAAGCAGTCTTATGTCATAGGATGGAAGAGTGCCCCTCAACTCCTTCTCATCGCCCCTCCTGAGAGCACCCCCAGCTCAGTGTTCACCAGACCACACCACATCGTTGCCCTGAGCATGGCCTCCAGCTGACGCTGTTTCCAAGACCACTATTGGTGACAAAGCTGAGCCACCCATGCATAGCCACACAGCTATAGCCAGCAAGGAGACCAGCACCCAGAACTTCTTGGTCCCATCCTTGGCTCTTTCTGCAGCAGGCTTCCATCTCCACCTGCTCCTCAAATTTACCAGGCTAGCCCAGCTCTCATATCACCAACACCTTGTTAATATGGATAGGCAGGTGTCTGTGTTGAACCCTAGGGTCCCTTCCTTTCCCTGCTCTGACCTTCCCCATCTCTGCTTCTGCAGGAGGCCCCAGGGGGACTTTTGCCCAGGCTGTCTGACTCAGCTCCCCACTATGCCCTGCAGTTTGCCTTCCCCAGGCACTGCCACTAAATCACTTTTATAGGACATGGGATCTTTTTACCAGTCACTCTTTTGAGGATACAAAGTGTCTTTCAAGCCAGAGAGAAGACAGGAGGACTCGTGGGGTTGTTCATTACAAGATTAATGGGGCTGCCGATCCCATTAAACTATTATTGGCCTTTCCCCACATTAGCCGCCAGACAGGAGACCTCAGGCTCCAGCTGTGGTTCCTCTGAGCCAGAGGTCCTATTTGTGGGCTTAGCCACAGCCCCAGAGGTTCACTGAGCCCTTCTGCACCAACAAGGAGCAAGGAGCTTACCTCCTTCCCCCAAAGCCAACAATGTTACAATTCACATTACCTGTGAGCTTCCTGTGGCCAAAGACCACTGTTGCAGAGAGAGCTCACTTACCTGAAAACGAAGGAGGGAATGGAGGAAGGATTGTGGGACAGGGTGATTGAGAGGCAGTGAACTGGATGTAAAGTGAATGGGATGTAAGGTGAACAAGTTAAAAAAATAAAATTTAATTTAAAAAATATTAAGAACAAAAGAAAAGAAAAAGTGATCACAGGCTTGGGGGATGGCTCAGCAGGTAAGAGTGCTTTCATGAAGACCTGAGTTCACATCCTAGAGCCCATCTAAACAGCTGGGCATGGCTACACACACATCTGTATCCCAGCGCTGGGAGTTGGGGGTAGGAGTAGAGACAGTGGTGTTGCTGGTCGTCAGACTAGCTCCAGATGCAGTAAAAGACTGTCTCAAGAGACCGAGGTTGAAAGTGATAGAACAGACCAGCCAACATGCTCCCTTGGCTGCTGCACAAATGCATACCTTCACTTGACTACATAGGCATGCACATCCACATGCACTGCACACATATGTACACACAAAGATGATTTCAAGCACTGCAGGAATATGTAGTGTAACACACAGGGAGAGGCTGTGGTGGTCAGTAAATGGCTTTTAGCCTCTCTTATTCATTTGGGTCTCAAGCACCATATGCAGGTAATGCAGCAGACATGCACAAGAGGGTCCAGGCAGAGGCAGCAAGAGTACATGGGTCTCTGCAGTCAGATGCTCCGGGTGAGATGGGTGAATGATACCAGGGACCCACAGGCTGGGGTGGTTCACTGCTGGCCATGAGGGACCTCTTCCTTTCAGTATCAGAACCAATAGAAGAATCCCACTGGGAGTGAGAGCTCAAGGTGAGGCCCTATGCATATCTAACCCAAAACTGTCCAGGGTGGGCCAAGCAGGAAGGGAGTCTGTCCACAGGGAGACCTGCTGCAGAGACCGGTGGCCTATCCCTGGAGGATGCTGAGTCCCTGTGTAGGGTGGCTGTGGGCGACAGCAGAGGCGGAAAGAGAAGAGAGGTGTCTGGGAGGCAGATGAGACAGGGCTGGGTGACTGATGGGCCGTGGGAGGTGAGTGACGCTTGGGGACTATGAATAACAGCAGCTTCTGGAAGACTGTGGGGGGCAGCCCCCCTACACAGACAACCCGGATGCCTGGCTCAGAGCAGTGCCATCAGCAAGCTGTCTTCTCCCTATGGTGCACCGTGATCCCCAAACCTTTGCCCACATTGTGTCTTGAACAAAGATGCCCTATGGGTCTGCCTTGGCTTAAATAAACCCTACTAAGCATTTCTGAAAAGCTTCTCCACTCTGCTTTAGCACCTGATCCGCAAATATGCCTGTCATGCACCCCCAATATGCCCCTGTCCCTTTTAATACTTGTCCCCCAAAATAGTTTACCAACTGTCCCAAGGGTAAGAGTCCCTTACAATACCTGACAGTCAGACTAAAACAAAACTTAAGACTATATCACTTTTTCAAACAGGGAATCTGGGAGAAGATTGGACATGAGTTTGGGCTCCCCTAGGGTGAAGGAGCCTGGAACCCATCCCAGAAATTCATGAGCAGCTAGTTCTAAGGGTCTGAGGATCAACCTGTGGCTGCAACTCAACTACTGATGGAGGGCTTCTCTAGCATCCACAAAGCCCCAGGTCCAACCCTCAGCAGCACTTCAGTTGTGGTGTTGGAACACTCATGTAGTAACTGCAAAGGTGGTAGCAGAAAGATCACACGTTCAAGGTCATTCTCTGGAGCATAGTTAGTTGAAACCAATAGGGGCTGTACAAGACCCTATCTAAAACAAACAAACAAACAAACAGAAATAACTTCAGTCCTTTAAGGACCTGAAATCCAGAGAGGTGGCCTGCCAGGTCATCAGGGCAGCTCTGCCACTGCTTGTCTCACCCATCACAGCCATTCCTGTCACCATTGAGGTCTCCAGAGCACTGGCCCATCAGCCACTCTCAGAGAGGGAACAGCTCTGGAGTTTACAGTGCCCACCTCTCCCCTGGGAAAGCTTTTCCAGGGGCCATTGGAGATTCAATTTCCATACACAAATGAGGTTTGAGGTTAACTGCACCTTCATTTCCGTGTGGAAAGTCCTGGAGTGAAGCCTTCCTCTGCCGACAAACCCATCCACTTCCATTCCCAGCAACCCACCCTCCACCACTCTAAGGGGGGAAAGAAATGACATTTTCCCTTTACATTGGAAATACTTAAAAGTCCCAAGAATAGATTTATAGGAATATTTTAACCTTTTCTTTGATCCTTGAAATGTCATTGTTCTGTGGGCTGAATCGCCAACGGTGACCTTTTCCAGTAACCATGGGCTGGGGAGCTCCTGCTGGCTCTTTGAAAGGAGCTTCATAGCTCCTCTTGCATCCCACCCCCACCCCAGCCTGTGGAAAGACCAGAGAGGTAGCAAGAAGGAGGGCTGCCTCCCCAGCCTTGTGCCACTGCACAGGTGACCTCACCAGCTCCACAGAGCCCAGACAGTTCCTCCAGCTCAGCATGGGACCTGCCTTCCCCACTCTGTGGCCTTGACCGACACATGTGGAGATGTGTGGTACTCTTCACAGACTGCATGGAGGGAGGGAGTAAGATCAGTCAGTGTGTGTTGTATTTAGTAGTTTCTGCTGAAAACAAAAGACCCTGTGAGCTTTTGTTCAGTGGCTATCAATGCCAAGCACTTATTTTCTAAGTGTATGCATGTATGTATGGTATATGTATGACATGCACATGAACATATGGAGGTCACAGTAGGATGATGGGTGTCTTCCTCTATACTGCTCTATTTTTTTTGCCTTGGCACAGGGTCTGTCACTCAACTGCAACTCATTGAACTTACCTTTCCCACTAATCTGGCCGACAATCTGGCTCTTTTCTGACTGAGCATGTCTCTGGCTTCTTAACACTTATTTTTGAACCCAGAGGTCCTCCAAGCATCCTGTGATCCCAGCCAGCTTCTTCCAGGCATCTCTGCTTCAGGATAGAGACGGTTCTCACGTGGGGATCCACAAAGAAGCTGATCACCTCATGATGAGGTCACTGGATTAATCCACACAGCCTCTTCAGCTTTGAGCTCCACACTTGGCCAATGTTACCCCCATCTACTTTCTCTTGGCCAAGCCAAATCACTCGATGGATCCTGTGATGGGGCAGGGATGAAGGCATGGGCTCAGGGGAGAGGGAAGTGTTATCTGCTGGGCAGAAATCCAGTCTCTCAGAGCTTGTAAAGCCTTGGCACCATGCCTGTCTGTGATAGAACTCCGAATATGAATTCCTTTTCATACAAGATTGCAACATTATTATATTTTACGGTTCAGATTAATTCGTTATAATTCACTGTAATAGCATCAGCCTTTTGGCTGAACGCACACGCCTTACTGTCCAGCTCCTGTGGGCTCCGAGGTATCACACATGAATCAGCTCTCCCCTGATTCAGAGGCTTAATGCCTTTAAGCTTTTAAACTTTAATTATCCTGATGGAATTGTTTGTGGGGTGTTTCATACCTTCCTACCTTTTTAACTAGAGCCCGCTGAGTGCTACTGAGCCCTTAATATTGATAGGCTGGGGCCTCCATGATGGGACCTGCCCAGGTTCTCTGCTGGCACATGGAGATGCTAAGCCTGCTCTGTGCATCACTGAATGGCCTGTCAGGGCACTCTTTACATTCTGTCTACAACAAGAGGCCCGAGGACATCTGTCCTCTATGGATCTGCTTATCAGGATCAGAAATGAAGGACCATAGACTGGTAAACCTGTGTCCCATGCCAGGCCATTTCAGCCTCACTAAAATCTGTTCTGATGGTTGTAGGAATGGCTTTGTTCTAACTGACTATTCTAGTGGTTCTAATCAGAGTGTAGCTTCAGGAGCTCAGTGCTTGAAGCACTTAAGAAGCAGTTAACCTACTCGTCCTTCCCTGAGAGAGAGCCAGTGGAGGTTTCATAGCAGCTGAGAAACTTCTCTTATCCAACCCCTCACCCTGCTTCTTCTCTTTAGCCTTTGTCTTCCCCTTCATGCCCTTTCTCCAGAGTCCTTCTCATTTCTGCCCATTTTGCTCCATCCTGCCTCCTCCTGTTCCCTCCCTTTTCTTTCCTTACTGTGGATAGAAGAGGCGTACCAACATTTAAACACATTCTAAAATAACTGGCTCATTCCTTCTGGTGCTGCTAGGCACCTCCTTCATCTTAAATTGCTTTGGGAACATGGGGGTGGTGGTGGGGCTCAGTTGGTAGAGTGCTTGCCTTGCCTGCAGAGAGTCCTGAGTTCGATCTTCAGTACCACAGAAACTGAGTGTGGCAGTGCACCCCTGTAATCCTAGCACTCCAGAGGTAATAACAGGAGGATCAGAAGTTCAAGGTCACTCAGCCTTATAGGAAATTTGGGGCCAGCCTGAGCTACATGAAATCCTATCTTAAAAGTGGAAACAAATTTTAAAAAATAAAATCACACCTTGCTTCTGCAAACACCTGGGTTCTTGTCAGTCAACCTGTGGCTGTCTACCCTCCAGCCCTTGGAGGTTAAGTAAGCTCAGATTACTTTTAAAAAGTGCAAAGGATCAGTTAGCTGATCTGTGGAGGTGCTACGGCTTGCGTGGAACTGTCCAGGGTGCTGAAATGTGTCTCCACCTCTGTTCTGCCAGTCATCGGGAGTGGTTGCTTTTCCTGTCTTCTGAGCTGCCTAAGTGGAGGCAATCCCATGGCTTTCTGTTATTAGTTCTGTGACCTCATTGTTATGCAGTAACAGATGTCTGTCTGCTCAACTGTCCAAGATTTTTTTGGAAGGTGTTTAGGCCAAGAGCAGTTATCTAAGGAAATAGCCTCCAGGCTGTGACAAGCTAGTTCCTGGATTGGTTACACAAAGAAGAACCAGAGTGAAGAATACCATGGTCTTACCTATACCCTCCACTTCTTAGATGCAGGATATTAGGATGGGCAATGTCTCCCCTATTCTGGGTTCTAAAACACACTTGTTAATGTGAACTGCAAGATGGCAGTCAACTCTCACAGTCTGGGGATCTATAATTGTGAGGCCAGGGGATGATAAAGTGGAGATGAAGCCACAAAGAGTCAGGAGCCCTATTGCATATCCTGCCACCAAAAGTTGTGTCATCTGGTGCCATGTCTTGACCTCTATTCCCAGACCTTCTAGAGGCTGGAAAGTCCAAAGTCAGGCAGGCTTGTCTGGTGACATCTGTCCTCTGCTTACAAGATGGTGTCTGAGGCTCCATCATTGAAATGTGGTTATGACCTTGTTCTATCATGAGAAATTCAGAAGAGAAAGAGAGCCCAGTGCCTCACAAAGCCTCTTCCAGGAGGAAGATTCCTTACTGTGTAGCCCAGGTTGGCCTCAAACTTGCCAAACTTTCTATTCCAGTTGAGAAAACTGTCATGCTTGTCATTAAGTACCAATACCTGGAGGTGAGACATTTAAACCATAATATATATGGTACAGGAGAAAAGGGATTGCTTGCTCTCCTGCCGACTTCCTGATGCTGCCCAGGGCTTCTGAGACAGGCTCTGTCCCCTTGGAATGAATGATTCAGGTATAACAGACTAGAAAAGGAAGGAAGGGAAATGCCTTTCCCATGATTTTCTGACACCAGAAGATTTAAATGCAAAATGTCCCCACAAACACCTGTGTTTGAACATGCTGGCTAGTGGTTCTGTTTGGGGGAACTTGTGGAACTTTTGGAGGTGAGACCCTAGCTGAAGGTAGTGGGTGACCAGGAAGCAGGCTTTGTAGGTTATGGCCCTGGCATCATTTCCAACCTGGGTTCTGTTTTGATTCTCTCTTATGTAATCAGTGCACTCCGTATTCATTTATTCATTCATTTATTTTGAGATAGGCTCTCTCAAAGCCCACGTTGGCCTAGAATTTATTATATAACTGAGGAAGATCTTACGCTTCTGTTCTTCCTACCCCCACCTCCAGAGTGCAGGATAGACAGAGTGCAGGAGAGACAGATGTGTGCATGAGACAGAGTGCAGGACAGACTGGCCTTTACACCCAGTTTATGTGGTGGTGAGGATCAAGTCCAGAGCATTGTGCATGCTACCCAAGCACATCGCCCACTGAGCCACACCCCTAGGCCGCCATTGATCACTCTGTAGGCAAATTACCAGTATACCCTCATAATGGCTGACCTCCCCGAAGCAGTGACTCTATGACAGGTGCCCCACAGAGTACGCCAGGCACAATCACGCGCTTATCCTCCCTCAAGCCCAAGAAAGGAAGGACTGATATTAGTCTATGCTAATGGCTAAAATCTCTGAAGCTGGTATGCAACTAACTGCCCCAAGATCAAGGGCTAAAACTCCATTGCCATATTCTTTCCATGTCCATGGTCCCTCCTCATGCTGGCAGCTATTAGACTGTCCTACTTTTCCTCTTCAGTATACTTATATATGTATGTATTTCATGCCTCTGTGTGTGTGTGTGTGTGTGTGTGTGTGTGTGTGTGTGTGTGTGTGTGTGCGTGCGCGCGCCACAGCACTTGTCTGGAGGTCAGAGGGCAACTTGTAAAAGTTGATTCTTTCCTTCTACTATTTGGGTCCCAGAGACCAAATTCAGACCATCAGGCTTGGTGGCAAGTGCTTTACCAGCTGAGCCATCCATCCTTTCCTGGCCCCATTCCTTTAACAAGGACTAGATGGCAGCAAGAGGCAACTCTTCTTTCCTCTTGGCATTGCCTTCAGGTCACTCCAGGCAGCCCTAGGGCACCAGGACAGCACCAAGAGTACTTGGGGCAGGACAGCAGCTGTGGCCAGGCTGACCACAGAGTCCTGGAGCTCTGCCTGGGCGTCAGCAGCCACGCTGAGTGCATCCGCCCCTCCAGTGAAGCAGCCTACCGGGGGCTTCCAGGACTCAGGCTAGAGAGCTCTGGGCAGATTTATCCTCCCAGAGGTCAGACAACAGCTGTATTTCACCATGGGGCTGGCACAGGCCCTCAGAGCCCAGAATTATGTTTCTATCAAATATCCATTTGTCTGGTTTATGGGCTCCTGATGACCTGAACCCACTGGATCTTGCCAGACACAAGCTCCAATGTAACTGTGTGTTCTTTCACTCCCTGTTGATAGCCCACTGCATGTAAGGAAAAGATTGGATCCCCTGTGTTCTCATTTAGATGGATTCCCTCACTAGGTCACTCCAGTATGCCAAGATTGGAAGCAACAAGAACAAAAGAAACTTTCAATGACCTCCCCAAAGCTGAGCAGACACCACAAATGTCACTGGGTGTCCACCCAGGGGTGCTGATTGTCATGCTGCAGCCTTCCCTGAAGGACTGTCCTTGACTGACTACAGATGCTGCATCCAGAGGTTGTAAGAGGTCACCCCAGACTCAAGGCCCTGTGACTAACAAGGATGTTCTCACAATTCCTGCCTCAAAGCTACATGGAGCAGGCCAAGGCCCAGCTGCTGCTGCTAAGCCCACACCATTCTCTGCCTGCTGTTTCCGTGCCCTGCACCCCTTCCCTGATCACTCTCTCTCAATCCCAGCATGCACAGAAACAACCATCTCAATTCAGCTTTTTGGGGACCCAACCCAGATGGTGCCTAGAATCCCTGGTTTTTTTTTTGTTTGTTTGTTTGTTTTGTTTGTTTGTTTGTTTGTTTTTTTCATTCCTGAAATGCTTCTGGCAGGTAGCAGGAATGTGAAGGGACAGTTACCTCTTAGACCCTGGGGAGACTTCCTCAGGAATGTCAGGGGAGGCCAGACAGGAGCTTCTACCTTTGCCGTTGCCATCATTACTGGGTGTTCCCCAACAAGACTGCAATGCCTGTGGGTTGGAAAAGGGAATAGGGATAAACCACTCTAGAGACAGCTTCAGGGAACAGCATCTACTTCATTGTAACAGGAGCAACTACTTACATAGTGAAAGCCTATTGTCTGTGATTGGTCAGCACATTTCCTTTGATGGACGGTGAGTGCCAGGGTCTCTATGCAAATGAACATTAAAGGAGCCATGGAATGCGGAGGCCAGTTACCAGCTACTCATGCTGCTTCAGAATCCAGTGCTCTGACTTCTGGGAATACTCAGGGTATGGTGTGCCACGGGTCTTACTCAGAAGTGCAGTGTGCCAAGAGGGGTGACCACAGGTTGTGCCTGCATTTTTTCCTTACATACTTTTTGTCCATGTGAGCAGGAAATGACTTGTCCACAACTAGAGACAGTCAGGGAGCTCAGTAATGAGGCACAGGTCTGATTCCTAATCCCAGATTTTGTCAGGGACATTCAGTCTGTCCCCACAGACAAGATGTAGGAGTGCCTTGCCTTTGGCAACCTCCCAGGACCTTCTGCCAGAGCTCACAGACACTCCTCCCAGTGTACATCTCAGACTCCTGTTGTTTCAGGCCACTCTAGTCCCTTTGGAGTTTCTTCTCCCTCCAACCCGTGCCTCTCTCTCTCTCCCCCCTGTGACTATAGGCATTCCTGAATCTAAAGCCACAAATCACTACTGAAGTCGGCACAGTGGCACATTCCTTAGCAAAGACCTTTCAAGGGCACAGGTGGGAAAAAGTCCCCTCCAAGCTTGGCTTCACCCTATTGGATGCTGCACTCTGATTACTGTCACCTCACTTTCTTAACCTCCAAAGACATTCATGGATCAGTACACTTTGACCTACCATGGGAGGGTGAAGGGACTTCCCATCTGCCCTTCTGCCCCCAGGGCACCTGGGAGTTGGGGCTTCTGTGCTTGAGGTCAGCAAGGGCACCTGGAAAATCAGCACAGAGAATGCTGATCTTCAAGTGTTTTGTGTTTGTGTGTGTGTGTGTGTGTGTGTGTGTGTGTGTGTGTGTGTGTGTATGTGTGACAGAGTATATGTGTATGTGTGATAGAGTGTATGTGTGTATGTGAGAGAGAGAGTGTGTGTGTGTGTGTGTGATAGTCTGTGTGTAAGAAAGAGTGTGTGTATGTGTGTGAGAGAGGAGTGTATGTATGTGACAGAATTATGTGTGTGTGAGAGAGATAGAGTATATATGTGAGAAAGAGTCTATGTGTATAAGAGTGTATATAACAGTGTGTGTGTGACAGAATGTATGTGTATGTGTGTGAGAGAAGGTGTGTATGACAGAATTGTGTGTGAGTGTGTGTGTGTATGTGTGTGTGTGTGTGTGTGTGTGAGAGAGAGAGAGAGAGAGAGAGAGAGAGAGAGAGAGAGAGAGAGAGAGAGAGAGAGATACCCATGTGTACCCACATGGGTTTAGGTATGTGTTTAGGCAGAGGTTGACAGGAGGTGTCTTCCTCACTTGCTCCCTTATTTTTTGACAGAGTCTCTCACTGAACCTGGTCCTCACCAGTTCAGCAAGATTGGCTATCCACTCCCCAGCACTTGGGTTCCAAAATCATACCACCATACATATCTTTTGCATGAGTTCTGGGGATTCAACCTCAGATCCTGCTTGTGTGGCAGGCATGTTAACTGCTGAGCCAGTTCCCCAGTCCCACAGTGGCTTCTGACTCTCCTCAGGTACCACAGGGCACCATCTGAGCTCTGAGTCAGCACACCAACCACCTGTCTGTTTACCTAGTGTGTTTCTTTACAATGACTTTTAAAAACAAAAATAAAACGTAGGTGTACTGGCTTTCTGTGGAGATTGGTTTGGCTTCCGAGGGTTTGAAGGCAATCAGCAAACCATTGTTCTACATCTCTAGCTTTGGGGAGGGGTGGGGGGTGTTGTTTGTTTGTTCTGTTTTGTTTTTAGTTTGTTTGATTGTTTTTGGTGTTTGACACAGGGTCTCATTGTGTTCCCTGCTGTGGCCTTCAAGAACTCCTTCCACCTCAGCCTCCTCAGTAGCCAGGACTAATGATGTAAACTCTGATACCTGTGGGGATGAGGGTGGGGGCTAGGGGTGGGAGGAGGATAGACCCCAGAGCCTCTTGCATTCAGGCAAGCCGTCTACCACTCAGCTATGCCTTCAGCTCTGCATCTATTGATTTAGAAAGGAGAGTTTCTGTTCCCCACGTTAGAAGACCAGAATGATGGCCCACAGAAACCACCAAGGAGAGCTGTGCAGATGCTCTCCTCTCACTATTAAAGCCAGAGCCAGGGTAGAGTGGAGTGACATTAAAGACATCAGGACCTCCTGCGGAGCCTTTCTCCTGCCTGGTCCAGAGCTGGAACCTTTTTCTAAAGGAAGAACCTTCTGCAAGATTCTGACACCTCGTGACACATGCTTTGGAAAACACTGACCCCAGCACCAAAGCAGCCACAGGTCTGCATCTAACTCATTTCAGCTTCAGCTCACTGACTTTGTTGCTTCTCCTCCATGAAGGGCAGCTATAGGCCACATTATGCCCCAGTCCTGCAGGTGCTCAGAAATCCATGTAGAAACAGGCAACAGCAAGAAAAGAGAGGGGAGAGGCTTTGGGGCATCTGTGGGTGTCTGACTTGTGTTTTCCTTTTTTTAGCAAGTGAAATTGGCTTTCTTCTGCTTGAATGACAAGATCAGACCCTCAGCTCCTATTGTGGAAAAGACCAGGCTTTATTGTAAAAACAATCATGCTAGGTTTAAAGCAGGGATTAAAATCAAGGCATATTCAGTCTGCTCCTTAATAAGCAAACGGTCTCTGCCCATGGGAAAAGAATCTTTTCCTGCCTGCTGGACTTCCCTGGCAGAGTGCGAGGTGCTCAGACAGGTCATGAGGCCTCAGAGCCTCAGGGCCTGCAGTTCTCTGAGGCCAGCAACATGGAATACAGTGTGGTGACAAACAGAGAAAGAGGATACGCATCTGACAGAAGATCCTTATTGGTGTGTGTGTGTGTGTGTGTGTGTGTGTTTGTGTGTATGTATGTGTGTGTGTTTGTGTGTGTGTGTATGTGTGACATGTGTCTTCTTAGGCATGTGTGGCACAATGGGATCTCTCTCTGGTCCTACAACTTCTTAACTCCTTGACTCCTTGGCCTGGCTTCATTTGCTGGCCAGCAAACCTGATGGATCCCCCCGGCTCCCCTCCCTGCCCTGGGAATACAGACACGTTCTGTGGAGCTCTGCTTTACTGGGGTTGTTACTGGAATGGAGAGTTTCATTTACATACCAGTCTATCAATGATTGTGAAGTGAATATTGTAACTTACTCTTTGACACTTTCCTATGCATACACCCCTGCGCTGACTGGGAATGAAAATGATTTCTAAAGGAAGCACCTTCTTCCATTGAATTCTAGCACCTTCCATCGCCTTACATCCTGTGCTTTGGCAAATGCTGACCCTGAGGACTGGTTCAATACTCACTTCCACCTTCTATCCATCTTAATGATATCCATCCCCCCAGTCCTCCCTCCCTCCTTCCCTGAGCCCCGCCCCCACCACATGCCCTGCCCACCTTCATGTGCTCTTTCTTTTCCTGCCAGCTACACTGGAAAGTTGCACCGCAAGTAAACACATGGGGTTAAGAGGGAGAGCCCCACCTAAGTGAAAGATGAAGGAGCAAGCCACCATCACCACAGACCTCCTCAAAGAGGCTAAAATTGATGGTGGCCATTAGGCAGGGGCAGGAGAAGGCCTCAGTGTCCCGTTGAGTACTGAACAATTAGAAAAGGGAAAATCCTAAGTTTATAGTGAGTCTCTGAACAGAGCCAAGAGAGGAAAAGTAACATGGTCCTCAGATGCCCCTCTATCCTCATGTCCCTCTGAGATTAGCCACATCCTACATTTTGTCTGTCCCAGCATGGCATAACTTTAGTGGGGTCATGAGAACACTCACCAAACCAAAGCAGAATAGTCTGTGAAAAGCCTGTCCAGGGACATTCAAGAGTGTCAGGGACTGAGGGCTCAGAGGATGTCTCAGTGGCTAAAGTGATTGCCATGCAAGTGTGAGGACCTGAGTTCAGATCCCCAGCATCCACATAAAGCAGAATGTGGGCACACAAGTCTGCCATCCCAGTGCTTCTGGGATGAGGTGGGAGGCAAAGACAGGAGATTCCCTGAAGCTGAAGGTCTTCTAGCTTGGCATAGTCAGGGGTGCAACCAGCATCCCAGAGCCCAGTCCAGGAGACCTGATCAAGCAAGGCAGAATGTGGGGACTGACACCTGAAGTTGTTTTCTGATCCCTGTCCCCCACACATATGTCATAGCATACAGAAGAGCACATGCACACACAAATGTAGTCATGTTTTTCTTTAAGTATCAGATATGATCACAAAGACAAGAAGGACTGAGGCTCTGTACAGAATGGAAGGGACCAGAGAGGACCCATGCCTGATACAGTGTAGTGTCCTGGGATGGGTCCCAAAACAGAAGAAGAACATGAGCTAGAAAACTAAGCATGCCTCACTGAGTTTTGATGTTTGGTCAATCCCCTCCTAACATGTTCAACTCCTAATGTTGGCATGTGGTTTGCTGTTGTTGGTGGGTTTGTTTGTTTGTTTTTTAGGTTTTTTTTTTTTCTGGTTACTGAGAGTCATACTCTAGGGGAAACTAGTGGGTGCAGGGGCTCATGTGAGAAACTTGTTGGATTCATTTCACCACGTTCATTAAATATAAAATTAATTTGAGGAAAGTACAATGCTGGGATAAGCTAAATAATGACTCCTAAAGATATCAGTCCCTAGTTCTTGGAACTTAAGGATGTTGCCCCCTTCTGTGGCACATAGGAAGAGCTTCCATCCCTGATTAATGGGAGTCTTGAGATGTGGACATTATCGTCCATCATCTAGGTGGTGGTAAATACCATGACATGGACCTAAAAAGTAAAGCCCAGGGAGAAATGCCCCAGAGGAGCAGAAGGCAATGTGACCACCAAGGCATAGACCAAAGCACACAGCTATCGGCCAAGGACCATCTACAGCCTCCAGCCCAGAGCAGGAGAGCAACATCCTCCCGAGTCCCCGTGTAAGCCCCTCCAGGCCTGAGTGGCCAGGCCCTGCTCCTAAGGATCTCCAACCACCAGGCTCTACCCACTCCACCCTTCAGAGTAAAGAACTCAAACCCAGCTCAGAACTCAAAACCAGTTTCCACCCTGGAAAAGCCCCATACACACACACACCCAAGAAAACCATATACAATCCCTCTCTTCTGCTCAGTTCTCTGCTTTTTCTCTCCTGAGCAGAGGCGGCTACCCTCCTGGGTTTTATTCCTCCTAATAAATCTCTTGTGTGAGAGATTTACTAGGTGTGACATTGTGGTATTTCCTGACTCCTGACTGCCAGGATACCTTTCCCTTCAGAGCTGTAACACTTGGTACTGGGGAAGCCTTTTTCCTCAGAGATGTAACACTTACATTCAAGACCCTTGGTTTTCTGCCCATCCATAGACATATTGGGGTCTCTGGCCTCTGAAACTAAAAATTAGACATCTTTGTATTTCTTTCAATTTGTTTTTTTTTTTAAAGATTTGTTTTGTTTTTAAGTGTGTGTGTGTGTGTGTGTGTGTGTGTGTGTGTGTGTGTGTGTGTGTGTGTGTCTGTCTGTCTGTCTGTCTGTGCGCGAGTGCACGCACACTCACATGTTCCACAGAGGCCAGAAGATGGCATCTGGTCTTCTGGAGCTGGACTTGTAAGAGGTTGAATGTGAGTGCTAGGAGCCTCCACAAGAGCTCAGGTCCTCCACAAAAGCACAATCACTCCTAACCACTGAGCCATCCCTCCAGCCCCAAATCTTCTAACCCCAAAATTTGGCTTTAGACACAATCGTGTGGAGCTTGTTAGCATGGCAACAGACAACTAATATAAGTCGTTATAGGAAATTAAGGGGGCTGGTGGAAGCCTGGCCAGGATAGTCTCCAATTCCAGCTGGGTCATTCTAGATAATTCAGTTCTGCATTAGTCCCAGAAAGAATCCTTCAAGGTACCTGCCCAGAGGCCTGCCTGTGGGGACTGAGTCCCTTTTTCTCAGCAGCCTGCCTCAATAACTAACCACTCACATGGTCTTCTTCTAATACCCCATTGATTCTGTCCAGCCTGAGGTCAAAGGACAGAGCATGCAGCTTCCACCCACTCTCCCAAAGTAGTAAGAGCTCAGCTGCTCGCCAGCTGAGGCCACCGAGAGGCCAGTCCCAAAATAACCACAATCAAAACCACAGCTGTTTGAGGGCCTGATCCATGGCAGCCTCACTGCCGAGGAATTTTATGTCCACGTTCTGATTTAATCCTCATGGTCACCTCCCATGTGGCCCAGAAAGGTTATGAGGTTTTCTCAGGATCACCCAATAGCCAAGGCATTTCCAGCTCAGGCACTGGTGATTCAGAAAGCTCGGGTTGGCAACAACAATGGCCTCCTAAAGTGACTCCAACCTCAACATACCCTCTCCTTGGCACCCTCATCTCTTTGGGTCCCCTTGCTGCAGAGCCTCCAGACTCCTGCTGCCTTGTAGAACAAGGGCAGGTTCGACCCAACCCAGGCAGGTTAGAGAACAGCCCACCTCTCCCGGGTACTTTCTCAGCTCCATCCTTCATCTCTGGGTATTTGGAGATGGATGGAAGCCCCTGGTAATGCTGCAGCAGCATGTGGGGAAGGGGACAGGGCAGACTCCAGATGCAGGGATAAAGGGAGTTGGGAAGAAACTAGAGATGGAGACAGATAACATCGCTGCTAAGCACTGGGAAGAAACTTTTTCAAGTTCAAAGTGGTCCTGGCTGGCTCACAGCCCTGCTGCCTGTCCACACGCGTCCTGTGCTCTCTTCAACTCTTCCCAGATGCAGCTCAGCCCAGTGTGATTTCACTGCCCATCTCTGGGGGCCAAAGCACATCGTCCTTCTCTTCACGGTATCTGCCAGAGGACATGTGTCCATACATACAGCTGCCTCCCACTGCCCTAACTTAACGAGGGAGGCAGCATGTCAACCAACTCCCAGAACCCAGCCCAGGCTGGGCACAAGGGAAGGAAGTACTTGGCAAATATTTTGCTGAATAAGCAAAAGGACCAGTGGTTGGAAGAAAGACTTATTGGCCCCTTTTGGGGGTAGAGGGAGCCATCTGCAGGGAGGCTTTCTATCTACCCACCCCAACCCCTTCAGAACCCCTTAATAAGAAGCCTGGCTCAGGTTGCTGCCCTCCTGCCTGCCTTCCTCTTTGCGTCTCTGTGATGGAGTCTGAGAGTCACATTGGATTCAGACCTGCACTGGCTGTTGCTGTAGTGTGAAGCATGTCCATCAAAGGGCCCAGAATTAAGGGAGGCTCTAATAAAACCTCTAATAAGACCTGAGTGGCTAGCTTTGCATCCTATTAATGGAGAGAGAGAGTGTGTCTGCTGGGCTCAGCTGGAAAATTGCAAGCACAATGGGAAAGTCACTCGTGAGTATTAGCAACATTGGAGACAATGGCAGGATAAAGTTTGATGGGTTTGGAATGGATAGGGGTGGGGATGGGGCCAGAACACACACTTCCCTTTTCTCTTGCCCTTACCTGTCACTCTAGAGCTGCCTGGGAGTGGTATGCGAGCCTGTCACAGCTGGATGGAGACCGGTAAGTATGAAGACTTAGAAGAGCCACAGGGCTCTGCTCTTGGCCTAGACCCACCCCATACCCAGTGGTAGTAGCCTGGGAAGACTACGCCACTTGTTCGTCAAGGAACTGGCCCCTTTTCACTTCCTGATTGTCTCAGGTGAGACAAGTGTATCCTGAGGCTAAGACCTGCCTATGGTTATGTCCACCTAGAAGGCCCATGGGCGCTGGAGCTTCCAAGAAGGCTACCATAAACAGCCTTCAAATGTCCAAGACCAGAGGACCCTCAGTGACCACTCCTAGCTGTGACCAATAGCTAAAACCACATTCTGGGGAGCCCTGAAGGTCCCAAGAGGTTTCCCCGTGGCCTCTGTGTAAGATTCTGAGCAGCCAGGTACAGGTTCCATGTGGGAATGTAGGTTTCCAGAGCCCTTGCTCAAAAAATGAGATAGAACAGTCAAGGGAAGCTCAACACCATCCCTCTGCCTCATGCCACGAGAAAAGGACAGGGAGTGGCCCATCCTTATTATCCAGGTCCAGTGGAAAGGACCACTGCTGACTTAGACAGTGTGGTTTGTAACCTAATAATAATGAAGAAAAGGTAGAGACCCCCATAAGGAAGACAGGTGCTGACCCCTAGCTCACAGTCTACAGAAGAACAAGCAAGCAGGTGCTGCAGTCTCGGGGGCCCCATTTTTGGGTCAGGACTAACAACACAGCCTGTTTCTGTCAGTTGGCAGATGAGTAGCTAATTTCTCAGGTCCCCGTTCCTCCATTAACCGATTAATTAACTGACTGATGGAAACAGAATGTCCTATAATCCAGGCTGGCTTTGAGTTTGCTGTGCAGCCAAGAATGACCTTGAACTTCTGATCCTCCCATGTCTTCCTTCCCAGTCCTGTAATTGTAGGCTCATGCCACCAGGCCCATCTCTGGTTCTTCACTTGAAACATGGGTAGAACACAGTGCTAGTAATTGAAAGAGTCCTCGGCATGAGACCATGCTGGCACACAGAGAGCATTCCATGGGATCCCTTCACTTCCCTGCTTTCTTCTTCATCTGTAGGGTAAAGCCTGCCCATGGCCTGTAAGCCGGAGTAACCCATCAGAGTGATTGGTTCAAGGATGAGCATGTAATTGGGCCAATCACAGCAAAGAGCTTCAGTCCCAGGACTTCTGTCTGGCTCATTTAGCAGGCTTGCTCCTTCTGCTGAAGTAGCCAATTACGAGGGACGAGGGATGGTACGCTGCTGGAAGCATTGTGTCCTATTCAACATTCGATATTCCTATCCAACGTCTTTACTCTCAGTTCTTATAACTTTATATTTTCACCATTTAAGAAAAGAGTCACACAAGCCCCGAATCCAGCTGTGCTTGAACCAAACTCTGGATTTTCCCATGCCACAAGCCAAAAATATTTTCTTTAAATACAGTGAGTCTTGACTAACGCGCCCTGCTTCCTAAAGTCACAAATTAGGACCACAGCCCAACTCGAACCCGAAACTAAGCAAACCTCACTTTCCTCCCCATTCCATTCTCCGGCTCAGCTCTACAGTCTGACGGCCTTAAATAGCTGAAGGCTGGAGAAGCCACAGGCCTTGCTCTTGCCCATATAGCCTCTAACCCCAGCCTGTCCTGGTGCCTCAGCCTTCCTTTGGAGTGCAAAGGCACCCTACGGTCCTTCCCTGGCCCTGGAGAAGGCAGGCCCAGTGCCCCTGTCTACACACTTGTTCCCTTGGCACCCCAACTGTAAGAAAGACCAAGGCCTCCCACCAGGTCACATGGAAAAAACTTGCAAAGAAGGTGTGGCTTGGACCAGGAACTCACACTCATGGTCCTTGATCAAATGCAACTTGCAACATTTTTAATTTGCCTACTCTATATTTAAATACTTGTTTTACTAAAAGGTTTTTAGAACTGGGAAGAGATAGCTTTAACATGTTATAAAATGCTTGCCTTGACCTGAGTACAAATCCCAGAACCTATGTGAAAAAGTTCCAGGCATTGTGAGGCTGGCTGGCCAACCTTGTCTACTTGCCGAATGCCAGGCTAGGGAGAGACCCTGACTTGGGAAAAGAAAAAAAAAAGGTGATAGCTCTTAAGGTACAGCACCCAAGGTTGTTCTCTAGCACGAGCACACCGTGTGCAAACACACACACACACACACACACACATACAGAGAGAGAGACAGAGAGAGAGAGAGAGAGAGAGAGAGAGAGAGAGAGAGAAAGGCAGCAAAGTTTTCTAGGTGCGAAATCATCTCCCAGCTTGGCAAAGGCCTTCCACTCTGTTTTTCCTGCACCAACGCTGCTGCTGCTGCTCAGGGGCACGTGGGTCTGAAACCCCTGCCTGCAGCTGCCTCTCCACCGGGCCTTTCAGAAGCTCTGACAGTGAACTCACAATCTCCTTGTCTGGGCAACTGGAAACCGCTGCAGTGATTAGCATTATTACAATAGGGGCATGGGTTGCCCTGTGCCCTTCCAAGCTCTAGCTAGCATGCCCAGATCCAGGCTGTGCTCCCCAGGCTGTGCTCCCCAACCCCCCATACCTAAGCAGGTCTCACTGTGAACTCCTGGCGCAGCTCTTAGGTTAGGACCTTCCTGGGCTACCTGACCTGCCCTAGACCAGGGAGGCATCAACCAGGCAGAGAATCCCCAGCAGAGTCTCTGTTGGTTTGCATTGTATTTGTGGAATAATTACTAATGGCACAGATCATTTTTATTATCTGAGCTGCCTGCATTAAAATGATAGATCTTTTTTATTATCAAAAACGTCCAAGGGAGCCGCCATTATGTCGGGAGAAGGGTAATTCTTCGTTTAGCTTAAGAGCAGATGGTTACCAAACTGTTCAGTGGAAACACACCATAGCTGGTCCTGAGCATGGGGGTGGGGGACGTGGAGAACACCTTCCAAAATGCTTCAAGGACCCACCACACCCCAATCTCTCCGGCTTTTCCAGCTCCTACCTTGTGGTTGAGTCCAGACGCTCCAGAGCAGAGGGGGTTATTTATTCCCAAATTACACAGAATCTAGGTCCCAGGGGCAGGGAGGAATGCGACAGGCTTGAGAACCTACCTGAACCCACTCCAGAATTTGGGGTGCTGGTATTAGAGGCCAGGGATCAGCTGTCAAAAATAGGGTGAGGGAGTCAAAAATTGTTCCTGTATAAATGAGTGGCCTTCAGCCTTCCATGAGAGCAGAGAGCCTTGAACCAGCTCCCAAAATGGGTTAAGTGGCATGGGGGAATGTGGCTTTTGTTTTTGTTTTGTATTTTAAGCTTTAGCAACCAAAATGACAAGGAAACTGAAAAACGGTGTCTTGATTTCTTTTCTTGTTGCTGTAAGAAAGAAAATACTCTGACGGAGAAAAGGGAAGGAAGAAAGAATCTGTTTTAGCTCCCAGCTCAAGGCACACCACAGGGAAGCAGAAGCAATGGAAAGAGATAAGAGAGAGAAAGAGAGAGAGAGAGAGAGAGAGAGAGAGAGAGAGAGAGAGAGAGAGAGAGAACCCTGGCTCAGCTGCTCTCTCTACCCTTGACAATAAATACCTAATCATATTGACACTGAAAGTAGGAGGCAAGACAGCAATCCCAGAAGCCCCTGATGGGCCAGCATTCCTGTACCAAGGGGCCTGGTCTGGGACATGAAGATGATGTATTCTCTCCCAGTTTTTCAAGGCCCCTCCCACCTGAAGTCAACTAGAGATAAGGAAAGCTGGAGGGCCAGGTGAGTCCTCCTATTAAATAAGTGTCCTTGAGCAACCTGATTGCCCTCTCTGAGCCTTCACAGAGAAGCACATCTAGACTAGAGACTGCAGAGAGATCCAGTCACCGGTCCACCCTGGTCAACTGTCAGAGGCAGCCTGGATAGGCATGTGTTGCTCACAGTTGACCTCACTCAACACAAGGCAGTGTGCTTCTGAGAAAAATCATGTTCACACTCAATTCTTATAAATGGAATCCCATCTCAGCCGTGATTTACAACACAATTTCCGTACACTTTATCTTCATTTTGGAGTGATGTTTCTAGTGGTTTTGCCGTAGAGCTTACCTTCCTTTCAGAATTACCGAGAATGTTCCAGTTGGATAAAGCTGTGTGATCTACCCCTTCCTGCCACTTCATCTGGAGGAAGTGAAGGTACAGAGAGCACCAGTAAGGATTGATGTTTGTTGACTGCCTCCAGAACTCAGGTTCCATTGTCACAGAGAAAGAAATGAGGTGCAAGGCAGATGAAGGAGCTGATATAAGGTCTGTCAACCCAGCAGGTAAGAGGCTGTTCAAAGCCTCCAGGGGCTTCTGTGACCCCACCCCTCCCCATCTCTCTGACCTCATTGCCCACTCTCTTCCTCATTCATTTCTCCTTGCCTTACTAGCTCCCACCTACGCTCCTCAGGGTCTTTGCACCTGCTGCTCTCCCTGCCTGGAAATCTATTTCTTCTTACATGTTCCCGTATGCTGGCAGTGTCTGTCACATTGCTTTCTTTCCCCCAAAACTCTCAGTATTCTGTGGGATTATTTATTGACTGTCACAGTCTGTTTTCTCTTGCTATAGTAAAACACTTGAGGCTAGTTACATTTACAACGACTAAAGGTTTGCTTAGCTGAAAGTTGTGAGAGCTGGGCAGTCCAATAGCCTGGTGCCAGCATCTGCTGAAGTCAAGCTGCCTCCTAACAAGGCCGAGGAGATGGGATAAGGAGAAGCATGCTGTAGAAAGCCCACCCTTATGACAAAGCTGCTCTTATGATCACCGTTCATCAGGAATCCATGAATAGATTTACCTATGTATGAGGACAGAGTCCTCGGAACCTCAGTGCCTGTCAAAGACTCTACCTCTCAAAACTGCTGCTCTGGGGACCACGTTCCCTACACACATGGTGTAGGGAACTAGCCAGGCCTGACCCTGAAGGGTGGAGTGGTCACTGATGCCCCTGGGCCTCTAAAGGAAGTTTTGTTCTTGTTGTAGTTTTTGTTGTTGTTTGCGTATGTTCCCACCACCTTGCCGCAGAGAGATCACCCCACCACCACAGAGCTATTCCTAGCCTCTCAAAACAGCAAATGCTTCCCTCACTGGATGGCAAGAACAGCTCACTGGGCCCTCTTGAGAAAACTGGAAATGCCTAACTTGGAGGTTGGTGCAAGAAACAAGGCCCTTCCTTCCTCGGGACTGAACAGACAGGTGTGCTCGGTGCCCTTCCCATGTCCCTCAGTGAGAAGGTTGTCTAGCCATAGTGTCAAGACCACTGAGCCTCCCTTCCCGCAAGGTCCCATGAGCCAGAGCTGTGGACAAGGGAGAAAGGGGGACAGTTGAAACACGCCTCAAAATGGGCCTGTGGTCAAGATACTAAGCACTGCTAGGAATATACCCATGGTGGTACCATGGGGACAGGCCTGAGGTAAAAGAGAGACAGGGCAGAGACAGCTCTAGGAAGGAAGACCTTCCCCAGGGCCCAAACACAGGTCCAACTCAGTCCCCCATTCCACCCATAGAAGACACAAGAGTGATGGATGCCCCCCTCAGCAGGACAGAAGCAGAAGCGATGGTCCCTCTTTCAAGGTCTCCCTCTGGAGAGTAATTAATTATATATCCATATGCGTATATGCAAATTACATGTGCCCCAAGACTATAACAAATGGCTGATAATTGGTATGCCACATTTGACCATGCTCCTGTGCAATCCTGGCTGTCATCAGTGGGGCCTTTGGTCTCCTTCCTGGGGGCCTCTGTAATCAGTACCCAGCTGCCCATGGAACAGACAGACCCAGTGTGCTGTGTCAGTGCCCAGAGGTGCTGTTTCTTTTACTTTTGGTGCTAGAGATCAAACTTGGGGCCTTAGATGTGCTAGACAAGTGCCATTAAGCTGTGTTCCAAGCCCTCTGTGTGTGTGTGTGTGTGTGTGTGTGTGTGTGTGTGTGTGTGTGTGTGTGGTATGTGTACATATTTATATATCTGTGTGTTCGCATGTGTGTGTGCACAAGTGTGTGTATGTGTGTACTCGCGCATGTGTGTGCGTGTAGATCAATGTCAGGTTTCCTCCTCAGTCCTCTTCACAATATATATTTTTTACATTTATTTATTTGTAGGGGTGAGATATAGATGTGTACATATGACAATGTGCATGTGGAAATTAAAGAACTTGTGAGAATTACTTCTTTTTCTTCTACCATGTGGGTCAGGGGGTCAAACTCAGGGCATCAGGCTTGATGGCAAGTGCCTTTACCCTCTGAGCCATCTTGCTAGTCACCCACCTAATTTTTTGAGACAAAGACTCTCACTAAACCCAAAGCCCATCATGTCACCTAGGCTAGCTGGCCTGGTGAGCAGTCAGGATCGACCTGTCTCCACCACCCAGCCAGCCCTGCCCCGAGGCTACAGAAGTGTGCCACACGTCTGACTTTTACATGAATATAAGGGGTTCGAATACCTGTGCTTGTGTGGCAGGCATTTTGCTAACTGAGCTATCTTCCTAGCCTTCTCTTTATTTTTATTTTTACTTTTTTAACATTTGAGACAACATCTCACTGAGTTGCCAGGCTGGCCTTGACCTTTTGATCCTCCTGCCTCTTAAGTAGCTGGGATTCGGGACTGCACCTCCAGCCAGGCCCAGGTTCAGAATAAGTATGGCCTCTGGTGCTCACTGGTTCAGGGAGCCCTGCTGCCAAGGAAGCTTCATGCAATAAAGTCTCAGAGTAGCAACTGCTGTGCCTCCTCACTTCCTCCACTGCTGAGGGGCATCACATCAGTCATGCCCCTGCCTCCCATCTGAGGACCATTCCATACAGGGAGATTCCTGCTTTTCTCCCTTTCTTCTCCTTTCCCCCTTCCCTCCCACCATCCCCCTCCCTCCCTCCCTCCTTCCTTCCTCATTTGCTCTCCCTCCCTTCCTCCCTTCCTTTCTATTTCTTACTCCTCCACTCCCTTGTCCTTCCCTCCCCCTGCACACCCAGTCCTTCTTGCTCAGCCTTATCAAATAATGCCACACACTTGGGTGCAGCCCCCTGGAGGCAGAAGACAGCTGGTGAGTGTCAGTTGTGACCTAGAAGTTCCCGACTGATCTGATCTTCCTGAGCCCTGCCCTCCAGGCTGAGAAAGGAGGGGGTGAGTAGAAAGCCAGCAGCAGGCAGGGGGGGTGGGGGGGGGGGGGACAGGGGGGGGGCTGACCAAGGATGGTGGGGGGAGGGTCTCCCCCCCTGGGGGGGGGGGGGGGGGGTGGGGGGGGGGGGTGGGGGGGGGGGGGGGGGGGGGGGGGGGGGGGGGGGGGGGGGGGGGGTGGGGGGGGGGGGGGGGGGGGGGGGGGGGGGGGGGGGGGGGGGGGGGGGGGGGGGGGGGGGGGGGGGGGGGGGGGGGGGGGGGGGGGGGGGGGGGGGGGGGGGGGGGGGGGGGGGGGGGGGGGGGGGGGGGGGGGGGGGGGGGGGGGGGGGGGGGGGGGGGGGGGGGGGGGGGGGGGGGGGGGGGGGGGGGGGGGGGGGGGGGGGGGGGGGGGGGGGGGGGGGGGTGGGGGGGGGGGGGGGGGGGGGGGGGGGGGGGGGGGGGGGGGGGGGGGGGGGGGGGGGGGGGGGGGGGGGGGGGGGGGGGGGGGGGGGGGGGGGGGGGGGGGGGGGGGGGGGGGGGGGGGGGGGGGGGGGGGGGGGGGGGGGGGGGTGGGGGGGGGGGGGGGGGGGGGGGGGGGGGGGGGGGGGGGGGGGGGGGGGGGGGGGGGGGGGGGGGGGGGGGGGGGGGGGGGGGGGGGGGGGGGGGTGGGGGGGGGGGGGGGGGGGGGGGGGGGGGGGGGGGGGGGGGGGGGGGGGGGGGGGGGGGGGGGGGGGGGGGGGGGGGGGGGGGGGGGGGGGGGGGGGGGGGGGGGGGGGGGGGGGGGGGGGGGGGGGGGGGGGGGGGGGGGGGGGGGGGGGGGGGGGGGGGGGGGGGTGGGGGGGGGGGGGGGGGGGGGGGGGGGGGGGGGGGGGGGGGGGGGGGGGGGGGGGGGGGGGGGGGGGGGGGGGGGGGGGGGGGGGGGGGGGGGGGGGGGGGGGGGGGGGGGGGGGGGGGGGGGGGGGGGGGGGGGGGGGGTGGGGGGGGGGGGGGGGGGGGGGGGGGGGGGGGGGGGGGGGGGGGGGGGGGGGGGGGGGGGGGGGGGGGGGGGGGGGGGTGGGGGGGGGGGGGGGGGGGGGGGGGGGGGGGGGGGGGGGGGGGGGGGGGGGGGGGGGGGGGGGGGGGGGGGGGGGGGGGGGGGGGGGGGGGGGGGGGGGGGGGGGGGGGGGGGGGGGGGGGGGGGGGGGGGGGGGGGGGGGGGGGGGGGGGGGGGGGGTGGGGGGGGGGGGGGGGGGGGGGGGGGGGGGGGGGGGGGGGGGGGGGGGGGGGGGGGGGGGGGGGGGGGGGGGGGGGGGGGGGGGGGGGGGGGGGGGGGGGGGGGGGGGGGGGGGGGGGGGGGGGGGGGGGGGGGGGGGGGGGGGGGGGGGGGGGGGGGGGGGGGGGGGGGGGGGGGGGGGGGGGGGGGGGGGGGGGGGGGGGGGGGGGGGGGGGGGGGGGGGGGGGGGGGGGGGGGGGGGGGGGGGGGGGGGGGGGGGGGGGGGGGGGGGGGGGGTGGGGGGGGGGGGGGGGGGGGGGGGGGGGGGGGGGGGGGGGGGGGGGGGGGGGGGGGGGGGGGGGGGGGGGGGGGGGGGGGGGGGGGGGGGGGGGGGGGGGGGGGGGGGGGGGGGGGGGGGGGGGGGGGGGGGGGGGGGGGGGGGGGGGGGGGGGTGGGGGGGGGGGGGGGGGGGGGGGGGGGGGGGGGGGGGGGGGGGGGGGGGGGGGGGGGGGGGGGGGGGTGGGGGGGGGGGGGGGGGGGGGGGGGGGGGGGGGGGGGGGGGGGGGGGGGGGGGGGGGGGGGGGGGGGGGGGGGGGGGGGGGGGGGGGGGGGGGGGGGGGGGGGGGGGGGGGGGGGGGGGGGGGGGGGGGGGGTGGGGGGGGGGGGGGGGGGGGGGGGGGGGGGGGGGGGGGGGGGGGGGGGGGGGGGGGGGGGGGGGGGGGGGGGGGGGGGGTGGGGGGGGGGGGGGGGGGGGGGGGGGGGGGGGGGGGGGGGGGGGGTGGGGGGGGGGGGGGGGGGGGGGGGGGGGGGGGGGGGGGGGGGGGGGGGGGGGGGGGGGGGGGGGGGGGGGGGGGGGGGGGGGGGGGGGGGGGGGGGGGGGGGGGGGGGGGGGGGGGGGGGGGGGGGGGGGGGGTGGGGGGGGGGGGGGGGGGGGGGGGGGGGGGGGGGGGGGGGGGGGGGGGGGGGGGGGGGGGGGGGGGGGGGGGGGGGGGGGGGGGGGGGGGGGGGGGGGGGGGGGGGGGGGGGGGGGGGGGGGGGGGGGGGGGGGGGGGGGGGGGGGGGGGGGGGGGGGGGGGGGTGGGGGGGGGGGGGGGGGGGGGGGGGGGGGGGGGGGGGGGGGGGGGGGGGGGGGGGGGGGGGGGGGGGGGGGGGGGGGGGGGGGGGGGGGGGGGGGGGGGGGGGGGGGGGGGGTGGGGGGGGGGGGGGGGGGGGGGGGGGGGGGGGGGGGGGGGGGGGGGGGGGGGGGGGGGGGGGGGGGGGGGGGGGGGGGGGGGGGGGGGGGGGGGGGGGGGTGGGGGGGGGGGGGGGGGGGGGGGGGGGGGGGGGGGGGGGGGGGGGGGGGGGGGGGGGGGGGGGGGGGGGGGGGGGGGGGGGGGGGGGTGGGGGGGGGGGGGGGGGGGGGGGGGGGGGGGGGGGGGGGGGGGGGGGGGGGGGGGGGGGGGGGGGGGGGGGGGGGGGGGGGGGGGGGGGGGGGGGGGGGGGGGGGGGGGGGGGGGGGGGGGGGGGGGGGGGGGGGGGGGGGGGGGGGGGGGGGGGGGGGGGGGGGGGGGGGGGGGGGGGGGTGGGGGGGGGGGGGGGGGGGGGGGGGGGGGGGGGGGGGGGGGGGGGGGGGGGGGGGGGGGGGGGGGGGGGGGGGGGGGGGGGGGTGGGGGGGGGGGGGGGGGTGGGGGGGGGGGGGGGGGGGGGGGGGGGGGGGGGGGGGGGGGGGGGGGGGGGGGGGGGGGGGGGGGGGGGGGGGGGGGGGGGGGGGGGGGGGGGGGGGGGGGGGGGGGGGGGGGGGGGGGGGGGGGGGGGGGGGGGGGGGGGGGGGGGGGGGGGGGGGGGGGGGGGGGGGGGGGGGGTGGGGGGGGGGGGGGGGGGGGGGGGGGGGGGGGGGGGGGGGGGGGGGGGGGGGGGGGGGGGGGGGGTGGGGGGGGGGGGGGGGGGGGGGGGGGGGGGGGGGGGGGGGGGGGGGGGGGGGGGGGGGGGGGGGGGGGGGGGGGGGGGGGGGGGGGGGGGGGGGGGGGGGGGGGGGGGGGGGGGGGGGGGGGGGGGGGGGGGGGGGGGGGGGGGGGGGGGGGGGGGGGGGGGGGGGGGGGGGGGGGGGGGGGGGGGGGGGGGGGGGGGGGGGGGGGGGGGGGGGGGTGGGGGGGGGGGGGGGGGGGGGGGGGGGGGGGGGGGGGGGGGGGGGGGGGGGGGGGGGGGGGGGGGGGGGGGGGGGGGGGGGGGGGGGGGGGGGGGGGGGGGGGGGGGGGGGGGGGGGGGGGGGGGGGGTGGGGGGGGGGGGGGGGGGGGGGGGGGGGGGGGGGGGGGGGGGGGGGGGGGGGGGGGGGGGGGGGGGGGGGGGGGGGGGGGGGGGGGGGGGGGGGGGGGGGGGGGGTGGGGGGGGGGGGGGGGGGGGGGGGGGGGGGGGGGGGGGGGGGGGGGGGGGGGGGGGGGGGGGGGGGGGGGGGGGGGGGGGGGGGGGGGGGGGGGGGGGGGGGGGGGGGGGGGGGGGGGGGGGGGGGGGGGGGGGGGGGGGGGGGGGGGGGGGGGGGGGGGGGGGGGGGGGGGGGGGGGGGGGGGGGGGGGGGGGGGGGGGGGGGGGGGGGGGGGGGGGGGGGGGGGGGGGGGGGGGGGGGGGGGGGGGGGGGGGGGGGGGGGGGGGGTGGGGGGGGGGGGGGGGGGGGGGGGGGGGGGGGGGGGGGGGGGGGGGGGGGTGGGGGGGGGGGGGGGGGGGGGGGGGGGGGGGGGGGGGGGGGGGGGGGGGGGGGGGGGGGGGGGGGGGGGGGGGGGGGGGGGGGGGGGGGGGGGGGGGGGGGGGGGGGGGGGGGGGGGGGGGGGGGGGGGGGTGGGGGGGGGGGGGGGGGGGGGGGGGGGGGGGGGGGGGGGGGGGGGGGGGGGGGGGGGGGGGGGGGGGGGGGGGGGGGGGGGGGGGGGGGGGGTGGGGGGGGGGGGGGGGGGGGGGGGGGGGGGGGGGGGGGGGGGGGGGGGGGGGGGGGGGGGGGGGGGGGGGGGGGGGGGGGGGGGGGGGGGGGGGGGGGGGGGGGGGGGGGGGGGGGGGGGGGGGGGGGGGGGGGGGGGGGGGGGGGGGGGGGGGGGGGGGGGGGGGGGGGGGGGGGGGGGGGGGGGGGGGGGGGGGGGGGGGGGTGGGGGGGGGGGGGGGGGGGGGGGGGGGGGGGGGGGGGGGGGGGGGGGGGGGGGGGGGGGGGGGGGGGGGGGGGGGGGGGGGGGGGGGGGGGGGGGGGGGGGGGGTGGGGGGGGGGGGGGGGGGGGGGGGGGGGGGGGGGGGGGGGGGGGGGGGGGGGGGGGGGGGGGGGG